>NC_064644.1:79644717-80996717 GCF_023864345.2 Schistocerca serialis cubense | reverse complement strand
GGCCCGGGGTTCAGGGTCAACATCGATATCGCCACGCAACACCACCTGCCGGTGAAATGTGGCTGCGACTCTCGTTGTCGCTGTAAGCCGATGGTAATGGGTCAGTGCAGAATCAGTGAGTTTGAAAGAGGGCGCATTATTGGCTTGACAGAATGTGATGCGTCCATTCGAGAAACTGCTACTCGTGTGGGACGAAGTGTTTCGGCAGGGCAACAGGTGTGTGCAGAATGGTTCACAGAAGGCCGCAGAACACGAAGGGATGGGTCAGGTCGCACCACCCAGACCGCCCCCCCCCCCCCCCCCCCCCGAGAAGATCGACATCTCATCCGACTAGCACTGCAGGACAGATCTACGTCCTCCTCGGCTCTGGTGCAACAGTGCAACAGTGCAACCCACTGCACATTATCAGGGGTGGCAGTCCGTCTCCGTCCCCGCTTATTACGGCATCGGTAATGTTGGCGTCGTCCGCTCCTCCGCCTGCCTTTGACGGATGTGCAGAAACGTGCTAGACGTCAGTGGTGTATGGAATGACGTCACTGGGGACAGGAATGTCATCACACAGTGTTTCCAGATGAATCCGTGTCCTGTTTGTTTGAAAATGATGACCACAGTTTGGTTCGACGCAGCAGGAGCAGCGGCATCACAGGGCATTCGCACAAGATATTTTATTTGTTTATTCCTATCTCTCATATGCAGTTTATAAATTCAGGTATATAACAGTAGTACATGGATATAACAAGAGTACGAAAATAAAAAAAACTACATGCAAAACTAACTAAATGCTAATATCAAAGTTCCTAATCCATATAACTGCTTTCATGAGGTCACTCCAACTCCTCTGATGGGAACGTGATGATGATGATGATGATGTTTGGTTTGTGGGGCGCTCAACTGCGTGGTTATCAGCACCTGTAGAATGTCCCAACCTGTGCTCAGCCCAGTCTCGCCACTTTCACGAATGATGATGAAATGATGAGGACAACACAAACATCCAGTCATCTCGAGGCAGGTGAAAATCCCTGACCCCGCAGGGAATCGACCCCGGGACCCCGTGCTCGGGAAGCGAGAACGTGACCTCGAGACCACGAGCAGCCGACTGATAGGAACGTGTAATGGTTCTTTATTTGCGAAACCATTACCACCCGCGAACCTTATTTTTCGATACAGTAGATTAATGAATATTTTTCTACATAATGTCTCATTTTTCCGTCTATTCAAATTTGGTTTCATTTTTATATGTATGTACGTCGATATTTTGAGATGTTGAAATCGATATAATATCTAGTGTGAATATCTTTGTACATATTGTTATCTTTGATGCTGGCGTGTGACTTTTGGCGCGGAAGCGTACAGAGTAGTCAAGTTTTTGTGTTGAATATGAACAGTCTTGAATTTGTGTTGGAAATGAAAATATGAGTCTGAGTTGTGGACAATGAAAAATGTTGTGAGTTTTATTAAGAGCAGTAACGGCTGCGAAGTTGTATCATGGAGTAATGGTTTGAACACGCGAAAGTATAAAAAGCTTAATAAATGTGAATTTTTGTGAAAAGTGAGTGTCAAGAATTATTTTCAAGTGACCATTGCTTAAAAAAGCATGAAACACATTGCAATGAAAAACATAAATCATCAAATTAATCCTGGAAGATTGTCTTCGTAAGTTCTTCAAGTCGGCGCAATTAACACCCGCGTGCCTTTCTCACCAACAGCGATAGTCCTGCTACGTAGACAACAATTTTAACTACGAGCCAAAGCCAGAGCGAGATCGTCGTTGGATTGCAAATACAAGATAAGTGATATTATTGTTAATTTTCTTCAGTGACAGTAATCAATTGATGTAGCAATACGTGCCACATTAAAGACCTTTTAGTTGCGCAATAAAAAGATCATACTCTGAGTGCGCGACGTGATAATTTTTGAACTAGTTAACTGTTAGTGGAGGTATTGTTATAAACGCAAGGGGCATTCGTCTCTAATGTGGCTGACTGGTTTACAGCCCCACAGTCACAAACTGGAGACTGTAACACCCCATGTGTAAAGAGAGTCTGCGCATCGTCCACGCCCAGTGCAAGCTCGGTTCAATTTGACCCAAAGTTCCCTGTCGAGTTCTGTGCCGGCAGAATCACAGTTATACTTTCGGAACCACTCACGCTCTTCAAGATTTTCAGTAAACTGACAATTATAGCCCTTCGGGTCTCTCACCACAATATTGCTGACATCTAGCTGTTCTGCTTGCCGTAATGGTGGGTCTCTTGAACGGAGTCTGTTTCATCGCAGACGTGGTACATCTTCCTGTATGGGTAATTCCAGGTTCTCCTGTAGCTTGTGATAACCCCTAAGCAAGGCCTCGCATTTACGGAATGCGACTAGTTTGATGTTGCTCAGCAGAGGAAGCCAATAAGTCGGTGTTGGTCGAATTGTCCCAGTTATTAACCACATAGTGCGGTTCAACTGGACGTCGATCAAGTTAGGGTGGCATGTGGCAGATGTTTAGCTACACCGGAGCTCAATGCTTGGTTACTGACAAGACCAACGCAGTGGATGATGAGAGCAGGGTATGTAGTGAAGCACCTCGTGTCATTCCACATAATTTTTGAAACTCCAGCCTGGAGTTACCATTGTTTGTTTTTAGGAAGTAATCATTTTTAATTATACGCAATATAGTATGTTCCTTTGGGCTTACACTACAAAGGTTATTTGCTGTCATAACACGTTACAAAAAAAAAAAAAAAAGGTTCAAATGGCTCTAAGCAATATGGGACTTAACATCTGAGGTCACCAGTCCCCTAGAAATTAGAACTACTTAAACCTAACTAACCGAAGGACATCACACACATCCATGCCCGAGACAGGATTAGAACCTGCGACCGTAGCGTCAGCGTGGTTCCGGACTGAAGCGCCTAGAACCGCTCGACCACAGCGGCCGGCTAACATGTTACAGTTAGACTCAAAATTAAATAGATCTTCCTGGAAAATGACTTCAAGAATATTAGAAATATTGCTACTTTAAGTAGCATAGACCAAAAATTCCTTTAAAATAGCTTAACCTGCCAGGATTTGTTGCACTGTAATTTTCTGATTATTTATAGACGTACTATCCAGCTTCACTGGTTTCCTATGATCAATTCTGAGCATAATACGAGGGTAAGTCAATTATTATCCCTAAAGTAGTTACAAAATTTTATTTTAATCAAATAGGAAACTTACAAGAACATCATATTTCAACATAGTCTTCTTGCGTTTCAACGCGCTTGGTCCATCGTTGTACAAGCTTCCTGATGCCCTCATAAAGAAAGGTTCTCGGTTGAGATGCGAGCCAGGAATACACCGCTTCTTTGACTGCTTAGTCCGAGGTAAATCGACAGCCCCTTAATGCCTGTTTGTGTGGACCAAACAAGTTATAGTCAAAAGGGGCAAGATCGGGACTGTATGAAGGATGATCCAGTACTCAAATTTGAGTTTATGGAGCGTTTCAGCAGTATGGGCAGCAGTATGTGGACCGGCATTGTCGTGCAACAACACAACGCCTTTTGACAGCAATGCTCGGCGTTTGCTTCGAATTGCAGACTTTACCCTGGCAGTAAGCATCTCACTGAACGAACACTATTGTTGTGCCTCTTTCCCCATAATGTTCCAGTACTGAACCTTGTGCGTCCGAAAAACCGTAAGCAAAAGTTTTCCTGCAGACGGTTGGGTCTTGAACTTCTTCTTGCATGGCGAATTTGGATGTTTCCATTCCATACTCTGCCGTTTACTCTCCGGCAAGTAATGATGGATAGATGTTTCGCCACCAGTAATGACCCTGTCTAAGAAGCTATCCCCTTCATTATCATAGCGATCCAAATGTTTTTTTGCAGAGGTCCAAGCGCGTTTGTGTATGCAACTGTGTGGGTCGTTTTGGGACCCACCTTGCACAAACTTTATGATACCCAAGTCTGTTGTGGATGATTTCGTAGGCAGAACCGTGACTAATTTGCAGGCGATTTATCACTTTGTCAATAGTTAATCGTCTGTCTAAGACAATCATTTCACGTGAACGCTCAATGGTTTCTTCATTTGCGGCGGTAAACGGTCGTCCGGCTCCTTCATCGTACATAACACTTTCGCGAGCATTTCAGAATTTTTCAATCCATTCGTAGACACTCCGTGTGGCAAAACACTTTTCCCGTACTGTACGGAAAGTCTTCGATGAATTACAGCCCCTGATACGCCTTCCGACCACAAAAAACGGATCACTGAACGTTGCTCTTCTTTGGTGAAAAAAGACAGCGGAGCAACCAGCGATCACTGAACTAACCCAGCAGCTTGAAAATTGCGAAGTCAAAACAACAAACGAACAAAGCATGCGTCACCAACGTGAAACGACAGTACTACAAAAAAAAAAAAATATAACTAAATTCGGATAGTAGTTGACTTATCCTCGTATTTCATTTTCATAATCAAAAAATTAGACTGATACGAAATTTGGCCGCATTGTGCGACATAGCTGCTTCACACACTGCATTGTGTAGCCGAGAACTGTGTTACTTCATATCACAAGTGTTCTCCACTATTCACATGTTTTTTTCCTAATCTGGAGATGAGTAATTGAGATGAGATCAAGTTTTTATGCGACTTTTTAGCGCTCAGACCAAGAACTGCGCTGAAATTTTATTTTTGGGGTGAAAAATTTCTAATGCCTGACTACTTAATTTGATGTCCTGTGACCTGGCAAACCGCTGCTGCGGTGTGCTTGAACATTTATCCAGCACTTTGTCTTTTAGGGAAAATTCTGGTTCTTGTATTCTCATGTTGGATCTGTGCTGATGGAAACTTATTGTACTGGTATTAAAAAAAGCACACATCTTGAATGTGCGATATTTACTGTGTGACAATTGTTCTCTGTCTTTTGGGAGTACGTATGTTAGTGCTTGCGCATGTTCTGTGATTGATTTCTGTGTGTAACCGACTTTATGATAAAGGATAGAGCTAGGTACGCGTAAATTTGATAATGATTGTGAAAACGTTAAACATATTCTTCAGTCTGATTTAGTTTACTGTGGTATAAATCTCTTGGTGTCTCTAGGCATGTCAAAAATCTGTTCTTACTTGTAATTAATGCCAGTGTTACGTTAATTTTTTCAACTGATAAAATTTTACCATTTAAGAAATAGTGCAATCTTATCACCTCATGTCTCGAGAGCTGTTGCACTCAATGTAATAAGTTACATGTATCGACCCCTCCCTCTCACGTCATGGATCTTTCTGAAATATGTATGCCGGCCGGTGTGGCCAAGCGGTTAAAGGCGCTACAGTCTGGAGCCGCGTGGCCGCTACGGTCGCAGGTTCGAATCCTGCCTCGGGCATGGATGTGTGTGCTGTCCTTAGGTTAGATTTAAGTAGTTCTAAGTTCTAGGGGACTGATGACCTTAGAAGTTAAGTCCCATAGTGCTCAGAGCCATTTGAACCATTTTTTTTTTTTTTTTTTGAAATATGTATCTCTTTGAGTTTGCTACGTATAAAATTCAGAAAACTGTGTTTTTACTTTGGAGTTTTTTGAGTGTTTATCTCAAACAGTTTAAATTTTGTTAAGGCATTCGTGGCCACTTGTTGACAAACTGCCTATTGGCTTCTGTCTCGGGTTCTTCGGCCGACGTTCATATAATGATTTTTCTGACGTTTCGCCAGCACGAGTGGCTGGCATTGTCAAAGCTTCACCCTCCATTGCCGGTGGTGAACTGGAGGCGAGCTGGCGGCCGCAGACTATATGTACCTGGCGCGCCAACGTCCGAGGGCTTCTCCGCGGCCATTTCCGGTGCGGTTCTCCTCTTGCTACCTGCGACGGTCGTTCGCTGCAGTACGGGCAGCCAGGATCCGTTTACCTTAAGGCTTTCCTCTTTCTTGTTGAAACTGTTCGCGTGTTTTTGGATTTCTACAGCTTCTCTGAACAAGCGCGTGTGATAGTGCTTCTCTACAGCCAGAATTTCCGTGTCGGCGACTTGTATTACGTGGTCGGTCTCATTCAGTGCGTGCTCTGCCACGGCCGATTTCTCCACCTGTCCCAACCTGCAATGTCGCTTATGCTCTTTGATCCTGGTGTTAATTGATCGTCCTGTCATTCCGACATAAACTTTTCCGCATGTGCATGGTATACGGTATATTCCCGACATTGCAAGTGGGTCTCTTTTCTCCTTCGCCGATCTAAGACACTCTTTGATCTTCCTTGTCGGTTTGAAAATCGTCTTTACGCCGTGTTTGCGCAATATACGGCCGATTCTGTCCGTCACTCTGGGAATGTATGGCAGAAAGGCCGTACCCGACATTTCTTTTTCTGGTTCCTTACTACGTCGAGTGTTTGGCTCTGTTACACTTCTAATGTAATTTGTGGAGTACCCATTGCTCCGCAGAACAGTTTTCAGGTGTTGCATTTCTCGTTTGAGGTGTTGAGGCTCAAATATTCGTCCTGCTCTCGTTACGAGCGTACTAATCATGCCTCTTTTCTGGCTCGGGTGGTGGTTTGACAGATTGTGCAGGTATCGGTCCGTGTGTGTCGGTTTCCGATACACGCTGTGTCCCAGGTTTTCGCCGTCCCTTATGACCAGCACATCTAGAAATGGCAGTTTATTGTCCTTTTCTACTTGCATGGTAAATGTTATGTTGGTATGGAGGCTGTTCAAGTGTCTCAGGAATTCACCGAGCTGTTCTTCATCATGGCTCCACACCACGAAAGTATCATCGACGTACCTGTACCACACCTTAGGTTTGCAAGTCGCCGAGTCCAGTGCCTGTGCTTCGAATTGTTCCATGAAGAAGTTGGCCACCATTGGACTGGGAGGACTACCCATGGCGACACCTTCCAGCTGTTCGTAGAAATCGCCATTCCACGTGAAATAGCTCGTGGTGAGACATGCATGGAAGAGCTTTTTGATGTCTTGCGTGAACATGGAACCGATGTGCTCCAGAGCGTCACTGAGTGGCACCTTCGTAAATAACGAAACAACATCAAAACTGACCAGGATGTCGTTTGGCGCAAGTTTCAGTTTCTTCAGCTTCTCAATGAAATGTCCTGAGTCTCTAATGTATGTGTCGGTCTTCTCCATGTGTGGCTGGAGCAGAGAGGCCAAGTGTTTCGCCAGTTTATACGTTGGTGAGCCAGGAGCACTAACGGTCGATCTCAGTGGAACGTTGTTCTTATGGATCCGAGACCTATTCGATCCGACGACGCACCGAAAACTAAGCGCAGATCCGACTCAGCGTATCACTCGGAATACGAATCGATTAATCAAGGCGTCTTCTCTGCCGGCGGACATACAGAGAAACCTGCGCAACACAGAAGCCCTACCGCCTCGGCTGTATGGATTACCCAAGATCCATAAGAACAACGTTCCACTGAGACCGATCGTTAGCGCTCCTGGCTCACCAACGTATAAACTGGCGAAACACTTGGCCTCTCTGCTCCAGCCACACGTGGAGAAGACCGACACATACATTAGGGACTCAGGACATTTCATTGAGAAGCTGAAGAAACTGAAACTTGCGCCAAACGACATCCTGGTCAGTTTTGATGTTGTTTCGTTATTTACGAAGGTGCCACTCAGTGACGCTCTGGAGCACATCGGTTCCATGTTCCCGCAAGACATCAAAAAGCTCTTCCATGCATGTCTCACCACGAGCTATTTCACGTGGAATGGCGATTTCTACGAACAGCTGGAAGGTGTCGCCATGGGTAGTCCTTTCAGTCCAGTGGTGGCCAACTTCTTCATGGAGCAATTCGAAGCACAGGCACTGGAATCGGCGACTTGCAAACCTAAGGTGTGGTACAGGTACGTCGATGATACTTTCGTGGTGTGGAGCCATGATGAAGAACAGCTCGGTGAATTCCTGAGACACTTGAACAGCCTCCATGCAAACATAACATTTACCATGGAAGTAGAAAAGGACAAAAGAAATTGCCATTTCTAGATGTGCTGGTCACAAGGGACGGCGAAAACCTGGGACACAGCGTGTATCGGAAACCGACAAACACGGACCGATACCTGCACAAACTGTCAAACCACCACCCGAGCCAGAAAAGAGGCATGATTAGTACGCTCGTAACGAGAGCAGGACGAATATTTGAGCCTCAACACCTCAAACGAGAAATGCAACACCTGGAAACTGTTCTGCGGAGCAGTGGGTACTCCACAAATTACATTAGAAGTGTAACAGAGCCAAACACTCGACGTAGTAAGGAGCTAGAAAAAGAAATGTCGGGTACGGCCTTTCTGCCATTAATTCCCAGAGTGACGGACAGAATCGGCCGTATATTGCGCAAACACGGCGTAAAGACGATTTTCAAACCGACAAGGAAGATCAAAGAGTGTCTTAGATCGGCGAAGGAGAAAAGAGACCCACTTGCAATGTCGGGAATATACCGTATACCATGCACATGCGGAAAAGTTTATGTCGGAATGACAGGACGACCAATTAACACCAGGATCAAAGAGCATAAGCGACATTGCAGGTTGGGGCAGGTGGAGAAATCGGCCGTGGCAGAGCACGCACTGAATCAGACCGACCACGTAATAAAATTCGCCGACACGGAAGTTCTGGCTGTAGAGAAGCACTATCACACGCGCTTGTTCAGAGAAGCTGTAGAAATCCAAAAACACGCGAACAGTTTCAACAAGAAAGAGGAAAGCCTTAAGGTAAGCGAATCCTGGCTGCCCGTACTACAGCGAACGACCGTCGCAGGTGGCAAGAGGAGAACCGCACCGGAAATGGCCGCGGAGAAGCCCTCGGACGTTGGCGCGTCAGGTACATATAGTCTGCGGCCGCCAGCTCGCCTCCAGTTCAACACCGGCAATGGAGGGTGAAGCTTTGACAATGCCAGCCACCCGTGCTGGCGAAACGTCAGAAAAATCATTATATGAACGTCGGAAGAAGAACCCGAGACAGAAGGCAATAGGCAGTTTGTCAGTTTAAATTTTACCTCAGTCTCATACAAAACCTATATAATTCAATTAAAAAAAGAAGAAACAAAAAAAGAAGGAAATGAACAGTGAAATTTTTTGTGAAATGATTTGTCTAAAAGTAAGACATGGAACAGATTAAAAAAAAAACAAAACTGATGCGCCTTTGAATGATGTTCGAAATCATGCCCATCATACGAGGTCCAGCATTCTCTTTCTTCGTATTTGAAGGCACCTCTATTGAAAATTTATGAGACTGAAGACTTCTTTGAACTTCTTTACACCTTCGTGCATAGATGATAGAAGTATGATATGGCCATAAGGCAACAGGTTGCATGGTCTACATATTCCACGAGACAAATATTCTCTAGTACTCTTCAACATTGTAAGATTCTAACTTAAAGATTGAGCTTTAAATTTTCATTCGGAACCTCAGTTGCTGTACTTGACTTAGAGGCACATGAAATGTTTCGCTAATCTATTTTACATTTTTACCTTTAGAGAAATCATTTCGCATAACATTTGACCGTTTTTTTTCAATTTTTTAATTTTTGTTTCAAGTTTTCTACACAAAATTTTCTGTTTTTGACATCTTTTGCTTTTCTATCCACGTCTGGTCTCGAAATGTTCTGAATTTAGTACTTTATTCGAAAGAAGCCATTTTGTGCGATAAACAGTAAGGTCTTGAAGAGGTGAACTTTTTGGCATCTCATTCGCCTTCTTAGTGCCTTCTGTGCTCAATAAGTCTTAAATTTAATACTTGATTCGAAGGTAACCTTTTTGACAAATATCACGCCAAGGCAACTTTGTAATACATGAACTTTTTGACACTTCAGTCGCATAGCTAGCAGTAGCTGCTCTCAAACATTTCAATTTTTTCCGCAAATAACTAATTACCCATTTTTCGATATCCCACTCTCCTTTTGGCTATGAAACTTTCTGACAAATATTTGCCCATAAACCATTAACCAAGCTTTTATTAACTGCAATAATCACCTTCAAGCAATTAATTTTTTTTTCAAAACTAGACCTCATTTTGTGTAGTTTGACGCCTCATCTGTCCATTTTCCACTCTCGTCTACGAAAACAGGGAGAAAAGTATATTGAGTAATTTTACTCCGAACAGTAACTAAGCTTTTTTAACTACCGTGACTACTTTCGAGCAATTAAATATATATTTACAAAAGTAGACCTTATTGCTGCTTAATTTGACACCCCATTTATCGATTTTCCACTCTTAGTTCGGATGTAATTTCGGACAGAAACCAATTATATAATTTATAGGGAATCTCGGTTTCGCTCTGTTCAAACATTTGAAAAAAAATTCTGAAATTCACTTATGGTATAGATGGTAGATGTATCTAAGCAGTCATGTGTATACATAGCCGAGTGTTCAATCTCTGATATATTCCCTTATTTGACAAACAGAAGGCACAGCGCTTTACCAAGTAGAAATGGTCGACACAGTGGGAGCCTACAGTGCAAGTATAGCGACCACTGGTGTATTGTTCGCGGGCGTATTGCAGCTAGTACGCTGCCGAGTGCCAACTAATTTCAATAGGACTATGAAACGCACTTCAAAAAGGTGACAAAACGCGTTGATCTAATGGTAGTCTACCTTAAAAAGTAAATACGTTTTTTACTTACTGTCAGATCGAGAAATTCTGACCGTGTCCTTGTATTTAACAGCTAGAACTGAAGGCTGGAAGGATAATCCCAAGTAGGTCGCATATATAATAATCGATACGATTACCAAATTAATATTCTGGTGTCAGTAGTGTATGTATTGTAAATGCCAGGTCATGACATTAAGTAGCTCATTGGATAAAGAAGAAACATATGTTTTGATTTTTGGATATGAGCTGGCTATAGGTTGCCGTACGATTTGTTGGATATCTGCAGATCAGACTTGGCATTTCTTACGAGGAGTGAGGTCAGGAGGGAAAGAGGCGTGGGCCCCGCCTATCACTTCAGAAGAAATCGTCTCTATCAGATGCACGCGTGTGCTCTCGCTGCGGAGGAAACAGGTTATCTTTGTTCTCGTATAGGTCTCGCTAGTCTGTGAATCAGGTTTTCCGACAACGCTGTTACAAGAGGGTGTTAGCTGCGAGCCTGTTGCGTGTAATTCTGAATTACTGGTTCGCAATCTGTTCAGCGCGTTGGCGAGATACTTCTGGGAATACTCCTCGCGTATGTACAGGTGACGTCAGCAGGAAAACTTGCGATCAGCCGAGATATAAGAGATCGTCTGTGATGCAGAGTCTCGCGTTGATCACCCGCAGTCCTGTTTGAAACAATTTTTATTGTACTCATATGCATCACTGGTGCCCGCTCTGTAGTGTACCCTAGAACAAAATGAAGTCTTGTTATTATTCTCCTGACAAAGCAGCACGACTGTAGGGTGTGACGACTTACGGGCGAAGGATATGTCTAATGGATTATAAGGTGTGTGTGTGTTACAAAATTGAACTCCTCCCAATAGCAGTGAAAGTATAGGCCTGGACTTCTAAATTATGCAGTAAGTATGAATCTTTACACCCCAGAAAATAATTTTGAAACCCAATCTGACCTTGTACATTTAATAGAAAAAACAGAGACACATATATATGCTTACACATTCTCAGTGTAACGAAACTGGGTTTTGTATAGCATTTTGTCAAATATTAAATGAAAAATGATTGATCAAGAACCTGACCAAGAACTGGATGACGTGTTATCTTTCGGCTTCTAGCTTCCAGCAGTACGGATGAGAATCTCCTCTCTGGCGTGTAATCATGGATTCTAAACATGAAGGAACAATTAAATTATTAAGATCAGCAAACAAATTATCAATCCATCTATACATAACCCCTCAGTAAAATGCCAGAACATTCCGTAATAGCCACGCGGGATTAGCCGAGCGGTCTAGGCGCTGCAGTCATGGACTGTGCGACTGGTCAAGGCGGAGGTTCGAGTCCTCCCTCGGGCATGGGTGTGTGTGTTTGTCCTTAGGATACTTTAGGTTAAGTAGTGTGTAAGCTTCGGGACTGATGACCTTAGCATTTAAGTCCCATAAGATTTCACACTAATTTGAACATTTTTTAACTCCATAATATATTAAGAAACTACGGTTCGTCCTTATCCGGAGCTATCGACTTATCTTCGTCCATCTGAAACCTAATTTCATGCAAAGAGAGAAGAAACTGTTTTGCAAATGCAGGCTAAGTTCAGAGAGCTACCTCTGACGCATTAGAATGTTCTCGAGCCGAATATGGAATCAACAAGTTATACCAACATGACATGAATACGTGGTGTCTGTTAATTCGGACATTTTCGAACGAGCGGACACCCCGCATTCATACAAATGGTTCATCTCAAAGGGCAATGAATCCACCCCCTTCCGTGCGGATGCGCATTTACGTTCGACTCTGGTGAGAGCCTAAAAATTAGCTAGCATGGAGGATATGGACGGGGACTGTGGCTCTGCAGGGGAGCGTGCCGAGAAAGTCCGAGCATTTGCGATGAACGCTGTGTCCGGAAGGCATAGTGGTGAACCCAAGTGCCTTGTAAGTTGGACATCCGGGGTTCATGTCAAGGTCCAGCACACATTTGCATTCGTCGCCGCTGAATCCGCATGAAGTCCCAATACTGCTGATGTCATTAGTTCCTTCCCTATTCTCTTCATCCCCCTCCTTCCCACTTTTCTTTAAGTCATCGGCCTTTTGACTGGTTTGATGCGGCCCACCACGAATTCCTTTCCTGTCCCAAACTCGTGATCCCAGAGTAGCACTAGCAAGGTGCCTCCTCACCTATTTGCTGACTGTATTCTAATCTCTATCTTCCTAAACAGTTTTTGCCCTCTACAGCTTCCTCTAGTGCAATAGAAGTCATTTCCTGATATCTTAACAGACGTCGTATCATTCTGTCCCTACTCCTTGTGAGTGTTTTCCACAAGCTCCTTTCCTCTCCAATTCTGCGCGGGACCTCCTCATTCCTCAACTTATCAGTCTGCCTAATTCGTCTATAGCACCACATTTCAAATGCTTCGATTCTCTTCTGTTCCTGTTTTCCCACAGTCATTGTTTCGTTATCGTACAATGCTGTGCTCCAAACGTTCACTCTCAGAAATTTCTCCCTAAAATTAAGGCCTTTATTTCATACTGTAGACTTCTCTTGGCCAGGAATTCCCTTTTTGCCAGTGCTAGTCTGCTTTTGATGTCCTCCTTGCTCCGCCCCTCACCGGTTATTTTGTTGCCTAGGTTGCAGAATTCCTTAATTTCACTTACTTCGTGACCTTCAGTCCTGATGTTAAGTTTCTCACTATTCTCATTTCTGCTACTTCTCATTATCTTGGTCTTTCTTCGATTTACTTTCAATCCATATTCTGTACTCATTAGACTGTTCATTACATTCAGCGGATCATCTAATTCTTCTCCACTTTCGCTCAGGATAGCAATATCATCAGCGAACCGTATAATTGACATCCTTTCACCTTGAATTTTAATTCCACTCCTGAAGCTTTCTTTTATTTGCATCATTGCTTTTTCGATGTGCAGATTGAACAGCAGGGGCGAAAGACTACAGTCCTGTCTTACATCCTTTTTAATTCCAGCACTTCGTTCTTGGTCGTCCCTTCTTCTTATTCCCTCTTCGCTCCTGTACGTGTTGTACATTACCCGTCTCTTCCCATTTTTCTCAGAATTTGGAGCATCTTGCACCGTTTTACACCGCCGAACGCTTTTTGCAAGTCAACAAATACTGTGAACGTTTCTTGATTTTCTTTAGTCTTGCTTCTATTATCAACTGCAACGTCAGAATTGCCTCTCTGGTGTCTTTACCCTTCTTAAAGCCAAACTGATCATCACCTGACGCTTCCACAATTTTCTTTTCCATTCTTCTATATATTATTCTTGTAAGCAAATTGGATGCATGAGCTATTAAGATGATTGTGCGATAACTCTCGCACTCTTCGGCTCTTGCAGTCTTTGGAGTAGTGTGGATGATATTTTTCCGGAACTCAGATGGTATGTCAAAGGACTCACACATTCCACACACCAATGTGAATAGTCGTTTTGTTGTGACTCTCCCCAATGATTTTAGAAATTGTGTTGTAATGTTATCCATCTCTTCTGCCTTATTTGATCTTAAGTCCCCAAAAGCTCTCTTAAATTCTGATTCTAATACTGGATCCTCTACCTCTTCTATATCGACAAATGTTTCTTCTTCTATCACATCAGACAAATATTCCCACTCCTAGAGGCCTTCAATGTACTCTTTCCACTTATCCGCTCTCTCATCTGCATTTAACAATGGAGCTCCCGTTGCACTCTTAATGTTACACTCTTGCTTTTAATTTACCACTCTTGCTTTTAATATCACCGAAGGTTGTTTTGACTTTCCTATATACTGAATCAGTCCTTCCGGCAGTCAATTCTTTTCCGATTTCTTCACATTTTTCATGCAGCCATTTCGTCTCAACTGCCCTGCACTTCCTATTTATTTCATTCCTCAGCAACTTGTATTTCTGTGTTCCTTAATTTCCCTGAACATTTTTGTATTTTTTATTTCTTTTGATCGACTGAAGTTCTTCTTGTGATACCCATGGCTTCTTAGCAGTTACCTACTTTGTTTCCAACTTCTGTGATTGCCCTTTTTAGTAATGTACATTCCTCTTCATCTGTACTGCCTACTGGGCTACAATTTACATAATACGTACCAATATTGTGGCTTGCCGCTGCGTCACGTAGAAATAAGAAATAAATGACTCGGCCCGCACAGAAATAATTCAGAAACGAATCTCATTATGTACTGCAATCAAACGTATGCAGCTAATTTAGAAGCCCACATATGTCCTCAAAAAATGGCTCTAAGCACTGTGGGACTTAACATCTGAGGTCATAAGTACCCTAGACTTAGAACTACTTAAACCTAACTAACCTAAGGACATCACACACATCCATGCCCGAGGCAAGATTCGAACCTGCTACCGGAGCGGTCGCTCGGCTCCAGACTGTAGCGCCTAGAACCGCACGTCCACTCCAGCCGGTCACCAAGAAGGAGTTGTGCGACATAAACCTAAGTTGGTAGGCAAGCTTCTACATCTGAAAGAAGTTGTCTATTTAATTTTCGCACTAGTGCCGGCCACTGGTGGCCGAGTGGTTCTAGGCGCTTCAGTCTGGAACCGCGTGACCGCTACGGTCGCAGGTTCGAATCATGCCTCTGGCATGGATGTGTGTGACGTCCTTAGGTTAGTTAGGTTTAAGTAGTTCTAAGTTCTAGGGGACTGATGACCTCAGATATTAAGTCCCATAGTGCTCAGAGCCATTTGAACCATTTTTCGCTCTAGTCGCATAAGAATGTCGCTAGTAGCGCCACTATGTTGATGGGAATGATGTTTGTTTTAAACAAACGCTGTAACGATCGTGAGTGTTCCTTGCCTTTGAGAGCGGATCTGGTGGGGTGACGTTAGTCAAGAACGCCTTTAAGGTAACAAAGACGCCATATCAACACTTCACTGAGTCTGAATGAGATCGTGTAATAGGGCTAGAGAAACTGGATGTTACTTCTGTGATACTGCAGAAAGACTTGACAGGGATGCAGCCACTGTACATGATTGCTTGCAGCTGTGGTCACAGGAATGTACGGTCGCAAGAAGACTGGGCTCTGGAACGCCACGTGACACTACCGAGAGGGAAGACCGTCGTGTTCGGCGTATCGCTCTGACGCATCGTGCTGCATCTGAAGCAGTAATCTGAGCAGCAGTTGGCACCAGAATAACGCAACGCAGTATTGCAAATCATCTACGCCAAGGACAGCTCCCAGTCAGACACCTTGTAGCGCGCATTCCACTGACCACAAACCATCGCCAATTCATCAACAAGTACTCCGCAAGCCACCTAATGATTTGTGACGCAGGGTGCTTTCGGTACCACTGTCTGATCCCTCCAACCCTATTCCACTCGCAAAAAGTGCGTGGGAAGAACTTTTGTCGGTAAGCCTCTGTATAGGCTCCAATTTCTCGAATTTTCTCCTCGTGATCAATACGTGAGACGTATGTGGGGGAAGAAATATGTAGTCTGACCCCTCCTGAAAAGTGTTGCCCCGAAATTTCAGTAGTAAATCTCCCTGTGATGCATGACTTTCTTGTAACTTCTGCCAGTGGAGTTTCTTTAGCATCTCCGTAACGCTCTCTCGCCAGCTAAACGATCCCGTGACGAAACGTGCCACTCTTCGTTGGATCTTCTTTACCAGCCCTACTTCAGTCCTCCTGAGTTCAGTGGAGTCAAGCGAGAACTCGTTGGAGGGAAGGGTGGAGGTTGTATTATCTGATGAAGGTTGGTTTCGCCTCGGTTCCAATGATGCCTGTGTGTTGATCAGGAGGAGGGCAGTTGACGCCTACAACCAGCCTGTCTGCGAACTAAACGCACTGGACCTATACCTGCAGTTATGACCTGGATTTCCATTTCGTATGGCAGCAAGTGCACACTCGTGGTTATCCCACGCACCCTGACTCCAAAATCGTTCAGCAAGTTGGTGGTTCGACCGGTTGCACTGCCATTCATGAAAAGCATTCAAGGGGGTGTTTTGCAGCTGTATAACTCTCGCTCACATACCGCTGCTGTTACACAACATGCTCAACAGAGTGTCAACATGCTGCCTTGACCTATTCTATCACAAGATCTGCCTCCATGGAGAACATATGGGTCTTCATCGGACGGCCAGGGCTCCCTGGTTCGATTCCCGGCGGTGTCAGGAATTTTCTCTGCCTCGTGATGACTGGGTGTTGTGTGATGTCCTTAGGTTAGTTAGGTTTAAGTAGTTCTAAGTTCTAGGGGACTGATGACCATAGATGTTAAGTCCCATAGTGCTCAGAGCCATTTTTCATCGGACGGCAGCTCCAGCATCATCCACAACCAGCATTAACCGTCCCTGTGCTGACCGACCAAGTGCGACACTCATGGAACTCCATCCCACAAGTTGACATCCGGCACCTGTTCGACACAATGCGTGCATCTTTGCATTGAGCATCGTAGCGGTTACACCAATTATTAATGTACCAGCATTTCACATTTTCAGTGGCTTATCTCACGCTAACATTAAACTGTGTTCTTGCAGTGTTAATCACTTAAATATGTTATCTGTACAAACATATTTCCGAAATTTCATTACTCTACTTTAATTATTCGTTGGTGCTGAGATTCTTTTGCGTCGTGTAGAACTGAATTCGACGAAAAATACCACCATAGTGCGAATGGACCAGGAACATCTCATGTCTTTCATACCGCGAAAGCTTCCCATTGCCCGATAGAAAAACCTACCTTATACAGTCGCGGAAGAGCCTTAGTTGTTTTACAAAGAGGTTACTCGAAACGCTTATTTCTATGAGTCGAAACTGAGTGTTGCACAAACACACAAAATGTAGTTAAGATAATGTCGCTATTTACAAAAAGCAAAAATATAAGGGGTAAAATGAAAATGCTACGTGAACAGCCCACGTTGAGGGTGACCGATTTTTGCTCGTCCTTTCACGATTGTAGTATACTTTTGAATGTAACAAATGCTGTTCGGTTACAATGCGCTTCTGAAGCTTTTTAGATAAATCGAAGTTCAGAGTCTTGCTGCCAGAGCGCCAGCCTTCGAACAGCGGGGCTACCGCAGCCGACTAGGCGGAAGGCTGCACGTGTGCCCGGTACTTGGTCCGTGTCTCGTTCTGGAAATCTGGAAGCAGAACGGTTCAAAAATGGTTCAAATGGTTCTGAGCACTGTGGGACTTAACATCTGAGCTCACCAGTCCCATAGAACTTAGAACTACTTAAATTTAACTAACCTAAGGACATCACACACATCCATGCCAGAGGCGGGATTCGAACCTGCGACCGTAGCGGTCGCGCGGTTCCAGACTGAAGCGCCTAGAACCGCTCGGCCACGATGGCCGGCGAGCAGAACGGCTGTGAAGTTTGTAATAGCTGTCGGCAACGAAGGTCTTAGTTCCGAAATGTAGTTTGTAGTTCACCAAGCCTTCTTTATCAGATTGTAAGAATTATATTACACTACTGGCCATTAAAATTGCTACACCAAGACGAAATGCAGGTGATAAACGGGTATTCATTGGACAAATATATTATACTAGAACTGACATGAGATTACATTTTCACGCAATTTGGGTGCATAGATCCTGAGAAGTCAGTACCCAGAATAACCACCTCTGGCCGTAATAACGGCCTTGATACGCCTGGGCATTGAGTCAAACAGACCTTGGATGGCGTGTACAGGTACAGCTGCCCATGCAGCTTCAACACTATGCCACAGTTCATCAAGAGTAGTGACTGGCGTATTGTGACGAGCCAGTTGCTCGGCCACCGTTGACCAGACGTTTTCAATTGGTGAGAGATCTGGAGAATGTGCTGGCCAGGGAAGCATTCGAAAATTGTCTGTATCCAGAAAGGCCCGTACAGGACCTGCAAAATGCGGTCGTGCATTATCCTGCTGAAATGTAGGGTTTCGCAGGGATCGAATGAGCGGTAGAGCCACTGGACTCAACACATCTCAAAAGTAACTTCCACCGTTCAAAGTGCCGTCAATGCGAACAAGAGGTGTCCGAGACGTGTAACCAATGGCACCCCATACCATCACGCCGGGTGATACGCCAGTATGGCGATGGCGAATACACACTTCCAACGTGCGTTCACCGCGATGTCGCCAAACACGGATGCGACCATCATGATGCTGTAAACAGAACCTGGATTCATCCGAAAAAATGATGTTTTGCCATCCGTGCACCCAGATTCGTCATCGAGTACGCCATCGCAGGCGCTCCTGTCTGTGATGCAGCTTCAAGGGTAATCGCAGCCATGGTCTCCGAGCTGATAGTCCAAGCTGCTGCAAACATCGTCGAACTGTTCGTGCAGACGGTTATTGTCTTGCAAACGTCCCCATCTGTTGACTCAGGGATCGAGACGTTGCTGCACGATCCGTTACAGCCATGCGGATAAGATGCCTGTCATCTCAACTGGTAGTGATACGAGGCCGTTGGGATCCAGCACGGCGTTCCGTATTACCCTCCTGAACCCACAGATTCCATATTTTGCTAACACTCATTGTATCTCGACCAACGCGAGCAGAAATGTCGCGATACGATAAACCGCAATCGCGATAGGCTACAATCCGACCTTTATCAAAGTCGGAAACGAGATGGTACGCATTTCTCCTCCTTACACGAGCCATGACAACAACGTTTCATCAGGCAACGCCGGTCAACTGCTGTTTGTGTATGAGAAATCGGTTGGGAACTTTCCTCATGTCAGCACGTTTTAGGTGTCGCCACCGGCGGCAACCTTGTGCGAATGCTGAGAAAAGCTAATCATTTGCATATCACAGCATCTTCTTCCTGTCGGTTAAATTTCGCTTTTGTAGCACGTCATCTGCGTGGTGTAGCAATTTTAGTGGCCAGTAGTGTATGTTATGTGGAAGGGCAAGAAATTTTCACGTGATTTTCGTTTCTTGGGACTCTAGCATTCATTTCACTTGCTTGGAGGCAGAACAAACGCATTACTTTCGTCATAAGTAACACTCTTAGATACGAGTGATCTACGCTGTGAGCAAGCCAAATGATGATGACCAACCAGAGATGATTCACAATTTTTTCACTCATAATGTGCTGCAACCATATCAAATTTTTGTGTATTGCGTTTGGAATGTTACTTTCGCATTGGTTTCAGTTACACACATCTGTTAATCCTTTGCTCGGATGAAAGAGATTATCAGGCATTTGGACAATTACAAAGCCTTCTTTAAAGAGAGATCGTACACAAAAGTTTCATCTTAAAGTTATTATTTTTTAAAGAATGATATCTGCATTTATCGCTGTCGAATTCTTTCCTCAAAGAAACTGCTTTCGCAGCTTTATAAAAATACTATAATCTTGTCGAAATGGACTGTTTTTACTCGCCACTCCCACCTTCCGCCACTCACAAACAGCAGGGATCTTATTGAAATTTGTATTATTGAAACCGCATTCCAAAGCAAAAAGCTAAGGATCAAAAGAAAAGTTAAAAAGCTCCAGTAACTCACTCTTATGATAACAAATAAGTAGGCTCCCGGGAAGAGCAGTGTTCAAATCAACGCATACCAGTACTGATGTAAGTATTCCATGATTTTCGAAAAGCATTTGATGGAAATTCTGGAAGAACTCATTCAGCAACAGTACACTTGTTTTTCTTCCTCGTCCTGTGTCAATATTATTTGATTGCTTTTTCAGCCTTCTCGTGATCAAGTGAACTGAAGTTCGTCGGTTCTTACATAATTTATAAAATGCTGGTACAAAGGATACAGACGAAAAATTAAGAAAGCCAAAAAGGAAAGACATCAATTGAATAACGCGTGAGAGAGAAAGATTCAGCTGGTACAAGGAACTCATCACGGAGTTTAAAGTCTCTCGCAAGGAAGCCTTTGTAAACTCGATAGTTTTCACCCAAAAATATCTGTTCTGCTGGAAGCTTATTATAAATGGAATCTGCGGAACAGTGGCCACTGTTCAAATGGTTCAAATGGTTCTAAGCACTATGGGACTTAACTGCTACGGTCATCAGTCCACTAGAACTTAGAACTACTTAAACCTAACTAACCTAAGGACAGCACACAACACCCAGCCATCACGAGGCAGAGAAAATCCCTGACCCCGTCGGGAATCGAACCCGGGAACCCTGGCGTGGGCCAATGTTCCATTCGGCGGGTAAGGAAGGGCTATCAAAGACAAATCGTTTGCCTGTCGAATGTCCATTAAGTTAACAGTATAGTTGTTTCTGATTTAAGTCAACATTACTAAATACAGGGTCAACATTAATAAAACCGACAAACTGCAGGAACGAATTCCAGACAGGAAATGCTGGAGAAAATGTCTCACGAACATGTGACCGGAAATCGATGGTGTGCATGTATTGACAACAAATGGTCCCGGAACACAGTACAGACCAACATCGCTTCCACGTCACAACATATGTGCAAAGTGGTCTCCATGGGATGCAGTGTCATGCAGGATATACACAATCGTGCTTTGGCACAAAATGTTGGCGGGCCACTTGCCTGGAGCTTGTATTAGGGTTCATCTCAATGTCCTGTGGAATCCGGTCCTCCTAATGTGGTGTTCTACTAGTCCGCCTCCTCCCTGCACGTTGGTATTTCTGAAAGGACCCGTGGTCACACAAACGCCCAGAAGGGGCTTGAAATTTGTATGATGTGATTGGTGTCTGTGCGGTACTTGTTTTGGTATAGACGTGTTGCCTCTCAACCATTTACATCTGTTTATCGTACACGAACGCCCTCTCAGCCTGTTCCCGACGTGAATACCGGACCACTCTGCAGCTTACAGTACTGTGTGTCAGTCACACGGCCTGCAACATACAACGAACACACGGCACGTGGTCAGAGTAAATTCATCGGCGTCATCCACTGTGACAGCGATGCATCTCCAGACACGTGTTTATACGACTTTTTTCCTTCGATTTACAGTCAGGAATGCATCTCTGCTGTTTCTCAGTTTTATTAATGTTCACCCTGTATGTGTACCAGCAAGGAAATGTGTACGGTGATGACAGTATCAAGGTGTCTGGACAACGTTCTGCGTGATGTTATCCAACTACACCCCGGAGTGCAGTGTGTTGTTTTGGTAGCATACAGCTTATGAGTGTGTGATGGCTGTCACTGTTGTGTTCGCAATGGAGCGGTAACGCCTGAAAGTCAGTCAAATTAGCCCTGCCATTGAAAACCAGCAACCAGGGCTAACATAAGGATTAGTCCCTCGAATTATGATCATGCTCTACTCGAACTTAACCAGGATCGGTATTTGGAATTTAATCGCAGGGAAAGTAAAACAACTGAGTACTGACAAGATATTTATTGTAAAAACAATACCCAAAGAAAAATATGCCAACTGAACAAGTATTGACTAGAATGTTAATTCCTATTCCTTAATCTAAAATTGAGACAGGCAGAACATCTATGACCTGAATCGAAATCGCGCTCCCGTTTATTCGACGGTAACACTAAATGGTTGATACTGGTTAACATCGAAGTTATGCAATCCTCCACCCAGACCGGCACTTACATCAAAGAGCTCTGTGACCAAATCAATGAAACTTGCTTTTAAAGATCCCCCGTTTGCTGAGCCGTGACGTATATGTCACCGAATTCAGTGCTGGGGAAGCCGATTCTGCAGCTCCGAACTGCGAGATGTGTCCAGACGAAGTGCATTCCGTAGCTGTAAATTCTCACTACACAGAAGGTGTCAAATGGTGTCTGCAAATGTCCTAGGATCGAAAATACTTCAGCACAATGCCGAACAGGAATCAAGAGTCCCGCTTGCTCATAAACCCGGAGCAGAAACTTGACTCAAGTGTGCGGTCGTAAAGAAGCAGTGCGTCATGCTTTAGTTTGAACAAAGAAGCCTGGATTCCTTCCTGTGCTGACAGAGGAACGAATGGTGCCCTTCGTACTGACGAAATCAGATCTTTATCATATCTAACAGTGAGAGTGTTCATTGGGGCCTTGCCAGCAGTTTCTCGCAACATTGTTCAGTGACGTGTGTCCTCTCGACTCCCACCAGCGATTACTGCCTTGTGACGGGGAGGACCTGTCTGCTGACGAAGAAATGGAAGACATAGGGGATCCATTATTAGAACCAGAGTATGACAGAGCCGTAGAAGGCTTGACATCAAATAGAGCAGAAGGCGTAGATAAATTTACTTCGGAATTTCTAAAATCACTGGCGGGAAGTGGCACCCAAACGGCTATCCAGGTTGGTGTGTAGAACCTATGAGACTAGAAACAAAAATGATTCAAATGGCTCTGAGCACTATGGGACTTAATATGTGACGTCATCAGTCCCCTAGAACTACTTAAACCTAACTAACCTAAGAACATCACACACATCCATGCACGAGGCAGGATTCGAACCTGCGATCGTAGCAGTCGCGCGGTTCCGGACTGAAGCGCCTAGAACGGCTCGGCCACCGCGGCCGGCAGACTTTAGGGAACATTCACTCATGCAACTGTGAAGACAGTAAGGCCAGATAAGTGCGAGAATTATGGTAAAATCATCTTAACAGCTTATGCATCCAAGTTGCTGACAATAATACAGAAGAATGGAAAAGGAAATTGAGAACCACTTAAGTGAGCCGGCCGAAGTGGCCGTGCGGTTCTAGGCGCTGCAGTCTGGAACCGCGAGACCGCTACGGTCGCAGGTTCGAATCCTGCCGCGGGCATGGATGTGTGTGATGTCCTTAGGTTAGTTAGGTTTAACTAGTTCTAAGTTCTAGGGGACTAATGACCTCAGAAGTTGAGTCCCATAGTGCTCAGAGCCATTTGAACAACTTACGTGACGACCAGTTTGGCTCCAGGAAAGGTAAAGGTACCAGAGAGGCAGTTGAGATGTTGCGCTCGATACCGGCAGCAAGCCTTAAGAAAAATAAAGAACCGTCTTTGTAATTCCCGACATAGAAAAAGCATTCAACGAACCAAATTGCGGGAAATTGTTCGAAATTCTTAGAAAAACAGGAATGCGGTGTAGAGAAAGTTGAGTGATACACAATATGTATAAAAACCACGAAAAATAAGAAGAATGGAAAACGAAGAACGAAGCGGTCGCGTTAGAAATTGTAAGACAATGTTGCAATCTTTCTTCCCTACTGTACATCGAAGAAGCAGTGACGGAAAAAAGACGGGTTCAAGAGTGCGAGTAAAATTCGAAGTGAAGGAATGTCAGTGTTAAGATCCGCTAGTGACAATGCGGTCTTCCGTGAAATGGAACAACAATTATAGTGATGAGCAGTCTGATAAGTACAGAGTATGGATTGAGAGTGAACTGAATAAAGACCTGAGGAGTAACAGTGCTGAGACGTCGAAGTGGACTAAGTGAATGAATTGTGCTAGCTTGGTAGCAAAATAATTTATGACAGACGAAGGTAGGACATAAAGAGCAGACTGATACAGGAAATGGGGGTATTCCTGGCCAAAAGATGTCTACTAACGTCAGACTTAGGCCTTCATTTGAACAAGAAAGCCGCGCGGGATTAGCCGAGAGGTCTCAGGCGCTGCAGTCATGGACTGTGCGGCTGGTCCCGGCGGAGGTTCGAGTCCTCCCTCGGGCATGGGTGAGTGTGTTTGTCCTTGGGGTAATTTAGGTTGAGTAGTGTTTAATCTTAGGGACTGATGACCTTAGCAGTTAAGTCCGATAAGATTTCACAAAAACTTGAATATTTTTTTGAACAAGAAACTTTTGGAATGTACATCTGAAGCACATCACTGTAGGGAATGAATCATGGGAGTGGCAAAAAGGGAAAAGAGAAAATCGAAGCGTTTACGATGTGGTGCTATGAAAGATGCTGAAAACTAATTGTACTGATAAGACAGGAAATAGGGAGGTTCTCCGCAGAATCGACGAATAGAGGAACATATGCAAAACACTAGCGAAGAGGGAAAGGATAACAGGGCATGTATTAGGCATCAGGGAATAACTAAACTGGTACTGGAGGATAAAAACTGTAGGGGAAGACGGAGACAAGAATACATACTACAAATAACTGTGGATATGGGCTGTAAGAGCTCCTTTGAGATAAACAGTTTGACCCAAAAGGGGGCCGAAAACTATGAAACCATTGGAGATAAATAAAAGTCAACAAGTGTAACAGACGGAGAAGATTATTCTTACAGTGAAGATAGCAGAATTGAATTTCTACGTAGTACCTGAAGGTGATACTTCCAAGAAGGATTTACTTCAACCTTCGTTCCTAGAATTCAGAGTGTTCGGCTCATTGGCTAAACAACAGATTACGAGTTCTAGTTCAGAGAAACACCAAGCCACACAGTCCCTGTTACGAGTCTGGCTAGTTCGATAATGTCTGGCACAGAAATTGCTCAGCCACATCCGCAAACTCATTATGTAGGACTGGAGCCCCGCTTCCCTGTTAAATATTTAGTAATTTCCGGAGATCGTATCGCGCATTTCATCTGGACAGCACGGCCACGGGCTGTTTGCGGCGGGCGGCCTTTGCGCCAGTCTTCGGATACACGGTAGACATTACACGCTCACCGTTGAGCGAACTCGCGGCTAACCACAGAGCAGTTGCGCCACAGACATCGTCACGAAGTGTCCCATTTTCCGGTTAGCGTTGCGCGACAGGAAGGCAGGGTTGCCGCAGAAAGCGTAATTGCCCTCCGAGAACTCTGAGAAGTCGCCCGACAACGTGAGTATGTCCTGTGCACTGCACCATCAACGGGGCCTATTTGCGCAGCATAGCGCCTAGGGCGCTGGCTAGCGTAAGTGGCCGGTGGACCAGGTATGGACAGAGTCCGCGCCGTGGGCTAGAACACCAGCCAGCCTGCGTGTTGGTTTTCAGCGGTTTTCGACGCTCATTTAGGTAAATAACAGAATACTCCCCACATTCCGACTCATACAATGCTTGAACAGTTAATACACGGCAACACACAGAGCAAATGGTTCAAATGGCTCTGAGCACTATGGGACTCAACATCTGAGGTCATCAGTCCCCTAGAACTTAGAACTACTGAAACCTAACTAACCTAAGGACATCA
The DNA here is from genome assembly GCF_023864345.2 of Schistocerca serialis cubense. NCBI lineage: Eukaryota > Metazoa > Arthropoda > Insecta > Orthoptera > Acrididae > Schistocerca > Schistocerca serialis. The sequence continues at coordinate 80,971,224 of NC_064644.1, read as the reverse complement.
CACACATCCATGCCCGAGGCTGGATTCGAACCTGCGACCGTAGGGGTCGCGCGGTTCCAGACTGTAGCGCCTAGAACCGCTCGGCCACCCTGGCCGGCCACAGAGCAAAGTTTACAGGATCTGCAGACATATGACGTGGAGGGCCCTTAGGTCACCCAGACAACTGTAGCTTCAGGTAGGGCATCGTACAAAAATCGACTGTAGATGCAAAGGCCCTTCTTTAACTTCTGTTACGTAGCACGGATGTGTAGCTAGTACAGCATATTTTGTCAGTTTATTTATTCAGCGTATGGGATGTAAGCATATTTCAGTGTTGAATTACATTATGTTATTTGTAATCACTATATACTTAATCACGAGCAAACATTTAAGCATTGCATGTATTTATTGGAATTTGGGGTTACCATCAGGAATTCCTCCTAATCCATTCTAAACGCTGTGGCTTGCGTTTTCCCCTGATGTGCTGGGCAGGCTGCCTCAGGGCGCTGCAGTCCCTTGGTGGTGAGGATAGCAGTCTCCAACTAGAAAGTGAGTCTGCACATCTTCCATGTTCGTTCTAAGTCGGTTGAGGCTTCACGACTGTTATCAGGCATTCTATATCACTATTGGGTATGGTGCTGTTAAAGTATCTTAAAAGATTGCAGGGTGTTGGTATTTTTGAAGAATATGTGTCGCCATGGAGAATTTGGTGGTTTGCATATTTTACTTATGATCAGATCCAAAATTTTGATTTTCACCGCGTAAATATTGTCATTTGCCGAAGAGGATGGCAACGGCTCGGACGGGTAGCGATTTGACATAGTCAATGCAATAGGTCCATTACATCTGTATATCATCTAACATTCTGCGTGGTGTCTGTTCTAAGTCGTGTCTCCCTACCACTTTCGCGCAACGACGCTCTGAGCGTGTTTTTTAGGGAATTGACTAGTTTGAATCTGGCACCTGTTGCTGGTACGGAGACGCCAGACCACACATGACATGTAGAGTTCAGAAGAGTTCAGTGAGACTAGCGATGATATAATCAAATATTTAATGATTTCAGCGTCAGGTCCACTGCACTCCCTGTAAAAGAATCTTAATACTAACTAAATTTAGTGGAATGGGTTGAAGGTTTTCCAATTTTTAGTTAGCTGGTAAAATAACGTCGAAAAAGCACTTAAGTTTACCATTGGAAATTTTATTCTACTCACAAAACATTGTTTATAAATTGCACTATTGATAAAAGGAAATATTTTACTACAGCGTGATAAAAACCAACTGCGTTCAACAAAAATGTGAACGAATATTCCCTGAATGGGTTTCCAAGTTCTACAATGGATCGAAGGATGACCTATGCCATACCACATCTATAATCTAGGATTAAATTAAGTTTCATAAAAGAGAAAACTATCAAAATGGTCTACAGTGTCTCTCAATTATCTTGAATTACTTATTTAACTTGTCGTAAATTACAGTGGCTGATGTGGCTTCTCAATATATAACAGAAAAATCATTGCGTTTCAGATTTTAACTTCTAATAGCAAATGTGAATACCACGAAGTTTAATTGACGATCGACACTAGTATTGCGTAAAAAGGTGGTGTAACAGATGAGACTTCTGCAGTTCTGAATGAAGCCTTGTGCGCTCTTATGCAGCATCGTGTGCGTTCATTACCTTGTCGTTGGTTAGGCAGCATCAGGGGGCGGCGGGCGGCGCAGCTCCGCTCACCTCGACGTCTCGGAAGCAGCACTCTCGTAACTTCTCTTTACTACCATTTACTGAAGTTGGTTTAAGAAAAGCTATCTGGCTGTGTTTTCAACTGACCAATCAGGGTCTCAATGTTAACCTTAAGCTCCGCCTACAAAAATTCTGTCTATCCAATGAGAAACGTTATACTTTTCGTGGTGGGGCAATGTTTTTGATGTTTGCAATGTAACAGAGACGCATATAGTCTCACGCTAAAACTTTCAGCTTGTGTGTCCCTTTTTGTGTTACCGTAAGATCTATACAGTTCTTCTGGAGGGCTCTATCTTTTAACATGGGCTGGGGGGTGGTCTTGGCGGTCGGCTTCTGTTCTCGTTTCTCCCCTCCGAACTGCGTCTGTCTCACGGTGGGAAGGTATGACATGCATTTAGGCGTTCTTGTGTTAGTCTGTGGTATTCCATTTGCTCACTCGTTGAACATATTACTTTGGTTAATCTAATGTCAGGATTTATTTGAAGCTATGTGACATACTGTCAGATTTGCTACCATGTCAGGGTTTTCATGGAAGGTGTTGGATTTGCCCGACACCTTACAATCATATCCACATCAATGAGGATACTGTGGGTCCATTGTACCTGTGTAGCATAGCCACCTCACTCAGGATACTGTACTGCCAACGACCCAGTTTATTTGAGAAGAATCGTGGGCTCGGTGCACAAATGGCAAAATGTTTAGGGGGACGAAGACTGCCCTTTTAATGGTTTATGACAGACGTAATTGGTTGGTTACCGGTGTTTAACGTCCCGTCGACAACGAGGCCATTAGAGACGGAGCGCAAGCTCGGGTTAGGGAAGGATGGGGAAGGAAATCGGCCGTGCCCTTTCAAAGGAACCATCCCGGCATTTGCCTGAAACGATTTAGGGAAATCACGGAAAACCTAAATCAGGATGGCTGGAGACGGGATTGAACCGTCGTCCTCCCGAATGTGAGTCCAGTGTGCTAATCACTGCGCCACCTCGCTCGGTAGACGTAATTGTGTTGGCTGGCGGGAATTTGGCTACCGTCAACTCTGGGTTGAATTGAAAGCAGGTTTGTGAAGTTAGATGGTCAAAAACTGGTAGTGACCCAATTCCTGGCCGTGGTTCAGGATATAAGGGCAGTTCAGGTTCGTTGGTAGGTGATTAACAGAGCAGTACAGGAACGTATGACCGGATGTTGATACAGACTGTGTTAAATCATGTTGATCACCACATCTGGCGTGAAAAACTCCAACAATACGCCCCAACGTAATAAAACTGGAGGCAATTATAAAACTAACTGGTGATCTATAGAGCTGAACCTTGCATCTCAAGCCGTACATGGAGGTATATTCCGGAAACTGTTGAGACCTGAATTTCGCCTGAACAACCCGCATAGGTCGATAGATGTCTTCGTCATTGACAAAAGGTTTTTCGAGTGTTTCGTAATTTTAGCTATCGGAGACAGGGACTGCATATTAGGTACTGAATCTTCATCATTGGTATCTTTGTCGGTGTTGTGTACAGTACGCTGTTTATGTATCATACACTACTGGCCATTAAAATTGCTACACCAAGAAGAAATGCAGATGCTAAACGGGTATTCATTGGACAAATATAATATAGTAGAACTGACATGTGATTACAAAAATGGTTCAAATGGCTTTGAGCACTATGAGACTTCGGAGGTCATCAGTCCCCTAGAACTTAGAGCTACTTAAACCTATCTAACCTAAGGACATCACACACATCCATGCCCGAGGCATCACACTGTAGCGCCTAGAACTGCTCGGCCACTCCGGCCGGCCCATGTGATTACATTTTCACGCAGTTTGGGTGCGTAGAACCTGAGAAATCAGTACCCAGAACAACCACCTCTGGCAGTAATAACGGCCTTGATACACCTGGGCATTGAGTCAAACAGAGCTTGGATGGAGTGTACAGGTACAGCCGCCCATGCTGTTTCAACACGATACCACAGTTCATCACGAGTAGTGACTGACGTATTGTGACAAGCCAGTTGCTCGGCCACCATTGACCAGAGTTTTTCACTTGGTGAGAGATCTGGAGAATGTGCTGGCCGGGGCAGCAGTCGATCATTTTCTGCACCCAAAAAGGCCCGTACAGGACCTGCAACATGCGGTAGTGCACTATCCTGCTGAAATGTAGGGTTTCGCAGGGATCGAATGTAGAGCGACGGGTCATAACACGTCTGAAATGTAACATCCACTGTTCAAAGTGCCGTCAATGTGAACAAGAGGCGACCGAGCCAGTGTGGCGATGACGAATACACGCTTCCAATGTGAGCTCACTGCGATGTCGCCAATCAAAGATGCGGCCATCATGATGCCGTAAACAGAACCTGGATTCATCCGAAAAAATGACGTTCTGCCATTCGTGCACCCAGGTTCGTCGTTGAGTACACCATCGCAGGCGGTCTTATTTGTGATGCAGCATCAAGGGAAACCTCAGCCATGGTCTCCGAGCAGATAGTCCATGCTGCTGCAAAACGTCGTCGAACTGTTCGTGCAGATGGTTGTTGTCGTGCAAACGTCCCCATCTCTTGACTCAGGGATCGAGACGTGGCTGCACGATACGTTACAGCCATGCGGATAAGATGCCTGTCATCTCGACTGCTGGTGATACGAGACCGTTGGGATCCAGCACGGCGTTCCGTATTATCCTCCTGAACCCACCGGTTCCATATCTGGTAACAGTCTTTGGATCTCGACCAACGCGAGCAGCAATGTCGCGATACGATAAACGGAAATCGCGATAGGCTACAGTCCGACCTTTATCAAAGTCGGAAACGTGATGGTACGCATTTCTCCACCTTACTCGAGGCATCACAACAACATTTCACCAGGTAACGCCGGTCAACTGCTGTTTATGGATGAGAAATCGGTTGGGAACTTTCCTCATGTCACCACGTTGTAGAGGTCGCCACCGGCGCCAACCTTGTGTGAATGCTCTGAAAAGCTAATCATTTGCATATCACAACATCTTCTTCCTGTCGGTTAAATTTCGCTTTTGTAGCACGTCATCTTCGTGGTCGCGTCTTTAGCACGTCATTTGGGGAGCAAAATAACTGATGATGGTCGAAGTAGAGAGGATATAAAATGTAGACTGGCAATGACAAGGAAGCCGTTTCTGAAGAAGAGAAATTTGTTAACATCGAGCTTAGATTTAAGTCTCATGAAGTCGTTTCTGAAAGTATTTGTATGGAGTGTAGCCATGTATAGAAGTGAAACATGGACGACAAATAGTTTAGACAAGAAGAGAATAGAAGCTTTCGAAATGTGGTGCTACAGAAGAATGCTGAAGATTAGATGGGTGGATCACATAACTAATGAGGAGGTATTGAACAGAAGTTGGGAGAAGAGGAGTTTGTGGCACAACTTGACTAGAATAAGGGATCGGTTGGTAGGACATGTTCTGAGGCATCAAGGGATCACCAATTTAGTACTGGAGGGCAGCGTGGAGGGTAAAAATCGTAGTGGGAGACCAAGAGATGAATAGACTAAGCAGATTCAGAAGGATGTAGGCTGCAGTAGGTACTGGGAGATGAAGAAGCTTGCACAGGATAGAGTAGTATGGAGAGCTGCATCAAATCAGTCTCAGGACTGAAGACCACAACAACAACAACAACAACAGCACGTCATCTTCGTGGTGTTATAATTTTAATGGCCAGTAGTATATGTGTAGGGATCTAATATTCCAGATTTTTCTCCGTGATAAGTGAGGATGACAGAAGCGAATTAGATGCATTGGGTATTCCTTTCATCTCTCTTTATATTAGTAGTTTCATGTTTCCAGTTATTACTTTTTTTAAAGGGAAATTTCTTACGACTGAAACGTATTTTGCTCTACTTTGGGATTCACTCTCACGGAATACAATGCAGGGGCCCTCATCAGTGGATCGTAGCCATTGTTTTTAGCTATGTTAATTGCACATGTGTCATGTACTAGCCAAATGTCCTGATTATAGCTACCGCGAACACTATGAATTTTATTGTAATTCTTTCCATAATTTTTGAGCTACGCAGAACTATGTGTAGCTGACATGCCAGTCCTGTAATGAATACCAGGGTCACGAGACTCATACCCACTGTCTTTGTGAAAGTTTATCGTCTCCCCTCCTTGTCTAGGGACGCCAGATGAAAGTTGATGTCGTCAAGCCCTGAATCAAAATTGCGCAACGGATAACTGGGGAGGGGAGCTTGAGAGCGCTACCTAGAGAGCGTGCCCTTTCTGTACGATACTAGGCAGGGGGCTGGAGGGCTCACACGCTGATGTGTGGGTCCCTGCATGCTATATCTTTTATTTTAAATGAATTCCTTTAACTTGACTTCTTTGTGATTTTTAAGGGTATGTTAAAGATTGATGACACTTGATTACGTATTTATTTTAAATATTATCACTCGATTTTACAGCGATTACAGCAATTGTTCCAGTTTACAGATACTACAATTTTACAACTTATAGCTCGGGTATATTATATACCAATCTGCACGCACTTTTCTACGGGCAAGACGGAATTGCGTTTGCCAAATGTATACCACCAAAGCCTCCCAAAATTTTACATAGGACATCCAGTACGTGACGAGGATAACAGGCAAACTGGGGACCAGATACATTGACACAGGGGGTCAGATTTCCTAAATTAACGAGATCATTCACTTCCTTAGACAATCCGAAGCTGAAAATAAAAGAATTAGTACAAATATTCAAATACCTCTCTTCCATGCGTGAACATTGAGACAGTCGCACTAAGGGAACGTCTGCTCACTTACCCGTCTTCTGTAACACTCCTAGAATCTGGCGGGTACCCGGAGATCCTCCTGGGCCCCGGTGGAGGGGGTGGTCGAACCACTTGGCCGTGACCAACCTCTCCACCCCAAATCTTGTGAGACTGGAGCGTCTTTGACTTTTACCTGCCTACGCTGTCTCTCTGATCCCCTAGCCAGGAGTAAGGTTGGCACTACTATACTACAGAACTACTTCCCAACAAAGATTTGGCCACGCTTTACGGAAAGGTGTGAGGCGGATTAGGAAAGTTCATGTGCAGATTCACATTCACGTACAAGAAATTCATAATACACGACACATATAAATACGTATTATGAAGCCTGACACATTTCTTACCACCCGTCCACATGGGTTCTGTTGCACCCGCGGCCGGCCGCGTCGTGTAATAATAAAATTGGCTGCTGAGCCGCCTCTGGTTCTATTTCCTGGTACGAGCGAGCAGCGAAACCTGCTGCTTGTACAGCGGAAACTACTGTACCGTTTCATTTGGACTTGTAATTTTCCAGTTCTTGAGCTTTTGTCGACAAATTCCTGCCTGCTGCCGCTGTTGATGTTGTAGCTACCACTGAGACTGAATGCGCTTATTAAATTCTCCATGATGGTGTGGCAGCAGCCCCGGATGAGTGGTCTACTGCAATTGTGGTTGCTGTTGCCACTAGGGATGGTTTCCGCCTTCTGGATAGTCGTTGTGCTGCAGTTGATCTTGTTAGGTGCACGTCTGGCGTAATGAAACTGCATGTTGGGTTACTTGCTGCGTTACGTTCTCATTAATTTGTAAGTTATGGGCAGCCCGGCTGACATTCTGATTGACAGGTATGTCATTCCCGTATACGCTAATAAGATCAACACGACGTGGGACTCAGGCCGTTATAACTTGACAAGTATGTGTCGGGGGCCTTTTCACCACCTCCTTTTGAGAACCTCGCCATTCAAGCTGTTGTATTGAATGTTATAATCAAGTAGAAATGCTAAAAATAATTAGAACTGGCAAAGTTGGAATGTTGACACTTGTCTAGCACCGAGAAAGATGAAGTCGCTCCGTTCACCACCGCTTGCTTACGCAGACTGCAATAAGCAGTTTGATCTTTCACTCGTCTTCAGCTGCGACGACCCTCTTGGCATCAGGTGAAGTAATTCCTATAATGGGGTAACTTTGGACAACAGGGGTTACTCTCAAACATCTCGACACAGTAAAAATAATCCATTCCTATTAATTGCCACATCTGCTTATCGGAAATGGGTGGGTTTTTTATGTAGCCGACAGCAGACTGTAATTTAGAATTTTAGAAAGCATTCTGTAATTGGAGCACAGCGATCGGCATAAAATGCTAAAAATCAAATAAAAACAGTTTAAATCGCGTTTTCAGATTTTTTATTTGTTAGCAACCGGTTTAGGCCCTTTCCTCAGAATATATTCAGGCTTTTCATCTCCATTATGACTGCTGGTGGCGGCAGACGGAATGAGATCTTTCAAGTAAGGTTATCACTGCTGTGTAATAGCTATGTGTAGAGGACACGAGGATTGTTTGAAAGTTAAGGTTCAGTCGATTGATGTAATCTTCTCGGGTTATCAGCCGAGTCGTAATGTCGCCTTGCAGGATCGTTTCGACCAGTTTCCTATGCATCATCTTTGGACGAAGTCACTTTGCCTGAAGATGACAAGAAGGAAAGTCGTCGAAACTTTGCGACAGCACATCACGAGTCGGCTAGTCATCCGAGATTTCATCACTGAAATTCGGCAAGAAAACTCACACTCCCATTTGTGTGAATCAGTGATGGAGGACTTTTTGTTTTCAGTTCTTCTGTAGTTTCTTTTAATCTTGTTTGCTTCTTACATTCATTATCTCTCTGAGTTCCGGCTTTAAAACAATCAGCCATTGAAATCCAATAAACGTTGTCCTTGGTACTGCCGAATGCTTATTATAATTATTGTGGAGGCTCTACTTTTCTGTACTGAATATGTAGCTAACATCTCTTGTAAAGACATTGGTTTCCCCGAAAGTTGATAATATTTTTTTTCTTTTGTGCATTACCTTGTCATAGTACGTATGAATCATTTATTTCAACTATTCTTTATTTGTTAATATGTCACATCGTTGCTTCATTCATTTTGCTACTGTTTTATATTTCATATTGTACGAATATGAATGTTCTGGTTTTATATGCTTTGTAAATCTATGCTTTGGCTAGGAGAAGTACTGTGTCAGAGAGAGAGCGAACGACTATCGATAGATAGCGTGCGAGTTGTTGTGGTATCGTGGCCGGTTCGCGGGTGAAAGACGGTGATACGCAGAGGAACAATTAATTACAGTGCGTCCGCTGTGTTAATAGGAGATCGTGCATTATTAAGTGATCAGTAAAACCTGAAAAGTATATCGAGTGTTTCCGGTGACGATTTTACATACTGCGTGAACTTGCGACAATTAGCCGTGAACCAGACACCATTGTCGTGTGGAGACACTGTTAGAATTGCGTGAAAGTGGAACAAACCAAAATGTTAGATAAAAGAACAGTGCTGTGATTTGATCAAGAAACAAACATTTATTATATCATACAAACTGTCTTAAAGACGACGACGTAAATTGAACTGATGTTTAACGGACTATTATAGTAATAAACACACATGTGACTGTTTTCCTGTGGCAACACGGTGAAAGAACTGTGCGAAGTATTGGCATTAACAGGCTATATATCGTAAATACTAAAGACATTGCATAATTCCGACCTCCCCGCACCTAGTGATTAATAAACTTTTAATAATTAAACGTCGCGCGCGTAACGACAACGCACACACTGGAACTATTATTACCGCGCTAGTGCTGCCAGCTGATTCGACTACAACGGAGACGTGGACCACCGCCGTAACTGCAATATTAATGAAACAGGAGGATCCATCATTATTTTCTCGCCACGAACCAGGATTCACTTCACACATCGTCCGCGCGGCCACCGCTGACGTCTTCGCACTGCCTGCAGCAACAGTCAAGACATTAAAAGCAAATTATTAAGCTCTCATTCATTTCAAAACTAAAGACAATTGCAGTTAAATTATCTGTTTTAGAAATACTGTCACAATATCAAGGTTTAATTTTGTTTAGTTCCAATAAATATTCTTTCTATTATTTCGTCTTGTTGACAGTGTTGAAAACCCGCCAAATTAAAGTTCAATTAATAATTTTCTTTCAAAATTCTTCTCAGACATTATACTGCTCATCATAATTTTATTTTAATTTTGTGTGTAACTTCTTTTGGAGGGAGTACATATTTTATTTTTTGTGCAGTAAAATTAGCTACCATAAAATTACTTATATTACCAGCTGATGCTGTCCGCCATTACTGCTTGAAAACTGACCAATAGTATTTTTGCACCTATTTTCTCATTGGCTGTCAGCTTCAAAACAAAATTACGTATTTCGTGTGTATCTAGCAGACGCACGATGTCTATGTAGGCCTCTACAATAGTCTTTTTTTAATTTTTTACGTTTTCAGGTTTACTGGAATTGTATTGACTTTAATTGTTCATTTGGCCCCCGTTAAAGTGATTTATCGCATCTATATAATAATTGTACTGAATTACCTAAATTATTTTTTTATTACCTAAACATTGGCATACCATATTTAGATAAAAATTGACGTCTTATTGGCCCCACATACGATTCTGCACGTTCTGACGAAAACTTTGCCAATTTTTTTTTTTTTTTTTTCGTCCATGACTAACAGGGGTAGTCAGATTCCTTGTGTAGGTCAGGTTTTATTATTTAAAAGGCTTTTTCCGAAGTAGAGAACCAGATTCCTTACACTCTTCACACTACACTCTTCACACTTGATGGCTTCTTCAACCTCGCATAGAGACAGAAAAAGACGCAAACAAGCAAGCGGTCCTGCATCATTCGGGCGTATGATAGCAGACGCGGCTGGAGCGTCTCGGCAGGTGGTGTCGGCAGCGTTTGAGCAGCGAGGCGCCTCTGCGGCGGCGACATCAGGCGGCAGATGTCGGCGCCGGTGACGACAGTAATGGCAGCCAGACCGCAGGCCGCCCCATCTGGCCACCCAGCGTCTGCCGCATGCCGCACTCGCTCTTCTGGCGACGGGTCGCTGCTCGCACTTTCCTCGCTGGCCCACACAGCGGGTCTGAGTTCACTGATGACTGCAGACCTCTTCACCTACATCTATGTCTAAGTAGACCTAGCAAGAATAAATTATTCATGCACATGAGCTATGACGCTAGTACCTTGTACCACCTTCTCTGGCTTTGAAAACTTCTTGAGTACCGTGGGAAAGAGAATCAACAAATTTCCTCAGATAAATAAAAATTTGAGGTTCGGCGATGATATTGTAATTCTGTCAGAACAGCAAAGGACCTGGAAGAGCAGCTGAACGGAATGGACAGTGTCCTGAAAGGAGGATATAAGATGAACATCAACAAAAGCAAAACGAGGATGATGGAATGTAGTCGAATTAAGTCGGGTGATGCTGAGGGAATTAGAGTAGGAAATGAGACACTTAAAGCAGTAAAGGAGTTTTGCTATTTGGGGAGTAAAATAACTGATGATGGTCGAATTAGAGAGGATGTAAAATGCATACTTTCAATGGCAAGGAAAGCGTTTCTGAAGAAGAGAAATTTGTTAACATCGAGTATAGATTTAAGTGTCAGTAAGTCGTTTCTGAAAGTATTTGTATGGAGTGTAGCCATGTATGGAAGTGAAACATAGACGATAAATAGTTTGCACAAGAAGAGAATAGAAGCTTTAGAAATGTGATGCTACAGAAAAATGCTGAAGATTAGATGGGTAGATCACATAACTAATGAGGAGGTATTAAATAGAATTGGGGAGAAGAGGAGTTTGTGGCACAACTTGACTACAAGAAGGGATCGGTTGGTGGGACATGTTCTGAGGCATCAAGGGATCACCAGTTTAGAACTGGAGGGCGGCGTGGAGGGTAAAAATCGTAGAGGCAGACCAAGAGATGAATGCACTAAGCAGATTCAGAAGGATGTAGGTTGCAGTAAGTACTGGGAGATGAAGAAGCTTGCACAGGATAGAGTAGCATGAAGAACTGCATCAAACATGTCTCAGGACTGAAGACCACAACAACAACAACACTCCATTTCCAGCTGAAGTCACTCACTGATGATCAGGTCCGCAGGGCAACTACATTGCGGCGGATCTGGATGCTATGCTTCAACCGCTGTTCCAAATAGTTCCAGACATTTTCGACATCGTTAAGGGCGATTGATATGGCGGGCGAGATCGGTCAGCTTCTGTTCGTCGGAACGTTTTTGGCGGGTTTCCGACACATCACATTATCTTCAGATGATGTCACGTTGCCTGTAGATAACGAATGGGTAACTTGTTGAAACTTTTGCGACAATACGAAGCTACTACCCGGCCTGCAACCCAAGAAGATTTGTGAGCTGGCAACCATTGGTGTATACATGCAGCCCTGCCACCTGACTTCCCTACCGTAACGTGGCTGAGCAACCCTACCGAGTGACCGTACTGCGTTGCCCGTGACAACTGGCGCTGGGCGGAGTGCGTTCCACTTAAACCTAACTAACCTAAGGACAAGATACACATCCATGCCCGAGGCAGGATTCGAACCTGCGACCATAGTGGTCGCGCGGTTCTAGACTGAAGCGCCTAGAACCGCTCGGCCACAGCAGCCGGTGTCGTAAAGCAGTCAGCCTCACTCGGAGAGTCAGAAAATCGAAGAGACGCCGGACTCCCGCAGTGGCAATTACGAAAAACCGCGTTACCTCTCTTACCATCCTTTCTTCTAGGCCTCTGCCAATCACAGCCAGAGCACAGAGCAGAGAGTCTATATTACAAAACGAAAAAATTTCTGTCCAGTCCCACATGTTGTTACACTTTATGCTTGCGTCTCCTACCGCCTCTTAGACGTCATGGTGTCCAAGCCAATCAGATTACCTTTTTCTACACATTGCTATAATCTGAAGGCGATTGTACACATACGTTACGCTTTCGGGACCAGTTCCAGACCGACAAATTACCGGCCTGTAATTTACATCTTCATTTACATGGCTACTCTGGAACTCACGCTTAAGGGCCTGGCAGATGGTTCATGGAACCACCGTCACACTAATTCTCTGTTATTCCACTCTCAAGCAACGCGGGGGAAACACGTACACCTATATCTTTCCGTGTGAACTGCCTTCCGTAATTCGGTTATGACGGTCGTTCCTCTCTATGTAGGTCGGCGTTAACAAAATATTTTCGCATTCTGAGGAGAAAGTTGGTGATAGAAATTTCGTGAGAAGATCCCACCGCAAAGAGTGATGTCCACCTCAAATCCTGTTTCATGTCCGTGACACTCTCCCCTGTTTCTCGTTAATACAAAACTTGCTGCCGTTCTTTGAACTTTCTCGATGTACTCCGTTATTCCTAACTGGTAACACACCGCAGCAGTACTTCGATGGCGTGGAGCTCCGTCTTGTATGAACCACATCTTGTCGAAATCAGGGTCGCTTTGGATAGTGGGGATGAAATTATCTCTCAAAACCTTCACGTACGGTTTGGTAGTCACCATGCCATCACAGAAAACCGCCCCATTATTCCGTGACTGGAAGTTTGCACACCACGCAGTGACCCGTTGAGGGTGAAGATGCGAACTCTGTGCCCAAATGCATCAATTTTTGATATTGACGAACCCATCCAGACGAAAGTGGGATTCGTCGCTAAACCAAACCATACAGCGCAGGGGTCGAGGCCCCAGTTATGGCCACATTAAGGGCAATTCGAGATACACCACTTTTTTAGTATAGGAAGAAAGTATACGAATTACTTAAAAAAATTGTATCTATTGCTTCAAAGTCTACACATTACAACCATGTAAAAACAAATATTCTAAGTTATTTAACAAAAGCAGAAAAAAATATTGAAAAATAAATGGCGCATTTCCCCAGTTTTGGCCATGTTAACCCCACCTATGGCCAGTTGTTTCCCCACTTATGGCCACTTCATATTATAATAAAACTATGGCTAAAATAATTGTCAATCCATGTGCCAGAAAGTAATTTCTGCTTTATACAAGTATATAAGACAACAGACAACAAACATACATCAAATAGGTAAAAGGTACAGAAACTGAATGAACAGAAAAAAAAATTCGTTAGGCAAAGAATTGTCCCAGTAATTACTTAAATCAATTTCCACACAAGTTTATTTCTCACGAGTATCAATGGAACCAGGGAACTTTGTTTTTAATGAACGTCCTTCTTGCATCAAGACTGGATCTGGCAGTTTCCCTATAATATCTTCACCCGTTATAGTCGAAACATCATTTGCAATGTATTCGAAACAAGTTTTCTGAACATTAGAACTTTTTAGGCACTGAATTTCATATTCAGAGTCAGAAAGCACTTTCAAAATTACAGATACATACTTAAAAATTGCAGGTCTTGTTCTTCTATTTCCTGTTAAACTAAATTTTACCAAAATAAAGTCCCCTACTTTCAAATTCTCACTCGAAGATAGTTTCACATTTTCTGGTATTTCATCTTCATCTCCTTCTACATAGTCATCGAAACTGCTTCCATTGTCCGTCCATTCTCGTTCCTCGGAAGAACTTGTTGGCCTATCACTGAACTCTTGTCTGTTTCTTGTTTTCCCCTTTTTTACGTGTGAGAATGCAAAGTGCTGCTCTTTGGACTTTAATTCCTTCATAGCTTTTCTCTTCCTTTTTTCCTGCTCCTTCTCCTGCTTCTCTTTTTCCTTCAGTTCATGATATTCCACCCACTTGTCACTAGTCACAACAGTAGGTGTATGTTCTTTCTTTCTCTTTGTGCCTCGTTGTTTAGGTTCTGGCCAAGTGATGACACTTTCAAAAACTGTTGCTAATGATTTTGGTGGTGTCACTTGGATACACACTGAAGATGGACTATGGTTGGATATTGGAGTAACTGAATTATGTGAAATACTGTTGGGGGTTGTTGATATATCTGCAGGAATAAGACTGTTGGTGGGTGTTGAAGGAATATCTGAATTGCGTGTTGAAAATATGTCAATATTATCAACATTTTGATTAAGTCTGTCTGCGTTTTGTGAAACATTCTCTGTTTGATTATCTTCAGAGGGAGGCGCTATGCTATCTGTCAGAATGTCATCAGTGTTACCACTAGCACCATGCATTTCAACCTCATCAGCTATTTTTCTCCAGAACTTGAAAAGTAATAATGCTTCTTGATTTCCTTCCCACTCATGATTGCTTCTCCTGGTTGCTCTGAACTCATCTAGAAGGACAGGATCAATTTGCTTTTCTATGTATGAGAAATGTCTCTGAAGTTCCTCATTTGTCCGAACTGTGGTTGAGGCTGGTATACTACGAACAACTATCTTGCTGTAATCTACATTGTTCACATTAAATGGAAACAGACCAGTGGCCCTGAAACCAGCACGAATATTTGCCACCATTTTAGGTTCTGTAATAATTTGTGACAGAACAGAAGGTACATCAGATTTTGAAATTTCAGTGCCATTATTTTCAAAACGCCATTTCTGAACAATCTTCTTCCACATTTTTTTCATAGGTCCAAAGACAGCTACATCTAATGGTTGCAAGATGTGTGTAGAATTGGGATGGAGAGCAACTAGAATGATCTGATTTTCCCTACAATATCGGCTCAAATGAAGTGTCAAATGAGAGCAGTGCCCATCTAAAAATATTAGTACAGGCCGGGGAATTTCAGCTTCTTTCAAGAACGGATCAAATACATTTGTTATATACTCAAAAAAACTTTCACCTGTCATCCACCCATTTTCTGTTTTTCCAATGCTCCAGTTTGGAGGAGCTGCTTTCACCAATGATGCTGGAATCCTTGCATATTTGAACAGTGTTAAGGGAGGAGCAAATTTTCCAGCAGCATTCACTGCAAACAATGTAGTAACGTTATCTTTGTCAGAGTTACACGACTCTTCATAAACATGATGGCCACGAGGACCTATGATTAATTCCCCTTTAGGAGCCAGAAAAAAAGAAGTTTCATCCATATTAAAAATTCTATTTGGGTCATTTAACACATCCATATCATTTAAAGTGATGGATACTTCGTGAAACCAGTTTCTTATTTTCTCTTCTGTAACAGAACCTCTAGACCTATTGACATATTCTGCATGTTTTTGTGACAGAACCTTGTGCCTCTTAAGAAATCCATAATACCACTTTTTTCCAGGTCGATTGTTAGTAAATGTAGCCTTACAACTTTCCATATCTGCATTCTCAATAAGTTTGTGCACAGATGCACAGAGATTTTCTTTAGTAACTGGAAATCCCATGCTAGAACAGTCCAAAACCCAGTCCACCAATTTTTTTTCAATTTGTTCTCCTAAGACAGAATGTGGACCACAGTGCCCTGTAGATTCTTTTGGAGATACACCAGAAATTTTGTTTCTTAATGTTGTCCTTGGAACTTTGTACAACTTGCTTGCAGTAGCAACCTTCATTCCCTCATCAATAGCCTTTAGAGCATCTTTAACTTTGCTGGGAGAATACTGAAACTTCTTATTCTTTGGTTGACTCATTTTTCCTATAAATAATGCACAAAGATTTAGTTAAAGAATGTTGCATATTTGAATAGTGCCTATTGCATATTTTGTATCTTACAAGCATAGGTAAATTAGTATGATATGCCAAGACAATACTAACAATGAGGTATATATTGATATAAAAATACCAAAAATATTTTAATAAGCCTATTTAAATAAAATTAGCCTAGTGTAATGTAGGACAGAACACTAATATTGATGTTTTTGTACCAGTTTTTAGAAGTGGCCAAAACAGGATACATATATGTCTCCACTTATGGCCACATGCGTGGCCATAACACGGAACCAGGGCTAAATATGGATCTGTTAATGGCCACATACTTTTGATAACATGTTTTTAGGCTGAGCAATATAAAACTTAAAAGAAATGAAAATATAATGTCTTATCTTACCTCTGAACAGATTAAGTTTCTTCTGATGTTTTATTTAAACATGTAAAATACAAAAAAAAAAACAGATCATGTGTTGCTTAAAGAAAACTTCTGCAAAACCCAGCTTCTGCAACACTGATCATTTCACAAAATGGTGTCTCCAAACAAAAACAGACAAAAGAATTATTATGTAGACAAATGAAGAGAGCCTTTCACAAAGTTTATAATAATCTATAGTAGAACTGGCTGGTATTCCAGAGAAGCTTAAAAATTAACCTTTGACATCAAGGTGGCCATAAGTGGGGTAGTGGCCAAAACTAGAGCCTTCACCCTACTAATACCTATCATGCCTCACGGCCGACCGTGCAGTTTGAACGTCCTAACGCAAACCGTTCAGAAGTTACGACGATTTTATTTCATATAGTTAAACAACTGTCGCCCTGTATAAGCAAACTACTGGTCAACTTGACACTCGTATTACACTGCTGAGCAACGTGTATTATCACACGAAAAATCAAATTTCATTGCCATTGATGTTATCACTAGTGAGACCGAGAAGTTGTCTCCTTCTCTCGTAACCTTTATTAGTCATCTGCATCTACATGGATACTCTGCAAATCCAATTTAAGTGTCTGGCAGAAGGTTCATCTAACCACCTTCGCCGGCCGGAGTGGCCGTGCGGTTCTAGGCGCTACAGTCTGGAACCGAGCGACCGCTACGATCGCAGGTTCGAATCCGGCCTCGGGCATGGATGTTTGTGATGTCCTTAGGTTCGATAGGTTTAATTAGTTCTAAGTACTAGGCGACTGATGACCTCAGAAGTTAAGTCGCATAGTGCTCCGAGCCATTTGAACCATTTTAACCACCTTCACACTAATTCTCTGTTATTGCAATCTCGTATAGCGTGCGAAAAGATCTTCCCGAACGAGCTCCGATTTCCCTTATTTTATCATGTGATAGTTTCTTCCTATGTGGGTCGGCATCAACAAAATATTTGAGCATTCGGAGGAGAAAGTTGGTGATTGGAATTTCGTGAGAAAATTGTTCCGCAACGAAATACCCCTCTGTTTTAATTATGTCCATCCCATATCCAGTACCAATTCAGTGACACTCTCTCCCCTATTTGACGATAATATAAAACGTGCTTCCTTTCTTTGAACTTTTTCGATGAAGTCCGCCTATCCTATCTGGTAAGGATCCCACACCACGCAGCACTATTCTAAAAGAGGACGGACAGGTGTAGTGTTGGTAGTCTCTTTAGTAGTTGTGTTGCATCTTCTAAGTGTTCTGCGAATACAATGCAGCATTTGGTCCCCCCCCTCCCCCTCCAATATCTACTGTGTGCTCTTTCCAATTAAGTTCTTCATAATTGTAATTCCTAGGTTCTTAGTTGAATTTACGGCCTTTAGATTTGATTTATTTATCACGTAACCGAAGTTTAGCGGATTCCGTTTAGCACTCAAGTGGGTGACGTCATACTTTTCATTATTTAGGGTCAACTGCTCACATCATTTTGATTATCAGTGTATTAAAAATAGGCTGGCTTCTGTGTACACGATAAGTAAAAATGTTGACGTGCAGTCCCAACACGGGTACTGCATTTGGTCTACTGTCTCAGATTCGGCGGTCGCAGAGCGTGTTTATCGTTTTGGGTGGAGCTGGGTCCAGAGGAGAGGCCTCCGCATTCTCGTTGCGGTCGGCCAGGTCCGCTCGGCGGTCACCTTTTGTGCCGGCAGCGGTGGCGGCGGCGGAGCGACAGGACCACAAATCGCCGCGGTCGCCCCGGCCACCGGCTGTGCAAGGAAAGCCACTCAGCGCGGCGTGCCTCGGCCGTTAGCCGCGAGCCGCGATCTAAAACGCGTGTTTTAGAAGCCGGCGGCAGCGGCGGCTGTGTCGCTGCCTGCCGGGCAGGGCAACTCTGTCCGCTATAATTACGGCCGTGTGGGCCCGCCGCTCAGCGAACACTGGTTCTGCATCGCCACCTTCCAGGACTACCGAGTCGCTGCTTAAGACCAGTCAGTACGGAATAACTGTCGTACAGTAGTTGAGGACATCGCGGAACTTTTGAAAAGTCGCCAGGAAGCCGTAAAATCATGTAACGATGATCCAAATCATTATGAGCACTGATCACCAACTGATTTAGTGCCATCTATTGAGATTGTCTGTACTTTTAAGGTAACGAAAGTGTTGTGTACATAGTTCCGCGTAGTCAGCGAGTACACAACTTTCCCACTAGAGCGCGCCCCGCTAAGCATAACAGCGCAGGCGCAGCGCTCGTCCATCTCCGCACTACGAGATGGCGCTGCCTTAGAGACGGACCAAATTCTGCTTCTGCCGATCCGCGTATTAATATGTAACGCAGCCAATGAGATTGCTGCTAACGTAGAACCTTTTCTCCTTGCGGATCACACTCGCGCAGTGATACCTGAATGTGCGAGGTATTATAACGAGTTTACAGACCTCCGATCAGTCAGTCTGCATTAGTCTGCATTTGTATGCACCAGTCTGCATTAGTCTGTACCAGTCTATAGTCAAGTTTCAGTCTGCGCCTAATAAGATTACCATATTCCTGTACTTAGCCATGAAGATAAATGAATAGACACTTTGTCAAGTATCAGATATATGTGAGAATAAGATTAACGTACCAAGACCAAAGGAATTTCAGATTGTCAATTATAAACAGCATCCAGAATCAAGTTACATAATGTCTATGCTTGTTATTATTTTAATAAATGTGTGCGAAAATTAATCAAGTTCTGTTTAAAGTTGGTCACCGTCAATCTGCTACTCTAATCGTTCAAGTGGCATTTCTATCGTCTGACCTAACGGCAGAAGATATGCACGTCACGATTAGACCACGAGGCATATTGCTGACACTTGCCTACTTCGTTAGAGCGACAAGTCAAATAATCTGATGGTGTGTGTACCGAAGGTCTTACAGTACGCACACCACAGAAAGTATACGCTGACGTGACAAAAGTCATTGGGTACCTCCCAATATCGCGTCGGAACTCCTTTTGCCCAGCGTAGTGTCGCAACTCGGCATGTCGTGGACTCAACAACCCGTTGGACGTCCCCAGAAGAAATTGTTCAGGATGTTCTTCAAACCAGTCACGAGCAATTGTAACCTTGGGAAGTGACTTTATTGGTTGGGAACACGAAGTCCGTGAATGGCTGCAAATGGTGTCCGTACAACTGAACAAAACCATTTGGAGTTAATGATGTGTTCATTCTGACCAATGGACCTAAACCATTCAATGTAAACACAGTCTACACCAATATGGACCCACCACCAACTTCCACAATGCCTTGCTGACAACTTGGGTCAATGGCTTCGTGGCATCTGCATCACACTCGAACCCTGACATCAGCTCTTACCTATTGACCAGGCCACCGTTCTCCAGTCATCAAGGGTCCAACTGATGTGGTCACAAGCCCAGGACAGGCGCTGCAGGCGATGTCGTGTTATTAGCAAAGGCACCGGCGTCGGTGACTGCTGCCATGCACCACTGACGTTATTCGTGGTGAGAGGTAATGTCTGAAATGCCGTATTCTCGGCACACTTTTGACACTGTATTAAATTCACTAACGATTTCCGAAATGGAATATCCCGTGAATCTTTCTCCAGCTAACTATCCGCTTTCAAAGTCTGATAATTCCCGTCGTGAGCCCATAATCTCGTCGGATACCTTTTCACAAGAATCACCTGGATTCAGATAACAACTGCGTCAGTGCGTCAGTATCGCCATCTGTATGTGCGCATATTGCTAGCCCATCACTACTGTCACACCGAGCGAGGTGGCGTAGTGGTTAGGACACAGGACTCGCATTCGGGAGGACGACGGTTCAATTCCGCGTCCGCCCATCCTGATTTAGGTTTTCGGTGATTTCCCTAAATCGGTCCAGGCAAATGCTTGGATGTTTCCCTTGAAATGGCACGGCCGACTTCCTTCCCCTAATCCGATGATACCGATGACCTCGCAGTTTGGTCTCTTTCCCCAAACAACCCCAACCCCCAACTTCTGTAACCTCAGTCTACAAGCACGAATGGAGAACCCTTTTTAACGACGATACGGACCGCAAATGGATAAATTCACTGTGGCTAGCGACTTTGGCAAAGGATAAATCCTTATAGCACATTTCGAAAACGACGAAACCGTTCGCCTGTTGGCGTGCTATTGTTGTGAGCATCTAAGGACACTCGTTGAAGGACGGTGAAAGCACGAGCAGGCGACACAGGGATGGACATCCGCGGCACGTCACAGAACATCAGGATCGGGGGCTCTGTAGATCAGGGTAGGCAGCGATCTGTGGCAGATTATGACGACATAGTACAATGCTGGTACAGACTCAAGTGTTTCAGAGACCATCGTTCAGCGAACTTGGTTGAACATGATGTTCCACTGCAAACGATTCTTATGTGTTCCCTTGGTGACCCATCAATGGGCACGAGATGATCAAAACTGCACCTGGGATCAATGGAAGCGGGTGTCATCGTGGGATGAACCAAGTTTCGTATTACACCAGGTCGGGGGTCGTATCCGGATGCGCCGTCATCCACATGAATGGTTACTGGAAGCAAGCAGAGCACAAGGGACGCACGCCAGAGAGGCGGTCTAACGACATAGGGAAACTTTATCTGGGATTCCCTGAGGTACGTGGTAACAATCCTAGACATCATGACAGCTGTGTGGTGTGTGAACATTACTGACGAGCACTTCTGTCCCTTCATGTTTGATGTCTGAATACAATGGCATCTTCCGACAGGATAACTTTTCTTCTCGTAAGTCGTGAATTACAATGGTTTCTGAACTCATGTCGATGTCTTGGCCACCAGATGAAGTGGACCTAACAAAACACATACGAGACGGCAGCACTGTCCTCTTACGGCGGAGCTGCCACAGATCACCATCTATCCCACTTTAGAGAGCAGACAACCCTCCGAATCCCACATTCTGTGAAGAGTCCAGACATTTAGCGCCTAGTCGTAGTTTCACTGTCCTTCTATCTTTTTCCGTAGATGCTCACGCCAGTAGCTCATGAACATTCCCCTTTTCGAGTGGCTCTGCGTAATAGTAATCTGTCCTTTGTCGAAGTCGCTTTTGTCAATGGATTTCTTCATATTTACGCTAGGGCGATCCCACGTCCTTGTATGCTCCGCTTACATACTTTTGTTACTGCGTCACATCACCGCAGCGCCAGCAGGCAGCATCCAAAATCGCGACGAGCAGCGGTCATAATGTTTCGGTTTGTCAGTGTATACACGTCCTGCTTTGTCGTTTTCCAGGTGCTATGGATGCACATAGAAGCGCCACTTAGGTTTTCCAACACTGCTTTCGACGTCTGAATGTGTTTTGAGCCGCCGACCTCTCACTGCTGCGGAAGAATTACTTCCATATCTCAAGGAATAAAAAAGTTTCGAGTCTTTATCATACAACATATGTACCTATTTGCATGCTGTCGTTTGTAAGAAGCCTCGTTTCGATACCTTGTACAGTTTATGAAATATGATACTTGTTATGACCACATAATTCTCTCTTCGCAGGGACCAAACTGGGCGTGTCGTGTGCGCTCACCTGTTAGATATAAAAATAAATAGCTAGAGAACGAAATGAAATACCTTTCTGCTCTCACCTTTAAATAAAATTTCGGTATGTTATCCAAATTTAATGTACCGCAACGTGTGAGGCAAAATCAACCATACGCAAAGTTTATGCAATGCAGTTTTTTCTTTGCAAACTCTTCAAAATAGTATGCAATGTTTCACTTAATTTGATGCAGTGCAGGAACTATGACGAATAACGAAAAGAAATTCAGTACTTTATCGAGCGAAGATCTCAGACTGTATGACGTGCTAAAGTCAAATTTTTTAGAGAAAATGTTTCCTAAAATTGGATGATGAGTATTTCATAGTGGCTAGAACGCTGCCTCTCTGCACAGGGTCTAGCATTAGTGGGTTAAAGAAATCTGTGAACATTTGCGCTGCTTTTCTTTGTATACACTCAATATTATCTTTTAGTCCTGATTGTTACCGTTCCCACAGAATTGAGCAATATTGTAAGATGGGTCGCAAGAGTGTTTTGTATATATACTGTGTAGTCTGTCTGCATTTTATCAGTACCCTACGAATAAAGCAAAGTCTGCCTCCTGCTTTAAATTTAAATTAAAGACTAATCTTGAACAGATCGGGTTGTTTGGGGGAGGAGACCAGACAGCGAGGTCATCGGTCTCATTGGATTAGGGAAGGATGTCGGCCGTGCCCTTTCAAAGGAACCATCCCGGCATTTGCCTGGAGAGATTTAGGGAAATCACGGAAAACCTAAATCAGGATGGCCGGACGCGGGATTGAACCGTCGTGCTCCCGAATGCGAGTCCAGTGTTTGAACGGTATTTACTGAACACAATAGGAGACACACTGCTTTTTCTATTACATGAGGCCTCATGTTGAAGAAATATGTTTGCAACCTTGTTTCTGAATTTTGTCATTAGCGCTAATGATGCGTTGGTATCACTGTTAGACTTTGCTTCAGATGACGCCAGGTCATGTCTTGACCACCCAGAACGCAACATCCCACCTGCCAGCTGTGTGAGAAGCCAAACGTCTCATCCCACTACAGTCGCCGTCACAACTTAGCAAAGAAAGCTGAAAAATGGTTCAAATGGCTCTGAGCACTATGCGACTTAACTTCTGAGGTCATCAGTCGCCTAGAACTTAGAACTAATTAAACCTACCTAACCTAAAGACATCACACACATCCATGCCCGCCGGAGGCAGGATTCGAACCTGCGACCGTAGCGGTCGCTCGGTTCCAGACTGTAGCGCCTAGAACCGCACGGCCACTCCGGCCGGCAAAGAAAGCTGAAGGCAGCCTGTTGTTCCTTTTTCTCAAAGCTATAAGGATTTGACACCTGAGAAAAGCGTTTTTCGTTGCGGCAGGGATCTTCTCATAAAGTTTCAAACTGCGTCTTCAGACTATGAAAATATTTTTTTTGCGTCAGTCTACATAGGTGGGCACGAGAAAACATGAGAAAACAGGCCTCGCACGGAAAGATCTGATTGTTCGCTTTTCCCCGCACAGAACGGCAGAGAAATGGCTTAAAGGTGGTTCGACGAACCCATTGCCAGGCACTTAATTGTGATTTGCAGAGTTATCACCTATTTGCAGACGTAGGTAGGACCACATACTGCTAACAGGTTATTTCTCCACTGGTTCCTGGCAGTTGCCCATTGCCGCCAGTCAGGTCAGCTCTTACACCCATCTATCTGAGATCCACCTAATGCCATCACTCCATCTCTTCCTTGGCATATAAAAATACCACCTTCCATAAAGCACGACATACAGTAATTTTCACTGCCAACACAGGGAAATAATAACCTGCCGCCAATCTCCTACGGTAAAGTCTGAACTGGGCCAAATATTTTCCTTAAAACCTTCCGTCCACGTATCAGTACTTCATGTTTCACATCCTCGTAACATAATGGGACACATCTCTGCAACTGAATTTGAGTTACGTCCATCTCGAAAGGGTACTGTTTTCAGAAGTTGATTGAGATTGTAGTACCTATGGTTTCCGATCTGGATGCTCGCTTTTGTCTCTGTGGCACGTGAGGAGCAACGAATCAATTCCTGGATATTTCTTAGTGACCAGTTCCCAACTGCTACAGATGTGCAACTGTTCCACATCGTGGTGTTGTCTATAATTGATTGAGAGGTATATTTAGTCTTTGCTTAAAGTCTGAAAAGTCCAATCTTGTTTACTTCACTCTCCGTGGCTTCACTCAATTGTATCAGATCCTCTCTCTGTTTGGGAACAATACTAAATCTACAGCTGTGCGTGAATTTTTTCCGATATATATTCCAGTAACATTTCCATGAAAAGTTTATCCTACAATCTTTTCCAGTGCGAGGTTAAACAATAATGCTGACGGGCCATTCCATTTACCGTTGACTGTAGGTCCCATTTCCCGGTAGCATTACTGTGTTAGGTTCGGGACACACAACTCGCCGAAGCAATTACTTACTTCTCTTTCCGTGTCCGGCGAAGAACGTCTAAACTGTCTTCCTCCAACTTTGCAACTTTAATGGCCTTGAGACCGCACAAAAATAGACCTCTTGCTCTACAAACAACCACTGTCCTTGAAGCAAATATTCAATCGTCTGTGTTTCTCCCCATTCACACTTGTCATCTTCACTATGCTTACTTCGCATTTTCCTATTCCCGTTCTTAAGCTATTCAGTGCTCTCCATATACAATACTTTAGGTGCTGCCCTTGTGTCATTTTCTCTTAGGGGTGCAGGTTTGTATATTGCAAAGTGTTCAACCATAAAGACAGGTCGGCCTCCTAACGGTACTGCCCGTTGGATTAAGCTCTTCCTTGACTTAAGACGAGTTGGAACTGTTTGGGGGCTATACATTAAGTGCTGTGAATCTGTTTGCAACTTTCTCCTCTTTATTTCACTGGCTGCTTTGCGTCTGATATTTCCTGGTACTACAGTCGCAAGTGGCCCGCCCGGTTAGCCGTGCGGTCTAACACACTGCTTTCCGGGTGGGAAGGCGTACCGGCCCCGGCACGAATCCGCCCGGCGGATTAGTGTCGAGGTCCGGTGTGCCGGCCAGTCTGTGGATAGTTTTTAAGGCGGTTTCCCATCTGCCTCGGCGAATGCGGGCTGGCTATCGTTATTCCACCTTCGTTACACTATGTCGGCGATTGCTGTGCAAACACTTCTGCACGTACTTGTACACCGTAATTACTCTACCACGCAAACATTGAGGTTACACTCGTCTGTGTGAAACGTTCCCGGGGGAGAGTGGGGGGGGGGGGGGGGCGGCACTATGGGCCGAACCGCACAATAACCCTCGGTTCGGTGTGGGGCACGCTTCCCGAGCACGGGGTCCCGGGTTCGATTCCCGGAGGGGTCAGGGATTTTCACCTGCCTCGAGATGACTGGGTCATGAAAGTGGCGAGATTGGACTGAGCAAAGGTTGCGAATTTGTACCGGTGCTGATAATCGCGCAGTTGAGTGCCCCACAAACCAAACATCATCATCATCATCATCGGTGTGGGGTGGCGGTGGGATGAGTGAACTGCCGTAGCCTGTTGTGGATTTGTGTACCACTGAGGGCTACGGCGATGTCGAAGCCTCTCTGTCGTTTATAGGTCCCCAGTTCCATACAATACAATACAGTACAGTAGTCGCAAGTGGGTAAATTTTGTGGAAAGATTTAGATCAGTCCTGAAAGCCTCATTTAAAGCGACGTCTACTCGTTTGGAGTGGTTAGACGCCTCCCATCCTGGTGCCGCATATTCTCCAGCTGGTCGAAGAACTTCAAGTTGTTCTCCCTATGTTGAAAGAGTCAGTTTAAATACAATATTCATTCTTGCACAGCTTTTCCTTTTAGATCCGGGTAGTGTTTCTCAAATGACACTGTATGGTCTAAGACGCTTCCAAAACGTTTTGGTTTGGTGCAGTTTTGTAGTCTGGCACATCTCCTTTCTAATTTCAACTGTCTTCAGCCTTCTCTATTACCCAGGTGAAATGCGCATACTTACATTTTTTATGAATTAGGTAGCAGGTGGTTTTATTCATAGTAGTTCCCGAAAGTACATAAAAGCTCTCTCTGTTTTCTTTCAACCTCTTCAAATATTCAAATGGTTCAAATCGCTCTAAGCACTATGGGACTTAACATCTGAGGTCATCAGTCCCCTAAAGTTAGAGCTACGTAAACCTAACTCACCTAAGGATATCACACACATCCATACCCGAGGCAGGATTCGAACCTGCTACCGAAGCAACAGCGCGGTTCAGTGCGGCTTCAAATATTCTTCCTTGAGAAGTAATGCCAGTGTTGCCTACATGAATCGTTATTTCCGCCTGATGTGGATGGCCATTTGTGTACATAGCGTACAACACAGGGGAAAGAACACTCCCGTGTGGTAATCCATTCTTTTGGATTCGCCATCTACTTCTCTTCCCTTGGAGGGTTACATAGAATCTTTGGTTCTGCAACATGACTCTTACAATGTAAGTCAGTCGAATGTCCTTTGTTATTTCGTAGACTTTCGCGAGGAGTCGTTGGTGGTTTTCTGTATCACAAGCAGCAGAAATGTCAACAAAAACAGCAGTAGTTATCAATTCCCTTTCAAAACCAGTTTCTATGTGTTGAATAAAATTTGGTATTTGGCTACAACTTATTTTCTCTGGTCGGAATCCAGCTTGCTCAGCAGTTTTGTATCGATTTTGATGTCTGTTCATGACAGAAACATTTTTTTCAAAAAGTTGATGCATGTGACAGGTTGAGGAAATAAGACGGAAACTTTTTAGCTCAGTCGGCTCTTTGCCAGACCTACTTGTGCTTTTCACCACAACTGAGGAATGTGAAGTGTTTCTAAACATCTGTTCACCATCCTCACTAGCCATTCATTAGTCTTTGGGCGAAACTACTTTATTTGTTCAGTTCATATGTAATCAGGGCCTGTTGCTTCATTTTCTTTCAGTTATCGCACTGCTCTTCCCATTTCTCCAGGTGACACTGAGATTTCTACAGATTCTCTCTCTCCTCCTTGATATTCATCCTAGTCGCCTTCTGTCTTGTCTTCCCATTCAGTAGCAGCTGGTGAGCGGTTTGATTCGGCGTGACGTCTGTACTCAGTGGCGCGCTCATAGGATCACTGCCAAGAATTTTTATCAGCTTCCACGCTCTTTGACAGTTCTGTTTCGTTACCAGACAGGGTAGTAATTTAGCCCATCTCTCCCATCTACGTTCAGCTACGTTTCAGTTGTGTCCGCTGAGAAATGATTTGCGTTGTACTTGCTGCGATACTTGTTCAAGAAGTCTTGTAAGCTATAGACAAGGCCAGATGTATGTTGGTTACTGCATCCACGAGGAATTTGCCCCCTTGGCGCTTACCAATTTTTTTATAGTTTTTTGGACCCGCTTCTATGTTTTCGACTTTGAGATGCTGTTAGTCTCTCAGAGCCTTCCATTCCGCTTTCTTGATGTTAAAACGGCGTTTTAACAGTACTCTTTCTACTCAAACTACTCCTGAAACTGTACAAGACGTCGCGTCTTGTTCTTGTAAAACAGTTACAATGTTCTCAGTGATGAAGATGTTGTCATGATTATAAACTCTCTGCCACCTGCCACTGTTAAATGATGGTCTTAGTTCAGGATCGAAAATAAGCTTTGATCCCTCTCTTTCTGTCAAAATTTCTAGTTCTTCTCCATTTTTTACCAGTGTCCAATTGAAAGACTTTCACAATGCCGCTGAGCCACATGCAATCATTAGTATACTGTTGAAACGTAAAGGTATGACAAACTGAAGTCTCTCAGGTAATTTCTGTGGTCACATATTGATACTGCCCATTTTTAGCATTTTCAAGGCATGCTAGTACTTATTTTGACACATTCAGTTCGTTTGGTAACCCTTCACTACCTTATATTGGCGTGAGACTGACATGTTCTGCCACGATTGTGCACTCACTTTCACTCACACTCTCTCTATAATCTTAATCGATGAGCGCTCGTACATTGTGCAAGAGATCCTAGGAGCTCATTCGATCCTTTCTTTCTAGGCTTGCCACACTGGGCAGCCGCGCGGTCTCGGGCGTCCTGTCACGGTTCGCGCGGCTCCCCCCGTAGGAGATTCGAGTCCTCCCTCGGGCATGCGTCTGTGTATTGTCCTTAGTGTAAGTTAATTTAAGATTAAGTAGTGTGTAAGCTTAGGGACTGATGACCTCAGCAGTTTGGTCCCATAAGATCTTACCACAAATTTCCAATTTTCTAGGCTTTGGAATTTTAGTACATAAAAAGAAACGGCTGTGATACAAGTTACCAGTTACTTGAGAGTGATACATGTTCAGTAGTGCAGATTAAGTGTCACTATTTGAACTATCGAAGAGGGGATAGGGAAGGGGAAAGGGGTTGAAGGGGGAGGGCAGGGTTCGGAGTGTCCGGGGAGGGGGGGGGGGGGGGAGGGAAGGAGGGGAATTTTAGGCAGTGAAGGAGCATTTCAGCTTTTACCGAAGCGATTTAGGGAATCGACGGAAAATAGTGGTCCAGAAGAGTGGACCGAGATTTGAATCTCACTATAGTTGGAAGCGAGTCCAGAGCGCCACTCCAGCTGATATGAAGATGTTGAAAATTCTGTGGAAGCAACTCTATTACCTAAGAAGGTGTAAGATCGTCAAACACATGGGACTCTGAGCAGCTTCTTGCATTGTGTGAGAATGCGCAGCTCTCTATACGACGTCTGGTATGTTAGAGGTTCTGTGGCTGTCGGTAGATAATTTACATATAGCACAATGGTGAAATGGTAATCATGACTTCGGATTAGTCCCATAAATTATCATATACTTTTACTTGTTGTACACAAACATGCGATTAGTTACTTAACAGCATTGACATAACTGTATAGGTTCTATAGTCTGCAAAATTCCATTACAACTTTTTTGGTTTGGATAAGATTTAGTGATCTGTATGTCGGTGTAAACCTTTACAGAACTAGCTGAAGCTGGTTATCTATGTAACAAAATTTGCGGTCTAGGTAATAATGTATTCTAAAAGGATAGTAGACTATTTCACTGAGAGTATCGGGTAATTATGACTCTAATAGAGTGACATGTTCCAGTTTTCACTCTGCAGCAAAATAAGCGTACAACAAGTCCCCAGAATATTTCGCTACGTGCACGTAAAACGTAAAATTTAAGCGCTCAAGCGTGGATATTGCTTTGCGGACCAACATTGATTACTTCATTACAGTGTAACCACTTTTCCGGAATATGAGTGTTGTTAACGGGGTATTTCGATTTGGCAACCATATTAGCTGTATGAGTTGCAGCCATACTTATACACCCGAAGTAATGGAATATGCCTGAAACGTAACCTCAGCGTTCACGATCACGAATTTAATAGAGTGTAATGGCTGCAGTTAAGCCGTTAAGCTTTCTCCACTCGTGTGCTACGTGTTTCTTAATGGCGGACCGCTGCGTACATCCATTACAGGGGAAAAATGCAGACGTTGGCTGTCCCCTTCTGAGGAGGAAACTTGTCTTCTGCTTACGTACTAGTCTGAAAAGAATTCATTCTTATGGTAGGCCACTTGACAGCAGAGAAAATACGTGCACGATAAGAGATCTGTCAAACAGAGGGCACAGCTTTGCCTACCACGCTAAATGTGGTAAATTGTGGATATGCAAAAGGAGCGTTTTTATGAATTGCAGCTTAGAGCTACATAACAACGAACATTTTATCTCTGAATGAAGAAATGAAACGCCAGAGGTACACTCAGCACTGAAGCATTGTTATGAGAAAGCCTTTCGAGATTGTACTGTATTCACTGGAAGAAGATACTGTCATCGTTGCCGTCCCGAAGCTGCCCTTAAAACTATCGCAACCACAACCACCGTCATCAGGTTACCTTCCATTAGGAACTTGGGTACACTAAACGACTGTTCTATGGCTTTCATATTGTGAAGCACAGCGATCAGTCGTCCGTTTCTTGCAGATTTTATTCGGCAAATCTAGATTGCGGCTAGTGCCTAGCCATTACAAATGTACCATTTCATACTATCAAAGCATGTTATAGTACGTCAGTACCCTGCTGTGCGGGCTTTTGTCATAGTTCTATATAGTAGTCTTGAAAGAACTTGGGCGGAAAGGATTCCGGGTTGAGACATACCGGTTTTCTAGACGAGGCAGACGCGAATGTGGTTTCGCGCGACGCTACGAGGCCTGAGGCGGACGTCTCAGCGAGGCTTTTTACAGGCACAGTAACATCAGTTTACTCGTATTTAGATATTTATTTATCATATAGCATTCTTGAAGCGTTTTTGAATCACAGCAACAGCTACACATCTACAAAGATTACTATGCTACTACATACTAACGCAAAATAGCTCTTCAGTATAATACAATACAAACGACACTAGTTATAGACGAATATCGAAGTCTTTTATATAGATCATCATTCCACTCGTCATTGTCAGGATATCTTCGAAAGGAGCTTTGCAGGCACGTGATGATACAACATGAGCAACTGTCTGCCATTCAGCACCAGTCACAGGATGGTGACGAAAATGTGTCCCACTTCTGGAGACTGTCTGCACTTCTTACATGGCCCGTTAGGATGCGATTCAGATCAGTACAAATAGCCTGAGGCTGGATGTAGGGCAGTTTCAGGCATTTTGGAAAAAAGTTTTGTTGCCAGAAACGTTTTCATTCGTTGATGGCACTAAATTAATCGTCAGCATCAATCACGACTGTGATGAAAGAAGGATGTCTTCATCTTTTTTTTTTCCGCACCACCTACAACACATCATTCAATTTGGAAAGGTCAGTGATGTTCACGTAGTAGTGCATTCTTCTTCCATTCGCCATCAGTAGGTGGAATATAACTCAAGGTAGGTAACCTGTTATGGCGGTAGATCTTTCTGATCCACCAACGATGCTCAAGACTTATCTGTGAATGAAGGAATAAAACGCCAGAGGAAGACTCAGCACTGAAGCATTGCTATGAGAAAGCCTTTTTAGACTGTACCTTTTTCTATTAAGCCTAACAGACGCAGAGTACTCTTCTGCTGGGTTCGACAATCCGAGTGCGATAGTCGAAGAGAATAGTACCACAGAGCTGACGAAGAACGTTATTTCTGCTTTTGAGTTCAGCACATGTTCATATCAAATGGTTCTGTTCACTAGTTTCCGAGCATTTCAAGGCTCATCTTCAGATGAGGCCTGCAGAAGTTACATACACTACTGTACATTAAAATTGCTACACCAAGAAGAAATGCAGATGATAAACGGATATTCATTGGACAGATATATTATACTAGAACTGACATGTGATTACATTTTCACGCAATTTGGGTGCATAGATCCTCAGAAATCAGTACCCAGAGCAACCACCTCTGGCCGTAATAACGGCCTTGATACGCGTGGACATTAAGTCCAATAGAGCTTGGATGGCGTGTACAGGTACAGCTGCCCATGCAGCTTTAACACGATACTGCAGTTCATCAAGAAATCAAGAGTAATCACTGGCGTATTGTGACGAGCCAGTTGCTCGACCACCATTGAGCAGACGTTTTCAGTTTGTGAGAGATCTGGAGAATGTGCTGGCCAGGGCAGCAGTCGAACATTTTCTGTATCCAGAAAGGCCCGTACAGGATCTGCAACATACGGTCGTGCATTATCCTGCTGAAATGTAGGGTTTCGCAGGGATCGAATGAAGGGTAGAGCCACGGGTCGTAACACATCTGAAATGTAACGTCCACTGTTCTAAGTGCCGTCAATGCGAACAAGAGGTGACCCAGACGTGTAACCAATGTCACCCCTTACCATCACGCCGGGTGATACGCAGTATTGCGATGACGAATACACGCTTACAATCTGCGTTCTCCGCGATGTCACCAAACTCGGATGCGACCATCTTGATGCTGTAAACAGAACCTGGATTCATCCCAAAAAGATGACGTTTTGCCATTCGTGCACCCAGGTTCGTCGTTGAGTACACCATCGCAGGCGCTCCTATTTGTGATGCAGCATCAAGGGCAACCTCAGCCATGGTCTCCGAGCAGATAGTCCATGTTGCTGCAAACGTCGTCGAACTGTTCTTGCGGATGGTTGTTGTCTTGCAAACGTCCCCTATCTGTTGACTCAGGGATCGAGACGTGGCCCGTACACGATCCGTTACAGTCATGCGGATAAGATGCCTGTCATCTCGACTCCAAGTGATACGAGGCCGTTGGGATCCAGCACGGCGTTCCGTATTATCCTCCTGAACCCACCGATTTCAGATTCTGCTAACAGTCATTGGATCTCGATCAACGCGAGCAGCAATGTCGCGATACGATAAACCGCAATCGCGATAGGCTACAATCCGACCTTTATCAAAGTCAGAAACGTGATGGTATGCATTTCTCCTCTTTACACGAGGCAGCACAACAACGTTTCACCAGGCAACGCCGGTCAACTTTAGTGTATGAGAAATCGGTTGGAAACTTTCCTCATGTCAGCACGTTGTAGGTGTCGCCACCGGCGTCAACCTTGTGTGAATGCTCAGAAAAGCTAATCATTTGCATATCACATCATCTTCTTCCAGTCGGTTAAATTTCGAGTCTGTAGCACGTCATCTTCGTGGTGTAGCTATTTTAATGGCCAGTATTGTATTAATATTTGTGACATAATGGTGGGTACAGAAGTATGGACAACGTTGGTGTTAATATGTTCCTGGTTGGTTCCATTTTCATTTCCCATCGCCCTGGTTGTCATCAGAAAAACGCTGGCATTAAAAATGGGATGTACAATAGTACATCAGTGCAAAAATCAGAATTTTTAATCAAGGATTTTGCTTCCACACGTGTGGAATACCAGTTTCAACACGTTAGGTTTTGATTGTCTAAACTCGCTTGGTGCCCTTGAGATACCACGACTCGTTCTCCGAGTCACATACAGCTAGGAAAGGCGCACCTCTGTTAATGTTCGCAGGGACCACTTTCAGGGTTTGCAGAATAAAACACATCCAGCACCTGGTGTCGACCTCTGCCGTCGGACCACTTACAAGGGAGCGTCCACGTTTCCACCGCGGCCTGCTTGAATTTCCTTGAGCGCGGGCTTCAGTTCCCTAGCAGTGCAGTAGCTGCTCGTATTGAAACGGCCTTCCCCTTTTGCCTCACAGTTAAGTACGGAAGAATAAAGTGAATAGTTATCTCGTAAACAAGAGAACGTCCGCCGCGTCGCCGACATTGCTCGCCGCGTTTACGGCCTGACTGGAAATAACTTCTGCGCAAAACTGGTGGGAGGCTGCTAACAGCGCCTGTCTCGGCCGCAAACTAGCTCGTGAGAAAGCTCTGTCCTCCGGACATATAATCTGGCACTGTTAAAGGTCCGTAATGGTTTGTGAAGTGCTCCGCAACACACAAATTGCTCAACTGCCCCCAGCATTTTGAGTGTTTATTAGGTGCATTTAGCCAAATGTAGCGTGGCAGACAATTTTCCTCCGTTTCTTGAACGTAACGAATTAACATTACTTTTCTGAACCCGAGTGTAGAGAAAGGCAGCTACATGCTAACACGGCCTCGCGGTGTCCCGTGGAATGTCAGCTCTGTGACAATCCATACCTGCGTAATACTCACATGCATATCCTGTACAGTCTACTGAACACGGTACATGAATAAAGAGTAAACCGAAGAAAGATGAAAGTAATGAGGAGGAGCAGAAAATGCACTGCGTAGTAGAATTAAAACGATCACTTTCCCGAAACGCTGTAGTTGCCTCCCATTACGACGCCTAAGTGTGAAATTTGGTTGAAACGTGGGTACAATCTTCCTCAGTAATGGAGCAAAAGCGTGGCGCCCTGCGAATCACTGTCGCAGTCTACGACGCTTCAGACAACACATGCGAAAGAAAAAAGGCCACGGCTCAGAAGTTCATGTGAGGTTTGAGGTGAGTTAATGACGTCATATTGGCACCAAATTTCTCCGTGATTCTGCCCAACGTCTTTGTGTACATGACGCATGATGGGAAAGTCGTTACAGCCGTCCTTAAACATATTTCACCCCTTCTTTTGACGCCTCTGTCAAAGAACGGCGACGCCCACCGTTGAAATCACACGGGTTTCTTGCTTAGGTTCTGAGGAAATCATGTAAGACTCACCGCCGCTCAGAATCATCACGAAAATGCCTCATGGGGTGGTATAAGGGGCGTCAACAAAACCACCCCTTTCCCTGGGGCGTTGATTCCCACACACCTCGAGGTCGGAGACGCATTGCGACGATCGACAGGAAATGGTTCCTGTCAATTCCTGAGACTACTCACACAGTCGGACATCTTCAATCGTCAGCACACTGAAGCCACTGGAGACCGTTTAAAAACATCCGGCGAAATTTGAACTTGATCCGAAGCAGCAAAGCGTTGTGTTGTTGTTGTGGTCTTAAGTCCTGAGACTGGTTTGATGGAGCTTTCCATGCTACCCTTTCCTGTGCAAGGTTCATCTCCCAGTACTTACGGCATGCTACATCCTTCTGAATCTGTTTAGTGTATTCATCTCTTGGTCTCCCTCTACGATCTTTACCCTCCAAGCTGCCCTCCAGTACTAAATTGGTGGTCCCTTAATGCCTCAAACATGTCCTACCAACCGATCCCTTCCTCTTGTCAAGTTTTGCCACAAACCCCTCCCCAATTCTATTCAATACTTCCTCATTAGTTATGTGATCTACCCATCTAATCTTCAGCACTCTTCTGTAGCACCACATTTCAAAACCTTCTATTCTCTTCTTGTCGAAACTATTTATCGTCCATGTTTCACCTCCATACATCGCTACACTCCATACAAATACTTTCAGAAAAGACTTCCTGACAAATCTATACTCGATGTTAACAAATTTCTCTTCTTCAGAAACGCTTTCCTTCCCATTGCCAGTCTACATTTTGTATCCTCTCTACTTCTACCATCATCAGTTATTTTGCTCCCCAGATAGCAAAACCCCTTTACTACTTTAAGTGTCTCATTTCCTAATCTAATTCCCTCAGCATCGCCCGACTTAATTCGACTGCATTCCATTATCCTCGTTTTGCTTTTGTTGATGTTCATCTTATATCCTCCTTTCAAGACACTGTCCATTCCGTTCAACTGCTCTTCCAAGTCCTTTGCTGTCTCTGACAGAATTATGTCATCGGCGAACCTCAAAGTTTTTATTTCTTCTCCATGGATTTTAATACCTACTCTGAATTATTCTTTTGTTTCCTTTACTGCTTGCTCAATATACAGACTGAATAACATCAGGGATAGGCTACAACCCTGTCTCACTCCCTTCCCAACCACTGCTTCCCTTTCATACCCCTCGACTCTTATAACTGCCATCTGGTTTCTGTACAAATTGTAAATAGCCTTTCGCTCCCTGTATTTTGCCCCTGCCACCTTTAGAATTTGAAAGAGAGTATTCCAGTCAACATTGTCAAAAGCTTTCTCTACGTCTACAAATGCTAGAAACGTAGGTTTCCCTTTCCTTAATCTTTCTTCTAAGATAAGTCGTAAGGTCAATATTGCCTCACGTGTTCCAATATTTCTACGGAATCCAAACTGATCTTCCCCGAGGTCGGCTTCTACCAGCTTTTCCATTCGTCTGTAAAGAATTAGCGTTAGTATTTTGCAGCTGCGACTTATTAAACTGATAGTTCGGTTAATTTCACATCTGTCAACATCTGCTTTCTTTGGGATCGGAATTATTATATTCTTCTTGAACTCTGAGTGTATTTCGCCTGTTTCATACATCTTGCTCCCAGTTGGTAGAGTTTTGTCAGGACTGGCTCTCCCAAGGCCGTCAGTCGTTCTAATGGAATGTTGTCTACTCCCGGGGCCTTGTTTCGACTCAGGTGTTTTAGTGCTCTGTCAAACTCTTCACGCAGTATCGTATCTCCCATTTCATCTTCATCTACATCCTCTTCCATTTCCATAATGTCCTCAAGTACATCGCCCTTGTATAGACCCTCTATATACTCCTTCCACCTTTCTGCTTTCCCTTCTTTGCTTAGAACTCGGTTTCCATCTGAGCTCTTGATATTCATATAAGTCTCCAAAGGTCTCTTTAATTTTCCTGTAGGCAGTATCTATCTTACCCCTAGTGAGAAAAGCCTCTGCATCCTTACATTTGTCCTCTAGCCATGCGTGCCTAGCCATTTTGCACTTCCTGTCGATCTCATTTTTGAGACGCTTGTATTCCTTTTTGCCTGCTTCATTTACTGCATTTTTATATTTTCTCCTTTCATCAATTAAATTTAGTATTTCTTCTGTCACCCAAGGATTTCCACTAGCCCTCGTCTTTTGACCTACTTGATCCTCTGCTGCCTTCACTACTTCATCCCTCAGAGCTACCCATTCTTTTTCTACTGTACTTCTTTCTCCCATTCCTGTCAATTGTTCCCTTATGCTCGTCCTGAAACTCTGTACAACCTCTGGTTTAGTCAGTTTATCCAGGTCTCATCTCCTTAAATTCCCACCTTTTTGCAGTTTCTTCAGTTTTAATCTACAGGTCATAACCAATAGATTGTGGTCAGAGTCCACATCTGCCCCTGGAAATGTCTTACAATTTAAAACCTGGTTCCTAAATCTCTGTCTTACCATTATATAATCTATCTGATACCTTTTAGTATCTCCAGGGTTCTTCCATGTATACAACCTTCTTTCATGATTCTTAAACCAAGTGCTAGTTATGATTATGTTGTGCTCTGTGCAAAATTCTACCAGACGGCTTCCTCTTTCATTTCTCTCCCCCAATCCATATTCACCTACTACGTTTCCTTCTCTCTCTTTTCCTACTCTCGAATTCCAGTCACCCATGACTTTTAAATTTTCGTCTCCCTTCACTATCTGAATAATTCTTTTATCTCATCATACATTTCATCAATTTCTTCATCATCTGCAGAGCTAGTTGGCATATAAACTTGTACTACTGTAGTAGGCGTGGACATCGCGTCCATATTGGCCACAATAATGCGTTCACTATGCTGTTTGTAGTAGCTAACCCGCACTCCTATTTTTTTATGCATTATTAAACCTACTCCTGCATTACCCCTATTTGATTTTGTATATATAACCCTGTATTCACGTGACCAAAAGTCTTGTTCTTCCTGCCACCAAACTTCACTAATTCCCACTACATCTAACTTTAACCTATCCATATTCCTTTTTAAATTTTGTGACCTACCTGCCCGATTAAGGGATCTGACATTCCACACTGCGACCCATATTTATTTATTTATTTATTTATTTATTTATTGGTTTATTTAACCTGGCAAGATTAGGGCCATCAGGCCCTCTCTTACATCTAACCAGGCATTCTACTTATTTTACATTCATATGTTTTAGTAGGCATGTTAAACTACATCTAGTACAAAAAGTGAAATAAACAATTTGAAAGGTACACCTGGAAAAATACATACATATAGAGTTTATATTCTTAGGTCACAAGTACTGTTATAATTAGACATTATTGAAGAGACAGATTTTAGATAGGAGTGCCGGCAGCAGGGAGTATGAGGGAGACTCATGGTGAAGGGAGGAGAAGAATAGAGACATGATGAAACATAATTAAGGAAATATAAAGGAAAAGAAGTTTCCTTTCTCCTGATAACGACGTCCTCCTGAGTAGTCCCCGCCCGGAGATCCGAATGGGGGACTATTTTACCTCCGGAGTATTTTACCCAAGAGGACGCCATCATCATTTAACCATACAGTAAAGCTGCATGCCCTCGGGAAAAATTACGGCTATATTTTCCCCTTGCTTTCAGCCGTTCGCAGTACCAACACAGCAAGGCCGTTTTGGTTAGTGTTACAGAGCCAGATCAGCCAATCATCCAGACTATTGCCCCTGCAACTACTGAAAAGGCTGTTGCCCCTATTCAGGAGCCACACGTTTGTCTGTCCTCTCAACAGATACCCCTCCGTTGTGGTTGCACCTACGGTACAGCCATCTGTATCGCTGAGGCACGCAAGCCTCCCCACCAACGGCAAGTTCCATGGTTCATGGGGGGCAGCAAAGCGTACTTTGCCATTTTATCCTCCTGTTTCGCGCCCTCTTATTGCGTAATCACGGAGCAGTACTTTTACTTGTTTCTGAATATCTTATTACGTTCCCTGTGGTACAGGAATGGGGTTAATTTGAAGCATGTGCGTTTAGAGCTAACGAAACACTCATAATAAAAATGTAAGTGACGTTACGTAGCTGACAGTAGAGTGAACACAACAGTTGGTATGGCAATGGCACGTGGACGTGTGTTTGATGTCGTAAGTGCTTTGCCCTAACTGAACTGACAGCGAGAATGTAAATTTAATTTAGCTGTGAGAATGTAAACTGTCAATAACTATAAACCTAAACAAAATTGCATGAATTTACGTGAAAGCGAAACTGAATTTGATGCGACACTAATGATTTGAAATTGGCCCTTGCAATAAAACAAAATGCTTCATGAATGCTATCCCTGAATTAATAAAATTTCTTAGCTTATCTGCGCAATGGTAACTTTCTTCGATCTAGTCTCTGTTAATGCCTGAAATTGTAAAGTTAGCAAACAGCTGTTGTGCAAGGCTGTTGCTTAGCATACATTTTAATTAAATCAAATATGACTCAGACAATAAATTCTTGAGAAAAATAATCAGAAATGACATGGATTTGGAAACTAGAACTTTGGGGTGTAAGCAGACTCGGGGACTCATTTCATGCATTATGTCCGCTGATATCCCAACCAAAATGTTTTAGTGTGTCACCCCTTTTCGTATTCTGGTACAGATACTCTACAGAATCGGTAGTAATAGTACAAGACAGGTATACCTTGTTGAGTACCAAAGAATTCATGAAGATCATAAAACTGTTGACATTGTATCCCTTTGAAAAAAAAACAGGTTCTCGTAGTTGACATAGAAAATCAAAAGTATCATATATGACACAGTAACAGAAATGAATCATGGTGTATAAATAAATAATAATAAGTTATATACACTTGAGCATAAAAGTCAGCATTATCCAATAGGCACATAAGCTCAGTGCCTAGTAAATGACCCAAAGTATGTATAACAACAGGTAATAACTGAAGTATGGCAACTTCCTGGAAGTGCAGATGTAAATATGAAATTTAGACAGATAAATTCATTTTTTGGTGGTACAATACAGAGAATACCACAATGTACATCTTTTGATCCAGAACACGCTAAATGTGTGACATATAACATCACTGAATTACATATAGATTTGTCCAAAGACATTAATAGTGACATACTTTAAAAAATGTTACAGTTAATCACAGATTCCAGAGTTGATATATACATAGTAGTTACTTCTTATTTGAGTCATCTCATGCACTTTCCTCAGAAGTTACACAGTATTCTGTTAGGTTAAGGTGAAGCAAAGGAAAATGTACGTCACAAGTTACCACAAGACACAAGAAACTTCATTATATGTGCAAACTACTTTCCTGAAGAAAGGAAATCATCAAATAAGATAATCATATTACATTGCAGACAGATACTTCACCAGTAAACTCAGAATAATACCAGATGAATTCAAATTGTTCACAGATAGCTTACGAGACTATGCTCAGCAAATTCAAAGTGCTTTTCTTGTCATATCGCAAATCATAGATCATCACTATTCTTTAAAATTCCGTGTTAAGTGAACTGACAGTAAGAGATACATTGAAAGACACAAATGTTAGTTGAAGATTATGAAACAGTGCTGAAAGCTATGCTTGTTACTGCATATGTTTGCCAAAGCACAGTAAACCCCCGAGGGTACTATTCTTTGTACACTTTTATGTTCGATACATGATTAGGACCTCGTGATTCGTGTGTGCGTAAGGTTTCAAGTTACACAGTATTTGCAAGTGCGCGCCCTATGCGAAAAGGACTTTCATACACCAAGAAAAATTTGCTACTTAATGACTTATCTTTATGAGATAAACGGTGCGACTTGAGCAACACTTTCTGGCCTACGTGTAAACTCGAGACATTCACTCGTGGATTCTGTAGCGTCTTTCTTTTGTCTGCGGCTTTCTTAATGTTTTCCAGTGCTATATTAATTATTTCACGATGCCTTAAATGTAGTTGTGTCAGGAAGGCTAATGACTGTTTTACCTGTACACGATCTGGTGGTGGTTTATTCTTTAATATAAGGAATGGAGGCAAATTTGTGGAATGGTATTTTCAAAATCAGATTGGTGTGAATCCCAATTTCTGTTCATCAGGGTATTTTTGATCCGTCGTTTGCAATTACAAAGTGCTTGATGTTTTCACCAGA
The DNA here is from genome assembly GCF_023864345.2 of Schistocerca serialis cubense. Lineage (NCBI taxonomy): Eukaryota > Metazoa > Arthropoda > Insecta > Orthoptera > Acrididae > Schistocerca > Schistocerca serialis. The sequence continues at coordinate 80,930,994 of NC_064644.1, read as the reverse complement.
CGCGTTTCGCTTTATGGGGTAAAGCATCATCAGTGATGGTGATTTTTTCGCTGATTTCTCGCTTCCATCCGAAAAATCACCACACTGGTGATGTTTTACCTCAATAAAGCGAAACGCGTCTGGTGAAAAAATCACGCATTTTGTAGCTGCTAATTTCTCGCTTGCAGCCGAAAAATCACCGCCACTGATGATGTTTTACCTCAATAAAGCGAAATGCATCTGGTGAAAAAATCACGCATTTTGTTGTTGCAACGACGGATCAAAAATACTCTCATGAATTATAAAGTAACTACGGGTATTATGGCCACACAAATGCATAAGCCAATTTCTGTGTTGACGATAGCAATACAATATGCAAAGTTTCCCTAATTCCTTCATGATGCGTTGTGAGGGGTTACAAGACGGTATAAAGCGTGGTATAAATACTGGTCTAATTCTTGTACGTCTCAAGGTTTTTAGCCATATAACAGAACGAAGTTGTGCGCCTTTATCAGAAATTACTTTGTCAACATGACCTGCTTCTTTCAGAAAATTCTTTACGAGTTTTGTAGAAAAAGAAAGCTCAACAGCTACAACATTGAAAGAATGACGCACGTTTGCATGTCGTAACAGGACCGAAACTGTCAATAGCAACTTATTCTCTTGAAGTCACAAGACTGTTCCCAACAGTAGCTGGCTTTACCTGATAATTCAGTTTGAGGACCGAAACTATCAATACATCCACTAATTCTCTTAGATTCACAGAATTCACAGAATAGTTTCCTATAATTCTCTTAGATTCACAGAATAGTTTCCTACAGTACCTGGCTTTGCCTGTCAACTCAGTCACCATGATTTAGAAGCAACATAAATGCTTTTTTTTTTTTTTTTTTTTTTTTAAATGGACTTGTAGTCCGGGGTGATATGTTACAATACAGCATCACCGGTCTATTGCGGTCTAACTGTGTAGGTGAGGCAGTAAATTTCCACAGGGCAGTAACTGCGTCACTGCAATTCACTTTGGAGGTGTGGCGGTGGGACTTGTAGTCCCGTACCACCCTCTGACGCTGATAGTTCTACATGAGTCAGGCAGAAAAATTTTGCCTAACATGGGCAGATGAAGCTTTCCATATTGTTGAAGTAGCATGTATTTCGTAATTTAACTGCGAGAAAATGTTTGTGATCAGACTATCGTTTTTCTGAACTGATCATTTTTTCTCATAACGAAACTCGCATTCCATTCAATATGTCCTGCAGACAAGAGAGATGTGATCAGCATTTCCAAATGACAAGGTGTAATTTAAAAAAAAAAGTGTAGACGTACGCCAACAAACCAACTTGGAATTGATCGGAGCAGAAGAAATGAATTAAAATTTATGCTGCGTCCGGGACTCGAACCCAGGTCATCTTGCTTGCTATTGTTCCATTTTTGTCGACGGAGATTATATTTGGTGTAGACTTTTTGAATGAGTATAATGCAATTTTAAACTTTCACGACGATGAAGTGAGTTTAGAGAAAGAAGGTACGTCAATAGCTTTGAAATTTGAAGACTGTCTTTCGAACCATGACGAGGAAATCAATGGGCTTTACCTTTTGTCAGATCACTGTTTGGAATTTTCGACGGAATCACATTTCGAATACTGACAGGGATGATATTGATGACCACAAGGGAACCTCCCCATCGCACCCCCCTCAGATTTAGTTATAAGTTGGCACAGTGGATCGGCCTTGAAAAACTGAACACAGATCAATCGAGAAAACAGGAAGAAGTTATGTGGAACTATGAGAAAAATAAGCGAAATATACAAACTGAGTAGTCCATCTGCAAGATAGGCAACATCAATGACAGACAATGTGAACGCAGGTGCGCCGTGGTCCCGTGATTAGCGTGAGCAGCTGCGGACCAAGAGGTCATTGGTTCAAGTTTTCCCTCGAGTGAAAATTTTACTTTCTTTATTTTCGCAAAGTTATGATCTGTCCGTTCGTTCATTGACGTCTGTGTTCACTGTAGTAAGTTTGGTGTCTGTGTTTTGCGACCGCACCGCAAAACCGTGCGATCAGTAGACGAAAGGACGTGCCTCTCCAATGCCTCTCTACTAATCGCACGGTTTTGCGGTGCGGTTGCAAAACACAGACACTAAACTTATTACGGTGAACACAGACGTCAATGAACGAACGGACAGATCATTGCTTTGCGAAAATAGAAAAGGTAAAATTTTCGCTCGAGGGAAGGGTTGAACCAATGACCTCTTGGTCCGCAGCTGCCCACGCTAATCACGGGACCACGGCGCACCTGCGTTCACATTGTCTGTCATTGATGTTGCCTATCTTGCGCATGGACTACTCAGTTTGTATATTTCGCTTTTTTTTTGTAGCTCCACACAACTTCTTCCTGATTTCTCGATTGATCTGTGTACAGTTTTTCAACGCCTATCCACTTGCCAACTTATAACTATGTCTGAGGGGGGTGCGATGGGGAGGTTCCCTTGTCAGAAAAAAATTCTAACAATTGAGAACTGTAATAACACTGATAGGCAGGACCTTTTTAACATCTTACAAACACATTCCAAAGTTTTAACTCACAAAAGAGGAACAATTAAAGGATTTCAATACAAATTTCGTGTTCGTGATCACACTAAATTTTGCGTCAGACCATACGTAATTCCGGCACATTAAAGGGACCGTGTTAGAACGGAAATACAATCTATGCTTGCCGAGGGCATTTTTGAACCAGCGGTAAGCTGATACAATAATCCATTGTATGTTGATGAGAAGAAAAAGGGATCGATCAGGCTTGTCTTAGATTGTAGATAAATACCATAATCATTCCTGAAACAGACAGGCCGCAAACGTTGGAAGAACTTCTTCAAAATTTCAATGGTGTAAAAATGTTGTCTTCTATTGATCTCAGATCCATCTTCTATCAAACTGAACTTCATCCAGAATGTAGAAAATATACGGCTTTTCTATGTTCCGGCGTTTGTTACCAATTTCGGAAACTTTCTTTTGGTTTGAAAATTTCTTCGGTAGCATTCATTCGTGGGCTAAATTCCATATTACCTGAGTTCTTAAAACAACACACCTTGTACGTGGACGATATTTTAATAGCAGAAGCCTCTTGGGAACAACATAAACGTATCCTCAACAGTTTGTTACGTATTTTTGCTGAATCTGGAATTACAGTTAACTTGGAAAAATCTGAATTCGGTAGGACACATTACTTCTTCTGAGGGCATTCTGCCGGATCCTGAAAAGTTGGAAGCAATCAGAGCCATTCCTGTTCCATCCAAAAAAAGACATGTTCGCAGTTTTCTAGGTCTCGTGACTTTCTACCGTCGTTTCCTGAATATGCAAATTCTAGTAACTCCAAAACTTTGTTCTCTAACTGGCAAAAACACTGTTTGGAACTGGGACAACACAGTTGGAATTTGATGCATTGAAAAAAGGGCTACTTAACACGCCAATCTTAGCACACCCAGGTCTGTCACAAGATTTCTGCCTTAGCACGGATTCTTCTAAAGTTGGTCTTGGTGCCCATTTTTTTCAAGAAGCTACAGAAAATGCCATTACTGATAAGAAAACGATCGCTTTTGGTTGCCACGCGCTAACAAAATCTGAGAAAAATTATTCCATCACTGAATTGGAAGCTTTAGCTTTCGTTTGGGCATTTGACATGTTTCGTGTCATTCTATTGGCAAACATGTAAAAGTTGATAGTTATCATCAAGCATTACACGTGACACAATTTTCATGATTCCTTTTACGCTGTATCTGTTTTATGTCTGCTCAGTCTCACATGGATACGTTACAGTACAGTAATTTCAAGCTCATGGTAATGAACTAATAACTATGACATTTATATGCATGGGACTTTACTTTTGTCTATGACAAGGTAAGTGTATCAATTTTGGAGACGTTGGTTATGGACGACTCTAACTAAGACTAGGCACGTTTTTACTGTTAAGCAATGACAGAAATTTTCTTACAACAAGAAATATAGTTTATCGCTACATGACTAGCATTTGAGTGATTACTTTTTGTACTTGGAAGTTTATTAGAAATATTTTTGAACCACAATGATACAGAGATTGTTTTCGATGATACATTTCATTCCGCAGTTTTAATCTGTAAGATCTGAGGTATAATTACATTATCCCTCATGTGGGTATGCCTGCTTTGTCTACCACAAGAGTGGCCAGGGCAAGGAATCCTAGCTAATATGGTACTTGCATATACAGTTTTAGACATTCGTACCACATTTCTTTAACACAGAATCACACAGTAATCTAGTCATTTAACAGAGAGAAATAGAAATTTTTACTACGTCTGTGTCATATGTCTAAGTAATTACAGAGTTGGATCACTTCGCATTTATGAAATTGTACTGTGTCTGCATTTTGGGAAATGTTCACATTTGCTTTATGAACCATTGTGATCCTGCGAGACCTTTGAGTGATGTATTTTGTATGTGACCTTGACAGAATGCTCTGCTGCGCCGGGCTGCGCGCTACCCAGCGGGAAAAACCCTTTATTGTGTTACCTGCCAACTTTAATTGTGTCGCTTCAGCCGCTTTTACGCTGACTGCACTCCTGCAATTGCTCGCACAGCTGTAGGACAGAGAGACCATTGACCTCGCTATACACACTTCTTTGCAGAACACATCACAAACACGACATACACTATTAATTGTAAAAATATGATTATAGTTTGGAGTGTCCTCTTTGTGCTACTTACTGAAATGCTTATGAACTGATGAGAAATATTCCTGCTTTTGCATACCTAATTATGACAAGTGTCTCTCTACGAGAGTTGAGAGAATTTCGCCAGCCGGAGTGGCAGAGCGGTTCTAGGCACTTCAGTCTGGAACCGCGTGACCGCTACGGTCGCAGGTTCAAATCCTGCCTGGGTCATGGATGTGTGTGGTGTCCTTAGGTTAGTTAGGTTTAAGTAGTTCTAAGTTCTAGGGGATTGATGACCTCAGATGTTAAGTCCCATAGTGCTCAGAGCCAATTTGAGAGGATTTCTGCTGACTTATGAAATGCCACATGGGTGGTGAATGATGTTTTTATGTTTTGTTCTGAACATATTTGCTTATTTTATTTGATACCTGGTTCTAGCTGCGCTGCAGCAATGGTTTTATAAAATAAAATTCAATATATATGCTAATGTGAACTCTTTCTATCAACAGATCCATTAAATAATAATTTTATGATCCACATTTTAAAAAAAGAGCACTTGAAAAGGAAAGAACAAGAAGAAGGAGAAGGGACTACCAAAAGGAACTGCATACATAATTTTCTTTTCAAGGACTTGGTAATTTTTTGGTAGAATAAGTTGTTGTGGTGCACCACTTTAGTGTTAAGATGAGACATAGAATCATTGCATTTGACGTGGAAGATAGATCTTGCTCCTAGTGCTGGCGCTTTGAGTAGTTTAGATGTTCACAGATACACACATGCTAGTGTAAGTTTACACATATATTTCCCTTACCTGTATTGCTGTCTTTATTGTAATATTTTTACTGCTTGTGCACTCTCATGTTTAGTTGTAAGTGATTTCATTTGCTGCTGCTATTTGTCAGGCAATGTCCTACTGAATTTTACTTTGTATTAGTGTGATAACCCAGTTTTACCACTGATTTACTTTACTTGTTTGTTGCATATTGCCTTACATTAGTTGTAATGTTGCAATTGCTTTGCTAATTTAAATAACCTGCTGCTTGCTTTGCCACTTTGCGTTTTTGTCGTTGTTGTTTGTGCTAATTGTTCTGAGCTGCTGCATTGCCTCATTCTCTAGTTTAAGTATCTGACCTCAGTAGATTTAAGTTTGCTTAAGAGGCGTATGCTATATAAGAAAATGAGTTATTGTGAGTTGGGAAGAAATGCATTGAGAAGCTATAAGAAAAAGGTTTGGCCAAAAAGTATTGTATAACGAGGAATAATTATTTTGAAAGGGGAAATGAAGTAGTTTTGGTTAAATACGGATAAATAAGATTTTCTTTGCTAAGAAATGTTGAAGTAAGAGCAGTTGGCGAGAATTTTGCAGTTTTAGTTGGAAATGAAATAGTGTTGGTTGAAAGTAAAGAAGGTATGAGCATAAAGTAGGTATAAAATGCTCACCACAAGTACTGCAGTACCAAATGTTACACTTACACTCTGACACATTTGCACTTGAAAACAGACAATGTCCTTTCCTTTCGTGTTATTTCACTATGTTTATGTGTACCATTGTGTCTCTGTGTTCTTCCTATCTCTGTGTGTTGACCTGATAAGATAAATCCGGTAGAATTTTTTTTCCGTATAATACTAAGCTGCATTCACAATGACGAGGAATACTGCTATCCTTAAATCTAATCTCTGTTTCGTACCATCTTCTTCATATTAGGAAGATCTTTAAACATTATTTATTCTGTTATGCTTCTAATGATACTCTCATTTTCCATTTATTTACTTATGTCATAATTCCTGTAATAATCCCATATATGCTTGTTTTTATCCTTTTTGTAACCCTGTATTACTACAAATGTTATTTGTATTATCATGTTAATTACTATAATGATGTTTTCTTTACATTTGTAATTGTATCCATATGCTGTAAGATTGTAATTATATAGACATCAGTTCTTTAAGTTAGGTAAGTAGTAGGGATTCATTTTACTGCTCACATTTGTCTGTTGGTCATACTATATCTATAAAATCACAGAGATTATATGCTTGTGTTAGTGCTTGCACATGTGTTGATAATTCAGCAAGGGAATGGTTAACAGCATTGCTAGTTGTAAGGATATTGCAAAAAAAGAAAATAAGGAAGTGAGTGCACAAGAGGTGCATGTATTTGCTACATTACCATCAAGACTCTTCAGTTGCGATTGTGCACCCCCCACAGTCGCAATGGATGGCTGCTGGCCATTTCTACAAGGACTACAGTGCTGCTGCATCTTTTCTGAGCCATTACTAACATAATCTCTAGAAAGACTACAGTGGGTCTGCACTTTTGATGGTCAATTGCTACCGTAATCTCTACAAGGAATACCAATATTCTTCAAGACTGACTGACTCTGCTGTGGGTCCACTCTGTTGTGGCCGATTACCAATCTTCTCAACTGAAATCTTCATATCAAGAGTCAGCACTGTGTTTCTATGGGGAGGAGAACAGTATTTCTTTAAGCCTGCGTGGTGGTCCACTACGGTGGCCCATGCACTTACATGCGCATTTTCTTTTACTGCTCAGCTTTTGTGCATAAAACTGGCATAGACGTCTCTTCTGCTGAATTAGAACTGTCTTTAGGGACTGTGAGGAGAATTTTTAGTTTATTGACCAACAACGTATTACTTAACCTTTGTGCGCATTTGATCTATTTGATATTGTTAATATAAAAAATTTTAACAACATAGTCTTGGCCACTGCTCAAAACACTTTGTAATATTTTTTGGGGGGAGCAGGGGTCTATGTAAGCAGCCTCTTTATATGTTTGTATGTTGGCAGCGCTACAGACTGTAATTAATGTCGCTGACGGTTCTCTGTGGCCTCGGTAAGAGTGTCTGTGGCTGGATGGACTAGCAGTTAGCAGTTAGCGAGTGGACGGCTTGGACATGTGTTCTTAGTGGAGACTCAGTATCGGTAGGACATGCATCGTAAAATGATGATGGATGTAGTTGGTAATGTTTGGGTAGTGGAATTATTGATGACTATATGATTTTTGGAACTGGATGTCACATGAATATGGTAAAATCTGCAAAATACATGTTTTGATCTTCAACAAAACCTTTCTTTTTCTAACCATATGCCTCCTTCTAGTTAGAGCCTCTGGTAGTTAGAATCCATTTATGTAATTGGCTGTAGTTGCTGCTTGCTGTAATTGCTGTAGTTCGTGTTATGAAGATTTTCTGTATGTGACTTTTGAAAGGTATGGGTTATTGTTAGAATTTCTTCCAATTCAGGGCCATTCTTTTGTGTTAATTATTTGAAGTCTTGTTGTTATTTTAGAACAGTCAGATTGCGTTGGGCTTGTATATTGTGGATAATAAATGAATAGTTAAATTTGTGTTGTCTTTGTCTGGGAAAATTCTGTAGGTCAGTGTTGAAATAATTAAAATGAGAAATGAGACAGCAGGTTCAGTTTTTACTCAACAGTTTAAGTAAATGTTAAGAAGTTTCACCTACTCAGTTATTTCAGTGGACACAAACAAGGTAGTTTCACACTTTCTTGGGGCGCTCCTGATGATACCCTTGTCTCTGATGAACACTGGCTGTCGAGGACATCATACCAGCTCATAATGTATCATTAATAGTAGGCTTGTTCATAGATTATGTTTGTGTAATTTTTATTTGTGATCTAAGTCCTGGAATGGCTGGATTCATGATGTCGGTTTCTGCCTATCTCTATCGCTATCTACTGATCTTTAGAGCGCTAGTCGGCTTTACGAGTATCACAGAGAAAGTAAGTGCAAAATAGAGTCAGTTCTGGTATCGGTCATAATGGGATACAACTACTGTTCTTTTTATCTCGCTGAGCAAATCAAATCAGATTCATCTAAGACATATCGCACAGTAGTTTTCATTAGGTGGAAAATATTTTAGGTGCTATATTAAATTTAAGCCCTTCGTTTTCATATTTTATCAGGATAATATTGGTAAGGTTTAAAAATCCATCCACATATTGACGAGAAATACTTTGCCTAACTTGCATACTCGTTCGAAAACGTCTCTGCAAATTAAAAATTTTGTTCCTGTGGCTCTTTAAAACTATTGATTGCTTATACACTATAATCAGTTAAGTTTTCTTAAAGATGTATGAAAATTGCAACGTGTCATAATGGTACGTGACTGTAGTTATAGCCTAAACACTGCGTGATTAGTTTCATCTTTTACCTTCTACGCTTTACTTACTGCAACCTAAATCCACACTTCACACACATAACTTCACTTATTTCCTCTACTGATAAGGCAGCTGCAGAATTCTTTCTAATTTTAATATTTGCATGTTTATGGATTATTCCTTGTCCTAAACGACATTTATTAAATCTGATTTTCATTATAATTCTCATTGGGTTCTTTTTCATCTAATATAATTTCTAAACTATTTTTTAGCCCTCCCTGGCACAGTTTTGTCCATAAATGACATAGAATCACTATACGAGGCGATGATCACTATCACTAGTCAAAACTACTGCCCATGTAATCGCTATTTATGTTTTCATTTTTTTAAATATGTAGTTTAACGAATTCAGCTACAGCCATCATCAGAATCTGTCAGGTAAAGAGAGAAAATGAGAAGTAATTTATCTACTACAAATACAATAATGCACTTTGTACAATAAAACTAAAACGTACTGCAGACTAGTGCTGTTTAGTGAGCCAACCTACCTTAAAGTACAATATGTGACCGTCAGGCGGCGCTAAATGGAATTATAGTTGTTACATTAAAATTCAAATTAACATTTACAAATGAACCATACAGTCGTTTGAAAAAAATCATCTATAAAATAATAAACTGATATTGTTACTGTCGTTTTATGAAAAATAGTCTATAAAAGTAATGAAATGAACTCGTCACGTGAAAAGTTAAAATTAAAGATCTAAATATTAAGCATAAGATAATTTCGTAAAATGTAATATACAAAAAAGGACAATATTGTTGACAAAAACAACTAAAATTATACAAGGCAAAGCTTAACGTAAGACATCTCCATTGTAAGACATGTAAAAGTGTATTGCAACTACTTTCACTTTTTGTAAGTTGAGGACATAAAACACAACGACTTCATTAGTAAAATACATACCAAGGGAGTTAACTTATTAAAATAGAAAGGAGCTATAGACTTTGATTAGTCATCATCTCGCAGTTATTGTGTTTAATTACGTTACATTACATTTAGCGTTTTGCATTGATCCCTTGGAGAGAAATCTCTAGGATATGGAAAGGGTCAAAGTTTGTTTTCTTTTTTACTCAAACACATGGATATTGTACAATTCCACTGCAGACAGAGTTATAAGCTATAATCCTTGTGAAGAGATTCATCGATGGAGTGGAAGGAGTTGGTCACCAGGAAGTGGTTTAATTCACTCCGAAACTGATCTTCATCATTTACAAGAACTCTGATATGCACTGGTTAGTTATTGAATATATGGGTACTCAAGTGTTTCTCCTTTTTGTACTAATGTTAACCTTTTATAGTCCTTATACAGATTGTTTTTGGTTCTGATATTATAATCATGTTTTGCATTAAATAATTTTTCTCTGTTTTTTGTTAGTCTAGCATCGAAAATTTCTGCCACGCAGCCAAATCGATCGTTTTGGTTCACCATCGTTTTCATTAGCTTCCCAATATACGCAGATAATGCTGTGTCTAAACAAACAGTCACTGTCTTCTTTTGCCAACTACAGGTTTCAACCTGCGTTGCAGTTTGACGAACAGCACTTGCGGCGGCAGACCTGAAAATAATCTGCAGCGCAAATTGAAACCGGAAATCGGCTATAAAAGAAGTGATCCAGACGGTGTCTCTTTATTTGTTACAACGAAAGAGGTCACGTTTCCTGCAATATGGCGTAAATTATGAAGTGCTATGGCTGTTGAAATTGCCCACCGCAACTTCGATTTTCGCTTTTTAGAATCCATTTCATTGTGATGAACAGATACAGTCTTAATATTCTGCTGATATAACTTTAAGAGCACGTTGGGTTCAAGTCTTACGGAAATGACACTTCCGTATTTCCGATATGATCTCCGAACCAAAGTCGGTTGACTATGTGAGCTACTCGTATGATTTACCTGGGCGCAAAGAACGTTTCTTGCACTGGACTGGAAGAATTGTAGCATTAACTCTTTATTTGATGTATTATTTTGTATTATTTAACGATTATTTACTTCGGTCATATGAAAGGGCCGTTTGAAGGATGCCTTTATGTACAGTTAAAAAAAAGTCGTAAGAGTCGCGTAGAAAAGATTTTTACTAAATTCCAGTTAACGGCCGAAACTACTTTCCTGTGCAGTCTTCGGGATACCTCTTCCACATCCCGATACGTATTTATTTGTGAGGTGTCGCATTCTTGAACTGTGGTACGGTGTTCTTCACTCTCGTACGTCACCCTTGCTGTTGCAGTTATCAGGAACGACGGCGCAGACCCGCTCCTGAGGCGTGAGTCTCCAGCTGTTTCCACGAGAGCCTCGTCAGTCCCTCGGTCTCTTTGGTTTCCTGCCAATTTACCTGTAAGCACAGCCTCACCGGCGATTGGCAGACTGCACCGCACGCCATTAGAGCAAGCGCGCAGCCGTCACTTTGGGTTCGGAGGTGATTACGGCATCCGGGCTCAGCCCACCAGATGATGCCCTTCCGGCCTTTATTTTCTGCAGAGGATCGTCAGCAGACTGCAGATGGTATCCACAACAGGCCCAACGCCGGAAATGCTGTACCGAACCGCTCCGTAGCGACCGCTCAGTCGTAACCACTGCGGGTGTCACTGCGATCTGCCTTCGCCAGCCACGAACACCTACAGATCGCCGTCACCCCCGAACTTATTCCAACGAGGCCAAGAGTTGTGTCAGCAGCAGTGCAGGATGAGTCCGACCTCTAGCGCCACACGTTTAGATGTCGATCGAGAATCTCTGCTGAATATTTCGAAATACACTATATGATCAAAAGTATCCGGACACCTGACTGAAAATGACTTACTAGTTCTTGACGCCCTCCATCGGTAATGCTGACATTCAGAACGGTGTTGGCGCACCCTTAGCCTTGATAACTGCTTCCACTATCGCAGGCATACGTTCAATCAGGTGCCGCAAGGTTTCTTGAGGAATGGCTGTCCATTCTTCACGGAGTGCTGCGGTGAGGAGAGGTATCGATGTCCGTCGGTGAGACCTGGCACGGAGTCGCCTTCCAAAACATCCCAAAGATGTTCTGTAGGATTCAGGTTAGGACTCTGTGCAGGCCAGTTATGTCGTGTAACCACTCCGCCACAGGCCGTGCATTATGAACAGGTGCTCGATCGTGTTGAAAGATGCAGTCACCATTCCCAAATTGCTCGTCAACAGTGGGAAGCAATAAGGTGCTTAAAACATCAATGTAGGCCTGTGCTGTGATAGTGACACGCAACACAAAAGGTTTGCAAGCCCCCTCCGTGAAAAACACGACCACACCATAACACCACTGCCTCCGAATTTCACTGTTGGTACTACACACGCTGGCAGATGACGTTCACCGGGCATTCACCGTGCTCAAACCCTGCTATCGGACCGCCACATTGTGTACCGTGATTCGTCACTCCACACAACGTTTTCCCACTGTCCAATCGTCCAACGTTTACGCTCCTTACACCAAGCGAGGCGTCGTTTGGCATTTACCGGCGTGATGTGTGCCATATGAAGAGAATCTCGACCATGGAATCCAAGTTTTCTCATCTCCCGCCTAACTGTCATAGTACTTGCAGTTTGGAATTCTAGTGTGATGATCTGGATAGATGCCTGCCTATTACACATTACGACCCTCTTCAACTAGTGGCGGTCTCTGTCAGTCAACAGACGAGGTCGGCCTGCACGCTTTTGTGCTGTATGCGTCCCTTCACGTTTGCACTTCACTATCACATCGGAAACAGTGGACCTAGGGATCTTTAGGAGTGTGGAAATCGTGAATACAGACGTGTGACACAAGTGACACCCAATAATCTGTCCATGTTCGAAGTCGGTGAGTTCCGCGGAACGCTCCATTCTGCACTCCTATGATGTCTAATGACTACCGAGGTCGCTGGTATACAGTACCTGGCAGAAGGTTGCAACAAAATGACCGTAATATGAAAATCGTATGTTCTTGGGATGTCCGAATACTTTTGGCCACATAGTATAAGTAAGCGCTATGTCCCCAGTATCTCAGTGGGCGAGAATTAACTTCGTATTGAAAACTGCTTATAACTTTATTACTATGTAACTGATTTTCATGAAACAAAAGCATTTTGTTTCTTATGACGGTGTAACTGTAACAAAATGCAAAAATTCCACGGAAGAAACATCAAACAATCAGTTACCGTAGAAGAAGGCGGGTCATTGCAGGTAATCCAGCGGTACGTTTCCCAGGTTTATGCAGTCAACTTGAAACGTGAGGTGATTTTAAAAGAACTTAGAACATACAGAGGTTGGGCAAATATATTGGAAACACCGCGAGAAATACAGGCTTGACGTAAATTCCGATACTAGCAAAGCCTGCCCTGAAAATTCCTGGCAGATTAAAACTGTGTGCCGGACCGAGACCGGGACATTTGCCTTTCGCGGGCAAGTGCTCTACCAACTGAGCTACGCAAGCACGACTCACGACCCGTCCTCACAATTTCACTTCCGCCAGCACCGTAAAATTGTGAGGACGGGTCGTGAGTAGTGCTTGGGTAGCTCAGTTGGCAGAGCACTTGCCCGCGAAAGGCAAAGGACCCGAGTTCGAGTCTCGGTCCAACACACAGTTTTAATCTGCCAGGAAGTTTCAAAATCGGTGCACACTCCGCTGCAGAGTGAAAATTTCATTCTGAAAGCCTGCGCTGTTATACAGAATCTGCCAGAAAAGTGTATACACACTTTAAGGAACGAAGAGTATTACTTATGTGTTTATATTACATTTAATAATTGATCACACATGTTGTACAACCTTCAGTTACGCACATGGGTACTTTAAATGTTCAAAATGTTCACCATGGCGACTAAACACATAACAGAACGACGAGCTGTCGCCGCAACTACGTCAGTCAATGTTACAGTGGAGACCGCTGCAGATGCCGCTGTAGTCTCCTGGTGAAGTTCCTCCAGCGAGCGTGGCTTTCACAGTTCCCCGCAAGTAAAAGTCCATATATGTCAGGTCTGGCGACGCGGAGGGAACTCAATGGGGCCTCTTCTTCCAATCCAATGGCTCGGAAAACTGTCATCCAGGACAGCTCGTACGGCTATGTGGTAGTGCTGTAGCGGCCCGTCCTGTAGGTGGAATAACTCTTCACCAGCTCGATAAAGCGTACTTACACCTGGCAAAATTGATCTGCGTAACATTTCCAGGTTCACTTCTCCAGTGACTGTAGCATCAAAGAAAAAGGGTCCTACTAAGCCCCTAGATGATAGTCCCTACCACACATGAACCCCTGGTAGACTGACCGCTTTATCCACATAAATATGGGGATTTTCGGTACCCAGTACGCATTGTTATGCCGATTCAAGGTTGTACTGAGTTTAAATTGTGCCTCCTCACTCCACATCACCTTCGTCACAAATTATTCGTCATCAGTTACCATTTGCTGATACCATTCGGAAAATTGCATGCGGCGATCAGGATCGTCAACATTAATCACGTGCAGTAATCGTGGAATGTAAACGTTCCTCTTTGCAGCTTTCAGAATTCTTCGTACACTTGTACCGCTAACCCCCACTTCACGTGCACAACGCGTAGCAGACTTCTGTGGAGAATTAACAAAGTTTCCAACACGAGAGCCGACGAAGCAGGACTTGTAGCTGTACGCTGTTCTTCCTTTGTGAACATCACAAATCGTTCCATGCAATTCAAACTTGTCAATGATGTGTTTAATTGTTAGGCGGTTTGGCGGTTCTGCTTCAACTCCCGCCTCCACTGACGTAGCACTTCAACGGCATTATCAAAATTGGAAAACCACTTCACAATATATTTCCGTTGCTCGAATGTCAAGCGTGCTACAGCCATCTTGTTTTCTCAATACCGAGATAAAAATAGTGACATCTGATGAGCCAGAGACCATACTACAACACATTAGTAACTCAAATCGAATGACAATATCGATATCTCGATAAGGCCTGACAAAGTAGGTATATATTTTTCTGTACTTGACTACTAATTGCAACTGTGTTGCCCGCAATACAATCCATGTATCAGTCGTGGTCGGAACAGTGTTCCATATAGTCATCAGAGCAACATGTCGGAACTACGTGAATTCAAACGTGGGAAACTTGTTGATGGTCGAATGTTGGGTACTTCTGTAACTAAGAGTTTGGTGTTTCAAGAGGCACCGTATCGAAGCTTTAATCGCATACAGGGAAAGCAGAAAATCACCATCAGCTACGTCACAACGTGAACGAAAGTGTCTGTTGAGGGATCGTGACAACCGGTCACCGATAAGGATTGAGACCAAAAATAAGAGGACGCCAGCTGCAAAGGTCACTGCAGAACTGAATGCCACACTTGCGAACCCTGTCAACACCAAAATAACACGAAGGGAGCAAGGCTAGCTGTAATTCCACAACCACTCAACAGTCATGCAGATACCTGTAACAGGGAAACGTGGTGCCCACGCCGTGAAACCTGGGCAATCCAGAAATTTCGTCGGAAAAGTTTTCACACTGTTTCCGACTTCTGTCCGAGTTTACGTCCCTAGAGTGAAACATGGAGTTTCTTCGTGATGATTTGATCAGCCGTATCATGGTGTTACATGGACCCCACGATTATTCTGAAATATCGTGTTACTGCCAAGGGATATGTGTCCATTTTGGCTGATCAGGTCCAAGCCATGGTAAAATTTTGTTCCCCAGTGTTGATGCTGTGTGCTTCACACAGGTCGCATCCTATGGGATTGGTTTTGTGAGCACTAGGATAACTGTCGCCACCGCAGTGACCAAACCTCAATATTATTGAGCCATTTGTGATCTGCTTGAGAGGTTTCGTAATCGCTATCCCCCTCCATCGTCGTTATCTGGAGTTGCCACAATTTTGCAGGAAGCTGTCTTGAACGCCAACGGGTTGGTGTTTTGTCGTTTTCATCGTTTTCATATTTTTGCCCAACTCCTTTAAATATTAGAACAAAGCCTAGGCTCGGTCGTCAGATAAAGGTGGCTATTCATAATGCATACGCCACGCTCTGACTTAACGAGATTACGCAGGCCAAATAACGGCGTTAACACTGATTATAAGCTAGCCGGATTGTTCGGGTACGTTAACACACAAGCTCGACGGTAAGTGACACTTAGCTTAGGTTTAGTACTGTCAGTCGAATTCATTTCCTGCCTAAAACGTTAATGTACTGGTCACCTCGCTGGAGCCTGCTGAAATTATGGACATAAACCAACTTTGGAATGTTTTCGGTTATCGAGAAAAAGTGAGGTCGATAATAATAAAGAATGGCAGCTTATTTCTGTTGAAAAACATTAAACTGAAATGTATACTCACATGGGTGGAACATAAAGCTTTTAATATATGGGAAAAATTCACGAAAGACGGTAATTCAGTTCGTAACAAACTCTCACGGTATTCAGCTGACTACAAGGTCCCTTAGCACTGACAATTGAATGAAAATGGATGGGACATACAAATGCAGTCTGAATTACTCGCATTTATACACACATCCAAGCATGCTACGATGCAACAGATGATATTAAATCTCATAAACCGTTCCCATTAAACCGATTAGAATATAAGGAGAGAGAAAACAGACATGTTACAGACCTTATAGCAAAATGCCATAAAATCTATAAATGTAAAACGAAATAGAATTCTCTACGCGTACAGGCGTTGGTTCCACACGTGATTTCGCTTATTGCAAGAAGGATTATGATGGATGTAAGACAAAGGACACGTGGGATGGAATGCCCACCGAGACTGCGAGTAACACTGAGGAAAACATCGCAACTCGCGCGACGTCAGCAAAAAAAGGAATGGTAGCAAAATGACAAAAGTAAATTAGTGAGAGCGCTGAAGTTTACGTTTAATGAACTGCTTGTGAATTTATATGACAACGTTAACACATGGCAGACACATAGACATAGTGTCAAGATCTAAAATACTTGTTAATGTCCTAAAAATACCAAAAAAATGACCCTAAACTATGTGCACAGAAACGCGTATGAATCTGGAGTTATACGACACATGAGTAACGATTTGTAACGAAACAATGATGCATGTGGATGCACTTTAATATGAACGAAACCCATCAAGATATCTGAACTCCAAATGTAAAAACTAAATGAAAGAAATCAAAAATGTAACAACGTAGTACTGCATATCGAATTACACTGATGAAAGAAACAGGTCAAACATTGCTACATGTTGAGGTAACTCATCTCACCACCTAACTCCAAAACGTAATAGCATACGGTCCATAATCGTTTATCGATGTGGTGCAATGGCTAGCACACTGGACTCCCATTCGGCAGGACGACGGTTGAAACTCGCGTCCGGTCATTTTGATTTAGGTTTGCCGTGATTTCCCTAAATCGATTCAGGCAAATGCCGGATTGCTTGCTTTCAAAGGACACCGCCGACTTCCCTCCTCATCCTTCCCCAATCCGACGGGAGCGATGATCTCGCTGTTTGGTCCTCTCCCACCAACCAACCAACCAATCATGATCTCGTTCTCACGCGTCCGGTACAAGAGTGGGTGACCCTTGGCGATTTTCACAGGTCGCGTCCTAAGGTACAGTGTATGGGAGCACGGACTGATTGCCTAGTGCAAAACCCTGCTTGGACATGTCTTGGCGGAAACGGTATACCTCTGGCCCGACGTGAGCTCACTACTATACTCGGCCAACAGAATACTCTTAGGATGGCAAAGTTCGGACATACAGTGGTTAGCTCTCTTTTTCCCTGTGGAACTTTTAGAACAAACTCGTTTACTCGTCCAGTCATTCATAATTGTACACAAGAAAGAATATGGGTCTAATGGGTAGAAATACAATGTAAATAAACAAATTTATCCAGGTCATCGTCGGCCGCGGTGGCCGAGCGGTTCTAGGCGCTTCAGTCCGGAACCACGCGGCTTCTACGGTCGCAGGTTCGAATCCTGCCTCGGGCTTGGATGTGTGTTTGATGTCCTTAGGTTAGTTAGGTTTAAGTAGTTCTAAGTCTAAGGGACTGGTGACCTCAGAGGTTAAGTCCCATAGTGCTTAGAACCATTTGAACAATCTCAACCATCCAGCTCATCCTTTCCCCAGAGGTGTGACTCGCGTGTTGTGAACACAATAAGAAATTTTGACGTGTCAACTCTGACTGTTTCAAGTTAACTCTTTCGCCTGTCGGAAAAGAAGAAGTCGCGGAGCATTAGGTCAGGAGTGTTTGGTGCCTATTAGAGAGAGCCACGATAAATCCGTCAGTGTCCTAGATATTGGGTGTGGAGTCACGCACTACGTGAATATAATCATCGAGAAAAACCACATTAGCTTTCGGAGTTCATTATGTCACGACTGCAATATGGGTCTAAACTTCCGTTGATGGCATGCCGCATCACACTGTGATCTTTGTTCCATTTTGAATTTTACTCAGTGACCACCATCAGATCCTATGCTTTCCAGTTATAAAATCTGTGCTGGTTAACAGTCCCTCCCACCGGTTTCACAAACACACCTCATGTGACGATAGGATACTATAGAAAGTGTCGCACAGGTCCTCATATCAAGGAACCATTACCTCCCCATGTTCCAACCGATCGTCACAGGTAATTTCTGGCCATATTGTGCTTTTCATGGACGAAAACTTAACCATTCTTTACAACAATTGGAACTGCGCGTCATAGCTAAGAGGACTTTAGTGAACATTTGCTGTACGACCAGCACATTTCAGATCTGATATGAAGTCTGCGCCCATTAGTTTCGACTAGCATTTCCTCAAGATGTCTTCATCTACCGAGGTACGAGGTCCTTCCACACTTCGCCAATATCACTGTACTTGTACGGCGGACCACCACACCGGGTACCAGGATGTCAGCTGAGTGTACTTCCG
Organism: Schistocerca serialis cubense; assembly: GCF_023864345.2. NCBI lineage: Eukaryota > Metazoa > Arthropoda > Insecta > Orthoptera > Acrididae > Schistocerca > Schistocerca serialis. The sequence continues at coordinate 80,912,312 of NC_064644.1, read as the reverse complement.
TTGCACCACTCCGCGCGGCTGCGCTACCTAACTCGGTTCCTTACTTCTGAGTATTTGAAATGTGATTAAGTTCCAAAAATGTGACAAAAATTAATGCATCCAACTTTTTGCAATATTTAAAGAATGTTTAATCTGTGATACAAGTACGCCATCTAAAGGCAGTATCTTATCGTTCTTACGTGATGTGATCGGTATAGACAAATAGCTGAACATAACGTAACATATGAAACACTGCATGAAAGACAAGGTTTTCTTGAACGTGATGCCGACAAAATTGTTTGGAAAACTGCCAAGAGGAGCGTTAGCGACCGCAGTTGTGAAAATGTCGGCGAAACAGTGCAGTGGTACGTGCTCTGTTAATCTATCAGAAGTTAGGTGCGACGTACTGCATTACTCTTTCGATAGCAGTACACAGCGCTGCCCTCTAGCCCCTACCAAAATTTTATCTAAATTGTACGGATTCGGTGCTTTTGCAGTTTCTACTTGGGCAGATATAGAGATAATTGTGCCCGCTTAGAACGGCGATGTTAATTCCAGTCACATATGACGAATTTTCGCCCGTGTATCTCCCGTTGCTATGGTTACCTCTATTAATTTTTGACAGCGTATTACCAACACTACTAGTGAAAACAATATGCGTACGTAATTAGACATATGTCAACTAATCATAGCGCATCAGTTTATGTTGGCTTCTTCTCTTTTATTTTCATTCGCTGTACATGTTGCCGAAGTCAGTTTGAATTAATTAATATCTCATTTCCACATACATTTTGCTAAGCTCGCTTCTCCACAAATTGTCTTCCTGACTGAATCGGCGGATTACGCTATTTCTGGATCTCACATTACTCGTCTTATACAAAATGTCAAAATTATCACACATAAATAACCTCCCAAATACCAGTTACAAGGTCACTTCCAAGTTAAAATGTCAATAAAACAAGTATTCCTGTGCAATCTGTGTCCACAGACTGAAATAATAAGGGCTAATTTCGCTTGAAATCAACTGCGGCAAATATCTAAGTGCTGCTCGTTGCCAACTGTAGGGCGAACGAATTAACTTTACTTTTCTATAAAATCCTTACAGTTGTAAAGATCTTCTTACTTCTTAATAGATTCAACTATTTCAGACGACAAGAAACATTTTTCTTCAAAACCAAGTCGACACACTTTATAGAAACATTACAAACTTCTTGATAATTTTATTTCGTTCTCCTACTCGTGACGACTTATATATATCAACCGCCTTGACTGACAGTATGACACAGACTGACTCTATACAATTCAAAATTACCCGGCATCTCCTTTTCTCTTTCAGAAATCATGGCAGTCGGGTGTCGACGCTCGAGATCTCTTCTTCTTCCCCGTGGCTGTCGGCTGGTGGTGAAGTCAACTAGCCACTTTTACGGCTGACTGGGTGGGTGAAGACTGCCGTCGTCGATTCCTTCCTGCGCCGCTCGTGGAACACAGGAACAACACATTTTTTTGTAGAAACCAAATAAGGAACATCTTAAAATGCACAAACAACAAAACATTTAACAGGTACACTTATCTGCTACGATCCGCATATCCTCTGCGCTGGCTAAGAAAACCATTGCGTAACCTTCTTGTCCCATTGCGCCAGGCAGGCAAAGCATTTTTTATGGTAGAATTTCCCCGTTGAAAATCGGTAGCGAGGAGTAAGGAGCTTTCCATGGTAAGTTCACAAGACACTGTCAGTTTAGAACAGAATAGTGATTTGGTACAAGAAATTCGACAAGGATGGTTGTGTGTGCCGAGTCCAACAAGACAGTCTGTGGATCATTATTCTTCGCTGATAAAACGCTCAACCGTATCAACTTTTTGGAGATGCTTCCATATTGGCGTATACCACAACCTGAAACTGATAGCATGGATTTCATTTTTCAACAAGATGGAGCCCTCAGCTGTGTAAAAGCTAAAAGGAACTAGACGTCACCTCACCTCTTGATAAGCTGTGTAGAGGCCGCCACTCGAATGGCCACCACGGTAGCCAGTCTTGACAATTTGTGTTTCTTCGTGTGGAGTCACATCAGGGACAGTGATCACCTCTACCGCAGAACCTCGAGTACTTGTCACACCAGATCGCGGCAGCTATTCCCAACGTCACTCCTTGCACGCTGGGCGAGAGTGGGGCGAACTCAACTACTGATCAGTTTTTAGCCATGTGGCAGATGGTAGAAACATAGCATTTGGCATGATGTATCATTTGTCATGTTGTTCATGGCCATTTATCTGTGCTGATTTTTTGTAAAGTTTCAGCGTTTTTATAATTACCAAATGCATGGTAAATCATCTAAAACTTGCACCTCAAATATTTCAGAAATGGAACGTCCTGTTGATGCACAGTTTGCACATAATGTATTGATAGTTAGGGTCTCGCATTGTTAGTCAGTCAATGGACAGTAATAATAATTAGAAAGAGAACTTTATTGCGAACATCCACTTTCTTAAATTGAACAATGCGTATGTCAATAGGCCTACAAACTAAAAGTAGGGTAAATTAAAATGCCAGTGGTGTTTGTTGCAGGATTCTAGTGCGAGTCATTTGCAAAATGTCGTGTTGTGAAAACTCCTCACACCGACACTCGTACAGTGCCTGCGGTTGCACACACCAGAGAACAACACAGGAGCATACACTAGTTGCGTGGAGTCTGACCAGTAACGAGACTGTTGACCATCACACATTGTGCTTTTATGATCACCGGCAGTGGCAGTACACGCTTCAAGTCTAGTATGGAAAGACTGCTGCACACGTGCTAGAATTTCAGCGGAGATGTCCAAGCAGGCTGCAGTAATACGTTATTGCCTATTATCGACTGTAGTTCGTCTGTCCTTGCAGACAGCGTCTTTCAGCTTTCCCCACAGAAAAAAGTCTGCAGGCGTCAAATACGGGGAAGCGGCCTACCAAGGTACAGGTCCTCTGCGTAAAATCCAAGGAATTGGTTAACAATTCGTGAAGACATTCCGTAGTACTTCGTGCACTATTGGCTGGAAACCCATCACTTTGGTATGTTTCCTCCTAGTCTGCAGAGGAAGGTTTTCTAGCATCCGTGAAACATGGTGTGTCAGGAGGCTGCGATACTTGTTTGTGTCCAGTCTCCGAAAAATGGGCCTATGAGGTGATGGTTCACCGTCCTAAACCACACGTTTACATTCCATGGACGCTGACGTTCCATCTGACGAAACCAACGGGAACAAGATACGTGGTACATCTGGAGTATCCTGTCTTAATGCCCACGTACAGATGGTAACACGATTCTCATAATCGTTTCCATGCAGCTCAGCGATGAAACCTGTGTCGATGAAGACTGCGGAGGACGTTTACCTGACTCATGCCACTTCCTTGTGCGATTGCGCTGGAGCTAATGTGCAGATCAACTACAACAGCAACAATAACATTAATTTCCTTCCTCCTCTGTCGTCAATTTTTTCGCTCTGTTACGTTCTCTAAGTGGTACATTTCCACTTTCACGTAGCTGGTTGAACAGGTTGATAAATAATTGCAAATTGATTGACGTGTATTGGGATGTATTGCCGCATACACCATACGAGAGAAAAGTGTCTTCTTCCTACACTCTCCATGCACAGTGAGCGTGTTGGCTTTTTCTGCATTGGTAAATCCCATCGTCCACTCACTATCTACTGCTTGACTGAAACACACTAGCTGACTAGCAAGTCGCAGTGGACTCAAGGAACACGCAAGCGCACTGTAAGGAAACATAACAACATCGAATCTGGCAACTACGCAGGTTGAATGGCACAAAAAAGGATCGGTGTTGTAATTTGTCGAAAGACGATATCCGTAAACGAGTAGCAGTAGAATCCTATAACAAACAGAAGTGACATTCTAATTTACCCTACTTTTAGCATGCTAATGTCAATAAGCATTGTTCCAACTGAAAAGAGTATGTTTGCATAAAAAGTACACTTTCTAATTACTATTACAGTCTGTTTATTGGCTAACAACACGAGTCCCTGATAACAAATCTATTTTGTGAAACCGCGCACTCTCTATTTACCCAGTATTTGCGGTGCACGTTTTACGTCATTCACCCGGTGTAAACGGTGAATCACCTCTCCTAACAGCCGGCAGGTGCATTTTTTTAGGCGTTTCGGCAGATATTTGCAGTCTGGTTGTTGCTATGTGTAGCTGGAGTCACGGCAAGCAAATACTGTTCATCACGTCTCTCAAGAGCGATTTTAGGTGCCTATTCCATACAGCTGTCCCAAATTAGCCTAGCACCATATTCGTGTTATTGATACGCTTTGCCAGGAACGGTGAAACACGGTGAATAGCCAGTATCCCAGCAGCAATAGCTGGCCTGGCCCGCACTGTCTACTGCGGCAATGCAGTAGCAGCGGTGCCCAGCCGCTGCCACAGTACTGGTTACTCATCGTGTTTTACTGTCCATGTTACTGCATATCAGTAACACGAATATCGCACTATAGCAATGAGGGCTCACTCTATGCAATGGGCATGTAAGGTTCCGCTTTGAAAATAATTTTGTTTTCTAAGGGGAAACATACGGACGCTTTTCGTCCACACTGGGGGCTGCATGAAAGGCTTGTCGAGCAGTAAGTATCTGGGATAACTCCAGCTGAAGATTGAAAAAAACTAATTACAAATATCTGCCGAAACACAATAGAAAATGCGCCTGATGACTCTTAGGAGGGACGCCCCGTATTTACAGGGTGAAAATTAATGAACTGTATGAAAAAAACGTAAATTGGTTAAAAACTACGGAGCGCACACACTTTATTCAGTATGTAAACGTCACTACAGATATTCGAATTGAGGCTATGACATGTTCGATACGCCTGCCATCATTGGCCATGATGATGTGCAGACGAATTGCGAAATTCTGCATGATTCGCTGAAGTGTCGGAAAATCGATGCTGTCGATGCCCTCCTGAATGGCTGTTTTTGGGGTTATTACTGTACGCCTTGACTTTAATATAGCCCCACAAAAAGGAGTCGTATGTTTTCATATCTGGAAAATATGGCGGCCAGTCGAGGCTCATCCCAGTGGACTCCGGATACCCCACATCCACAATGCGGTCCCCAAAGTGCTCCTCCAGCACATCAAAGAGTCTCCTGCTTCGACGGGGTCGTGCCCTGTCTTGCATGAACCACATCTTGTCGAAATGAAGGTCGCTTTGGATAATGGGAATGAAATCATCTTCCAAAACCTTCACGTATCGTTCGGTAGTCATCGTGACAACGAGGAATATAGCACCGATTATTCCGTGACTGGACTTTGCACACCACACAGTCACCCGTTGAGGGTGAAGAGACTTCACGATCGCTATTTTCAGTGCCCCAAATGCCCGATTTTTGCTTATTGATAAGCCCATCCGTAAGGAGGTGGGCTTCGTCGATAAAACAAACCATACAGCGCATGGAAATCTCCCACTCGCGGCCAACCATGCAGTCTGAACGTCGTAACGCAAACTGTTCAGAAGTTATGACGCTTTTATTTTGAGTAGTTCAATAATTGTCACCCTGTATGAAAGTGTAATAGCGGCAAATTATATATGCTGGAATGACTGCATGAGATTTTAATTTCAGACATAAGGGACATGTAAGAACATTGCAAAGTGAGTGTACCCACTCCGTTTATGCAGAACATAATAGGGACGGAAGGCGCCATATGCACGTAAATCTTATGCTATTAAAAAAGAGAAGACAGGTAACTCATTGTCCATTAAGAGTATAAAGAAACATAACTACACCACCCATCCTCCATCCGTACCCACTACAACACCTCACTCCTCTCTCATCCTCTGCAGTTCCCATGACCCCTCAGTCAACGCTGTAGCAAACTGATGCGCAGTGCGCAGCAAGAAATGTTACATACAGCAAAACGCATTAGTGTGACGTGCTACCAATTGGAAACCTGTACTGGGTGTATCAAGTTCCTGCTGTAGAACGAATGGACACATGAAAAACGTAAGAAAAATAAAAGTATGTAATAAATCACAGATCTATAGTTGTAAAAGTGTCTCGGTAGCCATGATCGACAACGTAAACGTGTGCCGTAGCGCTCCACTCGGAGGTACGCAGGTTCGAATTCTGGTGGTGTATGAAATTTGTTGTGGATTGGCAGGAGAGCCAACCCAGGAATCTAGAGGCAGCCGAAAGGCACGCGTTTCAGCTCACGCAGGCTGGCGTGAGGTCTGGAACAGGACAAGGAAATTAGAATTTAGAAAAACGGACAAAGCTGGTGGAATACTTAACTTTAATCCGTTAAAGGTGAACGCCGGTCTGACGGTACATGATTAACAAGATCAATAGAAACTGATAATGACGCCTTGCTAGGTCGTAGCAAATGACGTAGCTGATGGCTATGCTATCGTCTCGGCAAATGAGAGCGTATTTTGTCAGTGAACCATCGCTAGCAAAGTCGGCTGTACAACTGGGGCGAGTGCTAGGAAGTGTCTCTAGACCTGCCGTGTGGCGGCGCTCGGTCTGCAATCACTGATAGTGGCGACACCCGAGTCCGACGTATACTAACGGACCGCGGCCGATTTAAAGGCTACCACCTAGCAAGTGTGGTGTCTGGCGGCGACACCACAAAATTTTCACGGCAAGTACTTAGTTGATAAGGAGAGGAGTCTTTGGGCCAATGTCTTGGAGTAAATTCCAAATCTTTCTGCAGTGAAGTGATGGCGTGTGATAATGTTGATGGTGGTCCATCCGTCGAAAGGGGCTGTTAAGTTTGGCAGCTCTCTTGTTGCTATTCGAAAAGAGTAAGCTATGTGCCGCCATCAGGTTTCACGCTCTATCCTCCCTTCATCCATAACAACACAAATGTGGTGTCACCGCCAGACACCACACTTGCTAGGTGGTAGCCTTTAAATCGGCCGCGGTCCGTTAGTATACGTCGGACCCGCGTGTCGCCACTATCAGTGATTGCAGACCGAGCGCCGCCACACGGCAGGTCTAGAGAGACTTCCTAGCACTCGCCCCAGTTGTACAGCCTACTTTGGTAGCGATGGTTCACTGACAAATTACGCTCTCATTTGCCGAGACGATAGTTAGCATAGCCTTCAGCTACGTCATTTGCTACGACCTAGCAAGGCGCCATGTTCAGTTGCTATTGATATTGTAAATATTGTACAGACAAGAGCTACGTTCAACATTAATGGATTAAAGTTAAGTATTCTACCAGTTACCTCCTTTTTTCTAAGTTCTAATTACCTTGTCCCGTTCCAGACCTCACGCCAGCCTGCGTGAGCTTAAAACGCGTGCCTTTCTGCTTCCTCTCATAGTGGGTTGGCTCTCTTGCCAATCCACAACAACAAACATGACACTACACTTACAAGCACACACCACAGTCATCGGCAATCACCACTTCACAAAATGCCAAAGGAAGGCCATGGCACACCACTTTCATTAGCACCTTGTCTAAATCGACGATGCAAGTTCCTTGCAATCTGCTCTGCTAGGCTCTTTCCTTGCGGTATGGGGCTATGCTCACTAGACTATAGCTGTAAGCAGTTGGATAATTTAAATGTAGAGTACTCCTAACAAAACATGGAGAATACCAAGGTGTGAATTAGAACAAAAATGGCTCTGAGCACTATGGGACTTAACATCCGTGGTCATCAGTCCCCTAGAACTTAGAACTACTTAAACCTAACTAACCTAAGGTCATCACACACATCCATGCCCGAGGCAGGATTCGAACCTGCGACCGTAGTAGTCGCGCGGTTCCGGACTGAGCGCCTGAACCGCTAGACCACCGCGGCCGGCTGTGAGTTAGAACTCGTGAAGAGGTAGAAGGCATGATAGGATAGTCCGTGGAGTTGAGCAGAGCCACAATACCAGGGTGGCGTAGTGATTCTGGAGACCCGAGTCAGTGCACCAAAGAAACTGGTATAAACATGTATGTTCAAACACAAAGACACCTAAACAAGCAGAGTATGACGCTGCGGACGGCAACGCCTAAATAAGACAAGTGTCTGGCTCAGTTGGTAGATCGGTTACTGCTACAGTGGCAGGTTATCAAGATTTAAGTGGGTTTGAACGTGCTGCTATAGTCGGTGCACGAGTCAGCCATGAAATGGGGATTTTCCTGTACGACCATTTCACGAGTGTAACGTGAATATCAGGAATCCGGTAAAACATCAAATCTCTGACATCGCTGCGGCCGGAGAAAGATCCTGCAAGAACGGGACAAACGACGACTGAAAAGAATCGTTCAAGGTGACAGAAGTGCAACCCTTCAGCAAATTGCTGCAAATTTGAATTCTGGGCCATCAACAAGCGTCAGCGTGCGAACCATTCAACGAAACATCATCGATAAGGGCTTTCGGAGCTGTGTAACTGTGATGACTGCGCGATGAAAAGCTTTACGCCTCGCCTGGGCTTTTCAACACCGATACTGGAGTTTTGATGACTGGAAACATGTTGCCTAATCTTACGAGTCTCGTTTCAAATTGTTTTGAGCGGATGGACGTGTACGGGTCCATGAATTAATGGACTCTACATGTCAGGATGTTAAAGCTGGCGGAAGTTCTGTAATGGTGTAGTTGGAGTGATTATGGGCCCTTGCTACGTCCAGATACGATTCTGACAGGTGACATTTACGTAAGCATCCCGTCTGATCACCTGCGTCCATTCAAGCCCATTATGCATACCGACGGGCAATTTCAGCAGGACAATGCGACGTCCTACACTGCCAGAATTCCTACAGAGTGGCTCCAGGAACGCTCTTCTGAGTTTAAACACTTCCGCTGATCACGAAGCTCCCCAGACATGAACATCTTTGAGCATATCTGGGATGCCTTGCAACATGCTGTTCAGAAGAGATCTCCACCCCCTCAAACCTTTACGGAATTGTGGATAGCTCTGCAGGATTAATGGTGTCTGTTCCCTCCAGCACTACTTCAGACATTAGTCGAGTCCACGCCACGTCGTGTTGTGGCATCTCTGCGTGCTCGAGGGGGCCCTGCTCAATATTAGGTAGGTGTAAAGGTTTTTGGGTAGTTACAGATTTTCTCTTCTTGTAGAGACCGCTGATAATGTCTAATATGAATACTGTGAATAGGACATTAGAAAAAACAATCATTGTGCTGGAAAAGAAAGATAACATTTGTTCTTATCTACGTGATAGACATAACAGTGCACATCAGCTGCCGGCCCTCAGCTCCTGGCAGTAAGATGGAAGATGCAAGTTTAACGTGGCGCACGTTTCCTTCGCGTAGGTGGCGCACTGCTCGCCGTGTTAAGCACTCGCGGCCGGCAGTAGCCCACTCGCAGGCCGGCTAAGTAATTGGCGGGTCGCAGCCTCTTTGGCGGGCGCCATATTTAGGAGTGTGGGCCGCGCCGCTGAGGTCAGCGGGGCTCTGCCGGATGCCTTTCACTCGCCACCGCCGCCTGCGCGGCCCCCAGGCCGGCTGACCCGCGGCGCACAGTAAACACGGCTGGTGCCGGGTCGGGATCCCGGACCGCGCTCCGCCACGCCCCACGACGGGACAGCTTCCGGCCTCCGGCGCAGCACCTGCCTCTCCTCGGCAACCCGGCTGACATTTCATGCTCTGCCTGCGTGGGAAACTGCTTCGACTCCTCGTGGCGTAAGGTGAGAAGGGCACTAGCTGCCGTCATCTGCGTACTTCGAAAGCTGTACTACGCACCACTACCCGAAGTAATCACTCCACAGACGGCAAATGTAACATTATTCCACTGACGGCCCAAAATCAACAACATAATTTACTACCACGGTTTCCAGATATCGGGTTCAGATTATCATCTTAAAAAAAAATTAATTTTACGTAACCAATTTTTTGCTTGAAACTCGACTTTTTTCCGCCGTATAATATGATCAAACAACGTACGTGGCTGCAGTCAGGTGACGTCTTCGACAACCTCCAATAGTTTGACGGGTCAAGGCCCTCCTCCCCCCTTTTTAAATTACAAATGTGACTGGTGAGCGCTGTGCAAGGAAATTTAAGCCTTCGGTTGTCGAGGCTTATCTTACCTAAGATAAGAAATGAGGAGGTTCGCAGAATCAGCGAGGAAAAACATAAGTGCAAAATATTAACAAGAAGAAAGCACTAGATGACGGTCATTTGTTAAGATATCTGGGGGGGGGGGGGGAGGGGGGATAAAATCTGTGCTACTAGAGGGAGTTCTATTTTAGAGGGTAAAAACTTTAGGTAAACATTAAAACTGGTATATATCCAAGAAATAACTAAGGACTACTGTGAGGTATAGAGTGTGGCAGAGGAAACGAAGTCGTGGTAGGTTTCATCGAGTCAGAGCAAAAAAAGCCGGTCTAGGCCGACCAGGAACCATAATAAGGGATACGCAGAAACACACAGCGTAAAGAACTAGGACCACCACACAAAGGAAACGAACGTCACAATTTATCGATAGTGAATATTAACTACCAGTTGCCGAAATATTATCGTTTACTCCGTCCCTCTGTTGTTTGGCCAGGGAGAGTCCAGCACTCCAAGCAGAATTTAAGTAAAAACTTCCATCTCCATTTATCAGGTCACTTGCTACTTTACTGCCAATTTGCTCCCTTAGTATCTCTATCCCAACAGCGGGAAGTCCACGCCAGTATCGCCGTGTTGTTGTATTCCATAGGGACCAACTCTATACTCTCCAATCCCAGATTTTTCTCTTTTGTTGGAAGCGTGTGTGTCGCGTATGCTCTGTCTGCTGGTCCTTCTTGATGCTCTGACCATTGTATGACATGCACAACTGCATGGAATACGGTAGGCTCTCGCCTTTCGCAAACCGTAATCATTGTTTACAGACCCCAGAAGTGGCCTAATCTTAAATTCTGTTTGGAATCCTGCTCTCTCTGTGGTCAAACAACAGATTGACAGAGTTAATCCTACTTCCTCACCCACTCGCAATTGAGGGGTCGAGAATACAAATTTTATAAGTAGTTGGTGAAGCAAACTGAGTAAATGACTGCAGAAGTTAAATGACTATTTATAAATTGGTATCGAAACGTCAAATGTTTTTGCTAATGGTCAGTTAGTCTGTATATAGTTGTAGGTATTGTTAGAGATTTTAGTACCACTGCTTTATTTTTTACAAAATATTAAAAATACTTATACTCCCTGTTTCTCTAGAATTTTCAGAGCAAAACAGATAAAAGTGCAAAAACGCCTTGTTTACTGCACTAAATTTTGAAAATTTTTTGTAGAACAAACATGATATACATAGTAAAACACATATCCAATATAAATTGATATGTGAGTAATCAAAGCGAATTTAATATATCAAGCTGAAAAACAATGAGTAAGTAGCAAATAAAATTACAATACCAAAACGAAAATATATTGGTGTGGTTTCCCCATGTATGAGATATTATTCATAGTCATTTTCTCTCACATTTAGTGTCTACAGAATCATAATCATTTCCTACTGTTACATCTGTTTGAGAAGTCCTTCGTAATGTAACACTAGCTATACGGCAGCATTGTGCATTTTTCAGTCTTTTTCGTCTCCTTCTTTGACCACGTCCTCTTCTTTCTCCAATCTCTCTTCTTTCACCCATGTAACTGCTATCTGGGAGTGGGACATATTGTTATAAAACTCATGATAAAGAGGAGCTATGAAGTTTTTCCACATCTCGAAGTTTATTTCAAACTCATTTGGATGCGAAAGCTGCAGAAGAGATATTGATGGGGCCTCCTAAATACCGCTACCATAAACACAAGATTACGGTTTATTGAATACTTGAACTGCTTTGTTAGAGGATTTTCATCGCTGATTTGGATCCATCTGGTATTACTGCGTGTATGTTGTTTCCTTTTGTGTCCCTAGCAGCTTTATCCATTGCTATGGCAACCATGACTCTAATTGAAAGACGTTTCCTGTTTTCATTTCCACTATGGAAAACTTTCTGCTGGCCTGATTCACTGCTTCCATCCTGTCTTGGGGAGCAGATACATGTTTGAAGTGTTTTGTGCCTTTTCAGAGAGACCAAAATCTTTATCACATTCCATATATGTATGGCCAGGTTCAAGGACCCTATAATGTATTTTGTGAATATGCTGATTTTTCCTAAAGATGTACAAGCGGTATTTCAAAATATGGCAGATTTGCATTAAATATTACTAGAAGTACTCTTACTTGCATGGACTTTAGGCTATTGATGAATTTAAAAAGAACTCGTACGTTACGTATACTTCCGTCCAGGACATATCTATTGAAAGTCGAGGGCCTGGTATTGGCGAATAAGTACGAAATATCAGTGACTGTGTTATTAAAAAGTATGATGCAATGCTCCTTCGGACATTCTTGCGTGATACGTTGAGGGCCTGGTGCTCGACTACGAGCGTATAACAATCGAGGCGACAGTGGAAAAAACGAAAATCTGTCATAGATCAGTATTCAGTCTCTTTCAGGCCATTTTAAATCTAATGTGGGTCGTAACCTGCTCGGTTAAACGACTGCTACCCAGTCGAAAATCTCGCCGAACGGTGAAGCATTAAAAATGGTGCAACTGTGTCAAGCCAATCCTGATGACCTCTTTAGTTGCCTAATTACTATGGACTAATTCTTGTTGTATTACTTAGACCCCGAAGCAAAGGAGCGCAGTAAGCAGTGGAAACTCTTGGATTCAGCGCAGCCGAAAAAGGTAAACACCTAACCACAATCGAGCAAACGTGATATCGAGTGTTTTCCCGGACTGCCATAGTGCGATGTTAACATATTAAGCTCGTAAGGGACAAATCATCATAGGAGCCAACGACCGACGTCTCCTACTGAGATTTCGGGAGACTGTCAAGAAGAAACGGGGGGAAGCTGTCTAAGGGATGTTTTTTGCTCCGCGAAATTATCCTTGATCGCTGTGCATAAGGGTTATCAAAACTTTACTCCCCTGCTCCGCATCCCCCTGACATGGAGCCAGCGACTTCTTCGTCTTCTCTCAAATGAAAAAAAAAAAAGAAAAAGAAAAAAATGATTTCGCGCCACTGCATTTGCAAAATGACGGGGAGGCAACTTTCGAGACACAGAATTTCCCGAACAGCCAAAATGCAAAGGTCTCTGCCTAGCCATCCGCTTTTGGCAAAAACGTGTCGCATTGAAGCATGGATATGTTGAGAAAGCTTCATGGGCCATTCTAAGAGCATTTGCTCTACGTAATTTGGTTTACAAAATGTTCTCCAAACAACGACAAATTTTTAAATCAGTCTTTATCTAGCATATATGTTACATCCAACTTTTACTTTGTTCCTAGCTCAGAGAACAAATTAAACTCGCTGTGCCTGATTGTACCATATAGTTACCGCTGTCTGCTTTGTGTGTACGTTTTCGTTTCTGCGTGTTTTCAGCAGATTGCAACATCTGCTTGTAGAAAACCGCTTATCGTACTGTCTGCATATCTTCAAGAACTGAACGTAATTTCTGTTTGTTTTCGGTAATTTTAGACCAGAATGCATTTAGAATATGTTGTTCCATGCTAATACATCCTACACTATCGAATAAGTCATTGTTTATCTCATCACAACAATAGATCAACGTGTTTTCTTCAGTGTAGTACTGGGGCTATATTCGGAAACTATTACCTTCCATTCACATTGGTTTCATAATTTTTAGATGTTACATAGTGAGTTCTCTGAATGCTGCACGTACTTCAGTTATTTTCTAAAATAAATAGTATTCACCTCCATGTCCCAAAATTTTGGTAAATCACAAGATTTTTTTTATTTCTAAATTTAATGTTATAGTACTGTTTTGGGCCAGAACAATGCACTAAATAAAGAAAAAAGCTTCACATTCATAAAATCTAAAGTCACGACTAAGGAGCCTGTGGCCTGGTGTAAATTTCATCATAACGCATAAGAATTTCTGTCAATGGCCTCGTTTTGCTGTTCAGGAGATACGAACATCAAAAAACGTGGTTGGCACATGACGGAGAGACGTGTGTGTTTTGGCGATATTTTGACTACAAATACACGAGAACTTAGTGAAATAATGTAAAGGGATGGCTAAGTGTTGGCACAGAGGTATTTATTCCAATTTTTGTTATGGTTTCGATAAACAACAAAGATACCGGATATGAGGATTAGAAATTTTGATGTCCATATCGTTAGGCATCTGAGCAAAACAGATTGAAGCTTCGATGTCCATAAAATATGTTGATACATCTTTTCTGTGTAAGTACTGTGATATGGATAACTACTTCTTTTTTCCTGTTCCAATAGTGGGAGAACATCCGTTGCAAATGAACACGAGAAAGACACGGAAACTACCGAAGAGGTTAATAAACATACCGTCACAGACCTTGTGATAGTTGCAAGAAAAGTCTTCTACTATCTATCTTTTTTTTTTTTTTTTTTTTTTTTTTTTTTGTGAGTCAGCGACATATACACGGCACGTAACTATCTAGCGTAAATATGTGATGTCATTGGTGATGTGTAAAAGGAGGAGCGGTCCTATTATCTATCCCATTACCATTAACTAGGGAAGTGAAACTGACACCCACCTCAGAAACTGTATGTAACCTGTTATCTTCTACTTAATATAGCAGCCAGCACCCGGAAGATACGAGAAATAAACGAACGCAGTAAGTGTGCCGTCATAGTAGACTACAAATTGTAACGCCGGAAATGCATATCCTGCTATTTCCATCTATTGTACTACAAATTTTTTTCCTTATTTTGTTACCTGAAGATATGACGTTTCTGTGTCTTTGTATATTGTAATTGTTTTACTATTTCTAAATACATGCATTTATGTCGATGTATAATTGGTTTGTTTTGTAAATACTATTTGTATTTTTACGCTGTGTCTTGCCTAGGGAAAACTATGCTATCGAACCAATACATCGATAGGTCGTGTGGAGAACCAAAGTGTTTAGGATCTTTGGTAGTGTTAACTCTGCCGCGTGGAGCGCGGGCAGAGCAGAGTCTGGCTGGAGTAGGGCGGTGGGGCAGGTGTGTTGTGTGACGCTCCCGCGAGTTGCCGCGCTTTCGGGGTTTGGCAGCATGCAATTGCGCTCGACTTGCTATGATAGTTTCTGGCACGGTGTCGCGGACGGGAAGTATTAGCTAGCGCACATCAAGAGCCCGTTTCGCCCGGTGACCGTGTCGAGAAGAAGGCGCGCCAACGTCCAGCTTCTGCAACAGCGACGGCCGACAATGAGTGACTGTCGCCACCTCCTCGATCGACGACTTCAAACCTTCAATCAACCAACAAGGAAGACTGAAAGCACGTAAAGTTTTGGAACTGTATGGGAGACCTCAGACTTTCAAACTATTCCATTAGCAAAATACAGCAACTTAGCATGAACCTTTGTTGCTCATTGTCCCAATTGCATTACCAAGCAGGGTCCCTTCCTTTTCCGGAATGAACCCGAGTGTCGTTGAAATTCAGATGCCAGCATTAAAGTAATGTCATTCCATTTCACTGCTTTAATTTCAAAGTTCAGTTAAAGTGTTCATAGCTGGCTACAATATTTAGATTACACAAGCACAAATTAAGAGTGCGAGTTTTGTTACCGTATTTTAGCTTACCTGTGACTACAGCTCAGCTTGGTACGTACTAAATTTTACTATTGTTAATTGTTCAGAATCATTTAATTCAAGTTCAAAGTTAAATCTCTTATTTCTAAATTGCGTAGATTCAAGTAGCTTTTGAAATGATTGTTGAGGTACCCCAAGACTAACCGTATTTTACTGAATTTCGATGTGCTTCAGAAACAAAGCTCACTATTAATTTCAGTCACTAAATTAACTTTCAATTTTCCGGTTTTATTAATTCTTTTGCTAAATTAAGTCAGAGTGTAGCGAAATTTATTACTTCTGACAAACTTTCAGCTTTTACACTACACGTGTCAACCTTCGGTTGCCACGCTTCTAGTGCTAATTATATGTGTAATACCCTTTCTTTTTCAGTTACTGTAGTAATTGTCCATAGGACTGGCGACCGTAATTTCCCCCAAATCTCAAATATCTAATTACCGCTAGTTAATTGTTAACGTAATCGCCGCACATTTACCTTCTTTATTAACTTTACCCCTTTTCAAAATTAATTTCCGCCAGTTTCATTTGCATTTTTCCTTTCATTTAGATGTAACCCCTTCCTCTCTCTTTACAGACAAATTAACTTCGGTGACGATTGCTTTTCCCAAATTTCCATTAGGTACACGCGGTTTAATTTTTCACTGTCATTAAGGTCGATATATCAGGGGGAGGTTACAAGATCTCCACATAGAGACCCCCGGATTTGGACGTGTATGCGTTCAAAACATTCCATTACTTACCACTCTTATGGTAGATATTACACTTTCAATTTACCATTACTGAGCCGCCCGGAGTGGTCGCGCTGTTTGAGGCGCCATATCATGGATTGCGCAGCCCCTCCCGTCGGAGGGTCGAGTCCTCCCTCGGGCATGGGTGTGTGTGTTATTCTTAGCATAAGGTAGTTTAAGTAGTGTGTAAATCTAGGGACCGATGACCTCAACAGTTTGGTCCCTTAGGAATTCACACACATGTGAGCATTTGAACCACCACTGACGCCAGTGTAGACTGCTGCAAACACTTCACCTCTCCAGTTACGTCTTTTGCAACATCATTGGAGGTTAGCTGTACGATGTGAGCAGAATTCATTTTCGTAGCTAAGTTTGCATTAAGCGACTGATTATTCTGGCTAGCACTTTGATTGCAGAATGGATTGATACGTACTGCCGTCGTCATGCTTTCCTCATTGAGTGCTCATCTAATTTGGCGGTCTGGGTATTAATCTGTAAGTCACTGCCTCCCGAAACCACAATGGTCATAAGCATCTTCTTCGGACAGACAATGCACAGCCGTAACCTTACATACAACGTGTTCGGCTGCCTTTCATGATGGGCCGTGTGTGATTCCCACGGACGGCAATTCACTCTCTGCAGTGTGTTTCTACTCTGGCCACAAGGTTGATAACGTGTTCTTGCGGTAGGGCGTTCCATCCGTCCACCATTGCTGTTCGCAACTCCTGCATAGTCGTTGCTACACGTGTAAGTACTGCAACACGTCTCTGTATTGCATCCCACCCGGGACAGTCCATTCGCCCAATACCGTCCCGTTACACGAGTTCCTCCACCAGCGCGTTCGATGCGGGTAGTACGTTGCAGAGCAAGCTTTTGCCGTCCGCTGTGATGTCCAGGAGAAATCAGAAATCGCGGTTATAACACTATCACTGTACCGTTTTGCTATGTCAGCATACAGATAATACCCAAGTTTGGTATTTGAATACAGTGTAATGTTACCGTTTGGGAGGAGATTTAACCGTGAAATGCCTGAAGGATTTTTGCTTATCGGACTTGAAATTAAAATTACGTAAAAACACAGAAAGTGTCAGATCCAGTTTAGATAATGTTTTTAACTAATCAGATTTATTCAAATGAAGAAGAACACGGTCACCAGCCTAATTAGGCAGAGAAATGTGGAAAATTTCTTTTACAGAAAAAGTAAATAGTTTGGTGGAAAAACATCACCTATACTCCTTTCTTACGAAAGTGCAATGAACTCTATCACAAGCAGAAGAATGTTACAGTGGAAGAAAGCAGTTATTCTTACAAACATAAATGACACTTTAACACTCATCAACAGTAAATACTTTGCCAAACCTGATTTATTTCGTCATCATAGCAATTGCTATTCGTTACTAAACTAGAAATGGACATGGGCCTCGTCTTACTTCATCAGATATTTTCTAGACAGCACAAATTTAATTAAAATGCACTTGCATTAAGATTCACACATTCCTTAGTAAGCAGTGTTGTAACTGTTTTTGTGAATAAGGGCACACATAGTAGTTTTACCTTCAGTAATACAAACAGTAAGTAGGGGGTTCCCACTCTGATATTACTTTTTATCAGACAATGTGCACTAAACTCAATATAAACTTTAAAAGCAGTTAGTATATTCATTAATCAAGTAACTTTATGCATTTTGAACAACTTACAATGGGGGCCTTAATCTTGACTGCTATTATAAAGCAAACCGGATACACTTTTCTGAAGCAAATGAAAATCAGTAAACTTTGGTAACACTCTTTCGTAAATTTGACTCATTTTATATGCTTTTTCAACAGTTAATGCAGCAGAAATTTTTACCAGGTATTGTATTTCAAATCTACTTTTGAGAACATTTACTTTAACTAACCTCAACATGACTTGTTAACTGTTCGTCATCAGCACAATCATTTACTTTTATAGCCAGAATTTAAGCAAGTAATCTTTAAAACTACAAAACTTTAAAGTGAAGCAATTCAATTAGCAGGGGGGCTTTCATAAAATCAACACTTACTTCCTCCCTCAACTTCAACAAAATCCGCAGTAATTTTAGGAAACTTTTTGCGCTCAGTTTCAAGCAAAAGTAATCAAACACTTGCTTTTGATTATCAGTTCTCATACTCAGGGCACTCCGAAATCATTGTTCAAAAGGAGACGATCCTAAGAGGTATCATAATAGGAAACAACCCAAGGTAGGTACACGGATTTAACATGAGTTACCTTATATTTGCATATACTAAATGTGCTGATCCAACACTTTACAGAAGATATACTTCTCTCTGCTTAAGTGATTGCGCAGTGTTGGTGGCGAGTACATGACGACTGGTGGACTTTCCGCTGAAAGTAATACGCTCTGTTATTTTCTTCTTTTATGGTATTTTCCAGCAACATATCTCCAAGCACTGAGAGCCTCACTCGGCGCCTGCATAAGGCACCTTCCAATTACTAGCTGCCGACTGTACGGTTGCTAGTCTCCGACTGCCTATTGTTCCACCTTTTCCCTTGCACCAACTACATTTTTCGCGCGCTAACTCACCTTCGTTTCAGAGATGAAGCACACTAAGTTTTCATTTAAACAATTCGAAAGTCCTAAGTGTGACTCAGCATTTACATAGTTGTATATATTAATACCTTTCACAAAATCCTTTCATTTACACATATTAGTAAATCAACAAAAAATACAAATAATTAAAGTCATCCTCCTCCAAATGATGCAAAGTGTTCTAATGGTGAAGAGAAAACGTAGTGCATATCTTTCTGCATCTTTCCAGCATATCAATGATTACATATCAAAGACAACATATTTTATACAATGCATAATTTATCAGAAAAAAGTATTTAGTATCTTAACTATGGCGTTACATGGTGACTTCTGATTAGTTATTATCTTTGGTTAAAAGTGTCATTACGTATTTCTTTCATTATCTTCGGTATTATAATGTAGCTGTTCTTTCTACGTATGCTGCATAGAACTCGGTTACTCTGCAATAACACATCACGCAAAAGTTACTTTCGTCCTTAAGTTTTACACTCCAGCGTGTCTTGTAGTCGTTTTTTCTCCAGGGTTGAAGAACCACGACTTCATACTGTATGTATGTTTCAGGTGATCTTTTAACTTTATAAATGACAAAAAACACTTGAAATAATATTGGTTTATTGTTGTTCTGTACACAGAGAACAAAACCAGATCAGTGCACCGAACGACTAAAGTATCTTTCTGCCTCGGTGAGTCAGTGTTGCCACCTTCATTAAGGGCAAAAACGATACAGTGCCATCTTGGAAACATAGACTCGGATGTCAGCTACTGAAACACCGGTCATGACTATTGCTACAACAGCCGCCCACACAAAAGCTGCTGCCAAAAAGGACTCCCCTTCAGTTGAGGCCGCTATATTTATTCTAGGGGCTAGTGACGTCATTCCTACAGCATCAGACAAGCCTTATGTCAGAATTATGATGTTATGACTCAAATTAACTACCATGTTTATTTAAGCTGTGCTGATAGCTAATAGTAGAAATGGTTCAGTTTCATCCAAGTGAAATTGAGAATCCTTCACATACTCCCACTTCAGGGCACATGCAAATTGTGTTCATAACGTTTAATTGACGTGAGTTGTGCCGAAGGAAGCGGAAGAAAACACATTAATAATAAAATGAAAATGAAGCAAAATTTTATCATGATTTATATCAAACGCTTCCGTCGGATCAGGATAATACAAAAACTGAAATAGGATTTTGTCTCGCCAAAGGGTTACGAAAATGGATGATACACCTTTATCGATGTTTTCATTAATTAAAAGTTGCTATAACATCGGCTTTTAAGTTAAACAAGTTGTCTGGTTTCAAATGAATTATATTAGTGGCTTCAAAATGCTTTCTTAAAACTCAAACATAAGATCAACAGTTTTCTCATATCAGGCACTCATGCTTTGCAGACTTGGTTGACAGGAGCTATCCACCAGCAACACGTATTATGTCATTGCGAATAACAGGTGATTATGACTTCCAACACACGTTAGTAACTCTGGGAGCAATTTCTAAAAGAGAAACCAAATACGAAAACTTGACACACTCGGAGGAAGCTCATAAGGTACGCCGACATCTATCTAGATCATATTCGGCAAGCCACTTGATGGTGCGTGGGGGAGGGCATTTTTGGTACCACTAACTGATACCCCCTACCCCGTTCCGCTTTCGAATGGCGTGTGGGAAGAACGAATGTCCTGAAAGCCTCTGTATCGGAACCAATTTCTCGAATTTTCCAATCGTGATCATTACGCGAGTTGTATGCTGGTGGAAATAAAATGTCCGATTCTTCCCGGAAAGTACTCACTCGAAATTTCAGTAAGAAACCTCTCCGTGATGCACGATGCCTCTCTTGTTAAGTCTGCCCATGTCTGACACTCCACTCCTTTTCACGTTGGTCAGACACCAGCAAAGACACCTTTTAGCGTCACTAGAATAAAATTTTGGGTTTAGGAGTTGACCCTTATTCTATGACAGAGCGCATCGGTGTTTAGCAGTAAAATTGGTTTAATTTCTCTATTACTGTCAAATAAGCACACTAGTTTACATAGATTGTCACATGACAATTTCAGGACAGTTGTCAACATAACGCATTACGCCCTGTTTAGCAGAAATAACACTGAACACAACAATAACGAATTTTAATAGAAGTTCTCTACAAGATTTTTCTTACTTCTAGACAGTGAAGTTGGCTAATATTACGACAAATCTCCTGACTGCTATTTAGGATGACAATCGAGTCTACGGAGGATGGTTAATTTTTGTGACAAGATGAGCAAAAGACAATACAAGGTTGCTCGAGTTCACAGTGGACACAAGACGGAGATCCAACAAGTTTACCCCTCTGCCAGCGGCATTTACCTTTAGCTGCGACGTGCTGTCAGCTGCATGGCTGCTCTCGCCCTCTGAAAATCCTATAAAGAGCTAATCAAAATCTGTACTGACTTTTTCAGCTGAAACTGTCCTATGTTTCTCATTAGGCGAGAAAACATGCATTCATCCCTAGTCTGGAAAATGTGTCGATATACACGTGCATAGATGGTTCAGCACGTGTACTTCAATGCCCTCTCATTTCTTGCAAGAAAAATTAACCACGTGGCTGTTTCGTTTCTCTGCTATCGGAGCTCAACGACGCTTCATTTAATTTCTTGCTGAATGTCAGCCAAAGTGAACGCAGTGTTCACACGAAATTCCTCTTTTGGCATCATACAGAGCGTGGTGCGCGCTGTTCTACGATTGACGCTGGTTCAGAGGAGAGTCCCTGAAGTTTTCGTCATTGTGTCTTTCTTAAGAAACTGTCCCCCAACTGTGTCCTTTCGCGCTTCACGTCACAGCTTTTTCAGACCAATGCGAGCATTCCTTTCGTCTTGTGGAAACTACCCCTGCGAATCGCAAAGGGCCTACCTTTAAACTGCATCAAAATATCGCCCCTTCTTGTCCCTCCTAGTTTATTTCAGCCAATCGGACATTTGATGCCAACCCCTGACGCCTAAAGTTACACACGTACATCACAAGTGTACCACGGACATTTCACGTGATCAACTGCGTCGCTGGTATGTTTGTATCTATCTGGAAATTCCCAAACACAGTTTTCTAAGAAATTTCTCCATCGCAAGCAACGCCGGGCCGCCACCTGCTCCCCTCGATGTATCGCCTGGCGCGTTTGTTGTCCCTCTCGCCACAAGTCACCAACCCCTTTTAGATGTCTTCCGTTGCATGCGGGCCATGACAGCACAGCTTGCGTCTGCCCCCAAACTAAAACTTTTCTTCCAGCAGCTTTTTTTTCACCTTTTGCTCATTGACATGCAGGACTTTGGTTCAGTGTCTTAATACTGTCGAATATAGTGTCATCCCTTTGTATTACATACTGTACATTTTGATAAACAATTCTGCTCACTATCGAGAAAGTATGTCAGGTGACATATCCCTCTACTTGTTGCGATGTGTAAAATTTCATGTAAGGTGCGAAACTGACATTCATTCAAGCTGCCACCTTACAAGTGGAGATTGTTGAGCATCTTAGTAGTGCTCTCGAGACTATTAAATGGTGCCATGGCAAAATGTGCCGCTTTTCGTTGGATCTTTTTTATCTTTTCTATCAGTCTTACCTTGTGAGAATCTGTCGAAGAAGCATCTTATAAGCCTTTTCCTTATTGGTTAAGCTGCACGTCCTTAAGATTCCTCCAATGACTCTAAGTCTGGCTTTGCTTTTCCTATTATTTCATTTATGTGGCATTTCATTTAAGGTAAATATGAGTAAAAAGCCTGATAAGGAGAGGGACTGATAATCTAAAGCAATTTTGTATAGTGGCCGTAAGTGTCTGTAATGTTATGTAAGAACCAACTTTTATTAAGTAGATTATGACGAACAAAGAAGTTTTCATCTGAAGTGATCGATTGGGATTAGTCTGACTCATCACAATCTATCTCGGATTTACAGGATGTGCAGTGAGTGGGATAGAATTACATCATAGCTTCAAACAAAGAAATAGGTAATTCATAATTAATAATCCTTTGCTAATGACCAGTCCACAAGTGAATTCTTTTTTATTTCAAGCATCTTTACATTTCAGTTGCAGTTTAGGCCCCCAAAGAAATTCCAAGAGAAAGGAGACCGAAGAAACACATTCCTGAATTACTGAGAAACTGAATCCGGAATCGGATGGCTGCATTCATTCTGAGACACGTTTGCAGTGGTGACAAATGTTATATTCTTCATAGTGATGTATTTTTGAATAAAAAATGCAATTTGCCGTTAGGAAATACCGTTAACCATAAAAGATGGTTTTGCGTCGGTGGTTCACTGCAAGAATAATGATTTTTCGGTGCTTTTCTCTATCATTTCAGCTTCACAATGCGAGGGTTCCATTAATAATGTGACAGGTGTTTCATTCATATATCCCAGTCGAACAAAATGTAACAGGGATGATGATTAAAGATGAGAATTTCTCCGTTATCAGAATTTTTTTCTCCTTGGAAATGTTTGTACAGACACATGTAGTTCAGCTTACTTAGTGCTAGTTTCCAGTTTTTTTGTCTAGCGACGATATCATCATTTGTGAAAACTCGCTATACATCACGTTCTCCTTGATCATTGTCGCACACTCTATTATTTTCGTTCACTGATGTCGAAGTACTCTTTTTATCCTATGAGATTACCAGGGCGTGTAGAAAAGTAATGTCTCCGGATATTTATGAGAGAACTCTTACAGATTTTTAAATAAAACAAATGTTATTAACATTCCGGATCTTCATTCTTCATATCTACATGTTTACTGCTTAAGATAGACACACTGGCGACATACATGTTTCTCCCAACGGGAGACCAGTTTGTTGACACCAACACTGTAGAATGTTTGACTTTGCTGAAGAAGCCAAAACCTCATCGCTGGTTTCACCGCTCATCACTAACATAATGCAGTCGTCGAAGTGGGTCTTTAAATTTTCGAAGCATGAAAATCGGACGTGGACAAATCGGGACTGTACTGTCGAATATAGTGTCATCCCTTTGTATTACATACTGTACATTTTGATAGACAATTCTGCTCACTATCGCGAAAGTATGTCAGGTGACATATCCCTCTACTTGTTGCGATGTGTAAAATTTCATGTAAGGTGCGAAACTGACATTCATTCAAGCTGCCACCTTACACGTGGAGATTGTTGAGCATCTTAATGATCGATGACAGTGGACTCAAGGTTCGGATTGTCGCAGATGTCGCTATCTCATTTGTGGTCGTCATTGTCATGCTGAAGCATAGGGTGCCACATGTGTGGACGAACTCCTCTGCGGTTATAAACTCAATTACAGTACTCTGTTCTCGCACACCGAATAGTTTTTTGCACAACGCCATGTTACACTCTACAGCCGGGCGGTGTGGCCGTGCGGTTCTAGGCGCTTCCGTCTGGAACAGTGTTACCGCTACGGTCGCAGGTTCGAATCCTGCCTCGGGCATGGATGTGTGTGATGTCCTTAGGTTAGTAAGGTTTAAGTAGTTCTAAGTTCTAAGTTCTAGAGGACTGATGACCACAGATGTTAAGTCTCATAGTGCTCAGAACCATTTGAACCATTTTTACACTCTACAATTCGGAGTCCTCTAGCAGCAGAGGCTTTCAACTTACGTCAGCGATGCGGAAAAGTCGACCGAGCAACATGCATGACGTGTAACACCTCAGCCGATACTGAGAACACAACAAAACATTCGAGGGCACTACTTTTCAGCATGCCGTCGTGTCTACGAAATTTGAAATCATGTTTTCATTGCTGAGTATAGGTGTCGGACAAATCCAAAGATCCGGGAATGAGACTATACTTGGTTCTAGAGTTTATTCCTGTTAGACATCCCTATCAGCCATGACATGATAATGTGAAATGTTGTTCCCTCCTTCGGAATCTAGATTAAAATGTAGGTACCTTTGGAATTGTCTTGGTAACCAGGTCAAGGGTCGGTGAAACGCATGGTCATAATATCTTCAATGGAACTATTCCTAGTGAATTGTAGTTTCCAAACCAGCCATCGTGTTACAGACAGTTTTACCTCCTACTTTACACACGTAATATTATAGATCCAAAACCAATTACAATTATTATCCTGTTGACTAACGCGAACTCTTTACAGACGAATGGAAAAACTGGTAGAAGCCGACCTCGGGGAAGATCAGTTTGGATTCCGTAGAAATATTGAAACACGTGAGGCAATACTGACCCTACGACTTATCATAGAGTAACGATTAAGGAAAGGCAAACCTACGTTTCTAGCATTTGTAGAATTAGAGAAAGCTTTTGACAATGTTGACTGGAATACTCTCTTTCAAATTCTGAAGGTGGCAGGGGTAAAATACAGGGAGCGAAAGGCTATTTACAATTTGTACAGAAACCAGATGGCAGTTATAAGAGTCGAAGGACATGAAAGGGAAGCAGTGGTTGCGAAGGGAGTGAGACAGGATTGTAGCCTCTCCCCGATGCTATTCAATCTGTATATTGAGGAAGCAGTAAAGGAAACAAAAGAAAAATTCGGAGTAGGTATTAAAATACATGGAGAAGAAATAAAAACTTTGAGGTTCGCCGATGACATTGTAATTCTGTCAGAGACAGCAAAGGACTTGGAAGAGCAGTTGAACGGAATGGATAGTGTCTTGAAAGGAGGGTATAAGATGAACATCAACAAAAGCAAAACGAGGATAATAGAATGTAGTCGAATTAAGTCGGGTGATGCTGAGGAAATTAGATTAGGAAATGAGACAAAGTAGTAAATGAGTTTTGCTATTTGGGGAGCAACATAACTGATGATGGTCGAAGTAGAGAGGATATAAAATGTAGACTGGCAATGGCAAAGAAAGCGTTTCTGAAGAAGAGAAATTTGCTAACATCAAGTAAAGATTTAAGGGTCAGGAAGTCGTTTCTGGAAGTATTTGTATGGAGTGTAGCCACGTATGGAAGTGAAACATGGACGATAAATAGTTTAGACAAGAAGAGGATAGAAGCTTCGGAAATGTGGTGCTACAGAAGAATGCTGAAGATTAGATGGGTAGATCACATATGAGTAGGTATTGAATAAAACTGGGGAGAAGGGGAGTTTGTGGCACAACTTGACTAGAAGAAGAGATTGGTTGGTAGAACATGTTCTGAGGCATCAAGGGATCACCAATTTAGTACTGGAGGGCAGCGTGGAGGATAAAAATCATTGAGGGAGACCAAGAGATGAATACCCTAAGCAGTTTCAGAAGGATGTAGGCTGCAGTAGGTATTGGGAGATGAAGAAGCTTGCACAGGATAGAGTAGCATGGAGAGCTGTATCAAACCAGTCTCAGGACTGAAGACCACAACAACAAAAATATCCTGTTGACGTGGGAAAAGGGGAGGTGTAATTGTGACTCGTCCCAGCATTTGTTTGTTTTGACTTGCGTAACTAACAGTAATATATGCGGAAACAAAAGGAGGGAAGATTGGGATTTAGCGTCTCTTTGATCACGGAGTCCTTAGCGACGAATAAAAAGGTGGGGCCGTGCAAAGACGGAGAGGAAAATCGGGCCTGTACAATTCAAAGAACAATCTCAACATCTGCATTACATGGTTTAGAAAAAGTACAGGAAACCTGAACCATTTATTCCTATCGTCATTGTAGATCCTGAATGTGACCAACATATAGGAGAAACCGGCAATGATTTTAATGATATTCTATGACTATGCTCAAATAAAAAGAAGTGCATAACGTGTCAAATGCATTCCCCATTGATAGAATGTCGTTCTTTTCAGTTGCGAGTATTTCCCAAGTTAACATCCAGCAACTATATGGTCGTGTCTGGGCAGAATTAGATGGCGGTATTAAAGCTAGAGCTGGGGAAACAACATATCTACGTCTACATTTGTATTCAGAAAGTTAGCAGAAGTTACGGAACGGAGGGTATTCCATTTAAACCCTTCTTACCTTTCTCCCTCCTCTCCTCTCCCCAATCATCCCGAATACTGTTTCATTCACAGACGGTATGCTAAGAAAGACATCCGTAAGCTTCCTGTAATTCTAGCGTCGCTATCAAAGTAAACGATATTTTTAGAATGAATTAATTCTTTTCTTGAATCGTATCGAGTCCCTCTACAAAAAACGCCTAAAATTCTAAAACTATTGATCGGGTCATTGTGTCAGTTCATCTACGACCCTTTGATTAGGATGTTTCATACTTTTAAGCTTGTATAATAAGTGAATGCAGTTCACTCGTGTAGGATCACTGGTTCAATTTGTTCCTTTTTTATTTCGCATAGTTACGTTATTGGTTAATGATTTACATCATGAATATTTTCTTGTTCCCACCAACATCGCATCTCTTTTGCGATCGTCTCCCCGCGTTGAACTATATTTTCCTTCCCACACTACTGTAACGCTAAGTGTGGTTTCAGATATGATGTTAATGGGCCACGACGTGTCAGTCATCAATGAAATACTTTCAAATCCCACCTTAATACCGTGTTCAGTTAAATAAATTTCTCAGAAATTTAGAGAGGATATTCTGTAATCATTTAAAGAATTTAAATGTGAATAGCCGTTTTCAGGTAAAATATCAGCTAACGTTTCCTTGTCTGCAGCACGTATAAGTAGGCTCGTATGTCGCAGTTATTAACGGTTATGTGTCCCCGTTGTCAGCAAGGCTTGTGTTAATACCCAAGGCCTAACGAGGGGAGACATCTGTACTTTGTATCGCAAATTCCGCTGAGCACCGCGTAATACTCAGTGCTTAGCATTTGCCGCTGGAGATTCCGAGACAACGGTACTTCGTCTAAAGGAAGCGGCACTGCCAACGGTCGCTGGGATCCTCACCGAGGAGAACCTTGGTTCGAAATTCCTCCGTCACCACTTACGCAGATTTCCGGCTGTTGACCCAAGCCACGTCAAAGATTCGCTGGACAAAGAACGTAGCCTTTCACGTTCAGCGACAATTCCAATGCAATCCTTTTCCGGTAGTACGCTACGTTCTTTAGTAATACTAGTTAGTTTCTTAGCTAGTTATTTTAATGTTCCATGGATCATTTGCATGATAAATCTTAATGGTGTGGAACGAGTCATTTTACATTGACAGCATAAATTAATGCGGAAACGTGGATATACGCTAACCATCGATAAAGATTTGTTTCGACAATGCAGATGTGTGGCAGATAATGCTACCCACTACCTTTTATACATCACTGTGATGTGAATTCTTGTACAGAATAGAAGGAGTTGTTAAGGACAAACTTTTTCAGTTCGTTTTCAAATTTTCGTTGCTTCTGTCAGGCATTTTATATTACTGAGTAAGTTATCAAAAACTTTTGTTGCAGCATTGTGCACGCCTTTTTGTGCTAAAGACAGTCTTAATGCGGGTTGATGAATGCCATTTTCCTTCTGGTATTGTAATTATATAAATCATTGTTCCGTGTGAACTGCAGTGGATTATTCACAACGAACTCCATGAGGGAGAAAGTGCACTGTGTAGCAGTAACCAGAATGCCCAACTCCTTAAACAGATGTCTACAAGATCATCGTGAGTGAGCACAACGTATTATTTTTACAGCACGTTTTTGAGCGATGAAGACTTCCTTTCTTAAAGATGAGTTACCACTGAACGTTATTCCATATGACATTATTGAATGAAAATATGCAAAATATGTCATCTTTTTAATTTATCTCTCCACAAGATTTGCAAGTGCAAATGAGGCTCAACTAAGTTGCTTAGGTGTTTCAAAATGTTCTTTTTCCAGTTTAAATATTCATCAGTCTAGACCCATAATAATTTTGAAGTTTCCATCCTTTTTATTATTTCTGCTTCACGTGTAATACTTATCTTCGGTGCAGTACCTATACATGTGCAGAACTGAAAATGTTTTGTTCATTCACAGAAAAACAGTGATTCTTTTAAGAACATTGTTTACCATTTCTTCTGTTTCTGTATGAATGCTTGGAATGGTTACTATATTAGTGTGAAACGCAATAAGAAATATTCCTGCTTGTTGTATATTAGACGGAAGATCGTTTAGGGCCTGCATATATGAGGAACAACAGTGGACCTAAGACTGAGCCTTGAGGAACCCCATACTCAAAATAATCTATGACACAAAACGTCGTCTCGACCGTCTTTCCGTCGGTCTTCTTCAGTGCGAGGAACCTGCTCGGGAGAGGATGGGGCGCTTTTATTTTATAGTAACTTTCGTGTTACAAAATGATGCTGCGCAGTACAAAAAAATCTCTTATGTCCTATTTTCATCCAAAAAATACGTGAACAGAACAAACCCAAGTTTCATAGTTGCAATGCTTGAACGGGATACTGTTTGTAACAAAAAATTTACGATTCGAATTATCCTCCTTAACATTGGTTAAAAGCACGACTTTTCGAGGCGAGATACTCCAATGCCATTCGAGACAGGGATCTAGTCCCAAAAATTCATGAACTGTTATTATCTGTTAAGGAAAAGAGCAGTGGTGTCGCACATATCCTGAACTGTGAGGGAGCGCCTGTTTACTGCGTTAAATCTCAGACTTCAGTACCACGTCTCTTGAACGCAGAACATGTGTCCTTACTAATGGTAGCCAGTCAGTTAGTAACACATGCAACACAGTCCTACATACACATAAGTTGTATGACTTTCACACTATCGTTTTGATGTTAAAATGTTTGAAATTACATTTAAAACGTAAACTGTCATTTCTGTTAACGTTTTTGTAAACACAATATCAGATTTGAAAAGTTTGTTATCTCAAGAATAAAATATACATATGTAATCACTGTATTGTCTCTGGTCCTTTTTCAAGAATAAGGTAAAGCAAAATCTTTGTGATTCAAAGCAAAAGATCAACTGAAAATAAGAACTGGCAGGGCGCGGCGAGTGAGCTAGTTAGTTAGTTATAGGTTACACAGATAATTTGAACAATTTTCTATAGAAATGATGTGGAACGAGTTAGTTCACTGGATAAGTTTACTTGATTAATTGTAGAGGATGTCTGTATGCTCGTCATTTACAATTTCCGAAGTGGCACACTGGCATAAGTTCACTTCTACTGGTGCAACTAAACTTCAAACCAACTTTCTTTTACTGGCTATCAGTTCTTAAATAAAAATTGGCGTGGAAGAAGTTCTCCATAAGAAATGGTTTTAGGATGGATTTAAAACTTGCTTGCTTTACCACTCATCAGACCATTTATGCCATTGGACAAACAGTCGAAGATTTTTCTCATACATACTGAACTATTTTCTGAACCACTGACAGCTTTAATAACGAGTAAATAAGGTCATTTTTTCTTCTAGTGTTATAAGTATGTACGTCGCTATTCTTCGGAAATTGTGATGCGTTGTTTAAGACCAATTTCATTGCCAAATTTATATATTCTGAAGATGCAGTTATGCCTAAATGTTTGAAGAAGTAGAACATGAACGTAACGTATTATTCTTACTATTAGCTTTTGTGCAACCAATACTTTTGTTCTAAATGACGAGTTACCCCAGTAAATTGTTATAAGACATTGATGAGTGGAAGTATGTAAATTATATTCTAGCCAGATTCGTTTCTTTGCAAGAATAGCAATTACGTGAAGGGCAAAAGTAGCTGCGCTAAGCTGTTTGAACAGTAATATTTGCTAGTGAATATATTAGTAGCATTCTGAGTCGAGCAGCCTTCCTGGAACCCAAACTGTGCTGTGAAAAGTCAGTTGTAAATGTGACATACCCTTGCGTACACTGCGTTTTCGAATATTTTGTAAAAAGACGTTAGTAAGGAAGCTGGCGATAAGAATTTAACTTTTTGTGAACTTTCGTATAAAAAGGTTTAACAATAACATACGTAATCTCTCTGGAAAAAATCCCTGGGACAGTGATGTGTTTCGAATATCACTGAGGACATTACTTATTAAGTTACAACAACTCTTTACAATTTTGTTTGAAATTCCATGAACACTATATGAGCTCCTGGCTTTGAGGAGTTTTACAATTTTATCAGTTTCAGCGAAAGATGTTTTTTGCGACACTTCTATTTTCTTAAAATTATGTGAAATGGCATTTTAATACATTTCCTTGCTTCTTCACCTAAAACATTATATCCCATTTTTAGTGCAATATTTAGAGTGTGATGATTAAAAATACTTTCTACTTGAGGGCCTGAAAGTGGAAGACCTCTGTTCAACAGTTTCAACCGCTATCGAAATGTGAACCTGTTCTGTATTTTTATGTTATTTTTGGAAAAGTTGCCAACAGTATTAAATAATCCGTCTATAGTTGTGATGATGACGTAAGTGCAAGTATTTCTGAAACTTTTACACATGCTGGGGGAAAGAATGTTCGTCGCATTCAACACTCAAATGGCAAAACGGGTGAAGTTGCAATAGCATAATTTTAAAGTATGCAGTTTTTGAGAGTCAAAGACGACGATGATATCTTTCGAAACGTAAATAAGTTGAGGCTGCTGATTCACTAAGGAA
The DNA here is from genome assembly GCF_023864345.2 of Schistocerca serialis cubense. Lineage (NCBI taxonomy): Eukaryota > Metazoa > Arthropoda > Insecta > Orthoptera > Acrididae > Schistocerca > Schistocerca serialis. The sequence continues at coordinate 80,881,078 of NC_064644.1, read as the reverse complement.
CTGTGATAAAATTAAAATAAAAATTACCAAATGTCACAGATCTGTAACACTCTCTCATGGTGCACTGGTCTTGGTAGCGATACTAACTTTTTTAATCACAGGCTCAAACTCGTGTTTATTATGAAAACAGCCTTTAATCCACATTGATCAGTCGGATCTACAATGGGTTTAGTGAAATGATACTGAAGGTGTAGTAAAACTATGTTGACAAATTTCGATAGGTTGTAGACTTTTCATTTTTAGAAGAGGACATTGATTGTAGGAGGCCCTGTTTGGAGACCTCATCCAATGACGCTACAGAGCGTCGCAGTTACAGGAGCCGATGTAGTCAACAATTTACTATAATCCTGACTGAATTTCATTATTTGTCCGAGTGAATTTGTGGAGTATTGTATGCAGTGGCATGCGAACCATCATGTTTAGCAATGGTCTGGTACGCCACGAGGATAAAGAATGTTCGCACTTGCGGACAATGTGGTGGGATTCAATATGCAAGCAATCTTCAGTGTAGGAATGATTGAAATGGGCCTCGTACAAATACGTTATTCAGGGTAAATATTAATCAAACCGACAAACTGGAGGGACGGATTCCTGACTGGAAATGGAGGGATAAAGGTACTACGAAGATGTGTCCGGAAATGCATCGTTGTGACGGTACATGGCGCTGACGAATGACAATTCCTCTGAACACATGTGTGTTGCAAGCTCTGTGACTGACGCCACGTACTTTAAGCAGCAGAGTGGTCCGATGTTCATCTCGGGAACAAGCCGAGATGGTGTTTGTATAAGGCTAAGCAGACGGAAACGGTCGGGAGGCAGCACAGCTATACCAAAACAAGTATCCTCAAAGACACCAAATACATCACGAAACATTTCTAGTCCTTTTCGGGTGTTTGTGTGATAATGGGTCTTTTCAGGCAGACGATCGTGCGGACTCCGTATACGCCAGAATTGGAAGAACGGGTTCTACGAGATATTGAGACGAACCCTAGTACAAGGTCCAGCCGAGTTACCCGCCTATAGGGTGTAAGCCAAAGTATGGTTATGCGTATCCTGCATGACAACCACTACTTTCCCTGCCACCTGCAATCCCCTGGACGCCACTTTGAACACCTGTTGTGACGTGGATGCGCTGCAGCTCTGTACTGCGTTCCTGGACGATTTGTTTTCGTTGCGCCAGCCGCAGTGGCCGAGGGGTTCTAGGCGCTTCAATCCGGAACCACGCGGCTGCTACGGTCGCAGGTTCGAATCCTGCCTTGGGCATGGATGCGTGTGATGTCCTTAGGTTAGTTAGGTTTACTTAGCTCTAAGTCTAGGGGACTGATGACCTCAGATGTTAAGTCCCATAGTGCTTGGAGTCATTTTTTGTTTTTTTTGTTTTTTGTTTTTTTTTGTTTTCGTTGCACGCACGTCATCCTTTTCCGGACAAATGTTCAATGGACCTTTCCTCCTCAATTTCCCTTCAGGAATCCGTCCACGCAGTTTGTCGGTTTTATTAATGTTCACACTTTATTTTTGCCACTCATCGTTCCAGCAAAGTTATTTACACGCCTGTTGTCGTTCAAGATGTTTTTTGGGCTTTCGACACGGAAGCCAAGTGATAACATGGATGCCAATACTCGATCCCGGTATAGAAAGCGTAGATTGTCGTCACAGTCGATGTATTAGTGTCAAGGACTACTGTAGGCTCCTAAAGACATCGATAATGCGGTTCCGTGGTCAAACTGCGGGATCAAATACTGTTGCGTCGCTGCCTACTGAACGTGTATCTACAGGTGCTACGCAGCACTCAAGGTTGTAGCAATAGACTGTCCGATCAAAAGTATTCCGATACCCCTTCGTAACAAGGAACTGACCACACGAGAAACGGGTCCGCGTGTGTTGTGCTGTGAGTTGAGAACCAGTAATAGCAGAATGGGTCGGTCAGACGAGCTCAGTGACTGAACGTGGACGAGTTATTGGACGTCATATGAGTAAAACATCCATTAGGGATATTCCAACCCTTCTTAAGTTGCCCAAGTCGACAGGTGGTGAAGTGGAAGTGCGAAGACGCAACCACAACTAAACCAAGGCCAGGAAGACCTCATGTATTGATGGACAGGCACCGTCGAATGATGCGGAGGGTGAAACTTCGTGGCAGATTAAAACTGTGTGCCGGACCGAGACTCGAACTCGGGACCTTTGCCTTTCGCGGACAAGTGCTCTACCAACTGAGCTACCCAAACACGACTCACGCCCCGTTCTCAGAGCTTTACTTCTGCCAGTACCTCGTCTCCTGTCTTCCAAACTTTATAGAAGCTCTCCTGCGAACCTTGCAGAACTACTGAAAGAAAGGATATTGCGGGCACATGGCTTAGCCTTATCCTGGGGGATGTTTCCAGAATGAGATTTTCACTCTGCAGCGGAGTGTGCGCTGATATGAAACTTCCTGACAGATTAAAACTGTGTGCCGGACCGAGACTCGAACTCGGGGCCTTTGCCTTTCGCGGACAAGTGCTCTCGCAGGAGAGCTTCTGTAAAGTTTGGAAGGTAGGAGACGAGGTACTGGCAGAAGTAAAGCTGTGGGTACCGGGCGTGAGTCGTGCTTCGGTAGCTCAGTTGGTAGAGCACTTGTCCGCGAAAGGCAAAGGCCCCGAGTTCGAGTCTCGGTCCGGCACACAGTTTTAATCTGCCAGGAAGTTTAATATCAGCGCACACTCCGCTGGTGAGTGAAAATCTTATTCTGAATGCGGAGGGTGGTTGTAGAACATCGCGTGAAATAAGCAAAATATGGAACTCGTGAGTTTCATAGTACTAACAGACGTCCACCTAGCACAGTGGCTGTGCATAGGGAGTTTAAAATAATGGGGTGCAATGGTCGGGCAGGTCCTCGCAAGCCAGACATATCTACAGTCAGTGCTCTGCGACGCGTGAATTGGTGTAAAGAGCTACGCCAGAGGACAGTGGATGACTGGAAATGAGTGATTTGGAGTGATGAGTCACGCCTTGCCCTGTGACAATCCGACGGGAGGATTTGGTATTGGCGTACGCCTGGAAAACGTTTCCTGCCATCGTGTGTATTGCCACGAATGAAGTATGAAACAGGTGGTGTGACGGTTTACAGGTGTTTTTCGTGGTTATGGTGCGGTCCACTTATTGCGCTTGAGAAAAAGCACAGTGCGGAAGACTGCGAACAGATTGTACACCATTGTGTACCGCCTGTAGTAGAAGAAGTTTTCCGAGACGATGGTTATTTGTATCAGCATTATTATGTACCCTGGCATAAAGCAGCGTCCTTGAGCCTTCAGGGTTTGGTCTGTGGACAACAACATCCGTGTAAATAACTGAGCAACTCAGAATCTCAATCTGAACCCAATGGAGTACCTTCGGGTTGACACAGAACGTCGGCTTCGCTCCAGAGCCTGGCTTCCAACACTGCTCCCTTCTCTGTTTCCTGTCATGATGAAGAACGGACTGTTGTGCCTCTGTCTCAATGAAAATGTCCCCAGCAGGCATCAAACCTCCATTAAGCAATACCAACATCCTTTCCATAAAGTATACTAACGTAGGAGTGAAAATTGTCGCAGAATACAGTTTGGAAGTTAATTTTCGAAAATTCCAGTTCTTGAAGAGAACTGTTGAATTTTTCGGGTATGTTATACGGTGTCAACAAATATGGCCTGCTCCTGAGAAGACAAAAAAAAAAAAAATGGTTCAAATGGCTCTGAGCACTATGCGACTTAACTTCTGTGGTCATCAGTCCCCTAGAACTTAGAACTACTTAAACCTAACCAACCTAAGGACATCACACACATCCATGCCCGAGGCGGGATTCGAACCTGCGACCGTAGCAGTCGCGCGGTTCCGGACTGAGCGCCTTAACCGCGAGACCACCGCGGCCAGCTGAGAAGACAAAAGCCTCTCAAAACTTTCCAGTACCAAAATCTATTACAGCAACACAAGGATTCCTTGGCCGAACAGAATACTTCACGAAGTTTATCTCAAATTACTCTGCAATTGCCAAACCTCTCAGCAATTTACTAAGTAATAATCAAGAACAGACCGAGTATTAAAAATCTACAACACAAAACATGAAACTGGACTACATACAGGGCAAGCAAAGAAGGGTTTCGAGTTGTGGTATTACAAAAAAACTTCATATGATTAGTTCCATCCAGTCTTGTATGAGAGTAAATTTTCAAGAGAAAAAAATACAGTAGTTATAAGCTTGATGTTTTAGGTACTGTAAAAGTTTTACAAAAACTTCAGGTATATTTACTAGGATTATGTTTCAAAATTGCAATGGACTGTGCTGCATCCAAAAAGACTATGGATAAGAAGAACTCGTCACTGAAAATAGCAAGATCGCCTGTGGCCTTGGAGGTTATTCCTACACCATCAAACACCAATCTGGTTCTAGGATGGAAAATGTAGATGGCTTAAGTCATCACATGAATGTACGGTTTGGTTTCACAGATGGTTTAATAGCTAGAATCAGGAAAGCTAAAGAAGTATGATCGTTTAGCAGCAATAAAGAGCAATCTCAGAGAATGACCTTACGAAAACTTTTTAATGAGAGATGGGGTCCTTTTCAAGTACTATGATGGAAGAGAGGCTTCAGTGGTTCCATGCACTACGCAATGTGAAATCATCGAGCTTATGCATGAGAAAGTTCATTATGCAGTCAAGCAAACTGAAGAAGTAAAACAAGATCATTATATGACAGATTTGATTGCCAACTTTAAAAGAGTGCGGCGGAGGTGACTTATGCTAATGATGTGTAAGTAGGGTGTAGATACTGAAAATGTTTTTGTGACCACAAAACAATTTAAAAAAAGACAAAAATCGTTATTTCTTGTTTATTTTAATTAACAGCAGTTTTTTTAGGAGATTCGAGTATATTGATGTGTAGAAAGTGTGGTGAACATGAGAATACAAATAGGGGAACTCGGGGCAGAACGGGATAGCTGGGCACAATGGGAAATTGCTCTTTTCTAGACTGGACAATGTTGCAACCTGTTGTGTGGCCATGTAACTATTTCTCCGAATGGAAGGGAAGTGAGGGCAGCCATTCTGATTTAGTTTGAAGTGCGAAATCTAAGTGAATTGTTGTCCGTCACGTTACCGCTTGCGTTGTTCTAAGGTTTGGTGAATTTCAACGCCAGTTAAGCTGTTAACTGTTAATTGTATACCCTAAAATGACACATTCCCTTAAGGTGCATGGCATTTGTTATACTTTAGTTATTACACTCCACAAAAGTTGTTAACCTAAAAAGTGCTCTTGGGGCTGAACGGGACGGGGCAGACTGGGTTAGTGTCCCGTTCTGCCCCGTCATATTTTGTTGCAAGTAGAAAGCAAACCCAGCCTGGATGTTCATGGATGCCAGACTCTCCCAACCAGCTATGTTCGCCGAACAACTCAGCTTTCCAGATATCGCCCGACGCTGTCATTCCAATCCCACTAATCCGTCAAAACACTCGGCGGACTACAAGACGGAAAGGAAAAACCATCGTATTAACAGATTATCGTTATAAGAAGAAACTGCAGAATGCTGTCGCACGTAAAGTAGGCCTGCAGAGAGGTGGAGGGTGCACAAATATAAACAATGTCAGGACAGTGACGTCAGGTGCAATGCAACTTAAGGCAAAAATATTAAACTGTAGACCCAAAAAAAACCAAAACAGAGGACATCAAAGACTTTAAGAAAATTTACAGGAAGAAGATGATGGAGAAGAGAGAATCAAAAAGAGAGGATGCTGAGTGTCTCTACTGTGGGGACTTCTACTCCGTTTCTAATGAGGGCTGGGTCGCATGCCAGAGTGGGCACACAATTCATGTGCTGGCATAAACAGTGAAGATTAAGAGTAAATACTGATTTGTGACTATTGTCAAAAGGGCCAGTAGTTAGTGGTTTGGTGGTTATTAAGCATTGTACATTTTTCAGAATGACATTAAAATATTTTCTTATTTTGAAGAATGACTTTTTAATTGTTTAATTTACACATTCCGTAGTCTGAATTGGGTGTTATATAACATTTTGTCATAGTTTAATACGATATTCGCAATTCAAATTCAACGTTTATGCAATAACTTAAAAAAAAAATACCGTTATCCCATTCTGCCCCGTGGGTGGGGCGGAACGGTAAATATGCAAGACTTTCTTTGAAAAATTGTAAAAAATGCAAAATGTATTGTTTTAAGTGATTTTAAAATAAGGTACATTAGGTTACCCTACAAGGAGTTTTTTTATCACTTTATGAAGTGTTTCGTGTTCCCTTATTTAATAGAAATGGTTAAACATTAAGTATCCCGTTCCGCCCTGTGTTCCCCTATGACATGAGCTGTGAAAAGTCACATCCACTTCCATGACTTAAATCTTACAGAAAAGTTTAAAATAATTACAATTATGTTTCAAAATATAAGGTACGTGAGTAGATGACAATATTTTGATCAGATATTGTACCACAGAGGATTCATAAATCGTGGCTTTGAACATCCGCCTGGTGATGTTGTGCTACAGACCATTAAGAAAGTCCGAGGGATATCCGACTGAAGCTGACGCCATCTGGTACATCAGTAAATGAGTAACTCCATTTGACGACGGGACGGGATGTCCTTGGCTGGCGGCGTTGGAACGGGTTGCCTTTCCGGCCGTCCAGGAAACGGTTTGATAGGCCGCCTCCTGCGGCTCTTTTAAGCTGCGGAAGGCCGGCAGGATGGGCCGGCGACCGCTCCCACGTGGGAGGCGCTCCGGCCCCAGTTCTCGTCCTTCCAGGGCGGCAGGGGGGAGGGACGGCCGCTGACAAGAGCGCCCAGCTCTGGAGGCCGCTGGAGGAATGCGGATTCGCATACGTGGGCGCGTCTCCCGTGCGTCAGGCATTCTCTCTGTCAGCTGACTCCGGCTGGCCGTCTGGGAGGTTGTGTCCAGTCGCTCTCTCACGACCGATGAAGCTTCCTACTTCTCTTCTTCCTCCTCCACCTCTTCTTCTTTACGGATGAGTTGGCTTGCCTGGTGCATATGCACACTTATATCTATTAGCTGTGTGATCTCTCTCTCTCTCACACACACTCTCCTCAAGCGATATAACCCAAGGACCAGTTCTGGTTCCAATAAAAATCATTTTTAATGCTGTACTTTCGGGGGGGGGACATACGAATTCTTGTTCCTATTTATGCACAATGGGTATTTCTTCAGTTTCTGCGAGTTGTGAGGTGTATGGTTTTGAGCCACTGTTTACAGCTGATGGTGAGTTCGACTCCCGATACCCACCATGCACTTGATTGGTCCATTGACAGTGACCGGGCCAAATATCTCACGAAATGAGCGTCAAACGAAAAAACTATAACCAACGAAACTTATCTAGTTTGAAGGGGAAACCAGATGGCGCTATGGTTGGCCCGCTAGATGGCACTGCCATAGGTCAAACGGATATCAACTGCGTTTTTTTAAATAGGGACCCGCATTTTTTATTACATATACGCAGGTGATATCCGTTTGACCTATGGCAGCACCATCCAGCGGTCAACCATAGCGCTACCTGGTTTCCCCCTTCAAGCTAGACGAGTTTCGTTTTTTGTAGTTTTTTCGTTTCATGCTTATTTCGTGAGATATTTGGCCCGGTCACTACCAATGGACCGCCATATATATATATATATATATATATATATATATATATATATATATATATATATGATGGTTGTCCGGAAAGAAATGCACCGCTTCTTTATTGAACATAATGAGAATTCCACACTATAAATTTTGCCTGTCCTTTGAAAGTCAGATCTGGAAGCTGGAGTCCCTAACCGTTTTTTTCACCAACCTGTCGTCTTCTAAATTGTGTCCTCAGCGCAGAAGACAGCTCGTTGGCCGTGGAATCTTCGGCAGAGGCTGCTATGCTGTCAACTTGAACCTGTGATTGTGCTTTTTATGGGATTCCACTTGCCCAGGTTAGTCTCCATATCTACAGAGGGCAAGATCTGTAGTAGTGACAATGATGGTAGGCCACACTTCTCATAAATGTATTCCTGTTTTGTTATATTTTAAATAATCTCACTTTTTATACTGTCTTTTACAACACTCGACAGAGCTTTCTTAATCGTACGGTAGCTTTTCTGAAAACTTCAGATATACAGTACTACATATCCGTTCCTCCTGAACGACCGAAACATAGTTACGCGTACGTTCTTCTAGAACACCCGAAACCGAGTTGCGTAACCGGACCTTCTAAAAGCCCGAAACAGAGTGACTAGCGCAGTCGAAGTACTTCGTCTCTCATGCACCCAAAACGACCTTAAGGTGTCCGAAGCACTTCGGTTGCAACATCGTTACTCTTATGTTTCTCAAAAATAGTGAAATTTAATAAACACAAACGATAGACTCGTAGGGTAACCATGAGAGTTTGTCATACTGAAAACTGGGTTAAATACAATGAAAAGTATATAAATAATTAATAACAGGAAAAACTTCCAGGCAGATTGAAACTGTGTGCCGGACCGAGACTCGAACTCGGGCCCTTTGCCTTTTGCCCGCGAAAGGCAATCGAGTCTCGCTCCGGCACACAGTTTTAATCTGCCAGGAAGTTTCATATCAGCACACACTCCGCTGCAGAGTGAAAGTCTCATTCTTAAGAAGAGAAGTTTGGCGTTTTGGCTCCTAACACCCGAATGTGCCCACCAATCAGAAGCAAGTTCAGTACAATTGGCGGACTCTCTCACTGGACTGGTACATACTGTACCATCCGTCGCTTGTAGCTCACTCCACTTTTGTACCATATGCTACTCCACGTGTATCAAGCGGCATCAAGGCAAGTTTCCAGCAAAATAAAATACTGGCGGACACCGCCACGAATATCACAACATACGAAAGACTAGTGTTTTAGTTACACACCCTATTTTTCCACATTGTCTACATCCCGTTCTATGGCCTTCCTCCAGCGAGAAACAAGGGCGTGTATGCTCTATCGGTACCAGTCCTTGTCCTATTGGCGGAACCAGTGCTTCACTGTGTGAATCACCTATTCAACGTCCTCAAAATGTCTTGCAGCTGATGAGTCGTAATTTGTCTGTCCTCACGAGTGACATCAGCCCGCTGCAACATGTCAGGTGTGACAGCCGTGGATGGTCTCCCCGACCGCTGCAAATCGTGGAGCTCCGCTGAACCGCCTTTGATGACGTCACCCTCCTTGCCCAGCGACTAACTGTACTTCTGTCAACAACAGATGCTCCATAGACTTTTCACAAGCGTTTGTGAATATTACCCACAGCTTGTTTCTCTGCAGAGAGAAATTCAATGACGGCACGTTGCTTGAAACGTACATTATCTACAGATGCCATTTTCAATCTGTCCTGCAGCTACGCTACCTGTCGGAAGTACGGAAACTTGACGCGCTCACTTAGAAGACTTCAAACAATACATACGTAACGTTTAGCATTCGTAGCATTGTTTTCGGCTGAGTAAAAAAAATACGGTGCGTTACTTTCTAGGCAGCTCTCGTATATATACCGTTATGGTTACCATATCGCCATCTTTCTGTACATACTTCCATGTGGTAAAACTTCTTGGTGTTTGAGTGGTACTTCAGATTATGTGTATACTTATTCCTAAAAAAAAAAAGAGCATCATCCGATCTTCGCTGCTGCATGATCACAAGCAGTCAGCAGTGGAACGTAATGACGCGGTTTTTTCAGCGACACCACCTCTCCAAGGAAATTTCACCATTTGCGAAAACAAGAAGTGTAAATGTATGTTAACTTGAACTAGCCGTCTGAAGATGAACCTTTTGGTTCGAAACCGGCAACGGCGCTATTTAAATAAATCAATAGCAGTGTAAAAAGTGGCTGGTTGCTGTTGTCTTCTCTGTAAGAGTCAACGTATACAAAGTGTAAAGTTTGCTTCTTTTTCTCTTCTCGGTCTCCTTTCCCAAGCGTTGTTGATTTTGACTGCAACGCCCGCTCAATTTGACTGACTAAGCGTCCCTTCAGACTACTATTCTTCTTCGAAGCTTTGTGTTTTCAAATGGTTCGAAGCCAGTGGAGCAGAACATTTGGCACCGAATTCCGTTTTGACTGATGTTGGTAGATCGAGGTGTGGAGGCAGAGTTAAGTCTGGGTCGTTTTCTATGTACACTATGAGACCCAGAAATCCGCCCATTCTTCTTCTGAGTAACACGTCGAAGAAAGGCAGCTGCCCCCCTTTTTTTATTCCATCATAGTTGACATGGGGGATCTGACAGTCACCTGTACATGGCTGCGCGAGACCAAAAATAGCTGACAGTCCGGTTGGAGACCAGGCTGCAACTCACAGCACCTGAAGAATAAGAATCGTCGGTCATCGAAATATCGTGGACAACATGGAAACGACATTCCGGCTCTACGCTCCCAAATCCACCATTAATCAATGGTACCGAGAAAACCTGATAATCATAAAATCATTTTTGCAACAAGAACCCGAGTTTGGAACGATCTTCCTCAAAACAATGGACAAATTAAACTTAAAAAGACATTTAAACACACCTTTCTCTCATTCTTGACTGCAGAGATCTCTATTCAAACAGACAGCTCTTTCCAGAATTAATTTTTTGGGACTCGAACCCAGGACCTAGGACCTTTCTCTTTCGCAGACAAGTGCTCTACCGACTTTTTGTCGTTATCTGTTTGTTCGTATTTTTCGTCGTCATTTCTGTGCACACGTCACATGACACCTCTGAAATTCATCCGATGAGGTCTTCACTCTTCTTTTGTATTACAGGTAGTAGCCAGTTCCCTGACCGATCACGCAGAGCTACCGCGCCGGTTGTCGATCGAGCTATCCAGGCAGGTCACACGACGCTTCCTCTCAGCTTTACCAGTTTCATACCAACGCATTCTCCACTGCATATTGAAAAATTCATCCTGGAAACAACCTCTATGCTGCGGCTAAGCCACGTATCCGCAATATCATTTCTTCTCGAAGTACCAATCCTGTATGTTTCGCAGGGGAACTTTGGTCGAGTTCGGAAGGTAGGAGATGAAATACTGACGGAAGTAATGGTTGGACAAGGGGTCGTCAGTCGTGCTTGGATATTTCATTCAGTAGAGCACTTGCTCGCGAAAGGTAAGGTCGTCGGTTCGAGACAAGGTGCGGCACTCAGCTTTAATCTGCCAGGAAGTTTCGGACTTCTGTTTCTTCACCGTCGTTGTCACTGTCATTTTATTCTTCTCTGCCGCTATCCCTGACGATATTAAACATGCCACTAAGAGTAGTAAAAGAATTCTGATTGTTGTTTTTCTTACTGACTACTACAGGGTGACACACGGGAGACGGACGGGTTTGAACTGCGTAGTACTGAGGGCGCGGTGGTGGGAGGTGGTCGTGGTGGGGATAGTTCTGATCCACACAAGACGCCATTTCATTTACTCAGGCACTATGGAGCAGTGGGACTTGCAACGTCGAGTGTTTATGACAGATTCGTGAAAAGTGGTGAGTCTATTATTGCTACGCAGCGATTATTTCGTGCGCGGTTTAATGTCGGTCGACATGGAGCTGTTCCGAGCCGTAACACAATCCTCAGATGGATGGAAAACTTCAGATCAACTGGAAACATACTGGATTTGAAGCATCCTGGCCCGAGACGCAGAGCAACGACACGAGAATGTGTTGAAAGGGTAAGGCAAGCGGCAGTCAGAAGCCCAGGACGGTCAGCTAGACGTCATGCTAGTGAGTTACGAATCAATCGTGAATCGGTTGGACGAATTTTGCATAAAGACTTAAAATTCTATCCCTACAAAATGCTCATTATCCAACAACTTAAGGAAACTGATTTTGCTAAACGAGAAGACTTCGCTTACAGAATGCAAGTGATTTTGGGATCGAATGAAAATGAAATTTTATTGATGAGCGATGAAGCTCATTTTCATTTAAATGGGACCGTGAATAAGCAAAACCTACGTTACTGGGCTCCAGAGCATGCACACCTTATGCAACGGCGTCCTCCACACTCCGAAAAAGTAACAGTCTAGTGTGCTCTTGGCTATGTTGGCATTATTGGACATTATTTTTTTGAAGAGAGCGGAGCCACAGTTACTGTTAATTCGGTTTGTTACATTCGTATGCTTGCAACATTCTTGAAACCGGAACTGAGAAGACGACGAATCCCTTTAAAACGCGTTTTGTTCCAGCAGGATGGGACAACATCGCACACCACAAACACTTCAGTGACAGTTCTTAGACGCATGTTTCCTGTCCGGATTATCTCACGTTTTGGCAATGTTCCTTGGCCTCCCAGGTATCCCAACTTGTCAGTATGTGACTTTTTCCTGTGGGTGTACCTTAAGAACTGTGTCTATAACCACAAACCACGAAATTTGGACGAGTTGAAGAATCATTCAAGAAATTGCTGCCATCCGTGCAGAGATTTTAGTCCGTGTGATGGAGGATTTTGAGAAGAGACTTGAGTCCTGCATTCGAAATGATGGACATCACCTTGACGACATTATTTTTCACAAATAATTTTACTAACTAAAATGGCAAATAATGAGCTCTGGTTTTGTGTAAATGAACATGCATTAATTTTAAAGTTGGCTGAGGATTATTTCATTAAAAACCGTCCGTCTCCCAAGTGTCACCCTTCATTATCTGTGTTGATGATTATAATTACCCTCATAACTGTATCTCATGTAGACATTACTGAACCACAAGTACCTATGGAAATTGAGAATGTTTCGTACTATATTTTATTTGATATATTTATGCGTTAGTTCATAATTCGATGTAAGAGGGGACCTCAAGACCCTTGTCTAGACGGGCTAAGTAAAACAATAAATTAAAGTACCTGCACTGGGAGAGGATGGTGTGGGAGAGGAAAGGTTGATTGGTGTTGGAACCTGAAGTGAAGGGATCGGTGGAGCGCGAATGGTGTTCATTTTCAATTTTTCGTGGCATAGTGGACGAATGGTGTTTTTAGGGAATGGGTGTAATGTGAGAGGGTGAAAAGAGCTGAGTCATGGATTTTGGTTTAGTGTAAGTAGGGTAGAGGGTGGGGAATGGAAATATGGAGGAAAGAGTAGGACAGGCCGTGCGGTTCTAGGCGCGTCAGTCGGAAACCGCGTGACCGCTACGGTCGCAGGTTCGAATCCTGCCTCCGGCATGGATGTGTGTGATGTCCTTAGGTTAGTTAGGTTTAAGTAGTTTTAAGTTCTAGGGGACTAATGACCACAGATGTTGAGTCCCATAGTGCTCAGAGCCCCCCCCCCCCCCCCCCCCCCCCTTTGAAAGAGTAGGACAGTCAGCGATGGAACGATAAGGAGAACTTTAGAGGGGGCGCTTAGAACTGGTAGGAAGAGAAATGGAACAAAAGAAGGTGTTACAGTTGTAGGGGGCGGGGTAAGTAATAGAGGGAGTATGCGGAGGGTGAGAAAGGCGAAATAAACAGTAGTTGAATATATACAAACTACTAAAACCTGTATTTTGAAAATAGATGGCTATATATTACATTACGCTGCAAGCTCTACCTGGATTTTCAAAGTGAATATCATGATTTTAAGTCTTTGTAACATTTATTACATTCGGCTTACAGTTATAAATAATACATCAAATGAAAGAGCAACTCAGTTCTTCTTATAAGTGTTCAATGTGAGTACCATTCGACACATGGCACACTTCGAGTCGATAGATGAGTTCTCCCCAAACCTTGCTTAGTGTATTTGTAGTAACTGTTGCAAAAGTTTCTTGAATTCTGTTTCTTAAGTCGGGTAGGTAAGCTGGCAGCGAAGGGACGTACACACGATCCTTTATGAACCCCCAAAGGCAAAGATCACATGACGCCAAATCGGATGAACGTGGAGGTCATATAAAGCAAGGTCTGTTGTGGACAGTTCCGAGTACAACGTCTGTTAAGCAGTCGCGTATTTTCTTATGCTACTGGTCCGGCACACCATGTTACTGCCAAATAAAGTCCTGTGGTTCAGCTAGTTTGAGTTCAGGAAATAGCCATAGTTATAGGGCACCAAGGTAACAGACACCAGTCACTTTGCCGAAAAAGCAAGACACAAAAACTTTCCTCCGGGATATAGCACAAAAACCATTCAATGTATGGGTCTCATTGCAATTGTACCATCTCACTGGGTTTGCTGACGCCCAGATATTCGCATTCTGTGCATTCACATTTCCGATTAGGGAAAATTTCGACTCATCACTGAAGACGACACGATCCAGAAAATCTTCGTCATGCAGTAACATTTCGTTTGCAAAGTTGGAATGTAAAAATTAGTCTACAGGCCTTGGAGCTTGTAGCAGCTGCAAATGATAAGGACATAGCTGTAAGTATCTCCTTAAAACGATCTTTTATACATTGAAGAGCCAGAGAAACTGACTCACCTGCCTAATATCGCGTAGGGCACATGTGAGCACGTAGAGGTGCCTCAACAAGTCGTGGCATGCACTCGACTAATGTCTGAAGTGGTGCTGGAGGGAACTGACACTATGAATCCCTCAGGGCTGTCCATAAATCCGTAAGAGTACGAGGGTGTCGGGGTCTCTTCTAAACAGCACGTGGTAAGGCATCGCAGATACGCTGAACAGTGTTCATGTCTGGGGTGTTTGGTGGCCAGCGGAAGTGTTTAACCTCACAAGAGTGTTCCTGGAGCCACTCTGTAACAATTCTGGACGTGTGGGGTGTCGCATTGGCCTGCTGGAATTGCCCAAGTATCGTCGGAATGCACAATGGATATGAATGGATGCAAGTACGTGTCACCTGCCAAAGTCGTATCCAGACGTGTCAGGCTCCCATATCATTCCAACTGCACACGCCCCACATCATTAGAGAGCCCCCATCAGCTTGAACAGTCCCCTGCTGACATGCAGGATCGATGGATTCATGAGATTGTCTCAATACACGTCCACGTCAATCCGCTCGATACAATTTGAAGCGAGACTCGTCCGACCAGGCAACATGCTTCCATTCAACAACAGTTCAATGTTGATGTTGACGGGCCCAGGCAAGGCTCAAGGCTTTCTGTCGTGCAGCCATCAAGCGTAAACGAGTGGGCCTTCGGTTCCGAAAGACCACATCGGTGATGCTAACAATCTCTTCAGTCGTCGTTCGTCCCGTTCTTTTCAGGATCTTTCTCCGGCCACAGCGGTGTTGGAGATTTGAGGTTTTACCGGATTCCTGATATTCACGGTACACTGGTGAAACGGTCGTAGGGGAAAATCCATACTTCATCGCTTCCTCGAAGAAACTGTCTCCCATCGCTCGTGCACCCACTGTAGCACCACGTTCAAACTCACTTAAACCTTGATAACCTGCCATTGTAGCAGCAGTAACCGATCTGACAACTGCGCCAGACAATTGTCTTACATAGGCGTTGCCGAGCGCAGCGCCGTCTTCTGCCTGCTTAGATGTCTCTGTATGGATATGCATGCCTAAGTCAGTTTCTATGGAGCTGCAGTGTACGCCGTAGCAAGCCTGGAGCAGGTCAAGTAGAGGCAAAAACATGTTATTAACATTAGATCAGGTTAGTAACAGGTACTTTGGAAGACATCGATGCCCTTATGTGTGACTATATACATTATACATTTGATACAATCGCGGAAAACAATGATAATTGTTTCTTACATCGAGTAAGTACTGTAACTTTGAGACTCTTTATAGTTCTCATACTGAGTGACAGTTAAATATCAATTTACGTTACACCCTCTTCCAGTCACGTAAGTGTGATTTAAGGACTGTCCATGTCCATATAGATGTGCACTGAACAGCGAACTCTGGAACAGTGTTATGACTAACGACATAAGCTAGCTTGATGTAAACTACGACAAATCTGCTGTCAGGACAACTATCAGACCAGATTTATGACAACGGAGCTGACTTAAGTGGACTTCCAGCAGCGGTGGCTACGAAATTTCTTGAGGGCGTGTCTTTTTCGACGTCTTGAGATTCGTGGCTGCGTCTGGCAGCGACTATCTTTAGCTTGTGTTTCCGTCGTGAGCTGCCAACTTCAACGTGGGACCTCATTCTACGGACAACACCGCATCTCCACACAGATGTCACTGGAATTGCTGATTCACGTTTAGCCTTCCGAACTGACTTCTTGGGGCAATACCTGAAGCACTCTCTCACTCTTTCACCACGTTCTTCAGTCACGCTTGGTCGTTTCGTACTCTTCCCTTTGTGCACGGTGTACGAACAAAACAGTTTGAGTTGCTCTTTCATTTGATGTAGGCCCGTTATTTAAAATTGTAAGCTGAATCTAATAAATGTCAGAAAGCCTTAAAACCATGATTTTCATTTAAAACACACGGTATTTCCAAACTGAATTATACCATAGTAACGTCGGGTTTGAGTCTGGCGACATTTAGTACCAACAGTCGGCCATGTTGGTCTCCGGAAACGGCGTTATTTGAATGCGTGTGGTGTTAGCACAAGACTCTCCGGCTGTTGCTTGCTTCATGAACCCCTGAACCGTTACTTCTCATTCAAGACGAAAGAGTAGGTGGCAGAACTGGTAACTGACACGCATTCCATTGCGTGGCTGTCACATACCCTAATAACTCAGGTATGGAGGCAAACTTTCAGAAAGAACACTGGTATGGGAGCACTGCACGTCAAAGTACTATGAAATCCACAATACAAGTGGACAGTGGAAGCGTCTGAGTAACCTAACGACTGTATTATATAATGCTGCAGTACATCTACATCTACACAGATAGTCTGCAAGCCACCGAACGGTGCCACTACTTATCGTTTCCCCTCCTGTTCAGTCGCAAACAGAGCGAGGTAAAGACGACAGTCTGCACGCCTCTGTAAGAGCCCCAATTTCTCGTATCTTAGTGGTCCCTAAGCGAGATGTGTGTTGACGGCAGTAGAATCGATCGGCAGTCAGCTTCAAATTCCTGTCCTCCAAATTTCCCCAATACTGTTTCACGAAAAGAACGACGCGTTTCCTCCTGGGATTCCCATTTGAGTTCCCAAAGTATGTCTGTAATAATCGCATGTTGCTCGAACCTAACGGTAAGAAATCTAGCAGTCCACTTCTGAATTGTTTCGAAGTCTTCCTTTAATCAGACGTGCTGTGGATCCCAAAGACTCGAGCAGTACTCAAGAATAGGTCGCACCAGAGTCCTATATGCGATAACATTTATAGGTGAACCACTCTTTCCTAAAATTCTTCCAATAAGGGGGAGTCGACCATTTGCCTTCCCTAACACAGTTTTCACACGCTCATTCCACCTCATATACACTATGTGATCAAAAGTATCTGGACACACCCAGAAACATGCGTTTTCCATTTTAGGTGCTTTGTGCTGCCACCTACTGCTAGGTACTCCATATAAGCGACCTCAGTAGTCATTAGACATCGTAAGAAAGCGGAATGGGACGCTTCGCGGAACTCACGGACTTAGAACGCAGTGAGGTCATTGGGTGTCACCTGTGTCATTCGTCCTGTACGCGAGATTTACGCACTCCTAAACATCCGTGTTTCAGATGTGATAGGGAAGTGCAAACGTGAAGGGACACGTACAGCACAAATCGTACAGTTCCACCTCGTCTGTTGACTGCGGAGTGACGAATCACGGTACACAATGTGGCGATCCGATGGCAGGTTGTGGGTATGGCGAATGCCCAGTGAACGTCATCTGCCAGCGTGTGTAGTGCCAACAGTAAAATTTGAAGGCGGTGGTGTTATGGTGTGGTCGTGATTTTCATGGAGGGGGATTGCACCCCTTGTTGTTATGCGTGGCACTATCACAGCACAGGCCTACACTGATGTTTTAAGCACCTTCTTGCTTCACACTGTTGAAGAGCAATTTGGGGATGGCGATCGCATCTATCAACACTATCGAGAACCCGTTCACAATACACCGTCTGTGGCGGTGTGGTTACACGGAATCCGTGCAATGGACTGGGCTGCACAGATTCCTGACCTGAATCCTATAGAACACCTTTGAAATGTTTTGGAACACCGACTTCGTGCCAGGTCTCACCGACCGACATCGATACTTCTCCTCAGTGCAGCACTCCATGAAGAATGGGCTGCCATTCCTCAGGAAACCTTTCAGCACCTGATTTAACGCACGCGTACAAGAGTGAAAGCTGTCATCACGGCTAAGGGTGGGCCAACACCATATTGAATTCCATCATTACCGATGGAGGGCGCCACGAACTTGTAAGCCATTTTCAGCCATGTGTGCGGATACTTTTGATCACATGATGTAGCTTTGCATCGTTACGCCCAGATGTTTAACGACTTGGCTGTGTAAAGCAGAATATTAATAATACTGTATCCGAACATTACAGGTTTGTTCTTCCTACTCATCCACATTTACTTACATTTTTCCGCACTTAGAGCCAGCTGCCATTCATCACACCAACTGGAAATTTTGTCTACGTCGTCTTGTATCTTCCTACAGTCACTCAACTTCGACACCTTACCGTACACCACGGGATCATCAGTAAACAAACGCAGATTTCTGCTCATCCTGTCAGCCAAATCCTTTATGTATATACAGAACAGCGGTCCTATCACATTTGCTTGGTACTGTCATGTACTTTCAACAATTCAGCACAGATTGTTTCGGCGTTGTTCCCCTTCAGTGCAAAAAACGAATTATCGCAGGACACTAATATTTATCAGTTTTCTGCCTGCTCTAGTGTCCCGGTGGGGTACTCTCATTAGGCGAATTACAATATGTACTAGCGCTGAAAATAGATACATGCAAAGAAACAAAAAATTAATTATGTAACTTTACTTCTCGAGCTAATGGTTACAGCTTTATGACTACCTTCGAGTTTAGTTAAGCTTTTAAGGATCTCGATGTTTTTGAGATTTCTCAATTATTCGAGGGCTTTGTATTTTTTGTTGAGTAAATAAACGTAACTTTTATTTTTGAGCAAGAACGTCCATAAGGCCACTTTTTTCCATTTTATGGAAAACAATTCATTGTTACATGTGCTTACGACTTTATGGAAATCTCTTTTGCGTTTTTGATTTCTACTTCGATTTCTTTTCTACAGTTTACTTGCAGTGCATTTAATTTTATATATACTTCCTGCTTCGAAGTTGTAACTGTTATAAGGGGCAGCCAAATGAAAATCGAACACCCGCTACAGTGAGACCCTCGAATGGTTACATTCAAAAGCAATTACCACACGCTTTAAGACATTTATTTATTCGACTGGGAGAAGAGAAGGTGATTCCTGCTTTGCAAAACATTGTCGGTCGCCGGCCGTGGTGGCCGTGCGGTTCTAGGCGCTTCAGTCCGGAACCGCGAGACTGCTACGGTCGCAGGTTCGAATCCTGCCTCGGGCATGGAAATGTGTGATGTCCTTAGGTTAGTTCGGTTTAAGTAGTTCTAAGTTCTAGGGGACTGATGACCTCAGATGTTAAGTCCCATAGTGCTCAGAGCCATGGTCGGTAGTTGACGGATACAAAACCTCAGTCACTCTTGCACTTCCTCGTCCGACTGAAATCGACATCCACGCATGTCTTTCTTTAGCTCGCCAAAGTTGTAAAAATCTCACGTTGAAGATCCTGGCTGTACGGAGGATGCTGCAGTGTTTCCCAACCAAGTCGCTGAATAGTAGTCTTCGTCCGATTGGTAGTGCGAGGGCGAGTGTTATCCTGCAAGAGGACGATTCCGTCCGACGGCTTTCCTGGGCGTTTTTGCTTCATGGCGCATCGCAGTCTCTGCAAAGTGTCTTCATACTGCTGCGCATTGATTGTGGTTTTACATTCAAGCAACTCGACAAGCAGAGGTCCTTGCAGTTGGAGACATCACCTTGCTCGAAATTGTTTCAACAGTTTTTGGATTTCTTTGGCGGATGAAATGCGGGATGTTTCCGTTTTTGGGGTCTGTTTCATGATAACGCCCGTCCCGTAGTGCAGTCAGACGAAGGGTTGGGAAACACAGCAGCGTCATCCGGTACAGTTCGGATCTTTCACCGCGTGATTTTTACATCTTCAGTGACCCGAAGAAAGACATGTATGGACGCCTTTTTCATGCGGACGAGGGAGTACTATATTAGGTGTCGTTGTCGACAAGGGTCGACCGCGTTCTGCTAAGCAGGAATGGATCGTGTCGTCACACAGTGGAATAAATGTATGTTGTGATTAATTTTGAATAGAACCATTCTGTATTCCAGTTGTGGGGGCTCGGTATACATTCGACTGCCCCTCATATTTTATTCTATTGTCATCTGGTTTCGGGACTTAGTTGTTAACATTTTATTTGAACTCGCCTGCCGTTTGGTCTGCCACCACCGCCCTCTTTCGGTCCATCTTTGATTCATCCCACCCCACACTCAACGATGCTGTCTCTAGCATATACACTGAAGTGCCAAAGAAACTGGTATAGGCATGCGTATTTAAATACAGAGGTATGTAAACAGACAGAATACGGCGCCGCTGTCGGTAACGCCTATATAAGACAACAACTGTCTGTCGCAGTACTTAGATCGGTTACTGCTGCTATAATGGCAGGTTATCAAGATTTAAGTGAGTTTGAAAGTGGTGTTATAGTTCCGCGCACGAGCGACGGGACATAGCAATCTCCGCGGTAGCGATGAAGTGGCGATTTTCCAAGTGCACCGTGAATAACAGGAATCCGGTAAAACATCAAATGTCCAACATCGCTGAGGCCGGAAAAAGATCCTGCAAGAACGGTACAAACGGCGGCTGAAGAGAATCGTTCAACGTGACAGAAGTGCAACCCGTCCGCAAACTGCGGCAGATTTCAGTGCTGGGCCATAAACAAGTGTCAGCGTGAGAACCATTCAACGAAACATGGTCGATATGGGCTTTCAGAGCCGAAGGCCCACTCGTGTACCCTTGACAACTGCACGACACAATGCTTTACGCCTCGCCTAGGCCAGTCAACACCGACATTGGACTGTTGATGACTAGAAATACGTTGTCCGGTTGGACGAGTCTCCTTTCAAATTGTATCCAGTGGATGAACATGCACGGCTATGGAGACAAACTCATGAATCCATGGATCCTGTATGTCAGCAGGGGACTGTTCAAGCTGGTGCACGCTCTGTAATGGTGTGGGAAGTGTGCAGTTGGAGTGATATGGGATCCCTGATACGTCTAGATAAAACTCTGACAAGTGAAACGTTAGTAAGCATCCAGTCTGATCAACTGCATCCATTCATGTTCATTGTGCATTCCGACGGACTTGGACAATGCCAACAGGACAAAGCGACACACCACATGTCCAGAATTGCTACAGAGTGGCTCCAGGAAAACTCTTCTGGGTTTAAACACTTTCGTTGGCCACGAAACTCCCCAGACATGAACATTATTGAGCATATCTGGGATGCCTTGCAACGTGTGTTCAGAAGAGATCGCCAGCTCCTCGTACGCCGACGGATTTATGGCCTCCAGGATTCATGGTGTCATTTCCCTTCAGCACAACTTCAGATATTAGCCATGTCACGTCGTGTTGCGGCACTTCTGCATGGTGCCAGCTGGGGTTGCCGAGCGTTTCTAGGCGCTACAGCCTGGACTCGTGCGACCACTACTGTCGCAGGTTCGAACCCTGCCTCGGGCATGGATGTGTGTGATGTCCTTAGGTTAGTTAGGTTTAAGTAGTTCTAAGTTCTAGGGGACTGATGAGCTTAGAAGTTAAGTTCCATAGTGCTCAGAGCCAGCCACTTCTGCATGTTGGCGGGGTCCATACACGATATTAGGCACATGTACCAGTACTTTGGCTCTTCTGTCTATCTTTACCATGGTAGACGAAGACGAGTCGATGACCGAGGCTACGGACGTGGTAGGGCTAGTGGCTTCTCCACAAGCGGACGTAACTACGACACGTGTCCGCAGACCGCACAGGTATTCCGCCCTGGGTGTTAAAGTGTGGCGATACAACTGGCCACGGAGCAGGCCGAAGGTGGTGCCTCTGCACGTAGTCACCTCAAGCCTATCCAGCCACGCTACACACTATCTTCTCAGCGCCACTGCCGCTGGTCTCTGAATACAACGTCCCGCTCCACTAGATACAGCCGAAATCGTCATCACGCTCTGCTATAGTGCCCCGAGATTTTGACTCCGTCAGACGTGATTGACTCAAGTCGATAGAGTCACGTCCTCTGAATATCTGTACTGTACCGTATGGAAAATTGTGATTCTCTCCCATTAGTATGAAGTGTCACTCGTTGCCTCCTGCGACAGACACTGAACTCGTGGGACTCCAAGAGTCATTTACACCTTGACGGAAGTCACTTTCCCCGTTAGGTTGGTGTTTTGTTTTGAAGTGATGATGATGATGATGATGATGAGGTCCCATACTCCGAGGAGTGTAGGGACAGTACGGGGGAGACCCGCACCGCCGACTAGGCAAGGTCCTAGCGGAGGTGGCTTGCCATTGCCTCCCTCCGACCGTAATGGGGATGAATGATGATGAAGAAGACGACACAACTACACCCAGTCACCTCAAGGGAGGGAAAATTCCCGACCATGCCGGGAATCGAACCCGGGACCCCGTTCGCGGGAAGCGAGAACGCTACCGCATGACCGCGAGCTGCGAACTTGTTTATTCATTATTTCATAATGAAGTAACTGGTTAATTTCGCTCCCTCAAGAATTATAAACTACATCACAGTGGAAATACACTACAGGCCATTAAAATTGCTACACCACGAAGATGACGTGTTACAGACACTAAATTTAACCGACAGGAAGAAGATGCTGTGATATGCAAATGATTAGCTTTTCAGAGCATTCACACAAGGTTGGCACCGGTGGCAACACCTACAACGTGCTGACATGAGTAAAGTTCCCAACCAATTTCTCATACACAAACAGCAGCTGTCCGGCGTTGCCTGGTGAAACGTTGTTGTGATGCCTCGTGTAAGGAGGAGAAACGCGTACCATCAAGTTTCCGACTTTGATAAAGGTCGGATTGTAGCCTATCGCGATTGTGGTTTATCGTATCGCGACATTGCTACTCGCGTTGGTCGAGATCCAGCGACTGTTAGCAGAATATGGAATCGGTGGGTTCAGGAGGGTAAAACGGAACGCCGTGCTGGATCCCAACGGCCTCGTATCACTAGCAGTCGAGATGACAGGCATCTTACCCGCATGGCTGTAACGTCTCGATCCGTGAGTCAACAGATGGGGACGTTTGCAAGACAACAACCATCTGCACGAACACTTCGACGACGTTTGCAGCAGCATGGACTATCAGCTCGGAGACCATGGCTGCGGTTACCCTTGACGCTGCACCACAGACAGGAGCGCCTGCGATGGTGTACTCAAAGACGAACCTGGATGCACGAATGGCAAAACGTCATTTTTTCGGATGAATCCAGATTCTGTTTACAGCATCATGATGATCGCATCCGTGTTTGGCGACATCGCCGTGAACGCACATTGGAAGCGTGTATTTGTCATTGCCATACTGGCGTATCACCCGGCGTGATGGTATGGGATGCCACTGGTTACACGTCTCGGTCACCTCTTGTTCGCACTGACGGCTCTTTGAACACTGGACATTACATTTCAGATGTTTTACGACCCGTGGCTCTAAACTTCATTCGATCCCTGCGAAACCCTACATTTCAGTAGGATAATGCACGACCGCATGTTGCAGGTCCTGTACGGTCCTTTCTGGATACAGAAAATGTTCGACTGCTGCCCTGGCCAGCACATTCTGCAGATCTCTCACCAACTGAAAACGTCTGGTCAATGGTGGCCGAGCAACTGGGTCGTCACAACACGCCAGTCACTACTTTTGATAAAGTGTGGTATCGTTTATTAAGCTGCATGGGCAGCTGTACCTTTACACACCATCCGAGCTCTGTTTGACTCAATGCCCAGATGTACCAAGGCCCTTATTACGGCCAGAGGTGATTGTTCTGGGTATTGATTTCTCAGGTTCAAATGGTTCAAATGGTTCTGAGGACTATGGGACTTAACATCTGTTGTCATCAGTCCCCTAGAACTTAGAACTACTTAAACCTAACTAACCTAACGACATCACACACATCCATGCCCGAGGCAGGATTCGAACCTGCGACCGTAGCATTCGCGCGGTTCCGGACTGCGCGCCTAGAACCGCTAGACCACCGCGGCCGGCGATTTCTCAGGATCTATGCACCTAAATTGCTTGAAAATGTAATCACATGTGAGTTCTAGTATAATATATTTGTCCAATGAATACCCGTTTGTCATCTGCATTTGTTCTTGGTGTAGCAATTTTAATGGCCAGTAGTGTAGTTACGTATATAGCATGATAATCGGGCGGCCAAAAATTTGGAAACGCTGAAAACGCATATTAAGCCTAATACGACTTAGGATTCCTGATGGCATTCAAAACAGCTTGTGTCCTCTGGGAATGCATAAGTACAGGTCCCGTAAGGTTTGCAATGGAATCTCATGCCATTCCTTCCGTAAAATAATGTCAAGTTCAGGTAAAGCTTATGGCGGTGGATAGCGATCACGCCCTTTCTCTTCATGGTAGACACAAAGGCTCAATCACATTGAGATGTGGTACCTTTGGTACTCAGATTTTTATTTTTCTCGAATCAGAAACATACAAATTTACAGTAGCCATACACATCAATAAATATGTACATATATATACACAAATTGTATTTATATTACATGTGCCCAGTACTTTGCAACCTCCAAGGCGCTTGGAGTGGCTTGCAGGAGATCAATCTTCGTGCAGGATGTAGGGCACAAAAGGCACTGGAGCATGTGGCTTGTGGTTTGTTCTTGTCCACAATCACAGGACGTATCTTCTGTTATTAAGCCCCATCTCTTCAGGTTGTCTCTGGATCATCCAACTCATGATCGTAATCTGTTTAAAGATTTCCACACCAGCCCGCTCTCGTTGTGTTCAGGTGGTAGTTCTTCAGCTTCTGGCGTCTGCAGGTGAGGCGTCGACTTCTTCCATAACTCCAGCCTTGCCTTCTCTGGTGAAATGGTGAGCTTCTCGGATGTTCTCAGGAAGCTCTTTCGCGATCTCAGCCGTTGCTGTGGTGGATTATGTCCGTGCAGTGGATGGGCACTGTCTTGTTCCACTTTCAGTCTCTCCTTGTTGGCAGCCACTGTTCTGCGTATCCATGGTGGCGTTATTTCAGGCAGGCAGTAGAGTTTATCAGTTGGGGTAGGTCTTAAGCAAGCTGTGATCAACCTGCAGGTTTCGTTGATATGCGACAATTCATCCTCATGCTCACCCTGGTCGATACGAGCTATGGAATACAAAATGATCACTAGGAAACGAACAACGTATCAGGGAAGGACCTGATCAGCCGAAATGTTCACATAACTCTTGGCAGTAATGTAACGTTGCAGAGTAACCGTGGGACCCATGGAATACCACGATATGGCTGCCCACACCCCGCAATGTCTTATGCTTGGGACGTAAAGTCGGACAGAAGTCGGAAAGAGTGCACACCAAGACTCATCCGGCCACGTAAGTTTCTTTAGTTGCACCATAGTTCAGGTTTTATGGCTTCAGCAGCACGTTTTCCTCTTATGGGCATTTGCACCGCTGACGAGCGTTTTTGAAATTACAGCTCGCCCTGCAATTCCGTCATTATTCAGTTCCCTTCGTTTTGTTTTGGTGCTGACAGGGTTGGCGAATGCGACTTTCAGATCTACAGTGACTTTTTCGTCTCAGTCCTCGTCTGTCGCTGTCACTCAACACGTGCCGCCATCCGCGTTGTGACTTAGAGGTTGACGCGTTTTCCCCACTTTCCCTGTAAGCGGTGTGAATCTTCGATACGGTGGCCCTTGAAACACTTCAGCTACCTTGTAGAAGCACCCACCATGGGAGCACCAACAATTTTCCCACATTTGAATTCTCTTAGCTCTGATATAATACAGTCACAACCAAACAGAACAGTGTTGTGACCGCGACCGACACTTGTAACGCACTGAGGACATTTTACAGTCGCCGCTAGTGGTCAGATACAACAGAGCACCATGCAGGCTTGGCTAGCATCTCCACTCATGTTCAAGCATTCATTTCTCTCGGTGTTTCCGCATTTTTGTCCAAGCCATGCATTTTCTACACATTTGTGTTTTTTTCCCTTTATTGTTATTTAAACACCTATACAGAAGGTGGGCTGGCAGCAGCATACTACGCTGCTCTTCAGCCACAGGTTTGACAATAAAAATACAAAGGAGACACAGAAGATACCGAACAAAATGGTGGGCAAAAAACAGTGGACACAGAAACAAATAACACGAAGCCGTTCACACTCGACAAAAAACATACGAAAACTGTCGGCACTGCACACAAACACCGACGACGTAGAAGGTACAGGTGAACGAAGGAACGTGACGGCGAAGAACACTAAACCACAAACACGAAGACACACACACGAGAAACTGATGGCGATGATTCCTGGCGCGCGAATGTCCACTTAATGTGTGCGAGTCTGGGGACCTGCCGAGAGGGGAAGATGGTGGTGAGGGGGAGAGGGGAGAACAAAGATACCAATGGCAGAGGAGATGGTAGGGGGTATGGGGGTAGGGGAAGCCCCAGGGAGGAGTGGGGAGAAAGGGAGGAGGGAGGGAAGGGGGAGAGAAGGGAGAGAGGGTGCTCATAGGAACAAACACAGGAAGAGGGAGGGAGGATCAAAGTTGGTAGGAGGGGTAGATGGAGGGGAGGAGGGCATCATAAGGGAGGGGGAGCTGGCGGAAGCCATCTTGGGAGAAGGTATGGAGAGAGATGGAGTGGAGGTGGGACATAGAAATACAGGCGTGGCAGCAGACGGGGGTGGGAGAGGATGTGAGAGACAAGCGTTTGAGGGGGATCTGGTTTACAGGAGGTGTATAGGATCCATATCCATTCGAGGAAGAGGAGGAGGTGGGGGAACGGAATAAGATCGTACAGGATCCGCGTGGGGGAGGGGAGACAGATATGATAGGCGAGGTGGAGAGCATGGTGTTCAAGGATTTGATGGGATTTGTAAAAGGTAGGAGGGGTGGAGATCCAGGCAGGATGGGCATAGCAGAGGATAGGGGGGGTGAGGTATTTATAGGTGTGGAGGATGGTAGAGGGGTCCAGACCCCATGTACGGCCAGAAAGGAGCTTGAGGAGACGGAGCCGGGAGCGTGCCTTGGCTTGGATTGTCTGGAGATGGGGGGGTCCAGGAGAGGCGACGGTCAAGGGTGACGCCAAGGTACTTAAGGGTGGGGGTGAGGGCGATAGGATGGCCATAGATGGTGATGTAGAAATCGAGGAGGCGGAAAGAAGGGGTGGTTTTGCCTACAATGATCGCCTGACAGATTTGTGTGGTGGACCAACCCTAATAGGAGTGCCTTCCCCCACATCGACGTACGATATGTATCGTACGGTATACACTGACAAAAAAGTGAAGACCCACAGTGGGGACTTTTAAGCTCTCTCCGTGTCTTTCATGATGATTACTCAAAATGTGACGCTGTTCAGGCCTCTTATATAGGGTGGTCCATTGATCGTGACCGGGCCAAATATCTCACGAAATAAGCGTCAACTGAAAAAACTACAAAGAACAAAACTTGTATAGCTTGAAGGGAGAATCCAGATGGCGCTATGGTTGGCTCGCTAAATGGCACTGCCATCGGTCAAACAGATGTCAAGTGCGTTATTTTTAAATAGGAACCTCCATTTTTTATTACATATTCGTGTAGTACGTAAAGAAATATGAATGTTTTAGTTGGACCACATTTTTCGCTTTGTGGTACATGGTGCTGTAATAGTCATAAACATATGGCTCACAATTTTAGACGAACACATGGTATTAGGTAGGTTTTTAAATTAAAATAGGTATGTTTGAAAATTTTATTTCGGTTGTTCCAATGTGACACATGTACCTTTGTGAATTTACCATTTCTGAGAACGCTTGCTGTTACAACGTAATTACCTGTAAATACCACATTAATGCAATAAATGCTCAAAATGATGTCCGTCAACCTCAGTGCATTAGGCAATACGTGTAACGACATTTCTCTCAACACAGAGTAGTTCGCCTTCCGTAACGTTCGCACATGCACTGACAATGCGCTGACGCATGTTGTCAGGCGTTGTCGGTGGGTCACGATAGCAAATATCCTTCAACTTTCCCCACAGAAAGCTACTGATGTGCGGATTAGGGGCGACAGCAGCTAAAACACCTACTTGGGCATCATCATTTGTTGCAGGTCGTGGTTGACGTTTCACATGTGACTGAACACTTCCTGTTTCCTTAAATAACGTAACTATGTGGCGAACGGTTCGGACACTTGGATGATGTCGTCCAGGATACCGATCAGCACAAATAGCATACGCCCGTTGGGCATTTTGATCACAATAGCCATACATCAACACGGTATCGACCTCTTCCGCAAATGGTAAACGGTCCATTTTGACACAGGTAATGTATCACGAAGCAAATACTGTCCGCACTGGCGGAATGTTACGTGATACCACGTACTTATACGTTTGTGACTATTACAGCGTCATCCACCACAAAGCGAAAAAGTGGTCCAATTAAAATATTCATATTTCTTTACGTACTGAACGAATATGCAATAAAAATGGGGGTTCCTATTTAAAAAAAACGCGGTTGATATCCGTTTGACCTATGGCAGCGCCATTTAGCGGGCCAACCATAGCGCCATGTGGTTTCCCACTTCAAGCCAGACGAGTTTCGTTCTTTGTAGTTTTTTCGTTTGGTGCTTATTTCGTGAGATATTTGGCCCGGTCTCTACCAATGGACCTCCCTGTATATCCTACCAGGCCTCAAAACAGCACTAAACAAGATCAACACTAATGAACTGTGGTGCCCGTTCTGTTTGTCAGTGAGAAACGGAGCTCTAATTATTTACATACCCGCCGGTGGTGTGAAAATGTACGAAGTTACATTGACATTCGGCCATGTGTTCTGGGTGCTTCACTTATTTTGTCAGGCAGAGGACATAGCATATCTTACTGTGTTGTAGCTTTCTAATGTATAAGTGGGCGAAATAACGTCCCTCATCGCTAAATTATGAAACAATGTGTCAATTTCACAATAAAACAATGACGTAAGGAAAAAAACTGCTTAAAGAAATTCATAGTGGCTGTGGATCGGTGCATACAAAAGACTATCAGTTCGAAGTACTTCGTTTTTCTTTCCTCGTGGACTGGAGCTTTCCCCGGATTTCAGTTGTCTGTTTGATGGCCATTAAACTGTTTACTTACTGCTGTAGGTTTCAGCAGTTCACAGTTCGCTTAGCTGTCCAACTTCAGTGCCACAACAGCGTCCGTTCCGAGGTCTGTTAAGTGCTGGGGTCAAAATGTTGTCTCACACGAGAAAGCAATGTTCTCCGTAGTGTTTCACAGCTGTTACTAATTATCTGATGTTGTGCGCTTCCACCGTATAGCATGTTAGGTATGATAACATGGTCACATGATGACAACACTAACGTACTCCTGTGTCTTTTCTAGTCACAATAAACAATTTCACCTCTGATCATTTACATACATGTCAATGACAGGAATCTGCACGAAATTAAGTCTACATCCGAATGTGTCTTTGAGATAATTAGGGGAACTTGGGGTGGAATGCGATACGTAACATTTAACATAAAAGAGCAAAAACAAAAAAACGCTTCTTAAAGGTATAAAAAACTACCTTGTCGTATAACCCAACGTAACTTCACTGAAAATGCTTAAAATTATAGCTTGTATACTTTACACTTTTTTTAAAATAAATGATTGCATATATCCCGTTCAGTCCCAGAATGGGATAAGGCAATTCTTTGTGAAATTATTGCACACAGGTTCAGATTATTAGGACGTATTAAGACGTAAAGTCGTTTAATGAACAATTTAGAGTAAGTAATACCGAATCTTCAACAAAGTCCTTGACAATAAGAACATATTTAATTTCAATTTGCAAAATGTACAATAATTTTTAATGCTTAACACCAAGTCACTGCTACTGATACTTTACTGAAACCCATCGCACGTGAGTCGAATGGCTTTTCTGGCTTGCAAATAGAGAACTTAGGATGCCTAGTAATACATTTCTGTAGCCTATTCCTGCCAGTCTAGACGAATTAGTTCCTCAGATCTGTGTGGTAAGCCATTTCTTTCTGCTAGCTTATGGGATAATTACCTAACAGTTAAATGTTTCATCCTTGCTTTTTGTTAGGTTGATGTTGGGGAGGGGATCAAAGGGCGAGGCCATCGGTCCCATCGGATTAGGGAAGGAAGTCGGCTGTGCCCTTTCAAAGGAACCATTCCGGAATTTGAATGAAGCGATTTAGGGAAATCACGGAAAATCAAAATCAGGGTGGCCGGACGCGGGTTTCATCGTTGGGCTAGAACGTCTGCTCCCAACTGACTTCAGTTGCGCTACCGGATCTCAGTCTCTTTGCACTGCAGTAAAAACATATTTAATTTTCCCATACTATTTCTCAGCTCTGTAGCTGGGATTATTACTAGCTTTAGGAACGTATCTTTCCAGCGTTGATTTGGATACATTAAACTCCTTAGGAACTTTTAAAACTCATGTTTAAGAAGATCTACATCTACATCTACATCTACATTTATACTCCGCAAGCCACCCAACGGTGTGTGGCGGAGGGCACTTTATGTGCCACTGTCATTACCTCCCTTTCCTGTTCCACACGCGTATGGTTCGCGGGAAGAACGACTGCCGGAAAGCCTCCGCGCGCGCTTGAATCTCTCTAATTTTACATTCGTGATCTCCTCGGGAGGTATAAGTAGGGGGAAGCAATATATTCGATTCCCCATCCAGAAACGCACCCTCTCGAAACCTGGACAGCAAGCTACACCGCGATGCAGAGCGGCTCTCTTGCAGAGTCTGCCACTTGAGTTTGCTAAACATCTCCGTAACGCTATCACGCTTACCAAATAACCCTGTGACGAAACGCGCCGCTATTCTTTGGATCTTCTCTATCTCCTCTGTCAACCCGACCTGGTACGGATCCCACACTGATGAGCAATACTCAAGTATAGGTCGAACGAGCGTTTTGTAAGCCACCTCCTTTGTTGATGGACTACATTTTCTAAGGAATCTCCCAATGAATCTCAACCTGGTACCCGCCTTACCAACAATTAATTTTATATGATCATTCCACTTCAAATCGTTCCGCACGCATACTCCCAGATATTTTACAGAAGTAACTGCTACCAGTGTTTGTTCCGCTATCATATAACCATACAATAAAGGATCCTTCTTTCTATGTATTCGCAATACATTACATTTGTCTATGTTAAGGGTCAGTTGCCACTCCATGCACCAAGTGCCAATCCGCTGCAGATCTTCCTCCATTTCGCTGCAATTTTCTAATGCTGCAACTTCTCTGTATACTACAGCATCATCCGCGAAAAGTCGGATGGAACTTCCAACGCTATCTACTAGGTCATTTATATATATTGTGAAAAGCAATGGTCCCATAACACTCCCCTGTGGTACGCCAGAGGTTACTTTAACGTCTGTAGACGTCTCTCCATTGAGAACAACATGCTGTGTTCTGTTTGCTAAAAACTCTTCAATCCAGCCACACAGCTTTCCGGAAGTCAAGGAAAATGGCATCTACCTGGGAGCCTGTATCTAATATTTTCTGGTTCTCATGAACAAATAAAGCGAGTTGGGTCTCACACGATTGATGTTTTCGGAATCCATGTTGATTCCTACAGAGTAG
The DNA here is from genome assembly GCF_023864345.2 of Schistocerca serialis cubense. NCBI lineage: Eukaryota > Metazoa > Arthropoda > Insecta > Orthoptera > Acrididae > Schistocerca > Schistocerca serialis. Next base: position 80,849,484 of record NC_064644.1, on the reverse strand, counting down.
ATTCTGGGTTTCCAGAAATGACATGATACGCGAGCAAAAAACATGTTCTAAAATTCTACAACAGATCGATTCAGAGATATAGGCCTATAGTTTTGCGCATCTGCCCGACGACCCTTCTTGATAACTGGGACTACCTGTGCTCTTTTCGAATTATTTGGAACCTTCCGTTCCTCTAGAGACTTGCAGTACACGGCTGTTAGAAGGTGGGCAAGTTCTTTCGCGTACTCTGTGTAGAATCGAATTGGTATCCCGTCAGTCTCAGTTGAGTGATTTCAGTTGCTTTTCTATTCCTTGGACACTTATTTCGATGTCAGCCATTTTTTCAACGTGCGAGGATTTAGAGAAGGAACTGCAGTGCGGTCTTCCTCTGTGAAACAGCTTTGGAAAAATGTGTTTAGTATTTCAGCTTTACGCGTGTCATCCTCTGTTTCAATTCCATCATCGCAGAGTATCTGGATATGCTGTTTCGATCCACTTACTGATTTAACGTAAGACGAGAACTTCCTAGGATTTTCTGTCAAGTCGGTACATAGGATTTTACTTTCGAATTCACTGAACGCTTCACGCATAGCCGTCCTTACGCTAACTGACATCGATTAGCTTCTGTTTGTGTGAGAGGTTTTGGCTGCATTTAAACTTGCAGTGAAGCTCTCTTTGCTTTCGCAGTTTCCTAACTTTGTTGTTGAACCACGGTGGGTTTTTTCCGTCCCTCACAGTTTTACTCGGCACGTACCTGTCTAAAACGCATTTTACGATTGCCTTGAACTTTTTCCATAAACACTCAACACTGTCAGTGTCGGAACATAAATTTTCGTTTTGATCTGTTAGGTAGTCTGAAATCTGCCTCCTATTACTCTTTTTTTATATTCCTATTTACTTCCATATTCAGGGATGCTGCAACGGCCTTATGATCACTGATTTCTTGTTTTGCGCTTACAGAGTCAAAAAGTTCGGGTCTGTTTGTTATCAGTAGGTCCAAGATGTTATTTCCACGATTTGGTTCTCTGTATAATTGCTGGAGGTAATTTTCGAATAGAGCACTCAGTATAATGTCACTCGATGCTCTGTCCCTACCACACGTCCTAAACATCTGAGTGTCCCAGTCTATATTTGGTAAATTGAAATCTCCACCTAAGACTATAACATGCTGAGGAAATTTATGTGAAATGTATTCCAGATTTTCTCTCAGTTGTTCTGCCACTAATGCTGCTGAGTCGGGAGGTCGGTAAAAGGAGCCAATTATTAACCTAGCTCGGTTGTTGAGTATAATCTCCACCCATAATATTTCACAGGAACTATCCACTTCCATTTCACTACACGACAAACACGCCACCACCGGTTGCATGCAATCTATCCTTTCTAAACACCGTCTGTGCCTTTGTAAAAATTTCGGCAGAATTTATCTCTGGCTTCAGCCAGCTTTCCGTACCTATAACGATTTCAGCTTCGGTGCTTTCTATCAGTGCTTGAAGTTCCGGTACTTTACCAACGCAGCTTCGACAGTTTACAATTACAATACCGATTGCTGCTTGGTCCCCGCATGTCCTGACTTTGCCGCGCACCGTTTGAGGCTGTTGCCCAGTCTGTACTTGTCCGAGGCCATCTAACCTAAAAAGCCGCCCAGTCCACGCCACACAACCCCTGCTACCCGTGTAGCAGACTGCTGGGTGTAGTGGACTCCTGAACTATCCAGCGGAACCCGAAGCCCCACCACCATATGCCGCAAGTCGAGGAATCTGGAGCCTACACGGTCGCAGATCCGTCTCAGCCTCTGATTCAGACCCTCCACTCGGCTCTGTACCAAAGGTCCGCAGTCAGTCCTGTCGACGATGCTGCAAATGGTGAGCTCTGCTTTGATCCCGCTAGCGAGACTGGCAGTCTTCACCAAATCAGATAGCCGCCGGAAGCCAGAGAGGATTTCCTCTTATCCATAGCGACACACATCATTGGTGCCGACATGAGCGACCACCTGCAGATGGGTGCACCCTGTACCATTCATGGCATCCGGAAGGAACCTTTCCACATCTGGAATGACTCCACCCGGTATGTACACGGAGTGCACATTGGTTTTCTTCCCCTCTCTTGCAGCCATATCCCTAAGGGTCCCACTACGCGCCTGACGTTGGAGCTCCCAGCTACCAGTAAGCCCACCCTCTGCAACCGTCCGGATCTTGCAGACTGAGGGGCAACCTCTGGAACAGGACAAGCAGCCATATTCAGCCGAAGATCAGTATCAGCCGGAGACAGAGCCTGAAACCGGTTCGTCAGAGAAACTGGAGAGGCCTTCCGTTCAGCCCTCTGGAATGTCTTTCGCCACCTGTCACAGTTCGAGACGACCTCCCACTCTACCACGGGTGAGCGGTCAGCCTCAATGTGGGCAGTATCCCGGGCAGCCACAGCCGTAGTCCGATCGGGGGATGCGTTGGACGAGCTGGCCGTCCCCGACAAACCCCCTTCCGGACCCCCACAGTGATGCCCATTGGCAACAGCCTCAAGTTGTGTGACTGAAGCCAACACTGCCTGAAGCTGGGAGCGAAGGGGTGCCAACTCAGCCTGCATCCGACCATAGCAGTCGCAGTCCCTATCCATGCTAAATACTCTTGTGCAAAGAACGTCTGAACTAATCTACAGAGAGCACAAACAATTCGACACAAAATTTAAACAGTTATTAAAATACAAGATTGCCTAGTAAATGCAGTAATGCTGCTACTTGCGCACTGCTTACACACTGTTCTATGGCAGAAGGAGACTACGTGATTTTACACTATTCAGGTACTAAAACGCGATGCTACAACTCTCAAATACTATAATACTCCCAAAATTTATGAATTAAACAATGCAAGTACCCAAAAACACGCAAAGAAATTAAGAATTAAACTACGTAACAAACAAGTGAGCTAAGAGTATACGACTTGTTGTTGGCAGCTGCTTATCCAACTGCGGCAGATACGGCGATTTACATCGATTTAATGTCCAACTGCTGTCTAAATGTCTAACTGCTGTCTAACAGTCTTTCTAATCTGCATTCACACCACCTGGAAAAAGAGAAAAGAGGGAAATATGGAATTTGAGATGTACTTGTGCTGAGAAGTGGTGGAACAAAATGGAACACTTCCCCAGCTTGCCTCGTCCCGATCCGCCACAATACCACATTTCAGGTTAACAGCTTTCATGGAGCGTAATAAGAGAGGGATTTAAACGTGTTATGCAATTAATGTATAGCGTATGTCATGTACTTCAAGAATAAATGTCATTTAAGTGTGTACAGTTAAAAATTAACGGCTTACGTTATGTATTAATTCACCGAGGGATAACAACTGGAAACGTGAAGGACAACCTTTCACTTACAAGTCGTAGAACCCAGTACGTTGTTCTCGATGGTGAGCGATCATCGGAGGTGAGGGTATCACGTGGAGTGCCCCAGGGAGGTGTGGTAGGTCCGCTGTTGTTTTCTATCTACATAAATGATCTTTTGGATAGGGTGGATAGCAATGTGCGGCTGTTTGCTGATGATGCTATGGTGTACGGGAAGGTGTCGTCGTTGAGTGACTGTAGGAGGATACAAGATGACTTGGACAGGATTTGTGACTGGTGTAAAGAATGGCAGCTAACTCTAAATATAGATAAATGTAAATTAATGCAGATGAATAGGAAAAAGAATCTGTAATGTTGGAATACTCCATTAGTAGTATAGCACTTGACACAGTCACGTCGATTAAATATTTGGGCGTAACATTGTAGAATGGTATGAAGTGGGACAAGCATATAATGGCAGTTGTGGGGAAGGCGGATAGTCGTCTTCGGTTCATTGGTAGAATTTTGGGAAGATGTGGTTCATCTGTAAAGAGGACCGCTTATAAAACATTAATACGCCCTATTCTTGAGTACTGTTCGAGCGCTTGGCATCCCTACCAGGTCGGATTGAGGGAGGACATAGAAGCAATTCAGAGGCGGGCTGCTAGATTTGTTACTGGTAGGTTTGATTATCACGCAAGTGTTACGGAAATAATTCAGGAACTCGAGTGGGAGTCTCTAGAGGAAAGGAGGCGTTATTTTTGTGAATCGCTACTGAGGAAATTTAGAGAACCAGCACTTGAGGCTGACTGCAGTACAATTTCACTGCCGCCAACTTACATTTGGCGGGAAGACCACAAAGATAAGATAAGAGACATTAGGGCTCGTACAGAGGCATATAAGCAGTCATTTTTCCCTCGTTCTGTTTGGGAGTGGAACAGGGAGAGAGGATGCTAATTGTGGTACGAGGTACCCTCCGCCACGCACCATATGGTGGATTGCGGAGTATGTATGTAGATGTAGATCTACTCCAAACCAAGCCAAAAAGGCTGTCGCACCTTCCCCACCGCTGAGAGACACGTCAATAGACTGCGATATTATCCATGCGAGAAAACAGCACAATCCCGTTGTGCCCCACTATCCTGTTCTCACCCGAGTTTCCCTACATCTTTTTGTTGGTTAGTGTATTATCCTCTGTTCACAGCTGTGGTTAACTATGGATCACTACTGTGAGAATAACATTTCCGATTCGACTTCCAGCGCTGTAATTTTAATATCGTCGCCAAGGTGTTAATGTTTTCGCCTTATAAAGAATCCAATACTGTCCGGTTCCAACGGTAACTAGTGAAGCCTCCAAGGCTGGTAGGAAGCCTTTGCGACCTCTGTGGGCCTCTGCGGGCGGCATCTTGTCGTTTCCAGCCTCTGGAATGCAAGGCAGTGCGCCGCGCACCACGTAATTTACGACATGGGATTTCACTGTGCCCAGACGTCGTGCATACTTTTTTTTTTCACTGATTTTCTTCGACCGGTTATCGCCTCCTGCGCGGCTTCTTTAAGGAAGACTGCAATCGTTTTTTAGGATGGCTTAAACGCTGAAACACATTGTTTCAGTGTAAAGTGCTTCCGTTGTGTCTCATGTAATAGAAATCATATTCTCAAGCAAGCTGTGAATCCCAGAGTTTTTACGATCTCTTACGAGGAGGGTACCTACGGCCGTCGCAGATCACTTTCCTAACATTCTTTTACCTCGTTTCCCAATAACAATGAGTGCCGCTTCGCGTTAGTAATCACTGCAGTTTTGTCTGGAAACACTCCGATGTGCATGGTCTGCAATCGTACCATTGCCCTCTTGCGATGTAATAGTTCTGTATAACCTGAGACGATTTTGTGTTTCATGATATTACAAAATACTTCTGTTTGACGCTGGTGATTACTCAAACTCTCGTTCTCTCTTACGCACTGACCTGAAAAATGCAATAGTGCACCATTCTTATTAATGACTAACACCCTTCAGGTATCTCCGTAGATTTCATTGAATACATAGAAGACTAGTATTTTCATTCCGTGTATTGTCTAAGCTTATACACATCATAAAGACAGAAAAAATGGACTTACTTCAATTTTCTGGCCTCTTAGAAGTTTGCCTGCTCTTCTTGCTACTTTGGCCTAAAGGGCTCTGTAATTAAACGCAGTTTTCCCAGCCTGGTTACACAAATAAGTCTGCCTTTCTTAATCCCCTGTACAGCATTTGTGCATTAGTATTAATTTTTCGACCCATTCCGCATCTTTTTGAAACTTCTGAAAAAGTTTTTACTTAAACTGCTTAATGCAACTGAACCTTCTTGAACTGCTGAGTGAAACTGAACCTACAGTCACTCTACTTGTTTTTATAATTTCAGCACTGGCCTTCAGAATTTTCCCTGACAAGTACAGCTCAGCCTTATTCTATTAATATATTACCCACAATATACAAGGATAACGCAATCTGACTGCTCAAATAATTAACATAAAAGAATCGCCCTCAATCAGAAGAAATCCTAACAATAACCTACACTTTTTCATGACTCACTTACCTCACAGAAAATCTTCATGACACGAACTACAGCAAATACAACAAGCAAACAGCCAGCTAAATAAAATGGTTCTAACTACTATAGGCTCTAACTACTAGTAGACATGTGGTTAGCAAAGGGAAGATTTTGCTGCTCAGCAATGTATTTAACAGATTTTACCTTAATCATGTCACATCCAGTTCCAAAAATAATATAATCATCAATAATTCCACTATCGAGACATTAGCAAATACATCCATCATCATCTTACAATCCACTTCCAACCAACACTAAATCTCCATGAATGACACTCGTCCAAATCGTTCGCTCGCACTAATACTGCCAACCTCCATCACTGATAACTATTAACTTCTAACTCCCATCACTGCTGACTATTCATTTCTAACTGCGAGTCCGATCAGCCACAGAGTTTCTTACAAAAGGCACACAGCGCTGTCAGTGATATTAATGCAGTCTATAGCGCTGCCAACATACAAACATATAAACGGGCTACTTACATTTTAACAATTTCTCTCTTGTCTTACGACAAGGAAGATGTATACAGTTATAACTAACGCACGCTTTACTTCAATCACCAGACGTATTCTTCGGACAGAAACTGTTCATACTAATTCACTTTCCTTTTAGCATATTATTCATACCATTGTAAACTTACTTAACACCACACGCTACTCTTATATTTTTACCATCTAATCATATAACAAGAATATTCTTTTCTTTCCATTATAATTCACCACTTCCGACTTCAGACTACCTGTAACACTCTTTCCAATTTTCAAACTACATCCAGATTCTCAACACTTCACACACTGACGCGTAGAACAGTTTATCCTACACATTCTCTTTCTAATAACTTCTTTCTGGACAGTCACATCCAGAAATCGAAAGGAGGAGTAGTAAACTCCTGGAATGTATTGTGAAATAAATGATCATAATGAGAATGTTTTGTAGGGGACTACATCATGTGCACCTACTTTTTGTGTCTTTTATTCGGTGCTTCCCATTGTCTTCTGTACCTATAGGCCGATGACACAAGTTCAATGATTTGTCTTAAGTGACAGTCTACAACACCAAAGCCTGGGAGGTAAGTTGGCACCTCTTTATGCACAGCCTCCATGTTCGACGACTTTAGAACGACGCACTAGCACTCTAACCCAAAAGCTTGGCTACCGCGGAGTTATTTACGCACATCTCTTACACCGACTCAGAATTTCAACTTACTGCCAGTTTCTCTTCATACCTACCATGCTCAAAGGCTCTGACCCGTTTTTTGGAGACACCGTCACTGTTAGAAAGGATACATCAGAGAGACTTACTTGAACATTTATGTTTAAGTTCCAGTTTAGAACATAGTTATAATTTGTCTAAAACTGTTAATGCCACATATCCTCGTCCTATACTGTGAAAACGTTGACATCAGTGGTAATCCGTTCGGAGTATCGTTTGCTCTCTAAGTATAGTACAACTTGTGCGAATGCAGCAGATGTTTCAAATGATAGACTGCGAGAGGTGAGGCAGGTTGCAGGGAAATAGTGCTTCTCTTCGTTCTCTGCCAACCAGCAACTCCCGATGGTCTGTGGCGTTCGTCGTCCGAAAAACGCTGCCCTACTATTAACCTTCATTGTCACCCTAGCTACACTATGCGATCATAATTATCCGGACACCTGCCTGAAAATGACTTACAAGTTCGTGGTGTCTTCCTCGGTAATGCTGGAATTCAATATGGTGTTGGCTCACCCTTAGTCTCTTTTGACAGCTTCCACTCTCGCAGGCATACGTTCAATCTGGTGCTGGAAGGTTTCTTGGTGTATGACAGTCCATTCTTGACGGAGTGCTGCACTGAGGAGAGGTATCGATGTCGGTTGGTGAGGCTTGGCACGAAGTCGGCGTTCCAAAACATGTCAAAACTGTTGTAAGGAATTCAGGTCAGGATTCTGTGCAGGCCAGTCCATTACACGGATGTTATTGTCATGTAACCACTCCGCCGCAGGCCGTGCATTATGAACAGGTGCTCGATGCTGATGATAGATGCAGCCGCCATCCCCGAATCGCTCTTCAAAGTGGGAAGCAAGGAGGTGCTTAAAACATCAATGTAGGCCTGTGCTGTGATAGAGCCATGCAAAACAAGGGGTACTCCATGAAAAACACGACCACACTATACCACCAGGGCCTCCGAATTATACTGTTGGCAGTACACACGCTGGTAGATGACTTTCACTGGGCATTCGCATTACCCACACCCTGCCATCGGATCGCCACATTGTGTACAGTGATTCGTCACTCCACACAACCTTTTTCTACAGTTCAATCGCCCAATGTTTACGCTCCTTACACCAAGCGAGGCGTCGTTTGGCATTTAACGGCGTGATGTGTGGCTTATGAGCAGCCGGTCGGCCATAAAATCCAGGTTTTTTCAACTCCCGCCTAACTGTGATAGTACTTACAGTGGATCCTGGTGCAGTTTGGAATTTCTGTATGATGATCTGGATAGATGTCTGCCTGTAACACATTACGACCCTCTTCAACTGTCGACGGTCTCTGTCAGTCAACAGACGAGGTCGGCCTGTACGCTTTTGTGCTGTACGTGTCGCTTCACGTTTGCGCTTCACTATCACATCGGAAACAGTGGACCTAGGGATGTTTAGGAGTGTGGAAATCTTACGTACAGACGTATGGCACAAGTGACACGCAATCACTTCACCGCGTTCTAAGTCCGTGAGTTCCGCGGAGCGCCCCATTCAGCTCTCTCACGATGTGTAACGACTACTGAGGATGTAACGACTACTGAGGTCGCTGATATTACTACCTGCGGTGGGTGGCAACTCAAAGCACCTAATATGAAAACGTATGTTTTTGTGGGTGTGCGGATACTTTTGATAACATAGTGTATGTTGCATTTCGTTCTACGTCATTTAAAATCTCCAGTTTTTTGTATGTTGCGTCTGTGGTAGTAGGAGATGGATACGAGGTACACCTTTTAAACTAAAAGCACACCGACATACAATTTCATGGGTAAAATTTGCGCACTGGTTTTCATAATGTTGCAAGTAGCCAAGCCGGCAAAGTAGCAACAGAAAGCACTTCTAATTTGCTGTCGAAGTAAAAGTTGTTCATCTAAGTGACTAATATCCTTGTTTTACTGATTCGTTGCTTGTTGTATACAGACGACTGTGACACAGTCTTGGAGTCAGGAACACGACGAGGGTTCGATGACAGCCTCCCAATGTACAACTTGTCATCTCCCCTAGGTTCATCGCTTGTGCCGACTTTTAAGTAGACGCGAAAGAATATTCTTCGCCAAGTTTCAGTCACGGCCGTCCGTTAGCGGCGGCGTGTATTTGTGTATGTAGCGCCACTCGTCGAACTGTGGAGAATGCTAGAGTGCTGGAGTTTCTGAACTGAACTAAACGCCTTCTGGTCGCTATTCTGCAGTCTCTTTACTCGGCTGACTTCGGAGTGGCGCGATGAAAGCTTCGGGTGAAGTCGACCGACACTGCAGACCCCGTAGTTTCATCAGCACGTTCCAACACTGGTCTTCTTGCCCACTTTTAATTTACAGCATCAATAGCAAAGCGGAAAATTCATCTGAAACGAGTATGCAGACATCATATCCTCATCATTGTATGAAAGAAAAAAGGCGATGAAACACCACCATCCATTATGTTTAAACTTCGTAAGATGAAATGCATGGAAAACAACTTTTAAGCACTTTTATACACTACTGCCCATTAAAATTGCTACACCACGAAGATGACGTGCTACAGACGCGAAATTTAACCAACAGGAAGAAGATGCTGTGATACGCAAATGATTAGCTTTTCGAAACATTCACACAAGGTTGGCGCCCGTGGCGACACCTACAACGTGCTGACATGAGGGAAGTTTCCAATCGGTTTCTCAGGCACAAACAGCATTTGGCCGGCGTTGCCTGGTGAAACGTTGTTGTGATGCCTCGTATAAGGAGGAGAAATGCGTACCATCACTTTTCCGACTTTGATAAAGGTCGAATTGTGATCTACCGCTGTTTAACGTATCGCGACATTGCTGCTCGCGTTGGGCGAGATCCAATGTCTGTTAACAGAATATGAAATCGGTGGGTTCAGGAGGGTAATACGAAACGCCGTGCTGGATCCCAACGGCCTCGTATCACTAGCAGTCGAGATGACAAGCATCTTATCCGCATGGCTGTAACGGATCACGCAGCCACGTCTCGATCCCTGAGTCAACAGATGGGGACGTTTGCAAGACGACAACCATCTGCACGAACAGTTCGACGACGTTTGCAGCAGCATGGACTATCAGATCGGAGACCGTGGCTGGGGTTACCCTTGAAGCTGCATTACAGACAGGAGCGCCTGCAGTGGTATACTCAGCGACGAACATGGGTGCACGAATGGCGTTAGTTATAACTGTATAAATCTTCCTGGTCGTAAGACAAGAGAGAAATTGTTAAAATGTAAGTAGCCCGTTTATATGTTTGTATGTTGGCAGCGCTATAGACTGCATTAATATCACTGACAGCGCTGTGCGCCTTTTGTAAGAAACTCTGTGGCTGATCGGACTCGCAGTTAGAAATGAATAGTCAGCAGTGATGGGAGTTAGAAGTTAATAGTTATCAGTGATGGAGGTTGGCAGTATTAGTGCGAGCGAACGATTTGGACGAGTGTCATTCATGGACATTTAGTGTTGGTTGGAAGTTAGTTGTAAGATGATGATGGACGTATTTGCCAATGTCTCGATAGTGGAATTATTAATGATTATATAATTTTTGGAACTGGATGTGGCACGATTAAGGTAAAATCTGTTAAATACATTGCTGTGCAGCAAAATCTTCCCTTTGCTAACCACATGTCTACTCGTAGTTAGAGCCTATAGTAGTTAGAACCTTTTTATTTAGCTGGCTGTATGCTTGCTGTATTTGCTGTAGTTCGTGTCATGAAGATTTTCTGTGAGGTAAGTGAGTCATGAAAAGGTGTAGGTTATTGTTAGGATTTCTTCTGATTGAGGGCGATTCTTTTGTGTTAATTATTTGAACAGTCAGATTGCGTTATCCTTGTATATTGTGGGTGATAAATTAATAGAATAAGGCTGAGCTGTATTTGTCAGGGAAAATTCTGAAGGCCAGTGCTGAAATTATAAAAACAAGTAGAGTGACCGTAGGTTCAGTTTCACTCAGCAGTTCAAGAAGGTTCAGTTGCATTAAGCAGTTTAAGTAAAAACTTTTTCAGAAGCTTCAAAAAGATGCGGAATGGGTCGAAAAATTAATACTAATGTACTAATGCTGTCATTTTTTCGGATGAATCCAGGTTCTGTTTACAGCATCATGATGGTCACATCCGTGTTTGGCGACATCGCAGTGAACGCACATTGGAAGTGTGTATTCGTCATCGCCATACTAGCGTTCACCCGGCGTGATGGTATGCGGTGTCATTGGTTACACGTCTCGGTCACCTCTTGTTCACATTGACGGCACTTTGAACGGTGGACGTTACATTTCTAATGTGTTGCGACACGTGGCTCTACCCTCCATTCGATCCCTGAGAAACCCTACATTTCAGCAGGATAATGTACGGCAGCGTGTTGCAGGTCCTGTACGGGCCTTTCTGGATACAGGAAATGTTCGACTGCTGTCCTGGCCAGCACAGTCTCCAGATCTCTCACCAATTGAAAACGACTGGTCAATGGTGGGCGAGCTACTGGCCCGTCACAATATGCCAGTCACTACTCTTGATGAACTGTGGTATCTTGTTGAAGCTGCATGGGCAGCTGTACCTGTACACGCCATCGAAGCTCTGTTTGACTCAATGCCCAGGCGTATCAGCGCGTTGTTACGGCCAGAAGTGGTTGTTCTGGGTACTGATTTCTCAGGATCTATGCACCCAAATTGCGTGAAAATGTAATCACATGTCAGTTCTAGTATAATATATTTGTCCAATGAATGCCCGTTTATCATTTGCATTTCTTCTTGGTGTAGCAATTTTAATGGCCAGTAGTGTACATAGCGCCAAGGTTTATAAACCATTTATCCACCTGTTATCAATACCACGGCCTCGCAAGTGAAGAATTTAATCTTTGTTACCGCTGATGCATGACTAAGGACCGATCATTTAATACACTAGTGGTGTTCAAAAAGGATTGAAACATTTCATTCTGAAAGCAGGTTGATTTTACTCAGGATTTCCACACACGATTCCATTCCCTATTCTTTTGGCCCAGAAACTATATTTTTCAACATAAGTTTCGTGCAATGCGCCGGTCTACACCACCTTAATGGGAAGTCTGTATGCCCGAATAGTACCAGTGCACTTCATCAATAACCTCCCCTTCATCCACGTACTGCTTCCTGCGGAGTACATCCTACATTGGGCCAAGCTCACTGGTCGTTATCGTGTTCTGATAGGCAGCACGGAACCAAGTGGCCGCACATCTTTGGGTACCACAACTGGTGGACGCATGTGGCTGCACTACCAACAGAGACATCCAGTTGTGCAAGTTGTTTGCTCTTTGATCTGTCGATCGCCTCTAATGAGAGTGCCCGCACGTTCCAGCACTGCAGGAGTCACAGCACTGTCCGACCGACCGGCAGGCTGGATATCGGACAGGTTTACGCGATGTTGTTGCGATGATGACAGTCGCCTCGCCCAACGACTCACCATGCTTTTGTTTACCGTCAGGCCTCTGTAGACGTTCTTCAAGCGCCAATGAACATCCTCGATACTGTGGATCCGGACAAAAGAAACACAATGACAGCTTTCTGCTTGGAACGCAACTTCGTTGCAGACGCCATTTCGGAACTTCATTCAACTATTCGCGTTGGAGCGGGAATATCCCGTGATGTTCCACAGCAAAGTCCGCTTTTTTTAAAACTGAAACTGGCGGAGTAAAAAGTGTTGCATTACTTATCGAATGCCCTTCGTATAGGCCTATACGCCACTTGCATGCATACAAGTCAGTCACGCTGCGTTAACACAATTTCCTGTTTGTACAACATCACAACGAACAACAGACTGGCATCCGCATTTTTGCCATCAGGAATGGGCAGTATGTGCCACTCATTCTTTTCGCTCGTCTGAGATCAGTACCACGCGACAGGCGTTTTTATTACCAAAAAAAGGCATTCGGAAGAATGGTCAGACAATAGTCAGGCCAAAAGCTAGACTGATTTTTAGAGCCGAAAGTAAGTAGATCAAAGTAAACTACTTCACAGATAGTCAGTGTCTTATACGGAGTCCACAAAACTTATTTTGTGAGGAAATCAAGTATGGAAAAATTAGCTCAATTTTCCAGCTCATACGGCAGCAGAATGTTAACTCTTTAACCTTTTGTATTTTGCTCTGTTCAGCATTTCTAACTTCTAGATATAACGAATAATCACCACAATTAGCAATAAACTTAACTGTAGATGAACACACAAAATAAGTTAGGGAAACACGTAGTCACAAGAAATAGAAGTAAGTTATCATCACACGATGACTGCGGACCAAAAGGGATTTAATATCTGGGACGGTACCTATCTCAGTAACCTCAGGACAAGGAACAGGTTTTAGAGCGCGTATCGCTGTTTATGAGACAACAGGCATTCATTACACAGGTACATCACAACAGCTTTTCAATATAAGGACAATGAAATATTAATAAATAAAGTAAATAAAAAATGAACTTTACAGTATAAAAGCTACAAAAATAAAAAATAAAAATAATAAAAAAACTTGTAGTGCAAAGAGCTAAACTAGCGTCAAGAACAGAAGTAATTATTACATTTAGGAGCTTATGGGTAGGTCAGCAGACGACGTGAAGTCATTAGTGTAAAAACGTACGCGTCTGTGACGATCACTACATCTTTACCATCTCTGCTCCTTCACACATTCTGTGTTGGACGACTGGACGAAATGACAATAAAGAAAAGTAACGTAACTGACGCTTTATCAACAGATATTCTGCACGGTATTAAGAACCTTATTCACCATACAGCTTCGGCGATCAGATGAAAACAATAATCTGAATGTGCGACAGGCATTTAGTAACCAAATAATGCCGTATGGAAACAGTATATGCGAGTCTTACAAAATCCTAAAAAACTATATTATTTTGTTTCCGTTACTCGTTTAGCAAGATTTATTTAGCTGTGTGCTATTTACTACAAAATTCTATGTATTCATAGATATTTAAGTATTATTGCTGAATTACATGACATCAGTTCACTTGAGCATCAGTAAGTTGTGGTAAAAATGTTCAAGACGATTCATTAACCCTAGAACACTAAAGAGGGAAGATATTACATTGGTTCTAAACCATCAGTTATTGTACTACCCCAGATTTAATCAAAGGAAGTCATAATTTATAGGTTATGCATTAGTTAATTGCAATTATTATACCTCTAATGGTATGTTGCATACCGAATAGTATAAAATATCCTGTTTTATAACGTGCTGCAATCGTTAATTTTTCGATGGTTTAGTAATCTAGGGTTAACTCTATTATCATGGCAGAAAAAAATAAAAGATATAACAGTAGGTGGTGGTGGTGGGATCACTCATGGAACAATTCCAGCAGTAGTTGGTGTTAGAGCTGCATCTCTTTTAGATTGAAGTCAGTTGATAGATATACCTGCTTAAAGGAAATCCCTCTAACTAAGGAATCACCTTCAGAGGACGTTACGTTTCCATTCAGAGAAGAAATTAGCATACTTCATCAGAATGTAAGAGGTATTAGAGATGAAGTTAGTGAACTGCTTATAGCTGTTGATTCTGAAACTATTGGTATATCAGAGCACTATTTAATTAATTTGACAATTCAGAGCCTTCCTTTCCCAGGAAACAGATTAGCTGGCTGTTTTTCAAGGAGTTTCTTGTGGAGTGGGCAAATGGCCATGTACATAAGAAACAGTATTCCATTTGAGTACATAGGCATCTCACAATACTGCATTGAATAGATATTTGAATGTTGTGAAGGGGAAGTCGAATTTAGTAAAACTAACCTTCTACTTTTTGTTGTTTATAGGTCCCCTAACTCTGACTTCAAAGCATTTCTGCTCAAGCTAGAAAGAGCTCTTGATTCACTTTATAGGAAGTACCAGAAATTACTTATATGTGGTGACTTCAATATTAATTTTGTATATGATTTTCCAAGAAAAAGGATGTTGGTAGATCTCCTAAGTTCATATGATCTGATGCAGAATGTGTTTCTTCCAAGTAGGGTGCGGTGGAACAGTAGCACAGCCATAGACAATATTTTTATTGATTCTTCGTTACTACATGGGAATTCTGTTAGTAAAAGGGTGATGCACAAATTTTAACTCTAAAAGGCTTTTGTACTCAGTCAGATGTCACATATAATTACAAACTACCTAGGATAGTATATCCAACGACAGTAGAGAGTTTTTTAAACCTCGTCAAGGAACAAGAGTGGCAGGATGTTTATAATGCCAATAACATAGATGACAAATATAATGCTTTCTGTAACACATTTCTCATACTCTTTGTGAGTTGCTTTCCATTTGAACGTTCTAAACAGGGTACTAGAAGTAAAAGACAACCTTGGGACTAACTAGTGGGATAAAGATATCATGTAGAACAAAGCAAGGGTTATATCAAAATGTTAGAAGTAGTCACAATAAAGCTAACGTAGCCCATTATAAACAGTACTGTAAGGTGCTTAAAAATGTTGTTAGGAAGAAAAAGAGTGTTCGGTACGCAAATACAATAGATAATTCAGAGGATAAAATTAAAACCGTATGGTCAGTTGTGAAGCAAGTGTCTAGCCAACAGGACAAGGTCGTCGACATAAAGTCAATTCGTAGTGAAAATATTTCTGTTACTGAGAAATCAGATATACATACAGTGTTTAACAATCTTTTCTGAGCATTGCTGGTGAATTAAATAAAAATTTAGTTTCTACAGGGGATCATACAACTCTCTTGGCAAAAGCCTTTCCGAGATTGATGACAGATATACTCCTCTATGATACAGACGAAGGGGAGACTGTGAGTCAATAATTAAATCACTTAAGACTGAGGACTCTCATGGATATAATGGAGGGCCTAGCAGAATACTGAAGTACTATCCTGCACATGTTAACTCTGCTAACTCTGCACTTAGCCATATTTGTAATTTTTCCTTTAGGAGTGGTCAGTTTTCTGAACAACTAAACACTCAATAGTAAGGCCGCTTTATAAAGTGGGAGAAAGGGATAATGTAGACAATTTTAGACTTATTTCTATGCCATCAGTGTTTGCTAATGTTGTTGAAAAGGCTGTGTATGTAAAGATAATTAATCATTTTATATCACACAATTTGTTAGCAAATGTACAGTTCAGCTTTAGAAGTGGTTTAACAACTGAAAATGCCATATTCTCTTTTCTCTGTGAGGTACTGCAAAAGGTTTGGAAAGCTAGGTATACTTTTTTATTTAACTAAGGCATTTGATTGTGTTGATGACAAAATATTGCTTCAGAAGTTGGACCATTACAGAAGGGAGTAGCTCACAATTGGTTCACCTCTTACTTTAACAGCAGACAGTAAAAGGTCATTATTCACAGTGCTAGGAATGGCTGTGATGTGGGGTCTGAGAGGGGTACGATCAAATGGAGGGTGCTCCAGGGATCAGTGTTGGGGCCCCCCTATCACTTATTTGTATAAATGATATGCCCTCTAGTAATACGGGTAACCAGTAATGAACTGTGGATTTAATTTCAAAGAATATTCTAAAAATTTTATTTTATTTACTAGCAATTCATCAAGAACATTAACACATTTAATCACACTATGTGAGCGTGAAGTAGTTGCCTTCGAGTAACTGATGAAATCATAATCAAATTGCCTTTAACAAATGGAAATTTTATTTCTAAAGGCGTTTCTCCCTTTTTTTTTTTTAAAAAAAAAGAAACAGATTTAAAATTATAAGCAGAAAGCACCCTCTAAATATCAAGTTACAATTTATTCAGAGACAGAAAGAAACAAATTTTTTGAGTGTATGAGCTTTCGGGCTGAGAACCTTGCCACTCCCTTTTGACACGGCCGTAGTCACGACCGCTCACAATAATCTCTGAAAGACTACACTGGTGCAAATCTGCATCGCACCAGATTACTTTAAACTAGAAGTTTTAACAATTCACACAATGACACAAACTATGCACCCCGTAGGAGGGATGGAAATGGTACAAAACACTAAAATTAAAAGATTAACTTGCCACCGAAGGTGCAACTTGATTTTAACTTCTAAGAAAAGCCTTACGGTGGAAGGGTGACAACTTTATATACTAAAATGACCATTTAAATAAAAGCCCTGAAATGCAATTTTATATAAAATTATACAAGGTTGGCCAAATAAGTTATCATGCTGTACACTACACAGATACCGCCTCTCAAGATGATAGGCAAGATCAAAACATATTTCAGGAATTAGGCCGTTGCACTCCAAGCAATAAATTCGTTAACACGCCGAATCCGACAAACATGACGGAGGCGGCTCTGACCGACAGACATACTAGCACTCCGACAGACAATCTGACCGATTTCCAACCGTCAGATCCAGCTGCAAAAACAACAGAGAATACCGGACGATGTCGAGTAAACCAAGATACCTGCACCTTCTAACTCGGTCTCACCAAGATCAAGGCATCAAACACCACTCAAGACAAGTTTAAAATAATACAGAAAACACAAGTCACAACTGTCAAATCACGACGGAAGAAGGCTGCAGGTTCTAGACAACAACACACACCACCTGTTAGCACACGCGTGAACGGCTGAGCAAACAATAATCCATAAATATCGAACAAATCCTAACAGTCGAGATTTAAAAAGAAGTAACTAATTATGTAAATAGGTTGTACAGAACTGTAACCAGTCACTTTTTTGAATAATTGTGTTTTATTCCATGAACCGGTTTTCGGACCTTTTCAGGTTCATTTTCAGATGGTTTCAGGAAGTTATATCATTACTGGTAGCATAATGCTGGAGGTTGTACAGAGTTTCAGGGAGAGCATAAGGGAACAATTGACAGGAATGGGGGAAAGAAATACAGTAGAAGAAGATTGGGTAGCTTTGAGGGATGAAGTAGTGAAGGCAGCAGAGGATCAAGTAGGTAAAAAGACGAGGGCTAGTGGAAATCCTTGGGTGACAGAAGAAATACTGAATTTAATTGATGAAAGGAGAAAATATAAAAATGCAGTAAATGAAGCAGGCATCTCAAAAATGAGATCGACAGGAAGTGCAAAATGGTAAGCACGCATGGCTAGAGGACAAATGTAAGGATGTAGAGACTTATCTCACTAGGGATAAGTTAGATACAGCCTACAGGAAAATGAAAGAGACCTTCAGAGAAAAGAGAACCACCTGTATGAATATCAAAAGCTTAGATGGAAACCCAGTTCTAAGCAAAGAGGGGAAAGCTGAAAGGTGGAAGGAGTATATAGAGGCTCTATACAAGGGCGATGTACTTGAGGACAATATTATGGAAATGGAAGAGGATGTAGATGAAGATGAAATGGGAGATATAATACCGCGTGAAGAGTTTGACAGAGCACTGAAAGACCTGAGTCGAAACAAGGCCCTGGGAGTAGACAACATTTCATTAGAACTACTGACGGCCTTGGGAGATCCAGTCCTGACGAAACTCTACCATCTGGTGAGCAAGATGCATGAAACAGGCGAAATACCCTCAGACTTCAAGAAGAATATAATAATTCCAATCCCAAAGAAAGCAGGTGTTGACAGATGTGAAAATTACCGAACTATCAGTTTAATAAGTCACGGCTGCAAAATACTAACGCGGATTCTTTACAGACGAATGGAAAAACTAGTAGAAGCCGACCTCGGGGAAGATCAGTTTGGATTCCGTAGAAATGTTGGGACACGTGAGGCAACGACTTACCTTAGAAGCTACATTTAGGAAAGGCAAACCTACGTCTCTAGCATTTGTAGCTTTTGACCATGTTGACTGGAATACGCTCTTTCAAATTCTGAAAGTGGCAGGGGTAAAATACAGGGAGCGAAAGGCCATTTACAATTTGTACAGAAACCAGATGGCAGTTATAAGAGTCGAGGGGCATGAAAGGGAAGCAATGGTTGGGAAGGGAGTGAGACAGGGTTGTAGTCTCTCCCCGATGTTATTCAATCTGTATATTGAGCAAGCAGTGAAGGAAACGAAAGAAAAATTCGGAGTATGTATTAAAATCCATGGAGAAGAAATAAAAACTTTGAGGTTCGCCGGTGACATAGTAATTCTGTCAGAGACAGCAAAGGACTTGGAACAGCGGTTGAATGGAATGGATAGTGTCTTGAAAGGAGGGTATAAGGTGAACATCAACAAAAGCAAAACGAGGATAATGGAATGTTGTCGAATTAAGTCGGGTGATGCTGAAGGAATTACATTAGGAAATGAGACACTTAAAGTAGTAAAGGAGTTTTGCTATTTGGGTAGCAAAATAACTGATGATGGTCGAAGTAGAGAGGATATAAAATGTAGACTGGAAATGGCAAGAAAAGCGTTTCTGAAGAAGAGAACTTTGTTAACATCGAGTATAGATTTAAGAGTCAGGAAGTCACCTCTGAAAGTATTTGTATGGAGTGTAGCCCTGTATGGAAGTGAAACATGGACGATAAATAGTTTGGACAATAAGAGAATAGAAGCTTTTGAAATGTGGTGCTACAGAAGAATGCTGAAGATTAGATGGGTAGATCACATAACTAATGAGGAAGTATTGAATAGGATAGGGGAGAAGAGAAGTTTGTGGCACAACTTGACTAGAAGAAGGGATCGGTTGGTAAGACATGTGTTGAGGCATCAAGGGATCACCAATTTAGTATTGGACGGCAGCGTGGAGGGTAAAAATCGTAGAGGGAGACCAAGAGATGAACACACTAAGCAGATTCAGAAGGATGTAGGTTGCAGTAGGTACTGGGAGATGAAGAAGCTTGCACAGGATAGAGTAGCATGGAGAGCTGCATCAAACCAGTCTCTGGACTGAAGACCACAACAACAACAATGCTGGGTGCTGGCTCTATGGCAGAAAGATGGGTCACACTTTAATGTATCGCCATGACTATAGCTTATCTCTCGATATGGGCGTAAATTTAGTTTTTACTTACTGCGACAGTATAGCCGGCTTCCAGAATGAGATTTTCACGCTGCAGCGGAGTGTGCGCTGATATGAAACTTCCTGGGAGATGAAAACTGTGTACCGGTCCGAGACCCGAACTACGGGACCTTTGCCTTTTGCGGGCAAGGCAAAGGTCCCGAGCTTGAGCTTCGGTCCGGCCCACAGCCTCAATCTGCCAGGAAGTTTCAGTATAGCCGGTTTTTTTCGGTTAGTGTCCATCTGTCTGCCTCCATTTTGATGTCCAGTAGTTATGTCAGTACACACACTTTTCCAGCATCCAGCATGCGTTCTGAAACTGTTGCTTGTAACAAAGATCTTGACAGAAAGATATGGCATAGGCCTTCTTTGTACAGAGATGTAATTTGCTGTTCTCTACATGTATTAAAGTCGATATAACAGCAAGTATTTTAATCAGAATGGCGATAACATGAGCGTACAAGGTAAATTAAATAAATAAATTACTACAAGAACAAACTTTAGGTGATCTGATATGTTATTTCTAATTGTATATTACAGGCAGTTTATAGCATTTTTCTTGAATCATGTTTGGCGTTTACATGAGTACCCAGGAATAATTAATACAGAGCTATTATATCTGCAGTGAGATGCAGCTATCTGTATGACTATGACCTTTATAATTAAATTAATAACAAATCTTCAGATGAACTGTTGAGTTATTCCTGTTGTTATGTTTACATGATCTGGGGTATTATCAAGAGTAGATTCTGTTTATTTTAGATAAAGGTATATGTATAAAAGTTATAATGATTGTAGTGGACTAAAGCTGTTTGTATGGCTGTACACTCTATATTTAAAAAGTCATGAACAAAAGTTCTTTAACTGTTGACTTATTTTTATTCTTACATTAGAGTGATCTGGAATATTGTTAAAGGCAGCTTCTGTTTGTTCCAGTTAGAATTAATATGTATAAAAGTACTGATTTATGTTAACAGTAGAGGGCTTTAAGATTTAGAAATATAGTACAGGTTTTATTCTGTGGTAGAATATTACATTGACATCAGTGTGGTTAGGATGTAAGGAGAGGGAGGGGGTGTCTTTGCGACGGGGGGGGGGGGGGGAGGAGCCGGTGTAGGGTTCATTGAGTTATTACTTGTTTTGAACAAGTAGATCTTCAAAGTTCTGAAGGAAAAATTTGTTTCTCAGTTCAGTTTGATCATTGAGTAGGTAGTCAGGTGCTGTATTTGTGTAGATAAATATTTCAATTTCTTTAAGAAGGTCAAGTATTGTGTCTTTGTTGGCAAACAACATAGAACAGAAGCTCCGAATACTACATTTTGCTACTCAACGCTGTAGAAACCATGTCATGTCGGACGTCCAATAATGAAATTATGATTTATTTAGTTTGTTGCCCCAGTTATACAGGGTGTTACAAAAAGGTACGGCCGAACTTTCAGAAAACATTCCTCACACACGAATAAAGAAAAGATGTTATGTGGACATGTGTCCGGAAACGCTTAATTTCCATGTTAGAGCTCATTTTAGTTTCGTCAGAATGTACTGTACTTCCTCGATTCACCGCCAGTTGGCCCAATTGAAGGAAGGCAATGTTGACTTCGGTGCTTGTGTTGAAATGCGACTCATTGCTCTACAGTACTAGCATCAAATGGTTCAAATGGATCTGAGCACTATGGGACTTAACATCTATGGTCATCAGTCCCCTAGAACCTAACTAACCTAAGGACATCACACAACACCCAGTCATCACGTAGCATCAAGAACACCAGTAAGTAGCATCAAAAGGTTAGTGTTCATCATGATCGTGGTTTTGCAGTCAGTGCAATGTTTACAAATGCGGAGTTGGCAGATGCCCATTTGATGTATGGACTAGCACGGCGCAATAGCCGTGCCGCGGTACATTTGTATCGAGACAGATTTCTAGAGCGAAGGTGTCCCGACAGGAAGACGTTCGAAGCAATTGATCGGCGTCTTAGGGAGCACGGAACATTCCAGCCTATGACTCGCGACTGGGGAAGACCTAGAACGACGAGGACACCTGCAATGCACGAGGCAATTCTTCGTGCAGTTGACTATAACCCTAATGTCAGCGTCAGAGAAGTTGCTGCTGTACAATGTAGCGCAGACTACGTATCGAGAGTGCTACGGGAGAACCAGTTGTTTCCGTACCATGTACAGCGTGTGCAGGCACTATCAGCAGCTGATTGGCCTCAACGGGTACACTTCTGCGAATGGTTCATCCAACAATGTGTCAATCCTCGTTTCAGTGCAAATGTTCTCTTTACGGATGAGGCTTCGTTCCAAAGTGATCAAATAGTAAATTTTCACACTCAACATGTGCGGGCTGACGAGAATCCGCACGCAATTGTGCAATCACGTCACCAACACAGATTTTCTGTGAACGTTTGTGCAGGCATTTTTGGTGATGTCTCGATTGGGCCCCATGTTCTTCCACCTACGATCAATGGAGCACGTTATGATTTCATACGGGATACTCTACCTGTGCTGCTAGAACATGTGCCTTTACAAGTACGACACAACATGTGGTTCATGCACGATGGAGCTCCTGCACATTTCAGTCGAAGTGTTCTTACGCTTCTCGACAACAGATTGGGTGACCGATAGATTGATAGAGGCGGACCAATTCCATGGCCTCCACGCTCTCCTGACCTCAACCCTCTCGACTTTCATTTGTGGGGGCATTTGAAAGCTCTTGTCTACGCAACCCCGATACCAAATGTAGAGACTCTTCGTGCTCGTATTGTGGACGGCTGTGATACAATACGCCATTCTCCAGGGCTGCACCAGCGCATCAGGGATTCCATGCGACGGAGGGTGGATGCATGTGTCCTCGATAACGGAGGACATTTTGAACATTTCCTGTAACAAAGTGTTTGAAGTCACGGTGGTACGTTCTGTTGCTGTGTGTTTCCATTCCATGATTAATGTGATTTGAAGAGAAGTAATAAAATGAGCTCTAACATGGAAAGTAAGCGTTTCCGGACACATGTCCACATAACATATTTTCTTTCTTTGTGTGTGAGGAAAGTGTCCTGAAAGTTTGGCCGTACCTTTTTGTAACACCCTGTATACGTTTATGTGAAAATACTTTCAGAACGGTGATAAGGCCTGAAACGTGTATCACCAAAACGTGCACCACAAATCACGAATAAGGAGTGAGTAATGTGGTGTGGTTACCGTTGCAGAGGGAACAGCGCAGCACAGTGCAGTTGTGTCGCTAGTCCACTGTATTCTGTGAAATACACGAGGTGCATATCGGCCAACTATTCGTCAGTAAACCTATCCATGCTGCTGTGTGTTATTGTTAGCGCACAACTACCACTGCCGGAGAAACAAAACCGAGCCACACTGATTGCAAGCTGAAGAGCGAAGAGTAAAGTGTTCATTAGTGTTGTCAACAGTGAGTTCCGTGCGTCAACAGAACACGTTTGTTTCCAAAAAAGACATACAGCGCATACCGAAGTCATCTGCACTGTTGGGGCGAGTTTTTCAGTACAACACAGAAAATGGTTCAAATGGCTCTGAGCACTATGGGACTCAACTGCTGAGGTCATTAGTCCCCTAGAACTTAGAACTACTTAAACCCAACTAACCTAAGGACATCACAAACATCCATGCCCGAGGCAGGATTCGAACCTGCGACCGTAGCGGTCTTGCGGTTCCAGACAGCAGCGCCTTTAACCGCACGGCCACTTCGGCTGGCTACAACACAGATGCAAAAATAAATGAAGTAAGAAATCAAAGGAAATACAGTCACGTTTTGGAGGTACATTCGTCGCGAGAGATTCCGCAACTGTTTTGTTATTTAAAATTTGTGGTTTATTTTACTGTCTCGGTTGCACAGTTTATTTCGATATAACTTGATCGTCTTCAGACGCCAGCAGCGTGGGCCTCTGGTCCACGTCTGACACCCTTAGTAAGGCCAGTCACTTTGCCTCCTACCTTTCTGATATCTTTTCCATCCCCAACGATCCCCAGTTCGATTACTCCCTCTTCCCTGATGTCCGCGATCGAACTGACACCTCTGTCTCTCCCTGGTTTCCAGTACTTGGACAACATTGCACACACGGAACTCCATGCCCCTATCACTACACAGTATCTCATTGCTACACTCCGCACAAAACGCAACACCGCTCCTGGTCATGATTGGGTCACCTACTGCCACCTTCGTGAAGCTCCTGTCTCTTTCCTCTCCACCCTGGCCAGGCTCTACAATGTAGTCCTGTCCACCGGCTACTAGCCCGACCTGTGGAAAACCTCACGTATCCTGATGTTCCTTAAACCCGGTAAACCGCCGTCCATCGTCTCCTCCTACCATCCCATCAGCCTTACCTCGGTCTTCAGCAAGGTCCTGGAATCCATCCTCACCCGACGCATCCACCAGCATCATCGCCAGCACTGCCTCCTTCCCGTTACCCAGTGTGGCTTTCGACCGTCCTGCTCTTCCGATGACCTTCTCCTCCACCTCACTCATCTCCTTTCTGAACAGCTAAATTCCCATCGCTCCGCAATCTTCCTCTCCCTGGACCTCAAACTTGCCTATGACCATGTATGGCATTCCGGTCTCCTCTTCAAGCTTCAAACCTTCGCCCTTCCCATTAACTACGTCTGTCTGATCGGCTCCTTTCTCTCCCACCGTCCTACCTACATCACCATCCATAACACGGAGTCCTACACCTTTTCTCCCTCCGCCGGTGTGCCCCAAGGCTCTGTCCTCTCCCCCTTCTGTACCTTTTGTATAAGGCGGACATGCCGCCGCCGTCAACCCCCGTCCACCTTCTCCAGTTTGCCGATGACAGTGCCTTCCTTGCCCTCGCCCCCACCCTGCAGCGTTCCCAACACCTTCTCCAATCCCATCTTGACCGGTTCACTGCTTGGTGCAACCAGTGGTTGCTCATGGTCAATCACTCCAAAATCCAATCGATCATTGTAGGCAAAACCACCCCTTCCTTCCGCCTCCTTGGTTTCTATCTCACCATCTATGGCCGTCCTATCGCCCTCACCCCCACCCTTAAGTACCTTGGCGTCACCCTCGACCGTCGCCTCTCCTGGATCCCCCATCTCCGGACAATCCAAGCCAAGGCACGCTCCCGACTCCTTCTCCTCAAGCTCCTTTCTGGTCGTACTTGGGTCTGGACCCCTCCACCATACTCCACACCTATAAATCCCTCATCCGCCCTATACATTGTTACGCCCATCCTGCCTGGATCTCCGCCCCCCCCCCTATCTTTTACAAATCCCTTCAGATCCTTGAACGCCATGCTCTCTGCCTCGCCTATCGCATCCATCTCCCCTCCACCACGCTGATCCTGTATGACTTCATTCCGTTCCCCCACCTCTTCCTTTTCCTTGAACGGATACGGATCCTGTACACCTCCTGAAAACTCGATCCTCCTCACCTGCTTGTCTTCCCCATCCTCTCCCACCCCCTCCCACTGTCGCGCCTGTATTCCCACGTCCCACCCGGTCTCCATCTCTCCACCCTCCTTACCTTCTCCCAAGGTGGCTTCCGCCAGCTCCCCCTCCCTGATGATGCCCTCCTCCCCTCCATCTAGCCCTCCTACCAACTTTGATCCTCCCTCCCTCTTCCTGTGTTTGCTCCTTTGGGCACGCTCCCTCCCTTCTCTCCCCCTTCTCTCCCTCCTCCATTTCTCCCCACCCCTCCCCCAGGCTTCCCCTCCCCTGTCCCTCTACTCCTCCTCCCATCTCCTCAGCCATTGGCATCTTCGTTCTCCCCTCTCCCCCCCTCCCCCTTCTTCCCCTTTTGGCAGGTCCCCAGACTCGCACACGCTACGTGGACATTCACGCGCCGGAGATCATCGCCATTAGTGTCTCGTGTGTGCCGTCGTGTTTAGTGTTCAGTGTTGACCATCACACTCCATCGTTCACCAGTGCCATCGACATCTTCAGTGTTTGTGCGTCGTGTCAACAGTTTGTAGTGTGGATTGTCATCGAGTGTGAACAGCTTCAAGTTTTTTACATTCATGTGTCTACTGTTATTTCCCCGCCGTTTTGTTCCAACTCTTGTGTCTTCTCTGTTTTAACATTGTACTATCTTGGGCTGAAGAGCAGCGTATTGTGCTGCTGCCAGCCTACCTGTTTTTATACGGGTATTAAAATCACAATAAAGAAGAAAAAGAGGAGATGGCAGAAGAAGGGGAAGGGGAAGGTGGTGAAAGGGGGGAAGAGTGGGGTAAGGGTGTTTGGTATACTGGAGATAAAGTAGGGAAAAGCAGTTTTATTTTTAAATCTGAAGATGATAAACTTTGACCGAAACTAGTCATATTTAAGAAAGGGACGTAATTGAGACCCAAATAAACGACAAATTTTAAATAAAGAGATACAGTTTTCTCTGTAACAAGCCACAGGAAACCATGGGTCCCTTACATCAAAGTACTCAGAAAATGTTCCAAAACAGTCAAAGTGCGTTTACGGTGTCAGCAGATTTTACGAGAAATGAATATGTTTGTACCCGTCGCGGTGAATCATGGGAAACGGTAACGTGCAATCAGGACCGAGATGCAAGTATCCAATGAGATTCTAGCTTTTCATTTGTTTCCCTCTGTAAACAAACGTGCGATCTCTCCGTGCTTTCAGTAACGTAGTTGCATCGGACACTGTGTCTTTGAAACGAATACGACTGCTGTTCGTTTTATTCGCAGTAATTTAAGCTGTCGTATTAGGTTCCTGCCTAACCACAACTTCGAAAATCGTCATATGTTAATAGAAATTAGGGAAACAATTATGGCAAGCAAGGCTATAAATACGATAGCTATCTGTCTCACTATCAGTAATGTAAGCTACGCTATTAGGTTCCTGAATAACAACATACTTGAAAATTGTCACACGTTGCAGTTTCTCATTTACTTCACACTGTGAACAAATCTGCGTGCATACCGTGCTTCCAGCAATATATTTGCATCGAACGCTGTAAATGGACTTCCCCGCTATTACGACTGGCGTTCGTTTTACTCGCAGTAAATTTAAGCTGTGCTGTTAGGTTCCTGCATAACCACAGCCTAGAGAATCGTCACATATTGTTAGGAAGCAGTGAGGCATTTCTGACAAGTAAGCTGTACTATGAAGTTCCACCCTAACCACATATTCCGACATTGTAACGTAATGTCGCCACATATTGTTACAAAACAGTGAAACGTTTTTGACTAGCAAGCTGTGCTGTAAAGTTGCAGTCCGACGACAAACTCGGACATCATAACATAATTACAAGAAATTGTGAAGTATTTGTACCTTTGCTATTAGGTTGCGTGCCAACGGTATATTCGTAAATGTTAAATTAATAGTAAGAAATATCAAATTATTTTTCACAATCAGTAACAAAACTGGAACCTGTGGTATTAGGTCGTGTTTAACGGTATGCTGCAGACTACAGAAAAAATATGATTCTTCTGTAGATCAAGTAAGGAAATAGTGTCAGGGAAGTGTACTGAACAACACAACTTTATTGTATATTCACAGGTCTTTGTCACTGCTTGAAGTGCAGTTAGCAACAT
The DNA here is from genome assembly GCF_023864345.2 of Schistocerca serialis cubense. Taxonomy (NCBI): domain Eukaryota; kingdom Metazoa; phylum Arthropoda; class Insecta; order Orthoptera; family Acrididae; genus Schistocerca; species Schistocerca serialis. The sequence goes on along the minus strand of NC_064644.1, from coordinate 80,822,008 downwards.
ATTTAGCTCCTAAGATAAACAAGAGGAAAAAAGGAGAATAGGCCACAGGTTTCATTAGTATTATAAATCCTTTTGAAATCAAAAGTATTCTTGCACTTATTAGAAGTACGGGAAGGACTTCTGATGGCAGGCAACGTGCCCTCAGTGCTATTCGTGTGTGCAGTTGCCTCTGGGCCTTTGAAGTGGAAACAATATTTCAGCGACGGGCGAACGAAACCTTCGTCGCCAGGGCAAATGTATGAAGAAAAACAGTCGGAAATAACAGTGCTCCCTGGCAATACATACTTATTCAGAATCCCGAGAAGAATATGTTTCGTCCTCTTCTGTACTACTTCGAAGATATAATTACAGCTGTCTCATTCCAGTTCAACGAAGACCCAGCTTCCGACAACACGCTTTCCTCTATGAAATTCTTCTCTGGACTTTCGTTTCACTGCCATGAAGGTCTCTATGCCAACCTAAAACACACACCGAGACAAAAACTCCTCCAGTATGCCAAGTGAGTTCGGCCAGGTGTAGTTCTGAAGCTATGAAAGTACTGGAACAGTTACTGTCGCACAGAAATGTCAGCTCCAAAGTATCACCAACCGATAGTCTTCTGCCACAAAATCAATTACTAAGACGAGAGATATGTCAACCGTCTTTGACGACACCATTCAATACCATATATATATATATATATATATATGTGTGTGTGTGTGTGTGTGTGTATGTGTTCGGACACTGCAAACCATCACAGTATCAGAAATCAGAGTAAATCACGGAATATATAACCATCTAAGAAATCTCGCTAGTATGAAACCTATCGAAACTCGCTAACTGTATGTAATGTAAATTCTGAATTCCTACGAGACAAACATAATTATTAGCTTATTTTATTAACGAAAAGTAAAGACGTGAAAAAATGTGTCGTCATGACAAAAATTAAATATAGGTTAAGTTCATTTGCGTAACATAAAAAATGAAGCATTATTCTCGTTGGATACCTGCATCTCGCTCTGCCTTCGTTTCCCATGATTCATTGCAGCGGTTGCCAACACGTATACGTCTCCTAAAATCCGGCGACAACGTGACAGCCTGCGAGTTCACAATTATAGTTGTTTACACATGACTTGCAGATTTCCCAAAGAATTATTTGATGCAGAGGAAGAATATCACACACACAGATACAAAAGTGTTTAACTCCTCTATCTTTTTCTATGTTTACGTGCTATTTACAACTCAAATTTTTCTAGCTGCTCATTTCTTGCTTGTAGGTAATGTGTAAGTCAGCAGCGGCAGAGAATTTTTAAGTTGCAGCTCTGTCGAGACGCGGAGGGCTTTCGATGATAAATTGCCTGCCAGTTGCACAGCTGGGCGAGAATATTAACCACGTAACTGCGACGGGGGGAACAGCACCGCCGCGCCGCCAGAGGTTGACACGTGTTGTAATTTTTCCGCAGCACGTATTTAGCTGCCATTACGGTTTATGCTCGAGCTGCCAGCGAAACTGGCAATATGACTCGCGATTATTAGCCTGATGGATGCAGATGCGTGTTGTGCAAAAGAGTAAGACGTGTTCGCTCGGGGAGTCAGGCGAAACGAGGAGACGCTGCTAACGTGCTGAGTCAGAAGTTACGACTCGATTCTTCATGCGTTAATCGTCATTTTATTGTTAAAAATACATTTTCTTGTCCGTTGCATTTTCCTCTGACGTTTAATATGTCTTTCGAATTGCATACGATGCGGGTCCACAACTAAATTTTGACATCAGATAAATATTAATACTCAGAATATTCCTACGAGTTGCTGGTGATATATTAAGGGATTATTTGTCATAGTGTATTATCCCATTAAAATCTGTGTATACGATGTGACAAGTATCAACATGCTCCGTCAGTTCAGTGGCAACAGACCTGTTCTTGGAGTCTTAACGATAAACAAAACAGTTAGGCTCCTGTGGAGCCCAGAGATAAATTATAACAAAAGATTGGTTCGAACAGTGGCAGTAACAAATGTCCTAATGTAAGAGCGGACGTGACCAACTAAATTTGTTTTTTAAGTACACAAATTTGTTGCGTTACTCTGGATTCTTTTGTGTCAAACCAACGATATTTTCGTATATGTCTACAACTACATCCACGCTCTGCAAACCACTGTGAAGTGTATGGCAGGGGGTACTTTCCACTGGTTCAAATGGTTCAAATGGCTCTGAGCACTATGGGGCTCAACTGCTGAGGTCATTAGTCCCCTAGAACTTAGAACTAGTTAAACCTAACTAACCTAAGGACATCACAAACATCCATGCCCGAGGCAGGATTCGAACCTGCGACCGTAGCGGTCTCGCGGTTCCAGACTGCAGCGCCTTTAACCGCACGGCCACTTCGGCCGGCCTTTCCACTGGCGGCAGATGGCGGTTAGAAGGACTACTTGAATGACTGTTAGTGGTCTAATCTTGTCTTCGAGGCTCCTGAATGAGCAGTATGTAGGGGTCTGGAGCATATATTCCTAGAGTCCTCACTTAACACTGGTTCTTGAAACATGATAAGTACGTTTTCTCGAGGTAGTTCACGTCTGTTTTGAAGTGTTTACCAGTTCTGATTGTTCAGCATCTCCATGACGCCCTTCTTTGGGTTCCAACACACCCGTGACCATAGAAAACAGACGATAGAAAATAATCGGCGATACCGAACCAGGAGTGAGAGGTGGACTGCGATGTTACCTAATTTTGTCATTAAAAATTTGTCATTAAAAATATATCACTTTTTCAAACCAACACCACAATTCATGGAATCAATACTAGAAATGAGAATAATCTTCACAAAGATTTAAAGTCACTTAGTCTTGTACAGAAAGGTGTGCATTATTCGGGAACACACATTTTCAATAACTTGCCAGCAGCCATAAAAAGCTTAACAACCAATGAAATTCAGTTTAAGAGAAGCCTAAAGGATTTATTGGTGGCTAACACCTTCTACTCTATTGATGAATTTCTCATATATATATATATATATATATATATATATATATATATATATATATATATATTACTTCTGCACAATGTCAGTGCAGTAATGTGTTCATTGTAAATGTGTGTGTGTGTGTGTGTGTGTGTGTGTGTGTGTGTGTGTGTATGTGTGTCTATGTAAGTACAATCTAACTTCTGCACAATTTCAGTGCAGTAATGTGTTCACTGTAAATAAGTATTATAGTAGTTGTATTACACTTTTATTACCTTATAAATAAAAAAACTTTTTTATTTTAAATTCAGTGCATTAGTATTTGTAAAATGACTCTTTCATATAGTGTTCATTAAAAAATGACGATCATTCCACTTGGGACCTGTGGAATGGCACATTAGCTTTTTTTTAGTTGTAAATATTTGTCATGTATTGATGTTTTTCTGACGTGTTCTGCATCTTGGAGGACCTGCTCACTACTGATCAATTGGAATGAAAGTAAACCTAATCTAATATAATCTACCTAAAACTGCTTCACTGGCAAAGCGTTGTGGGCAAGTACTTTTTTCTGCTGCGAGATCCATAGGACTCTCCACAAATGAGGGCGTCTTTTCTCTCATGTTGACCCAGTGTTTTCCAAAACTTCTGAACAACACTTTTGGGAACTTTGTAAACACTGAGTACTCCTTGAACCATGATTACGTACTTCACCTTGAAGATAACGATAAGGGGTGAGCTAATCACGTGTTGTGTGTTATAATTGCATAGGTTTAGACATAAAAGTTTTCTGGGTATGGTGTCACGTCATACTACAGAATGAAATCAATATTTCGGCCATTGTGGCAATGACCTACTTCTGGGTCTACTGGCAAAATTTGTTGACCAGCGTGCATTATATTTCGTCATGACTTCTCTGCTGAACACGAACTTAAGTCAGAAGTTCAGAAACAGGAGATGTTATTTGTCTACTGCGGTGACAGAAGTGGGTTACTTTATTACGTTGGTTTCCTGTGGTGTACGGAGTGGGGATGTGTTGTTGTCTATGCCACTTACTCTACGAACCATGACTAGTAATTATTGGCGAATGCAATGTGGACTGTTATTTTCCTCTTGGAAGGCATTGTTTCTCGCTGGTGTATTAACGCTCGTGTCTTAAGTTGTTTGTGCGGTCTGTTGGGCTGTAGTGGCTGGCAAACAGGATTGTGAAAGCTGTTTGGTAAGTGTGCTAGTTTCGTTGAATTTTATTTTCTTGCCGTTGTCTTTCTGGCACTTTGTCACTGCCGATTTGTTGCGCTGCCCAAAATGGCTGAAGCAGCTCATGGTGTAATGGTTAGCGTAACTGGATCTGGATCACGGGGTCCGTGTTCGATTCGAGGCGGGTCGGGGATGTTCTGCGCCTGGAAATGGGTGTTTGTGTTGTCCTCATAATTTCATCATCATTCGGGAATATGACGAGACTGGCAGTGAAATGATCGGGAAATTGTACGGTCGCTGATAACGGCGCTGTTGAGCGCCCCACAAACCAAAATAAACATCATGAAAATGGATGATGCGCTCGTGCTCCCGTAGTCGATGTTGACTTCTACACACTCAGAGTCGTCTTGTGTACGCACTCAGTGTGCAAAACTTTTTATGTTTTCGTTGGTCGAAGTTAACACATCCTGGATGTTACGGCTGCTGTTGAAGATGAGCTGGACACCAAATCGTCGAAGATGTTTATCAATTCTACCGTTGACGTCTTTCATGTAAGGAAAACGTGCAACTGGCTACAGCCTGTCGATGTCCCACCTGTCTTCCATTCCTTTATTGGTTGCTATCGCTCTGCGTTTAGGGTTATAGCCATTGGCCAAGGAAGTTGTCCGCAGCCATTTACGCTCAAGTGGTATATAGAGGCTATAGCTCCAGACTGATACCCAGAGCTATGGAAAACTACAAAAGAACGGAATATATGTACCACATCGCTGAACAGGAACCAGTAGCTGTAGTCGGTGAATGAACTAGTGAACACAGTGTGTTAAGCATGTCTTGTACAGTATTCGTACGATTCAGTATGTGATAGACACCACTACGGACAGGAAGAATGTTCTGACCACTGTTGGCTGTGCAAGGGAGACGGTCTGTGTAGAGAAGTCTATATAGTCTAAAGCGGCAGACCAGTAGAGACGTACACCCCACCCGCCAGCATCGACACTTTTTTTTTTGGTAGAACATCAGAAAATCGGCGGCAAGTAAATAAAAGACCATCAAACTTGCGTAACTGCCTAGCACCCAGGAACGCTAGTGAACAAGATCAGACAGTTCATTGAAATAACACCGTGATAATATATATAGAGAGCAGAGCTATAGGCTTACTCCTTATGGGCCAACGACTTTAGTTAAGGGCGAGCAACTGCCGCTGTGTGACACAGTTCTACGAAACTTCTGTAAAGAAGTTTTGGAAAAAAATTCCGTGAACATGTGAGAAAATCCCCTGAGTTGTGGACAGTCGAATGGATGCTGCACCGGGGAAAAGTACCTGCCCACAATATTTTACCAGTGAAGTAATTTTCGATAGGTAACAACATAACTGCCCTAGAAGATCCTCGTTTGGTAACGTAGATTATTTTCTATTTCCGAAAATGAATGTGCGTTAAAAGGCGTTAATTTTGTTACAGGGAAAGAGGTGCACAGGAGACCATGTGTAAAAATACAGCTCTAGGGAGCCTATTTAAATAGTTGAATCCATTTTATTGTTTTATTCGTTATGTTTAGCAGTAAATATCAACATGTTCATATAAAACATCTGTCATAACGTGAATGTTTCAATGTATCTCTTTGTATCTTTGCCATAATAGAGCTTGTTTTCGGCTACTGATACTGAACGGTAGAGTGCTAGGTAGGTGACAAACAAGAACGCTGGTTGTTAACGTAAAGGCATGGCTGGTGTGTTAGTTTTGTGCATAAAGACGCCGATAAAATAATTAAATTAATATGTGCACCGTATTGACGTGAAGGGCAGAAAGACAATGATTAATGTTGAGCAAACTGTGAACAATGCTCTCTTCTTTATGACTGGATTAACTCGGACACTTTTTGTGTGTGCAGTGCACGAAAATCGGTGTTTCACTCATGAAACGTGTCTGTGCATGAAATCATATGTGCTTTAATATGAAACGGCACTGAACTGTCTAGTATCAAGAATGAGATTTTCACTCTGCAGCGGAGTGTGCGCTGATATGAAACTTCCTGGCAGATTAAAACTGTGTGCCAGACCGAGACTCGAACTGGGGACCTTTGCTTTTCGCGGGCAAGTGCTCTACCATCCGAGCTACCCAAGCACGACTCACGCCCCGTCCTCACAACTTGGTAGAGCACTTGCCCGCGAAAGGCAAAGGTCCCGAGTTCGAGTCTCGGTCCGGCACACAGTTTTAATCTGCCAGGAAGTTTCGTGTCTAGTATCAGTCACTGAAATGATACTGTCCCACGAGTGCCACGAAGCAGGGCAATATATAGAAGAATATACTGAATAAATATGTCAGTGGCGCGTATTTTAAATTGTGCGCACTTCGGAGCTGGCGACTCATGATATCAAGCTATCGGTGACAGCTGCGATAGCACAGGAGTCCTGCCATACTTGAAATGTATGTATAACGGACCTGGAGACCTTATTTTCATCGCAGAATCGTCAAATGCCAGAATTACGCCTCACTAGTGCCACAGTACCAGAAATACTGCAACGAGGTGAAGTGCAGCCAAAGTAGAGACTGATACATTAAAGCAGGCTCCCAATATTGCAAAAGTAATGTAATAGCCGTCTTTTTCTTTAAAATAAAATGTTATTTCAGACGTAACATTACAATTCATCGATCTAAGACAATGTTATCGTTGCAACAATACCAACTTATTAATGTAGTGTTCGCTCCACATTTCTCCCTACAATTTTTCTGCTATTCTGTAAAGTAATAGTTACATCTGCTCTTATTCATTCAGTTCATTTACCATCATTCCCAGTTCCAATTTTCTTCCGTAATAAATAAGGAACTTCAAGAGGCGAGAAAGTTTGCAAATCGCCTTTGTACAGAATGTGCGCGAATCTGTCATATAAGTGTGGTGTGTTCTGATTGGCCGAGAAATTCAGCCCGCACGACACTGGAATTTGGTAGGTGGTGAGGCCGATTTGTTTACAATAAGAGACGAGTTGCTTGGGTTCGGAGCATCGGCGTATTTCGAATAACTAAGTACATGTATTGGCGCATGCATAGTTGTTATTCAACAACACCGATACTGTACGCTTGTAGAAACTATATTTAATGCCAGAGAATGATATTTATTTAATTGTTTTGCTTGGTTTTTGTATGTTTGAAAAAAATACAGTTTATGGATTTGAGTTGAACAGAAAATTTAATTTCGTTGTTCTTACCTTTGATTTCCACTTTCTTCCACTCTCGCAGACCTACATTAAATCAAGTGCTGGAAGGTTTCTTGGGAATGGCAGCCCAATCTTCACGGACTGCTGCACTGAGGAGAGGTATCGGTGTCGGTCGGTGAGGCCTGGCACGAAGTCGGCGTTCCAAAACATCCCAAAAGTGTTCTATAGGATTCAGGTCAGGACTCTGTGCAGGTCAGTCTATTACAGGGATGTTATCGTAGTGTAACCACTCCGACACAGGCCGTGCATTATGAACAGGTGCTCGATCATGCTGATAGATGCAGTCGCCATCCCCGAATTGCTCTTCAAGAGTGGGAAGCAAGAAGGTGCTTAAAACATCAATGTAGGCCTGTGCTGTGATAGTGGCACGCAAAACAAACTAGGGGTGCAAGCCCCTCCATGAAAAACACGACTACACGATAAGACCACCGCCTCCGAATTTTACTGTTGGCACTTCACACGCTGGCAGATGACGTTCACCAGGCATTCGCTATACCGACACCCTACCATCGGATCGCCACATTGTGTACCGTGATTTGTCAGTTCACACAACAGTTTTACACTGTTCAATCGTCCAATGTTTACGTGAGCTGTCGTTTGGTATTTACCGGCGTGATGTGTGGCTTATGAGCAGCCGCTCGACCATGAATTCAGGTTTTATCACTTCCCGCCTAACTGTCATAGTACTTGCAGTGGATCCTGATGCAGTTTGGAATTCCTGTGTGATGATCTGGATAGATGTCTGCCTATTACACATTACGGCCCTCTTCAACAGTCGGCGGTCTCTGTCAGTCAACAGACAAGGTCAGCCTGTACGCTTTTGTGCTGTACGTGTCCATTCACGTTTGCACTTCACTATCACATCGGAAACAGTGGAACTAGGGATGTTTAGGAGTGTGGAAATCCCGCGTACAGGACGTATGACACAAGTGACCCCCAATGACCTCACCGCGTTATAAGTCCGTGAGTTCCGCGGAGCGCCCCATTCTGCTCTTCCACGATGTCTTATGTATACTGATGTCTCTGATATGGAGTACCTGGCAGTAGGTGGCAGCACAAAGGACCTAATATGAAAAACGTATGTTTTTGGCTGTGTTCCGATACTTTTGATCACATAGTGTATTTTCCTAGACATCGAGGGAGGAAACGTTTCAGAACTGGTGATTATGTACCGGCAAGGTACACATTATTCCAGGAAAACGCCGCTGGCGTAACTATGTATGGTTGCGCAGCAGAGAACATGTGTTCGATTTCTAAATGCAAAAGCAATTTTTCTGTTTTTACATTTTTTTGGATTTTCCAATAATACAAGTGTCTGCAGACACCGTATACGCTATAAGAATAGAAAACGGCGCACCACTAACAAATTATCTGAACTGGACAGAAATTTGTAAATATGATATACATATAAATGCAAATTATTACAATTTCAAAAAAATCGAATGATTTGTTCAAGAAAAGGAGCTTCACAGACTGTACATGTCAATAACTCGTCGGTCCACCTCGGGCTGTTATGAAAGCAGCTGTTCAGCTTGTGAATGATTGACAGTGCTGTTGAATGTCCTCCTGAAGGATATCGTTCCGGATTCTGTCCGCATTAGATCGTCAAAACACGAGCCAGTTTGAGGGGCTTGCCCGTAACGCTCCAAACGTTCCCAATTGCAAAGAGGTCCGGCGACCTTTCTGGCCAAGGAAGGGTCTGATAAGCACTAAGACAAGCGGTGGGAACCCTCCCTGTGTGCAGGGAGCAGCATTGTCTTGCTGAAATGTGCGACCAGTTGTGTTGTCTTCATCATCATCATCTAATGCCCATCGACTCGCAAGTCGCCGAAGTGGTGAAAAGACTTGCACCTGGCGACCAGTCTACCCGATCGGAGGCCCTAGTCACACGACATTTCCGTTTCAGGAAGAAACGCCCACCTGCACAAGGAGATAGGTCTACTACTCGTTTTCGTGCTTTACAAATCCTACATTGGCCAGAAAGGTCACCGAATCTGTCCCTAGTTGAGAACATTTGGAGCATTATGGGCAGTGCCCTGAAACCGGTTCGGGATTTTGACGATTTAACTCGCCAGTCAGACAGAATTTGGTACGATATCGCTCAAGAGGTCATCCATCAGCGGTATCGATCAATACCAAGCTGAATAACTACTTACATAAGGGCCGGTGGAGGACCGACGCGTAAGTGACTAGCTCAATTTGTGAAGCTCTTTGTTTTGAACAGACCATCTAATTTTCTGAAATTGTAATCATTTGTTTGACTTACACCTACTGATTTCGGGCCCATTCGCATAATTCCTCCGTGGGGTGTCGCTTTTCTTTCCCTTAGAGTGTATGATGCCAAAAAACGCTCCGTTTACAATTTTCTAACTTTGCGTCGATTGTTAGGGATGGTTTTCTCGAAGACCGGGAGGTACTGAGCAAAATTTCGTAACGTCTTTAAGTTTACGTTGTAGAGGACCACCTACCAAGTACGAGCCGAATCGACTGGCCGTATCTGAGGCCTTCCCCTTGTCAGCCTACAGGAAGCTCAGAAGGCGTACCTGAATGCAGTGGACTGTCTACACCAGCGAAGGCCGCGGCCGGTCGCCCTGAGACTGTGCAGCACGTTAATGTCTCACCGGACTCTGGCGTAATCAACCGGACAAGGAGTGCGGCAGCCTTCAGATCGCGCAGCAGATACAAAGCGGAGCCGTCCCCAGAGAAAAATGCGCCGCATTAACATACATATTACATAAGGCGCGAGGAGCAGAACGCTGGATTAGGTCCACGAATAATGTTCGCAGTTTACAAGGCGCTCGCACCCGTCCCCTCGGTCAACGTAAGAAATATTTAGCGGCCGCAGCGCGCCACAGCTCGCAGGGGAGTCACGATCCAGCACTTAGAGCCGGGCCGGACAGCTACACTGTCGCACCACTGTTATTGCTTCAGCGTTACGTATAACAAGCCCAAGTCCCGCCGCAGTATCGAATACGTGATTCCGATGCAAACGTTTACAGGAGAATGTAACCCTATAACGTTATAATCACTCCAGCACGAAAGGTCTCGTATGTGGCTGCTGTGGAAGACTATATCTCAAGCACTGTATGTCGGGAACAGCAAGTGGGACACAGAAGGACAAACGGAAGAAGTAAATCAACTGCTTATTGCAAAATTTCCTGCAGTTACATTGCCCTAGCACAGAAGTACATAGCTCAATAGTTCAGTTGCCTGAGGGAGCAGGATTTGTTAAAATTACATCCGCCTGTATGTCTGCTAATATTTCAAACTCAGAGTGTATCAAAAACAAGTCGCACCGGCTTCGAAAACAACATTAAACTGTAAGTCGTCAAATAATTGCTTAAGGTATCTGCTACTTAGTGAGGGCATACCATTTATGAAATTATTACGAGATTTGCAATTTTGTGATCAGTTAATGAGGCTCACCTTCAAAATCGGACCAGTTTGATTTTTCTAACGCCTTCATTCGTTCCGTCTACTGCATTTTTCCATTTTGTTTCTCATGAGGTTTCTCTGAAGCTTCACTGTTTTTGCATTTATCTCTTCTCTCGCCCCAATTTAATCCCTTTCTACCGCAGATATGATTTTAGGAAATAGGGAAATCATAAAATGGTTCCAAATCGAGTGGGGAAGGTGGATCTTCAAGTACAGTGACGTCTTCATTGCCAAAAATTACTTCACTCATAAATCGTTTATAACACAACTGGAGTAGTCGACCTAAATATAAACAGTATAAATGACCGTGTAAACGAGAGGTGAATTAATATCGCAGCGTTACACTGAAAGTGTATTAAGATACCTTCCAGCACCTGACTGAATGTAGGTCTGCGAGAGTGGAAGCTGTCATCTAGGCTAAGGGGGGGCCAACACCATAGTGAATTCCAGCATTACCGATGGAGGGCCCCACGAACTTGTAAGTCATTTTCAGCCAGGTGTCCGGATACTTTTGATCACATAGTGTATGTGTTTGTTGATCCCTCATACTTTGATGAAAAATGCTCAATTTTCAATTGCCTATCGATCATGTCAATTTTAAGTCGATCGAGCGTCATGAACTTAAGAGGTGGTTTTCTCAAAGTCGGAGCAGTATTGAATCTAAATACCTTAAGAGTTTTTAATTTTAGGTTGCACTCAAGCGACCTGCGAAATTTCACTCGAATCTGTTGTCCCTGCGTCAGTCCTTCAACTTGTGAGAGGAACAGGTGTTCTTAGCGAGAGCACATAGATGTCTCTCTCTGCTTCCAATACTAAACTGGTGATGCCTTGGTCTCTCTGATTGTACCTTCTACCGATACCTTTTTCTAATGCCCCACACAAATCTTCTCTGCCCATTTGTATTCAGTACCTACTCATTAGTTACGTTTTGTCCTTGTTTAAAGTTCCGCTTTCTTTTCTAGGACCACATTTCGAAAGCTTCTATTCTCTTCTTGTCTAAACTGTTTATCGTCCATATTTCACTTCCAAAAATGACTAAAATTCCAGGCAAACACTTTCATGAAATTCTTTGTAACAGTTAAATCTATATTGGATGTTAACAAATTTTTCTTCTTCAAAGACGCTTTTCTTGCCATGCCGGTCTGTATTTTGTGTCCTCCCTACTTCAACATTTTATCAGTTATTTTGGTTCCCAAATTACAACACTCAACTACTACTTTAATTGCCTCGTTTCCTAATCTAATTTCCTAACCATCACCTGATATAATTCGAATACATTCCATTATCCTTGTTTTGATTTTGTTGAGTTCATCTTATAACCTTCTTTCAAGTCACTGTCCGTTCATTTCAGTTGCTCCTCCAAGTCTTTTGCTGTCTCTGACAGAATTACAATGCCATCGGCAAACCTCAAGATCTTTATTTATTCTCTCAGAACTTTAGTCCCAACTCCAATTTTTTGTTTTATTTCCATAACTGTTTGCTCAATGTACAGGTTGAATAACATTGGGAATAGGCTACAATATTATCTCACTCCCTTCTCAACCACTGCTTCTCTTTCATTCCTCTCCACTCTTATAACTGCCGTCTGGTTTCTGTAAAAGTTGTAAGTAGCCTTTCGCTCGCTGTATTTTACCCCTGCTACCTTCACAATATCAGAGAATTCTCGTCAATATTATCAGAAGGCTTCTACAGATCTACAAATGCTATAAACATAGATTTGTGTTTTCCTAACACGTATTCCACGAAAAGTCGTTGGGTCAGTATTGCCTCATGCGTTCCTTCGAGTCCCCGGAATCCAAACTGATCTTCCTCGATGTCGGCTTCCACGTTTCTTTCCGTTTTTCTGTTCAGAATCTGTGTTAGCATTTCGCAAGCGTGACTTATTAAACTGACAGGCGATATTCATACCTTCCAGCATCCTCTTTCTATGGAAGCATGGATGAAGATATTCGTGGGTATATCGGCTGTTACCCGCAGTAGTATCGTCTGTGCGGATAAAGGTCCACGCTGAGGTTAATATGTGCAGGGTAACGGTTCCTGAGGAGGGTGGTGCATAAAATAATCCGGTTGCAGTATCTGGACAACCTTTGTTGCTATGCCGTGACTTTGTAATGAAATCGTTCTCTGGAACAACGGCTTAAATGAAATATACTGAAATCGGATACCGAGCATCGAAGATTATAAACAGTTTTTTTATTCGTTTCACTACCTCGTACATGTAATAATTTTCAGTCAAGTATAAACGAAATATTGCTGTTTCAGAATATATGACATGATAGTTACACTACTGGACATTAAAATTGCTACACCAAGAAGAAATGCAGATGTATAACGGGTATTCATTGGACAAATATATTATACTGGAACAGACAAGTGATTACATTTTCACGCAATTTGGGTGCTTGGATCCTGAGAAGTCAGTACCCAGAACAACCACCTCTGGCCGTAGTAATGGCCTTGATACGCCTGGGCATTGAGTCAAACAGAGCTTGGATGGCGTGTACGGGTACAGCTGCCCATGCAGCTTCATCACGATGCCACATTTCATCAAGAGTAGTGACTGGTGTATTGTGACGAGCCAGTTGCTCGTCCACCATTAACCACACGTTTTCAATTGGTGAGAGATCTGGAGAATGTACTGGCCAGGGCAGCAGTAGAACATTATCTGTATCCAGAAAGGCCCGTAAAGGACCTGCAACATGCGGTCGTGCATTATCCTGCTGAAATGTAGGGTTTCTCAGGTATCTAATGAAGGGCAGAGCCACGGGTCGTAACACATCTAAAATGCAACGTCCACTGTTCAAAGTGCCATCAATGCGAACAAGAGATGACCGAGACGTGTAACCAATAGCACCCGACACCATCAAGCCGGGTGATACGCCAGTATGGCGATGACGAATACACGCTTCCAATGTGCGTTCACCGCGATGTCGCCAAACACGGATGCGACCATCATGATGCTGTAAACAGAACCTAGATTCATCTGAAAAAATGACGTTTTGCCATTCGTGCACCCAGGTTCGTCGTCGAGTACACCATTGCAGGCGCTCCTGTCTGTGATGCAGCGTCAGGGGTAACCGCAGCCATGGTCTCCGAGCTGATAGCCCATGCTGCTGCAAACGTCGTCGAACTGTTCGTGCAGATGGTTGTTGTCTTGAAAACGTCCCCATCTGTTGACTCAGGGATCGAAACGTGGCTGCACGATCCGTTACAGTCATGCGGATAAGATGCCTGTCATCTCGACTGCTAGTGATACGAGGCCGTTGAGATCCAGCACCGCTTTCCGTATTACCTTCCTGAACCCACCTATTGCATATGCTGCTAACAGTCATTGGATCTCGACCAACGCGAGCAGCAATGTCGCGATACGATAAACCGCAATCGTGATAGGCTACAATCCGACCTTTATCAAAGTCGGAAACGTGATGGTACGCATTTCTTCTCCTTACACGAGGCATCAGAACAACGTTTCACCAGGCAATGCCGGTCAACTGCTGTTTGTGTATGAGAAATCGGTTGCAAACTTTCCTCATGTCAGCACGTTGTAGGTGTCGCCACCGGCGCCAGCCTTGTGTGAATGCCCTGAAAAGCTCTTCATTTGCGTATCACAGCATCTTCTTCCTGTCGGTTAAATTTGCGTCTGTAGCACGTCATCTTCGTGGTGTAGCAATTTTAATGGCCAGTAGTGTAAATATGTAACAATTAATGGTTGACGTAGATCTCAGTTAAATCCTTGTTCCAGAGAACGTTTCAATTTGCGGTGCGTTTAGTTGCTTGCCCTGTCAACCGGCTGCGTCAGCGCTGCCATAGTGCTATTGCTTGGTCAGGGGGCGCGGTCGGCAACGTTTTCATAATTGCTGGCGCCGCTCTGTGTCTCGGTGGAACAGAGTGAGACGAGAGTGTGCAGTCACCTGCTCCACTTATAATGTGGTTCGTCTCCCGGAATACAGAACGGTGGCTGCGGTCTGGTAGCCTACGGCGCGTCGTGAACAGTGAGTGCGGGGCGAGGGAAGCTAGCGGCGGTGGCCGGGGTTGGCGACTCGAGCTGCGCTTGGAGGTATGTAGCGGTCTTGGGGTGGTCAACGCGCGAGCCGGAAGGAGCAGGGTGGTCAGTTGCTGGATGGAGAGGCAGCAGCCAGTTCTGGCAGACGCAAGAGCGAGAGCCTGCCGTGCTGTCGATCCCACGTCACTAACGGTCAGCCCAGGACCACGAGAAAGACAGGGCGTGACGGGTACCTCACAGTACGTGACACTGCAGGTCCAGTGAGAATCTGCAACCGTTTCCAGTGTGGAGCTAGTAACTACAATGGTGTTCAAAATTAAAGCAACAAAGGGAAATTTTGCAAGGTTGCGTTTATTTTGCCACAAAACAGTATGAATAGGTGACAGTAAACTAAAAACAACCTGAAGAAACCACGCATAAAGGAAGACAAAAATGGTCTTCGTTCTTTTCCAACTTAACGGATTTGCACACAGCTGGTTAATGTGCTCAGTGTGGGGTTTGACAACCCCTGGCAGCATTGTAGGCCTGACAACAATAAAGCATGCTGTGAATGATGGCATCAGTATCATGTTGAGGCAATAACGCCCATTCTTCCCGCAGAGCTGCTCGTACGTCTTGGAGAGTGGTTGGTGGATGGTGACATGGAGCAACCCGTATCCCAAGTGCACCCCAGATGTGCTCCATGGGATTCAGATTGGGAGAGCGAGCAGGTCACACCATGCGTGCATTATCTTTCGTTTCCAAGAGAACATCAACTACCCGTACTGTATGAGGTTGAACATTACCGTCCATCCATACGAAGTATGGGCCCACAGCACCTCGCAATAAACGCACATGAGGTCCCGAGATCTCATCACGATACCTGGAAGTAATTAAACCTTGCCAATTTACCCGTACAATTTCATGACGATGCGTTCGATTGATCAACATAATCTCTGCTCAGAGCATTAGTGATCTTCCTCGATGTCGGTCTTTTTACACAGTGTTTGGGTCCTGAAATCGTGTTCCGCGTTCCTTCCAAATGTGAAACCGTCGTGAATCACTCTCGAGACCACATCGGGACTCATCTGTGAAGAGAACGTTGGCCCACTGTTCGACCGTGCAGGTGGCATGTGAACGACTCATCTGTAGACGCTCCCTTGTGTGAAACGGGACAGAAATTCACATACAACACGTCTCTGACAGTAAAAACCACGCTGCCGAAGACTCCTGTACACCATTTACTTCGATACAACGCGTCCAGTGGATGCTGTGAGATCAGATACCAGCTTCCACGCAGTACTAAGGCGGTACAAATGGTTCAAATGGCTCTGAGCACTATGGGACTTAAATTCTGAGGTCATCCGTCCCCTAGAACTGAACTACTCAAACCTAACTAACCTAAGGACATCACACACATCCATGCTAGAGGCACGATTCGAACCTGCGACCGTAGCGGCCGCGCGGTTCCAGACTGTAGTGCCTAGAACCGCGTGGCCACCACGGCTGTCACTAAGGCGGTACCGTCGTGCCCTTACAATCAAATAACGGTCATCTCTTTCTGATGTCATACGTGGTCGCCCCTGCCCTGGTCTTCGGAATAAAATTTCGGTCTCTATAAACTGTCGCCACATCCGCGAAACAACAGAACGATCCACTTTAAGTCCTCGGGACACATCAGTTTGCGTCT
This sequence comes from Schistocerca serialis cubense, assembly GCF_023864345.2. Lineage (NCBI taxonomy): Eukaryota > Metazoa > Arthropoda > Insecta > Orthoptera > Acrididae > Schistocerca > Schistocerca serialis. The sequence goes on along the minus strand of NC_064644.1, from coordinate 80,805,554 downwards.
GTCCTGCTTCCATTCCCACTATGGCAATCCATTGCGGAGATCATGGTAGGCGTCTTCTCTCTGCCGTACTGCACCGTCTGAATGTGAACCATCAACTGTGGATGTGAGACTACACGGCAAATACTATCCCGTTTGATAGGTTCCCTGACGCCATCGCTGGTGTGGTTGTCCACTGACCGGAATGCCATCTTCCGTGCATAGTTTGTACGATTATATAGTGAATTAGACACACAACGGGGTTTGTTGCTCTAATTCTGGACACCAGTGCATCTTAGACAAGTATCATATTTTTTTAATGCATGCAACCTCACGATGACACACAACAAAGTTACGACATTCAGTACAAAAAATGTTCAAATGTGTGTGAAATCTTATAGGACTTAACTGCTAAGATCATCAGCCCCTAAGCTTACACACTACTTAACCTAAATTATCCTAAGGTCAAATACACACACCCATGCCCGAGAGAGGATTCGAACCTCCGTCGGGACCAGCCGCACAGTCCATGACTGTAGCGCCTTAGACCGCACGGCTAATCCCGTTCGGCAACATTCAGTACATACCTTTTCAATTGCACATTGATTCCCCTTGAGCCCTGCACGGAGCCGAGCGTTCGCGAAATTTTGCTGGTAAGCCGAGTAGCGTGACGTCACATGTTCGTTGTGGGGGGGGCCCTTATTTCTCGCGGGCCCCGCTGCGAAAGCAGGTCGTGGCTGTTGCTTGGAGACAACCTGGTGGAGCATGCCGTGTCTGTTCCTGGCCGAGAGGTCAGCGATTACAATGGTGTTGGGGAATAGGGCTTCTGCTTATCGGGAGGATGTGCACTAGCTGATCGCGTTAGCAGCTGGGAGTTGGCAGCTGCAGCCTGGTGGTTTTCTACTTCGATACAGTACATGTTGGCACACTGGGAATGCAGGTGTGTTCTCTGTGAGCCCGAGCCGTTGTATCTGTTAAATTACATTCCTTGACGGTGACTAGTTGTTTTATATACGAAGCGATTTTCTTTGAATTATCCCGTGAATGTAATTGATTTCTTGGCGCAAGTTGTACTACGAAAATCACGTTGTTACTTGATCCGAGTGAGTGATCTATTTTTACGTACTATTGTTACGAACTTTACAGAGATATATAGTCGGCCGCGGTGGCCGAGCGGTTCTAGGCGCTACAGTCTGGAACCGCGTGACCACTACGGTCGCAGGTTCGAACCCTGCCTCGGGCATGGATGTGTATGATGTCCTTAGGTTAATTAGGTTTAAGTAGTTCTAAGTTCTAGGGGACTGATGACCTCAGAAGTTAAGTCCCATAGTGCTCAGAGCCATTTTTTGAGATACATGCACAGGTAGATTGTTGCAGTGGCTACCTGGCGATTGATATAGTAGTGGAGCAGTATGTCGATATAGACTATGTGATCAAAAGTATCCGGACACTCCCAGAAACACACGTTTTTCATATTTGGTGCTTTGTGCTGCCACCTACTGCCAGGTACTCCATATCAGAGACCTCAGTAGCCATTACACATAGTGAGAGAGCAGAATGGGGCGCTCCGTGTAACTAACGGACTTGAAATGTGGTCAGGTGATTGGGTGTAACTTGTGTCATGCGTCCTGTACGCGAGATTTCCACATTCCTAAACATCCTAAGGTCCACTGTTTCCGATGTGATAGTGAAGTGCAAATGTGAAGGGATATGTACAGCACAAAATCGTACAGGCCGATCTCGTTTGTTGACTGACAGGGACCGCCGGCAGTCGAAGAGGGTCGTAATGTGCAATAGGCACACATCTATCCAGACCATCACACAGGAATTCCAAGTTGCATCAGGGTCCACTGCAAGTACCATGGCAGTTAGGTGGAAGGTAAGAAAACCTGGATTTCATGGTCGAGCGGCTGCTTATAAGCCACACTTCACGCCGGTAAATGCCAAACGACGCCTCGCTTGGTGTAAGGACAGTAAACACTGGACGCATGAATAGCGGTAAAACGTTGTGTGGAGTGACGAATCACGGTACACAATGTGGCGATCCGATGGCAAGGTGTGGTTAAGGCAAATGCCCGGTCAACGTCATCTGCCAGCTTGTGTTGTGCCAACAGTAAAATTCGGAGGCGATGGTGTTATGGTGTGGTCGTGTTTCTCATGGAGGGGGCTTGAACCACTTTTTTTTGCGTGCCACTATCACAGCACAGGCCGACATTAATGTCTTAAGCACCTTCTTGCTTCCCACTGTTGAAGAGCAATTCGAAGATGGCGACTGCATATTCCAAGATGATCGAACACCTGTTCGTAATGCACGGCCTGTGGTGGAGTAGCTACACGACAATATCATCCCTGTAATGGACTGGCCTGCACAGAGTCCTGGCCTGAATCCTACAGAACACCTTTGGGATGTTTGGAACGCCGACTTCATGCCAGGCCTCACCGGGTGACATCGATACCTCTCCTCAGTCCAGCAGCCCGTGAAGAATGGGCTGCCATTCCCCAAGAAACCTTCCAGCACCTGATTGACCGTGTGCCTGCGACAGTGGAAGCTGTCATCAAGGCTAAGGGTGGGCCGACATCATATTGAATTCCAGCATTACCGATAGGGGGCAACATGAACTTTTAACATCATTTTCAGCCAGGTGTACGGATACTTTTGATCACATAGTGTATGCTGTGTAGATGATCTTAATTAAATCTGGGTGCCGACCGGAGTGGTCGAGCGGTTCTAAGCGCTGCAGTCTGGAACCGCGCGACCGCTACGGTTGCAGGTTCGAATCCTGCTTCGGGCATGGATGTGTGTGATGTCCTTAGGTTAGTTATGTTTAAGTAGTTCTAAGTTCTAGGGGACTGATGACCTAAGCTGTTAAGTCCCATAGTGCTCAGAGCCATTTGAACCAAATCGGGGTGTTGTTTTGGTGTCTTATGGTTAGCTGCAGAAGTAATATTGTTGTTTTTCCCGTTTATGCCCGAGGTTAATATATAGAAATTGTTACTGTGTCGCTCTGTTGCGTATCCTGGGATATAGGTTTGATTTTCATCCTGTTCGTTGCATTGAAGATAATTTAGTTTTATTTTATTGTTTGGGCATTGCTTAAGGAGCTATAATAGGCTACAAAATTATATTTTGTTTCACTGTTATTTTGTCATTATTCTCTATCCGTAAGTTATTTATGTGAACTGTGCGCGGCTCGTGTTCGTGCCGTTTATTGCTTGATATCTTGTCTTTGCAGTACTGCCGTCCCGTTTCTTATTCGATTTACTGGCGTCACTAAGTTGCTGGCTTGCCTGCCTGTGAGTGGCAGCAGCAGCGCTTATCGATAAGAGCACTGTTGTACTGTCTTTGGAGCGACTACCAGTATTTCCGGGTCGTCGTGTGTCGGGAATTCAGTCGGGACGGAGCAGCAGAGAGGACCGAACAGCCATGACTCACCCGACTGTTGGCGACACACCGAGTGGGGACGACCTCGGTTGGTCGTTCAGTCGGTTGTCTCATCAGACAACATGTATTTGGTCGTCGACTGCTTCTGGGTTCTCCGTGAGTGTCGACTTGTGATTCGTCCTTGTTCTTCCACAGTCACTGGTTTTAGTAGTGTTTGAGTTGTTTGTGGAAGTGTTTTCATGGAACTGTGTGTAGCTTATGTGGTTTTGACTGAGCAACTGCCCGCATCTCGTGGTCGTGCGGTAGCGTTCTCGCTTCCCACGCCCGGGTTCCCGGGTTCGATTCCCGGCGGGGTCAGGGATTTTCTCTGCCTCGTGATGGCTGGGTGTTGTGTGCTGTCCTTAGGTTAGTTAGGTTTAAGTAGTTCTAAGTTCTAGGGGACTTATGACCACAGCGGTTGAGTCCCATAGTGCTCAGAGCCATTTGAACAATTTTTGAACTGAGCAACTATTTTAATGCTGTCTGTGAGCTGCATGTAGTCAGTCAGTTGGTACGCAGCACCGAAGAACCCTCCGGGGCGCGAGGCCAGTCTGGGACCGCTGGTAGCGTGCACACGCAGTCGGATCGTGAGGTGCTATCTGCGAGAGCGACAAGTTCGTTGCCCACTGAACCTGGACGCTGAAGTTGAGTGGTCATTTAACCTGTTATGAAGCCTCAGTTACTGTTAAATCCCTTCGTTCATTTGCGGGTTGTTGCTCCCTGGGCCGTTCGAGCTAGCAGGAACATATGATGTGTTGGCATCGGCGAAATCTTGCAGCCGTCTTCCTGTATTATTAAATTGACAGAGAAGTGCACCAGCAGTATTTTCTGCCCTGTGGCCGTTAACGCACCAGTTACCTGCTCTGGTCGTTAGTGTACTTTTCCGGCAGTGTGCCTTTCCTCGTCGTGTTGATGCTGTCCAGCACAGTGTTTAATTTGATAAACTTTTAAATTGTTTGGTTCATATTTGCTAAGAGTGTTTATTGTTCCCTAGGCTGTTTTTAAATGCCAATTTCTGAAGATGTAGTGCTGTTCGTATCCTCGTCCTCGGTCGATATTTTCCATCGTTGTGCCATTGGTCGGACAGATTGGTTAAATTATTGGTCGATCCTTTGGCCATCCCTAGATTGGGTTGCCATCCGATTATTTAACTTCAACTCTTGGCTGCCTTTCTCACATCACCTTACGTTTAAGCTACCTTCTCAGGCCTACCCTTGGGACATTTCTGAACACCACTTGTTCTGTTTGTTTTAGATTGTGATTTTCATTTTAGTTTGAAGTATTGTGCGAGGCATTCGGCCTTGTATTAATTCAGTTTTATTTAAATTTTGCATGAAGGCCATGTTAAATTAAAATTATGAAGATTGATTTTATTAAAAGAATTTTTTTTTAAATTTGTTCTCTCTGAAATAGTTTGTAATCCAGGCCCTAAGCCGTTAGTGTTTGCTGTGTTATGTGTGGCCTGCAGCTGTGGATTTACGTGAACCTCTTTTAATAAGGCCTTCAGCTGTGTGTATTCTTTGAAGATTTTTTTTTTTTTTTTTTTTTTTGTAAGTAGTGAGGGGTTTATTTTAAATTGTTTGTCTGACTTGTTGTTCAGGGCTTCAGCCGTTGTTTCAAATTTGTTTGTGGCCTTCAGCGGTGCAATAAGTTAATATTTCTTTAATTACTCTTTTGGTCGTTCTATTGTACGTTTAAAAAGAAATTTCGGTTAGAAAAATTGTATATTGATGTGTTTTAATTATAGTTGTCCTTCAGGCGTGTAGTGTAGGCCTTCAACCGCTAATTGTTTTCACTTGCATGTTTTTTTTTTTTTTTAAAAAAAATTTAGCTCCTATTTTTATTTCTCTTGGTTTCTAAGCCGGGCCTTCAGCCATTCTTGTTTTTGGTGTGGTTTTGGGCCTTCAGCCCAGAAAGCATGTCAAGTTTTCTTTGACTAGGCCTTCGGCTGTATTCTTTAATTGTGATCTTTAAAGCAATGTCTAAATAAGTGGTTCTTAGAAAACTAAAGTTGTGTGTTTGATTGTGCAACTCACAGTAACTGTTTACGGCCCCATCCACAATCGTAACCTTATCCTGTGCACTCTCTGAGTACCTACCAACCAGTTTTCATTATGTGAAATGAATTAGTTTTTAAACTGAGCCCCGTGAATGCACAAGCCCCAGCACGGACCTCTCTGCATCAAAATCCCACGCTAGAATGCTTGCGTTCACCCCAGGTTATTTCACGTTCGGATTCTGTTATAATCTCTCTAGATATCACCCAGTCCTTAAGGCAATATATACAGCGCCACCGTCAGCGCGCAGCCTATCCTTGCAATGTATGAGGGCAATTAAATAAGTAATGCGACACATTTTCTTCTGAAAGCTGGTTGGGTTTATTCAGGACTCTGATACATTACATTATTCTACACTCTTTTGGCTGCAAGATCCTGTTTTTTTCAACAGAATCTCCGTTCAATGTGACGGCCTTACGCTACCTTACCGGGAGGGTCTGTATGTCCTTATGGTACCAGTCCACCGGGCGACGTCGGAGCCAATGTCGTGCTGCATCAATGATTTCTCCATTACCCACGTACTCTGTTTCCCATGGAACAGTTCCTTCATTGGGCGAAACAGATGCAACTCTCAAGGTGCGAGTTATGGGCTGAAAGGCGCATGAGGAAGAACATTCCAAGGAAGTCTTTTGGGTTCCTCTCGGGTGCGCAAACTTGGGTGAGGTCTTTCGTTCTGCAGTGGGGTGTTCGACTGTAATCCGTCGAGCACCTCGGATAAGAGTGTCCGCACGTTCCAACAATACTGGCGTCACAGCTTTGTGCGACCGGCAGACACACGGAATGTCGGACAGGTTTGCGCTACCTTGTTGCGATGATGACACACGGTTCACCGAACGACTCACCGTGCTTTTGTTCACTGCCACGGCTCGGCAAACATTCTGCAAACGTCTATGAACATCTGCGATGCTCTGGTTCACCACCAAAAGGACCTCAGTGACAGCTCTCTGCTTGGAACATGCCTCCGTTACAGACGCCATTTTGAAGACAACGTACAGTGCTGCCACTTATCGAAACTTCATGAAACAATAGGCGCTGAAGTGGGAATATTCCACGATGTCCCACAACAAATCCCGCATTTTTTCATTCGAGATTGGCCGAGAAAGAACTGTGTTTAACGCTACTTATGGAACGCCCTTCATATATTCCAATCTGAATTGTTATTTACTTCTGTTTTTTTTTCAGTTTTCTGTTGCTAATACTTTGAGGACATTATTCCATCAATGAACAATTCTAATGCTGGGGCCTTACGATGGATCTCCGGCATTTTACTAAATCGTATTTACATTTTCTTTTTGCGATATGCAAGGACGAAAGTTCTCTTTTGAGAGTAGTGTGACTGATATCTGAGTTCTTGGAGGGTTATACATTAGCCCTAAAGGGGAGAGGTTGTTCTTCTAACGTGAAAAACCCTATGAGCTCTCCACACGTACTTTGCTACGTGAATAAGCACTGCCTTCGTTCTTTAGGATGCGAAATATAGGCCTACACAAGAAATATCGCAGTTCCACAGATGGTAGTTAGCCTGACGTGACTTTTACCCTCCAGAGGAGGGAAAAGTGGAGGAGGGTGATCAGGGACAGACAGGGATGGAGGGAAGCAGTGAGATGGTCATGTACCGCGAAAGTCTGAAGGGGCTACGCACAGAGCTTTGTTTAAGGAAAAACTGCAGACAACGCGCACACTTGTCAGAGAAAGATTACATTAGTGACTTGACGTACAGGGTCCCTCAGGATACTGGAACAAGGGGGCATCAGACCGACCGTTAGACAATTCGTAGCAACGGAGGTCGCTGATGGTATCGAAACTCCGATGGCCCATGAACCATGTGATTCTTGCAGAATTTTGGCGCAAAGTATACGAAGAAACGCCGGCGGCACCCAGTCCATTACTGCGAATGTCGAAAGCAAAGGCTTATTATGCCCTGAAAGCTATTGCCATTTATGACTCAACATTGGCTGCATTCTCTAGCCATGTCTAATTCGAAACGACTACGGTAAAGTTCCATGTGCCACGACACGTTTTAGTGGTTTTAACTAGTTGAACAGCAGACAAGATGTTAGGGAGGATCTTTGCTATTTAGTTAAGGCTTACTGTGTCAGTTTCATTCTCATTCGTTTCAGAACAGGGTTTTAGTTTTCAGGCGACGAAAAGCATTTTTTCCTTCTGAAATCGGTTGGACATAGTGCAATAAATATAACGCAACTGGGAACAAGAAAACGTTATAACTGCTCACTGTGATATAAAACGCTTGGCCGGTTTCAAGTTAACTATTGTTTTAACTACTATTTTTAGTTTTGCGACAGGCTCTAACAATTATGAATTATTTTGATGTTGTCGGGTAATGGTGTAACCGGGTTTTCCAGTGCCTCTATTCTACACTTCTGAACACCAGTGCAGTAGATGAGATTACAAAGGACAACCTAGTAATTTGTCTCAAAGTCTTTCTTTAATCATAAGTGTAGGAGTGTTAGTACGAGGCATTATATACTGACCTCCGCTTCGAGTAGCGCCATAACAGCTCTGCCGTTACTATGTACGTGCTCTTCTGCGAGACGGCAATTTTGCACTTACGAAAAGAGACAGCAGTCGTTACGTGAGTCATGGAAGACACTGAAACAATTGTAAAGTCGGACTCACGTAACACACTGTTGTAAGTTGTCAGTCGCATCCGGTTCAGAGTGAGAAAAGCTTTCAGAAAGCGAACTTTAACAATTGTGCTGACGGAAGATTGAAATTTCATTACGCTGTGTGAGGCAAGGGGAAACATTGTTGTTTGTAAGTAGAAAAGTGAGATAGCTCTGTAGGCAGGTAAAAACTATCCTAGGACCTGATAAGAAACTTTAAGACATTAAAAGAAACTTCAAATGTTTTGTGGAATGATGTGTATAGAAGTAGGAAATAGAATAGGTTAAGCCGGCCGAAGTGGCCGTGCGGCTAAAGGCGCTGCAGTCTGGAACCGCAAGACCGCTACGGTCGCAGGTTCGAATCCTGCCTCGGGCATGGATGTTTGTGATGTCATTAGGTTAGTTAGGTTTAACTAGTTCTAAGTTCTAGGGGACTAATGACCTCAGCAGTTGAGTCCCATAGTGCTCAGAGCCATTTGAACTATTTTTTTTAGAATAGGTTATAAAATCATTTGACGTAATCAGGTACAGAAAATGAGGTGCGTAAAATGTTTCTCTAACCTGTTTAATTTCTTATTTCCAGACATTTAATTTTACAAAACATTTGACCTAGTTTTTTAATTTTTTTGTGTTACATTTCTGTTCGGAAAGTATAACATATCATATATTTAAATGTCAATTTGTGTTCCATTATTATCAAATATTTATACATGGAGAGAAACAAGAAAAGTTTCGATTTATATTGTACTTTGATACTTACTTTATTTTTACAACATGGAAAAAGTTTCCACAAATCGTACACCAAAGTAATTTTTTTGCGGAAAATATCTAGGCCTCGAAGAGATTAGCTTCAAAATGGCCTGTTCATTTGCACTTTCATTTTTGTTCACAATATTTTTGCTTTTCCTAATCGCGTGTTTATCCACCACATTCTGCAACCGGTTTAGAAACAGAGTGAGCTCAGTTAATGCTATAGGTGCGCGTTTTGACCACTCGTTGGAAGTGGGAACATGTTTTCGAAGCTCCACCATCCGTGTACGATGTGTGAGGTCAGCGTCAACTGAAGCCTGCTCCAGCAACACGACTACAGTACGAACAGTTAATGAGGTGTTTCTTGTTGGGGAAATTAGGAAGACTCAACATCGAAGCAGATCCGTGTCCCTCAGGATCCATTCACGTCTATCACCCAAACATTCTATCATCGCTATTGTGCACCATCCAGCATAGAAAAATTACGAACTATCTGAGTGCCGGCATCGAGCTCATGTAGCTGTTCTGTTAAATATACATTTGTTGATCTACTGCACAGACCAGTGCAAAGTTGCATCTCCTGTACTGCAGGAGGGTGACCGTATCCCACAGATTATAAAAAAAATGGTTCAAATGGCTCTGAGCACTATGGGACTTAACATCTATGGTCATCAGTCCCCTAGAACTTAGAACTACTTAAACATAACTAACCTAAGGACATCACACACATCCATGCCCGAGGCGGGATTCGAACCTGCGACCGTAGCAGTCGCGCGGCTCCGGACTGAGCGCCTAGAACCGCTAGACCACCGCGGCCGGCCCATGAATTATACAATGAGTCGCAAGAGACGCTCCCTGTAACCCTCTGTCATTGTTCGAAACATTGCTTTTTCTGCTGCAACAGGCTTTGTACACTGCCATACATTTTATTTTTTGCCGCCACTACTTCGAGGTCTGTGTCAGGTTCTAAACTGACATTAACACGTTCTGATCCATTGCTTCTCGCAGAAAACTAGAAGTCGCACGGTATAAATTATGTTGATACTGTTGCTACCATAACACACGACACACACTGGATGATTTTAAATAAAAGACAGCTGCAGCATAAGGAAACTGGAAGCGTTCGACTGCGTTGTGGAGAGTTTCCCAACTGCTATCCGAAGGTGATTGACGGACGACCTCTACATTCAAACTCATCTTTCACAGTGATGGAGTTGCTCATGGCTCTGCATTCCACTTCAACCGATTCCTCATATTGCAATCATGCACTCGATCGCTGTCTGGATGTTAGCCATCGCCAGAAGGTGTTGCCCCTCCACCAAATCTCTTTCTCCATCTCAAACAAGCGGTGTCAGCCAGTCATTATGTGGTATACAACAGCGTACCAGTGGATGGATGGGGTGGAAAAGGCACCGTCGATGCACTGTAATAATAAGCATCACAGTTGACAGTGCGAACAATTTTGGCAATTTTACAGTAATTTCAACACCGACCAAAGATGCGACAGCATGTTTCCCAATTTCCACGTAATCGCTAAACCGTCCCTTCTCTACTTTGCGAATATTATTGCGAATGTAGGTAGATGACTGTGCATATACATCATCGAAGTATACCAGACAGCACTCCACATATTTCTAGCACCTCGAGCATAGTGCATAATTTACGATCTATCTCTATGCGGATTGGAATCACAGAGCCTTCTCGCAGTCTTAGAATGAAATTAGAGACTGAAAGACTACCTCGCACTGTCTTTGACCAATCCACTCTGCAGTACCGTTACCGATTTAATCTGACGCTGACCAGAAGTATGCCGTGACATTTCGTGTCTCGTGAATGAATGGAGCTTGCTGAGTCCTCGCCCATCCAAGTGCAACAGATTTCTCCAGACGTGACCATGTCTAGGAGTTTAGCACCCTTTATCGGTTTGTAGTAGTAAATTTGAAAGTACTGTGATGCAATAGCAGACGGTTAAGAAGAACAAGAAACGGGTGGTCTTTATGCATGATGGAGCCCCAGATGGATGGAGTTCGAAGCATTTTACGTAAATCAACTACGCTATCAGTTTTAAAGTGGTGTTCTAGTGTCTGGGATCAGTAACAGGAGGGTATTGGTAAGAGGGAACATAAACACACGCAACCCTAAGGCTACACGGTTCTGCACTTAAAGTAGGCTATAATGTTAGATCGCTTCAGTTTCTGACCTGTCAGTCATGTGGAATTCAGCGCTGTTATCATTCGACATACATCCTTCCTGTAGCTTTCTCTACGATAAACTATGGTAACAAACTGTAAAATGAGAAAAACACTTCCTTAAAATATAGATTCTGTGTGATACGTGCACAATGTACCTTTACAGAGATGTATAGCGTCCACTGTTCACATCCGGTTCAGAAATTATACTGTGCTTGCATTAGTCATATATAAAATTATCATTAGTCACGGAGAATACCTCTAACAAGGAAAAAGATAAAATTTGGGTCGGTTTGGAGTGGTTTTGCGAAATGTTTTGCCAACAGTATAACACCATTTGTATTGTGTACTTAGTTTTTGCTCTGTATTGCGATTTTATGCTGTCCTTGAGCAGCCCTATGCACATAGTTGTGTAATTAGGACGGATCTTTGTGATTAATTACGTATTTACGATCGATATTTGCGTCAGTTCCCCAACCAAAATCAATAAAAATACACTGACCTAATCCTCCTCTCCCGCATCTGTACAGTTTCCATGTGTTGGGGGCTGCAATTGGGGTTTCCATCCGATAGAATTAGGGTCTGAGACCCAGAAAGGGTATCGCCATTTCTAATTTCCCGTCAATTCCAAGTGCCTCTGGTGATTCAATTCTGTTAGGGGGCCTCACTTGGGCTTTCCACCCAATAGGACCAGGGTTCGAGTCCCTGAAAGGGTACTGCCAATTATTAATTTGACGTCAATTTCCGGGTGCGGGTGGGGAGAGCACATCAGCACAGCCTTGGGACAAAGAAATTCCTGCCAAAATTCGAAATTCCCGCCAAAAGGTTAGGTTGGGTCGAGTTGTGTGTGTGGAGAAGGGGGGAGGGATGGAGGAACGGGAAAGGTGGCTGGGCACACGTACAGCTGGGAAAAACCTGTGACATCATCTGCAGGATGGGGGTGGGCGTGGTTGGGAGTGGGAGTCGGTGGGGCCTGGTGGGTGTGGGGGTGATTAATTGATCGATTTAATTAATTACATATCAATTTGATATCAAAAGTGTCCTCGTACCGCCAACTCCCTACTACTGGCGGGGGATGAGAAAAATCGTGAAAGCTGTTCAACCATGGAGCAGTGGCAGCTGTTGGACAAACAGCATAGTGGTACTTCATGTTATTCGCATTAGTTGTGACATTTCACGAAGAAATAACGCCCTTCAATAGCAAAAACTATGAAAAAGTTGAGACTAAATTAATGGTTATCAGAATGTTCTAATGCTATTGGCAACTCGAAAACTAGAGCTAGCCAAAACACATGTTTCGCTAATAGTCTGAAATTAATTATATCCGTTAATAAAATTGATAAGACACTCAGCTAGCTGTCAAAGCATAAATGTTGGTGAGAGGTCTCTACAAATATTCACGCGTTCGTCACTCACCCGTCTGGTTAGCTGATGGGACGCTGTCTCTAGTTACATTATTTAATTAATCACATTTGAGAAGCTAAACAGAGTGATTCTGCTGTCCCTACCTATAGGTTTAATGGACCCAGCAACGCCTTCAAATACCACAAACATATTTTTCATATTCTCTCGCTTGCAACGCCCAAAATATGAGTACTTGAGAGAAAATTAACAGGAACTTTTTGCAGCAAATGTAATCTTGTTAAATTTTGTACTGGGACGCTTTTCGCTAGAAGCAAGTTCAGAATTATTCAATAAAATGTACAAAAATGACTTTCAAACGAGTTTTTCTTGAATAACGCGTAATCCGTGGCCTCCATCGAAAACTATCCCAGAATAGAATTTTACTACATTAAATTTACTACAAAAAATTACTACAAAAATTTAATGTTAAATCTCTCTAAATTCGTGTTTACATTTGTTGAAGCTCGTGTTTGTAAGTGTCTGATAGGTATCTGAAAAAGTGGTTGTTGTTGTGGTCTTCAGTCCTGCGACTGGTTTGATGCAGCTCTCCATGCTACCCTATCCTGTGCAAGGTTCTTCGTCTCCCAGTACCTACTGCAACCTACATCCTTCTGAATCTGCTTAGTGTATTCATCTCTTGGTCTCCCTCTACGATTTTTACCATCCACGTTGCCCTTCAATGCTAAATTTGTGATCCCTTGATGCCTCAGAACATGTCCTACCAACCGGTCCCTTCTTCTAGTCAAGTTGTGCCACAAACTCCTCTTCTCCCCAATTCTATTCAATACCTCCTCATTATTTATGTGATCTACCCATCTAATCTTCAGCATTCTTCTGTAGCACCACATTTTGAAACCTTCTATTCTCTTCCTGTCCAAACTATTTATCGTCCATGTTTGAAAAAGTGGTAGAAAACTTATTTTGATATAGAAATTACGTAAATCCCAGTGCTTTGCTACAGAACTTTGTTACGATCTAATTTTGACCGGAAGTGTGTGAGGCTCACGCTACACGAGCGCAGTCCAGACTATCCAGTACATCAAAGAGTGCAAGAAAGCAACCTGTTTTCAAATAAATTTGCATTCTATTTGACTGCGAGACAATATGATGCAGATGAAAATTTTGGCCCTGAATACTGCTAATCTTTATCTTTAGCCTTGCAAAAGTCACTGTACCAGAATTTTTACTATAAGTACAGAGCAACTGAAATATAAATTAAAGCATTCGGCTCCGCTGAACTGATTGAAAACTTACAAGATAGCACATTCCTGAAATCTTTTACTGATATGGAATCTCTGAACTGATATTTTCACAAATACACTCCGACAATCTCTGTACCTTACTGTACCTTAGAGTGGACATGAAATTTGATGATAATTAAGTTCACCACCGGCAACGGAGGGTGAAGCTTTGAGAATGCTGTGCTGGCGAAACGTCAGTAAAATCGTCACACGAACGTCGGACGAAGAACCCGAGACAGAAGCGAATAGGCAGTTTGTCATAATTAAGTTTGTTGGCCTACCTGTGCTAACAGAACGCTCTTCTGTTCTGCTATCTTTTAGTATTAAGATAACGATGAAACTGTCAAAAATCAAATTTAATTTTCCGTTCTTGCGATGTGCAATGGAAGACGGCGTCTTCTCACTTTTCATAAAACATGTTTCTGGAGCACACAACTCGCGATGTGTAGTGCGAGTGTACAAAGATATCCATAAATGTAAAGAATGAACAATGAGGAACTAAACTTGACAACTAATAAATTAGAACAAAGACTCTAAGTTAAACTTTGCTTCCTTAAGCCATAACAACAACACACCATTTCATGAAGTTCTCACAACTATCACCGTCTTCCTTGACATTTATTTCAACCATCAGACAAAATAGCAACTGCATTAAGATTAATGGAAAATATTTATAGTAAAAAAATAACTTTCTAAATTTAGTAAACTTAGGAATTACAGCACTCTTATCAAGTCTGAATGGGTTTATGGAGCTTGTGAGGTAACGGGGGAGTTGTGGCGCCCTGAAAATATTCTAAGTTCGGAGTTGGTGTGGCCGTGAGGGGGCCTCTCGGCAGGCCGCAGCTCGTCAGCGGCCGCGTGTTCCAGGCCGAGCGCGTGGCTGGGAATTCCATGTTGACGCTGTGTCGATGAAGGAGACATGCCGGGAGTGCCAAAGATGGCGGACATTGTGAGACGTTAATGGCAGACATTTCACAGTTTGTACGGAAATTAATAGTAAGCAGATGAATCATGATACCTCAAAAAGAAACCGGTACATTACCATTATTTGCACGATGATTCTGATGGTGTAACCAGACTTTCAATATTTTTATTGGTTTAAAGTTTAGTGTCTGACGACAATTTATACAAGTAACACCGAGTAATGAATTTCCAAAATCTAAACGGTTCATCCGATTTTCTCAATTAACGTATCTTTCGAAATCTATTAGTGTAAACCTAAATCGGTATAAATTACACGCATGTAACTTGAATAGTACATGAGTTATTGGAGGTCAAAGTGGCTGATTACTATTAATCACTTCAGGCCATAAGTGCTCCACAGTTACACGAAAAAACGGTAGCAGCATAGTTATCAATATATTTATTCGTCTATGTCTTTGTTTATATCCGATATATACTGTTCACGAAGAAATTGGTCAAATATTTACTGTGGTTTAGAAAGTACAGAGATATTAGGTTACTGGCCTACCTTTTGTTTCTATTCCTTTGATATATGTTTATTTGATTTGTTTATGTGTTTAATAATGTGTGTTAGAGAGTGTTTATGGTTCAGCCATAGGAATATTTATTTAATTTCAAGTTATTTAAGTGTAAATCCTGTATTTTGTATGTGTTTCAATATGTTAGTGAGTGTGCATTGGCTTGAAGACATGGCGGGAGCGCTGTAGCCAATCACAGCACTCGTTAATGGGGAGACTGTATGGAAGTGGGGGAGGACAGCAGAGGACACGAGAGAGTCCTGCACAGCATGGCGTGACGGCTGCATGGTCGCGGGAAAGGCTGGACGTGGAGCAGCGGCGTACAGTTACGGGAAAGACTTGGGGAGTGGAGCAGTTTGCGTGTGGTCGTGGGAGATAGAAATATTTCGTAGTGCTGACTTGTGCACATGTGAGACTTCCATAGCTTCTGCAGTGAAGACGTAGTATTTGTTTAGAAGTGAATGTATAGAGAGCTATGTTGCTGTTCATAACTAACTACGTGAGGTAGAAATCTATTGTTTCCCTGTAATTCAACTTACATATTATGCAATTACCAGATCATTGACAACAGTAAGTGTTTTGGAGTAATAAACGGCATTCTTAAGGGCACTTCTGCTATCATAGTCATCATTTAAAGTCGTTAAAAACAGTACATGGAGATTTTATTTAGTTCCAATCTTTCATTTATAAATTGCTATGTCACATTCAAAATTCGCAGTTGTCGAATGATAGAAACCTTCGACCATTTGATTCATGTGTATATTCATAGTGTACACTGTAGACTCAGCGGTATTTGGCTTGTAGTGCGGCCACTACATATCCCAGCCCCTAGACAATGAAACCAGGCAAACTCTGATTCGGAGGGTCTGTAGTTGAGGGCTACTCATCACATTTTCTCTTTGAAAGCCCGCAACCTGAAATTTTGATTTTAAATAGAAAGACGAATATTGAAGAAATTCAAAGGAAGAAAGAAAGTTTATTAGCAGAATATTAGGCCCCAAAATTACCGATGGAAAAACTTATACGCTGAGTAGTAATAAGTAAATGGAAGAATACACAGACAGACATGGTGACATGAAAAAACGAAGACTTAAATTTTTTGGGCAAATTAAAAGAATGGCACCCACTAGGTTGAGAAAACAAATAGTTGAATTCTACGAAAACAGAAGTAAGGCCAAAACTGAGCCAATTAAATGGATTGCTGAGATTAACGAGGATCTTGAAGTAGCTGGTATGACTCAGGCAGGCTTTACAGATAGGAAAGCATTCAGATAAAAGATATTTCATTGGAAAGTTGGTCAGAGGAAAATTAGAAAAGGGACTGGAACACTGTGGTCTTGTGAAAGAAAATGACTTCATTCTGAAAGGATGAAACAAATCTGGACACAAAGGAAGGACAACCATCAAAAGTGACATTGGCTGATTGTACATCACATGATCCAATTGGACCCATATGTGAATAAAAGTAATAGTAATAATAATAATAATAATAATAACAATAATGTTCCCAGAAAAAATTGTGAAAATGAGATCATATGAATACAGGAATTTCAAAGGAAAATTTTTATATATATTCCCCCAAATCTTTAAATTGAGAAACCCTTTTTATTTTTCCATATTTCATTTCCAAAAACTTTCGTGCTTCTTTGTTGCACGTCATACATTCCGTTTTTTCGAATGACATTTGCAGTCCTACTTTTTCAGCAACTTCTTTAAGAATTTCAATTTGTTTTTGAACTGTGGTAATACTCCTAGTTAAAAGTGCCAGATCATCTGCAAAGGCGAGACTATCTACTCTAATATTACTTCTATGTAACTTGATTAATTGATCTGCATTTTGACTCGACTTTTGCTCTCGCCCTTCTGTAATAACCTTTACAAAAACACAGTTAAGCGGTATTGGTGAGAGTCAATTTTCATGTCCTCAGAACATATTATTAGAAAACTTTTTAAAAGATGCCGTCTCCACTGCACGGCAGGACAGCTTCCATTCTTCTTAACGCAAGTAAATAGCCACACCGTCTAACACACACTGACTGCTAGTCTCTTCAAAAGAACTAAGCTCTCTGACGAACATCTGTGGTCTCAGGAACAGATGTACACGCAATATAGTTCTATCGATACTACAGAGGTTGAGTACATCATCAAATTCACGTCTTCATTATTGTCAGAACCATTTGAAAATCGATATGCAAATAGGACATTTCTGTTTTAAGGTTCCTGTTCATTTTTTCTATGGGACTAAGAGTTTGCAGGCAGCAAGCGAGAGAATATTGAAATTTCGCATGTGGTTTTTGAAGATGTTGTGGACCCCATAAAACCCACAGGCAGGTGCAGTTGACTCACACTGCTAATTTATAGAATGTAGTATAAAGACCTAGCTATCAAAATAAATAGAAGCGTCTAAGCTTTTATACAAATTAATATCGAAGTTAGACCACACTAAATGCGTGTTACTGGTATTGTCAGTTACGTCGAAATCAGAAGTGGTAGGGCTATTGTGATCCATAATTAATAGAAGTTAATTTTTTCCCATAAGGAAGACGCCCTACCTGTTGTGTCAGCATAAAATTAATATATGTTTTAACTTTTCCAAAATTCGTACTTCACGAGAATGCTACAAATCACTGTTACTCACAGAATATGCAGTTTATATATGTAGTATTTATATGTCAATTAGAATGAGATTTTCACTCTGCAGCGGAGTGTGCGCTGATATGAAACTTCCTGGCAGATTAAAACTGTGTGCCCGACCGAGACTCAGTTGGTAGAGCACTTGCCCGCGAAAGGCAAAGGTCCCGAGTTCGAGTCTCGGTCGGGCACACAGTTTTAATCTGCCAGGAAGTTTCATATCAGCGCACACTCCGCTGCAGAGTGAAAATCTCATTCTGGAAACATCCCCCAGGCTGTGGCTAAGCCATGTCTCCGCAATATCCTTTCTTTTCAGGAGTGCTAGTTCTGCAAGTTTCGCAGGAGAGCTTCTGTAAAGTTTGGAAGGTAGGAGACGAGGTACTGGCAGAGGTAAAGCTGTGAGTACCGGGTGTGAGTCGTGCTTCGGTAGCTCAGTTGGCACAGTCTGCGTTCGGCAGGGCAGCAGTGCGCACCGCGCTCGGCCGTCCACGCCGCTGCGCGCGCGGAGTGTTTTGTTTACTTCCTCGTCACAGCGCTTCTCAGTCGAACAAGCTGTAATGGCCAACTCTTACAGGAAGAACACTCTTAAGTTCACCTTCTCAAACGAATACGCACGACCCAAAGCACTGGCCGTCGAACGCTTCCTACGCGAAGACGTGAAGATCCCGCGTGACGAACTCATCGGCATACACCTATCGATCATTAGCAGCGTCGTTTATGTTAAGATGACTTCCGACGCTGCCTGCAACGAGATCATTCAAAGGACGCGACATGGACTAAAATTTCGGCACTCCGACGGAAACGTCGGGCCTGTGGATGTCGACCATGCAGGACTTGGCCTTCGGACGATCCGTGTATTCGAACTGCCTTTCGAGGTGGCTGAAGATGAAGTCATCGCGGCGCTAAGTCCGTTCGGAAAAGTCCAGAGCCACGTAGCCGAGACATGGGCACAGTTTACGACGTATCCGGTGCTTAATGGTGTGAGACAAGTCCGAATCGATCTCAAACGGCACGTTCCATCGTACATTTCTATCGGCGGCTGCCGTGCGGTGGTCATTTACGACGGACAACCTCGAACATGTTCCGGTTGTGGCCAAGAAGGCCACGTCCGTAATGAATGCCTGCAACGCCGCATCACACAACTAAGGCCCGACGATACGAACACCGACAGAACCGTGACCACCCTTCCAGTCACCTATGCGGCGGCACTGCACGTCCAGCCCTCACAAGGCGCCGTTCACGAGCGTCTCTCTGGTCCGATACACCCGGAGGCGTCCCAACACCTTGACACCGGCGATGCCGCCCGTGAACATGTCCAACAGCCGGACACACTCACGCTAGAAGATCACAAGGATACCAATGAGAGTGTTCTGGAGAATGAAGACCGCATCATAGCACCCGCGGCTTTTGTACCGGAACGACGTGAATCTCTTCCTTCCTCAGACACCGAAACTCATTGCCGAAAGCAGAAGTCGCCCAAACGACGAAAAAAACGCCGCAAGACATCAGAATCGACCATTGAGCCCCCTCCGCAGGACGAAGAAATGCCACATCACTCCGACGGAGAACACGATAACACTTTCTCCTCTGCCACGGAGACGCGTCATCCACAAGACGGTGAACCGTCCGACAGAGATCGTGCGCAAGCCCCGCGCCCAGAAGCCATGGAACATAGCACGCCTGTCGTCACCGACGCCATTGAGCCGACTCGGCCAGCGCTGCCACCTCTCGCCGATGTCAAACCTGTCGGACACCTTTCATGGGCGGATGACACGGATTTCCCACCTCCATCTGATGCGGAAATGAGATCTGTTTCTCCGTTAGACCAAAACTAAAATGGGGGAAGTTTCTACGGCGAATCCTGCGACTTCTATGGACTTCCAGCATCCACAACAACAATCTTCACCAGCTACGACCCTATCGACAGCACGGATCTCCCATCAGGCGTACCGAATAGCTACTATCAATACTAATAATATCGGCTCCCATGCTAAACTTCAACTGCTCCGTGACACGCTAAGAGCAGCGGACATCGACATCGCCCTGTTACAAGAACTGAGGACAGCGACTTGGACTGGGTGTTATGGATATGAGACGTACGCCGCCCCTGCAGCTATGGAACACACAGGCGCAGCCATCCTCCTCCGAGAAGGAATTGCAGTTTCCGATGTCGCATACCTCCCAACAGCGCGAGGGGTGGCCATAACAGTTGAAGGACTCAAAATCATAAATCTCTACGCCCCATCGGGCACTGATAAACGGAGGGATCGCTCCCAGTTCTACGCAGAAGATATCACGCCTTTATTCCTCGGTCGATACGATCATCTCATCGTAGGTGGAGATTTCAACTGTGTTCTCGAGCGCACAGACCAATACCCCCATGTCACCACATGTCCCGAACTTCGCTTCCTCGTCCGCCGCCTTCGTCTCCTCGACACTTGGCGAGTGATACACGGCGACCGCCCGGGGTATACACACATCACGAGCCACTCCGCCAGCCGACTTGATAGAATATACATCTCTAACGCTCTAAAATCAGTACTCCTCGACGCGGAACGTTGGCCGTCTGCCTTTTCGGATCATGACATCTATATCTGTACCATGAACCTACGTCGACAATCTATATGGCGCAGTGCAGGACCCTGGAAACTCAATGTCGCGCTACTGCGGGACCCTGAATGTCGACAACAGGTCACCGACACGTGGCACACCTGTGTTCAACGCATTATGCGTTACGAGACCACACTGCATTGGTGGTTGCTGTGCGCCAAACCGGCCATCCGACGCACATTGACACACTATGGCAGAGCAAAAGCCAGGTGGAATCACCATACAACTGATTTCTACTATAGCGCTCTACGTGAACTCATGGATCATCCTCCATTCCCGGATCGCCTCAAAGAAGCTCAACGCATCAAGGCAAAGATTCTATCCTTGACCAGATGCCGTCTAGAGGGAGCCATTGTACGAGCCCGCAGCCAAGACAGGATTAATGGTGAAGAACCTTCTATGCATCATATTGTTCAAAATGTTCGTCGACGCCGACAGGCTTTAATGACAACTTTAGACTTACCTGATGGACGACGGCTGACTTCGCAAGCTACCATTGCGGATGCATTCACAACGCACTATAGACTTTTCTATCAAGAAGTACCTGCCGGTGCAGAGGCCATTGCTGAGGTTGCCCATGAGACACTTGGTACTCTAAACGCAGCAGCTGCAACCCTCCTGACTGCTGAAGTGACCACCGACGACGTCCAAGGCGCTGTGGCCAAGGGGTCTCTGAATCGATCTCCCGGCCCGGACGGTTTACCTCTCGAATTTTACAGAACCTTCCAAGATTTGATGATGCCACGATGGAGGGACATGTACTGGGAACTTTTGTCCGGCGCGGCGAACCCGCCACCAATGTTCATGGAAGGCTTACTTGTACCAGTCCCGAAACCCGCAGGAGGAACACGACTCGACAGTTATCGGCCGATCACGTTACTCAATTCCGACTTCAAGATTTTCACACGCCTTCTGGCAGTGCGACTCAAACATGTATTACGGGACATTGTCTCCCACGAACAAACATCCTTAGGCGGCGATCGTAATATACAGACGGCCCTCAGTGACTATCGGGATGTGATCGCTGTGGCAACACACTCGCGACTGCCAGGCGCTTTCATCTCCATCGACTTCAAACAAGCGTTTGACCGCGTCAATCATGCATTCCTCAACGCAGTGATGGACCGAATGGCAATTCCCCCGACGTTCACGCACGTGATTATGCGGTTCCTTCGTGGAGCAACGTCCAGACTTCTCGTCAACGGCAGACTTACAGAACCTATACGGATTGAACGCTCAGTACGGCAGGGTTGCCCTTTGTCGACGGTACTTTATGCCATTGCGATGGAACCACTCATTTGCGGATTACGGCGACGTTTGACAGGTATTCCACTCCGGGATCATATGTTCCGCTGCCGAGCTTACGCGGACGACTTGGCCCTCGTCGTACGTTCAGCGGCTGAAGTACAAGCTGCGATGCAGTGGATTACCCGTTACAGTGCAGGGGCAGGGAGCGCTATGAACGTGGCAAAATCATGCGCCATGAAGATCGGCCGCGGCCTTCCCGCAGACAGCGTAGTTCCATTTCAACTGGTAGACACCATTCGTTGTCTCGGATTGGTGTACACGCGAGACATTCGCCGCACCTCGGCGATCAATTTTTGTGCGCTGCTGCAACGCATCCGGGCCAACATACAAAATCACATACTACGCCCGCTGAATATTTGCCAGAGAGTCACCTTCGTCAATACCCATCTGGCAGCTCGGATACCCCATACAGCGCAGATTCTGCCCATCACTGCGACAATGGCGGCCAGGTTACAGGCGGCATTCGGCTATTTCATTTGTTCTGGACACATCTTCAAAGTCCAGTATGAAGCTCTCACCTTACCGAAGCGGGACGGTGGCCTCGATCTGGTTAATGTGAGAGCCAGGACAACGGCACTTTACATCAGTACTATGCTCCGGTTATGGAAAAGCCAAAATGCTAGTTTTACTGGAATGTTGACCACCGAGCTCGCGCCTGTTTTGAGACGCCCACCGACGTCTTTGGCACACATCCCACCTCCGATGTCACATATCGGCCGTTTCTTTTTGGAGTACAGCTACATATGCACCGAGCTCCCCAGGACCAGGAAGACGACCACCCGCGACATCTACCGCCTTCTCCGAAAGTCTCCACCCCGCAACCCCGTCGAAACACGTCACCCCCAGGTTTCATGGCCTACAGTTTGGAAAACGATCCACCAACCATATCACGCCACTGACATCACCTCTATGTGGTACCTTCTCGTCAACGGCAAGTATACTACAAGACAGAGACTACATCGCATCGCACTGGTGGACTCACCCCTGTGCCTCAAGTGCAATGTCGAAGATACAGATTTACATCGTTTTGAGTGTGGGCCAGCAGCAGCTGTCTGGACCCTCGTACAGAAGATTGTGGCTTTCTACCTCCGAGTACCACCACATCACGTTTCTCCCACTATGATGATATATCCCGACACGACCTAATTTCCATCGGCTAAGTGGCACGCCATCACATGGATCAGTGGCATGGCTGTCGACTACCTCTTCCGAGACGACATCGTCGATCCGGCGGACTTTTGGACACGCCTCCAAGTGTATCACCACACCCTTCGCCGGCATCGACACTATCGGGCCACTTTCGCGAACTATTTACAGAGCATTTTCACCAACCCGCCTCAAAGCTGGAATCTCAACGAACCGTGCCAGCCAAGGCTGGACGATCCCACGTTCCCCTTCAATGGTCAATGATAGAATGCATTTTGTTCTGCTGGCGCGCCAAATTGGAGCATGGCGCGGAAAGTATTCCTATTTTATTTCAGTTCTCTTTTCTCCTCCTCTTCTAAGTTTTTTTTTCTCCTTACACATGTTTATCCCTTTCATACATGGCTCTCTATCTGCAGCCTATTTGTTTTCTTTCTCTTGTGCTCAAAAAAAAAAAAAATGATGCTGATGGTGAGACTGTACACTCATTTATGTTACCAAAAAACATACAAATACAAAAGAAGGCCGTTGCGGAAATATAGCTACCTTTTATGTTTTACGTTTTCAAAGGATGTTGTGTTATTTATGAAGAACGTCGTCTTTTATTTTCATACCCAAGAGGTTTTTATTTGTTTTCTTTAAAAAAAAGTGGTAAGCGTGACAGACTGTCAGTCTTCAGGTCCCGGGTTCGATTCCCGGCTGGGTCGGAGATTTTCTAGTAAAAAAAAAAAAAAAAAAAAAAAAAAGTTGGTAGAGCACTTGCCCGCGAAAGGCAAAGGTCCCGAGTTCGAGTCTCGGTCGGGCACACAGTTTTAATCTGCCAGGAAGTTTTATATGTCAATTAGTTCAGAAGTTAAGCGTGTAGCCATGATACAGTTATTTTGTTAATATCTTGTACGATCAAATCACAATGCCATCTTCAGGCTCCCTGACCGACGTGTAGGAAGAACTCGTCCTCATGTTTAATCGAAATACGGCCTGTTTGCAACTCACGAACGAAGGGATCACTTTGTTAAAGAAAAGTCTACGGATGGTGGTCCCTATTTCGATTCCACATCAGGTTGTCTCTTTCTACAAGTCGGTCATGGGGCTTGAAAATGGTGTAGTGAAACGCCGTAACTGTTCGCGTAAATAAAGTAAAGTAAGTACAGATGGCTGATGGTGTTTCTGATTTGACATTTTATAGTGAACAGCCCTCCAACCATCCTGTAAAAAGACGGTCTTTCAGAAAATGTGACAGTTGGTAACTTAATAAGTACCCAGTTTAGTGTGTTAGTTTTTTTCCTGTATGTAACAGGCTCCCGCAAACGCGTTACATAATTTACTACCTCATGTTTTCTTTAACGTTGTAAGAGGCCCATGCCCGCACGCCAGTCAATACATATTATCCGTTTTGCAACAACGCGTCCACATTTCATTACCTAACGTGCTGCCCAGGGGAAAATAAAAATTATTGGCTTACTTGTGCCAAGCGTACTTTGAGATACTAACAAATACTACCAGTAATAGCTACAATTATAAGTCTGCAAATCAAGTGAATACTGATGTAATCTTCTTCAGTATACTGCCCACGGTCGTCAATAAAAATATCAGGGCATATACCCCTAATATCTCTTATGTTTGGGAATGACAAATAGTTAATGGAATGTTAATTCTCACCTGTGTCCACTGCTGTAATATGAAATCAACCCTACATCATTATTATTTAGGAGTATTGACAGGTATTTTACATGAACAATAGTTTCAAAAACACAATACTATGATACAGATGAGCCATAAGCATTAAATGGTTGTCAGTGCATTGCGTTCCACTGCCAACTAATATCGTCGATATTAATGAATCTTTTATTAAAAACAAATCAGGTAGGAGAAGAAGCTTCCCGTAATTTCGCCATAAGATTTCGGTACTTTGTTCCTATTACGGTTTGCTCCTTAAGAGCGTAATCTGTAAGCACCACACGATTGCAGAAAAAAATGCACTCTCAGCAACATTGTTTTCATAATGATCCAGCTACCACTCATTAGGATGATAATACGTCATCTGGATTGGCCTGTCACAGCAACGACATTTCCACGACCGCCTCGCTTGCCCGGGCTTTCTGAATAGGTATGAGTAGCAGCGTAATCCACCGGGCTTAACACGTTCAAAGTGTCCTGCCAGATGTTGAAGACCGAGCCATAAGTGACTGCCACGTTTCTCCTTATCGTCTCGGCAGTGATACTCTGACGTTGTATCACGATGGCCTCAACTTACACTGCTATTTCCGTTTCTTCACAGAAAGGTAGTCTCCTAATTCGTTCTTCGTCGTTGAAACTCGTTCGACCACAATACAATCAACTGTGCCACCTAACAATCTACATCCACATCAGCATCTACGTCTATATCTACGTTATTCCGCAAGTCAGATTTATTTAAGAGCTTGGCAAAAGGTTGAGAGAACCGTTTTCAGGCTGTTCCACCATCCACTTTTCCATTATCGAACAGCACGTGAAAAAAAAATAAACGTCAAAATCTTTCCTTCCAGGCTACGATTTCTCTTATTTTATTACGGTTTTGATTTCTCTCTATGTAGGCAGGAGTCAACAAAATATTTTAGCAAGCGGAGGAGAAACTATTTAAAGAACTTTCGTGTAAAGATTTCGCTGTGACGAATAACGCCTATGTTTTAATGATTGCCAATGCAACTCGTTTATCATACCAGCGACACTCTCTCCTTCATTTCACGAGAGTGCAAAACGAGCTACCCTTCTTTAGGTGTCCTTCATAAATCTTGTGCAGCAAGAATCGGGTAGCATTTAACTACTCACGAAGTGGGTGTACAACCGTACTGAAGGAAGTCTCTTTAGTAAATTTGTTGCGTCTGTTAATTGTTCTGCGAATAAATTGCATCCTTTGGTTTGCGACCGGCTTTCCTTAAAAATTTCTATGCGATGGCGCAGTCTTAATTGTTCGTTATTATAATCCGTAGGTATGCAAGTAACCAATGTGTCATGGGCTGTTGCGTTCTTTGTGTATACTTGTAGCTAATCAGTATCGATTATTCCATCGTTGCCCCCTTTCGAATACGCTACTCCACTCGATCAATGGTCTGTGACATTTCGTTTTGGGTGCCATAGCTGTGTGCTACAGTGCTGTGGTATGGGTGTTTACACTGAGGAGATAGAAACCATGTGTGAGTTAACGAGCATTGCGGTAGCATTTATATATATCGCCGAAAGAGTCGGCCTACAGAAATTGTGAAACGAACCCTGTCGTCCAGGACCGCATGCCACAAAGGGCGCAGATTCACCATGAGAGGGGGAAATTCACAGGCGTGTATTGTCTATTCATGCCAAAGCGCTGTAGTGTGCGAGTGAGACAGACGAGAACATACGTCATAGGGAAACCCAGTAGAAGTCGTTTGTGGCCGAGGAGACGTAGCAGTATTAAATATGGCGGACCTAAGGTCGGCCATAGAGGGAAACATTTATGAAAATTATTTAATTCTGTAGTAGTGCAGGGAATGAAGCCACAGTAATTTTAATGTACCATCCCTCACAAAATTTAATGTTGATCCTAAAAAACCTGAATTTTTATCATATCTGTAATAGTCTAAGATTTACTGTTAAAGTGAAATTAACAAGTTCAGTAACAAAGACCTGAGTGCTAAAGTCTGAACGCTTTGGTCGATCTTAACGATCCATATTTCATACAGAAGAGCATCATTAAAATGACAAACGTTGTAAATATCAACTCTGTGACTTTATTTGATTAAAAGATACAGTAAATTTAAATTATCAGTATTTTCAGTTGAGCATCAGATCATAATTTCCTCCACACAAAACACATTGAACGATGACAGCATGACACCTTATTGAACCATTAGGTAATAGAATATTTGTTGTAAAGTTTAGTGCATAATAGTTACTTTTGGTCTTTATTTATTTATCAGAAAGGACATTGGTGCAAGGCTACTGGCCATGACATTCAAAGTTAAGAAGGGAATTGTACTGGTTTTACGTAAACGAATTTAACGATGGATAATATTGTTACTTTATTTAGAACGTGAAAGTGGTCAAGCTTTGATTATTTAAATATGTTAAAATGTAAAATAATGTGGAATAAGCTGTAGCCAATCAGATGACGGATTCTGGAAAGGGAACTGCCCTAGTCAGTTGAGCGAGGATATTCGGTGCGCAGGAAACGCGGCCGGGGACCAGCAGAGGGACAGTGCTGGAGGAGACTCGATAGCGGTCGGTCGGTCTTTAGGTAGTTGGGAAGTGAAACAACTTAGAAAATTTCGCATTGTGTGGTATCGCGGGACTTTTTAGTCTCTGAGAGGTGAGCAGCCGCGCGCCTCTTGTGAAATCTAACTTTTCGTGTAGTAACGGAGGCGGAGTACTGGACTTGTGTTTCTCGATGAGATTGTGAATCATCGAACTGTATCGAATAGATATGCGCTCGAGTGTAGCTCTAAATCCGACCCGTTCCGCTATTAATTTGATTTCTGAATAAACATTATTTTAACCAAATCGCAACTGTGAGGCCTACATCATTTATGGGACGTTAATTTAGTTACCGATATTATTATTACTGTTATTATATGTTATATTAACTCTGTATTTCGCAAACTTGCCATCAGCCAGACAATTTAACCAAAGGGTCACAAATGTCTAATCTAGGGCGTGTAATGCGACACGTGTGGTCCAACCCCTAGACGAGTTTGGGCCAAGACATTACGACGAAGAGGAATCGCATGTGAGCCCGAACATCTTTGGGATGTTAGCTCGCAACTGGGGGCTCGTCCGGGACAGGAACGTGGGAAGTGTTTGTTGAGGGATAAGAATCTTGCGAAGTGTTGGAAAAGGATTGGATTTTGGAAAGTGTTAGTTGCGGA
The DNA here is from genome assembly GCF_023864345.2 of Schistocerca serialis cubense. NCBI lineage: Eukaryota > Metazoa > Arthropoda > Insecta > Orthoptera > Acrididae > Schistocerca > Schistocerca serialis. Next base: position 80,777,842 of record NC_064644.1, on the reverse strand, counting down.
ATATGAACTCTGAAAAGTTTAGAACTGGATCTGAATTGTGCAAGGTGTTTCCAAAAGTATTATCTGAACTTCGATAGGCAGGACTTCTCACAAAAGTTAAATGTGAGATCGGTTCAGGACTCAATATCACGTTCCTTTAATAGTTGTGAAATTCTTATAGTTAACGGCATTCTGTGACCTAGGTTCCAAGTGTGTGGCAGTTTAGAGAGTTTTGCGTGGGGGCTCTGAGCTACGAATTTTGCAACAGTTGTGTGCACCGAGTTTCAGCACTGGTTAGAAGTGATGAAAAAGTAACGCGGAAGAAGAGGCGACATCGAAAGCACCTGGTTCCAGCCAGCAGTGGCATCTTCAACGGTGGTTCATCGAGCAGTGGTGGTTGCAGTACCACAGCAGAGGCTACGAAATCTTCAGCGTCGGCTTCAACTGCAACATCGGCAGCAATACCATGGCAGAAGGATCCAGCACGACAAAGCTAAGTACCTGCGCTGATAGCGAGATTACGTATGATTCTGTAATTCAATCGCCAATAACAGACGTAGCTCATATTAAGCAGTCTGCCAGTTTGTGTGGGTCCGAAAATACTAGCGAGCCGCTTAGCCGGAAGTCGGAGCGGGAGAGCGTGATTGGCGGTGAATTTAGTAGGGCAAATAGTCCGAAATCAAGCAAGGGAGATGAATTTGTGGGAGACATGATTTCGCAATTAATGCAAATGATAAGAGGATTAGGATCCAAAATTGATTCTGTTAAAACCGATGTGGGATCCAAAATTGATTCTGTTAGAACCGATATGGGTGACGTAACTTTAACTGACTCTGTTAAAACCGAAATGGTTGACGTAAATTTAAAAATTGATTCGGTTCAATCCGAAATAGCTTCGGTTGTGAAAGACGAAGTAGGTATAATGGCTAGTGGAATCGAGGAAATGATAGACGGAAAATAAAAAACCGTTCGGTTTGAAATGGTAGATGAAGTGGAGAAAAATTTCAGTGATAAGGTGGAGAAGTTGCCGGCAGATCTGGGAGGCAACGTAAGAAATTATAAGAGTAGGCAAGATGCTCTAATGGCTGAGACGACAGAGGCAATTAGCAACTTATCCATTCGAATAGATAAAGGGGAGAAAGAAGTAGATAAAATAAAGGAACAAGTAGAATCTGGTATTAAAATTGAAAATAGTGATGTTAAAAAGAAAATTAATGAAATAAAAAGCGAACTGAATTCCTTAGCTGCGCATCAAACCTCTTCAGTGATCAGTGTTCCGTGGATGAACTCGGGATCGGTCAAATGTTTTGCAGACGACGGGAAACATCACCCAGTAAATTTTCTAATTTCCGATATTATTATTACTGTTATTATATGTTACATTAACTTAGTATTACGCAAACTTGACATCAGACAGACAATTTAACCAAAGGGTCACAAGCGTCAAATATAGGGCGTGTAATGCGACACGTGCGGTTCAACCCCTAGACGAGTTTGAGCCGAGACATTTCGAAGAAGAGGAACCGCATGTGAGCCCGAACATCTTGGCGATGTTAGCTCGCACATGGGATAGCGATATGTTGACATACAGATGGCGGAGCGGTCATTTGTACTTGGCCGGCCGCAGTGGCCATGCAGTTCTAGGCGCTACAGTCTGGCACTGTGCGACCGCTACGGTAGCAGGTTCGAATTCTGTCTCGGGCATGGATGTGTGTGATGTCCTTAGGTTAGTTAGGTTTAAGTAGTTCTAAGTTCTAGGGGACTGATGACCTCAGAAGTTAAGTCCCATAGTGCTCAGAGCCGTTTGAACCATTTGTACTTGGATGAGTCTTCTGAAAAGGTGTCCGACGTTATTATGACCGCACGACTGAACTTAACAGACTTGAACTCGTCGTGGTTGCTGGAGCTAGACGCACGGAATGTTCATTTCAGAAATCATCAGGGAATTTAATATTCCGAGATCCACAGGGTAAAGAGTGGGCCGAGATTACCAGGCATCCACCACGAAGGTAGCATTGACCAACGGCATTCATTTAACAACCGAGAGCAGTGACGTTTGAGTAGGTTTGTCAGTGCTAACAGGGCAGTAACACTGCGTGAAATGGCCGCAGATATCAATATAGGCCATAAGCCTCACATATCCGTTACGGCAGTGCGGCGAATTGTGGTGTTAATGGGCTATGGTATCAGGCGACCGACGCGAGTGCCATTGCTAACAGCACAACATCGCCTGCAACGCGTCTCTTGGCCATATCGGTTGGACCATAGACTACTGGAAAACTATGTCCTGGTCAGATTGTAACGCTGGAAATGCATATCCTCCTATTTCCATCTATTGTACTATAATATTTTTTCCTTATTTTGTTACCTGAAGATATGACATTTCTGTGTCTTTATATATTGTACTATTTGTGTATATATATTTATTCATTTGCGTCGATGTATAATTGGTTTGTTTTGTAAATTTTGTTTTGTAAATACTATTTGTATTTTTACGCTGGATCTTGCCTAGGGAAACCTATGCTATCGAACGATTACATCGATAGGTCGTGTGGAGAACCAAAGTGTTTAGGATCTTTGGTAGTGTTAACTCTGCCGCGTGGAGCGCGGGCAGAGCGAGTCTGGCTGGAGTAGGGCGGTGGAGCAGGTGTGTTGAGTGACGCTCCAGTGAGTTGCCGCGCTTCCGGGGTTTGGCAGCATGTAATTGTGCTCGACTTGCTATGATAGTTTCTGGCACAGTGTCGCGGACGGGAAACATTAGCAGGCACACATCAAGAGCCCGTTTCGCCTGGTGACCGTTTCGAGAAGAAAGCGCGCCAACATTCAGCTTCTGCAACAGCTACGGCCGACAATGAATGATTGTTTTATGTTACTGAAATTAAAACATTCTGGAAAATTTTGGAATCTTCCTGACCGATATCTAGCCAGCATCGCTGCCGATAACAAACAAAAACGGCCAAGATGCTGGATACCTGGAGTGGATGAACTGTCTGTATGCACATGATAAAGTTTTTGTACAGAACCCTTAGGGAGCGAGTCCGACCAGCCGAATTTTTTAGGTATAGCCGCCTCATAAACTTGTCTGGCTCAAAGGATTTTAGCAACAAACAGTTAAACTTTCGCAAACAAAACGTAGGTTTGAGGTGTGTTCCCGAAAGACGATGATTCTTTCGTCTTGGTATGACCAAGCAAGATGCCGCGGTGGTTTGCACACTGGATTCGCATTCGGGAGGACGACGGTTCCAAACCTCGCCTGAGCAACTTGATGTAGGTTTTCCGAGATTTCCCTAAATCGCTTCAGGAAAATGCCGGGATATTTCCGTTAAGGTGGCACGGCTGACTCAAACCAACCAACCAACCATCTTGGAATGGAACTCCTTAGGGCTATATGAATAGCCCGTGTATGAGTCTCATCATAAGAAGACTTGTCCAGAGCAAATGTCTTTGGAATTTGTATGATCTGAATCGAAGTATGCAGTAATCAGTTTCTAAACTCTAACAGTGATAGACAAAATTAAGTAGAATACTGAGCTGAGAGAGGTCTATGAGACTGTGCCCTGTGGTTACACAGATTCAGGCAAGTGTGGAAAAGGAAATGTAGAAATGCCGTAAGAGGCACCTCCTCGATCGACGACTTCAAATCTTCAATCAACCAACAAGGAAGAGTGAAAGCACGTAGAGTTTTAGAACTGTATGGCAGTCCTCAGCTTTTCAAACTATTGTGTGTGTGGTTTGAGGTTTTGTTTCAAACTATTCCATTAGCATCACTAAGATACAGCAACTTAGCATAAACCTTTGTTGCTCATTGTTCCAATTACATTAACAGGCAGGGTCCCTTCCTTTTCTGAAATGAACCCGAGTGTCGTTGAAATTCAAACGCCAGCATTAAAATAATATCATTCGATTTCACTGCTTTAGTTTCAAAGTTCAGTTAAGGTACTCTTAGCTGGCTACAATATTTAGATTACCCAAGCACAAATTAAGAGTGCGAGTTTTGTTACCATATTTTAGCTTAGCTGTGACTGCAGCTCAGCTTGGTACGTACTAAATTTTACTGTTGTTAATTGTTCAGAATCATTTAATTCAAGTTCAAAGTTAAATCTCTTATTTCTAAATTGCGTAGATTCAAGTAGCTTTTGAAATGATTGTTGAGGTAGCCCAAGACTAACCTTATTTTATTGAATTTCGTAGTGCTTCAGAAACAAAGTTCACTATTAATTTCAATCACTAAATTAACTTTCAATTTTCCGGTTTCAGTAATTCTTTCGCTAAATTAAGTTACAGTGTAGCGAAATTTATTACTTCTGACAAACATTCAGTTTTCACACAACATGTGTCAACCTTCAGTTGCCACGCTTTTAGTGCTAATTATATGTGCAATAACCTTTCTTTTTCAGTTATTATAGTAGTTGTCCATAGGACTGGCGATCGTAATTTTCCCCAAATCTCAAATATCTAATTAACGCCAGTTATTTGTTAACGTAACGATCGCACATTTACTTTCTTTATTAACTTTACCCCTTTTCAAAATTAACGTCCACCAGTTTTATTTGCATTCTTCCTTTCGTTTAGATGTAATCCTTTCCTCCTTCTTTACCGACAGATTAACTTCGGACACGATTTCTTTTCCAAAATTTCCATTAGGTACACGTGGTTTGATTTTTACTGTCATTAAGGTCGATAAGTGAGGGGGATGTTACAAGATGAGCCTCAATTTCGGTTGGTAAGAGCTGATGACAGGGCGCCAGTGGGCGCAGACTTCACGAAGCTATGGATCCAAGTTGCCAACAAGACACTGTGCAATATGGTGGTGGTTCCATAATGGTGTGGGCTGTGCTTACATGGAATGGACGGCGTCCTCTGGTCCAACTTAACCTGTCATTTACTGGAAATGGTTGTGTTCGGTTACTTCATTTGAATCCATCCGTGGACTTTATGCTACAAAGGTCGCGACTGGTTTGAAGAACAATCAGGACAATTCGAGCGAATGATCTGGCCATCCAGATCGCCCGAAATGAATCACATCGAATGTTTATGGTCAGTTGGTACACAAAAGCCTGCACCGGCAACACTTTCACAGTTGTGGACGGTTACAGAGGCGGCACGGTTCAGTATTGGTGCCGGGGACTTCCAACTACTTGTTGCATCCGTGCCATTACCCACCAGCAAACAAGAAATAACTACGTAACGTTATGAAAATCTCTTCGGGTTTGCTGCCGGATCCTAAAATCAACTTGACTCGATATTTCGGCGATCCAATTGCTCGCCATCTTCAGGAAAAAGCTGCTTCTGCTGATGAGTCCCGCTGAGAGCTGACGCCAGGTTGCAAATCGACATCCTATATAGGCCACCGTTTAGTACACGGCCTTCCAAGACAGGGAGGTGGCGCCGCCTTTAGTGAAACACCGCTGGCAGCGATATATTGCAATCAAGGCCGCACCGAAGAACGTTCAGTTTTGATGCGAGATAATCCAGGATTCCACGTCTTGCCAAGAGGAAACCCGTTGTCTCTGTTGATTAAATTATCAGCCAACCTAATTTCACTGCTCCAAAAACCGGAAATATTGGCAACTACCGCAGTTTCGTCAAATTTCATACTGTGTCTCTCGTTTTGGCAGTGTTCTGCTACTGCCAATTTTTCGGCTGTTGTAGCCTCGTATGACGGCGATGTTCCACACACCTGTCATTCACTGTGCGAATCGAACGGCCAATGTAAGCTTTCCCACATTGACACGGAATTTTGTACACACCGTGGCCTATATAGGACGTCAATTTGCAACCTGGCGTCAGTTCACAGCGGGACTCATCAGCAGAAGCAGCTTTTTCCTGAAGATAGCGACAGTTGGATCGCCGAAATATCGAGTCAAGTTGATTTTAGGAACCGGCAGCAATCCCGAAGAGACTTTCAAGACTTATTACGCCGGGAAAGCCTACGTAATCACGTAACGTTTTGTTTACGAAGTGATAATTAAAACTTTAGGTCTACTACTCGTACGTAGATTTAAGTGTAATGTATACGTCGGAAGATCTGAAGGAGAAACCACAGTGCGAGTCTCTCCAGCGATAATGTTTTCCTCGTATTGATGGTTGTTGTTATTGTTTGGAACAGGACAACAGTTATTACAGGATACCAGGGGAGTGGGAGGCAGCGGCTGCCTTATTGTTCCTTTGCTCGGCGCCGCTGGACTCGTCGGGAGCCGGCTGCTGCGAGCTGGCGATCTGCGAGGTTGCCGCCACGGCGGACTGTTATTATCCGCTCGCTGCGGAGCCAATCCTAGCTGGGCGGTAGCGCGCGCTGCCGAGCTAATTCGCACCTACACGCAGCCGGCGCTGCCGTTCTACAGCAGAGAGTCACTCTGCCGCAGTTTCCACCAGCCCCCAGATAGCTGGCGATACTGGTCGTAATTTGGAGACCGCGCGACTCAGACTGGGACAGGCGTACTGCACTTACTGCCAAGAGCCAGTGGTGCTGCTGCATTGGGGCCAACTTCGTAACTACATAGACATATGCACTACGCAACATCAGCTCCGGCTCGTTTCGTGAGCACGCCGCTCACCAGTCTTCTGTTTTCTGCTAACAAGGGATTGTCTAATCCGAAATGTCGACACCTATCCCGAAATTTTCCTCATTGGAAGAATACACGGAAAGAAATGCACTGCCAAAATTTTGGCTGCCAAGGCGAAAGGTTGAAGTTACGCAGCTTCTTCACACGAAGAACCACTTGGTAATTGGGCCACATTTGTTGCTTTGACGCATCTCTGATGGTTAATGACACTAATGCCTATTTTATTGAACCATTCATATTATGTGGCACTGACACCTTTCATTCACGACGTTTGTTGGGTAGTTACCATAGTAATTTTCCGAGTACGACTATTTATTATCTTGTGATTCTTCAACTTCTCCCGGCGTATTTCGTGCTCGAACAGTCCACGGGTGTATTGCCGGTCCATAGTGTCCAACGGGCACAATATTTCAGCGTTCAGACATGTCGACATCGTCAGGTGCGCTGAAGAACTGAGCTCCTGAGGACGGGCGGCCGTCCTAAATCCCCTTCCCTCGCGAGGCGTTCTCTCCCCGCCAGCGGCCGCGCGTCAGCGGTCGCTGAGAGGCTGGTGTCGGCGTCTGTGCTGGCGTCGGTGTCCACCCTGGTCGCTCGTTCGTTTTCCTTGCTGAGACTCTTTTTATTTAGACTCAGTGCTGGAGAGAACGCCTCGCGAGGAAAGGTGATTTAGGACGGCCGCCCGCCCACAGCAGCTCAGTTCGTCAGCGCACCTGTCGATGGTGACATGACTGGTCGCCGAAATATTGTGCCCGTTGGACACTATGGACCGGCAGTACACCCGTGGACAGTTCGAGCATTTATTATTATTTTTTTATACTTTTATCGTTTCTTACAATTTCACGTTAGTTATTTGATGGTACTCTATATTTTATGCCATTAATGAAGACATATTATACTAGAACTGACATGTGATTACATTTTCACGCAGTCTGGGTGCATAGACCCTGAGAAATCAGTACCCAGAACAACCACCTCTGGCCTTGATACGCCTGGGCATTGAGTCAAACAGAGCTTGTATGGCGTGTACAGGTACAGCTGTCCATGCAGCTTCAACACGATAACACAGTTCATCAAGAGTAGTGACTGGCGTATTGTGACGAGCCAGTTGATCGGCCACCATTGACCAGACTTTATCAGTTGGTGAGAGATCTGGAGAATGAGCCGGCCAGGGAAGCAGTCGAACATTTTCTCTATCCAGAAAGGCCCGTACAGGACCTGCAACATGCAGTCGTGCATTATCCAGCTGAAATGTAGGGTTTAGCAGGGATCAAATGAAGGGTAGAGCCACGGGTCGTAACACATCTAACATCCACTGTTCAAAGTGCCGTCAATGCGAACAAGAGGTGACCGAGTCGTTTAACCAATGACACCCCATACCATCACGCCGGGTGATACGCCAGTATGGCGATGACGAATACACGCTTCCAATGTGCGTTCACCGCGATGTCGCCAAACACGGATGGGACCATCATGTTGCTGTAAACAGAACCTGGATTCATCCGAAAAAATGACGTTTCGCCATTTGTGCACCCAGGTTCGTCGTTGAGTACACCATCGCAGGTGCTCCTGTCTGTGATGCAGCGTCAAGGGTAGCCGCAACCATAGTCTCCGAGCTGATAGTCCACCCTGCTGCAAACGTCGTCGAACTGTTCGTACAGATGGTTGTAGTTTTGCAGACGTCCCCGTCTGTTGACTCAGGGATCGAGACGTGGCTGCACGATCCGTTACAGCCATGCGGATAAGATGCCTGTCATCTCGACTGCTAGTGATATGAGGCCGTTGGGATCCAGCACGGCGTTCCGTATTACCCTTCTGAACCCACTTAAAGGCGCTACAGTCTGGAACCGCACGACCGCTACGGTCGCAGGTTCGAATCCTGCCTCGGGCATGGATGTGTGTAATGTCCTTAGGTTAGTTAGGTTTAAGTAGTTCTAAGTTCTAGAGGACTTATGACCACAGCAGTTGAGTCCCATAGTGCTCAGAGCCATTTGAACCTTTTTTTTCTTAACCCACCGATTCCATATTCTGCCAACAGTCATTGGATCTCGACCAATGCGAGCAGCAGTGTCACGATTCGATAAACGGCAATCGCGATAGGCTACAATCCGACTTTTATCAAAGCCGGAAACGTGATGGTACGCTTTTCTCCTCCTTACACAAGGGATTACAACAACGTTTCACCAGGCAACGCCGGTCAACTGCTGTTTGTGTATGAGAAATCGGTTGGAAATTTTCCTCATGTCAGCACGTAGGTGTCGCCACTGGCGCCAATCTTGTGTGAATGCTCTGAAAAGCTAATCATTTACGTATCACAGCATCTTCTTCCTGTCGGTTAAATTTCGCGTGTGTAGCACGTCATCTTCGTAGTGTAGCAATTTTGATGGCCAGTACTGTATCAAAATATGTGACGTAAATGGTCGTATTTTATGGTTACATGGATGTTCAAGCCTACATTTACTAAACCGCCAGTGTTCTGTATACATTTGTGTGTGACACAAATTTCAATTTGATACGTCTACCCGTTCCTGAAAAGAAGGGTTTTCAACAGTCGGACAGTCTGTGTGCGCCGTGGAGATACTGAGGACTCGTGCCGAAACTGCGTACAGAACTCACGGGTTCTCTTCAGCGCGATGCAGTACGCACTCTTCTAATTCGGATGTGCAGCGTCTCCTTGGAGCACCACAGTCACGCCTGCTGATCGTGAAGGCACCCATTTCTCGAAGCCACTGCGTAATTGTGCGAAAAGCGTACGAGATGGAGTCCGACGTTGCGGATAAAGATCTCGGTAAAGGGGACGAGGAGCTCTTCAGTCACCGTCAACTACGGCATACAGAAGGACCGTGTAGATGAATTCTGGGAACGTGTACTCAGCCACATTGCTCTAATACTCACACACGCGTGAACGAGGCTCGAAACAAGTCAGAGAGGTAGGACAGACGTCGAACGACATCAGCCGATCCGACGTAATCACGCTCCACCACACCACCACTACTTGTTGCATACCTACGCAGCAAACATGTTTTCAAACGCAACCTTTTCCAGACATGAGTTCCAGTTCAGAATGTTGACTACTGAGTCCTCTGCAAGTCCTAGAACTTTGTATGGGGAATTATTAGAGCACCTTGCATATGTCTTTCACATTTCCCTCTACAGGCTTTTAGGGGCTGTAGTAGCGGACTTAGTAGCTGAAGCTTTGGTAAGGAATCTGTGATCGGACATGTACCATTTGAGTACGAACCAAATTTGAATATCGGATCGGATCACTTTGAAGTATCCCACTCCAGTGTACGCACACAGCAGAAACAATGATCTCTGACCTATCCACTCTGCAGCAACCCGTGTCCGCGCCGATAGCTAAGTGGTCAGCGCGACGAAGTGCGTTGCAAAGGCTCAGGGAGTGGGTGTTGTGTTGTCCTCATCATCATCGACGCGCAAGTCGCCGAAGTGGCGTCAGCACAGAAAGACTTGCACCTGGCGACCGGTCTACCCCACGGGAGGCCCTAGCCACATGACATTTCACTGCATGAAGCCGTGGCATGCGCGATATTTCGAGTACTCGTTGCTATGATGGCTCTGACAGAAGTACTTGGGAGTGCGTGGAGACAAATATTTGACAAAGTCACCATTTTATATAATTACGTTCCACAGCGGTGTTACACGCGGACTGACACATAATTAGAATTCGTAGAATTTGCATCTTTTGCAGTTAAGGAGACAAGTATGGGGGGAGCATTCAGATACTGACTAACAACAAATGAATAACAGAAGAAAAGTGATTTTTACCTTAAATTTCTCAGTATCATTCAACAAACTTTGTTCAAAAAAATTAACATATCAGTGGCTGCGCTCTTGATCTAATCTCTAAAGCAAAATTGAGCCGCACAGCGTAATGCTGCCTACGCGAGAAACTTGCAGAAGAAGAAGAACAAGAAGAAGACAGAACTACCTGAACATCGCGTAGTAAAACTTCCGATGAACATAATTCCCGGCAGTTGTGTATAAAAACTTTCTACCTGTCCTCTCTCTCAAAACATGTGTCTCTGGACGTAAATAAATATTTAATTAACGTTAATACTGACGTTACAGAACGTACCAGTTTCCTGCAGTCGTTATTGTAGTTGGACGGACGTCATAACTACAACACGGACTGAAGAAGGGACCCTCTCATTAGTTTGTGTGCCCACCGTGAAGTCGGAGATTTTAAAGTTATCAGATCTTCAGATTTATTCTACATCCAAGCAGTGCAGTTCTGTGCGTGGTTTGTTATTATATTTTATCCAGCAAGTTATCTCCACAACCTCTAGAGCCTGTAATACGAACTGTGAAACGTCTTATGTATTTGTAATTTAATGCATTGTTTTGTAGTAACCGATTTCTAAATACCAAGCAACATATTTCTTATTAGTAACATATTTATTCTGTGGTGTACCTATATGGTGTTGTCACGTAAATCTTTACAATATTTACAATGAATGTAATATGCAGCCGGCCGGTGTGACCGAGCAGTTCTAGGCACTACAGTCTGGAACCGCGTGACAGCTACGGTCGCAGGTTCGAATCCTGCCTCATGCATGGATGTGTGTGATGTCCTTAGGTTACTTAGGTTTAAGTAGTTCTATGGGACTGATGACCTTAGCAGTTAAGTCCCATAGTGCTCAGAGCCATTTGAACCATTTTGAAATGTGCACATTAAGCTGCGATGGGAGGCAGAGAGCGCCGTTATATCGATAACCAACGGTCGTAAAGTAAGCACTGTGGAAGAGGGTCAACAGAAAGCGACGTTAATGTTTCTGTTGGACTTAGCGCCCCGGTTTGACATGTGAACAAATTAAATGGCGTCTTCCGTGTATTATTTCGGATCTTAATGCGTTTTTCCATGCCCAAAAGTCAGAAAGAGACGAGAATAACAGTTTCATGGGATGAAAATATTCTATTTTCTAAGTGTAAGAGTTAACGGACAACGTTAGTGCATATTTCCAACAAACGTATGTCCAGTGAAAACACACAAACCGTTGCAATCTACAAATTAATTATACACACATCACAAGGCATGTAACAGCTCTATTTGAATCTCTCGGGCATAATACACTGTCACCACCATCTAGTAGCAGCTAGCTTTAGACGACAACGTTCAATGCGCTCAGTGAGGTGACTTTAAAAATTTCTGACGGTCAGACATATCTAGTAATTAAAAATTACGAACAATTCCTTTTTCGGATGTATTTCTGTTCAAATGGCTCTGAGCACTATGGGACTCAACTGCTGAGGTCATTAGTCCCCTAGAACTTAGAACTAGTTAAACCTAACTAACCTAAGGACATCACAAACAACCATGCCCGAGGCAGGATTCGAACCTGCGACCGTAGCGGTCTTGCGGTTCTAGACTGCAGCGCCTTTAACTGCACGGTCACTTCGGCCGGCTGTATTTCTGTTTTAAAGGATTTACAGATTCATTATTTTGTAATAAATGTGCTTTAATAGTGTCTGAGTTCAACTATGGTTCTAGTTATAAAGTTTTACATTATCTTGAAATTCTCAGCTCAGCGATTTCACGTAATTTTCTTCAAATCTTGCCGTTTACCTGTAGCTTCGCTCGTGTACGTCTAAGTCAGACATATTGCACACATCTCCTCCTACACCCCTCTGCCTCCCCATTTCATCGTCCCCCCTCTCTCTGCCCATCTCCTACCCTCTCTGTCCGTCCCCTCCTCCCATTTCTATCTCCTCCTCCTACCCTCTCTATCCATATACTGCTCTCCCAATTCTCTGCCCATCTCCTCTTCCCCCTCTCTTTTCATCTCCTCCTCCTCCTCCCTCTCTGTCCATTTCTCCTTCCCACACTCTTTCTTTCCATCCTCCTCCCCCTTTCTTTGTCCACATCTTTCTCCCTCTCTCACTGTTCTCTTTCTCCTTCCCGCTCTCTCGACTCTCCTAAACCTGTCCTCCTCCCCTCCCCCTCCCTCTGTCATCGGCTCCCCTGTCCTCTCTCTACCCACCTCCTGCTGCCCCCTTACTCTTTCCGTTTCCTCCTTTCCCCTCTTTCTGTACTTGTCATTCCGCCCCCTCCCACCTTTCCGCCACCAATGGGAGCTGGGAGTTTTTTGCCGCCACGATACTTCCGTCGTTGCTTCTTCGATGTATAGATTGAACACTAGGGGCGGAAAAATGCATCACTGTCTTACACTCCTTTTAATCCTAGCACTTCGTTGTTGGTCTTTCAATCTTACTCCTCTTGGTTGTTCAAAAATGGCTCTGAGGACTATGGGACTTAACATCTGAGGTCATCAGTCCCCTAGAACTTATAACTACTTAAACCTAACTAACCTAAGGACATCACACACATCCATGCCCGAGGTAGGATTCGAACCTGCGACAGTAGCGATCATGCGGTTACCGACTGAAGCGCCTAGAACCGCACGGCCACAACGGCCGGCCCTCTTGGTTGTAGCACCTCTTGTATGTTAACCGTTTTTCGTAAGCTTCCACCTGTTCTGCTGAGGTTTTTGAACATATTCCAACATTTTACATTGTCGGACACTTTTTTTAGGTCGACGAATCCTATGAACATTTCTTGATTGATCTTAACTCTAGCTTCCACTGTCAAGCGCACTTCAGAACGTCTTTAATATTCTTCTACTTATTACTTTTGTCAGTAACAGAATGCACGACCTGTTAAACTAATTGTGCGATAGTTTTCACACTTTCATGTCCTTGCTATCTGTAGCACTGTTTCGCTAATGATATTCTAAATAGAATGCGTCCACACCCACCGATTCCAGAAACCGACTTGGATGGACCCCAACGATTTTATAGATTTACGATGGAATATTATCTATCTCTTCTGCGTTACTTGCTCTTAAGTGTTCCAAAACTCTGTTAAACTCTGACCTTAATACTGGATCCCCCCCCCCCCCCCTCTCACTCCTCTGATCTAAAGTGGAATGCCCATTGCACTCTTAATGATGACACCCTTGCTTTTAATTTCACCGGCCGGCTGTATTGGCTGAGCGGTTCTAGGCGCTACAGTCTGGAACCGCGCAATCGCTACGGTCGCAGGTTCGAATCCTGCCTCGGGCATGGATGTGTGTGACGTCCTTAGGTTTGCTAGGTTTAAGTAGTTCTAAGTTCTATGGGACTGATGACCTCAGAAGTTAAGTCCCATAGTGCTCAGAGCCATTTGAACCATTTTAATTTCACCGAAAGATGTTCTGACTTTTCTGTACGCTGATCAGTCCTCCAGACGACCCTTTCTTTTTATATTTCTCCACGTTATCCCTGCAGTCATTTTACCTTGCGTTCCCTGCGCTTCCCTGAACATCTTTGTACTTCCTTCTTTCGTCGATCAGTTCAAGTACTGGGGGATGTTCAGTAAGTAATGCAACACATTTATTTTCTCGGTCAATTTCCATTGAAAAATGTGGAATTTGTTGTGGGACATGGTTGAGAATCCTCGTTTCAGCCCCTATAGTTTAATTAAGTTTTGATAGGTAGCGCCGTTATAAATAGCCTTCAAAATGCCATCTGTAACGGCCGTGCGTTTCAAGCAGAGAGCTCTCATTGAGTTTCTTTTGGCGGAAAACCAGAGCATTGCAGATATTCATAGGTGCTTTCAGAATTTGTACGGAGACCTGGCAGTGAACAACAGCATGGTGAGTCGTTAGGGGCGGCGTTTGTCTCCATTCCAGCAAGGTCGTTCACACCTGTCCGATATCCCGTGTGCCTTGTCCGAAAGAACAGATACCATCTTCATATAGATAAGCTTCACCGGCCAATGATCTTCTTCAGTGCGGATGCACTCACATTGCTGGAACTGTTACGGGAATCGGTAGACTGACTGCCACGAGTAATGAGTACAGTGGGCAGGGGCACTGCAAATGTAGGGTGTGGACAATAAGTTGGAAATGTGGGTCAGAAATATGTCCCTACAGTCGCACTGTTCTCTGTGTCCTCGATGGCTCAGTCTGATAGAGAGCCTGCCATGTAAGCACGAGATCCAGGGATCGAGTCCAGGTCGGGGCACACATTTTCAGCTGTCCCTGTTGATAATTATCAACGGCTGCAAGCAGCTAAAGGTCTGGATTTCATTGTAATTTCACCCTCATTTGAGCTGATTGATGGATCTTCTTCACGACAACGCAAGGCCTGATACAAGTCTGCGCATCCGAGAGGAGCTCACCAAACTCCATCTAACTTTTCTCCCTCGTCCGCCGTACAGCCCGGATCTCGCAGCTTCCTGCTTCCATCTGTTTGGTTCAGCGAAGGATGCACTTCGCAGGAAGAAGGACGTGGATGATAAGGATGTTACTAAATTGTCGTGTGACTCGGGCTTCCAGTCGGGTAGACTTCGCCTGGTGCAAGTCATTCGATTTGACGCCACTTCGGCGACTTGCGCGCCGATCGTGATGAAATGATGATGATTACAACAACACAACACCCAGTCCCTGAGCGGAGAAAATCTCTGACCCAGCCGGGAATCGAACCCGGGCCCTTAGGATTGACATTCCATCGCGCTAACCACTCAGCTACCGGGGGCGGACACGGATGTTACTGATGTAGCAAGACGCTGACTCCGACGTCGACAATGAGACTGGCACCATGCAGGCACACACACGTAAGGACGTCGCGTCGAACGGAGATTATGTTGAAAAATAGGATTTTATAGTCAAACTAGTGGGAAATAATGTGGTGTATTGGGATCCTGAATAAAACAAAACCTGCTTTCAGAAATAAAAAGTACTGCATTACTTATTGAACACTCCTCGTATTTCCTATGTTAGCCAGGGTTTCTAAGCAGTTACTTTGTTGCACCTATATTTTACTGGCCAACGTCTTTGATTTCCCTTTTTAGAGGTGCTCATTCCTCTTCAACTGAACTGTCTTTTGTAATATTCATTATCGCAGTCTGTACAGCCTCAGAGAATTTCAAACGAACTTCATCAATCCTCAGTATTTCAGTTTCCCACTTCTTTACTGACAGAAGTTTGCCGTGTCGTTTTCAGAGGAATGGTGCCTACGTATGGATGGCCAGACGGAGAATTAAACTCCTATCCTCCCGAATGCAAGTTTCCCGTCGTAACCAAGCCCCATCACTTCTGATTCAAAGGTAAGAATTAATTTCGACGTCCTATTTACCATTCAGTTGTAGTCTGCCGATAAGGCTCAATTCAGCGCAAAAGTCGTTACAAAAGAAAGCGAAAAATTCCTCCTTGAGTTCTATTCTGAGTACAAAACCCTTTTTGTAACACTTTTTTCTTGCTCTGTGATCTCCAGCTTCTTATGATAATCTGTCTCGTGAAACAGCTGGCTCTGAAAGATGTTATCGCAGTTACAAATTTATCTGTCTAACGCTGTACCTTATTTCTCCGTAAGAGTATTTTTCAGATATAAAAAGTGATACACATCTGTTAATTAATAACGCAAAAGGCCTTGTGTTGCAAACTGTTCCATTTCCGGCTCTTGTAGCTACAGCAGACTCGCAGAGGAAAAAAAGAGAACTAAACGACATGAGTAGTGTAATAAATTCTACATACATTCATGGCAAAGGAAAAAGGAACAAGTTCTTTAAGTTCTGACTTATTCTTCTGTTAATGGGCTGTGTCAGTTTATAAAAGAATACTACAATATATTCAAATACAGATAATTAAGAGGACAACGATATTTGTGTAGTTAATAAAAGGTCAGGAGTTTATAACTAATAAGGTGTTTATAACTAACGCAGAATTGCCAATCATTGAAGTAGGTACTGACGAAATTTTTAACCAGATGAAAGACATTTTGGAGTTTGAGATCGCATTCCAGTCTCTTTTTCAAGTCTCGGAGACAAACAAATGAAAACTTACATTTTGCTCATTGTCTTCAATCAAGTTATCATATATTGTCTCGTCAATACATTTTTGACATGAATTTCAAAACGTCTTAGTCCAACCATCGTTTTCGACTTGGGTTTCGAAAAGTCTTAGTCGAACCATCATTTCTCCAAATATCAAGGTTCCATTTCCTCATGTTTTGACGTAGGTATTAGAGCTGTATCCCCGATGACTGTGTACGGTCTTGCCACATATTTATCGAGCTTGCTTCTCCTGTTTCTCAGTTTCTCATACACGTCAAAAATTTCCAGCAATTGCCTGATATCATCGTTTCTCTTTGTATCCGGTATCCCGCCACTCTAATAAAGAATATATCCACATTTTTCTTCTGTCCTGTTATTCTGCTAATGTGTAACAACCACATTATTAAGCAACTTCATCATTACAATTAATTACTCTGGAGTCAAATCGCACTTTACCCAAATACATGATATTTCGTAGAGACAAAAAACCTGAATCCAATTGAACTCAAAGACACTACACAGGACTGATGCACGCATATTAATGTTTGAACTTAAAGATTACGTTATCAATCAATAAAAATAGATATATTTGATATACTCTAGAATTTAAGGGCTCTTGGTCATGGATAAAGTGTAGTATCAACGCAACTCATGTACTAACAGCAACACTATTTGTCAATGAAATATTTAATTTCAAGGATAAATCATACTTGTAGAGCAATATACTGCATCCAAGACATGATAGACGCCTAGATTACTGATAACTACGCACCGTTACGGAAGTGGTATGATTTTTGTTTGTAAATAATTGAACTACCCCAGGCATATAGTTCTTACGAAGCAGTGTACACATTAACCGATAACTGAACAAATTATTTATATGATGACATTTTCTTCATCGTCCTGTGGCTGACAACACTGCATATCAAGAGAATTTAACCTGTTAAATTTTAGTAACTCATTGGTCCTCCATTCGTCTCCATACTGTTTCTTAGCAACTTCTCCACATCCTTCTCCTTTCATTGCGTCACTATATTTGACTTTGGAATTTTTATGCGTTGAATGTCATGGTAATTGCAGGAAGTTGTGAACAGATTCTTGAATTTACCTTCATTGGTTTTGAGATGAGGCTCTCACATACCAAATTATCATTGGTTTTGGATTTCTTGAAGAGGATTTTCTTAAATCTTTAAAATCTGAAAGTGCAAAGATGCACATTTTTTGATAACGCTTTTCATAGAATATTTAAAATCATAAGTATTGGTGTTTATTCCAACTTTTTGAAGGATGAGTACCGTGATACTACCTCTTTCAGTTCTTCGCAGGTTTTCAAGACTTCACGTTTCCATGATTTCTTTCTAAATGAATCCAGATACTTTGTCTATTGGAACGTAACTATGCCCTGTAACCGGAAAGACAATTTCCACGCTTTGGGTGTTACATGGTGCATTTCCAAAGCGTTTCATTAACATACAAATCATAATAGAAATTTTATTCTGTCCTCCAAACCCGTCCGATGCTATTCTGCCATATTATTGGAATCCAGATAATCAAAAACACACATGATGCCACTATGTTAGCATCTTTCAGAAAGTAATTTCCTGCTTACATGTAAGAAGTAATATTTTCAGGACCAAGGATGGTTTCCCTGTTCCCTCTGACGGTTGTGAAGTTGAACATATAAAACTGTCCTGAGTAATAGACACCTTGATCTGGTAGTCAGGGCAATTCTGTTTTTCGCAGTCAAATGACACCACTAGTTTTGATGGATCTTCATCTTGTAGAAGTTCAAAAAATGCTTTAGCACGAGCTTTATGTACACGTAGTCCTGCTGTTAAGCCTGCCTGTTCTGTTACATTTTTGGTTGAAGAGATTTTTCCTCGAAGCTGTAGGCACAATGAGCACATGTTTGATTTAGGATATCAAAAACCCATGTTATGATTGGTATTGAAAACCGTTCGGAAATAGCTTTCCTTTAATGTTACGTGTCCTTCAATCCCTGAATACATCTTCCACAACGTTGTGACGTTTAGTTCCGAAGCTAAGTATTTTCAGTTGCTCTTTCCCCTGCTGTAGTGTGACTCCATACACTAGATGAAATGAATCTTACTTTGTTCCTTATCTTCAAATTCATCTTTTCTTCGAAAACAACACCTCTTTTTGCTGACATTCGCATTGTGGTAATATTTCTGTAACACGGTTTTAACCCGCCTGGCAGTTGTACCAAGAACGGAGAGAAATGCCTCTCTGCGCACTCAAACTTCACTTTGTGTCTCGGTTCTAATAAAGTACTTGGCTGTTGCACCCTTTTCTGAATAGGTTCCTTTTACTGCTTCTCAAGGTTTTAGTTCAGCCACACGAGTACGTTTTACAATGAAATGGTCTTCAACATCTTTTTGAGACTTTGGTAGAAAATTTCATGGAAACGTTTGATATCATGCATTTTTAGTGTTTTACATTTGTACCGTGTACGGTCTTCATGTTTACATTGTGGGTAAACAGGCACACTTTTGCTTTGTACCTATAACAAGAGAGAAAAAAAATCATACGAAAGTTTTCTAACACAATTATAAAGACGTAACTAATCTCCACGAGCTTTATATATGATGGTATGATGAATAAGAAACTTTGTGCGCCTAATGTAATTTGGATACACATTAATTTTCTGCATTTGTATAATTTTCTCTGACAATTACATATATTGTTGTCGGTTAGCAGCACATTTTAAATAGCTTTAGTTGAGGTTCAGTAATAGCATTAAAACGCTAACTAAGTTCTCAGGTTTCAGAATATTCTTCTTCCAGATTTCAGGCCGTGGAATAACTTTCCTCTATTTATTATCCTCTGAATTAATACTAAGGTCGGTTTTGTTACAGAAAGGCCCTACATATAATAACAAAATCACTTAATAATTGCAACTTATTAGTATTAATATGAAAAATAACTTATGAGGCAAACAGATGACATCATATAATCAAGGAATGTGGCGTCGAATGGGACACTGCCATTGGTTGGCACTATCTTGGAGTCATTCTGCACTTTGTTCTAGGGAGAGAGTGCTATATGTCTCCAAACGGTAATTTTCTCGTCGGTTTCTATAGGGATAAAGAGCAACTATAGACACCGATCGCTTAGGGCATCATATTTCTTGAAAAACAATGGCGCATTGAAACAAGCAATAACCTTAATTTCGATAATTTTGGAGAAAGTGCGGTTTGATTCTAGGCTTCTCAATTACTTTAAGGAAATTGGGTACTGAATTTCCAAAGCTTCCATTGACTATTCTTCATAGAATGCAGCTACTGGACATGTTCCTAATTTTATTGTTGTTGTGGTCTTCAGTCCTGAGACTGGTTTGATGCAGCTCTCCATGCTACCCTATCTTGTGCAAGCTTCTTCATCTCCTAGTACTTACTGCAACATACATCCTTCTGAATCTGCTTAGTGTATTCATCTCCTGGTCTCCCTCTACGATTTTTACCCTCCACGCTGCCCACCAATGCTAAATTTGTGATCTCTTGATGCCTCAGAACATGTCCTACCAACCGGTCCCTTCTTCTTATCAAGTTGTGCCACAAACTCCACCTCTCCTCAATTCTACTCAGTACCTCCTCATTAGTTATGTGATCCACCCATCTAATCTTCAGCATTCTTCTGTAGCACCACATTTCGAAAGCTTCTATTCTCTTCTTGTCCAAACTATTTATCGTCCATGTTTCACTTCCACACATGGCTACATCAAATACTTTCAGAAACGACTTCCTGACACTTAAATCTATACCTGATGTTAACAACTTTCTCTTCTTCAGAAACGCGTTCCTTGCTATTGCCAGTCTACATTTTATATCCGCTCTACTTCGACCATCATCAGTTATTTTTCTCCCCAAATGGCAAAACTCCTTTACTACTTTAAGTGTCTCACTTCCTAATTTCAATTCCCTCAGCATCACCCGACCTAATTCGACAACATTCCATTATCCTCGTTTTGCTTTTGTTGATGTTCATATTATATCCTCCTTTCAAGACACTGTCCATTCCGTTCAATTGCTCTTGCAAGTCCTTTGGTGTCTTTGTCCTCGGCGAACCTCAAAGTTTTTATTTCTTCTCCATGGATTTTAACACCTACTCCGAATTTTTCTTTTGTTTGCTTTACTATTTGCGCAATATACAGATTGAATAACATCAAGGAGAGGCTACAACCCTGTCTCACTCCCTTGCCAACCACTGCTTCCCTTTCATGCCCCTCGACTCTTATTACAGCCATCTTGTTTCTGTACAAATTGTAAATAGCCTTTCGCTCCCTGTATTTTACCCCTGCCACCTTCAGAATTTGAAAGAGAATATTCCACTCAACATTGTCAAAAGCTTTCTCTAAGTCTACAAATGCTAGAAACTTAGGTTTGCCTTTCGTTAATCTTTCTTCTAAGATAAGTCGTAAGGTCAGTATCGCCTCAAGCGTTCCAATATTTCTACGGAATCCAAACTGATCTTCCCCGAGGTCGGCTTCTACCAGTTATTCCTTTCGTCTCTAAAGAATTCGTGTTAGTATTTTGCAGCTGTTAACACCTGCTTTCTTTGGTATTGGAATTATATATTCTTCTTGAAGTCTGAGGGTATTTCGTGTGCCTCATACATCTTGCTCACCAGATGGTAGAGTTTTGTCAGGACTGGCTCTCCCAAGGCTGTCAGTAGGTCTAATGGAATGTTGTCTACTCCCGGGGCCTTGTTTCGACTTACGTCTTTCAGTGCTTTGTCAAACTCTTCACGCAGTATCTTATCTCCCGTTTCATCTTCATCTACATCCTCTTCCGTTTTCATAATATTGTCCGCAAGTACTTCGCCCTTGTATAAACCCTCTATATACTCCTTCCACCTTTCTGCTTTCCCTCCTTTGCTTAGAACTGGGTTTCCATCTGAGCTCTTGATATTCATACAAATGATTCTCTTTTCTCCAAAGGTCTCTTTATTTTTCCTGTAGGCAGTATCGATCTTACCCCTAGTGAGATAACCCTCTACATCCTTACATTTGTCCTCTAGCCATCCGTGCTTAGCCATTTTGCACTTCCTGTCGATCTCGTTTTTGAGACATTTGTATTCCTTTTTGCCTGCTTCATTTACTGCAATTTTATACTTTCTTCTTTCATCAATTAAATTCAATATTTCTTCTGTTACCCAAGAATTTCTACTAGCCCTCGTATTTTTACCTACTTGATCCTCTGGTGCCTTCAGTGCTTCATCCCTCAAAGCTACCTATTCTTCTTCTACTGTATTTCTTTCCCCCATTCCTGTCAATTGTTCCCTTATGCTCTTCCTGAAACTCTGTACAATCTCTGATTCTTTCAGTTTATCCAGGTCCCATCTCCTTAAATTCCCACCTTTTTGCAGTTTCTTCAGTTTTAATCTACAGTTCATAACCAATAGATTTTGGTCAGAGTCTCTATCTGCCCCCAAAAATGTTTTACAATTTAAAACCTTGTGAGCGACGTGGGTGCTATTCTGAAATTCTGCGCAACAGTTTAATCTGAGATGTACCCCTTTTCCTGTGGCTCCTGCAAGATGCAATTTCCATCCCCACACCACTACAGAAGTCAGACAGAGGCTCCTAATGTTCTAAAGAGAAACGCCTGAAAAACTTTCAGCAATAAATATCTTCTGGAGTTGTCCACTGTAAGGAAATGACACAAAATTTCTTACGTAACTAGTGGAATACTTGGGTACTGGAGTAGTGTTAGTTAGTATAAGAAAAACACGAAACTAAAAAAAATTATATATATATATATATATATACATTTTTTTTTTTTTTTTTTTTTTTTTTTTTTTTTTTTTTTGCAAAAATTCTGAGAAATCACAACGGCACTTTTAGTTATGAACTGAACAAG
Source organism: Schistocerca serialis cubense (assembly GCF_023864345.2). Classification (NCBI taxonomy): domain Eukaryota; kingdom Metazoa; phylum Arthropoda; class Insecta; order Orthoptera; family Acrididae; genus Schistocerca; species Schistocerca serialis. The sequence continues at coordinate 80,755,589 of NC_064644.1, read as the reverse complement.
TTATTTCCGAGTTCTTTTCGGAATGTGATGTTACCGCTTAAGGATAGGATTTGCTAATGGAATTTCTATATAAAGTTTAAGATTGTTATTGACTTAGCAGAATGGCTGAGAGCCACGTCTTCTCAACTTGAATAATTATTCGTTAGAGTGTTGCTAGGTTCGTTCAAGGCTGTCGCATGTGAAATGCAGTGAAGTGCACTGTTATGGAGGAAATATGGTGCTCACAAGAGCTGTAGTGCACAATACCGTAAGCTGCAATGACTGCTGTCTGCGCCGCTTGCTGCTGACAAATAAGATAACTCTCGTTCTATCTGGATTGACCTTCGCCAATCAACTCCCCCTACGCCTTGATGAAGCCAAGGTCTCTTATTCGCCCCTAGTCTAACTATTGGCGTGGTACACCAGTCCGATAACCAGTCCACCATGATGCCACTAAAAAATTCGCTCGCAGGTGTTTAACAATAACTCTGTACGTTCACACCACACAATAAGTGTGGCGGCCAACACAGTGAACAATGCTCAATCGCAAGGACTCAGTATGGAGTCGCACTCCGATTCTCTCTCGACAGAGGTGCTCTCCCAGTGAAGTACTGAAGAGAGACTTGTTCCTCGCTCTTTGAGTACACGTACACGCTCACACGCTCTCGTTACGTGTTCTCGCTCCAAGAGCGACAACGGAATGGCCGCTCTCCACACCAGACGTGAAGGGGTATATCTTTCGGCCTCTTCCATTACTCCTTCAGCTCAAGGCATCAGGAATGTCGTCTGCCAATCAGCATTGCTCTTCTAAAACGGGAGAATGACGTTTCGTTTAAGGCGACTAATCCGGAAATGTGTAGCATCGGGGTTTGGCGTTAACTGTCTGCCTGTGAAAATCTCTGAAACTGCGGACTATGTTTGTAAAGAATGCATAGGATGGACGCTCCCACACAATGTAGCGCAATTTGCTTTTAAGCCGAACACGATATCATTCTCCGTTTCACTCAGGTAAACGCTGTCTGCTCTACGGGAGGTCGCCGGCCAACGTAGATAGGTTGACTCGTCCTCTGAAGGGACCGGCCTCCTGGCGTGTGGTTTGCCTCTCCAGAACTAGAAGCTTTTGTGACCGTCGTGTCTTGAATGTGTGTGTGTACACCAGCCTCCAGTATTTCAACCCCAGTGTGCACTTGCGATTTACTAGTTATCTGCATATCGTTTACATGAATCCATACAACATTGATTTTATGTTATCGAGTTTAGGTTTGAGTGAAGCGTCTTGATGTGCAGAATACGATAGTGATGGCAGAATATGTAAGCAACGAAGGTCAGGAGACCATGACGTCTTACAACCCGTTTCCTAAATCTCTGTCTTACCATTATATAATCGATCTGATACCTTCTAGTATCTCCAGGGTTCTTCCATATATACAACCTTCTTTCATGATTCTTGAACCAAGTGTTAGCTATGATTAAGTTGTGCTCTGTGCAAAATTCTACCAGGCGGCTTCCTCTTTTATTTCTTAACCCCAATCCATATTCAGCTACTATGTTTCCTTCTCTCCCTTTTCCTACTATCGACTTCCAGTCACCCATGACTATTAAATTTTCGTCTCCCTTCACTACCTGAATAATTTCATTTATCTCATCATATATTTCATTAATTTCTTCATCAGCTGCAGAGCTATTTGACATATAAACTTATACTACTGTAGTAGGTTTTGGCTTCGTGTTATCTTGGCCACAATAATGCTTTCACTATGCTGTTTGTAGTAGCTTACCTGCACTCCTATTCTTTTATTCATTATTGGACCTACTCCAGCATTATCCCTATTTGATTTTGTATTTATAACCCTGTATTCACCTGATCAATCTTGTTCCTCCTGCCACCGAACTTCACTAATTCCCACTATATCTAACTTTAACCTATCCATTTCCCTTTTTAAGTTGCCTAACCTACCTGCCCGATTAAGGGATCTGACATTCCATGCTCCGAACTGTAGAACGCCAGTTTTCTTTCTCCTGATAATGGCGTCCTCTTGAGTAGTCCCTGCCCAGAGATCCAAATGGGGGTCTATTATACCTCCAGAATATTTTACCCAAGAGGACGCCATCATTTAGTCATACAGTAAACCTGCATGCAGACGGGAAAAATTACGGCTGTAGTTTCCCCTTGCTTTCAGCCATTCGTAGCACCATCACAGCAAGCCAGATCAGTCAATCATCCAGACTGTTAGCCCTGCATCTACTGAAAAGGCTGCTGCCCCTCTTCAGGAACCACACGTTTGTATGGCCTCTCAACAGATACCCCTCCGTTGTGGTTGCACCTACGGTACTGCTATCTGTATCGCTGAGGCAAGCTAGCCTCCCAACCAGCGGTAACGTCCATGGTTCAAATGTTAATGCATATAGTGAAGGTGAGAAAAGATTAAATTATTATTTATTACGAGTAAAACACAGCCTGAAGCAGAATCGGTAAGTGATTGTTTTATGTTGACCGCCATTTTAGTGAAATATACCAGCGGCATTTTTAAATCGATTTGCTACACAGAGTTAAACGCAATAATAATTGTGTGTTAGTGGCCGAGGACCTACTCTGAGGTAATAAATTCCAGTTAGATTTTGAACACATTGAGCTTCTATGAATGCAAACAGTATAAATTTTTATCTGCTGATGTACGAAGCCTGGCAATTTCATAACAGCCCTTACCAAATATTTTGACAGGAAAATATATTAGTGCTGTGTATGTGTGATATTGTGTGACAAAACTGTTCATTTTGCGTAAAGAAATGTGTTGCCACCTCGAATAACAGTAGCGTTAAATTTGATAAACGATCTGTATCTACCAAACAATCTTTTAAACAACAGCACTGAAATTACTAAAACTAATTAATCTTGTTTAGTTCTGTCTAATTATCGTACATTTAGCTTGTTTGCTGCTTAAAAATGATTACTTTTTGTGAATGAAGTTAGTGACATTTACACTGCTTGACAGACAACATTGCTACACGTTCCCAGGTTGAGATTTCTTTAAAAAAAATGACGTTCAGTGGCCGGGAAAAGCTGTAATTAAATAAAACCTCATATTTATAATAAGTAACTAATTTTATTGTAAGCTTGCTGAACTTGTACAACACAACACACGCACAATTACATGACACATCACACCACCGTCTTCATCCACTTTCACTGGAAGCTTGTCTAGTCGCTGATACAGTTAACAGAAAGGGACAGAGGAAAGCTACAGTACGTGAAAGGCCTTCACTGCAGTTAAACGTGAAAGAAAATAGTAAACTCACAAAAAAAAATTATTGAGATAACCCTGTCGGGCGGTTGCGCTAGTGTTCTAGCATTCACCTACGATTTGGCGAGCTGCCTTTCTGCTGTAAGCCAGGAAGTGCACATGAAAAATGCGTCAAAAGTTCAGCAAAACAGTGAAATCGTAAAACCAATACTTAGAGTGAGCGAGAATAATGACGAGGACTGAATTTCAGAAACGAGAAATGCAAGCCACGAGAATTGAGATACGTTAGCAGAAACAGAAGCGGAACGTTAAAAGTTTATGGTATTATGGCTGAGGGACTAGCGGTGGCGAATGACAACTGCGCGTTCGGTGTCACCACGCAATAGCAGCTTCTCCAGATGCTACAAGCTCCTGACCGTCGGAAGTTTGTAGTCAACATTCTTTCTCTGTCAGAACAAAACACTGCTAAAACCAGCCGGATTCAAATCCAGTATGGTGGATGAATCCTAAACAAAATACACTTTTTTTTCTTTATTATGATTTTAATACCCATATAACAGGTAGGCTAGCAGCAGCACAATACGCCGCTCTTCAGCCAAAGATAGTACAATGAGAAAACAGAGAAGACACATGAGTTGGAACAAAACGGCGGGGAAAAAACAGTAGACACATGAACATAAAAAAAACATGAAGCCATTCACACTCGATGACAATCCACACTACAAACTGTTGACACGAAGCACAAACACTAAAGATGTCGATGGCACTGGTGAACGATGGAGTGTGACGGTGAACACTGAACACTAAACACGACTGCACACACGGGACACTTATGGCGATGATCTCTGGCGCGTGAATCTTCACTTAGTGTGTGCGAGTCTGGGGACCTGCCAAGAGGGGAAGAAGGGTGAGGTGGGGGAGAGGGGAGAACAAGGATGCCAATGGTTGAGGAGATGGGGGGAGGAGGAGAGGGACAGAGGAGGGGAGGCCCGGGGGAGGAGTGGGGAGAAGTGGAGGAGGGAGGGAAGAGGGAGAGAAGGGAGGGAGGGTGCCCAAAGGAGCAAACACAGGAAGAGGGAGGGATACAAAATACACTTTTTTTTTACTTTATTGTTATTTTAAAACCTGTACAACAGGCAGGCTGTCAGCAGCATTCTACGCTGCTCTTCAGCCATAGAATACACAAGGAGAAAAAACAGGAAGAATACACATAAGTTACAGAACGGTGGGCAATAAAACAGTAGACACATAAGGACAAACACGGAGCCGTTCACACTCGACGATAAACCACACGGCAAACTGTTGATACAACACACAAACACTGAAGATGGCGATGGCACAGGTGAAAGATGAAGGGCGAGGGTGAACACTGAACACTAAACACGACGGCACACACGAGACACTAATGGCGATGATCTCCAGTGCGCGAAAGTCCACGTGGCATGTGCAAGTCCGGGGACCTGCCAAGAAAGGAGGAGGGAAGTTGGGAGAGGGAGAGCAGAGATGCCATGGGCAGAGGAGATAGGAGGAAAGGAGGAAGGGGGAGGGGAAGCCCGGTTGAAGAGGGATGGAGGAAGAGGGATGGGGGAAAAAAGGACAGAGAAGGGAGGGAGGGTGCCTAAAGGAAAGGACACAGGAAGTGGGGGGGGGAGGATCAGAGTTGATAGGAGGGGTAGATGGAGGGGAGGAGGACATCATCAGGGAGGGGGAGCTGGCGGAAGCCACCATGGGAGAGTGTAAGGAGGGTGGAGAGATGGAGACCGGGTGGGACGTGAGAATTCAGGCGCGGCAGTGGGCGGGGGTGGGAGAGGATGGGTGAGACAAGCGAATGAGGAGGATCGAGTTTGCGGGAGGTGTACAGGATCCGTATCCTTTCAAGGAAAAGGAGGAGGTGGGGGAAGGGGAAGGGGATGAGATCATACAGGATCCACGTGGGGGAGGGGAGACGGATGCGATAGGCGAGGCGGAGAGCATGGCGTTCAAGGATTTGGAGGGATTTATAAAAGGTAGGTCCAGGCCGGATGGGCGTAACAAAGAATAGGGCGGATGAGGGATTTATAGGTGTGGAGGATGGTGGAGGGGTCCAGACCCCACGTACGACCGGAAAGGAGCTTGAGGAGATGGAGTCGGGAGTGTGCTATGGCTTGGATTGTCCAGAGATGGGGAGTCCAGGAGGTGACGGTCGAGGGTGACGCCAAGGTACTTAAGGGTGGGAGTGAGGGCGATACGACGGCCATAGATGGTGAGATAGAAATCAAGAAGGCGGAAGGAAGGGGTCGTTTTCCCTACAATGATCGCCTGGGTTTTGGAGGGATTGACCTTGAGCAACCACTGGTTGCACCAAGCGGTGAACCGGTCGAGATGGGATTGGAGAAGGTGTTGGGAGCGCTGCAGGGTGGGGGCAAGGGCAAGGAAGACGGTGTCATCGGCAAACTGGAGGAGGTGGACGGGGGGTGACGGCGGCGGCATGTCCGCCGTATACAAAAGGTACAGAAGGGGGGAGAGGACGGAGCCTTGGGGCACACCGGCGGAGGGGGAAAAGGTGTAGGAGTCAGTGTTATGGATGGTGACGTAGAAAGGACGGTGGGAGAGAAAGGAGCCGATCAGACGGACGTAGTTAATGAGAAGGGCGAAGGTTTGGAGCTTGAAGAGGAGACCGGAATGCCATATGCGGTCGTAGGCTCGTTCGAGGTCCAGGGAGAGGAAGATTGCAGAGCGACGGGAATTAAGCTGGTTGGAAAGGAGATGAGTGAGGTGAAGGAGAAGATCGTTGGAAGAGAAGGACGGCCGAAAGCCACACTGGGTAATGGGCAGGAGGCGGTGCTGGTGTAGATGCTGGTGGATGCGGCGGGTGAGGATAGATTCCAGGACCTTACTGAAGACCGAGGTAAGGCTGATGGGATGGTAGGAGGAGACGGCGGACGCCGGTTTGCCAGGTTTAAGGAACTTCAGGATACGGGAGGTTTTCCGCAGGTCGGGGTAGTAACCGGAGGACAGGACTACATTGTAGAGCCTGGCCAGGATGGAGAGGAAAGAGACAGGAGCTTCACGAAGGTGACGGTAAGTGATACGATCGTGACCAGGAGCGGTGTTGCGTTTCGTGCGGAGTGTAGCAATGAGACAATATACACCACAGTGACTCATTGATAAGGTGAAAATAAATGAGGCACTATTGACACTTAATTTGCGGCTGGCATGAAAAAACTAGACACGCTAGCAAAAAAAATGAAGGGATGTTCAACCTGGACTAAGCCCTTCAAGTAAATAGCTACTGACGGAAAAGTAGAGCCTGAAAGCCACACTTACCGCTTCTCTGCAATCGCGAGCGGGGGACACGGCCGCGTGCTATGTCTTACAGTAGGCAAGAAAGTAAACAGCTTGCCTATAGATGGCACGCGCAGGCGCTGATGCTGCGCGGGCCCTAGCGAATGGTCGGTGGTCCTTTGGGGGACACGCAAACGGTGAATGAGATCAAGGAATATTGGGATAACAAGTACAAAAACATTTTGAAAAACAATCCGTAGAAAATAATAGTGAAAGCTGACATATATTTTCACCAATAACGCTTGTAAGTTACGCGAACCCGAAGGAACACTTGAACGTTTAGTGATTTAAAAGCCGAACATCAAATGCGTATACTACTGCAACGAAACAGGTGGCGGCGGTCTCCGCTGAATAAACCTTAAAACACGAAAAATTATATTTTTGTAAAACTTCTTCAAAGAATTCCTCTCGTCTGCCATGAAACCGGGTACTGACCTATAATTGAAGGACTAAATACAGCTGAAGTGGTTTATTAAGATCAAAAATGATTACTGACAGCTATGGTTTCCTTCCCTACAAGGTTGTCTGCAAAATATATTTCACTGCACAACAGAAAAGAAACGGTAGCTTCCACACATGTTTTCAAGAATTCAGGACCATGATTACACTATGTAATTACCTAGAAAAATTCATAAGTGTATGAGTGACCTCTTTGATAGGTAGATCACGTCCAATGAGGACGTGTAACTTCATTTTTGGAAGCCTGACGCCTCTCCATCAAAAGAAATGAAATATAAGTCACGGTGAACGCAGTCTGGAGCAGAATGAAATCTCGAAGCCTCGCCAACATTGATTTGCCTTACGGTTGTAAAGCGTGCAGAGAATTCAAAATATTTCTGCTGATGGCAGTTCTCTTTTTGACTAATAATTCTGTTGAAGGCAGAATGGCCCGCCTGGCTAGCCGCGCGATTTAACGCGCTGCTTCCCGAGTGGGAAGGCATGCCGGTCTCCGTCACGAAGCCGCCCGTCGTATTAGGGTCGAGGTCGGGTGTGTCGGCCAGTCTGTGGATGGTTTTTAAGGCGGTTATCCATCTGCCTCGGCGAATGCGGGCTGGTTACCCTTATTCCGCCTCAGTTACACTAGTCGGCGATTGCTGCCCAAACACTGTCTCTAAGTACGCGTACACCATAATTACTCTCCCACGCAAACATTTAGGGTTACACTCGTCTGGTATCTGGTATGAGACGTTCCCCCGGGTGGGGTGAGCGGGGGGGGGGGGGGGGGGGCTAAGGGCTAAGCGGGGACGAAGTGTCTCTGTCGTTTCTATGTCCCCGGTTAAATACACAGTACACAATAAACTCGTGATCATTAATAAGTTATTTTATAAACTGTGACAAACAACAAATTTGTTCATCCTATGACGGATCACGTGGTATACAAGTCCATGATACATGAGAATGAGAACAAAGGAAAATTCAATAAACTCTAGAATAGAAACGTATCTTTAAATCAGTACACAGCATCCATCCCCTTTGACAAGCGTCGAAATGCAGGAAACAAAAGGCGGAATTAGAGGTGCATTTGACTCACGTTCAATAGCACACGTATCGATTCAACACTGCGGGCGGACATTTCGTTGGTTAGTCAGCTACACTTCCAAGGTATCCACTAAGACTCCCTCACTTTACCAGACAAAGACTGTCGCACACCTAGCAATCGAGAATTCGGGTACACAATGTCTCTGCAATAATTTAGCGACTCACAAATAGCGTAAAAACGAACAGCTCTAAATGAAAGACTTTCAATATGTTCAAGAAAGAAGGTCATTTTTACATACTCACTGAGTGCAACAGTTTGTAATGTTCACTGGTGATCATCTTATAGCTGCTCCATAGCAAGTCAGTTCCACTAGAACTCTACAGCACCCCAGTTCTCTTATGAAATTAAACTACTGGCCATTAAAATTGCTACACCACGAAGATGACGTGCAACAGACACGAAATTTAACCGACAGGAAGAAGATGCTGTGATACGCAAATGATTAGCTTTTCAGAGCATTCACACAAGGTTGGCGAAGGTGGCGACACCTACAACGTACTGACATGAGGAAAGTTTCCAACCGATTTCTCACACACAAAGAGCAGTTGACCGGCGTTGCCTGGTGAAACGTTGTTGTGATGCCTCGTGTAAGGAGGAAAAATGCGTACCATCACGTTTCCGACTTTGATACAGGTCGGATTGAAGCCTATCCCGATTGCGGTTAATCATATCGCGACATTACTGCTCGCGTTGGTCGAGATCCAATGACTGTTAGCAGAATATGGAATCGGTGGGTTCAGGAGGGTAATACGGAACGCAGTGCTGGATCCCAACGGCCTCGTATCGCTAGCAGTCGAGATGAAAGGCATCTTATATGCATGGCTGTAACGGATAATGCAGCCACGTCTCGATCCTTGAGTCAACAGATGGGGACGTTTGCAAGACAACAACCATCTGCACGAACAGTTCGACGCCGTTTGCAGCAGCATGGACTATCAGCTCGGAGACCATGGCTCCGGTTACCCTTCACGCTGCATCACAGACGGGAGTGCCTGCGATGGTTTATTCAACGACGAATCTGGGTGCACGAATGGCAAAACGTCATTTTTTCGGATGAATCCAGGTTCTGTTTACAGCATCATGAAGGTCGCATCTATGTTTGGCGACATCGCAGTGAACGCACATTGGAAGCGTGTAGTCGTCATCGCAATACTGGCGTATAACCTGGCGTGATGGTATGGGGTGCCATTGGTTACGCGTCTCGGTCACCTCTTGTTCGCATTGACAGCACTTTGAACACTGGACGTTACATTTCGGATGTGTTGAGACCCTTGGCTCTACCTTTCATTCGATCCCTGTGAAACCCTACATTTCAGCAGGATAATGCACGACCGCACGTTGCAGGTCCTGTACGGGCCTTCTGGATACAGAAAATGTTCTGCTGCCCTGGCCAGCTCATCCTCCAGATCTCTCACCAATTGAAAACGTCTGGTCAATGGTGGCCGAGCAACTGGCTCGTCACAATACGCCAGTCACTACTCTTGATGAACTGTGGTATCGTGTTGAAGCTGCGTGGGCAGCTGTACCCGTACACGCCATCCAAGCTCTGATTGGCTCAATGCCCAGGCATATCAAGGCCGTTATTATGGCCAGAGGTGATTGTTCTGGGTATTGATCTATGCAGCCAAATTGTGTGAAAATGTAATAACATGTCCGCAGCTCGTGGTCGTGCGGTAGCGTTCTCGCTTCCCACGCCCAGGTTCCCGGGTTCGATTCTCGGCGTGGTCAGGGATTTTCTCTGCCTCGTGATGACTGGGTGTTGTGTGCTGTCCTTAGGTTAGTTAGGTTTAAGTAGTTCTAAGTTCTGGGGGACTGGTGACCATAGATGTTAAGTCCCATAGTGCTCAGAGCCATTTTTGGAATAACATGTCAGTTCTAGTATAATATATTTGTCCAATGAATATCTGTTTATCATCTGCATTTCTTCTTGGTGTATCAATTTTAATGTCCAGTAGTGTAGTTGTAAATAATGTATTGCATTTTGCAGAGAATTATTTCAAGGAATGGCAATCAGTTTGCTAAGGTAAGTGTTATAGCCCTTTACTGTTCTTAACCTACCTAAAATACATAGGAGAATATGAGCAAGCCTCAAAGAATGTCTGCAGACCATGCTGTTGTTTACTGTCCAGTAAAGTCATCAGACGATCAAATCGAATTACGAAATTATTTAGAAAAGACACCTGCATAGTTGGGAAACTGGCATTTGTTCCCAAGGAATAAAAAGATGATGTACTCCAAATGAACACTAAAAATATACCGTTAAATTTCAGTTATATGCTAAAAACACGAATTTAGACGACGCAAGTGCAACCGCATACCAAGGTTTTACAATGAAGAAAAACTTAAATTGGAACCAACACACAGAAAATGTGGCGAGGAAGGCGTCAAAGACCAAGTATTATTGGCAGAACACTTAGAAGATCAACAAATCTGTTAAAGAGATATCCTACACTACGTTTGTCGGTCGTCTCCTGGATTATTGCTGTGCAGTATGAGAGGATTACCATATACACTCCTGGAAATTGAAATAAGAACACCGTGAATTCATTGTCCCTGGAAGGGGAAACTTTATTGACACATTCCTGGGGTCAGATACATCACATGATCACACTGACAGAACCACAGGCACATAGACACAGGCAACAGGGCATGCACAATGTCGGCACTAGTACAGTGTATATCCACCTTTCGCAGCAATGCAGGCTGCTATTCTCCCATGGAGACGATCGTAGAGATGCTGGATGTAGTCCTGTGGAACGGCTTGCCATGCCATTTCCACCTGGCGCCTCAGTTGGACCAGCGTTCGTGCTGGACGTGCAGACCGCGTGAGACGACGCTTCATCCAGTCCCAAACATGCTCAATGGGGGACAGATCCGGAGATCTTGCTGGCCAGGGTAGTTGACTTACACCTTCTAGAGCACGTTGGGTGGCACGGGATACATGCGGACGTGCATTGTCCTGTTGGAACAGCAAGTTCCCGTGCCGGTCTAGGAATGGTAGAACGATGGGTTAGATGACGGTTTGGATGTACCGTGCACTATTCAGTGTCCCCTCGACGATCACCAGTGGTGTACGGCCAGTGTAGGAGATCGCTCCCCACACCATGATGCCGGGTGTTGGCCCTGTGTGCCTCGGTCGTATGCAGTCCTGATTGTGGCGCTCACCTGCACGGCGCCAAACACGCATACGACCATCATTGGCACCAAGGCAGAAGCGACTCTCATCGCTGAAGACGACACGTCTCCATTCGTCCCTCCATTCACGCCTGTCGCGACACCACTGGAGGCGGGCTGCACGATGTTGGGGCGTGAGCGGAAGACGGCCTAACGGTGTGCGGGACCGTAGCCCAGCTTCATGGAGACGGTTGCGAATGGTCCTCGCCGATACCCCAGGAGCAACAGTGTCCCTAATTTGCTGGGAAGTGGCGGTGCGGTCCCCTACGGCACTGCGTAGGATCCTACGGTCTTGGCGTGCATCCGTGCGTCGCTGCGGTCCGGTCCCAGGTCGACGGGCACGTGCACCTTCCGCCGACCACTGGCGACAACATCGATGTACTGTGGAGACCTCACGCCCCACGTGTTGAGCAATTCGGCGGTACGTCCACCCGGCCTCCCGCATGCCCACTATACGCCCTCGCTCAAAGTCCGTCAACTGCACATACGGTTCACGTCCACGCTGTCGCGGCATGCTACCAGTGTTAAAGACTGCGATGGAGCTCCGTATGCCACGGCAAACTGGCTGACACTGACGGCGGCGGTGCACAAATGCTGCGCAGCTAGCGCCATTCGACGGCCAACGCCGCGGTTCCTGGTGTGTCCGCTGTGCCGTGCGTGTGATCATTGCTTGTACAGCCCTCTCGCAGTGTCCGGAGCAAGTATGGTGGGTCTCACACACCGGTGTCAATGTGTTCTTTTTTCCATTTCCAGGAGTGTAGTACTGACAGAGGACGTATGAAAGTTCAGAGAAGTACAGCTCGCTTTCCATTATCACATTATCACTAAAAGGGGGATGTGATAGACGAACTGGGAAGCGATCGTTGCAACAATGGCGTTCTTCGTTGCGGCGTAAAGTTTCAAGAAACTACAATCGCCAAGTTTATTCTCCAACTAACTCAATATTGGAGTCACACCTAGATATCGAGAAATTCCCATACAGATAAAATAAGCGGAATCGGAGCTCGCGCAGAAAGATTTGTCTTTCCCACTCGCTGTTCGAGAGTGGGACAGTCGAGAAATATTTTGAAAGTGGCTGTATGAACACTCTGCCAGACACTTAAGTGAGAGATGCTGAGTAATCATGTAGACGTAAATGCAGATGTAAAGTACCGTTGCCTCAGAGAGGCGCTGTTTCGATCACTTACCTTGTGCTTCTAATTGCCAGATAGTTATCAAAGCTAAGCTGCAAAAGAACTGGAAACCATTATTCTCGGCAACTATTACTCCATTTTTTATTCATAAACTTTTGACTGGTCACTATCAAATAGATTGTGACCTGTGATCCTTCAGACTTCCTAGGAGAACTGGGCGGTTTACAAGGTTTTCGTTTTGCAGCTGAATTGTCAATTTCTCATTGCACAGGTTTTTGACAACTTGCCTAGGTCTTCGTCACGTGTCTAGCGGACACTTGTTGCACCGTCTCTGCGGTGTAGGCGATGAAAATCTGAGATAGAATAGTGGAAGGAACTATATTAGCTCTAAATGTAATTGCTTGGTTTGTAATCATTCTTTCTCATATAATTACAATGAATATAATAATTCCTACAATAGAAATTGTAGATCCAATTGAGGTAGTTGAGATTAGATCGACGTATAATTTAATCAACAGGTGCAGACATTTTAGTTTGAGCAGAAAATGGGATCCGTCACTCAGACCGCTTAAATCATTTCGGATAACATCTCAACGCCCTCTCTCACTTTCTCTCTGATCTTAAATAAATGGCAATCAAAAGTTTCACCAACTGCGACATAATCGCGTACACAAACAGTGATCCAATACTGTCAAATGTTTTTTATTCCAGTCTCTGATCACAATATCAGTTCTTTAGACGATGACCGGTTTCAGTCCGTAATGACCATCCTCATATTTTTTTTACACCATGTCCTAAAGTGATAAGGCCATAAATATAATCACCTCTTGACGATGCCATTATGGCCTTATCACTGTAGGACATGGTGTAAAAAAGATCTGAAGATGGGGACTGAAACCGGTCATCGTCTAAAGAACTGAGTTTATGATCAGAGGCTGGAATAAGAAAACATTTGCCAATCAAAAGTATTTCAAATAAAAGACAGTCTCTGTTGCAATATTTATTGATTAATAACGCGATACGCGCTCTTGGTACATCATCAGACTGACTTAAGAGACAGCGGCGGTCGCACTAGCCAAAACTCAATGCCATAGTTCCAATCATCTTAGCCAGTATTAAAATAATGGAAAAAGTCGGTTGAAGTGAACGGTTTTAATAGTGCTAAGCTGATTGCCGCCCTGGCACTGAATTCTGGATAATGCGGCCTCGCTGCCTTTTTAATGTGGTGATGTGCTGAGAGCGCGAAACGCGTTATTAATCGATAAATACTACAACGGAGCCTGTCTTTTATTTGGAATGCGAAACTACTATTGCTGCACCAAGCCAGAGCAGAAGGGGATATCAAAAGGTTTCTTAGTGAAAGGTTTTGTCTGATGGCATCTTTATTGAGTAATTTTTTTTTCTTTTTTTACGTTTTGGCATAGCCGTTCTGTTGGATTTGAATTTATGCTTACTGTTTTAACAACGCCGAGAAACAATAGCTAGTACGGCGGTCACTGTATCCCTTCCACAATTTGGTTGGAATTTGTAGTGTCTCGATATATTGATACTGGAGCTTGCACACTGTTGCATGTTCCGCCTAAGTGACTGCACGTGAGGAGCCGTAGTAGTTATTTTATGTGCAGGGTGTTTCAGAAGTGATGGTCAATGTTCAGGGATATGACAGGAATGATCACTCGAAACAATTAAGTCAAGTAGACATGGACTCTAAAGACATACATTAACAGCTGTGAGCAATGCTCCATCTTCGATCCTGTGAAACAAATCTCGTCTACTGAAAGCTCTTTGCTTTCCATAATTTGGACGTGGTAGTATGGACCAAAACAAGAAAAAAATGTTCAGTAAACATGTGTTCTAAAATGCATACCTTAAGAGTATTGAGCAATTGTTCATCTTCGCTACTTTGAAGCACAAGTGCTCATAACTTTTAAGGTATGCATTTTAGACCACATGTTTACTGGACTTTTTTTCTTGTTTTGGTCCATACTACGACTTCCCGAAATATGTAAAACAAAGAACTTGTAGTAGAACGGATTTGTTTTGCAGCATCGAAGATCAAGAATTCCCCACAGCTCTTAAGATATGCGTTTTTGTGCACATATTTGTATCGAATAATCATTTCTGTCATATCCCTGAATATTGACCATCCGCCGGCCCCGGTGACCGTGCGGTTCTAGGCGCTGCAGTCCGGAACCGCGGGACTGCTACTGTCGCAGGTTCGAATCCTGCCTCTGGCATGGATGTGTGTGATGTCCTTAGGTTTGTTAGGTTTAAGTAGTCCTAAGTTCTAGGGGACTGATGACCTCAGACGTTAAGTCCCATAGTGCTCAGAGCCATTTGAACCATTTTGATATTGACCATCAATTTTGAAACACCCTGTATGTTAAAGTGAGTTTTTGTGTATCAAAATGATTTTATTTTTGTATTACGACAATATATGAAACGAAAATATCTTAGATGTATTTTGTTTTCCTGTTTCATGTCGAGCATGCGAGTGACCCAACTTTCTGACGACAGAATCATCACAGCGGATGCTGAGCAGCCCCCAGCCACAGGATTCGTGGCAGCCAGTGATCTACATCTACATCTGCATGGATACTCTGCAAATCACATTTAAGTGCCTGGCAGAGGGTTATCGAACCACCTTCACAATTCTCTATTATTCCAACCTCTTATAGGGCGCTGAAAGGACGAACACCTGTATCTTTTCGTACGAGCTCTGATTTCCGTTATTTTATCGCGGTGATCGTTTCTCCCTATGCAGGTCGGTGTCAACAAAATGTTTTCGCATTCGGAGGAGAAAGTTGGTGATTGGAATTTCGTGAGAAGATTCCGTCGCAACAAAAAACGCCTTTGTGTTAATGATGTCCAGCTTACATCCTGTATCATTTCAGTGACACGCTCTCCCATACTTCGAGATAATACAAAACGTGGTGCCCTTCTTTGAACTTTTTCGATGTACTCCATCATTCCTATCTGGTGAGGTTGCCACACCGCACAGCAGTATTCTAAAAGACGACGGACAAGCGTAGTGTAGGCTGTTTCCTTAGTATATATGTTACATTTTCTAAGTGTCCTGCCAATAAAACGCAATCTTTGGTTAGCTTTCCTCACAACATTTTCTATATGTTCCTTCCAATTTAAGTTGTTAGTAATTGTAATTCCTAGATGTTGTTGTTGTTGTGGTCTTCAGTCTCGAGACTGGTTTGATGCAGCTCTCCATGCTACTCTATCCTGAGCGAGCTTCTTCATCTCCCAGTACCTACTGCAACCTACATCCTTCTGAATCTGCTTAGTGTATTCATCTCTTGGTCTCCCCCTACGATTTTTACCCTCCACGCCGCCCTCCAATACTGAATTGGTGATCCCTTGGTGCCTCAGAACATGTCCTACCAACCGATCCCTTCTTCTGGTCAAGTTGTGCCACAAACTTCTCTTCTCCCCAATCCTATTCAATACTTCCTCATTAGTTATGTGATCTACCCATCTAATCTTCAGCATTCTTCTGTAGCACCACATTTCGAAAGCTTCTATTCTCTTTATGTCCAAACTATTAACCGTCCATGTTTCACTTCCATACATGGCTACACTCCATACAAATACTTTCAGAAATTCCTAGATATGTCGTTGAATTTACGGCATTTGTATTTGAGTGTTCTATCGTGCAACCGAAGTTTAACGGATTCCTTTTGACACTCATGCGAATGACCTCACACTTTTCGTTATTTAGGGTCAACCGCCAATTTTCGCACCATTCATATATATTTTCTAAATCGTTTTGCAATTTGTTTTTATTTTCTGATGACTTTATTAGTAGATTAACAACAGCGTCATCTGCAAACAACCGAAGACGGCTGTTCAGATTGTCTCCCAAATTGTTTATATAGATAAAGAACAGTAAAGGTCTATATCACTACCCTGGGGAACGCCAGAAATCACTTCTGTTTTACTCGATGACTTTCCGTCAGTTACTACGAACTGTGACCGCTCTGACAGGAAATCACAAATCCAGTCAGATAAGTGATACGATGCTTCATAAGCACCCAATTTCACTACAAGCTGCTTGTGTTGTACAGTGTCAATAAATAGCCTTACGGAAATCCAGAAATACGGAATCAAACTGAAATCCCTTGTCAATAGCACTCAGCACTTCATGCAAGTAAAGAGCTGGTTGTGTTTCACAAGAACGATGTTTTCTAAACCCATGTTGCATGTGTGTTAATAGACAATTTTCTTCGAGGTAATTCATAATGTTTGAACACAATATATGTTCCAGAATCCTGCTGCGTATCGATGTTAATGATATGGGCCTGTAATTAAGTGGGTTACTCCTACTACATTTCTTGAGTATTGGTGTGACCTGTGCAACTTTCCAGTCTTTGGGTACGGATCTTTTGTCTAGGGAACGGTTGTATATGATTGAAAGGTATGGAGCTAATGCATCAGCATACTCCTAAAGGAACCTAACTGGTATACAGTTTGGATCAGAAGACTTGCTTTTATTAAGTGATTTAAGTTGCTTCAATACTCCGAGGATATTCTACATTACTCATGTTGGCAGCTGTTCTCGATTCGAATCCTGGAATATTTACTTCGTCTTCTTTTGTGAAGGCATTTCGGAAGGCTGTGTTTAGTAATTCTGCTTTGGCAGCACTGTCTTCCATAGTATTTCCATTGCTGTCGCACAAAGAGGGCACTGATTGCTTCTTGGCGCTAACACTTCACGTACGACCAGAATCTCTTTGGATTTTCTGCCAGGTTTCGGGACAAAGTTTCGTTGTGGAAACTGTTGAAAGCATCTCACGTTGCTGTCAGCGCTAAATTTCGAGCTTCTGAAAAAATTGCCAATCTTAGGGATTTTGCGTCTGTGTAAATTTGGCATGTTTGTTTCGTTGTTTCTGCAGCAGTGTTCTGACCCGTTTTGTGTACCAAGGAGGATCAGCCCCGTCGTTTGTTAATTATCATTAATTTGGAAGGAGTGGAGGTTGTCTCTCAGGAAGGCGTCAAGTGAATTTTTATCTGCTTTTTTGAATAGGCATAATTTTCGTTTATTATTGGAGGATTTGGGGGTTACACTACTCAGTCTCGCTACGACAACCCTGTGTTCAGCAATCCCTGTATCTGTTTTGATGCTCGTTATTAACTCAGGATTATTTGTTGCTAAGAGGTCAGGTGTGTTTTCACAACCGTTTACTATTCGCGTGGGCTCATAAACTAATTGCTCTAAATAATTTTCAGACAATGCGTTTAGCACAATTTGGGAAGATGTTTCATGCATATCTGTGGAATTAAACATGTATTTTCACCAACATATTGAGGGTAAATTAAAGTCACCACCAGCGATAATCGTTTGAGTCGAGTAAGTGTTGGAACCTTTCAGCAACTGTATGATCTGAACTGGGAGGTCGGTAAAAGGATCCAAGTATTACTTTATTGCTGTTGCCAACAATGACCTATGCCGATACTAACTCACTGGAACTATCTACTTCAGTTTCGCGACAAGATAAACTACTTCTAACAGCAACAAAGACGCCACCGCCAACCATGTTTAGCCTATCCTCTCGGAACACCGTTAGGTTCTTCGCAAAAATTTCGGCTGAGCTTATTTCTGGCTTTAGCCAGCTTTCAGTGCCTATAACGATTTGAGTATCAGTGCTTTCTATTAGCGCTTGGAGCTCTGGTACTTTCCCAACACAGCTACGAAAATTTAGAACTGTTATACAGGTGGTTCCTCTATCTACGTTGCTCCTGTGTTCGACTTGCATCCTTTGTGGCTGAAGCCCCTCTTGTGTTTTCCCGAGACCCTCTAACCTAAAAAACCGCCTAGTCTACACCACACAGCCCCTGCTACCCGTGTAGCCGCCTCCTGCGTATAGTGGACACCTGACCTATTCAGCTGAACGCGAAACCCAACCACCCTTTGACGCAAGTCAAGGAATCTGCAGCCTACACGGTCGCAGAGCCATCTGAGCCTCTGATTCAGACCCTCCACTCGGCTCTGTAACAGAGGTCCTCATTCGGTCCAGTCGACTATGCTGCAAAATGTCAGCTCTGATTTCAGCCTGCAAGCGAGACTGGCAGCCTTCACCACTTCTGGTAGCCGCTTGAAACCAGAGAGAATCTCTTCTGATCCAAAGGGACGCACATCATTGGCACCAACGTGAGCCACCACCTGCAGTTGACTGCACCCTGTGCTCTTCATGGTATCCGAGAGGTCCCGTTCCACACCTGGAATGACTTCACCCGGTACGCACACGGAGTGCTCATTGTTTTTCTTTCCCTTCTTGGCATGCATGTTCCTAGGGGGCTCCATAACGAGCCCGACATTGGGGCTCCCAACTGTCAATAACCCACCCTCTGTGATTGTCGTACTTGCAGGCTGAGAGGTTTCCTCTGAAACAGGACAGGCGACAGCATCTGGCTCAGCGACAGTGTGAGCCACAGACAGCACCTGGAACCTGTTTGTCAGACAAACCGGGGAGCCCTTAGGTGCGGCATCCTGGGAAGTCTTTCGCCTCCTACTTCGCCCCTGGGCGACCTACCACACGACCACAGGTGAGGGGCAGCCTCAGTGCGAGTAGTAACTGGGCAGTCCACTGATTGGATCCCCACGGCCGGCCCACAACAGTGGTGCCCATCCACTGCAGCCTCAAGCTGTGCAACCTAATCCATCACAGCGTGAGGCTGAGATCGAAGTGTCATCAACTCGGCTCGCATCCGCAAACAACAATTGCAGCCCCTGTCCATAGTAATGGCCGTGGAAAACTAAACTGTGCAGATAAACGGACCATCGGCAGGTGTTGTGCAACTCTACTGTAGACCTGAAGAAAACGCAGGAACTGGGTCCAATAAATTAGATTTACACGCAGAGATTGAAAAACATAACTTTCGACGCACTCAGGTGAAACTAAATCATTCGCCCCTGATTGGGAACTTCTAATATGTCAAAAAATCGATTTACTTTCCGACGTAAACGAAAACGCGTGAACTGTGGCTATTGGATATTAAATAAACACGCAGAAACACAAGGAACTAAACTATTGAAGCACAGAGATGATATTATAAAATTCGCTCCTGGTTAGGAACTCGTAAAAGTCACAATATCGGTTACTTCCCTGTTGCTGCTCGTGTCGCGGCCGGCTGCTGCTGCCTGACTGATTGGCTGGCTCGTGATCACGAGAACATCCCGCAGCTGACTGCTAGCAACCGATGATTCTATTCTATATATCAGAACTGCATTGTGAAAGAGGAAAGACACTGCTATGTAACATGTGATATGTACTAATCCTTCACTAATGTTTGAGTCGTGGTGGAGTTCACACACACTGTTTGTACGTGGTACAGTACGCAGAGTGTTAAAAGAAAGATTCCATATTTTGAGACGTGCTAGTATGAGCAAAACCAGAAAAACAGATGTCCATTAAAAATATACTCTAATATGCATACCTGTACCTTAAAAGCTATGAGCATTTGTTCCTCGTCAGAACAGTGGAAGCGCCTTTTCTACTGTAAGTGCTTCGGTATTACGAACGAACTACAGAATGCAGTAAACAGACGAGGAAAAAAATGGACATTGTTCAGTATACAGGAAAAGGGCTCGACGGTTATTTCCATTTGCCAGACCATAACAGAAGATCATGTCCGCCATTTCCCGTCTAAAATAATAGGCTTCCATCATGGCGGCAAGTGCAAAGATGCAGCTGCAATGGATAAGTGTTTCAGAAACTTGTCAGAATACAAAATGGTTCTATTAGAACTAACGTAAGTGCTGCAGTTACACAGAAGTGTAAATACCGTTTACAGTAACAACTGTAACAGGTGTTTACTGGATCTATGGACAGTAACAGAGGAATGTGTCCCCATCAGTTTACTGCATTGTGTAGGTCATAGGTAAAAGTAAAAACTTTTCAGTAGACCAGATGTGTTCCATAATAGCGAAGATGAACGAGTGCACGTACCTCTTAAGGTAGAGTGAATCAAAGTAACTTTTTACCAATAATGGAATTTTTGTAGGCATACCACTTACCTCTTTTGTTTGAAATGGCTGGTGCTCCACCTGCCTGCATTATTTTGTGCTAAAACTAAAAGTTCTATTACCTCTGTTACTTCTCGTTCGTATTTCAGTTATTTCTCCACCTTCCTACAAGCTCTTAGTGTTGTGATTATTCTTTGATAGTATTGGCTATGAAGATAGTGATTTCAGTCGAACGGTGCCAGGTTGGTACAAATATCTTCATATTTCAAAGTAAACCTGAAATACTAAATTAAAACTGTTAGCTTTCAATTCTCAACACCTGACTTTCTTTTGCCATGGCAAAAAATTACACACAACATTAGATACAGGAAAAACACAATGTTTATAATATCTGTCTGAAGGTGTCCTAATTGACAGGGCAACTTTGTACCAGTGTTAAAATTGAAATTTTGCTGTAATAAGGTATACTTGACATAAATTTTCACTTTCACAAGTGCTGAGAAACTATAAATGTGGAATTTTACAACGCCTGTTGTGAAGTGTGATTTATTTTGTATCCAGCATTATCAAAAACTGAAAAAAGTCGTACAAAGTTACCTCGGTTAGTATTTTAGTTAGTATTTTAGAGTCCATTTTTACTGAACGTTCTTGTTTTAGTCTATACTACTACCTCATTATTTTTAATCTGTCTGTGCATCAAAATCCGTAATTACAACAAATTACACTACTGGCCATTAAAATAGCTACACCACGAATATGGTCCGCAGCTCGTGGTCGTGCGGTAGCGTTCTCGCTCCCCGCGCCCGGGTTCTCGGGTTCGATTCCCGGCGGGGTCAGGGATTTTCTCTGCCTCTTGATGACTGGGTGTTGTGTGCTGTCCTTAGGTTAGTTAGGTTTAAGTAGTTCTAAGTTCCAGGGGGCTGACGACCATAGATGTTAAGTCCCATAGTGCTCAGAGCCACACCACGAAGATGACCTGCTACAGACGTGAAATTTAACCGACGGGAAGAAGATGCCGTGATATGCAAATGATTAGCTTTTCAGAGCATTAACACAAAGTTAGCACCGGTGACGACACCTACAACGTGCTGACATGAAGAAAGTTTCCAACCGATTTCTCACACACAAACAGCGGTTGACCGGCGTTGCCTGGTGAAACGTTGTTCTGATGTCACGTGTAAGGAGGAGAAATGCGTACCATCACGTTTCCGACTTTGATAAAGGTCGTATTGTAGCCTATCGCGATTGCGGTTTATCGTATCGCGACATTGCTGCTCGCGTTGGTCGAGATCCAATGACTGTTAGCAGAATATGGAGTCGGTGGGTTCAGGAGGGTAATACGGAACGCAGTGCTGGATCCCAACGGCCTCGTATCACTAGCAGTCGAGATGACAGGCTTCTTATCCGCAAGGCTGTAACGGATCGTGCAGCCACGTCTCTATCCCTGAGTCAACAGATGGGGACGTTTGCAAGACAACAACCATCTGCACGAACAGTTCGACGACGTTTGCAGCAGCATGGACTATCAGCTCGGAGACCATGGCTGCGGTTACCGTTGACGCTGCATCACAGACAGGAGCGACTACGATTATGTACTCAGCGACGAACCTGGGTGCACGAATGGCGAAACGTCATTTTTTCGGATGAATCCAGGTTCTGTTTACAGCATCATGATGGTCGCATCCGAGTCTGGCGACATCGCGGTGAACGCACATTGGAAGCGTGTATTCGTCATCGCTATACTGGCGTATCACCCGGCGAGATGGTATGGTGTGCCATTGGTTACACGCCTCGGTCACCTCTTGTTCGCATTGACGGCACTTGAACAGTGGACGTTACATTTCAGATTTGTTACGACCCGTGGCTCTAGCCTTCATTCGGTCCCTGCGAAACGCTACATTTCAGCAGGATAATGCAAGACCGCATGTTGCAGGTCCTGTACGGGCCTTTCTGGATACAGAAAATGTTCGACTGCTGCCCTGGCCAGCAAATTCTCCAGATCTCTCACAAATTGGAAACGTCTGGTCAATGGTGGCCGAGCAACTGGCTCGTCACAATACGCCAGTCACTACTCTTGATGAACTGTGGTACCGTGTTGAAGCTGCTTGGGCAGCTGTACCTGCACGCGCCATCCAAGCTCTGTTTGACACAATGCTGAGACGTATCAAGGCCGTTATTGTGGCCAGAGGTGGTCGTTTTGGGTACTGATTTCTCAGGATCTATGCACCCAAATTGCGTGAAAATGTAATAACATGTCAGTTCTAGTAATATATATTTGTCCAATAAATACCCGTTTATCATCTGCATTTCTTCTTGGTGTAGCAATTTTAATGGCCAGTAGTGTATACAGCATTGATAGAGGTTTACTCTTACTGAATGCTGATATTTCCTACAGAACATTCATTGATTTTAAATATTGAATGAAAGTATGTTTGAAGTATTACTTGCAAAAGTGGAATACTGAAGCAAAAGTAGAATAACAAAAATAATTATCTAAAAATGATTCCAGAATGAGATTTTCACTCTGCAGCGGAATGTGCGCTGATATGAAACTTCCTCGCAGATTAAAACTGCGTGCCCGACCTAGACTCGAACTCGGGACCTTCGCCTTTCGCGGGCAAGTGCTCTACCAACTGAGCTACCGAAGCACGACTCACGCCCGGCACTCACAGCTGTACTTCTGCCAGTAGAGCACTTGCCCGCGAAAGGTAAAGGTCCCGAGTTCGAGTCTTGGTCGGGCACGCAGTTTTAATCTGCCAGGAAGTTTCACCTAAAAATGAGTTAAACAAGTACGATTAATATCTCTGAAAAAATAACGTAAAGTGGTCTTTCTAAATCCCCTGGAAATATTAATTAATCACCATAAAAATCTTGACTGGGACCCTGAAATACTAATGTGACTTAGATAATAGAAACAACTTAAAATAACCAATTGCAATTTCAGGGAGCGACTTAACAAAAATACGAAACTGTATTCTGTGTAATTAATTGGAAATAAAAAGCGGTATCAATAGCAACTTTTCCTATCGCATCTGGTACGGCACGCGCCTCTCTCACCTGCTCGAGAGACGGTACTCTTCAACCTCTCACCAGCACGCCACCGGACGAGTTCTCTCTTCCACTGGTCGCTGTTCTCCAATTGATAGCGCCACGCATGCACGCCGCCAGAGGATGCTAAATACACATGAGATCACTGTCTGTGACTGAGTGGCCAGCGCATCTTTTTCAACCGTCTGCAGTTCAGAGCTTCGCCCCAGATTTATCTCATTCGTACAAATTAAGTGATCGTGTAGTGTTGATGGCGGAGTTGCAAGTTTTATTTCAGGCGACGGCACATTGGGCGACTAGCGAGTCGGTGATGATAAAATGATGATGAGGACATCACAACACCCAGCCAACGAATGGAGAAAAATCTCCATCCTGGCCGGTACTACATGGTAGGCAAACAAAAACGCTACCCCCCGTTTTTTTTATTGAGGAGTAGAGCGGTCAGTTTTGAGCCGGTGGTGACACGGTGGGCAGGGATCGAAACCCGAGGCCTGGCCTCGATGCCTCCCACTTCCCATCCCTGAACCGCTCCATTCTAGTTCTGTTCTTTTTCTTTCCTTTCTTTTCTTTCATTTTACGGGAAATAGGGTATGTAAACCACATATCTTAATTTTTACAATTTCTCTCATTTTTTCAGTGGAAACAGGGTATGTAAGCAAAATTCTTTATTTCTACAAGTGTAAATGCAACAGAAAGGCCTTTCTTCCGGCGGAATCAACACGAGACAAATGGTTCAAATGGCTCTGAGCACTATAAACGTCTGAAGTCATCAGTCCCCTAGAACATAGAATTACTTAAACCTGACTAACCTAAGGACATCACACACATCCATGCCCGAGGCAGGATTCGAACCTGCGACCGTAGCGGTCGCGAAAACGAGACATTACACATTACATTCGAACAAGGCTAGCAAAAGTATTTATTAATAAGGTGTTGAAAAAAATAATAACAATAATACTGAAGTAAGATAAGACGTGTGAGGCCGTAGACAAGAGGGAAGAAGGTTCAGGGGTATGATAAGACTTTCAGGCATCTGCTCAGCAGATGGGGCGTGGAGGCAGAGTGGGCTGGGGTCAACATGCGAGGTATAGCCACCGTGTCCCCGGCACCATTACTGGCAAGAAGCGTAGAAAGTAGGGCAGATGCCAAGAAGGAGGGGGCAGTAGAGTTGGAGGGATGACCAGCGTGTTCTTGCATAGTTCATAAAAGAAAGAGGCGCGTGTGCATGCGCCCACTCCACTGTGAGTTACGATATGGAAATATGGAGAGTCTCAGATGTCAGCAAGAGGGGGAGAGTGGCGTTCACATTTGGCACCATCCAGCTGAGCGTGGGTGACGTAAAGATCGCGTGAAGGTAATTGGCGAAGAAGGCGCGGTAGCGCGGTCGGTGCTCGACTACATTGTGGTCGGTTTCTAAGTACTGTCAGAAGACAAGGCGTGATTTATCGCCATCATTATACATTTAAGTGATCCCATACCATCGCATGATTTTTGGTGGCGGGGAAATAAGTATCTTCAGGACGGAAAAAAGTCCATGGGCCAAACTAATCCGGCGGAACGAGGAGGTAACAGGCAGCGAACTGTCGACCCAGTTTCCAGACCTCACTGGCGGCAGCACAAGTCGGTTGGTGGGCATCGTCATCCACGAGGCGGTAGATTGAACGAAGTGGCAGTACTCAGCTAAGCAGGCGGACAGGCACGTTTATGGACTTATGAACACTGGTATGGCAGACGGCTGTGAGAAAATTACATTGACGTAACACGATGACATTAAGCATTACTAAAGTTTAAAGACTAACTAATGTATCAGCAGTCAAGGCTGTTTGTTTCTCCCATCTCTACTACCGAAGCACCCTACAATAATCCCACTTTCACTTCACTCAGTTTGTAAATAAAATGACGAATTGCTCTGAACAGATAATATTCCTTACAAGAAATTACAGGCTCTGCGTCTTGTAGTAATTGATAGTTAATTGTGTTCAAAAACAAACCAAAATTAATGTTATTTGCGATAGCCGTAACTTGCTGCAAACGTAACTACTCGTACATCAGTACAAAACGGAGACAAAACTTCCACTGAGGAATTCATTTTACAAGAATTTTCTTGTTGCGGACCGTTAGACTTGAGTTCTGGCCTTCGAGCTGTTCGGTCCACCGCTACGTGCCTCCATCGCGTGTTCATAAGACTTCTGTGTACTGTATTCCCTGGAACTCGAAGCTAGGTGCCGGCCTGGAAGTTCTTACAAGGGTAAGGCCTCAAACACGGCCCCAACCGGTTCGGCTAAGATTTGGCAGGTCGCTTGTGTACAACCTAAAACGAAGATATTTTTGCTCAACACCCTCCCGTTTTTGAGAAAATCACCTCTAAAGGTTATGACGTGCAATCGACTTAAAATTGGCTGGGTCGATAGATAACTGTAAATAGAGCATTTTCCCACATCAGGTATGGTCTCCACAAATGCATACTTTTTCCCGAAATCGAGGAAAGAAATTTTTACGACTACGCACATGGTAAACGCTTTTCGCCGAGAGCGCCGATAGCACATCGGCCAAGGTACCTCAACGTGTTCGGTCAGAGGATTAGTTCCGCTCTATAATAATAAAAGCTGAGTGATTGGATCTACAACGAACTTCAAGGGGTGGCTGGGAAGTCCGCCCCGAACAAATGCAATGAACTGTAACGAACAAAATGAGATTATATAAAATGTAACTGGCTGGGAAGCGGAGAACCTGGGTTCGAATCTCGAGGAAACGAGCGGATGTTATTCTTCTCGTTCGTATTTTTCTGAACCTCAATTGATAGGTATAGGAGGGTTAATTAGGTAAGTAAAACAATAAGGAATGATAAAAAGGAAGGCAAAAAATTTTTCAAACCTCTTGGGATAGTAAATCGGAAATTAATTTTGATGCGTACCATGCATACGATATCATTGTCTCAAAAATCGGCGCTGAAATTTGGTTATGAATTTTGCTGTGAATAGCTATTTCATCCATGCGGTTGTGCAATTCCCACTGGGATTCCAGAAGCACACAATTCTGAAGCCTCGAAATAAAGTTTTTAACCTGGTGATAGAAATAAACATCACGTGGCTGGCGCACAGGTGTGCAGTTTGGCGGAATTACTTTTGCCGTTCACGTCGGTTGACCCTCGTCATCTATAAACATCGAGTCTTATATTTAGAACATTAGTTTCTCCACCCCAGGAATCCAATATTAGAAAAAATTTGTTACCAGCAACGTATGGTTTGAAAACATTCTCAAGAAATGTTCTGTAAATCGCATTTGTCAATCTCCCGGATTTGGAGCAAGTAATGTAAACATTTTTCGAGCCGGCTAAGCGACTGACCTCTTCTATAACCCGAGGACTAAATGTAACATTCGTCTCTTGAAACACAGGAAAACCTTAGGCAACACTTTTCCAGAGGCTGTGGTTGCTTATTGCGCCGTGTACGAATGCGATAATGTGCGTCGAATATTCACCCGATCTTGCATCCTGTGTGATCGGTGACGATCACGCAATCAAGATCAAAACAGGTCTTAAGCAACCCCGTATGCGTGCTGAAAAGAGCCGACGCTTTCTATATATCTTCTATATTATTTACCTCCTTGTGGAGACTTATTTAGTGACATGCCGCTGACGAATTTTATATTCCGATTTGAAACTGCTTATCCAAAATAAAGATGCAGCAAACGTAAAACCTTTGTCGTCCGCGCTGCACCTGCAGCCCACTCCTGCAGTATTCTCGTTATTACATTCCCATTACGGCGGCGAGATTCGACAAATCGGTCGAATGTCCACTTATTTATCGCATGGTATTTGTCGTATCTTGCCCCTCCTTTAACGATATCATTTTCCGATAATTTTAGCCCTTCTTTCTTTTCATGGCTGTTGTTGCTCCATTCTTTTGCAGTGTTTGTAGGTTCCAATTTGGATGATTCCTGGCTAGCGCTATGGCCTTTATTTAAAGCCGTCTGTATTCCAAGGAATAAACATACATGAGATACAGGTACTGAGTGTCTTATGCCACTCCATACCTCAGGAACGAAGTTTTACAGGGCGTAACACCTCAATATAGCGTAACACCTCAATATATATAGACAGATATAAACATAACTTAAATAACAAAACAGAACAAAATACAGAAGGAAGAAAGGAATAAAGACTGGTTCTTGCTCCTCTGAAAGACCCCAGGAGTCAGGGTAGAACAGTCTGCCCCGGTAGCTGAGTGGTCAGCGTGACAGACTGTCAATCCTAAGGGCCCGGCTTCGATTCCCGGATGGGTCGAAGATTTTTCTCCGCTCAGGGACTGGGTGTTGTGTTGTCCTAATCATCATCATTTCATCCCCATCGACGCGCAGGTCGCCGAAGTGGCGTCAAATCGAAAGACCTGCACCAGGCGAACGGTCTACCCGACGGGAGACCCTAGCCACACGACATTTCCATTTTTTCAGGGTAGAAGAGATCAATGCTCTATCCAGCGCCAGCCCTGGGCATCGGGCGACGAGCCGTCATACGCTCGAAGATCTTGTATGAAGCGCTGCACGACGTTAACACCCTTGATGAGACGATGGAAAATTCCCACACCTTGAAGCCCAGCTTCAAGAGGTCCCGCGCGGATTGTGGGGACCAGATTCCCCTCCAGTTCAGGGTGGCCGAGGAGAAGGCAACACTCTGGACGCCGGGACGAAGGCCGAGGACGGCACGCCTGATGGACGGCGTGTTGTACTTCGCCGCCTTCTGCTAGTGACACCAGTCGAGCCGGAGGTGATCTCCGACTATCTGGGCGTCGACGATGCGGGCCTGGCCGCCTCTGACCGCGATGATGTCAGGCTTGCGGATGCCTTCTGGTGTGCGGAGATGGGGCTCCACTAAGACATTAAGTCTGCCTTCGGCGGTGCTACGGCACGGACGTCTGTTTACGTCCCTGCCGGAGAAGTTCGCGCTCGCGCAGTTGTTTACCTCTTCGGCGTACTCGTGCGTTTAGACGACTCGATCTAGAATGGCACATGCATACCGAAAGTCGACTCTCAAGATTAGTTTTTCGAATGAATATGCGAGACCGAAAGCCTACGAAATAGAAAGGTTCCTACGAGACGAAGTTAAATTTGACTACAACGAACTTATCGGAATCCACCTCTCCATAGTGAGCAGTGTCGTTTACGTCAAGCTGATTAACGATGCAGCATGTGACAGAATCATCCGAGATACGAAACATGGACTCAAATTTCGTCACTCTGATGGACATGTTGGAGAAGTAACTATTGATCACGCAGGACTGGGCTTACGAAACATACGTATTTTCGAACTTCCCTTCGAGGTTCCGTCTGACTTGGTCGTTGACGCCTTACGCCCATATGGAAGAGTGCTTAGCCACGTTGAGGAAAAATGGTCCAACTTCACGACTTACCCCGTTCTCAATGGGGTGCGTCAAATCAGAATAGAACTGACACAACATGTACCCTCGTACTTGTTCATCGGCGGATGCAGAGCTATAGTCATATACGATGGACAACCCAAAACATGCTCAGGCTGCGGGAAAGAGGGCCACGTCCGTTCCGAATGTATGCAGCGGAGGATAGTGCAAGTTCCAAACGGCGAACCCGTACCTCCGTCCACGTTGACGCCGCTGCCACTAACGTATGCGGACGCGTTTCGAACGGATCCCATCCCCAAGAATGACCAGCTACAGAATCCTGACAGTTTACGGCAACCGACTGCGGCAGAGACCGCCTCCAGTGACGAAACGACACACACCTCTGCCGCTCCGGCGCCGACGACGCACTTAACCGAGCGAAAAGGATCGGTAGGGGAAATGGAAATTGTGCCGACAGCTGCTTTCGTCCCTGAGCACCGGGAGTCACTTCCGCACTCGGATACGGAGGCGCACACGCGCAAACAACGATCGCCGAAGCGCCACAAGAAACGACGGCTAGCGCCGTCGGATACCTGCTTACTGCAGTCCACGGCAGACGAACTTGGGTGTAACGTCGATACAGTGCATCCGGATGCGCAACGGGAGGTTCTCCCTCCCACACAGCAGTACGACGCGAATCACGCCACACAGGGGTTAAATACAGACACATCGGACGGAAAGCCGACGGAAGGAGTCCCTCCACCCACCGCAGCAACGCCACAGCCTTCGGTCAGCCCGGCCGGAGAGACACGACGGGAGCTGGACCTCCAGCACAGGAACTGGGCCGACGAATCCGATACTGACCCCCACACCGACGACGCACCCGCCATGGCGAGTGCTGCGTCCACCGGATGTTAACCGCGCAGAAGATGCAGACTGACGCACGGACAGCATGTCACCGGGCAGCAGCACACAAATTAACATAAGCGTTCATGTGCGCTTTACGCACTGAGGAACAGCGGCAGGCATATCGAACAGCCTCTATTAATATTAATACGATCAGAACGCCTGTCAAATTGCAATTATTACGAGACATGTTGCATGCGTCAGACGTCGACATCGTTCTGCTGCAGGAAGTATGTGTTGAGAGCTTCCCCGACCTCTATGAGTAAGATACGTACATTACACCTACTACCGACGGCGGCAGCGGATCGGCGATACTTCTACGTAGCGGCATAGTAGCCGAGGACGTGGTGTACCTGCCGTCAGCGCGAGGACTGGCGCTCACAGTGCTGGGAGTACGGGTAGTTAACATTTACGCACCGTCGGGGTCAGACAGACGGCGCGACCGATCCCGATTTTACGCAGAGGAGATTGCAACACTATTCTTAGGTCGGTATGAACATGTCTTATTTGGAGGCGACTTCAACTGCGTGCTCGCACCAAAAGATCAACACCCACGTTATACTTCGTGCCCGGAGCTACGGCAACTCATACAGGACATGAATCTCATTGATACATGGGAGAAGATACATGGCGACAGACGTGGATACACCTACGTCACGAGTCACTCTGCAAGTCGTCTCGATCGCATTTACGTAACACGTCGTCTCGAACCTGCGATCCTCGATGCGGAATTGTGGCCTGTCGCCTTTTCAGATCACATAGCATATATATGCACGGTCTCCCTGAGTCGTCAACAAGTGTGGAGGAGTCGCAGTGTTTGGAAACTGAATACAGCACACCTTAGGGAACCTGAGTGCAGACGCTTAGTCGAAGACACTTGGCACGTGTGTGAACGACGCCTCCCGACATATCCGACGACGTTGCAGTGGTGGCTGGAATGCGTTAAGCCTGCATTGCGCCGAGCGTTAAATGCATACGGACGAGAGCAGATGATGTGGAGGCGATACACGACGGAATTTTATTTCACGATGCTCCGCGAACTTTCTGTACAAGCACCTTCACAGGAGCGTCGTGCCGGTATAAAACGAGCACAGGCCCAAATAATTTCCATAACGCGCCGCCGACTGGAGGGTGTCGCAATCCGTGCAAGGGCCTTTGAACGAGTCCGTGGAGAATCCCCGTCGATGTATCACGTTATCAGAGAAAAACAACGTAGCCGCAGAACCTTAATACAGACGGTCGTACTGCCAGATGGTCGCCGCATGACAACGCAAAAAGACATTGCCATCGCTTTCGTGGAACACTACGGTCATCTCTATCAAGAAGCGGAACACGATCAGGCCGCCTTTCATGAGGTCCGACGAACGCTCTCCGCGTGTCTCGACGAGTCGGCCAACCTGGAGTTAACAGGTGAAATCACAGTTGACGACGTAATGGAAGCGATTGATAAGGGAGCGTCGCACAAATCGCCGGGGCCCGACGGGTTTCCGTTAGAGTTCTATCGTACATTTAAAGATCTCATGATTCCACGATGGACTGCCATGTACTGCGAATTGATGTCTCCCAACGTGACTCTTCCACCCTCCTTCGTGGAAGGAATGATCATCCCCATCCACAAACCATCTGGCGGCACAGGGATACAGGCCTACCGGCCACTGACCCTTCTTAATTGCGACTACAAGATCTACGCCAGGATACTTGCAGCACGCTTTAAACGCGTGATACGCCAAGTGATTTCACTCGACCAAACCCAGCTAGGAGGAGCTAGCAATATACAAACGGCACTCAGCGACTACCGCGATGTTATCGCACTGGCTTCAACATGTCGTCTCCGGGGTGTATTGGTCTCGATAGACTTCGATCGCGCATTTGACAGGCTGAGTCATGCTTATCTCACGGACGTGATGACGAAAATGAAGTTTCCGGAAAGTTTTGTCACCGTCGTCATGAGACTACTCCACGGAGCCGCATCCAAAGTGCTCATTAATGGACGCTTGGTGGGGCCCATCACCATCTCACGATCGGTCAGACAAGGGTGCCCGCTGTCAACGATATTGTATGCCATCGCTGTCGAGCCGCTGCTTTGCGGGCTCCGGAATCGACTTCAAGGAATGACGATAAGGCACAACACGTTTATATGCCGAACATACGCAGATGACCTAGTGTTTTTAGCCCGGTCAGGCGACGAGGCAAGAGTGGCCTTGCATTGGATTAATTTGTATTGTATGGCTACGGGAAGTCGCCTGAACATGGCAAAGTCAGGAGCGATGAACATCGGGAGAGGACTCCCGACAGGAAATGTAGCACCATTACAGCCGATCAACAAGATGAAATGCCTAGGAATTATCTTCACTACAGACGTTCGACGCACGGCGGCACTGAGTTACAGACATCTTCTGCAAACAATTCGTGCGAGTGTCCGAAGTCACAGGTTAAGGGCACTGGATATGATACAACGGGTCACCTTTGCCAACACTTATCTAGCCTCTCGCATCCCCCACCTGGCACAAGTTCTTCCTATGCCGGTGGTGTTGGCCCGCCGAATCCTGGCGGCACTAGGATATTTTGTGAGCACAGGTCTGCTTTTTAAGGTAGGATACGAAACCCTCACCCTTCCTCGTAGTCGTGGAGGTCTTGGACTAGTCCACGTACGCTACCGAGCAGTGGCTATTTATGTAACCACAATGATAAAGCTGTGGACACGACACCAGACAAGTCTGACGGGCAGCTTGATAGACGAACTCGCTCCACCTTCTCTTTCGGCTCCGGTAGCGGTGGCTCACATCTCACCATCGCTTGCCCATATGCGAACCTTCTTTGTGGAACACAGTTATGTACATATGGAACTACCGACTACCAGGACGGCGACGGCACGTGATATATATCACATCTTGACTCGACGACGGCCGAATAATGCCGTAGAGCGCCGCCAACCAACAGTTACGTGGTCAGTGGTATGGCGTACAGTGCACCACCCACACCTTGATACGGGAACGCGCGCACTGTGGTATCAGGTGGTAAATGGGAAATACGTGACTCGTTCCAAGTTGCATACAATTCATATGGCGGACGAGCCACTGTATCCGCAGTGCAATGTTATAGACACTGAGGAGCATCGCCTGATATGCGGTCCTTCGGCGGACGTATGGTGTTTGGTCAAAAAAATGATCGCCTTCCTCCTTCGGGTGGGGCCGCAAACAATAGAACCACGCACACTACTTCTCCCAGATAGGACATATTATCCCCGAACGAAGACAAACGCAGTGACTTGGATTCGAGGTTTGACTGTGCGTTATCTTTTCCGAGACGGGAGTAAGAATGTGCTTGACTTTTGGGCCTTACTACAGGAACATCACTCACAACTTATGAGACATCCGAGATATCGAACATATTACGCAAATTTTTTAGGGAGTGCCTTGCTTGATCCCCCACCCAGTTGGGGTGTCCCGGGTAGGAGAATGTAATTATTGTCTATAAGTATTCAGAACAAGAAAGGACCAGGACAGTGGAGTGGATCCACAACACACGTGAAGACGTACCCGACACCAACGCGAGGTATGACGGGATTAGGGAGGTACGCGCCTAAAAGAGGAACGTAGAACGTTATTGTTTTGTCCTGACAGAAGCAGGATATTTTATTTTCTTTTTTTCACTATTATGTAAAAAAAAAAGTCCACTTATTTACGTTTCCCAGAAGAATTTTATTTTATAAAGTCATTGTCTTATATATTAAAAAAAAAAAAAAAAGGGACCCGGCTTCGATTCCCGGATGGGTCGAAGATTTTTCTCCGCTCAGGGACTGGGTGTTGTGTTGTCCTAATCATCATCATTTCATCCCCATCGACGCGCAGGTCGCCGAAGTGGCGTCAAATCGAAAGACCTGCACCAGGCGAACGGTCTACCCGACGGGAGACCACACGACATTTCCATTTTTTCAGAGTAGAAGAGATCAATGCTCTATCCAACGCCAGCCCTGGGCATCGGGCGACGAGCCGTCATACGCTCGAAGATCTTGTATGAAGCGCTGCACGACGTTAACACCCTTGATGAGACGATGGAAAATTCCCGCACCTTGAAGCCCAGCTTCAAGAGGTCCCGCGCGGATTGTGGGGACCAGATTCCCCTCCAGTTCAGGGTGGCCGAGGAGAAGGCAACACTCTGGACGCCGGGACGAAGGCCGAGGACGGCACGCCTGATGGACGGCGTGTTGTACTTCGCCGCCTTCTGCTGGTGACACCAGTCGAGCCGGAGGTGATCTCCGACTATCTGGGCGTCGACGATGCGGGCCTGGCCGCCTCTGACCGCGATGATGTCAGGCTTGCGGATGCCTTCTGGTGTGCGGAGATGGGGCTCTACTAAGACATCGAAGCCCCTCTGCGCGAGTCCACGCGAGGTACTTCACGACTGCGTCGGGACCTTTTACTACAAGTGGTATAGCGCCGTAGTTCACTCGTTTAGTAACCGGTTCGTAATACTCATCGGGAACGGATGAAGCACAGGTTGCCTGCGACGTGCACATTTCCAAAGTGTTATGGCCATTTTGCAATTCACTGATCATGATACGATATATTCCACTGAATCATCTTCTGCATCGCCTTCATGGTACAGTTCGTCAGTATCAACAAAAGTCATTTCGTTCGTCAGCTCCACAAAACTCTCGAATATAGCCGCTCCAATCAATCTGGAACGTCGAGAAACAGGACTGCCTGCTTCCGGAAGTTTCATTGATAATCCATCTGTCTTGCAACACTTTTACGAACCAAAACACAGCGTCGGTAACTTCCCGCTAGCCGGTGTCTGCGACAGGTTCCCAACTATGTATTTCAGCGCTGGTCGAAAGCTGTACATCCTCCATTATTCAGATTATGCAACTGAAATATATAACACAACAAACAATAGCTAGTTAGTAGAGCATAAAGAGAGAAGCTAATTACTAGAAACTACATACAGTACAAGTTACATGTTACTTACAGAAGATCACTGTATTGTTCCACATTTTTTGTTCGTCGGATTAACGATGAAAAATCATTACTCTTATCTTTGAGGTTCGCGGCGCCCTAATGACTGAAAAACAACTCTTTCCGATTGACTTCTGTAAGGTTCGTGCTGGACACACGAGTATGATATGACGAGCAGGCAAGCGGGCCAACATAACTCTCCCGCGTGCATCCTGTCCCCTGCCTCGCTGTAAACAAGCGTAACGCCGTTGGCTACCCGTGGACCCTTGTGAGGAATTCGCAGCACTCTTACTCGGAGTTGTTTTCACGTCACAAGGCTTAAAAGTTTAATTCTTTACCAAATCACGTCGTTTGGGAAATTAGTTTGCCTACCTCATTACTATTATTATTCCGTACTGAGTTACGTACCTTATTAACCCTCCTATCCCTACGACTTCTCATACGAAAAACTACAATTAAAAAAATGAAAACCCTACAGTTTCCTCGAGATTCAAACACGGGCCCTTCGCTTCCCAGCCATTTACCGTGTGCATTGCGCTATCGGCACTCTCGCCGAAAAGCCTTTACCATGTGGTTACACAAGCGACGGTTGTAAAAGTTTTTTCATCGATTTCTGGGAAAGTATGCGTTTGGGGACCCCGTACCTGATGATAAAAAAGGCTCTGTTTACAATTATTTGTCGATCCCGTCAATTTTGAGTCAATTGCTCGTCGTATCCTTTGTGGGTGATTTTCACACAAAAACGATGGGGCGTTGAGCCAAAATATCTTAGAGTCCTTCGTTTTAGGTTGTACAAAAGCGACATTCCAAATTTGAGCCGAATCGGCTGGCCGTGTCTCAAGCCTTCCCCTTGTTAGTCGACGGAATGTAAAAACATTTTCCACATATCAACAATAAAACGTTTTTTTCCACCTGCCCCCCTTCTCCCGTCGCTCTGCAACAATCTGAAATTATTACTTTTTCTCGCTTACATTTGAAGCTAATACTTTATTGGGGAGTAGGAAAATACATGTAACTGGGCCGTTGCAAACAGAGTAGTTTACATAACAGGGAATATGCTCTTCTCTTGTGGTAATAAATCAATTTCAGTCTCACATTTCAAACCTGGAGAATTACTGCAGCCTGTGTGATGGGGAAAATTATTGTTCCAAGCACGGTCGAAAATACAACATCCAAACTTTCGGAAGTCAGTCGTAATGCCATAGGTTCGAACGGTGAGCAACGAAATCTGCGCTCGAGACCAGACAAATATCACGAGGAATTTCTCGACGTACCATGTAAGGAAAAGGATCACATCTCGACTGCAAACCCAAAATCTTGTAAGCCAGATGTCAACATGACGCTCTCTACAACGTTATCATTCGTCTTACTAATGACCCATGTATCTCGCAGGAGACGAAATTAAACTTTCGAATAAGGGGATGCTGTTCGCAACAGGCAACGGGTATACAAGCTACACATGCAGAGCACTGCGCGGTAGACTTTGGTTGTCGCTGTCGAGCATGACAGGTGGATTAAATCGTTTTCGCCTGCGACAGTGGACCTATATTTCTGGTCTCCGCAAATAAAGAAGTAACAAACAGAACAGCGTCTGAGACACTGTCGGAGCAGCAATAAATTTGCCGGCCGGCTGTGCCGGGCGCGCCTCGGTGTGGCGAAAACCGCCGCGCCATGATGTATTAGCCAGCGCCGAGTGTGGCAAGAGTGGCGTGGTGGGTCGCAGAGAGCTGTAGCGGCGACTCGCCGCAGCGCATTAATTCCCCATTCTGGGAGTGACGGCACTCTGCTTTGGGACGCTAATGCGCCGTGAAAAGAGCGACCTGCAGCGAGCACCTGCGCCAAATTACAGGCAGTCTGAGCTGGAGCCCGAGTGCACCTGCTCCACTGTGGGCTGCGTGGCGGCGCCGAACCCGGAGCTAAGAGCCCGTCTCCTGACCAGCATGCGAGGCATACAAGTTTACTACAGTGTCCACAATATGTGAACAGATTCAACTCATTTTTCTTGAAACACTGGACTCTCGCGGAAGTCAGAGTCGGAGGATGACTAAACAAAAAAAGAGGTCATTAGTCCAAAACACAGTCTGTCTGGTGTCAGTGACGTCACCCAGGAATTGCACTGAATTGTGAAAGTACAGGGTGGCGCACGAAATGTGTTACCATTTTGTTTTTGAATGTAAACTTTATTGTCAATACAATCTGAAAGTGACATATACTACAATGAAGAGCCGTCCACGGAGATTTGTTCTAACTCAGCACATGCTCAATACGTCCACCATTTCGTTTCCTAGCTTCCTTCAAACGAACACTGAAGTTAGTGATTACCCTACGGCACATGTATTCCGTAATTTCACTGCAAGCTTGAAGAATAAGTCTTCTGAGCTCCATTAAATCACGTGGATGTTTCGGGAAAATTTTTTCCTTTAGGTACCCCCAAAGAAAAAAGTCACATGGATTGAGGTCTGGACTATTGGGGGGCCGATTTTGTCCGTCATTGAAGGGACCTGGAAACCTGAGTGAAGTGATCCGCATGTCGAAATGCTCGTGTAAAAACTCTAACACAGTGTTTGCAGTATGTGGCCTTGCTCCATCTTACATGAACCACTGCGTGTTGAAGGGCAAGGCAGTAGCAACAAGCTGTGGAATGAAGCTATTGCGAAACATGCCCAAATAACGCTCGCCGTTCACAGTTTCTTCAAGGAAAAAGGGTCCAATAAGTCCGTGACTGGAAATTGCTGCCCACGCTGGAACATAATGTTGTCGAACATGAAGCACTTGTGGGTTTTCAGTGGCCCAAAAGCGTACATTTTGTTTGTTAACCACACCGTCTAAATGAAAATGCGCCTCGTCTGAAAACCAAACGTTGTTGAGAGTTCCTTCCCTATCCTCCGCCCACTGAGCAAACAGTAGTCTCTGCTGATTGTGTCATTCAGTGTGCTTCTGTGCACAGGTCATCTTGTATGGGTACATATGGAGGTCACTTTTAAGAATGCGTTGAACGGTGCGTCTGGGTATTCCCAGTTGCACTGCTGCCTTTCCACACGATTTCTCGGGACTTCTCTGTACAGCAACTCGTACCGCTTCAATATTCTCCGGCGAACAAACAGGCTTAGGCCGAGGTCGCTTCCCTTCTGATACTGTTCCTTCCCGTACAAATTTATCGTACAACCTGTGGATGGTCTTCTTGCAAGGGACACATCGTGTGTTAAACTGTTGTCTAAGACGCCTCTGAGTCACAACAAGGCTCTTAGTTTCATGAAAAAGTAACACAATCGTTGGTGTGTCGTCAGTCTTCCATTGTCAGCCATTGCTGCTTACTTGTCTCCTATCGGCAGTATCGTGAATTACACGTCATTTCGTAACTCATTTGTTTTTCCAAGCTCTGCTGGTACTGCTGTAGAGATCCCAGCGGGATGTCTAATGTGCGTCGTAAATTGTGAAAGAAACAATTGGTCACACATTTCGTGCGCCACCCTGTATACAGGAGTGATAAAACAGCGGCAGTGAAAGCAATGTTGATGACAGAAATGAGACATAATTTAAACAGAGATACACTATGTGATCAAAAGTATCTGGATACCTGGCTGAAAATTATTTGCAAATTCGTGGCACCCTCCATCGGTAATGCTGGAATTCAGTATGATGTTGGCCCACCGTTAGCCTTGATGACAGCTTCCACTCTCGCAGGCATACGTTCAATCAAGTGCTGGAAGGCGTCTTGGGGAATGGCAGCCAATTTTTCACCGAGTGCTGCATTGAGGAGAGGGATCGATGTTGCCCGGTGAGAAATGACACGAAGTCGGCCTCCCAAAACGTCCGAAAGGTCTGCTATAGGATTCAGGTCAGGACTCTGTGCAGGCCAGTCCAGTACAGGGATGTTGTCGTTTAACCACTCCGCCATAGGCCATGCATTATGAACAGGTGCTCGATCGTGTAGAAAGATGCAATTGCCGTCCCCAAATTTCTCTTCAACAGTGGGAGGCAAGAAGGTCCCTAAAACATCAATGTAGGCCCGTGGTGTGATAGTTCCACGGAAAACAACAAGGGTTGCAAGCCTCCTCCATGAAAAACATGACCACACCATAACACCACCGCCTCCGAATTTTACTGTTGGCACTACATACACTTGGACATGACGTTCACCGGGCATTCGTCATCGGATCGCCACATTGTGTACCACGATTCGTCACTCGACACGTTTATCCACAGTTCAATCGTCCAATGTTTACTCTACTTACACCAAGCGAGACATAGTGTGGCATTTACCGGCTTGACGTGTGGCTTATGGGCAGCAAAAAATGGTTCAAATGGCTCTGAGCACTATGGGACTCAACTGCTGTGGTCATCAGTCCCCTAGAACTTAGAACTACTTAAACCTAACTAACCTAAGGACATCACACACACCCATGCCAGAAGCAGGATTCGAACCTGCGACCGTAGCAGCAGCGCGGCTCCGGACTGGAGCGCCTAGAACCGCACAGCCACCGCGGCCGGCTTATGGGCAGCAGCTTGAGCACAAAATCCAAGCTTTCTCACCTCCCACCTAACTGTCATAGCGCTAGCAATGGATCCTGATGCAGTTTGGAACTCCTGTGTGATGGTCTGGATAGATGTCTGCCTATTACACATTACGACTCTCTTCAACTGTCGGCAGTCTCTGTCAGTCAACAAACGAGGTCGACCTGTACGCTTTTGTCGTGTACGTGTCCCTTCATGTTTCCATTTGACTATCACATCAGAAACAGTGGACCTAGGGATGTTTAGGAGTGTGGAAATCTCGCGTACAGACATGTGACACAAGTGACATCCAATCACCTGACCACGTTTGAAGTCCGTGAGTTCCGCGGAGCGCCCCATTCTGTTCTCTCACGATGTCTAATGACTACTGAGGTCGCTGATATGGAGTACCTGCAGTAGGTGGCAGCACAATGCACCTAATGTGAAAAACGAATGTTTTTGTGGGTGTCCGGATACCTTTGGTCACATAGCGTAATTTATGTTTCAGAAGGCAAACGCGACATGAAAAGTTTGAGAGCTATTGATCTGTACCATGGACACTCGTCTTACTGCAAACGAGGTCATTCCAACCTACACGACGTGGTTGTGTGATGCTATACGGCCGCGCGAAAAATATTTGGGTCAGGCTAGTAGATAGGTCCGAGAGCAGAGTAAATCTCTTCCCGGGCTCATCTCTGACTAGAGAAATCTGTCACACATCTGAATACCCCCGCCAAACCGATCAATTGCTATGCTGGTTACAGTGCCTTCCAAGTGGGAGATTAGTAGTAGTAAAAGCGAGAAGGCTAAAACCGTAATGAACGGCAGTCGGAGCGGCGGTACTAAGGTAAGAGAGTTAATCAGGTCAATAAGTTGTATATAGTTTGGGTGTAATCGAGTGTCCTTCAGGGTACAGCATGTGACGGGTGTGGGTCGTTCGCCTCAAAACCACCCCACCCTGATTCGTTATAGTCAAAGTGTTAAAGAAGGTGATAAAATCCTCTGTCTCTCTAAGAAAGCATAAAAACCTGTCTAACGATAAGGAAACCTTGCCTCCATCAGAGTGCCACTCCTAAAAAGGAAAATAGAACGGAGTAAAAAAACAGAACTAATTGCATATGAAAGCAGTTAAGACAGAGTAAAAGGGGGATGAACTGGGCGCCTGGTAGGAGAGGTAGGGTCGAGAGCCACTTCAGGTAGCGCTGAAAACTATACATAAATTACTATCAGTCTATCAGAAAAACGAAAAGCCTTCCAGAGTGTCTACTGATAATTGCGGTAACGCTCAACACGAGAACTGAGACAGGCTCAACACTTAATCCTGATAATATGCATTATCAGTACCACGAACAAACAAAATACGTCTGATATAATTTTACAACAAAATAATACCAAATCTTAAAATTTTGCATATAATATATTCCTCGACAAACGTGATTACAGGCGTGAAAGCGATACGGATAATGTACACGTTCTCCCTCTCTTTTGCAGTGAACCACTTGATGTGTCAGTCATTGCTAACAAAGGTATGTCCCATTCGAACAGAAGAAATATATTCAAGATGCGAGAGAAAAATGTGATCTAAGAACCACACAAATCCACACTTCACTAGCTTGTATGTAGAGGGACTGTAACAGAAGCGTTGGAATATGTATATGTAGAGAGGCTGCAGCACACATGGTGGAGTTTATATGTAGAGAGACTGTAAAAGAATTGTTGTAGTATACATGTAGACGCACTGTAACAGAAATAGTGGAAAATCTTCACCGGCAGACACAATTCAGTGCAATTACTGGGAGACATCACTAACTTAACCGAAGAAAGACCCTGTTTATGTTGTGGTAACATGCATACAGCACTACAACAAACACTTTGCAGACAGGCCTTTGCAAGAAAACCATCTACCACAGTAGCTTAGTGTGGAAAGGTATTTTCATGCATCAAAATTACATTTTAGTCAACTGTACCTCTGATCACTTGGTCATGTGATTGCAGTTTCCCAGCGCTGTACCTCTGGGCGTTAGTAATGTTTCTCCGATCGACGATGGAACTTTTCTGGTGCAACTGGTATAATGATCCCCATACCGAGATCACACCGTCAACAGAAACTGTCCTCTTTCCAGCACATTGATTTAAATGTGCCGCTTACCACATTCTTTTCATACGAATGGGGGTCGAAAATTGCACTCCAACTGGAGCAAAATTCATCTCTGAAAAGCACATTACGTCACCCATGTACGATTATGTTCGAATCTCCGTGTTATTGACTACAAAAAATGGTCGGTCTTTGGCTAGACGTGTTAAAGGAGAGACACGTCCGGACGACTGCAAAGACAACTGCTTC
This sequence comes from Schistocerca serialis cubense, assembly GCF_023864345.2. Classification (NCBI taxonomy): domain Eukaryota; kingdom Metazoa; phylum Arthropoda; class Insecta; order Orthoptera; family Acrididae; genus Schistocerca; species Schistocerca serialis. Next base: position 80,714,118 of record NC_064644.1, on the reverse strand, counting down.
CTGCACCCAATGCAAAGTCAGAGCTGCAACCCTTCAAGGAAGTGTTCAGTTTTACAGATAACTGCTGTGTGGATCACATTGGATCTCGTCGCCCTGTTATAGCCAGTAAGTTGTCCTGCTTTGCAGTCGTTAATTTTAGTCAAACTTCTACTGCCAATTAATGAGATTTCCTGAGCAACGATATCACCACGAAAGTGTTGAGACTTCGTAATACGTTAACGCTTAATATTACGATTTGTCGTAAAACTTAGCACGTCCAAGGATTTTACATCTTACACTAGAGTCCTACTTAAATACGACGTAGACTCCTAAAAGAAGTTAGGGTGCTCACAGTGAAAGTGGAAAACGACACTAAGATACATACATCAAATAAAGTTTTGCATCACTCAGCTTTACAGAACTCATGAAGATAGACGGCGACTGTGGATACTGTATCAGAGACGTAGGCCCTTTGACTGTTCAGAGATGTCACTAAATCCGCGCAAAGATGTAAACAACCATGCATGAGCAGCGTCTATTAGACGGATGGCCTCCGACAGCCGATCAGTTCCAGTCATTCCATGGGGGAAGGAGGTACATGGCTCGTATTGTCTGTAGTTCAGCCTTGCCTAGACGGTCAATACCTCAGTTCGATCGCACCCGCATTGTTACTTTGTGCCAGGAAGGGCTCTGAAAAAGGGTAGTGTCCAGGCGTCTCGGAGTCACCAAAGCGATGTTGTTCGCAAATGGAGGATATAGGAACTGACGATGACATGCCTCGCTCAGGCCACCCAAGGGCTACTGTTGCAGTGGATGACCTCTATCTATGGATTATGGCTTAGAGGAAACCTGACAGCATCGCCACCATGTTGAATAATGTAGCCACAGGACGTCGTGTTACGATTGTGTGCAATAGGCTGCATGATGCACAACTTCACCCCCGTCGTCCATGGCGAGGTCCACCTTTTCAACCAGGACACAATGCAGCGCAGTATAGATGGGCCTAACAACATGCCGAATGGACCGCCCAGGATTGGCATCACGTTCTCTTCACCGATGAGTGTCGCATATGCCTTCAACCAGACAATCGTCGGAGACGTGTTTGGAAGCGACACTGCCCAGCGAGTGCAGCAACGTAGAGGTTTCCTGCTGTTTTGGCGTGGCATTATGTGGGGATGAAGTACGCCGCTGATGGTCATGGAAGGCGCTGTAACGGCACTACGATGCGTGACTGCCATCCTCCGACCGATAGTGCAACCATATCGGTAACATATTGGCCAGACATTCGTCTTCATGAACGAGAATTTTCTCCCCGATCGTGCACATCTTGTGAATGACTTCCTTCAGAATAACGACATCGCTCGGCTATAGTAATCAGCATGTTCTCCAGACATGAACCTTATCGAACATGTCTGGGGTAGTTCGAGAAGGGCTCTTTATGGACGACGTGAGCCACCAACGACTCTGAGGGATCTACGTCGAATCACCGTTGAGGAGTGGGACAATCTGGACCAACAGTGCCTTGATGAACTTGTCGAGAGTATGCCACGACGAATACAGGAATGTATCAATGCAAGAGGACGTGCTACAGCGTATTAGAGGTCCTGATGTGTACAGCAATTTGGAACACCACCTCTGAAGGTCTTGATGTATGTTCAACACGCAATGTGTAGTTTTCATGAGCAATAAAAAGGGCGCAAATGTTGTTTATGTTTATCTCTATTCCAGTTTTCTGTACACGTTCCGGAACTCTCGGAACCGAGGTGATGGAAAACTTTTTTTGATGCAGGTATTATGCATCTAGAGCACACTTCCCGTTATCTATGAATGAGTTCCCTGTAGAATGCAGGCTATACAGCCTTTGGGAAAGTCTTAACTATATATGGTGTCTTATGACCTTTCCGATTTCCTTTTTTTCTGTTTTTCCTGATCATATTTCCCTTTCGGAGAGTAGTGCACTATTTATTAACGCATGTTCCCCCACAGAGAGAGTGGGAGAGAGTTTCGATGTGTCTTCTAACCAGAAGAAGAGTGATCATGTCAATCGGAACATCATGGCATACACTGCCTACACACACACACACACACACACACACACACACACACACACACACACACTAACAAATAAGCATACACACAAATAGAGAGAGAGAGAGAAAAATGTGAAGCACCTTTAAGGGAAGGAGGAAACGAAAGGAAAATTCGTTAACTGTGAGGGTATGTATTGTTATTTAAGTGACTGCACAATCGAGTGAAATTTACAAAGAACTTTGCAGTATCAGTGCTGTTATCAGCGTGATGTCGCACCCCATCTGGCCTGGATACGTGCACTGATTTGGTATCGAATAACTTCATAAAGCCATTCTCTCGTGAGATAAACTGGTCCTTAGTTGTTGTAACTGGTCCTTGATGTCCTGGATGCTAGCAGTGAGCCTGAGTTGACGTCCGAGCAGCTCCCACACGTGTTCCATCGGAGACAAAACTGCGGATCTTGCTGGGCATATCAGTACATCAACATCACGCAAATAGTTCATAGAGAAACATGCCATGTGTGGACGAGCTTTGTCATGTTGAAAAATGGCACCACGATACCAACGCACGAGAGGTGATACAGGAAGTCGCAGGATTCCGATGACGTACCGTTATGCCGTGAACTACTACCAGCTATGACCTGAAATCATACCCGCTGTCCCCCACAGCATGATAAAAGAAAAACACCACTGCACTTGTCTAAAATCTTGGAATTCGGGTACTCTCTCCAGGTAGCAGACATACTTGCTGACAGCAGTCATCCGAATAGTGCAGAACCACGATTCAGCCCTGAACACGATCGACGCCATTCGTCTGCTGCCCATGGTTCTAGGTTACGGCATCATGCCAGATACATCTGTTTCTGTTGTGATGTTACCGAAGAGCTAAGCTTGGGACGGTAATTCGCTAGTCCGTCTGTAGCCAGTCTCCAATCAATGGGTGCAGGACGAAATTGATCGTTGCAGGAAGTCCATTTCTTGTTCGCTGACGGCAGACACAAATGTGAAGGTTAAAATTGAAGCAAATGAGCGCTCGGTCACTATTATTTTTAGTCTTATTGACCAGGTTTCATCACTTCAAGAAAATGGCTCTGAGCACTATGGGACTTAACTGCTGTGGTCATCAGTCCCCTAGAACTTAGAACTACTTAAACATAACTAACCTAAGGACATCACACACAACCATGCTAGAGGCAGGATTCGAACCTGCGACCGTAGCGGTCACGCGGTTCCAGACTGTAGCGCCTAGAACCGCACGGCCACTCCGGCCGGCTTCAACACTTCAAAGATGGTCTTTATCAGAGTTAAAACAATTAAAATGACCTATAACATAGTTAGAAATTCATATGAAAAGACATTTTTATGTAAAAAAAACTGTAAGTGCTGACTAACAGTAAAAGACAGAGGCAGTACTTACATGTCACATATAAAATAATTAACAACCCAAAAGGTCTTTAGTCACAAAATACATAAAAAGGAAAACGTGAAGGCAAGCCACTATGGGCTGCTCGTTCCTCTACAGCCACAGGTTAATTTTGATGAAGGCACTCTTAGAAGTGTTGTAACCTGGTCAATAAGACTAAAAATAATAGTGAACGAGGGCTCATTTGTTTCAGTTTTAATTTAGAAACGGTCACCGAATCAAGCAGCCATGTTTAAAACTTTGAGATGTGAAGGTGTTATGATGTGCCTGTTACACGATACAGATATCCTCCTTTCACATGATCACTCAACCTCAGAAGCTCTTCACGTCCGTTTATGAAACGTCCCCTTAGAAAAATTATACATGACTGTGCTGATAAACCTCTTACGTTATTTGCTTTTCAAACAGCTGAGCAAAACTGAACGTTCTCAGACATTTCTCACTTTACTTATTCTACCCACTGTAGTCACAATGGTATTGGTGAGTCATCAAAGGTGTAGCCCCACTGTAGTCCTTGTAGAGATGGCTAACAGCCATCCGTTGCGACTGTGCAGGTGCACAATCACCATAGAAGAGTCTTGTGGACAATATAGCAAGTCCATGAACCACCACTTGTGCACACACAAAAAAATTTTTTTAAATGTCCTTTGAACCAGCAATGCAGTCCCTTGCTGAATTATTAACACACGTGCAAACACTGTCAGTCCCTACTTCTCGCATATTGTCCATATACTATGACCAACAGAAACGTGTGCAGTGAAGTGTAACTTACAAGTTACTTAATTTGATGAACTGGTGTCAATTACAATTTTATAAGATAAGAATACAATAACAAAGGTACAAAATACATTATTGAAGAACATAACAATACAGATAACATTTGTAGTAATAGGGACTTTACAAAAGAATAGAAATAAACGTATACATCAGTGTTACAGGAATTATGATATAAGCAAATACATAAAAATTCAGAATAACTTTTGAAACTTCAACTTCACACGTGAACATTAAAACAAAACAGAATAAATAATGTCTAAACATGTTTACAAAGTAAATAACATATTATCAGAAAAATTCTACAACGTAACTCTCATCAGATAAACACATAAAGACAGGAAGAACACAAATACACAAGGGTACACAAAAACATAGTGGGATGACACAAGGAAAGGACAGGGTTTGTTCTACTGCAGTATTTTGCAAACAAAACTTTCTTTACTTCTCGGAGATCTCCCTTCGTTCTTCATTATTTCCAAAAAGTCCTATCTATACCTGCTTTCTGTACTTTTTTCGTATAGTTTCTCAATGCATTTCTTCCAATTCATCGCAACTCATTCTCTTATATAGTCTACCCCTTCTTAAGCTAACTTAAATCTACTGAGCTCAGATGCATAAACTAAGGGACGTGGCAATGCAGCAGCACAAATCAATTAATACAAACAGCAATGACAAAAAAATGCAAATTGGCAAGGCAAGCAGCAGTATATCTAAATTAGCAAAGCAAATGCAATATTATAACTAACATAAGGCAATGTGCAGCATACAAGAAAAATAAATCAGTAGTGAAACTGGCTTAACAGAGTAATACAAAGTGAAATTTAGTAGCACTATGCCTGGAAAACAGCAGCAGTAAATGCAATAACTAATATCTGCACATGACAAAGCTCAATCAGAAAAAATAGTACACTAAAGACAACACTGCAGATAAGGAAAATGTCTATTCACATTTTAATGTCTATGTCATTAAAGTGGTGCACCACAACTTATTCTACCATAAAAATTACCAAGTGCTTAAAAAGAATATTATGTATGCAGTTACTGTTACTAGTCCCTTCTTATTGTTCTTTCCTTTCCAAGTGCTCCTTTTTTTTGAAGAATGTGGATCATAAAATTATTATCTAACAGATTTGTTGACAGAAAGTGTTCACATTAGCAAAAGCATTTAACTTTATTTTATAAAACCAATGATGCAACACACCTGGAAAACAGATATCAAATAAAATAAGCAACTATGTAGAAAGTAAAGCATTTAAAATATCATTCAGTAGTCATGAGCCATTTCATAAGTTAGTAGAATTTCTCTCAATTCTCGTAGAAAGACACTTGTCATAATCAGGTGCGCAGATGTACGAATATTTCCCATCAATTCATAAGCATTTCAGTAAGTAGCACAAAGTACACGTAATCATATCTTTCCAAGTAATGTGCGTGTCGTATTTGCGATGCTTTCTACAAAGGAATGTCAATAGCGAGATTAATGGCCTCTTTTTTCTCCACCTAATGGCTGGTTCTCCAGGTGGCTGGCACAGCTGGCCGCTCACGACGCATTACATCAAGGTCACTTGGCTTTCTTACCGAAATATTTACGACAGCAGTTTGCGCTACAGTGACAGTCTCATATAAAAAATTTCACAGGTCGAGAATTTGCGTTACAAATGTGTAGAAACAAAGTCCTATAAATATAACAGTGTCCAAAAAATTTTCGACAGCATTGTAATACATTCACGCATGTACACACATTTCATAATTCTTAAAGTACGATTCTTGGTTTCCAACATCCTTTTCCACAAATCAGAGTCCCTAACCACTACTCATTATTTCTTACCTTATTATACATATACATATTCGTCGACACTTCTTCAATATTTCATCATAGGAAATACGTAGCATAATCAAATTCCTCATATACGGTAGCATCATCTTATTGATCATAAACATACCTCAACAGCATAATATACATCGTCGTCGTAATAATATCATAACATCTCAGTCAATTCTCAAAATAGTCGTAGCTTCCTCCAGTAATTTCAAAACCTAAAAAAAACTCTCTGCTCATTTCAGTAGTGTCATCTACCTCAAACGTACTTTAAAATCATGATCCTATACCAAATACATCATTCAGAGCTCTCGAAGTATGACATTGGTTCCGAAAAAATATGAACAGTTCACAAAGTACAGACAAAATACAATTTCATAAGTGTGATGTTATCCAACTGTCTAATTACGTAAACATCGGTCACTGACGTTGTAAAAAAAATGTTTGTCTCTCTCAGTTAAATGATCAGATAGCTGTGTAATTTTGTGTTACAGAAATATTCTAATCTGTGCTCTAATGACCAGTTGGGAGGAAAACAATGAGAGAATTGATGAAGCCAGGCTTGTGGATGAATAGTTAAATGATCAGATAGCTGCGTAATTCTGTGTTACAGAAATATTCTAATCTGTGCTCTAATGACCAGTTGGGAGGAAAACAATGGGAGAATTGATGAAGCGACGCTTGTGGATGAATTTCATTGCCAGAATTCTATAATGTTTTGAATTTACATGTAGTAATGAACAGCTTATAGCCAAAATCATCGTGTCGGCGAGTCGCATGTCGGTCATTGTTACGTCGTTTCGGCGGTTCCATTTCAAAATTCGGTGCACCTTGCCAATTTCTTCCATAATTTCCGAAATGCTCTGTGTTATTATTTTGTGGGTGTTCCGTATTTCTATGTCCATCTTCCCGTATTGGAGCGCTAGTGGCCTCTGAAATATGTAATTCTTGTATTACTTGTGCCAACTGATCTTGTAGTTCCCGGATTTCTCTTTTGTGTTGCGTATTAATTTGATTCTGATTTTGTTTGAATTTCTTAATTTGTTCATGCTCTTCTGTGTCAGTGAAGGCTGGTCTTGTGTCACTCAGATCATCATCCACCTTCATACATAAGTTAGTGAACTGATCCGAAAGTTCGGCTACTTTCTCCGATAGTGAACTTATTTCCTAAGTGTGTTTTTCTGAACCAAGTTTCAGAGTGTCCATTTGTGTTGAAATCGTATCTACTGTGTCCTTTAAGTTTTCCTGAGTTTTGCAAGTTGCGTAACCGAATCGGTAGATGCAGCTGAGTCAATTTTAGCTTGCAACGTGTCGTGATGTTCATGAACAATAGTTTGCAATTCCTTTATGGCAGCTTCGTGATTCTGTAATGCATTTTCATGACGCGAAAAAATTGGTTGGAAATGCTCACAAATTTGTTTTTTTTATGTCATTACAGACTTTTTGACATTTCGATTCGATTTTATGTAACTCAGTGTTGTGACTTGGTAAGACAGCCAAGCCACTATGAGATAGCCGAAAGGCACGCGTTTAAGCTCACGCAGGCTGGCGTGAGGTCTGGAACAGTTAAAGGAGTTGAGTCTAGTAAAAAAAGTACGTAGCTTCTGGAATACTTAACTTTAATCCATAATTGGTAAACATCGGTCTGACGGTACATGCATCACAAGATATATAGCAAATGATAATGGCGCCTTGCTAGGTCGTAGCAAATGACGTAGCTGAAGGCTATGCTAACTATCGTCTCGGCAAATGAGAGCGTAATTTGTCAGTGAACGATCGCTAGCGAAGTCGGCTGTACAACTGGGGCGAGTGCTAGGACGTCTCTCTATACCTGCCGTGTGGCGGCGCTCGGTCTGCAATCACTGACAGTGGCGACACGCGGGTCCGACGTATACTAACGGACCGCGGCCGATTTAAAGGCTACCACCTAGCAAGTGTGGTGTCTGGCGGTGACACCACACTCAGTAGTTAAATCTTCACGTGTTTGTTCAAGTGTGGTGTCTAACTTTTGAAGATTTTGTTCCATTGCGTCTAACTGTTGCTGTGTTTGTCTCTGGTGTTGTTCCATTGTGTCTAACTTTTGAAGATTTTGTTCCATTGTGTATTAGTGTCTGGAATCTGTTCCTCTATGCGTTTCGGCAGTGCATTTGCACCGGCAACATTCACATTTTGACGAGCAGAAAATGTGTCTTGACTTATCTGAGAAAACGGTGAAGTTGCAAAACCTTAATCTAAAGGATTTGCAAGATTGTGTCCTGTCATTTCGGATTCCTGAGGCGAATTGTTGCCGACCGATCGATCGATAATGCTTCCCTGTTCACTAATTGTTTCACTGTCTACACCATTATTTGCAGCCCGCTCCATTTCCCTATGCACAATTACCAAATTACTAGTTTGAACATTAGTTAATTCATTACACGGTGGCGCTAACACACTGCTTTCGTCTTCACTGTCATTTCTCAGTTTACTTTGCAGCCTAGTATCACGTTTTTCACACGCCATTTTTGTCACAATATTTCACACGACAACACAGAAAAGCACAATTTGAAGAGCAAAATAAGAAAACACATTAACATAGCACTGAAAATAATATCTAGTTAATTGCAAGCGCAGCTGCGAAATACTTGGTGCAAATCTACATGCATGCCACAACTGTTTTACTGTACAACAATGAAAAACTACAACTAAAAAGGAAATTCTCTCTATAATTATGCGCTAGCATTAAACAATAGTTACACTTATTACACAAACTACAAGAAAAAAAATCAGAAGATTCCAGTGTGGTATCCTTGGCTAAGGGTCGACATATGAAACGTCCCCTTAGAAAAATTATACATGACTGTGCTGATAAACCTCTTAAGCTATTAGCTTTTCAAACAGCTGAGCAAAACTGAACGTTCTCAGACATTTCTCACTTTACTTATTCTGGTCAACTCTAAACTGACACACAATTTTTGTTTTAGCGCAACGCAATCTGACTTTCAGTAATCCCTACAAAAGAATGGCCCTGATTAACATTAACCTATACCTCTCATGAATCACTTACCTCACAAAAATCTTCATTACTCGAACTACTGCAATACAGCGAGCCCCAATACAGCCAGCTAAATAAAAGCTACTGAAGGCACTAACTACTGATAGGCATAGTTAGCAAATGAAAGATTTTGATAGAGAAGAAACAATGTATTTACCTTAATAGTGTTCAAAAGTTATAATATATATAGCAGTTCATGACATCCATTCTTACAAATGTACTGTTTCCGATGGACACACGTCCAGATCATCCGCTCTCAAAAATCCGCCGTCTCACTTCCCCACATCCACCACTGCTGGCGGCTCACCTCCAACTGCGCAACGCTACGCGCTGTTAACAGCCAACTGCCCAACACTACAATAGCCAACAACCATGCAAACCAGCCACAGACTGCACACAGCACAGCCAGTGATTTTCATACAGAGCGCTACGTGGCGTTACCAATAAAAAAACCTAAACAGCCTACTTACACGTTATACACCCTACCAGGCCTGGTAACAGCAATAAACACGATCACTAATACACTGTAACAGCCATTTTACCTGCCATAGGGAACTGCAACCCTAATCATTTATATGTCCTCTTGTATGTGTAGTTATGTTTACGTCTGACCTTGTCTTTTGGGTTCTTCGGTTTTCTGTCAGAGAATGTACTTCATGTGTTTTCTTTGGATGAACTGAAGCTCTACAGACGGATCCATTTGTTTTCTCTACGCTCTGAACAGGTACTTGTACACAATGGCTAACTACACCCACTGCTCTTGTGGGTAATGTGTTTGTAGTAAATCAAAACAAGTTCTGCCACCGACAACAGGGTCGTTCATAAGTATCTCCAAATTTCAGAAGACAACTTCACAAAAATTGAAAGACATTCATAAAGTGGACACACATTAGTGGATGGAGCATCTCCACAACTTCTTAATTCAAGTTACCGGTGCCCAGTGTGGGCAACATCCACCACGTGGCAAACTTCAATATGTGCGTGCACTCCACTGAAGTTGCTGACATGAACTGCCTGAGAAGGTCTACAGCAACCTGCTTATTGGGTTACCTAACTACAGGTGCAAACTAATTTGATGTGACAATATGGAGCATGTTCCGACCTGCCTGCCCTCCAGTGCAGCTGTGCCACGGTGAAACTTGGGGAGATGCTCTGTAGCACCGACCTGTGTCATTTCTCACCGTGTGTAGCAGTTTTCGCGCATTCGTCTTCTGAAACCCCAGAGGTATTTATGAATAACTTTTTATATAATACATTAATTTTGACTAAAAAGGCATTTGCCCGTTGCGAGGTGCTGAAGACACACTGCACAGATTTCGTCCCTCGTGGCTGAATTATAAATAAACCATGATTGTTTCATTACATCTTGAGTGTCACTTTCTGTGTGGATGAAGTAACTTATAAACTGAAATGGTCATTCAGAACTAGTTGCGGAATTTTGTATATAAGATCAAGCTGGATGTTAGCTCTGGCTTGTAGAAGACGAAGCAACACAGTTCCTGTTTCGATGTAGAAGTTATGACTTTTCTGTTGAATAAATTCGGAAATTTGATAGATTTGGATTGCCGTTTTTGTAAGTATGTAATAATTTACTTTGGATGACTTGCTCATTCTTGAATTTGAAATCATATGTGACCATTGAAGGAATAAATACTCTGAAATCTTTGAATTTACACTCGGTATTGTGTACATCTTCTTTAATTAGCAGATACATTTGAGACTGTAACGAGTTCGTCTGCTACAGATCTATACAATGTGCACTTTGAATGTTAATGTTGAATCTATAATTAGGCTGTAGCTGGATGAATTTGTGCATTTCCAGAGTGTTAATGCATAAAGTACGGAATATGTCTGCCAAATATGAGTATAAATCGCAATATGTAATGCTTAACTGCTATGCATAACACCATGAGTTTCACCTACACTACTATTGCGTCTATCATATAAATGATACAGGGCAGAGATATACTTTGAAGTTAATTTAATATCTAAGTAGACCTTATTATGTAACTGACCTAAATAACTTTAAAAATAAGCAGTAATGATCAGTTCACTATTCTAATAAAGCATCAACTTGAGTTTTGTGCAGAATATTAATATTTTTTTCGTCATGAAAGAAAGTTGTGCTAGATTAGGTAATATTTCCTAAATAACTAGAAAAAAGACACTTCATGTTATGTTGATATGTTTAATGGGGAACATCAAACTTGACAACTCATTTAAAGAACTTGAAACTTATATACTGTTAAAGAAAAGACTGCTTTGATATAAAATAGAATTACAAATTATAGCGGCATATATTGTTAGTTTTTATGTTTCGAAACAGATTTTAAAATTTTGGCGTAATTCGTTAAGCGCGATTTGTAAACTATGGTGTTTTGATTTATTTATGTATAAACTGTGTGGAATGAGCTAACGTTCATCTGCGATTCGGCACATAAAATAACTTTATACAAAAAAGGTTGTATTGTAAATTAAATGCCAGTATTAAAATTAAACTAAAAGTTACTTAGTAGAACAAAAACCTGTCCAAAATTGCAAATACTTACTTTTATTCTCTCGATAATAAGGTTGGGGGCAAGACCTCTTTTCATATCATCATAACATAGTCAAAAATGTTCATTGTACGTTTTTGACATCTTAGGAAATGCCATTCTCGACCATGTTATTATGATATGAAAATTGGTCTCTGCCCAAAATTTATCATCAAGTGAATAAAAAGTAGGAATTTCGCACTTTGGGTTGGTTTTTGTTCTACCGATTAACAGAAGTTACTGACCCAAGCTAATCCAGCATGCTGGAAGTTCGTAAAAGTTATTTGTTAAAATGTGAAAATGAATGACTTCTTGATCTTGTACCTTCAGAAATCCATGTTATATACATTGCGTGTCTGAACATTTTCTTGCCGGAAAAAATGTCAAGGGAACTGGAAATTAATATTTCTGGTCCATCTGATTCATCAGAACATTTTAAAAGTTGGACCATAGTATCATGCAATTTGTATTCAGTTCGTTGTATTACAGTTCTTGAATATTTTAAATATGTTTCGACCAATGAAATGAGAAAATAGTAATTATAATCCGTCCAAAGAACTCAGCCCTATAATGTGTTTGTTGTAGATTTGAACCCAAGAAATTGAAGATAGCATATAACGAATGTCGACAACAACAACGATTTGCTTCTATCAACAATAGAGATAAGTAAAATTTATTTTCACTTTTAGATCTGATAAAATTTTATGACAAGTGTAAGAAATTGGTTCATGTCACGAAATCATGCACACCGTTAACTTAATATTTTGAGCTATGTGAGATACATCTGGTAAGTTAAGGCCTTTCATGAGCAATTGGACTACTCATAGCTGAGGCCATTTAAAAGGAAAAAAAGGGGGAAATCATAGTTTTATGTTCAGTTACCTGTGTAGATCTGAAAAAAATGAGTTCATCATAATAGTGTAAACTGAGTCGCTCCACAACATTTCGATTAAAAAGTCGTTCAAATGATACATGAAACATTAACTAGCTAATTAACTGATCGTTAGGGAGCACGACATGCGAATGAATCAACGAAACATGGTAGAATCCCCTTGGGAAATATATATCCTTTGACATAGAAACAATCATAACACATTTTGGTGTAAAGTAAAACATAGGTCATACACAAAAATGGTGAATCACAGGGGACTTGATTTGATATTTCCTGAAGTCTGTGCCATTAATTACTATAGTTTTCTTGTTTGGTTTCCTGCACAATAGTGTCTTTTGTGGACGCTTCTCGTTTGTTAGATGATGATATTTAGTAATAAACAAATAGTAACGGAAAAAAGGATTTTTGTTTTGCTTTTCTTCCTTCAGTTGTGGTACCAATAATTCCATTTACATGAATGTTGGTGCAGTTCGTAGTTTAATATTGAATTTTTCTAACAGTGTCACGTTCCTAAGACAAGCCGCAGTGGTTACAACAAATGAAGTTTTACTCTGACACAGGGAGACAGACGTTTTGTGCAGTTTAAGAAAAAAACATCCCCCCCCCCCCTCCTCCTATGGGTTGAGAACAACAGTACAACCTTGACACGCATTCCACTGTTGCAAGAGGCACACACATCCATTGAGTTTTCTTGCGACGCCAGTTCGTTGCCGGCCGTGGTGGAGTTCTCGGCAAAACACGTACAGCTGCTTTCAAGGAATGTACACGTAATCAAGCAATTAGCGAAACGCGGCCGGAGCCTCGCACATCGCTGGCTGGCGTGCTGTCTGCACGTCAGGTTCCCAGAGTAACGTCTCTCTCACTGCCGCCACCACTCCATTACTGGACTGCTGTCTCGTACTTCCCTCGGAACAAGAAGGGCTCGGATAGGCGTAGTGATGGCCACAGACCACGGTGTTCTACGCGAGATAACATCGTTCTGGCATACACCTTATGTTTCAATGTTTGTAATTCTGATGCTGAACCCATTCTTCACTTTAAGTAACAAATTTACAATTAATCCTGAGGTCATTCTTTCATTTTTATACAGGTAATATGACCTTTCATTTTTCGGACTTACAAAACAAAAACAGAAACAAGACTACAGTTAAAAGAGTTAAAGGGCAGGTAAGCGAAACAATAATTGAAAAGAGAATGGGACAGGGCTGCAGTCCAGTTGTAGTTTGAGCAAGCAGTAGGGAGAAACAAGAAAAAAATTAGATAGAGAATTAAAGTTCAGGGGAAAGAAACAAAAACTTAAGAGGTTTGCTAATGACATCGTTATTCTAGCTGAGTTGGCTAAGTATCTCGAATAGTAGCTGAAGAGAATGGATAGTGTCTGGAGAATACGTTACAAGACGAACATAAATAAAATTAAATGAAGAGTAGTTGAATGTGGTTAAACGAAATCTGGAAATACTGATGGGATTAGATTAGGAAATGAGACACTAAAAGTAATAAACGAGTTCTTTTATTTGGCAGCAAAATAACTGATGATGGTCGAAGTAGAGAGAATACAAAATGCAGACTGGCAGTAACGAGAAGAAAGGTGAATAGTATTGAATGTAAACTGGTTAGGGAATCTTTTCTGAAGATATTTATCTGGAGTGTAGCCTTGTACAGAAGTGAAACTTGGATGACGAACAGTTCAGACAAGAAGAAGATATAAGCTTTTGAAATATGGTGATACAGAAGAGTCCAGAAGATTACGTGGGTAGATCTGATCAACACTGAATAGGCGTTGAATCGAAATGGGGAGAAAAAAAATGTACTGCACAAGTTGACTACAAGAAGGGAGTAGTTGATAGGGACACATCATGAAGCAGCAAAGAGTCGTCAACTTGGTAGTCGATATATTTGGAGAGAAGCGGAGTGGGGAGTAAAACTGTAGAAAGGGACCAATGCTTCACTATAATAAGCAGGTTCAAATGTGAGTAGGGTACAAAATTTATACACAGGTCAAGAGTGTTGCAAAGGGTAGGACAGCGCGGAGAGCTGCATCAACCGGATTTCGTATCCAAGACCAACGGTGACAACAGCAACATACAAACACAGGTAACACGCTTTCGATAATTTAGAGAGAATAAAACTCTGTGAATGTAAGAAACAAAAGGGATATCCAGGTCACTTAATAAAAACACAAAACAGTTTGAATATAAAAGCAATATGTGTTTAAGTAATCATTCTCCATGCGCTCCATACGTGAATCGACCAAATAACTGGTACAGAGGGACGTGTCCTCTGCCATGCACTTCACAGTGGTTTACCGAGTAGAGATGTAGAAATTTGCTGCGGAATATTTGGCCATCTTCTAACTTTGAATGCCATGAATTTTCCTTGAGACAGAAAAGCTTTGGTCCACAAATTTGCACAGTACCTGCGGAATTCAACTTGGCTTTTTGTCACATTGTTTCGTGACGAGGAGCAATAGGGTGGTCCCATATTCCTAGGTTTCCGGCAATCGTTTGACGTCGTGCCCTACTTCCGACTGTTAACAAAGCTCCGAGCGTACGGAACAGGCTCTCAGATATACGAGTGGTGTGAAGACATTTGGAGCAATAGATGCAAGTTCGTTGTACTGCACGGCGAATGTTCATCGATGACAAAAGATATCGTTAGGAGAGTCCCAGAGAAACGTGACTACAATTGTCTTGCTCTGCACATGTATAAACGAACTTACGGATAGGGTGAGCAGCAATCTACGTGTGTTACCCATTAGTGTACGGAATAATTGTAGTCGTTGAGTGACTGTAGGAGTGTGTAGGGTCACAGAGACACGACTTTTATTTGGTTTGATGAAGGGCAGCTTTCTCTAAATGTAAAAATGTTGCTGCGGTCGCAGGCTCGAATCCTGCCTCGGGCATGAATGTGTGTTACGTCCTTAGGTTAGTTAGGTTTAAGTAGTTCTAAGTCTAGGGGACTGATGACCGGCCGGTCGGTGTGGCCCAGCGGTTCTAGGCGCTTCAGTCTGGAACCGTGCGACTGCTACGGTCGCAGGTTCGAATCCTGCCTCGGGTATGGATGTGTGTGATGTCCTTAGGTTAGTTAGATTTAAGTAGTTCTATAAGTTCTAGGAGACTGATGACCTCAGATATTAAGTCCCATAGTGCTCAGAGCCATTTGAACCATTTTGACTGATGACATCAGATGTTAAGTGCCATAGAGCGTAGAGCCATTTGAACCATTATTTGTTGTTGTAAAAACGTGTAAATTTAATGCAGACAAGTAGGAAAAAGAATCCTGTAATATTTGAATGTGGTATTATTCGTTTGCTGCTTGATACAATCACGTCGATTAAACACCTATGGGTAACGTTGCAAAGCGACATTTAATGCAACGATTACGTGAGATCTATTTTAGCGAAGGCGAATGATTTAGATTCACTGGGAGAATTCTAGCAAAGTACAGCTTACCTGTAAAGGACGCCTCGTACAGAACACTACTGCGACCCATTATTGAGTAGTGCTCTGTTGTTTGCGATTCCCGGCAGGTCGGTTAAAGAAAGACATCGAAGAAATTCAGAGGGCATGCTGCTAGATTTGTTGCTGATCATCACGCTTGTGTTTTGTGAATGCTGCATGAAGTCACATTGAAATCACTGGAGGGAAATACTGTTGAGTGAGTTTAAAGGAACAGCATTTGCGACAGAATGCAGAACGACCCTACCACCACCAACATAGATCTCGCGTAGACCGCGAAGACAAAATGTCATTAATCACAGTGTTGAGAACGGCTGTGATGTGCGGTCTGAGCGGGGTACGGTCGAGTGAGGGATGCCGCAGGGATCACTGTTGTGGCCACTCCTGTTACTTATTTATACAAATGATAGGTCCTCAAGTATTACGGATCACTCTAAAATATTTCTGTTTGCTGATGACACTAGCTTGGTAGTATAGGATGTTGTGTGCAACATTGGCTCAGTTTCAAATAGTGCAGTTCATGACATAACTTCATGGCTTGTAGAAAACAAGCTAACGCTAAATCACAGTAAGACTCAGTTCTTACAGTTTCTAGCGCACAATTCTAGAAAATACAGAATGGGTATATGATTAGTGAAACTGAACAGTTCTAATTTCTTGGTGTTCAGGTAGATAGTAAACTGTCGTGGAAAGCCCACGTTCAGGATCTTCCTCAAAAACTTAATGCTGCCATTTTTACTAATCGAACGGTATCTGAAGTGAGTGATCGCTCAACACGAAAATTAGTCTACTTTGCTTATTTTCATTCGCTTATGTCGTATGGTATTATATTTTGGGGTAACTCTTCCCATTCTAAAAGGATATTTGTGGCTCAGAAACGGACGGTTCGGGCAATAAGTGGTGTAAGTTTGCGAGCCTCTTGTCGACTCCTGTTCACGAGTCTGGGTATTTTGACTTTGGCTTCTCAATATATACATTCCTTACTATCATTTCTTGTTAACAATATTAGCTTATTCCCAAGAATTAACAGCTTACACTCAGTTAATACTCGGCAGAAATGCAACCTGCTTTTGGATCGGACTTCCCTAACTCTTGTCCAGAGCCTCGCGGAGTGGCCGCGTGGTTAGAGGCGCCGTGTCACGGATTGCGCGGCCCCTCCCGCCGGAGGTTCGAGTCCTCCCTTGGGGATGGGTGTGAGTGTTGTCCTTAGCGTTAAGTTAGTTTAAGTAGTGTATAAGTCTAGGGACCGATGACCTCAACAGTTTGGTCCCTTAGGAATTCACACACTTTGAACTATGAACTTCTTGTCGAGAAAGGAGTGCAGTATGTTTCTGCACCCATTTTCAATAAGAAACCAGTAGAATTAAAAATCTTAGCAGTAATCCACGCATTTTCTAATCGAAACTGAAGAGTTTCCTCATGGGTCACTCCTAGTATATTGTTGAGGAGTTCCTTGAAAAATTAATCTGATTCTTGTAGTATTGTTGATTGCCTTTACTTAAACGTATGGCTTGACATTTTTGGGTTCATAAACATTTTATTATTATCTGTTGTTACTTTTATGTTTTAATTTCAAGTACTAACGCATTCCATGACCTTGCACATTTGCCCCTCAATTTGGTACTACGGAACTTGACGAGTAAATAAATAAATGAATAACAAGACGAGAGAAATCTTGGCTAGTACGTGAAAGCGGACTGCGCACGTCATAGTCTGGCTTTGTTTCTGTTTGGCCTGCAGCACGGCAAATGGGGGCACTCATAATGTTTGTCAGCAGTGTGGAGACCGTGGAGGCAGCGACGAGTAGTAAGGACGTGAGGCTTGCAGTCGAGTTGAAGATATTAAAATGGTTGTAGCACTGGTAGTTAGCAAGGCAGAGATGAAACGACGTCGCAAGTGATTTATGCAGAAAGTATCTTACGTCGAATTTTTCATACAACTGGAAAAATGATCGCTAGCTACGGCCTTATGTGTATGAAATGTAGAATTATAATTTCAACAATGTGTATGTGATAGCTAGAGGTCGTAGTGACTGAAAATGAATTTCGAGAGATTCTTGAAACCTGAACTATTATTATTGAAAACCTTTCCAGTCAATTACAGTACACCTTAATAATAATGATTGTAACCGGGCACGCGCTCAAGGCTTTGGAAAAAAAAACGAACGAATATTACCAGTGGATGTAAGCTCTACTACAAGTTAAACAGTCCGATTACGGAAAATTAATCAAACTGCGATAAAAATTTACTTGTAGGAGGCTTACATACGGAAGCACGTGGGCAGCTATTCTTGTTGTTCTTCCCTCGTACCATTTGAAACTGGATTCGAGCAGCTGTACAAGGTAATCTGACACATGCACCCTATGATGTACCCTATCCGATCAAAAGTATCCGGACATCAGTAAGTGACGCGGAATTAACCACTAAATTCCAGAAGTGACGGACCCACCATTATAAAAGGCGGCGGGGTGCGTTGTCAGTGGAGACTTTGTGACAGCAGTATGGTTCAGTCAGCAGAGCTCAATGTGTTCTAACGTGGAGTAGCCTGAGTAATCTATCAGGGACATTTCAAACCTTCTACAGCTGCCCAAGTCGACTACTGCGACTGAAGCTGAAACGTGAGGACACAACCAGCTACGCCAAGACAAGGTGGATAACGTGTACTGACGGGCAGCGACCGCTGAGCATTGCGGAGGTTGTTGGTAAAAAATCACATGAAACCAGTGGAAGGAGTCATTAGTCAGATTCACAGTGCTGCCAGCAGTCGAGCTAGCATCACGGCGGTGTGTGTGGAGTTAAAAGTAGTGGGTCACAATGGTCGGGCAGCTCCCGGTAAGGGATACATCTCTGTACTCAATGGTAAGCGACGTTTCTGGTTGTGTAGAGAGCGACACTACTGGTCAGTGGATGAGGGGGGACCAGTGATCTGGAGTGATGAATCACGCTACACCCTGCGGCAATCCAATGAAGGGATCGGAGTTTGGCGAATGGCTGGAGAACTTGACGTTCCAGCTTGTGTAATGCCAGTAGAGAAGAATGGAGGAGGTGTTGATACCATGTGGCAATGTTTGTCGTGGCTAGAGCGCGGTCTCCTTATTGTTGATAAGAACACACTACATGTGGAAGAATATAAACACATTCTACAGCGCAATGTACTGCGTATAGTAGGGAGCCATTTAGGGAACGATAGTTGTATCACCTTGACAATACACCTGTCATAAAGCAGTATCTGTGGTGGAATGGTATGTCTACGATTACATACCAGGCGCAGAATTTTCTGCCCAGAACTCCGATCTGAACTCAATGAAACATCTGTTGGATGAGCTGCAACGTTCACTTCAATCCACACTCTAACCTCCGATAGTACCTCCTCTGATTTCCGTTTCTCAGGAAGAATGTGCTACTGCTTTTCCACAGAGAATGAGACATCTCACTGAAAGTGTACTCAGAACAATTCAGACGGAAAACTTTGGAAACACTCCATATTACGAGGGGAGTTCAATAAGTAGTGCTACACTTGTTGTTTCTCAAAGTAGGTTGATTTTACTTAGGATTACAACACACCATATTAATCTCCACTCTTTTGGCTACAAATCCTTATTTTTCAGAGTAATCACCTTTCAATGTGGTGGCCTTACGTCACCTTACTCAGAGGGTCTGTATGCCCGCATGGTACCACTCTATGGGTCGACATCGGAGCCAACGTCTTGGAGCATCAATAACCTCTCCATCGTCCACATACTGCCTCCCCCGAAAGGCAAGCACAACAACATTTCGAACTGAGCGTTGTACAATGAGGGGGGACATCAAACAGAGTAACCGCTTGAGACTTCACTTGCTGAGGCTGCCTTGATTAAAAAAATAATAATAATAAACGACAATTACCATGATGTAATCCTTTGTAAGTGGCGTCAATAAGTTTTCTAGTTGCATGACCTTAAGACGTTACTTCAAGTTTTACATAGTTTTATGATAATCCTATGTGACATGTAGCGCGATGATGCCCTAACGATGATTTCCATACCATAAACCAGTAATGGACATAGCTGATACTTCTGTCAGCATAATGTACAGTTTGACAACTACATAAATACTTACAAAATAATTCCTTTATGCAGCTAACAGCAATACGCCAACCGACATTCGTTAAAATAACTACCAATACATCGTCACTCACTAAATATCGTTAATACAATCATACTAAATATAAAGGCAAAATGTTCGTATTTTTGGCAGATGTCTCTATACACAGTGTAGGCTCCCAACAGCTTTTGCACTTTGACGATGGATTCCCTCTAAAGTATGTATCTATCCTATCGTTGCCTAAGCGACGGACAGCAGCGTCGCAAAGGGGGGAGCCATATTGCACCGCTGCCATGACAACAGCGTCCATTGAGCCTGGACTAGGCAACAGATAACATCCTAGCTGAGAGGGCAGCCATGTTGGGCCGCTACCATGTGAACGGCGTCCATAATACCTGGACTAGAGGGCTCTGTATGTAGGATTACAAATAGGCACACTTAAAATTGTTACATTATTAAGTAATAGAAAAATGATATAAATAAGCACAAAGTAAATACAGTACAGACAGGAAATTGTTATTCTTCTCCCATAGTATATTACGAGTGGAGATAAGTAAGTTACTAGCGTTCTTTTATAAGTCTAACAGTGTCTTTTAAAATGAACATGGTATTTTTACATTGTAATATTAACACAAAATGTACTTATACTTCAATTTTTAATGCCTAGACGTCTACCATTGGTCCCCGCTGGAGGCGTTGCTCACGCTCACGTGCTCAGAGCTTGCTATATAAACCCAGACATAGGGTACATTCCTTACAGTTTCCTGCCACACCTTGGTAGACGTGACGCCACCAGCAATCAGCAATGGACCAATGGGAAAAACATTATATTTACGTAATCCACTCTTTTAAGATAGTTATCATTACTCTTGTTTAAGATATATATTGTAATTTCAGAATATGTTCGCTCTGAAGATGGCCCCTGCGATGGGCTGAAACCGGTCGGCACTAAATAAATATAAAACGCGATTAAGACTGTTTTCTTAATACTGAGTTAATTTATATTAATCGCTGTTAATCCATAACCATGTTGTCCAAAAATCTTTGAACATTTTCTTAGCAGAAGGGGTGCTGTGGCGCCACTCCATGGATTGCAGTTTTGTTTCTGGGTCGAAGTCACCTGTGACGGTATTTGACATAAATTGTCACTGTCAGCAATTACGCGCACATGGTCCATCGCCGGTCTTTATGCTCTTCTGTCATGCTGCGAGGAATCAAGCGGGCACACACTTTCGAGTACCCCAACTGGTGGGCGAGTATGTCAGCACTACCAATGCAGACGTCCAGTCGAGCACCTCGAATGAGAGTGTCCGCACGTTCGAACATTGCAGAAGTCACAGCTGTATGTGGCAGGCTGGCACGCCGGGTATCGGACAGATTTGTGCGACCTTGTTGCGATGTTGACAGGTACCTCACCCGACGACTCACCGTGCTTTTGGTGACTGTCACATCTCCGCAGACATTCTGCAAGCGGCTATGAATATCTGCAGTGCTCTGGTTGTTATCCAAGATAAACACAGTGACAGGTTAAAAGTGGTGGGTCATTTTATTTTACGGGTTATTATTCCTTGCTGTAGGTGCTGTGATTTTTGAGATTTTTTGTCTGAACCAGCAAGGTAAAACAGAGGCCACTACTTCCACCGCATCAAGTGGATTTAGTGCTCACGTCCTCACACTGAGCCGTGAACACTTCCCAGTTTATCAATGGGGAGTAAATGAACATGATTACTACTTTTATCGGTGCCATGTGTGCAATGGTCGTTCAAGGCGCGCGATATTGAATCTTTATACCATAGTTAATGGTGCGAGACCTGCACGACCTTATAGCAACCGTTATAGTTCTGCATTATTCTGTTACACTTGGGGTGAGTTCACGTAATGAAAAACAGAGTATGTAAGATTAACGGACACATTTATTAAACAGTTGAGAATCGAACAATAATACAACCAAATGGGGGTGTGGGGAAGAAAGATTCGAGTTCAGCAACCTGCCCCAAACGTACACGATAGCAGGAGGTAAGGAATTTTAGTAACGATCGCCGTATTATCAAATAGAATCCCATTTAGTAAAGGAAGGGGTTGCAGGCGTGCAACGACCACCACCATGAAACTGCCAAAGACCAAGAAAGATGCTACTGCGCGTGAATCGCGAGGTAGCCTTCCGTACTGAAGGAATAAAACCCGCAAGACGCGAGACTATTCGGAATGACCCATAAGGTTCCCTCTGCGCCGCAGGTCGCGATCCACACCGCACGCCGGCGCTCATGCTTACCGAACTTCATCTCCTGGAAGCGGCACCTCCGGCCTCCGGCACGGCCACACTAGAACTGCCCCTACTGCCCTTTGTCCACCCCCCATCCGCGGAGGGCGGTTGGCGCCCGCCCTCGAGAAAGAGGCGCGCACCTGAACTGACCAATCATAGGGCCGGAATTTCACAGGGAGGCGACCTCGCGACGTTAAAATTGAGCAGAAATAGCGTATACAAGGTTGGTAACGGAGGTTGAGAAATACACGTGGTCTAGGGGCAGCGTCTTTGATTCATAATCATAACGTCTTCGGTCCCGGGTTCGATCCCAGCCACTGCCTAAATTTTGATAAATAATCAGCATTGGCGCCCGAAGACTTCCGCCATAAGAAGTCAGCCTCATTCTGCCAACAGCCTTGTCAAAGAGGGCGGAGGAGCGGATAGGGGTTCAGGGCACTCTCTTGTCCTAGGGGTGGGAAATTGCCCCTAAAGGCGGAAGCATCAGCAATGATCAACGACATGAGGATGCAGAAGGCAATGGAAACCACTGCATTAAAGACACGTAACGTGTATCCACAGGACATGTGGCCTGTATTTGAAAAAGTGTCATGACGATCTCTCCATTGGCAAAAGATTCCGGAATAGTCCCCCATTCGGATCTCCGGGAGGGGACTGCCAAGGGGGAGGTTACCATGAGAAAAAGACTGAATAATCAACGAAAGGATAACGTTCCACAAGTCGGGGCGTGGAATGTCAGAAGCTTGAACGTGGTAGGAAAACTAGAAAATCTGAAAAGGGAAATGCAAAGGCTCAATCTAGATATAGTAGGGGTCAGTGAAGTGAAGTGGAAGGAAGACAAGGATTTCTGGTCAGATGAGTATCGGGTAATATCAACAGCAGCAGAAAATGGTATAACAGGTGTAGGATTCGTTATGAATAGGAAGGTAGGGCAGAGGGTGTGTTACTGTGAACAGTTCAGTGACCGGGTTGTTCTAATCAGAATCGACAGCAGACCAACACCGACAACGATAGTTCAGGTATACATGCCGACGCCGCAAGCTGAAGATGAACAGATAGAGAAAGTGTATGAGGATATTGAAAGGGTAATGCAGTATTTAAAGGGGGACGAAAATCTAATAGTCATGGGCGACTGAAATGCAGTTGTGGGGGAAGGAGTAGAAGAAAAGGTTACAGGAGAATATGGGCTTGGGACGAGGAATGAAAGAGGAGAAAGAATAATTGAGTTCTGTAACAAGTTTCAGCTAGTAATAGCGAATACCCTGTTCAAGAATCACAAGAGGAGGAGGTATACTTGGAAAAGGCCGGGAGATACGGGAAGATTTCAGTTACATTACATCATGGTCAGACAGAGATTCCGAAATCAGATACTGGATTGTAAGGCGTACCCAGGAGCAGATATAGACTCAGATCACAATATAGTAGTGATGAAGAGTAGGCTGAAGTTCAAGACATTAGTCAGGAAGAATCGATACGCAAAGAAGTGGGATACGTAAGTACTAAGGAATGACGAGATACGTTTGAAGTTCTCTAACGCTATAGATACAGCAATAAGGAATAGCGCAGTAGGCAGTACAGCTGAAGAGGAATGGACAACTCTAAAAAGGGCCATCACAGAAGTGGGGAAGGAAAACATAGGTACAAAGAAGGTAGCTGCGAAGAAACCATGGGTAACAGAAGAAATACTTCAGTTGATTGATGAAAGGAGGAAGTACAAACATGTTCCGGGAAAATCAGGCATACAGAAATACAAGTCGCTGAGGAATGAAATAAATAGGAACTGCAGTGAAACATAGACGAAATGGCTGCAGGAAAAATGTGAAGACATTCAAAAAGATATGACTGTCGGAAGGACAGACTCAGCATACAGGAAAGTCAAAACAACCTTTGGTGACATTAAAAGCAACGGTGGTAACATTAAGAGTGCAACGGGAATTCCACTGTTAAATGCAGAGGAGAGAGCAGATAGGTGGAAAGAATACATTGAAAGCCTCTATGAGGGTGAAGATTTGTCTGATATGATAGAAGAAGAAACAGAAGTCGATTTAGAAGAGATAGGGGATCCAGTATTAGAATCGGAATTTAAAAGAGCTTTGGAGGACTTATGGTCAAATAAGGCAGAAGGGATAGATAACATTCCATAAGAATTTCTAAAATCATTGGGGGAAGTGGCAACAAAACGACTATTCACGTTGGTGTGTAGAATATATGAGTCTGGCGATATACCATCTGACAATTCCGAAGACGGCAAGAGCTGACTAGTGCGAGAATTATCGCACAATCAGCTTAACAGCTCATGCATCGAAGCTGCTTACAAGAATAATATACAGAAGAATAGAAAAGAAAATTGAGAGTGCACTAGGTGACGATCAGTTTGGCTTTAGGAAAAGTAAAGGCACGAGAGAGGCAATTCTGACGTTACGGCTAAAAATGGAAGCAAGGCTAAAGAAAAATCAAGACACTTTCATAGGATTTGTCGACCTGGAAAAAGCGTTCGACAATATAAAATGGTGCAAGCTGATTGCGATTCTGAAAAAAGTAGGGGTAATCTATAGGGTGAGACGGGTCATATACAATATGTACAACAACCAAGAGGGAATAATAAGAGTGGACGATCAAGAATGAAGTGCTCGTATTAAGAAGGGTGTAAGACAAGGCTGTAGCCTTTCGCCCCTACTCTTTAATCTGTACATCGAGGAAGCAATGATGGAAATAAAAGAAAGGTTCAGGAGTGGAATTAAAATACAAGGTGAAAGGATATCAATGATACGATTCGCTGATGACATTGCCGTCCTGAGTGAAAGTGAAGAAGAATTAAATGATCTGCTGAACGGAATGAACAGTCTAATGAGTACACAGTATGGTTTGAGAGTAAATCGGAGAAAGACGAAGGTAATGAGAAGTAGTAGAAATGAGAACTGCGAGAAACTTAACATCAGGATTGATGGTCACGAAGTCAATGAAGTTAAGGAATTCTGCTACCTAGGCAGTAAAATAACCCATGACGGACGGAGCAAGGAGGACATCAAATGCAGACTCGCTTTGGCAAAAAAGGCGTTTCTGGCCAAGAGAAGTCTACTACTATCAAATACCGGCCTTAATTTGAGGAAGAAATTTCTGAGGATGTACGTCTGGAGTACAGCATTGTATGGTAGTGAAACATGGAGTGTGGGAAAACCGGAACAGAAGAGAATCGAAGCATTTGAGATGTGGTGCTATAGACGAATGTTGAAAATTAAGTGGACTGATAAGGTAAGGAATGAGGAGGTTCTACGCAGAATCGGAGAGGAAAGGAATATGTGGAAAACACTGATAAGGAGAAGGGACAGGATGATAGGACATCTGCTAAGACATGAGGGAATGACTTCCATGGTACTAGAATGAACTGTAGAGGGCAAAAACTGTAGAGGAAGACAGAGATTGGAATACGTCAAGCAAATAATTGAGGACGTAGGTTGCAAGTGCTACTCTGAGATGAAGAGGTTAGCACAGGAAAGGAATTCGTGGCGGGCCGCATCAAACCAGTCAGTAGACTGATGACCAAAAAAAAAAAAAAAACAGGGAGGTTGGGGAACTGAGAACAGGAGAAACTTAGGCCACTACTGAATTTTCAAACGACACCACGTACTACCCTGGCGATCGGAAAAGGGATGGGAAACGGGAAGCCATCATGGCTGCTAGGAAGACTGCTGCCCTCGCCCATCAATAAAGAAAATTTTTAGCGCCAAGCTCCTCTCACAGATCAGTGTGAGACAAGCTGTAAAAATCGTCAAATAAATCAGGCAACCGATAGAAATTATTAATATTCCCTGTATCATTATTTTACCGAATACCAGAATGCTGGGGTTAGAAATATGAAATACGAGTACTAAATGGTGAATGAAGTGCGCGTCTTTCAAGGTCTCTGCTTGCAGAGCACCTCCGTTGGAGACGCTACGTATTATCCACCGCCTACCAGAACTCCGTGAGACCGTAGGGGCTGAAGCAGGAATATTCCACGATGGACCACAACGAATTCCGCATTGTTTCAACCGAAATTGGCAGACAAAAAAAATGTGTTGCTTTAGTTATTGAACAGCTCTCTTAATATCCACTAATAGCTGACCGGACACTTTTGATCGGATAGTGCAAATACAAGGTGAAAAGATATCAATGATACGATTCGCTGATGACATTGCTATCCTGAGTGAAAGTGAAGAAGAATTAAATGATCTGCTGAACGGAATGAACAGTCTAATGAGTACACAGTATGGTTTGAGAGTAAATCGGAGAAAGACGAAGGTATTGAGAAGTAGTAGAAATGAGAACAGCGAGAAACTTAACATCAGGGTTGATGGTCACGAAGTCAGTGAAGTTAAGGAATTCTGCTACCTAGGCAGTAAAATAACCAATGACGGACGGAGCAAGGAGGACATCAAAAGCAGACTCGCTATGGCAAAAAAGGCATTTCTGGCCAAGAGAAGTCTACTAATATCAAATACCGGCCTTAATTTGAGGAAGAAATTTCTGAGGATGTACGTCTGGAGTACAGCATTGTATGGTAGTGAAACATGGACTGTGGGAAAACCGGAACAGAAGAGGATCGAAGCATTTGAGATGTGGTGCTATAGACGAATGTTGAAAATTAGGTGGACTGATAAGGTAAGGAATGAGGAGGTTCTACGCAGAATCGGAGAGGAAAGGAATATATGGAAAACACTGATAAGGAGAAGGGACAGGATGATAGGACATCTGCTAAGACACGAGGGAATGACTTCCATGGTACTAGAGGGAGCTGTAGAGGGCAAAAACTGTAGATTAAGACAGAGATTGGAATACGTCAAGCAAATAATTGAGGACGTAGGTGGCAAGTGCTACTCTGAGATGAAGAGGTTAGCACAGGAAAGGAATTCGTGGCGGGCCGCATCAAACCAGTCAGTAGACTGATGACCAAAAAACAAAAGGGCATGTAAATGAAAATGTATAGAGAGGGCATTCCTGCGGAGCCGGCCGCTGTGGGGGCCGGCAGGCGACAGCGCAAAGTGGCAGGACGACTCGCGGCCTCCGTCTGCAGCGCCGGGCGCGGGGGTAACGACCCGGCGGGGCCGCGGGCAGTCGGACCCCGTATATCCTGCGGCGCTGGCTGGCGCGGCCGCTAACGACTTATTATTAATTTGTGCGCCGCGGCTAACGAGCCACGGCCGGGCACACTCGGCACGTATCTGGCGGGCCATCGCACTGCGCGGCGCAGCTTCCGCGTCGCTCCGCGCTGCCGGGACACCTGCCGGCGACCCGAGGTCCCACTGTGCAGCGACGGACGGCTCGTACGGCGCCGCGATGGATCGGCCCCACCGGGCATACTCTCTCCCTGCCGGCTTACCGCCGCGCAGTCTGCTCGCGTTCTTCTCGGTCTCTACGGCCGCTGATTTCCCGACGTTGCGCTAGCACGAGTGGGTGCCGTTCTCAAAACGATTCTCGTCTACGGTGTAGGTAAATTCGTTTAGTACTGTAACGTTCGTACGTATTGTTATCTTCGTACTAACATTTGGAGGCCTCAGCTGTAGACAATGAGAAGGGACAAGTTGATTGTTTTCACAAGCTGCCCAGTGAAGTACACTACTGGCCATTAAAATTGCTACACCACGAAAATGACGTGCTACAGACGCGAAATTTAACCGACAGGTAGAAGATACTGTGATAGGCAAATGATTAGCTTTTCAGAGCATTCACACAAGGTTGGCGCCGGTGGCGACACCTACAAAAAGGGTTCAAATGCGTGTAAAATCTTATGGGACTTAACTGCTAAGGCCATCAGTCGCTAAGCTTACACACTACATAACCTAAATTATCCTAAGGAGAAACACACACACCCATGCCCGAGGGAGGACTCGAACCTCCGCCGGGATCAGTCGCACAGTGCGACACGTACAACGTGCTGACATGAGGAAAGTTTACAACCGATTTCTCATACACAAACAGCAGTTGACCGGCGTTGCCTGGTGAAACGATGTTGTGACGCCTCAGACTTTGATAAAGGTCGGATTATAGCCTATTGCGATTGCGGTCTATCGTATCGCGACATTGCTCCTCGCGTTGGTCGAGATCCAATGGCTCTTAGCAGAATATGGAATCGGTGGGTTCAGGAGGTTATAAGCAACGCCGTGTTGGATCCCAACGGCCTCGTATCACAAGCAGTCGAGATGACTAGCATCTTATCCGCATGGGTGTAACGGATCGTGCAGCCACGTTTCGATCCCTGAGTCGACAGATGGGGACGTTTGCAAGACAACAACCATCTGCACGAACAGTTCGACGACGTTTGCAGCAGCATGGTCTATCAGCTCGGAGACCGTGGCTGCGGTTACCCTTGACGCTGCATCACAGACAGGAGCGCCTGCGATGGTGTACTCAACGGCGAACCTGGGTGCACGAATGGCAAAACATTTTTTCGGATGAACGCAGGCTCTGTTTACAGCATCATGATGGTCGCATCCATGTCTGGCGACATCGCGGTGAACTGACATTGGAAGCGTGTATTCGTCATCGCCATACTGGCGTATCACTCGACGTGACGGTATGGGGTCTCATTGGTTACACGTCTCGGTCACCTCTTGTTCGCACTGACGGCACTTTGAATATTGGACGTTACGTTTCAGATGTGTTACGACCCGTGGCTCTACCCTTCATTCGATTCCTGCGAAACCCTACATTTCAGTAGGATAATGCACGACCGCATGTTGCAGGTCTTGTACGGGCCTTTCTGGATACAGAAAATGTTACACTGTTGCCCTGGCCAGCACTTTCTCCAGATCTCTCACCAACTGAAAACGTCTGGTCAATGGTGGCCGAGCAACTGGTTCGTCACAATATGCCTGTCACTACTCTTGATGAACTGTGGTATCGTGTTTAAGCTGCATGGGCAGCTGTACCTGTACACGCCACCCAAGCTCTGTTTGACTCAATGCCCAGGCGTATCAACGCCGTTATTACAGCCAGAGGTGGTTGTTCTGGGTACTGATTTCTCAGGATCTATGCACCCAAATTGCGTGAAAATGTAATCGCATGTCAGTTCGAGTATAATATATTTGTCCAGTGAATACCCGTTTATCATCTGCATTTCGTTTTGGTGTAGCAATCTTAATGGCCAGTAGTGTATCAATATTGAACCGTGGCGCTATATTTTTCTTCTGGCGCCACTGGTTCGCGTTTCCTATCGATTTACTATTTGCTCAGTAAGCATCTTTGCTAAAATTCAGCCTAGGGGGAACTGCTGGCTCCGTGGTATTTCTGGGGGAAGGCAATTGCTCCGAGACAGCGGAGTTGCACGGTTAGGGCCAAGTTGTTTCGTGACATCAGATTACTATGTAGAGCTGAGCTGGGCTGTTTGAGCTGGGCTGTTTGAGCCAAGTTGGTCTGCGAAAGCCGCATCGGCCCAACACAGGAAATTGACTGTTGGACGAGTGGTGAGTGGGGCGTCTCGGTCGGTTGGTCGTGTCTGCCTTCTTCGCGTCCGCCAGCTAGTGCGGGCCTGCGGCTGTGGCAAAGGGGCAAGTTTGTGGCCGCCCGATCGTTGGTTTAGTGACACAGCAATTCATCGGGTTGTATGCAATATCACTTCACATTGCTCGCAACCTGGTTCGTCTCCTTCACCCTGGACAGATTCGTCTGATACGCCACCCGACTGTTTGTTTAAAAATTACCATCTCAGAAAATGTGTTCAAATGTGTGTGAAATCTTATGGGACTTAACTGCTAAGGTCGTCAGTCCATAGGCTTACACTCTACTAAACCTAAATTATCTTAAGGACAAACACACACACCCATGTCCGAGGGAAGACTCGAACCTCCGCCGGGACCAGCCGCATAGCCCATGAGTACAGCGCCTGAGACCGCTCGGACCATCTCAAGGCACCTCTTGCATCCATGCAGCGCCGACACCTTACACAAGATGAGTACTAGGTGTGGCTTCGTTCCACTATAGTAGTCTAAAAAGAGTAACCTTGTAGTCCTATTTCTCCAAACTGTAGCCTTAAGATTTACAGTGAAAATTTCATCTGAACTTTCACATGGCTGGCTCTTTTCTTATTCATACTATTAAAAGCATGTAATATTTCTTTTGAAGTATGGCATAAAGATTTTAATTACAGTATTTATTTATTTTATTTTAAGTTAAATTTTAAGTTATCAATAAATTGCTATTTGCATGAAATAATAACCGGCTGATGTGTGGGCCCGGTCTTTCCCGTTTTCCTTAACTCCCGATTGTCAAATATACACACATTAAAAAAAGTTTTGCATCACACCGGTTCCCAGAACTCCTGAAAACAGACGTTGATTCTCGATATTGCATCACAGACATAGTCCCTTTCACTGTTCAAAGATGTCACTAAACCTGCCCAAAGATGTAAACAACCATGCATGAGTAGCGCCTATTAAACCCAGGGGGTCGACAGCCGATCAGTTCCAATCATTCCGCCAGGAAGTAGGTACACGGGTTGTGTTTTCTGTAGTTCAACCGTGCCTAGGCGGTCAATACCACGTTTCGATCGCATCCGCATTGTTACTTTGTGTCAGGAAGGGCTCTCAACAAGGGAAGTCTCCAGGGGTCTCGGTGTGAACCAAAGCAATGTTGTTCGGACGTAGAGGAGATACAGAGAGACACGAACAGTTGATGACCTGCCTCGATCACGCCGCCCGAGGGCTACTACTACCTACGGATTATCGCTCGAGGGGGCCCTGACACCAACACAACCATGTTGAACAATGCTTTTCTTGCAGCAACAGGACGTCGTGTTACGACTCAAACTGTGCGCAATAGACTGCATGACGCCCAACTACATTCGGCATATTCATGGCGAGGTCCAGCTTTGCAACCAGGACACCGTGCAGCGCGGTACAAATGAACCCAACAACATGACGAATGGACCGCTCAGGATTAGCATCCCATTCTCTTCACCGATGAGTGTCCCGTATGCTTTCAACAAGACAATCGTCGGAGACGTGTTTGGAGGCAACCCAGTCAGGATGAACGCCTTAGACACACTGTCCAGCGAGTGCACTCCTGCCGTTTTGGGGTGGCATTACGTGGGGCCGACGTACGCCGCTGGTGGTCATGGAAGGCGCCATAACGGCTGTTCGATACGTGAATGTCATCCTCCGACCGATAGTGCAACCATAGTGGCAGCATATTGGCGAGGCATTCGTCTTCATGGATGACAATGCTTGCCCCCATCGTGCACATCTTGTGACTGACTTCCCTCAGGATAACGACATCGCTCGACTAGAGTGGCCAGCATGTTCTCCAGACATGAACCCAATGGAACATGCCTGGGATGTATTGAAAAGGGCTGGTTATGGACGACGTGACCAACCAACCACTCTGAGGGGTCTACGCCGAATCGCCTTTGAGTAATGGGACAACCTGGACCAACAGTGCCTTGATGAACTTGTGGATAGTATGCCACGACGAATACAGGCATGTATCGATGCAAGAGGACGTGCTACAGCGTATTAGAGGTACCGGTTATTACTGGAATCTGGACCACCACCTCTGAAGGTCTCGCTGTATGGTGGTACAACATGCAATGTGTGGTTTTCATCAGCAATAAAAAGGGGGCAAATGATGTTTACGTTGATCTCTATTCCAATTTTATGTGCAGGTTCCGGAACTCTCGAAACCGAGGTGATGCAAAACTTTTTTTTTATGTTTGTAATCTGCTAAACAAGTTATTTCAACTATTTGCAACGCGATTTTTTTAATTAGATGAATCGTATTTTTCAAATGTACGGTGGTTAAAATAAATGTTGCAGTTTGATGAAGCTTTAATACTGAATGTTGTGATGCAGAATTACGTCTGATCGTTTGTTTCTAATGTATTTCTGGCGGAAAGAGTCCTAATTTCTACCATGAGGCGCCTGTGTATGCAGTTTATGGCAACCGTGTCACATATAAAGATTGCATTAGTGTGCTATGCGTCATTACGACAATTGTGTCACTTCATTACGTTTAGAACAACAATAACATAGGATCCGTTGAGTGAGGTGACAAAAGTCGTGCGGTAGCGATATTCACATATAGGTAGTAGTATCGCTTACACAACTATAAAAGGGCAGTGCATTGGCAGAGCTGTCGTTTGTACTCAGGTGATGCATGGTAAAAGGTTTCCAACGTGATTTTGGCTGCACGGCGGGAATTAATATACTCTAAACGCGAAGTGGTACTTGGAGCAAGACACATGGGACATGCCATTTCCGAAATCTCACCACAGACAAGGCATTAGTCGACGGCCTTCACGTAACGACCGAGACCAGCGAGGTTTGCGTAGAATTGTCAGTGCTAATAGAGAAGCAACACCGCCTGAAAAAACCGCTGACATCAATGTGGGTCGTAGGACCGTTGTAGCTGCGAACTTTGGCCTTAATGGTCTCTGACAGTAGACAACTGGTGCTAGCGCCTGTGCTAAGAGGACGACGTCGCCTGCAGCGCCACTCCTGGGCTCGTGGCCACGTCGTTTGGACTCTAGACGACCGAAAAGCTGTGGCCGACTTCAGTTGCTAAGGACTGATGGTGGCTTTCGAACGTGGCGCTGACGCCACGAAGTCATTGACCCAAGTTGTCAGGGCACTGTTCAAGCTAGTGATGGTTTCATGGCTATGTGTACATGGAATGGATCGGTCTTCTGTTCCAGCTGAACCGATCATTGCCTGGAAATGTTTATGTTCGGCGACATGACAATTATGTGCAACCATTCATGGATTTCACGTTGCTAAACAAAGATGGATTTCTTATGGATGACATTGCGCCATGTAACAGAGCCAGAATTCTTCGTGACAGGATTAAAGAACGTTTTGGACAGTTCGAGTGAATGACTTGGTCACGCAGTTCACCGACATTATCCTATGGAACATTTGTGGGACATAATCGATAGGTCAGTTCGTGCACCAAATCCCCAATGTGCCAACAGCTTGTACGCTGCCGGACTGGGGGGTGGGGATGTACATCTGGAAAGAGGACGTTGATTTTGACCCGATGACGGCGTATGACACCTGGGTTCAAATGGTTCAAATGGCTCGGAGCACTATGGGACTCAACTGCTGAGGTCATTAGTCCCCTAGAACTTAGAACTAGTTAAACCTAACTAGCCTAAGGACATCACGAACATCCATGCCCGAGGCGGGATTCGAACCTGCGACCGTAGCGGTCTTGCGGTTCCAGACTGCAGCGCCTTTAACCGCACGGCCACTTCGGCCGGCATGACACCTGGGGAATAGTAGACGTACTAGTAGTGGTTTCCACGTCATCCGCCAAAACATTGTGTAATGACCTAGCTACCAGAGCGGCATCTGTGGCTACCATTTAGTAGGGAATGATGACAGCCAAAGGGCTCAGTGTGGTGCAAACATGTGAAGTAAGTTGGTAACCACGCCACGGAGACGCACTAGTGCTTCCTACAGCCAAATGAGCTAATTTGAAAGATCTCAGTTTGTGGCCATTCGATTGGCTGGACGGTCCTTTCGGATAATTTCCACTTAAGTTGCACGTGCTGTGTCAGATGTGCAACGATGCTGGTATCTGTATGAGTGGTCACGTAACCATTCTCACACCCGTAGAGAGGTTCTGGACGCCCAGGCAGGATAGGCGGCTGCCAGGATCGTCGTATTGTAAGGACAGCAGTGGCAGATCGTACAGCTACCACGGCACAGGTGAGAAGGCTTGTGAGCCCAGACGTGTCAACACGAACTGTTGTGAATGCAAACCTGTTATTAGCAATGGGACTACGCGCACACAAACGTATACCCGTTTTCTGAATAGAGGTATAGAATTACTGATTCGCTTATACACCCGTTAGGATTAAACTCACAAGGGGAGGCCGCCAATTGTGAAATTCAGATTCAGTTCATGCAACGCATAATAAAAGCTCATGGCCAGAGATGTAATGTGGCAAAGCACCAAGATGCACTTCTCAGCCGTTGTCGAGAAAATCGACAGTTAAAAGAAACCATTGCGGTGAAATACTCTCAACGATTAGTAGTTACCTACAGCGTCGTGGCGTAGCGGTAAGCGCCCAGGTTCGTAATGCGAAGGTCGCCGGATCGAATCTCGCGCCATGCAACTCTTTTTTTTTTTAGTATTTGTTTTTGGTACTTCAAATGTGTGTACACACACACCCAGACACCCACACACACCCACACACACCCACACCCACCCACCCACCCACACACACACACACACATATATATATATATATATATATATATAATTCCCGGCGGGCAACAATTATGAATATAGTAAGTTGTTGAAAGTCGTTTGTCGTGGAAAAACTGGCGACTTCGAACATCATTATGTTTTCCGCAAACAAAGTTGTATTTCACAAATGTTATTAATTGTCTTCATAATGTTAACCACGTAAAGTTAACGGAAGACATAGAAACGATATTCCGAAACGAATATGTATAGCGTAAGTCAAACGTTCGAATTAAAATAGAAACCCCACGAACAAAAATTTGCTGTGGCAGGTATGAAATATAAACTCCGTTACTCGCTCGTTACACTTGAAGGACAGATGTTGAATGGGCCGAAACGAGCCGCCGCATAACAGCGTAGTTGCCTGCTAACTTCGAAAGAAGGTAGATGCGGACCCTAGCGCAACTTATAACATCGTCGAAAATCAGTGCGGACGTGAGAGCTTTGGTACACCATGTTAAACAAACGGAAAAATGGAGGCGGTACAATTGGAGAGCGATCCGCCTTCACCACCATGCATAAGCAATTCATATATATATATTTGAATTACAAAATACTAATAATAAAAAAAATGTTGCATGGCGCGAGATTCGATCCGGCGACCTTCGGATTACGAACCCGAGCGCTTACCGCTACGCCACGACGCTTTATAAAATTAATAATCGTAGAGAGTATTTCACCGCAACGGTTTCTTTTAACTGTCGATTTTCTCGACAACGGCTGAGAAGTGCATCTTGGTGCTTTGCCACATTACACCTCTGGCCGTGAGCTTTTATTATGCGCAGTATGAATCGGATCTGAATTTAACAATCGGCGGCCTCCCCTTGTCAGTTACAACCGAAAACCAATGAATCTAAATTCCGAAAACAGGATGGAGAGCACGGCTTTAATTTTGACACAATTAACACAAATACGAGGGGCGTTCAATAAGTAATGCAACACATTTTTTCTTTGGCAATTTCGGTTGAAAAGGTGCAGTATTTGTTGTTGGACATCGTGATATTCGCGCTACAGCTCACATAGTTTCTCTGATTGGTGGCGGCGCTATCGCAACCTTCAAAAAAAGGCGTCTATAACGGACGTATGTTGCAGGCAGGGAGGTGTCAGTTGAGTTTATTTTGGAGGAAAACAAAAGCATCGCAGATATTCATAGGCGCTTGCAGATTGTCTACGAAAACCTGAAACAGAACAAAAGCACTGTGAGTTGGGCGAGGTGTCTGTCGTCATCGCAGCAAGGCTGCGATAACCTGTTCGATCCGCATGTCGACCGGCTGCACAGAGCTGTGACTCCTGAAATGTTTGAACGTGCAGACTCTCTCAGTCGATGTGATCAGCGAATCACAATCAAACAGCTCGCTGCTCAACTGGACGTCTCTGTTGGTACTCAAAGGTGTGCTCGCGCTAGGTTCCTCGCCGCCTAACAGAAGACGGCAAACGTCAACAAAGGATCATGTTTGAGGAACTACATCCTCGTCGCAAAGGAATCACCTCTCTCCCCACAAAAAAATTTCAAAGCTGCATTCTCAGCCCTTTAAATCATGGCGACGTTCTTCAGGGACTCTGGAGGGGTTACTCTGTTTCTTGTCCTCCCAAATGGTGAAATGATCAACTCTGGATTGTATTGTGCTACCCCAGGAAATTGAAGAAACGACTTCAGTTTGCTCTTCGCCACAAAAATGCAAACGAACTTCTCCTTCTCTACAACAGTGCAAGACCTTGCGGAAGTCTGTGTACTCGAGAGGCTACCACAAGACTTCATTTTACTGTTCTTCTTCACCCACCCTGCAGCCCGGATCTCGCACCTTCCGTTTGGACCATTGATGTAAGCACTCCTGCGGGAATCAGTACATGGATGATCAGGAGGCTACTGATGTAGCAAGACGCTGGCTCCGACGTCGACCAGTACACGGGTGCAATACAGGCGTACAGGCCCTCACAATAAAGTGGCGTAAGGCCGTCGCATTTAGCGGAGATTATGTTGAAAAACAGCGACTGTAGCCAAAAGGGTGGGGAATAATACGGTATGTTGCTACTCTGAATTAAACCATCCGATTTTCAGGAAAAATATGTGTTACATTACGTTTTGAACACCCCTCGTAATATGGGTGATCAAAAGTTTTTCGCGAAATATGCAAGACTGATGTCAGTTTGGGTATCAACATCTTGCAGTGCAGACATTCGATGTAGGTCCTCTGAGTCTGTCGGTCACACCAGGTAAGTGTTCACTGCCAGATAAGTATCCGGTCATACAGAGACTCCTACCAGCGGTTTTGGCAGTCGAAAGTTTTCGACAAATTCGCTGACCAAGATAACAGCAGAAAACAAGGTAACATGCTTGTGTCTCGTCCCCAAATTACTTTCGTGCTGTAGGTATATCGATAATGTCAAGATATAATTTGTACTGCGCTACCCTACAGACACTACCCCCTTGTAGAAATAACGAGTAGGCACTAGAGAGGCCCAGTGATACTCTAACATTCTGCGTGGTGTCTGTTTGTTCTAAGTCGTGTCTCCCTACCACTTCCGCGCAACGACGCTCTGAGTATGTTTTTTAGGGAATTGACTAGTTTGAACCTGGGACCTGTTGCTGGTAAGGAGACGCCAGACCACACATGACATGTAAAGTTCAGAAGAGTTCAGTGAGACTAGCGATGATATAACCAAATACTTAATGATTTCAGCGTCAGCTCCACTGCACTCCCTGTAAAAGAATCTTGATACTAACTAAATTTAGTGGAAGGGGTTCAAGGCTTTCCTATTTTTAGTTAGCTGGTAAAATATCGTCGAAAAAGTAGTTACGTTTACCATTGGAAATTTTATTCTACTCACAAAACATTGTTTATAAATTGCACTATTGATAAAAGGAAATATTTTTATACAGTATGATAAAAACCAACTGCGTTCAACAAAAATGTGAACGAATATTCCCTGAGTGGGTTTCCAAGTTCTACAATGGATCGAAGGATGACCTATGCCATATCACATCTATAATCTAGGCTTAAATTAAGTTTCACAAAAGAGAAAACTATCAAAATGGTCTACATTGACCCTCAATTATCTTTAATTACTGATCTAACTTGTCGTAAATTACAGTGGCTGATGTGGCTTCTCAATAATTATATAACAGAAAAATCATCGCGTTTCAGATTTTAACTTACGTACCAAATGTGAATACCATGAGCTTCAATTGACGATCGACACTAGTATTACGTAAAAAGGGGATGTAACAGATGAGACTTCTGCAGTTCTGAGTGAAGCCTTATGCGCTCAAAAATGCGGCATCGCGTGCGTTCATTACCTTGTCGGTGTTCGTCAGGGGGCGGTGAGCGGCACAGCTCCACGCACCTCGCCGTCTCGGAAGCCACTCTCTCCTAACTTCTCCTTACAACAATTTACCGAAGTTGGTTTAAAAAAAACTATCTGGATGTGTTTTCATATGACCAATCAGGGTCTCAATGTTAACCTTAAGCTCTGCCTACAAAAATTCTGTCTATCCAATGAGAAACATTATACTTTTCGTGGTGGGGCAATGTTTTTAACGTTTGTAACGTAACAGAGACGCGAAAAAGTCTCACACTAAAACTTGCAGCTGGTGTGGCCCTTTTAGTGTTATCGTAAGATCTATACTGTTCTTCTGGAGGGCTCTATCTTTTAACATGGGCTTGGGGGTGGTCCTGGTGGTTAGCTGGCGACGTGGGTATCCGTCCATTATCGTAGGGCCTTCTAGCTTAACACGGTTCTGCTCTCGGCTTCTGTTCTCGTTTCTCCCCTCGGAACTGCGTCTGTCTCACGATGGGAAGGTATGACATGCATTTAAACGTTCTTGTGTTAGTCTGTGGTATTCCATTTGCTCACTCGTTGATCGTATTACTTTGGTTAATTTAATGTCACGATTTATTCGGAGCTATGTTACACATTGACGGATTTGCTTATCATGTCAGGGTTTTCATGGAAGGTGTTGGATTTGCCTGACACCTTACAATACGTAAGAGCAGAGCATCGTCACACAGTTGAAATTAACAACATAGTTTCACTCAGTTGTATTCAAGAAGCACACCACAAGATCTTCTATGTTATCCCTGTCGTGGAAGTATGTCAGTCGACTTCGCAGGTAAGTCTGCGCCTAAGATAACCAGCGGGCATAAATTTCTTTGTTGGGAATATCGTCTGTCCAGGTCACAACGTAGATACTTTTACTTCGATGTTGAAAGTCTCTCGATACAGTCCTCACCACATACCACTACCAAGATGTTTTCCACCACAGAATTGCCACGGATACTATTTGTGGTTTGATTGGCTAGTGATAGCTACCGTCATATGATAATAATGATATTAATAACGCATCTATCAAGATAGCTAAAAAGTTCACAGGAATTAACTACCACCGAAGACGATCTGAGCTTCAATGGGGAATTCAAAATGGTTCAAATGGCTCTGAACACTATGGGAATTAACATCTGAGGTCATCAGTCCCCTAGAACTTAGAACTACTTAAACCTAACTGTCCTAAAGACATCACACACATCCATGCCCATGGCAGGATTCGAACCCGCGACCGATGCGGTCGCGCGGCTCCATACTGAAGCGCGTAGATCCGCTCGGCCACACTGGCCGGCTTCAATGGGAAATATTATGCGCTATAATACATGTTAGATAGAACTCACCACTCACTGCAACAGAATAAAAATTTGCAGTGTGTAACTCTTACTATACGACAGTAAACCTCGCTAAGCAACGGCGTAACAGGAATATTCAAAGATAATGCCGTATAAATAACTTTCCAATTCCAAACCATAACTAAATTACGTAGAACCAGCTAATTGCAGTGTACCTGTCTGCTCTTTTAAATAACATTCATTTTACGCCGCACTTCAGAGATATAATTTACTCTCTTATTTAACTGACGTTATTAATCAGAGATAACTTCTGAACGTAGCAACCACGCTACAACAACATCGTCGCATAACTTCACTACCAAGGTATTAAATTGTTTTAGAATTCTCACACTCTCAGAAATGAATAACTTATCTTTCTTTCAAGAATTAATCACCTTTCCTTCTAAATAAATTCCTGGATATAATGGTTCAAATCGCAATGAGCACTATGGGACTTAACATCGATGGTCATCAGTCCCCTAGAACCTAGAACTAATTAAACCTAACTAACCTAAGGACATCACACAACACCCAGTCATCACGAGGCAGAGAAAATCCCTGACCACGCCGGGAATCGTACCCGGAAACCCGGGCGCGGGAAGCGATAACGCTACCGCACGACCACGAGCTGCGGACATTCCTGGATATAAATTCTCTCCTTTTTAACTTAAGAAATGAAATAACATATCTCTCTGGAAATTAACAAATCTGAATTAATATTCGTATTTATTTGGGAATTTATATCTTTACTTTTTTAATTATTGCAGACTTTCCTTTATCTAA
Source organism: Schistocerca serialis cubense (assembly GCF_023864345.2). Taxonomy (NCBI): domain Eukaryota; kingdom Metazoa; phylum Arthropoda; class Insecta; order Orthoptera; family Acrididae; genus Schistocerca; species Schistocerca serialis. The sequence continues at coordinate 80,674,166 of NC_064644.1, read as the reverse complement.
TCTATTACTTCGTTCTAACATTTTACGATATTTGCAAATTATTCATTGCTGTAAAATTGATCATTCCTTTTAAAATATCTTTGAATATTAAATATGGGGCAAATGAGACTTGGGACACTATTTTTATTTTTAAAACAGAAATTGCTTTGATTTTAGGAGTGCTGGCCAGTCAGCAAACCCCTCTAAGAGGAAAAGTAAAAAATGAAATTTAAAGGAAAAACCTGTGTCACCGCCAGTTTTAAACTGCTTGGACTTTTAACAGAGAAATTGAATGTATCCAGCTTCAGGCGTTGACTTTCCGCGGACCCACTGCTATTGAAATTATTTAAAACACAGTATTCACACTATAGCAAAGACAGTGAGCGTGTCCTGATTAACAATTGCTCTTGCTTTGTCGTTTGGTGTTTATAGGAGAAGCTACTAAACTCGAGACCCCGGGTGCAAATCTCCTACAAATTTAAATTTTTCTCACTAATAACACAGTCTGTGTATCTATATAGCGATTTCCAAACATTCACTAAAATACATCGCAGCGCGGAGTGGCTGCGTGGTTTGAGGCGCCATGTAACGGACTGGGCGGCCCCTCCCGCTGAGGGTTCGAGTCGTCCCTCGGGCATGCGTGTGTGTTTTGTTATTAGCATAACTTAGTTTAAGTAGTGTGTAAGTCTAGGGGCCCATTACCTCATCAGTTTGGCCCCTTAGGAATTCACACACACACACACTAAAATACATCGACGCTTTTATGTCTCCCTGCTCGTCGTCAAATGTGGGGTGTCTAGGAAACCTGCTTTCTCGGATCGCTAGACAACATTCAAACAAATCGTATTAATGAGTTTTATTACAAGAAGTATGTGGTGTCACTGCCAGACACCACACTTGCTAGGTGGTAGCTTTAAATCGGCCGCGGTCCATTAGTACATGTCGGACCCGCGTGTCGCCACTGTCAGTGATCGCAGACTGAGCGCCACCACACGGCAGGTCTCGAGAGACTTACTAGCACTCGCCCCAGTTGTACGGACGACGTAGCTAGCGATGCACACTGACGAAGCCTCGCTCATTTGCAGAGAAGATAGTTAGAATAGCCTTCAGCTACGACCTAGCAAGGCGCCATTAGTAACATTGCATGTATCTACAGAGTCTCCCTTGTATCGTCAAGAGCGATGTACAACAATGATGGATTAAAGTTAAGTATTCCAGCAGCTACTTACTTTTCTTTATAGCATTCATTAGGTATCCTGTTTCAGACCTCACGCCCATCTGCGTGAGCTTAGCGCGTGCCTTTCGGCTACTTCCGAGTGGCGTGGCTGTCTTGTTACGCCACAACAAAGTAAACGACAGTACTTAACTTTGACAACTACGCAGATGTGTCAGAAGCAAAGGGCGACATAGAAAATAAATAATATTCTCCAGAACAAACACTCGTAAGTCGCTGCTATACAAGTGCTTAATCTTGAAGCTACTATTCGTTTGGGCCGAAATCAGTCGGGCGCGGCGCTTATGTCCTCTTCACACAGGGGCTTCAGCCGTCGCGTTGTCGTCCTGGAGAGAGGTCAGTCAGCGTGCGATTGGCTGACGTCTTCTCACAACCATCGTTCCCGATTGGTGTGCCGGCGCTTGACTTTACGCATTACAGACACTCACGTTGAAGTCGCAAAATAAGTCCTAACACAATTTCACAAAATTACAGTTTCCTAAGTGCTTGCTTTCGCCTTCAGATCCACTACCGCAACACAGACGCACTATTGCCTCAATGCGTACTTTCTTCTCCGGCAATTTCAGATAAGGATTTCACGTTGTAACCTCCCCCTACTTATCGACCTTAATGACAGTGAAAAATTAAACCAAGTGCACCTAATGGAAATTTGGGAAAAGCAATCGTCACCGAAGTTAATTTGTCGGTAAAGAGGGAGGAAAGGGTTACATCTAAATGAAAGGAAAAATGCAAATGAAACTGGTGGAAATTAGTTTTGAGAACAGGGTAAAATTAATAAAGAAAGCAAATGCGCGGTCGTTACGTTAACAATTAACTGGCGTTAATTAGGTATTTGAGATTTGGGGAAAATTACGGTCGCCAGTCCCATGGACAACTTCTATAATAACTGAAAATGAAAGATTAATGCACATATAATTAGCACTAAAAGTGTGGCAACTGAAGGTTGACACGTGTTGTGTGAAAACTGAATGTTTGTCAAAAGTAATGAATTTCGCTACACTCTGACTTAATTTAGCAAAAGAATTAATAAAACTGGAAAATTTAAAGTTAATTCAGTGACTGAAATTAATAGTGAACTTTGTTTCTGAAGCACTACGAAATTCAATAAAATAAGGTTAGTCTTGGGCTACCTCAACAATGATTTCAAAAGCTACTTGAATCTACGCAATTAAGAAATAAGAGATTTAACTTTGAACTTGAATTAAATGATTCTGAACAATTAACAATAGTAAAATTTAGTACGTACCAAGCTGAGCTGCAGTCACAGGTAAGCTAAAATATGGTAACAAAACTCGCACTCTTAATTACTGCTTGTGTAATCTAAATATTGTAGTCAGCTATGAATACCTTAACTGAACTTTGAAATTAAAGCAGTGAAATCAAATGACATTACTTTAATGCTGGCGTTTGAATTTCAACGACACTCGAAGTTCATTTCGGAAAAGGAAGGGACCCTGCTTGGTAATGCAATTGGGACAATGAGCAACAAAGGTTAATGGTAAAGTGCTGTATTTTGCTATTGGAATAGTTTGAAAAGCTTAGGCCTGCCATACAGTTCCAAAACTTTACGTGCTTTCAGTCTTCCTTGTTGGTTGATTGAAGGCTTGAAGTCGTCGATCGAGGAGGTGGCGACTATCACTCATTGTCAGCCGTAGCTGTTGCAGAAGCTGGATGTTGGCGCGCCTTCTTCTCGACACGATCGCCAGGCGAAATGGGCTCTTGATGTGTGCCAGCTAATGCTTCCCATCCACGACACCGTGTCAGAAACTATCATGGCAAGTCGAGCGCAATTACATGATGCCAAACTCCGAAAGCGCGGCAACTCGCGGGAGCGTCACACAAAACAACTGCTCCACCGCCCTGCTCCAGACAGACTCTCCTCCGCCCGCGTAAAAATACAAATAGTATTTACAAAACAAACCAATTACAGATCGACATATATATAGTAAAACAATTACAATATATAAAGACACAGAAATGTCATATCTTCAGGTAACAAAATAAGGAAAAAATCATAGTACATTAGATGGAAATAGGAGGATATGCATTTCCGGCGTTACAGCGTAATAATGTCACTTATCTTCCACGACAAAATGGAAAATCTCTAATCTAACCGAGATACGTGTCTCCCAGGAACCAGTGGCTTTCGAGCTACACTTCGTTCAGTAAGTGTTGTGGTATAAAATCACCAACCATGAAAACCGAATCCTAAACTACAAATACCTTAGCCATTACTACAGGGTGTTTCAAAAATGACCGATATATTTGAAACGGCAATAAAAACTAAACGAGCAGCGATAGAAATACACCGTTTGTTGCAATATGCTTGGGACAACAGTACATTTTCAGGCAGACAAACTTTCGAAATTACAGTAGTTACAATTTTCAGCAACAGATGGCGCTGCGGTCTGGGAAACTCTATAGTACGATATTTTCCACATATCCACCATGCGTAGCAATAATATGGCGTAGTCTCTGAATGAAATTACCCGAAACCTTTGACAACGTGTCTGGTGGAATGGCTTCACATGCAGATGAGATGTACTGCTTCAGCTGTTCAATTGTTTCTGGATTCTGGCGGTACACCTGGTCTTTCAAGTGTCCCCACAGAAAGACGTCACAGGGGTTCATGTCTGGCGAATAGGGAGGCCAATCCACGCCGCCTCCTGTATGTTTCGGATAGCCCAAAGCAATCACACGATCATCGAAATATTCATTCAGGAAATTAAAGACGTCGGCCGTGCGATGTGGCCGGGCACCATCTTGCATAAACCACGAGGTGTTCGCAGTGTCGTCTAAGGCGGTTTGTACCGCCACAAATTCACGAAGAATGTCAGCGTGATGCAGTAATCGTTTCGGATCTGAAAAATGGGCCAATGATTCCTTTGGAAGAAATGGCGGCCCAGACCAGTACTTTTTGAGGATGCAGGGACAATGGGACTGCAACATGGGGCTTTTCGGTTCCCCATATGCGCCAGTTCTGTTTATTGACGAAGCCATCCAGGTAAAAAGAAGCTTCGTCAGCAAACCAAATGCTGCCCACATGCTTATCGCCGTCATCAATCCTGTGCACTATATCGTTAGCGAATGTCTCTCGTGCAGCAATGGTAGCGGCGCTGAGGGGTTGCCGCGTTTGAATTTTGTATGGATAGAGGTGTAAACTCTGGCGCATGAGACGATACGTGGACGTTGGCGTCATTTGGACCGCAGCTGCAACACGGCGAACGGAAACCCGAGGCCGCTGTTGGATCACCTGCTGCACTAGCTGCGCGTTGCCCTCTGTGGTTGCCGTACGCGGTCGCCCTACCTTTCCAGCATGTTCAACCGTCACGTTCCCAGTCCGTTGAAATTTTTCAAACAGATCCTTTATTGTGTCGCTTTTTGGTCCTTTGGTTACATTAAACCTCCGTTGAAAACTTCGTCTTGTTGCAACAACACTGTGTTCTAGGTGGTGGAATTCCAACACCAGAAAAATCCTCTGTTCTAAGGAATAAACCATGTTGTCTACAGCACACTTGCACGTTGTGAACAGCACACGCCTACAGCAGAAAGACGACGTACAGAATGGCGCACCCACAGACTGCGTTGTCTTCTATATCTTTCACATCACTTGCAGCGCCATCTGTTGTTGAAAATTGTGACTACTGTAATTTCGAAAGTTTGTCCGCCTGAAAATGTACTGTTGTCCCAAGCATATTGCAACAAACGGTGTATTTCTATCGCTGCTCGTTTAGTTTTTATTCCCGTTTCAAATATATCGGTCATTTTTGAAACCCCCTGTACTACCTCACACCAGATTTTAAGTTCGAACACAAATAAACCACTTGGCGCTTTTCGCTCCAAAGAGTGAGATCAGAATGATCATGGACTGGGGTAAATATCTTTCAAAAAAACCTTCAAATGTGTGTGAAATTTTATGTGACTTAACTGCTAAGGTTATCAGTCCCTAAGCTTACACACTACGTAACCTAAATTATCCTAAGGACAAACACACACACCCAAGCCCGAGGGAGGACTCCCATGACTGCAGCGCCTTAGACTGCTCGGCTAATCCCGCGCGGCAAATATCTTTCAGGCACGTCGACAACAATGTCACTGAATTCTCCTAAACGACTGTAACGTTTGACTCAAACACTGAGGAGTCTAGCCCCGATTCTGACTGGTCTTAGTCCGGCAAACATCTAACGACTAACTGAATTTCTCATAGGACAAACCAAGAACCATTTACGTTGAACAAACATAGCATGCTAATTCTCCCCTTCAACCTTTTTTTCCTTTTTTCTTTCTTGCGGTTGTCTCTTGGAGTCTTGCGGTGGCCAGCTGCGCAATAGATGTTACCTCTACCGGAAGCCGCAACTCTGCAGTCGTTAGTTTTCATTAAACTCGCTATCTTTGACCCGATTCTGCTGCTCAGCTATTTTCAGGAGTAAATCACTACAACGTTTTACAGAAATATATATAAAAATACTTTCCAAACAACTCATTGCACCCTTGTTTCTTTTCCTAACAGCAAATTTTGATAACAAGATGAGGCGATACCTACTAGTAACGTCGATTTAACACAGCACAAATTTTCATGCATTACGGATTGCTTCAATGGATATTACGTACTCTGAGAGCTGACTTAGTACTGATAGCGTATCGGAAGTTAGCGTGACGAATGTCTGTCACTGCACATTCAGGCTGACTGAGCTGCCTCTACCGCTGGATATTATGCAACCTGCAATGCCTTTAAAAACTGTGAGCGAGACTGTTGTATTCTCTCGCTTGTTATGTGCAAAATATTAGCCGTACAGAAAAAAATGAACAAGAGATTTTTGGAGGAAACTGAATGTAGTTAAATTTTGTACTGGGAAATGTTTTCGCTGGAGGTCAGTGTTTTCGAGGTATTCAAGAAAAAAGTGTTTGACCGTTACTTGCCTTGAATAATTCGAAAACTGCAGCCTCTTGCGAAAGTATATCCCAGTACAAAATTTAGCTACATTAAATTTTCTACACAAAGTTCTTTTTAATTTTTTCCTTGGAGTTGCAGTTTGTGCGTAGCGAGCGAGAGAATATGAAAAACCTTGCAAGTGGCATTAGAAGGTGCTGCGGGTAGCAGAGAACCCAATGGTAGAAGTATCCGAAGCACCCTATATACGCCAGTTGACCAATGTTCAACTTTATCAGCTGATAGACGTCAGCAATCTACAGCATATACAAAACCCAAATGACATTCATAACCTGCTCAATATCCAGTGATATCCTGAGAAGAATTCAAAGCGGCAGCATGGTTTAAATTTTCAGGAATGTAAAATTGCGGACTTTACAAAACGCAGAAACATAGGGTCAGTCATAGGTAAGGCAGATGGTATACTTCATTTCATTGGTAGGGTAATAGAGAAATGCAATCAGTCTCCAGTGGGCATCGTGTACAAAGCACTAAGGTCACCAATGCTAGACAATAATTGTTGTCTGGAAACCACATCACACAGGACTGACAGCGTGCATTCAACATATACAAACATAGCAACACCTATGCTCACAGCACTGTTCGACATATGTGAAAGCGGCACTCAAATGCTTTTTTTTTTCTTGTTTTAAAAAAAAAGAGGACTCTTCAAGATAGAAGCCAAATGTACTGGAGAACCCGACTTGTAAAGTATTAAGAACCTGTGTTAAGTAAGCAGTCTAGGAATATTCGCCGCTGGTTGCTATATCGGCACGTCCTCGAAGGCAGCATGCAAGGAAAGGAACTGTTTACGACTACCTTCAACCACTAACTTCGCCAAATCCAAGAAGACATGTGATAAAGGCTAGGAAAAAGAAGAAAGACTGATATTACCTGAAGCTCAATCCATGACATATCACAAAAAATTATTTTATATAAAAGGAGGGCTGTTAACACAAAACTTACTTGTTCATTTCCTATTTTACGTGAAAAAATAACGCTTTACCTATTTCTTTATTTATCATTTTTCTATAAAATCCTACAGGTGTTTCTATATTCTTTGGTCTTCTGTCAGTAAAAGAGTTTGAAAGTTCATCAGTAATATATTGCGGGAGGATATCACACACTGCGACATACCATGATTTCTTGGTGTCTCCTGTCACAGGCAAAAAAAATCTGGTTAATATTTTCCTCACTATCGCACTCACATCAGGAACACGGGGTCATGTTGAGACGCTCTCGATATCTCCCGTGATTAAATTGAATGGGTGTCATTTTCTCTACAATATTTCTACTGTATTTGCAATTGTAGTGCCAAGGACGTCATGCGAGATTAGATACCACTATGACACAGTGTTTCCCTTTAATTTCGTAAGACTAGTGAAAGTTTCCGTTCCATCGCACTCTGACTCTACACATTGTGGTATGGAGCTCGTCAGCTGGCACTAAATATCTTCACTGCGCTTTATTCTGCTGTGTGCCTTCATCCAAAACATAACGGTTGTCTTATTTAGGTGGGAAAGTTCCTGAACTGTTACTGCAATGTGATAAACGAGATAATTTTTGGTGTCGTTCATATCGTAGGATTTTAACATCATCAGTGCCGAGAGAAGTTCTGGTAAAATTATACTTTCCTCTTGAACACCTTTTGCGTACTTTGCGAACTTTACTCCAAGGATCTTAAATTAACCCTCTGGATTACTGCATGAACGCACTTCCAGCTTCTGCTTTAAGCTTAAAGCAATCTGTGTGAATCTTTCTCGACGAAGGCCGTCCTACTTTCGTTGTGCCTTTGATGTATGCTACGCTCATCTAAATGTTCTGCGAAACTGAGTTGTTAAGGCAGGGCATGTTGGAACGGTTCAGATTTGGGGAAGCGGTCTTGTATTCACGCAAAAGCTAAGTTTAGGGCAGCTGTTTCTTGTTAAACCAATATCTGTCTGCACAGCATTTAATCGTGAATTCTCTGCTCTTTCCATACGACTAAAAGGAGGAAACATTTCAACACGAATATGGCGGCAAATAATTTTGTGCTTAGTTCTTAATGGCATTTCGTTTGCTTTCGCTAGCAAATCATTAGTTGCAGTCGATATGAATCCTTCAGCATAAAAACTGATGGCTTTGTACTGCGACTTATCTAGTTTCTATAAGAAACTGATAACTGTAGCAGAGGCATCCGTAGTCCGTGTAAGGTCTTATTAGAGCGTGATGTATGCTAATGCACTCTCTCATGTGTGCTCCCCAATAAAGGCCTGTCACAGCACATAGGATATTTGTGGTACTATCACATTTTATTTTCTGTTGTTGCTATAAAATGGGATGAACAGAAACTATTTTCAAATTTAAAACAAGAAACTGATAATCATAAAATGAAATTTGAAAATTAAAATTGTAAATTAATTTTAAATGCATAATTAGATATGAGACCTAGATTATGCTTGTGAATCAGAAGTCAAAATCTGCTTTGATCTAAGAGAGTAAGTAATAAAATTTATCTCGTTCAAAAAACTTTTAGTCGACACCAAAACGTAAATATTGTGTAAATTGTGGCTTTTTACTCTATTTTCCAAATAAAATTGTTATTTTTCTAGTTATACATTGGTGGATAAAAAGAGGAATGACGACATCCGAGCTGAACTGAAGATGCAAATCATAACTGTCACTAAACAATATCAGTTAAGATGGAAAGAACATAGAGACTGTACGCCAGATGCAAGAATCACTAAAGCATAAAACAATATAAACCAAGAGGTAAAATGTCTAGGAAGGCCTAAGAAGAGATGGCCTGACCGATTTTGAAATCGGATGTAGACGATGATGAGTTTGTTGTAACATGAAATTGATTACCTTACTTTGTTTGATAATACGTCTTTGAATCTAAAAGTCGTACCGCCCCCCCCCCCCCCCCCGGAAGTAACGGCGACTCTCGAAGAACATCTCCTCGACAAACCTCTCTTACTGGACCATGTTTTTCTTGGGAAAACGTCAGCCTCGTACTTTTTGACTTCTAGATCACAAATTTAACATTCATACAAGCCAAATGATGGCTTACTTTTTCCACATACTTTAATCATAGCATAATCTCCTTGGTTGAGTACAGTGCCAAATAGTTCTTTATTTCAGTCATAGTCTGTATCTTCTTTTAAAGAAACACGACGATTACGGTTTCTATCCACCCCACAGATTCCGAAAACACAATACTATGTTTTCAATTAGCCGAAACTGAACATTTGGTTAATGAAATGGGATTCCAAATTTTCTTACCATTTTCTTAAATTAAAACAGCACAGTTCAGACTGATGCAAATCAAGTTCGAAGTAAGCGAATTCAGTACCACATCTGATGTTTGTTGTGGAATGAACAAACATCAAGCGAAGCGCTGCCAACACAGAAATTCTCTATTGGGCTGGTTTACTACTAAACTAGACAATCAAATCTTTGAATGATATTCCCACGACATGATAGCACTGAACTTTTTCAGAAGTTTCGTTTCTATTTACCCTACAGTTTCTGTTCATGCTATTTTACGGTATTTTATGCTGTAATACCTCTTAGTGTAACGTATATCACGCTTTTCTTTAAATTAAGTCTTTAGCACCTGGACATCCTGTTTTAAGTGTCATTGTTATGAAAGCTATAGTTTAGGATGCATCATTTGTTGCTGTTAATATTACCCTCATAAGACTGTTAGCTACCGGAGATATCCTTATTTTATTCACTAACGAACGTAGATTAATAGTATATATTTTCATCAAAGGACGTGGCTTGCCACAGCCATGTGCCTGACATCACCAATATATGTCGAGGGTTTTGTATTCAGACGTAGTGTAGGAGTCGTTGTGCGATTTGGTGGCTACTCCTTATGGAGTAAAAAACGTGTGGCAGTACGAGGTGGTTTGAAAAGTTCTCTGAATCACCATGAGAGGTCAGCGCTAGCACAACGAGTTGTTCACGTGATCTTCATTGGACTGTTGCCTGTAAACACGTGCCACGTCAGTGCTCTTGATAGATAACTGTGGCAGTGACGTGACTCTGTTGCTCCCGCGTAGTGATTTTCGAAGATGGAAAAAAATCGAGATTCGAGAGGTGATTAAGCACTTCGCAAAGAAAGGTACGAAAGCAAAGGACATCATGGCGATTTCCAGAATACACTGGCGGACTCATCTCCTTCATATTCAACTGTTCCCAGTGGACAAATGAATTTAAATTTGGTCGGGAGAGTTTAGATGACGATCAGCGCAGTGGTCGACTAAGATGTGTCACTACTCCAGAAATCATAGCAAAAGTGCACAAAATGGTCATGGAGGATTGCCGATTGAAAGTACGTGAAATTCCTCACGCTTTCCAGAAGTCATCTGAGAGGGTATATCACTTTTTAACTGAAGCATTAGAATTAAATAATTATCTGCAAGATGGGTGTCGCTAGTCTTGACGCGCGCCCGCACACGTGCCGTTGCCATGGCAAAATTACACGAACTAAGGTATGAATTGTTGCCATTTCCGCCATATTCACCTGATATGGCTCCGTCAGACTTCCATCTCTTCCCAAAACTGAAAATTTTTCTTGGTAGACGAAGATACACTTCAAACTAAGGATCGATAGCCGACGTTGACAACTATTTTGCAGGCCTGGAGGAATCTCATTTTCTAGATGGGACCAAGGCACTGGAACACCGTTGGACCAAGTGCATTTATCTACAAGGAGACTACATTAAAAAATTAAAAAAAGTTTCAGTGATGTAAGTACTTTTTTTCTCTTCCGTTCTGAGAACTTTTCAGACCACCCTCGTATTACACGAGATCCAGTTCCAGTGTTGTTCCCGAAGCAAACGTTTATCAGATGACAATATGCTTGCAGTGCAGAGTGACTGCCCCACACTATTGAAGTTTTTTACCTCTCGTTTCTGACAGTTCCAGTCAGTTAGGTCCTACTGCGAGCGTCACAGGTTGTTCGCACTTACCGGTTCTTCGGCTGCTACCGCCGCTCGTCTACTGCACAAACACTCCCTGCCCCTTCCGCGGCACCTTAATGAAATCATCCGCTCCCCTCCGAGAAATTTTGTTATGGTAGTTGGCGCGTCTCAGCCCGCTCTGTCTTTAATTCTGATTTAGGAGGCATCATGGACGACACCCTACCGGCAAAAACTTTATTAAACCGGAGCTAAGTGAACCTGGATCCCATGGGATTCATCGAATGTTTCATATTGTTCCTAGACGAGATCCTACGGGTGCGCCACCTCCTTTGTCTAAACAAGATCGGAATTAAAGGATCGAGCCACGTCGACTGCGGTGCTATAAGATTGTTCCCCTTCGACGCTACCGTGAACAGAAAACTGATGAAGACATCATTATTTTTCTTGTGAAATTTTTTTCATCAACTTGCATGCAATTCTCTACAAATATACGATTTCTCCTTACTCACATAAGATATAAATACTCACAATTCTCTCTACAAGAGACCTTTCCTCACTGAAGAAATTTGTTTAAAATGACAAGACATTCTTACTTGTTGAAGTGTCTGGTTGTGTAAATTGCTAAATTAGGTTAAAGAGGATCAGATTTAAAGCCTGACTGTTAGGCCACTGGTTTGGTGGTGTTTCATACGAGGGCTCTTCGGAAAGTAAGAAACGATCGGTCGCGAAACGGAAACCACAGTGAAAATACGATGAAGCTTTGCACAGATGTGTTGGGCAGTGCATCTAGTAACCCCATTGTAAAGATGCCTAGAAAAATAGTGTCACTCACCAAGTGTGGGTGGCTGCAGAAAGATTTCCCCTGATTTCAAGCAACCCCACATAACGTAACTGTCATGTAATTCCTTCTTCACGACAGTTGTCGGCAGCACACTGTAAGGTCAATGAAGATACCCCTCCTGCGTTTTAGATGGAAAGCGATCACCCACCATACTGCCCGGAGTTGGCTCGATCTGATTTTCATATCTGCTCAGATGAACCGTTGGCTGTGAATACAACATTTTGGGACAGACAAGGTGCTGCATATTAGCGCATAAAAATGTTGGTAAGCACAGGAGGTTGCCTTCTATGACGTCGGTATTGGAAAGCTGATACAACGCCACTACAGAAGTCTAAGTCGAAGCGGCGACTATGTAGAGAAGTAGCTAGAAGGTGTAGCTAACTGTTGCAAATAAAAGCGGTTTGATTTTCACTGTGGTTCCCATTTCACGACCGATAGTTCATTACTTTCCGAAGAGCCCGTACATCGATAGCAAAAATACCTGTTTAAGTAACTCATCTCGAATATTGATACTGTAGACCTGCTTTTACAGTCGTGGAGAAATAGTCCAAAGATGTTGTACAGAGCTAGGCAGTCCCGAACCGCTTATTGTATCGAACAACATGGTGCAGTCATTAAGAGACTGGATTTCCATTCAACTGTATCGAGATTCGATTTCGAAGCCAAAAATCCAGATTTAGACTTCCCATTGTTTCCCTAGATCGATTAAATTTTCCATCTCCCCTCAATCCTTCTCTAATGACGCCATCTCTCATTTCAACTACCAACGCCATTTTCAAGTGGTTATGAGTCAACACTGATGCTGGCTCAAACCTTGAAGATCGCCTTCGTGGCTGAAACTGGTCGTTGTGTTAGAAAATAAACTACAACTGGTGCTGTAATTTGTTTGAAAGTAGTTTTATTTGGATGAAGAACTTTGGAAGAACCTCATCATCCGATCTCTGGCATGAAACATAGGATATAAGACAAGGTATTGATAAGATTAAATTGCGACAACGTAGTAACAGCGCATAACATACCATTGGCATCAGTATAGAGTACCATGTTTCTTACTGTCCGGTAACATCAACAGTGTGCAGCTGACAGTTCGACACTGTACAAGAGAAAAAAATTCGTCAATAGGTGGCATTTGTGAAGGTAATGCCCATGGCATCAGATATCATCGTTATGAGGCGATTATTAACTGAAAACAACATATGTAATTTGTATTCTAAGAGATCAGGCCGCATCTGGTGATGAATGACCCGGCAATTGGTAGACTATGGCGTAGACTTCAGAACCTGATCGCGGGGTTCGCTTTTTTTATGAAATTAAGCTTAATAGTTACATGAATAATACTTGTTACAACTACGTACGTAGTCTGATTTAAATTCTAAATGCAACAATAATTGTTAACAACATGGATCAATTTTTTATCAACAGAGCCGTAGCTTCAGCACTACAAAATACTCGAATTAGAACATAGGAAAGTGGAGCATTTGTAAAATAGCTCAGAACATATATTTCAATCAAAGTATTTAAAATCGAGGCATGTATACATGAAGACTGAAGCGACGAATGAAAATTTGTACCAAGGCCGGAGTTCAAACACGGGTCTCCTGCTCACTAGCCAATTGCGCTAAGGTAGTTTCTTTTGATTAAAAATCAAAGTTGTAAGAAGATCAATAAACACGAAGCCATAAATTTGAGGAAGGAAAGGAGAAGCAAGGAGTTCACTGTGACAGAGAGGAACCATTGATATTTGTAGACTGGTAGCATACTACACTTGTAACATCGATAACAACAATCATTGCAGTTGTACTATGAAACATTGAGATCATCAGTCATTTCAGTCACATTACGAAGCATCAAATGGCCAACGGCCCACCTTTAGCGAAAATAAAATACAGCTGCCGTCTATGAAGGTCTCTTTTTGTTATCACTGACCTGTATGATAAGTGTGACAAAAATATTGTAGATTATCTATCGGCAGTCATAAGCTTCTTTTGTTTCTACCTTAATGTTATTTCTTATAAAGCTTCTTTTCCATAGATTAGTTGTAGATGTACTTCTGCACATTACTCTGTGTCAGTTGCGCAGCGCAATACGTGTTGAAGTAAGATTAATTTTTGGTCGAAGCGGGAAAAACAAATTCGTTTCGTATTAGAACTCTTGTGCTATCTGCCTCTGTATGAATCGTTGTTTGCAAGAACCCCTAAGTCCACTTTTGGTGAAAACTGAGTTAAAGGCAAAAATGCATCCCCTACATGTAGCTACACCAGACTGTTCACAAAAACAGCCAAAGTCATCGCTTGTTGCCGTTCAAACAGAAGTAGGAAATATGAGCTGAGTGCAGAAACATCCGAAGTCCAGGACTTCGATTATTTTTCTTCTCAACTGTTGGCACTACAGTAAAGTGCGGTACAACCGCACTGAAGAAATTGGCAGTGTTGAATTTAGTATTCTTGTGAAAATGGATGAAGTGGTGGTACCATTAGTTAAGAGAAGAAAAGAGTGAAACATACTTTGGAATATCAAAGAAATATTATCAAGAAAGCTAAAATTCATGGAGAGGAACATGTGAATTATAGAGGCAAAGTAAATCCGAGAAAGGTGACAGGAGAAGACTGGAAGTGTCGAAAAAGCTGTCTTAGTGTTATTGCAGAAGACAACAGAACTCAAGCTTTAGCACATTTACTGAACATGGAATGCAAGGATGACGAGGAACTTTTCCTGCAATGACTGATCACAGCTAGTGATGTTAAAAGACACCGCACAAGAATTGAGAAGTGGTGCACGTGTGAAAAATCTTATAGCTACTGTGTCCTCGTTGGAGTCAAACTATTTGAGGTACGTAGAAAAGCTTCTCTAAGTATTTATGCAGTAACTGGTGCGAGAGTTAAAAGAATTCGCGAATTACTGTATAGTGGGCATACACCGAAAGACGGAAGAGGGAAATGGAAGAGTGTTAATGCTATGCTGTCAGAGGAAGTTGTCAAAATTACAGATGTAATACAGACAATGGCGAGATTTAGTCAATAATTGAATCACTGAAGACTAAGGATTCTCATAGTTATGATGGAGTGCCTAACATAGCATTGAAGTACTGTGTTGCACTTGTTAGCCCTGTATTTAGTCATATTTGTAATTTTGCCTTTAGGCATAGTCAGTTTCCTGAACGATTACAGTACTCAGTAGTAAAGTCGCTTTATAAAAAGGGAGAAAGGGATAATGTAGATAACTTTAGATCCATTTATATGCCATCAGTGTTTGCTGAAGGTATTGAAAAGGCTGTGTATGTAAGGATAAGTGCTCATTTTATATCATACGATTTGATATCAAATTTGCAGTTCGGCTTTATAAGTCGTTTAACAACTGAAAATGGTATATTATCTTTTCTCTGTGAGGTACTGGATGGGTTAAACAAAAGGTTTCGAACGATAAGCATATTTTTTTTTGTTTAACTAAGGCGTTTGATTGTGTTGATCACGACATTTTACTGCAGAAGTTGGACCATTACAGGATACGGGAAATAGCTCACAATTGGTTCACCTCTTACTTTAGCAACAGACAGCAAACATCATTATTCTCGATATTGAGACTAGCTATGATGTGGGGTCTGAGTAGGGTACAGTCAAGTGGGAGGTGACCCAGGGATCAGTGTTTGGGCCACTACTGTTCCTTATCTGTATAAATGATATGGCCTCTAGTATTACGAGTTACTCTAAAATACTTGTGTTTCCTGATGACACTAGCTTGGTAATAAAGGATGTTGCGTGCAACATTTGCTCAGTTTCAAGTAGTGCAGTCCATGACATAACTTCATGGCTCGTAGAAAATAAACTAACGCTAAATCACAGAAGACCCAGTTTTTAGAGTTTCTAACCCCCCCCCCCTTAAGTTTTAATTTTACAGAATGGGCATATGATTAGTGAAACTGCACAGTTCAGATTTCTTGTTGTTCACATAGATAGTAAACTGTCGTGGAAAGCCCAAATTCAGGATCTTGCTCAAAGACTTAATGCTGAAACTTTTACTATTCGAACGATATCTGAATTGAGTGATAGTTCGAAACGAAAATTAGTCTAAAAATGTTCAAATGTGTGTGAAACCTTATGGGACTTACCTGCTAAGGTCATCAGTCCCTAAGCTTACACACTACTTAACCTAAATTATCCTAAGGACAAACACACACACCCATACCCGAGGGAGGACTCGAACCTCCGCCGGGACCAGCCGCACAGCCCGTGACTGCAGCGCCAGAGACCGCTCGGCTAATCCCGCGCGAAAGTGTTACAAGGATATGAAAGTACCTATTGGGGTAAAGAAAATGGAATATACTAAACAATGTGTATGATTTGTTCCTGACAGTGAAAATGTGTCATCCTTGTGGAATGAAATATTATCTTGACCTACGGCAAATATGCAAGAACGTTGGGTGGACTTCTCTGCTGTAAACATTAAATACTATTTTGTTTTGTTACTTGTTTTTCCATTTATAAACAGTGCTAAATAGCGAAACCATTCAAATATATCCTATTACAGCTCTGCAAAAAAACAGAACAGTGTACTGTGTTCTAAATAAATTTTTTTGAAGCTTTTTTATCATCAAATGCATTGATTGCAAAAACAAACTAAACCCACAGCATAGAAAGTTTTTGCAATGCAAACGGGTTAGCATGTAGGTGTGAGATGTCGATAATAAACCTGTTGAATGCTACTTAATCTTCAGCTAAGTTCCATCTTATTTTAGTAATTTATGTATCATTTATATCGTTTTTCCCATTTTCCCTAAAAGTAGGTGAATGTGACATAGGTTGTTCTTGCAGTTAGCGATTCATATGTTTTCTTTGATAAGCGAGAAGGTAGGAGGAGAAGGAGGCCATAAATTAAACCTCTCGTGGTGATTAAGGATGGATTACTGGTTCATTTAGAAAACAGCTGAGAAAAACACCGTAGCCACTTAGAGGAGTCATCGGAGACAGTGACTCCTGTGTCTTTACATTTACATCTACCTTTATACTCTGCATTCCACTGTTTGGTCAAATAATAAGGTTGTATGTTCGAGTGTAACTGACAGCCCCTTTATTTTTGCCCCTTTGCATAATTTTATTCTATCTGTCCTGTCCTGCGGGTTAAGCGTGGCATTTCAAGCTGCTTATACAGCTTCCTTGGTGTTGTTTTGGTGCTGAGGGCGACGTTCAGTTCTGCAGTGACTTTTGCAGCTGTCGTCCTCTTATTTTTCGTCACAGTCGCCTTCACTAGCCGTCCGTCAAGATCACTCAACACACACTTTCGTCCGCGATCTTGAGTTGGCGGATGGTGTTTTTGTTTCTGCTTCCCTGTATGCGGCCTAAATTTTCGATACGGTTTCTCTTGAAACATCTTACACTTCGGCTCACCTGGTAATGGAATTATGCACCATACCAGCACCAACATGGCCATATTGTAATTGATTTATCTCCGGCTGATACTTGCACCGTATTGAGGACACTGCACAGGTGCTCTTCGTGGACAAATAGAACAGCGCACTCTGCACGCTTGCCTAGTATCAGCACGTGTGATCGGGCTTCCATTTCTCGCGGCGTTCCCGCGTTTCTGTCCAACCACTGCATGGTGGCGCACGCACTCCGTAGCCAACAACCACGTACTCGGCTCACAGCGTTAAGTCCACTGCTCACTGCTCGGAGCCGCGTGGTAATGTTGCTTCCTCCAGAGGGACCTAACACCATCTCTGACCAGCGGCTCAACGAATCACAGGGATGACAACCGCCTTATTGAAAACTAAGTTGTGCCAACCTTATCACTCTGTGGTACGAAATTGAAAACAAACGCATGACATAATGCCAGAAACTGAGAGAGTCAGTTGAAGGCTCTTTAATTTTAGAAATGAAATAAGTCTCGTTACTTCCACAGTGACGGAAGAAAGGGGGATGTCAGCTGCAAAGTTTTTCACTACGACGAAAAAAAAGCTGTTTACTCCCCTGCATTATTTTAATATTTAGCACGACGTACACTTTCGTTTTCCTCTAGTAATTGTAATCGGTTTCAAAGCGCGAACCATAAAGCTTTTGGGCGATCGACTTGTCATTTCAGTTGAAGTTTTTAGTTGCTGTGTGGATATAGTCGATAACTACAATACGATATACACGCTACTGCAATTCCTCTGTTGTTCGCAAGTAGGATGCAATGTTTCCTCAGGTAGACACGCATGTCCGAAGGCTCATTGCATCCTACTTGCGAACAACAGAGGCACAGCGATATCGTATTTATCAAATGGTTCAAATGGCTCTGAGCACTACGAGACTTAACATCTGAGGTCATCAGTCCCCTAGACTTACAATGGGAGGCCACGACGTTTGGAACGCGGATTTACTGCAAACTTCAAACACTCGTTGTACTCCCTTAGGACAACAAAATGTGTAAGCAGTAGCGCGTACTTCTCAAGCGTTAATGAGAAAATCGCTAGAGAATTTCGATGGGCAATCATCGTAAAACATGTATACCTGTGCGTGGCCGTTTTCACCAGGAAGCGCCGGCAGCAGAGTGGTAAGCTGGAAAAAGAAAAGTGGTTAGCGTCAAGTCCCGTAATCGCTGGGTCGCTGGATCGCGTCCCGCTCATCAGTTTTTTTTATTTCTAACACAGTCATTTTCTTTGCTATTTATGTTAGAGTTGCTGTAACGGGAAAAATACGTGTAATCGGATGAGCTTTTAATAAATTTACGATGTTATTTGACAGTCTACAAATTTTTACTATCACAAATAATATAATATTCATAACTACCGACTAATAAATGGCCAAACGCATGAAGTGATACTGAAAATCTATGCTTGTCCGTGATTTGAGAAATCCTTTATACCTGGAAAGAGCCCGAAACTACTTGTTACCTCCAAGTTTTGACCGGCACAGACGGCTATCGAAAGATGTTCAATTAATCTTCGCTTTCGACGTTACGATTACAAGTTGCGGGATGGTATTTTTCGTAAAAACATGAAAAACAAAGGTAAACGTCACCAGCTGAATTGAATAAACGCTATGTTTACGCACACGCAAGGTGTTTTGAGGTTCTCCGTGGAAAAACATACCTCGTTAACATTTTCAAAAACCTCTCTTTCAGCCGATAATTTGGAAGCATATCATTCATAACGCAGCATTTCCTTAAATATCGGCGCTGATCATTGGTCATGCAGTTTTGGGTGTATTTTAATAGAGCAATTTCTCGTTCTCTTTCGATTAAATACGAACAATGTTGAAGACACGGACAAGCATACATTTTCAGTATCACTTTATGCGTTTGGTCGTTTACTAGTCGGTAGTTATGACTATTACATTATTTGTGATGATAAAAATTTGCAGACTGCCAAATAACATTGTAAATTTAATAAAAGTTCATCCGATTACACGTATTTTTCCTATTATATCGATTGTAATATAAATATTAAAGAAAATGACTGCCTTAGAAATAAAAAAAATGACTAGTGGGACTCGATCCAGCGACCCAGCGATTACGGGACTTGAACTCTAATCGGCTGCCGGCGCTTCCTGGTAAAAATGGTGACGCACAGGTGTATATATTTGACGACATTTGACGGTCGAAATTATCTTGAGATTTTCTCAATAACGCTTGAGAAGTACGCGCTATTGCTTACACATTTTGTTGTCCTAATGGAGTACTACGAGTGTACGAAGTTTGCAGTAAATCCGCGTTCCAAACGTCGTGGCCTCTCCTTGTTAGAACTACTTAAACATAACTTACCTAAGGACATCACACACAGCCATGCCCGAGGCAGGATTCGAACCTGCGACCATAGCAGCAGCGCGGTTCCAGACTGAAGCGCCTAGAACCGCTCGGCCACGGCGGTCGCCTCGTATTTATCCACCGACACCGAGCAAGCAACTTTCAATTAATACGTGTCCCTTGAACAGGAATACACATAATGAACAAAAGAGAGCAGGTTGTAGACACATGGCTGACGATGTACGGAAGTCTGGACCTGTCCGTGAGCCGGGCTCAGACAGCCTAATGTAAGGCGATCGCTCTGGACCAGCGCGAAATCGGGGTCCGGCACAAATCCTCATTGTCGTCATTCCATTACACAGCTGATGGTTGCCCAAATTCGCCACTTCGAATACGTTTCATACCCTCGATAATGGACAGGTGATGCTTTCGGGTTGCGTGATACACTTGCGGACGCGCAGTACGCCGATTATTGCACTTTGTGTCTGAGTAGTAGTAGTAATAGCAGAGGGTTTTTTGGGCGCACGACAGCAAGGTCTCCAGCGCCCGCTCAGTAACAGATTGAGACGGGTGTCAAGAAAATACTCAGAACAGTAAGATAAAACAGAACGTAAAGCACAGGTAATAAGGCTTGAAAAATATGTGCCTACCCACGCCGAAACGTGGGATTAAGCGTGTCGTCAGCAGTAAAACATGGACAACACAGGAGAAAGTGGTAGAGCGAGCTAAAACAATATAGCAGATGGAAGTGGCTGGCTGACCGCAAGGGTAAAAGTGGAGGAGCCAGCCACTCTGCAATACACTAAAACCTCCAGCCTAAAAGTTTAGGCCAGAGTCCAGACACATCACAAAACTTCAAAACCCTAGACACACACGTCTCATCGTTAGCTAAAACACAAGCCAGATCCCCATCAACTTGAGCTTCTGCCCTTGCATCACGGTACAAAATGAAGTCTGTTAAAATGTGCCGGACAGAGATGAGCACACCACAAGCATTACAAAACGGGAGATCCTCTCGCCGTAATAGAAAGATTTGTGTGAGAAGACAGTGCCCGACCCGAAGAAGTGTGAGGGTCACTTCTTCCCGCCTGAGCAACCGGCAGGAGGAACGCCACGGCCGAGTTGTTGACTTCACCAACCGCAGTTTATTGGCCGTCACTGCCAGCCATTTCTTCCTCCCACAACTCCATGCACTTCTTGTGGAGTGCAGAAATGACAGACTGCTAGGAAATAGGACAGTGGACCACATCCTGGTCTCTGTAGGCCTCCTTGGCAGCCCGATCGGCCTGTTCATTGCCCCATATTCCTACATGACCAGGCACCCAGCAGGACACCTTCTTACCCCGCCGTTGGAGAAAGTAGAGTTGGTCATATATCAGCTAAACCAACGCCTCAGTTGGGTACAGATTCTGCAGTGATTGTAAGGCACTAAGAGGATCGGAGCAGAGGAGAAATCGATTGCCCCGAACACGATTCATCAGCTCCAGTGCCGTCAGGATCGCGTGAAGCTCCGCTGCGAACACAGTATATTCATCAGTGAGGCGAATCCGGGTAACATGATCAGGGAACACTACAGATCAGCCAAGGAAATTCTCCTGTTTGGAGCCATCAGTGTAAACGACGGTAAGGCCGTGAAGCACATCTAAAACGTTAAAAAACAGAGATTGGAATGTAAAATCTGATGTACTAGCTTTCTTAAAATTAGTCAAATCTAAAATAAGTCTGGGTCTCAGGAGGAGCCAAGGTGGAAAACTGCTCCAACCGCGACTTAAAACATGAAGACCAGCCATATCCATCGCAGACAGGCAATCCACAGGGCCGCGTCGCACGTTGCCGGTTATGAAATAGCCGTGCCAGAGGAAGCTGAGCAACGGTATGGTATGCAGGTGTGTATGGAGTGGACAAAGTTTTATACGCCTGGCGCACCAAAAGTATCCGCCGCCGCATATGAAGTGGCGCTTCACCAGTCTCTGCACAGAGGCTCGGTATGGGGCTGGTTCTGAATGCCCCAGTGGCCAACCACAGCCCTTCATGGTGCACAACGTCCAACATCTTTAAGTAAGAAGGCCTTGAAGACCCATACACCGTGCACCCATAATCGAACCGAGATCGCACAAACCCCCTGTAAAACTGGAGCAGACAACTCATGTCGGCTCCCCATGTACTGTGACTAAGACATTTTAAAATACTTAAAGCCTTTAGTGACCGTCGTTTGTGTCTGAGGATGAGGCCATCTGACTTTGAAATCTATTGCCATGAGTGGAAAACAATAAATGGAAATGATTGGATATAACGAAGTCATGGAACAGGGTACAAATTGTTTTCTGTTCTCCGTAAACAAGAAGTGAATTAAATCTTCTGTGGTGATACGAAATAAAGGCACGATGACATTAGCAAGACAAAATACCTCCCTACATTAATATTCTATAAGAGTCGCCCGTGAAAAGCAGTAATTTTCGTGGAAGAATTCTTAAAAATTAAAATTTTAATAATTGCATCAATTTTCTCGGACGGAATGCTAGGTTGCAACAGAAACAATCAGCGCCTGTGCAGCCAGCACACTTCCCTGCTGGCGGTTTCCCCTTTTACTTAAGATTATTTGTAAGCTAATATATGGAACTGTAATTTGGTGGAATTGCGCGCCGCCATTAGCATAGGCCCCGTCCCGTCCCTGGCGTGCCGACGTCAGCATTAGCATTAAGCACGTGTCGTTAGCGGTCGCCGCAGCCTCTGCCGCCTGACGTAGTGGTGGACAGGCAGGGGCCTCCTGTTCTGGTCAGCCTGGCGGGGACAAGCCTTTATGCCGAGCCGTTTGTCCCTCAGAACGTCGTGTCAAGGATCTCGCAAGCTGCCCAGCAGGTTTTCAGTTAAATTGTCTGTAATAGCAATCGTAGTTTTGCTCATCTGTGGATCTCTTGCAAAAATATTGGATATGTGACGCCTCGTTCAAACCAGAACGAATCGAAGAGAACACAGTGAGTATTCATGGACAATTCACTACCATTCGTTTGTACCTGTGAACAAACGTTTACACTGGAGTGAGCAGTAGAAACCTAGCAAAGCGTGCCAGTCCTAGAAACTCTGCGTTATTTACATCGCTGATAACAGCGACACACGCGCCATTCGATAACTACACGATACAAAGCTTTGATATTCGGATAGGATTGTTTCGCACCAAGAGTCGGCTGTTTTTGACGAAGAAAGTTAAACCATTGGAAACATGTGTTCTTGTTGTGGTCTTCAGTCCGAAGATTTGTTTGATGTAGCTCTCCATGCTACTCTATCGTGTGTAATCCTCTTCATCTCCGAATAGCTATTGCAACCAACATGCTTCTGAATCTACTTACTGTATTTTTGGTCTCCTTCTACTGTTTTAACTGCCCCCTCCCCTCCCCCCTCCCCCCCACTATCTTCCCTCCAAACTAAACTGGTGACCACTTGATGTCTCAAAATGTGTCCTGCCAACCAATTCCTTCTTCTGGTCATGTTGTGCCACAAAGTTCTTTTCTCCCCTATTCTGCTCAGTACCTCCCCATCAGTTACGTGTTCTACCAGTCTCGTAATCTTCAGCATTATTCTGTAGTACCACAATTAAGAAGCCTCTGTTGTCTTCTTGTTTAAACTGATTTTGTCCACGTTTCACTTCCATACAAGGCTACACCCTTGACAAGACGTTCAGAAAAGACTTCCTAACACTACTTAAATCTATATTCATGTTAACAAATTTATCGTCTTCAAAAACACCATTCTTGCCATCGCCAGTCTACATTTTATATGCTCTCTGCTTCGGCTACTTCTGCTTGATGTCCGAATAGAAAAACTCATCTACTAACCTACTACTTTAATTGTTTCCTTTCCTAATGCAATTCCCTCAGCGTCACCTAATATAATTCAACTACGATCCATTATCCGTGTTTTGCTATTGGTGATGTACATCTTACATCCACTGTCCGTTCCGTTCAACTAATCTTCAAAGTACTTTGCAAAGGAAACTTGTAGGTGTCTGATTTTGTACGTAAGTGTGAGGTGCGTGGAAGTAGTGCACTTAACACTGAATTGAAGCTTCACTCCTAGCATTATTTCAAACTTTTGCACATCAATATCCGTTGACTCCTTTTGCTGGATTTACATTACAGCTGAGGATGTAATATACAAGCAGAACACTTGTTACCGACAATCAGCGTAACTTGCAGAAAGGCTAGTGTTTATACTACGCTTATTAACAACTGGAACATTTTGGTCAGTAAGTGGCTCGCATTTCAGTAGCTGCTACATCTCGGATAGTTCCTGATATCTGCAGTGACATGTGTGAAACACATCACGAATTTTATTGAAGCATGGACTGGAAAGACAGTGTCAATAAAATATGATTAATGAAATATGAAATATGCTTACAACCTGTCACATAGCCTACTTGATAAAATCTGGTGCATACTTTTTTCAGTGGAGACAGCGTAATCGCAGGAGAAAGAAGTTTAATTATTCGGTTATTACATCTAAAGCCTCTAAAATAAAGGTGGTCTATCTGCCATGTAAACACAAGTATCACGAACGTAACCATCAGAATGACCAGGTCGTTCGCATATTTTAATTTTAATCATCATAATAAATACATATTGGTACTTCTTTACTTCTAAGGAAATTTATCGTACTGCATTTTTAATAACACGAAGTACACATTTTAGCGTATTCACTCGGTTACCGCCTGAGGGAAACATCTAATGAAATTTAAGGTTATCGTCTATTTCGTGTCGCCAGTGGGACCTCTGAATGCTTCGGCAGTTTTCTAACGGTCACATTTATTTTTCATTGGCACTTATACTGCAGATCTCTTGGACCCCTCAAGCACCTATTAAATCAGTACTTTTTTATTCAGACCAATTCATCGCTCACGCGACTCATGTCAACAACAAAAGCAGGTACTGGTAAAATAGCAGTCCAGTACTCTCTGTGCTGCTAATCTCGAAGCGGAGAGGGCGCTGACTTTCTTTGCTGTTTCGCTGGAAAACCAGCAACCAGCCGAACACGCGCGAGCACCAGCGAATGCGAACCGCACGCTGTTTGCCTGTGCTCGCCTTTCTTTTATGCCAGAGAGTATTCGAGTTAGTTGATGCTAATTCTATTGTGTTCCCTTCGGTGTAAACCAGTCTTTATGGCATTACAAATTCAGAATCAAAAACATAGATCATATATTTGAATGTCGCCATGGCGACTAAGAGTTGGTACCGTGACTGTAACGGATAAATTGTTTTGCTACAAGTCACATTAAGTATTTATCTTTTTATTTAATAAGTACCTACTCATTTCGAGTACGCTTTACTAACGAACAATGGTATTATACTGGATGCTTATGAACTTAAAAGTTACTGAAATAATCTAAAATTAGCTATTTGATAAGTTATAAGCAAACTCTAACTCAATCTTGATTCAGTCTCTGCAACACGTTAACTTTAATACTATGTAAAGAGGCTGCGAACGCTTTTCAATTGCAAGAGAGAAGCGATTCGCTCTATAGAGCGCATCGCTTCTCTCTGGATTAACGAATTATGAAAGGACACTCTGGTGCTAGATCTCTTTTTGAGAAGACATTCAGTGACTTCTTGTCTGAATTTAATCTCATGCATCGTTGAAAGTCAACCAACTTGTTAAATTTGGAATTCAGAAAGTTTAATGATTCACTAAAGTAGAAATAAGATAGATAAAAACGAGATTCGTTGTTGCATGAGAAGAATATCCGAAAATACATCATTTCTTGATGCGAAAAGGTAACTTCAAATTTTATTTCAAGTGACACAGTCTATATGAATTCTGACAGTTTTCTCATCGGAACAGACCTTGGAACGGAAGAACTTCGGTAAAAATCCAAGAGCCTGCTCACGGTCAGAACTTTTCTAGAAGAATTTTTTCCCTCTTTTTTTTTTATAGGACGAGTAATGCTTACCAGAAACCAGTCTAGAATCTTGTCATTGCATGGATGATTTCCGAACCGGCTATCACGAGTAGTCCAATCTATTCCTGAGTTGAAACTTCCTGGCAGATTAAAACTGTGTGCCCGACCGAGACGAACTCGGGACCTTTGCCTTACGCGGGCAAGTGCTCTACCAACTGAGCTACCGAAGCACGACTCACGCCCGGTACTCACAGCCTTACTTCTGCCAGTACCTCGTCACCTACCTTGCAAACTTTACAGAAGCTCTCCTGCGAGCCTTGCAGAACTATTCCTGAGTTGTTCCCTTCGACGAACGTAGCGGCGAGACGTCGCACGGCAGAAGACTCATTTCGCCGAGCTGCAGAAATCTTGAGAGGAACTCCCAATACCAGAAAAGAGAGTCACTTAATAAGCACACTGCTACAGTACATGTAGCAAGCATTACATTCAGACGGTTTTAATCCTCGGTGAATGGTTAGGACATTATCTGTGATAGTGCAACATTAACTGAATCCAACAAAATTCAGATTTTTACATTTTAACTGTCAATCTATTTAGAGAAGGCATATGATTTAGATGTGGAATTTCAATTGTTGTCTATGTATCCTATTATATGTTGCATATTTACACATCTGTTGTGTTTTGTTACATTTACTTGGTGGAGGAGTCGGTCAGCAGTGATTGCAATGCAGCGAAGGTTCTTCACAGAGATCATTTCATCGATGAAGACTTCGAACAGGCAAGCACAGTTAACATTTTCACCTACAGAACTCCGGTGGCAATTCAGTAGAGTAACTTCTAATTTTAGCGGTAGTCAGATGTATGACTTTCAGAGAGTACTTAGTGAAGCACTAGTCTGTGTCTTGTGTTAATCTCTTAATGAATTTTTAATATTAGATTAAGAGTGAATTCTTACCTAAGAGACATTACTAGGCTGGATTAACATTTTAGAACCCGAGCAATATTTGACATGCAGCTTAAACAACAATCCAACATGCGACTCATAACTTAGAAGTCAGGTGTAGAAGTGGCCACAGCATCTACGCAAGCAGCCATCTACCCGCCTGAGGAAATATTAAATCATCTAAGACTTTTATCATTTCAACAGAAATAAACGTCTACAAAAATGGATATTGTATCTACAATATCGCAAAAACAACAAGAATGAATGTCACTTTCCTGCCCTCCCCACCCTCAGTTTCTCCTCAAGAAGCGATTTCATTAAGATTTTATTAAACATGGTTTTTAAGTTATTACATATTTAATTTTAAATCAAGTTACTTTTTCATCTTCTTCTGAACATTCCTTTTTTGGCCAGCTGTGACCTGTTACTGCTCCAATCTTTGTCTTCGGCCTACCAGGGTCATTTTTCCAGTAAGTTTAAAGTTCTTTATCTGACGTGGTGGTCTCTCTGGATACATTCTTTGTAAATATTCATTCTATTTATTTTTGTTTTCGTTCAGTTTTTCTTTCAAATTCCAAGTTTTCAACCCCTTTCGAATATCTTCCTTTCGTACTTTATCTATTGCGTTACATCATTTCACGATCCTAAGAAAAATCATTTCTACTTGTATTTCTTGCTCTTCTCTTTTGTTCGTGCCCACGATACAATTTCATATAACAGGATTGGCAGGAAGCCTGTTTTAAAAACTTCGGCGGTGTTTCTTTCCATGTTTTACGCTTTAAATTTCTATTAATTGTTCCTCAAACACTTCCAAATCTTCTCAACGTAATCTGCATATCTTCTTCGTATTCACAGAATATTTTACGTTCTAGAGAGTTGAAATATTTAACTGTTCAATTGTTTTTTCATTAACTACTCTGTTAGTTCTTACAGAATATTAAAAAGAAACTGCCACTGACTTACGTTTAGTAGAAGACATTTTCATATTAGATATATTATTTAGTACATAAATTCGTTTTCGTAAATTATCTTCTCTTGAAAATGTCGCTGTAAGATCATTAGCAAATAGGAGTGATTTTAACTCTACCGAATTGTTTAGTTGTACTTCAGTCTTCATTCTTACTTATGTTTCCTTATGCAAATTTTTAATTGCTGAAATAAGTTGCAAAGGGTAACCTCTGTGTTCCATCATTCTCCAGAACTTTTCTCTAACCACATTACAAAAAGCTTTCCCTAAATCTCTTTGCAACAAGCTGTCGTAAAATAGCAATTGCATTATTCATTCATCGTGTCCTTCTCAGTACGACTAGTTTTCCACTTGCAAACATTCTGCAACTGTCTTCAGTGCTGTGCTTTAAAATCTTCCATAATGCTTGTATGCTGTGTGATTTAGGCTTATCCCTGCGTAATTTTCACATATATTTTTTCTCCTTTCTTATATATTTGTATTACTTTCGTTTTTTATCCAATTTTATGTTACGTCGTTTTGATTTCAGTGCATGTTAAGCAAACGTAACAATTTCAGTTGTAGTGATAATACTCCATATTTAATCAACTCTACATTAATTTCATCTAAATTTTCTGCTTTTAGATTTTTTGTGGTTTCAAAAGCTGCAGTGAATTCTTATATTTTTATGCGAAATAGGCCCTTTACTTCTATTTATGGATCATTTTCCTTCTTCTCTTCTATGTTAGCACCATAGCATAGGTATTTATATTATTTAACCCACTCTTCTTTTGTGATATTGTCATATTGGAGATTCAAGCTCAGTTCAAGGACTTGCTGAAAATAATAGTGAACTGAAGATGAGCCCTCCCTTTTGCAAGTTCTTAAAGTGTTATTTTAACTCCCAAACATGTTTCATCACAGTTGTGGCACTTCCAGTGAGCCCTTTCTTTCCTTTTCCTGAAATATATACGTGCAGATAATGGTTATATTTGGAAATATGGCACATCGGATTTGTCATTATTTATAAGTTAGATATGTGTTTTACCTTTTATCTTATATTGTGTGCGCGACCTGTGATTACCAGTAGAAATTAGCCACAGGTCTAAATAGGTACACCATATCACCTGCAAACATGAGACATGTTAGCATATCGTCTGCAATGAATTTAGGTTTATAATACAATCTGTGAAACGTTTGTTGAGTTAAAAATCGTGGCATATGCCCATTTTTGCCCTTACCTTTCCAATGTCTGGCTAGTCCTGAACTGTGACAGGTTTGTTTTTGTGAGGCAAATGTGGTTTTTTTTTTTGTTCTGATCGATGGATATCGATAAAAATTAGATTTACTTTTATTATGCGCATGTTTGCTGTTTTGTTTTGGTTTGACGTCCGCGAACTTTGAAACTGTTCCTTTCGTTTTTGTCCAGCGCGCGCCCATGTGTGTCACTGTGTATGTGTTTCCGCGTGTGTTTTTGTGTGAGTGTTTAGAGTGCTGAGTGCTGTTTTGTTGGGTCATTGATATTTTTTTGCCTTGGGTGATAGATTTCTGGATGTGGTAATTTTCTTCTATTGTTAAAAAATGGTACAGATGATAACTGTTTTTTAGGATTTGAAGGCATGGTTCTGTGCCACTTAGGTGACGGTTGTTTTTAATGAAGTGGTCTGCAAATGTGCTATATGGGCTGTCACTTTGCAGTGCTACAATGGCAAGGCCAAAAACTGCCACTGTCACGTTTTTTAACCGAACATACATTTTAAAGAGCCGACTGTAAACAAAAATTCACTGCAGACGATATGGTAATATCCCTTCTTTTGCAGACGGTATGGCTTACTAATTTAGACGTGTGGCTGATTTCGGTTGGCAGCCGCAAGACACAAATTTTCATTTGTCGCTTCAGTCTGCATGTATACACTACAGTTGAGTGAGACTTGTAAAGGTCTCTGGAACCATATAATTTCGTTTGAATAATTTATATACTTGCAAAAAGGTGATATTGTTCAAAAGATCTGTATCCTTTCCTTTCTTATTTAATATTTTCAAAGATTTATAAGCAATCTGCTGACAGCCATGAATGCCATGTTGTGTATTACTAATGTATGTGTCACTGGCTTAGTGGTGGGCTCTCTTCATTGTTCATTTTGTGTAATTTCTTTTCTGTTTATAAATTTGTTAATTTTTGGGGTACGATTTCAAAACTACATTTGTATGGTGTTTGTTTTTCTTATATACAGGTGACGAGTATAGGAGTGGAGATTATCCTTATTGTGACAGCGTTTGGTTGCCATAGTATTTTGATCAAATTTTTTATCCAAACATTCGGCGACATTTCTTTGCTTACCTACTACCTTATTTTCAGACTTTTTTTGTTGATTTTACAATATTTTTCAAATCTTATACGATGCTGTCCCAGGTAACTAACTGTTCTAATTTGACTCTTAATTTATTCTGATACAGACCCTTAATATTTTCATCCTACAGTAAACATACATTATACGCCTCTTCTTGCTTCCGTGTTGTAAAGAGTTCCTTCTGTTTCCACTTAGCAAAAGTGTCAGTTTTACACATCACAAGATAATAATGAGTGAAGACATCAGAACTTCAGTATACTCTTGAATCTTTTACATGACATTGTGTCCATCGATTCGCTACTATATAATCTTTAACTGATCTGTAGCCTCTACCAGTCCAAGTATATTCCTGAATATTTTTTTCTAAAAAAAGTATTTGTTGTTTTTTAGTCATTAACAGTTTAAATATTTCTAAGAAAGTCCAGATTCTGATTACAAGATGTTTCTCCACACGTTCCTGCAACATTAGGTATTGAACTGTATTCATATTTATGCAGTACAAAACACGTTATGACGATCAGTACATCCTCGAAACAGGTAGCAATGTGAAACTTCCTGGCAGATTAAACTGTGTGCCCGACCGAGACTCGAACTCGGGACCTTTGCCTTTCGCGGGCAAGTGCTCTACCATCTGAGCTACCGAAGCACGACTCACGCCCGGTACTTACAGCTTTACTTCTGCCAGTACCTCGTCTCCTACCTTCCAAAGTTTACAGAAGCTTTCCTGCGAACCTTGCAGAACTAGCACTCCTGAAAGAAAGGATATTGCGGAGACATGGCTTAGCCACAGCCTGGGGGATGTTTCCAGAAAAAAGGCAAAGGTCCCGAGTTCGAGTCTCGGTCGGGCACACAGTTTTAATCTGCCAGGAAGTTTCATATCAGCGCACACTCCGCTGCAGAGTGAAAATCTCATTCAGGTAGCAATGTATTACATTAGTGTATCAGGATAAGGTATTTGAGTTATCCTTTGCTGAACTATGGTGTGCGGTTTTCTCCATGGAGAAAATTAGTGTAATATTCTATGTTTATTACTATTACTAACCTGTATTTCATTTTTTACCAAACCTCTACACTGTAATATGTAAGTGGTCTTTCACCACATAGAAAGTATTTCTTAACAGAGGCTTTTTAACTGCCTTCTTAAACAAGTCTGTTCTAGTTATCTTCTTGGAAAATATATTGTACAATTTTATTCCCCGTGGAAAATTCTATTCTGAATTTTTAATATATTCTTTTTTAGGAAACTTGAGTTCATTCGAGATATTGTTCAACGATGATAGATTGATCTGTTTCTGTAATAATCATCAAGACTTTTTATGTGCATAATTTATTCTTAAATGTTCTCAAATGATATTGTTAAATTCTCCAATGTTTTGAACGGATTCTGATGCTCATGAACAGTGTATATAGTTTTTGAAAGATTTTGAAGACGTTTTGCTTACAGAGGATTTAAAGGGGGAAAATTTTCTAAGCAAAGAGTCGTTAGTTAGCAGAAGTAATGCCGAAATATGAAACTGGCTGAATTCAAGGGCGTCATTATGAAGAAGAGAGGCAAACAGAACGATGTCTCTGGTAATCTAAAATGGAAGAGAGTGGGGGGGGAGGGGATGAAAGTCAAGCTACAGACGGGAATCTGTACAGGATTTCACCAAAAAATGCGTTGTTGAATCATTCCATTTGTCAAAGAAATTGGCGCCCTAGCTCCAGTGACAAGGTTGGAGAACAAGTTTCCCATTAGTAGCATAAGAGAACTATTTCTGTATCTCGTGAGGGTACTGATAAATTCATTCAGTACTTGGAGGACATGGAGAAAGTCGCTAGGTAAGAGGAATTGCGGATTACAGAATCTAGAAATTAGCCTAGAAAAATATCGACATAAAACGTACACGTGATGTCACTACCTGTCCAACGTGAGACGAGTCAAATAGGCTAAGCCCGGTTGATCATTTTAGAAGGCCGCTACCTTGAAGAAGGGCCATGGACCATGGTACCGCAACAGATTTTGTGGTCGGGCGGAGCTGGAAGGAACCCAGACATTTGCCAACTCGAAACGTGAACACTTTCTCTGCTGTGTGGAAGGAAACCATTAACCGTCCAGGGCATTGGGAGCTACGGTGTTTTCGCTAGGGCACTGTCCGGCAGCCATGAGCTACCAGCTGATGGAACACCATTTGCTTTCACCTTTCCTAGCTTATCTTGTTACGTAGTATCTAAGCCTTGCGTGTTGAAGGATATATTATTCTAATATCGAAACCATTTCGACTTCTACGATCCCGGTTTTGACGTATATTGCGAACTTCGTAAGAACACTTTGAAAGTACAGTGTATGTACTAGTTGATGCAGACTTACAAAAAGAAGCAAGAGACCTGTTTTTCCACGTTTTCGCTATTTTCTTTGGTGTTCTTCGCTATTATGGTATGTACGCTGGAGAGCCAAAGAAATTGGTACATCTGCTTAATATCGTGTAGAGCCCTCGCGAGCACAATAAAGCACCGCAACACGAGGCCAACACGAGGTGGCATAGACACGACTAATATAAATCCGTAAGAGTACGAGGGGGTGGAGATCTCTTCTGAACAGCTCGTTGCAAGGCATCCCACATATGCTCAATAATGTTCACGTCTGGGGAGTTTGGTGGGCAGCGGAAGTTTTTAAACTACGAAGTGTTCCAGGAGCCACTCTGCAGCAATTCTCGACGTGTGGAGTAACGCATTGTCCTGCTGGAATTCGCCACGTCCGTCGGATTCATGAGGTTGTCTCCATACCCGCAGACATCGATCCGCTGATGCAATTTGAAACGAGACTCGTTCGACTAATCAACAAGTTTCCAGTCATCAGCAGTCAAATGACGGTGTTGACGGTCCCAGTCGAGGCGTAAAGCCTTATGCCGTGCAGTCACCAAGGGTACACGAGTGGACCTTCAGCTCCGAAAGCCCATATCGATGATGTTTCGTTGAATGGTTCGCACACTGACACTTGTTGATGGCCCAGCATTGAAATCCGCAGCAATTTGCTCAAGGGTTGCGCTTCTGTCACGTTCAACGATTCTATTCAGTTGTCCTTGGTTTCGTTCTTGCAGGGTTTTTTTTCCGGCGACAGCGATTTCGGAAATTTGTTTTGTCGGTACACTTCCCACTTCGTCGCTACCTAGGAGATGCTCATGCTCGACTATAACACCACGTTCAAACTCACCTAAATCTTGATAACTTACCACTGTAGCAGCAGTAACCAATCTAACAACTGTGCCAGACACTTGTTGTCTTATATAGGCCTACTGCAGCACCGTCTTCTTCCTGTTTACATCTCTCTGTATTTGAATACACAAGCCTATGCCAGTTTCTTTGGCGCTTCAGTGTATAACCTTGTTTGGAATTAACAGTAGTAGCGCTCTGTATGCGTGGGTTTGAGGATATGTGTAGTGATGACAGTAGGAAGTTAGTGGTATTTGTTTGCGTCCAGTTCGAG
The DNA here is from genome assembly GCF_023864345.2 of Schistocerca serialis cubense. NCBI lineage: Eukaryota > Metazoa > Arthropoda > Insecta > Orthoptera > Acrididae > Schistocerca > Schistocerca serialis. The sequence continues at coordinate 80,640,954 of NC_064644.1, read as the reverse complement.
GTATTGATGTTATGTAGTGTAATGTGCTGGTTGTTTTGTGGATTATGCACTTGTCATAGTAACAACGGTTTCTGAAGAAGTAATTTTCAGCCTATTGCAACCATGGGTCGGAAAGTAGGTTGCCACTGAGGCAGTGAGCGTGTAGATTAGCATGTATGGGCAGAGAAGCGCTAGAGAGCACCTGTTTTGATTCTGACAAAGAAGCGCTGGAGAGCGCATATGGCTCTGAGCACTATGGGACTTAACATCTGAGGTCATCAGTCCCCTAGAACTTAGAACTACTTAAATCTAACTGACCTAAGGACATCACACACATCCATGCCCGAGGCAGGATTCGAACCTGCGACCTTAGCGGTCGAGCGGTTCCAGACTGTAGCGCCTAGAACCGCTCGGCCACACCAGCCGGCGGAGAGCGCATAGTTTGTTGGTATGGTGTGACGCAGCAGGCGACTCACAGTAATATTTACTCCACGGACGGTGTGGATCTGCGGATGTAATTGAAAGTAGGCTACGTTTCCGCTGGCAGGCATGTTGTCTACAGGAGATGCATGTTGAGAAGCAGCTATCTTAGAAACGTCTACCTCAGTTGAAATATACTTAGGGTCGAAATATGAGACATGTGTGTGACCAGCTGTTGCTAAGATAACAGGCTTTTTCACTGTGTAAGTAAACTCCAGAAGAAACGTGTATACGGGTAACAGGTATAGGCGTTGCGTTTATCTTTGTTGTTACAGCGTTTGGTGGCTATCGTACTTTGTACGAACACAAAACAAATAAAAAAGTAATTCAGATTTTGGTAAGAGTAATAATAGCATCAGCTGTACAACTACTTTTACGCTGACAATATACAGGGTTATTACAAATGATTGAAGCGATTTCACAGCTCTACAATAACTTTATTATTTGAGATATTTTCACAATGCTTTGCACACACATACAAAAACTCAAAAAGGTTTTTTAGGCATTACCAAATGCTCGATATGTGCCCCTTTAGTGATTCGGCAGACATCAAGCCGATAATCAAGTTCCTCCCACACTCGGCGCAGCATGTCCCCATCAATGAATTCGAAAGCATCGTTGATGCGAGCTCGCAGTTCTGGCACGTTTCTTGGTAGAGGAGGTTTAAACACTGAATCTTTCACAAAACCCCACAGAAAGAAATCGCATGGGGTTAAGTCGGGAGAGTGTGGAGGCCATGACATGAATTGCTGGCTGGCTCTGAGCACTATGGGACTTAGCATCTCTGGTCATCAGTCCCCTAGAACTTAGAACTACTTAAACCTAACTAACCTAAGGACATCACACACATCCATGCCCGAGGCAGGATTCGAACCTGCGATCGTAGCAGTCGCGCGGTTCCGGACTGAGCGCCTGAACCGCCGGCATGAATTGCTGATCATGATCTCCAACACGACCGATCCATCGGTTTTCCCCTTACAGAGGCATCCAGAAGCTTTAAACTGCGCATACCATCGCCGAATGGAGTTAGCAGTTGGTGGATCTTTGTTGAACTTCGTCCTGAAGTGTCGTTGCACTGTTATGACTGACTGATGTGAGTGCATTTCAAGTACGACATACGCTTTCTCGATTCCTGTCGCCATTTTGTCTCACTGCACTCTCGAGCGCTCTGGCGGCAGACACCTGAAGTGCGGCTTCAGCCGAACAAAACTTTATGAGTTTTTCTACGTATCTGTAGTGTGTCGTGACCATATGTCAATGAATTTATGAAATCGCTTCAGTCATTTGTAATAGCCCTGTATGTATATAATGTACAAGTGAACCACCTTCTACGTGAATAGGTTAGAAACTTCTCCATAGATGATGAAGTTATTCCGTGTATTTGAAGTCAGAATTGCTGACGTTTTTGAGAGAAAGCTCATGTAACCGTTTCGCAGAGGTATTCTGAAGTTACACGAAGTGTACACTTATCAGCCAGAATATTATGACCACCGACCTACTGTCGATATAAACCCGTCCAGTAGATTGCAGCGTCACCTGCCGAGGAGTGATTTCTGGTCACACAAACTCTCGGTGCCTGTAGTTTCAGTGAGCGCCCTGTCCGTGCCTAGAGTCGGAAGCCACGCTATCTATCTGCGAAGGCGATGGCATGACGTTGGGATCACGAATTTCGCTCTACAGCTGTAGCAGGCCATTAAAACAACACGATGTCCAAGTAGTAATGTGCACTACTCCGCCAATTCCGAGTAAATCGCAAGAGAAGTTTTACTCGTCTATTGTGTGGCTTGTGTACCTGTGCGTAGGTGCCGGACGTTAGAGTTCATGGTGGACAAGCTATTAGCGTGCCTGGACGGTAGCTCAGCGTCTTCGGTCAGAGGGTCTTCTCTCGTCTGTAAAAATAATAATAGTAATAATAATAAACTGAGTGAATGAATCAACGATGAACTTAAATGGGTGTCATGAGACGTCCGTCCAGAAGAACTGCAACAAACAAAATAAGATTTTTTTTAAGAAAAAAAGCATTCGAGCTTCTTAAGATTAACGTGTATGAGGTGACGGCTCGATTCCCACTCAAACTTAATTTTCAATTTATATTTTTTTTCGTCACAGGTCATATTATTTAATTTATGACATTCGAGGCGTAATATAAGTAAGAAAAAACCACGTGTATTTGGATAGAGTTTTGTTGAATTTCATGTTATTTGACTACTTCCTATTTTGTGTTAAATTTTATTATTGGAGCAAACAAATTTACAGCTGTCGACGCGTATACGAAAAAAGGCATAGAATTTTCCTGAAAATGTATACCTTCGTGATTTGCGAAATGCCTTACGCATACACTCTTGTAAGATATCCCGAACTACACTACTGGCCATTAAAATTGCTACACCACGAAGATTACGTGCGAAATTCAACCGACGGGAAAAAGAAGCTGTGATATGCAAATGATTGCCTTTTCAGAGCATTCACACAAGGTTGGCGCTGGTGGCGACTCCTACAATGTGCTGACATGAGGAAAGTTTCCAACCGATTTCTCATTCACAAACAGCAGTGACCGGCGTTGCCTGGTGAAACGTTGTTGTGATGCCTCGTGTAAGGAGGAGAAATGCGTACCATCACGTTTCCGACTTTGATAAAGGTCGGATTGTAGCCTACCGCGATTGCGGTTTATCGTATCGCGACATTGATGCTCGCGTTGGTCGAGATCCAATGACTATTAGCAGAATATGGAATCGGTGTGTTCAGGAGGGTAAAATGGAACGCCGTGCTGGATCCCAACGGCCTCGTATCACTAGCAGTCGAGATGACAGGCATCTTACCAGGCGAGTGGTCTACCCGACGGGAGGCCCTCGTCACACGGCATTTCATATCCGCATTGCTGTAACGGATCGTGCAGCCACGTCTCGATCCCTGAGTCAACAACCATCTGCACGATCAGTTCGACGACGTTTGCAGCAGCATGGACTATCAGCTCAGAGACCATGGTTGCGGTTACCCTTGACGCTGCATCACAGACAGGAGAGCCTGCGATGGAGTACTCAGCGACGAACCTGGGTGCACGAATGGCAAAACGTCATTTTTTCAGATGAATCCTGGTTCTGTTTCCAGCATCATGATGGTCGCATGCGTGTTTGGCGACATTGCTGTGAACGCACATTGGAAGCGTGTATTCCTCGTTGTCATACTGGCGTATCACCCAGCGTGATGGTATGGGGTGCCATTGGTTACACGTCTCGGTCACCTCTTGTTTGCATTGACGGCACTTTGAACAGTGGACGTTACATTTCAGATGTGTTACGACCCGTGGCTCTACCCTTCATTCGATCCCTGCGAAACCCTAAACTTGAGCAGGATAATGCACGACCGCATGTTGCAGGTCCTCTACAGGCCTTCCTGGATACAGAAAATGTTCTACTGCTGCCCTGGCCAGCACATTATCCAGATCTCTCACCAATTGAAAACGTCTGCTCAATGGTGGCCGAGCAACTGGCTCGTCACAATAGGCCAGTCACTACTGTTGATGAACTGTGGTATCGTGTTGAAGCTGCATGGGCAGCTGTACCTGTACACGCCATCCAAGCTGTGTTTGACTCAATGCCCAGGCGTATCAAGGCCGTTATTACCGCCCGAGTTGGTTGTTCTGGGTACTGATTTCTCAGGATCTATGGACCCAAATTGCGTAAAAATGTAATCATATGTCAGCTCTAGCACAGTATATTTGTCTAATGGATAACTGTTTATCATCTGCATTTCTTCTTAGTGTAGCAATTTTAGTGGCCAGTAGTGTACTTTGCACCACGACGATTCGAGCTGCGTGACACATAGGCAGGCCCCCTTTGGGACCCACATAGCGGTGACACTTTCATTATGTAGCTAGAACGAAGAGTGTAGGCTAAATTTTTTGAATATCAAAGAATTTATAGTTGTACTACAAAAATTAGGGCTGCTCAGGAGTCGAACAGTCGCCACATACACGTTCGCTTCACCTAACTCGAACACTAACACTTGTCCACCATTGTCTCTAACATGTGGCACCTACGCACAGTTACATGAGCCACGTAATAGACGCGTAAGATTTATCTTGCGATTTTCTCGGTATTTCCAGAGTAGTATGTACTTGCAGATTGTGTTGCTTTAATGGCCTCCTAGACGTGTGCGAAGTCTGAAGTAAATCTGTGATCCCAACGTCGACGCCTCCTACTGTTAAGTTTCACCGAGGACGGATTGTGAGGCGCCGGAAGCTCGAAACAAGCATTTGGAAAACTGTACGATTTCTCGGGTGTTCGAGGAGTGCTGCGGTGAGTTTTTTCTACACTTGACTAAATCAAAGTGAAACCATGTCCAGACGCCATGGAGTTGGGCAGCCAATCATTATTGCATTACTGGACAGACTGGTAAAACAGGACAGGTGGTGAACTGTAGCTGAACTAACATCCGACTTTGATGCTGGGCAGAGTGCAAGTGTGTCTGAACACTCAGTGCTCCGAACACTCCTAACGAAAAGCCTCTGCAGCTGACAGCCTATGCATATGCCAATGTCAACAGCACGACATCGGCAACTATGACTGGAATGGGCACGTTGCAATGGACGTTGGCGCAGACGTAGAGCATTGCATAGTCTGAAGACACCAGTTACTTCATCATCATGCCGATGAGAGGGCGCGAATCCTTCGTCTTCAAGCGGGACAGCTCTTTGACACCTGTACTATGCGACGGAGACAAGCTGGCGCGGCGGCTTCATTATACTATAGGGAAAGTTCACGTGGGCGTCCATGGGTACACTGAAGTTCGTGCAAGGCAGCATGACGGCCAAGCAGTATAGTACACTGGTTGCAGACCACGTACACCCCATCACGCCAGTGGCATTTTTCAACAAGATAATGCGCCATGTCACCAGGTCAACAGTGTGATGGAGGGTTCGAGGAACACAGTGACGAGTTCGAATTGAGCTGTTGGCTTCCCGAATGGCCAGATCTGAACCTGGTCGAACACATCTGGGATGTGATTGAACGAGGCGTCAGAGCTCATCGCTCCCTCCGCGGAATTTACGGAATTAGGTGACTTGTGTGTACAAATGTGGTGCAAATTCCCTCCAGCAACCTACCAAGGCCTCATTGCTTCCAAAGCAAGCGTCGCCGCTGTTATCCGTGACAATGGTGGACATAGAGCCTGTTAGGTGTTCATAATTTTCTGACTGATCAGTGCATATTAGTGTTAGTTATTATGAGTCTAGTTTATTTGCTGATTTTTGAAGAGCATTCCAGTCAAAATTTCTAATTTCATCCCCCACTAGTAGAAGATTCTTTGATTGATTATCTGCTAATTTGTCTTTGTCCATACTAGAGTAATTTTAATATTGGTTTTGGACACATTTTCCATTTCAATGAATGAGCTTTGCACATGGCAGAAATAATTTTTTTCTGTAATCTTTGGTAAGATATTCATTTGCATTTCCTAATACATATGGAGTATTAAGTTGGGAGAACCCTAATATGTTGTTCCCCTTAGTGATAAGCCTTCTGTAGGCTTACAGAACTGTACTGACTTGAGGCAGAGGCACCCCCAGAGGAGCATACACGCCGAAGACTTCTTCTTTATCTTGCGATTTTGAGGTACAACGGGAATGGTGTACGACCGAAAGAGTATGCCCTCCTCTACTCACCGCCACGTCCCCCCCCCCCCCCCCTTTTCGTACCGCTCAAGTGAAGTGCGAAAGACGACCACTCTTCCATCCCCACTCTTTCCCATTCTCTCTTATAGGTAGCGCAGTGAAAACTGGAGACAGGAAAGAGAGAAGCGGGAAAACTGTACTGGTTGCATGTACAGCCTTGATCATATCGTAACCTTCTCTTTTGTTCTGTTTGATCTGGAAGTGGTATTTGAAAGCGTGTGAGGCAACAGGCGAGTTGAAGCGACCTGGAATTACTACATGTTCGGAGTTGGGGCAGCCGCACAGGACGCTCGTCAGAGCCGCGGCCCGGCAGCAGCCACGTGGAGCCGAACGTTAGCTGAGCATGAGGGGAGCCCCAGCGCTTGGTCCATCGAGCACGTGGCTGGAAATTCCTTGGTGACACTGTGCACTGGGAGGGCCAAAGATGGCGGACTTTGTGAAACCTTAATGGCAGACATTTCACATTTCGTATAGAAATTAATAGTAGCCAGAGGAATGATGATACCTCAAAAAGAAACATGTACATTACCATTATTTGCACGACGATTCTGACGGTGTAATCAGATTTTCAATATGTTTATTAGTTTAAAGTTTAGTATCTGTCTAAATTATACAAGTAACACACTGCAACGAATTTCCGAAATCTAAACGCTTCATCCAATTGTCTCGATCAACGTATCTTTAAAAAGCTATTAGTGTAAATCTAAATTGGTATAAATTACAGGCAGTTAACTTGAATAGTACATAAGTTATTGGAGATCAAAATGGCCGATTACTATCGATGGCGTCAGGCCAAAAGTACTCCACAGGTACACGAAAAAACGGTAGCAGCATGCTTGTAAATATATTTATTCGTCTATGTCTTTGTTTATATCCGATATATACTGTTCATGAAGAAATTGGTTAAATATTTACTGTGTTTTAGAAAGCACAGAGACATTAGGCTACTGGACTACCTTTTGTTGCTATTCCTCTGATATAGGTTTATTTAATTTGTTTATGTATTTAATAATGTATGATAGAGACTGTTTATGGCCCAGCCGTAAGAATATTTATTTAATTTCAAGTTATTTTAATGTAAATACAGTATTTCGTATGTGTTTCAATATGTTTGTGAGTGTAGGTTGGTCTGGTGACATGAAGGGCGCCCTCTAGACAATCACAGCGCTCGTAACTTAGGGAGACCACTACCGAATTGAATGGAAGGGAGTACGACACAGGACAGGGGAGGTGCTGGAGGCGACAGTCGCGGGAAAGACTTGGAGTGGAGCAGTTCGCTCTTGGTCGCGAGAGATAGAAATATGTCGTTGTGCTGACTTGCGTACCTGTGAATTTCCGTTGCTTCTGCAGTGAAGACGTAGTACGTGTTTGGAAGTGAATATCTCGCGAGCTATGTTGTTGTTCATAAGTAATTACGTGAAGTAGGAATGTATTGGTTCCCTGTTCTCCAACTTATATTTTATTTAATTGCTGGACCATCGACACCAATAAGCGTTTTGCAGAAATATATCACATTCTCAAAAGTACTTCTACTATCGTACTCATCATTTAAAGTAGTTAGGATAGTACCTGCAGATTTTATTTAATTGTAATCTTTCATTTATAAATTTGTACGTTACATTTGCAACTGCCTAGTGATAGGAACCTTCGACCATTCGATTCATGTGTCTATTCATATTATATACTGTAGACTCAGCAGCATTTGGCTTGTAATGCAGCAACTACGTATCCCAGCCCCTAGACAACGAAACCAGCCAAAACTTTTAATATTTCAACTCTGAGTCTGACGGTACGTAGTTTAGGACCACCATCACACCATTTCATTTCATGATATTTAAACCCCGCAAGCCTGAAGTCTTTCCAAGACTGGGCTTCACTACACTGCCTCTAGTGCATCATATTTTTTCTTATGTTTTTATATTTTAAAACATTCTTTGAATATTCGTTGATCTCGTTTATTACGTTTTGAATAAATTGTCAGTTGTAATAAGAACCGATTGCCATGACAGTTTTAATAATATTTTTTCGTGAAGTTTTTATTCTTGCTTGTTGTTTTTAATCTCCTATAAGCATTTTTGTAATGTTGTAAAAGCAATGAAGTTGCCTTTTGCTTTGATGTTTGATGAAAATGCATATATTTAGCCCTCTTAAATATTAGTAAATAAGTAGTGCACTGTGATCCTTCAGTTTCTCCCAGTGTATTTGTTGACTGAATAGTCCACGGATGTAGTGCCAGTTAATACTGCCCAAATAGCACAATATTTCAGCGATCATACATGTCGACATCGTCAGCTGCGCTAACGAACTGGGTTCCATTGGGTGCGCGGACGACTTATATCCAATTCCCCTGCGAGCCGTTCCCTAGGCTGTGCGCGACCAGGTCCGCTCGTCACTGGCTGTGAAGGCAATGGCGTCGATATCTGTAGTTACACCAACTCACCTGGTCACCAGGTAGGGGTGTTCGCTGAGCATCTCCTTAATTACACACCGTACCAGCTTCCAAATCTTATAGTCACAGAACCGTTAGATGTTGTCGTCCGTTGGAATATTTCGATGGCCTCCCTAACGGCATTGGATACTATGAAGCTGGAGTACACCTGTGGAATGTTTGAGCAAACAGCCTCATGTTGAAAAATGATGATTTCATACTTGCGTTTTTTCTTCCTGATGTGACAGCTACAATGTTTTGATTTGTGTTATGTACGCAGTCCTATGTTTGATATGTGATGTTATTCAGAGAGATTTTTCAATTCTATTGTAAAGTACATGGCATAATCCACTAAAGAGGTAAATTCATAAGATTTTTGTAGTTTCAGACATTGACAGTTTCTAAAAATCCAGGATAACGCAAATCCACGCGAAACATTTTTAGTGTATTATAGCGAGGTGTGTGAGGTATTTTTTAATAACACACAAACAAAACAACGTTCTGCGTCATACTTCCAGTCCACTCCCTGTGAATTTAAGTGGTCCCACTGTAGATGCTAAATGGACTGTATGTGGGTTTACAAATGGCTCTGAGCACTATGCGACTTAACTTCTGAGGTCATCAGTCCCCTAGAACCTAGAACTACTTAAACCTAACTAACCTAAGGACATCACACACATTCATGCCCGAGGCAGGATTCGAACCTGCGACGTAGCGGTCGCGCGGTTCCAGACTGTAGCGCCTAGAACCGTTTGGCCACTCCAGCCGGTCCACGATAAGTATGAATTCCATTACCAGATGCTGGAAATAAAACTTCTCCTATGTAACAACATAAAATGAATAACCTGTTTATTTGACAATGTAGTGAAAGGAGAAATTAGATTAATGGCATTGGTAACAAAATTACTGGGAAATGATTTGTATTTGTTCAGGTATTCGTCTTGCAAAACGTAGGATTAATACAAATGTTTTTATTTTTATTTACAGCTTTTATATTCAAAGAGCTTTATACAAGAAAATACAGCTCTAAGCACTAACATAATAGTACATTCTTAAAACGACGAAAAAACATAACAAATAAATATTTATAACGCATTTGTACTTCAGTTTAGGAACTAGAATATTTCAGGCTTCAATAAATACATTGTTTGACTAGCGTATAATAAGTCATTAGTGTTGGTCCATCATCGCACTTGGCTCCTTTGAGAAGAGAGACCGTCATTGGATGTTGGTCCTGTTGCTGTTTGAATTCTGGAACTGATCCTGCACGCAAAGTGGCTGTGAGGAGAAGTTCTTTCCTTTCTAGTACATTCTGAGATGCTGTTCAGATTCCTTCCTTCCCTGTAAAACCGTGCAACATAATTATTTGATGCTTGAATGTAAGAATCATTTTCACAGTTTCCACATTAGTGGATCAGTGAACATACCTAGCCTGCAGAGTTTCTGATCCGAGTCTTGTCCGTTTGCGAAATGATGCGGCAGTGATACACCTGCAGGTGAAAATGATAGTAATTAAATATCGCATGAAGCATAAAAAAACAACGACAAATTGTCGTAATGTTACTAGATTTTTATGTAGTATATTATGCGACAAAGAAATTGTTTTATGGCTCTAACAGCTGTACGTGTAAGTTATCAAGAGAACAACGTGTGCTACAATTATGAAAAATGTGAGCAAAAAGTCTGGAGACACCTTATTTAAATCTATAGGATCATGTTTACTTCATTTCAAGTTATTTTTGTCTGTCCTGGTGTGGTGTGTATTTTGTGCCGGGAAGCGGGTTCTCCCGGATTCCATGACGTGAGGGCCGTGTTTGTGAGTCAGTTGATGTTGAGAACGTTCCAGGTGGACGAGCTAATGCGCCAGCTCCCCGTGCAGGTCTATAATTTTCAGGACAAACGAGCCGACAGCTTCCTGCCCTTGCGAAGATACCGCCAACATTTCAGAACGACAAGGGGCAGTTGTCCGGGTCCCTGGGGATCTCACAAGAGAACGTTGTATCTGTGTGGCTCCACAATAGAAAAGAACATTTTATTAAATAAAAATGTTTCAGAGGGAGAGTGAGGAAACTTCTCGAATTTTTTTTAAAGTAAAGAAAGAAAGAAGGAATGTAATAGAAAAGTGGTCGTCAAACTTTTTTCGTCAAGAGCCAATACTGATATTATTGGACAGCCTCTCGGGTCGCGTATGTGCCGATTTACAATTAATTGGTAACCCACATAAAGTACTACGTTACGAGCCCATAACACACTACCAGCAGTAAGGGCACGCGATAAATAGACCCCCGACCTCCAACTACTGCTCGTTAGAAGTCGGCACAGTTCGGAACAGTTCGTGTTGACTGTTCCCTGTTCCACATTGCTGCCAACCTCAGTGGTCACGAATATGTGACAATGTAATTGTCCGGCGAAATATGTTGTGTTTTCTGGGAGACCAGAAACTTAATAAGAATTAATGTACCTACATTATACAATATCAGACAAGGACACATACTATTAATAAATGCTTGAATGTCGGTTTTATTCTACTCATTGTGCTGCATTACAACAGCTTTAATTTAATGTTCCTTGCTACATATAAGTACGTCATTTGAAGATGACTATCTCTGTAATGCAATCCACGAATTCATGTTGCTTTCGTGTAGAAATTTGTACCGCAACAGCCGATAGGTACGAGTCGTGATTACTGTAGGACAAACAGTAAAACATTCCTCCCCCTCACATCGTCCAGCGCCCCAGTAGCCGCGCTATTTACCCCTATGACCCTGAGGTAAGCAGCCAACTTTACTTTGCCCAAGGCACAATTCGTCAACGTCAATTAAAATTAAGCACAGACACACATCAAAAAAACTTTCGCATCACATTGGTTCCGAGAGTCCCGGAACCTGTACATAAAATTGGAATATAGAAAAACATATACATCATTTCCGCCCTTTTTATTGCTCATGAAAACTACACACTGCGTGTTGTACCACCAAATAGCGAGACGTTCAGAGGTGGTGATCTAGATTGCTGTACACACCGGTACCCAGCAGCATGTCCCCTTGCATTGATGGTTGCCTGTATTCGTCGTGGCATACTGTCCACAAGTTTATCAAGGCGCTGTTGGTCCAGATTGTCTCACTCCTCAACGGACATCCGGCTTGGATCCCTCAGAACGGTCGGTGGGTCACGTCGTCTATAAACAGCCCTTTTCAATCTATGCCAGGCATGTCTGGAGAACATGCTGGCCACTTTAGTCGAGCAATGTCGTTATCCTGAAGGAAATCATTCACAAGATGTGCATGATGGGACTCGAATTGTCGTCCATGAAGACGAATGCCTCGCCAATATGATGCCTATATGGTTGCACTAACGGTCGGAAGATGGCATTCACGTATCGTACAGCCCTTACGGCGCCTTCCGTACCTCGGCTGCACATAATGCCACCCCAAAACAACAGGAGTGCAGTCGCTGGACAGCGTGTCAAGGCTTGCAGCCTGACCGGATTGCCTCCAAACACTTCTCCGACGATTATGTGGTTGATGGCATATGTGACACTAATCGGTGAGGAGAACGCTATGCCAATCCTGAGAGGTCCATTCGGCATGTTGTTGGACCCATCTGTACCACGCTGCATGTTGTCGCGGTTGCAAAGATGGACCTCGCCATGGACGTCGGGGGTGAAGTTGTCGATCACGCAGCATATTGCACACAATCGTAACACGACGTCCTGTGGCTGTACGAAAAACATTATTCAACATGGTGGCGTTGCTACACGTTTCCTCCAAGCCATAATCCATAGATAGAGGTCATCCACTGCAGCAGTAGCTCTTGGGCGGCCTGAGCGAGGCATGTCATCCACAGCTCCTGCCTCTCTGTATCTCCTCCATTTGCGAACAACATCGCTTTGGTTCATACTGAGACGCGTGGACACTCCCCTTGTTGATAGCCCTTCCTGGCACAAAGTAACAATGCGGACGCGATCGAACAGCGGTACTGACCGTGTAGGCATGGTTGAATTACAGACAATACGAGCCATGTACCTCCTTCCTGGTGGAATGATTGGAACTGATCGGCTGTCAGACACCCTCCGTCTAATAGGCGCTGCTCATGCATGGTTGTTTACATCTTTGGGCGAGTTTAGTGACTGTTTCCGTATGTATTTCAATTCATTACTGAGCTTCTAAACTCTTAAGAAGCTCTTGACGTTAGATGACTTTTTCGAATTTTGCTGTTAAGTGTATCCATACAATTGATAAAAATGTATGTATGTATTTGTTTATGTTCCACATCTCCTAAACCAATGGACCGATATCAACCAAACTTGGTACACATATCCGTTATTGTCATTCAACAGCCACTTTGGTGGTAAGAACCACCTACCTATCACAGTTAAGGAGATATGACGTCATAAACAATGAGATGCGTACGTAAAATGCCACATCATGTATGACATTGAAATTTATTACTCCTTTGCTGCTCTCTCTGTTCACAATATATTACGCATACAGTATCCACACATGCTGCCGAATGTACTTCCATAAATATGTCGTTGTACGACACATAGTTAAAGAGATATGATGTCATAAACAATGAGATGTTTGGAAAAATGCCGCTTCATGCACGAAATTTTAATACATGCATTCTTTAGTAATTAGACACTCCTGCAATCGAGGCAAGAAAATCCCTGACACCTGGCAGCACTTTCAACTGCAAAGCACAAAAGGCTGTAGATGAAAACGATAGCTGTCTATAGAGCTATCAAGAGACGTTGCTATAGAGACGTTTACAAAATCGCGTTTTAGACGCGCGATGCAGCTGCTCTCAGATCCGCCAGGGTAACCGAGAGCGCTAAGGCGCTGCTTCCTGGATTCTGGCAGGCACGCCGGCCCCGGATCGAATCCGCCCAGTGGATTAACGACGTAGGACCGTTGTACCGGCCAACCTGGATGTGGTTTTTAGGCGGTTTTCCACATCCCCCTAGGTGAATACCGGGTTCGTCCCCATGTTTCGCCTCAGTTACACGACCCACAGACATTTGCAACACATTCGCACTATTCCATGGCTTACATTAGACACAGGCAGCTGGGATACACTAATTCCTTCCCGGTAGTTACGGGATTAACGACGTAGGGCCGTTGTGCCAGCCAGCCTGGATGTGGTTTTTAGGTGGTTTTCCACATCCCCCTAGGTGAATGCCGGGCTGGTCCCCATGTTCCGCCTCAGTTACACGACCCACAGACATCTGCAACACATTCGCACTATTCCATGGCTTACATTGGACACAGACAGCTGGGGTACACTAATTCCTTCCCGGTAGTTACGAGGTGGCGGCAGGAAGGGCATCCGGCCACCCCTTAAACTTACCGTTCCACGTCCGATTAACCATGGCCGACCCTGCGTAACTGCGGGACAAGCTTCAGGCAAAGTAAGAAAGAAAGAAAGATGCAGCTGCTCTCAGCGAACAGGAACTGTTTCATAATTTCGGAGGGACTGAAAATGAAATTTTTTCGGTATTACTCTACGAATACCGTTCCTTCTTGTTTTCATTTCTAATAGAAAACTGAGAAAATGAATACCCGTGCAATATCGGGTTTTGCACCAATACTTGGTTCGGGCCGCAGTTTGTCTACCAATGAACTACAGGACTTACGAGCAGCTAAGACAACCAGTCTTGAAAGCCTTTATTGTATGGTTACTGAAAATTCTTCACTATCTCGTCATAAGAAATCGGACAGCACTATGTAATACGGAACGGACGACTAGATACCAAGATAGGCCAGTATTAAAGGAAGCGGGCAGTACTGAAGTTGTCAGTAGAGACGCAGTAACAGCAGAATAGATTGGTCAGCAGAGCTCAATGACTTCGAATGAGTACTAGTTATTGGATGACATCTGAGTAATAAATCTATCAGGAGTGTTTTATATGGCCATTCCACTTAAGGTCGCTGTGGATAGTTACACCAAGATATTTTATGGCAGACGCTGTCTCCAGCTGTTTGTCATCAATAGTGTAGCTGTACAGTAGTGGATTTCTTTTCCTATGTATGCGCAATATGTTACATTTGTTTACGTTCAGGGTCAACTGCCAGAGCCTGCACCATTCATCAGTTCTCTGCAGGTCGTTCTGCAAATTCTTACTATCTTCTGGCGTTGCTACTTTGGTATAGACAACAGCATCATATGCGAATAGCCTTAAAGAGCATCCGACGTTTCCTACTAGATCATTTATGTATATTGAAAACAGCAACGGTCCTGTCACACTTCCCTGTGGCATTCCGGATATTACCTTTACATCTGCTGATATTGTTCCATTAAGAGCGATGTGTTAAGTTCTATCTGCAACAAAGTCTTGAATCCAATCGCAAGTCTTTTCCGATACTCGGGAAGTTCGTATTTTTTTCATTAAACGGCAATGCGGGACGGTCTTCAAATGGTTCAAATGGCTCTGAGGACTATGGGACTTAACATCAATGGTCATCAGTCCCCTAGAACTTAGAACTACTTAAACCTAACAAACCTAAGGACATCACACAACACCCCGTCATCACGAGGCAAAGAAAATCCCTGACCCCGCCGGGAATCGAACCCGGGAACCCGGGCGTGGGAAGCGAGAACGCTACCGCACGACCACGAGCTGCGGACCGGGACGGTGTAAAGTGCCTAAATGAAATCAGGGAACAAGGCATCAACCTGAGCGTCGTTGTCCACTGCGCTGTGGATCTCATGGAGGAACAGAGAGAGCTGAGTTTTGCAGGATCTCTGTTTGCGGAATCCATGTCGATTTTTATAGAGGAGATTTTCATTTTCCAAAAACGTCATAATTTTTTAGCGTAAAACATAATTCTACAACAGACTGACGTCGACGATATAGGTCTATAATTGTATGGATCTGTCTTACGACCTTTATTAAAAATGGGAATGACCTGCGCTTTTTCTTGTGTAAAGAGTGACACCACTGGATAGTGGATGACAGCAAATGAGTCATTTGGAGTCGCCAAACACGCTGTACCCTATGGCAATCTGATGCGACGGGCTACGTCTGGCAACTGCCTAGAGGGCGTTACCTGTCGCTGTGGTAGCGCCAACAGTGAAGTTCGAAGAGATCCTTTACGCTGTCGAGTTCTTTCCGTGGTTAGTGTGTAGTCTGCTTTGTTCAGAAAACGGTAAATGCATCACGAGATGCACGTATTTTGCAGCACTGATAGGAAAGATTCTTGTTTGTATCAGCATGAGAATGCACCCTTTCATAAAGAAGAATTTGTGGAGCAATGGTTTGTGGACAACAACATTCCTGGACATGTATCCAATGGAACACCTATGGGATGAGTTAGAAAGTCGACCGCACTAAATACTATGCGTCCAGCATCACTGTCTTCTCTAGTTTCGGCAATTGAGGAAGAATGGACCTGCCATTCCCCCACAGACATTTAGATACACTATGTGATCAAACGTATGCGGACACCTGGCTGAAAATGACTTTCAAGATCGTGACGCCCTCTATCGGTAATGCTGGAATTCAGTATGGTGTTGGACCACCCTTAGCCTTGACGACAGCTTCCATATGAAAGCAGGCATACGTTCAGCCAGGTGCTGGAAGGTTTCTTGGGGTATGGCAGCCCATTCTTCACGGAGTGCTGCACTGAGGAGAGGTATCGATGTCTGTCGGTGGGGCCTGACACGAAGTCGGCGTTCCAAAACATCCCAAAGGAGTTCTGTAGGATTCAGGTCAGGACTCTGTGCAGGCCAGTCCATTACAGGGACGTTATTGTTGTGTAACCACTCCTCCACAGACCGTGGTTTATGAACAGGTGCTAGTCAGTGTTGAAAGATTTAATCACCATCCCCGAATTGCTCTTCAACAGTGGGAAGGAAGAAGGTGCTTAAAGCATCAATGTCAGCCTGTGCTGTGATAGTGCCACCAAAACATCAAGTGGTGGAAGCCCCCTCCATGAAAAAAAAACAGGATCACACCATAACACCAACACCTCCGAATTTTAATGTTGGCAGTACACACGCTGGCAGAGGACGTTCACCAGGGATTCGTCATACCAACACCCTGCCATCGGATGGCCACATTGTTTAGCATGATTTGTCACACCACACAACCTTTCTTTACTGTTCAATTGTCCAATGTTTACGCTCCTTACACCAAGTGAGGCGTCGTTTGGCGTTTACTGGCGTGATGTTTGGCTTATGAGCAGCCGCTCGACCATGAAGTCCAGATTTTCTCACCTTCCTCCTATCTGCCATGGTACTTGCAGTGGATCCTGATGCAACTTGGAATTCCTGTGTGATGGTCTGGATAGATGTATGCCTATTACATATAACGACCCTCTTCAAGTGTCGGCGGTGTCTGTCAGTCAATGACAGACGAGGCTGTCCTGTATGCTTTTTTGCTGTAAGTGTCCCTTTACGTTTCCACTTCACTATCACATTGGGAACAGTGGATCTAGGGATCTGCGTAGTAAGGTATGACACAAGTAACACCCAATCACCTGACCACGTTCGAAGCCCGTGAGTTCCGCCGAGCTCCCCATTCTGCTCTCTCACGATGTCTATTGAGGCCGCTGATATGGAGTACCTGGCAGTAGGTGGTAGCACAATGCACCTAATAAGGAAAACGTATGTTTTAGGGGGTGTCCGGATATTTTTGATCACATAGTGTACCTCATTGGAAGTGTCTCCAGCAAAATTCAGGGCGATGTAAAGGTACAGGGTGGCGACACCCCATGTTAATACCCACTAACAGGTCTCCAGGTACTTTGGATCAGACAGTGTACTAAGAATGAAGATAAGAGCTCAAGTTTCCGTGGACGAGATCATTGAGACAGATCACAAGCTTGTATTGGAGAGGCGTAGGGACGGCTGGACGGGATTTGAACCACCTTCCCCCCGAATAAGAGATCAGGACTGGGCCACCTCACTTGGACAGTCAGTACACTGTCTGGAGTCTTGAAAGCATTATGTATCTTGCTAGTGTTACATGCATCGGCGACAGAAAGAGTTTCGTATCAGAAATGTACATAAATGTGGTGGTAACATTAATGCACAATGAAGAACACATTGCAGTCTGTACCTGGATTTCCGTGGAATCTTTCGTACACTGTACGCCCAGCCCGCTCGGTCGCGTATTGATGCCTCCGTCTTGGGGTGATTCGAGGGTCCCCTGAAACCCGTGGCGCGGCATGTATTTCAAGAAGTCCTGGGGTGGGTCACAGCATCTCCTACGCTGAGCGTTTGGTGTCACCCCAGACTGGAACGTTACTGGTCGGCCGCCTCCAGCTGTCCCTCCGGCTGGAGCCTGCGGTGCAAGTTGGGGTTGGCGCTGTGGCGGTCGCGGCTCCTCTTGGACGGGAAGGTGGCCGAGCAGCCGGGCACGGTGCAGCCGTGCTGAAGCCGCAGGTGCACGTTGCGGTAATGCGTCTTCACGCAGAAGTGGTTCAGGAACACCTTCCCGCACCCTAGGCACCTGCGCGGATTCTCTTTGTCCATCGGTATCTCCCTGCTCGGCGTGTCGCGGTTCTCCTCTAATGGTTCTGACGTCTCAATCTGAGAAGCCAAACAAGCTTCATCCGAGTTTTGCCCCTTGCTCTGCTTGGGGGTATCCTCAAGAACCCGCATCTTCAGTTGGTCGTCTATACATGTCTTTTCATCAACCTCACTGTTTGGATCACTACAGTCTCTGGTAACTTCGCCAACTTCTGTTGCGATGCACTTCTCCGGCTCCACGTTGATAAAATTTCTCGTATCTCTAGGAACAACCTCTCTACCACTTCGTGCTTCCTCGTTGTCCTTCACATCCGAAACTAATTCACTATATGATTCCAGACAGCTGTAATCATCCATCCCACTTTCTGGTATTTTACAGTTGTCTTCAACACAGCCCTCTTCATTTTCTGGACTCTGCTCCGATTTCCGAGTACACAGATTAGTATCGATATCTGATACATCGCCGACTGGTACACATCGATCTTTCTCCTCCCGAACTTCTGATGTCTCTTCTGTGTGACTGATGACTGCGACACATTTCTGCTGGTCTGATCGTCCTGCATCATATGTTCCATCTGTGATAGTTTGTTCGACACATTCGTTGAAATCCCTTTCACTTGCGACAGACTCTAAGGACAGTACGTGAGTCCTTTTTGGGCACGACCCGTAGCGTGTCGGATTTCGACTTTTTCGTTTACGCACTCCCCTCAGGGGTAATTGCTCGCTGGCTTTGCTCAAATCCTCTCTTACGCACGTCCTTTTTACGTCACTTAACTCCTCCTTAGCAAGGTTATCAAGGTGAGTGTCTTCACTTCTGCACTCAGTTTTCACATCAGTAAACTCCTCCTTAAGTTGGTTTTCTTCGTAAGGGCCTTGTGAAAACTTCTGCTTATCGGTGTACGGATGACAAAGACTTGCACTGAAACTAAACGGCACTGACGAATTTTCCTCGTCTTTCTCGTACTCGCCATATGGTTCATCGATTTTCTCAGTCTTAATGGCAACACCATTGGTAAGTGGCCGTAAACGTATGTTATCCGATGCTCCATCGGCGTTTTGATACCAGCTGTCTTCTATCTTCTCGTCATACCTGCAGGAAGAGAACATTAAATCAGCATTAATAGTAGCAAAGTTGATGTACTAATGACAAAACAGTATTAGCATTATAACGCATAGGGCGACTAGTAACTGAACTGGAGAGCTTACTAAAGTGCTACTGTTTGTGTCCACTGTGAAAATTCGCCATAAGCCCCTGCAAGTGAAACGAGTTATTTATGTGAAATAGCTAAAGACTGAAGGTTAATCCTTCGTTGTACTTTTCACTAGTTTCCACCTTGGCAATGAGCATGTGTAGGATTCAGTTTTTGGAACCACAGTTCTAACTGCCAGGAAGTTTCAAATCAGTTCAGATTTCGCTGCAGAGTGACAACGTTATTCAGCAAAAAATCCCCTCTTCTGTGCTAACTGACTTATCCGCAATATCATTTCTCAGAAACTATTTCTGAACGACCGCAAATATTTTGTTAGTGGCGATCCTTTTCACATTGCATGAAACAGTAGTATTCGCGAACTGCCCCATGCAACTTCTGACGTTATACACTACATCATTAATTTATAACGTATTGGGATTAGTATAGGGCTTGTAACACTTACCTGAGGTACCCCTGAAGTTACTTTTATAGGTATACATTTAGTTGTGTTAACGACAAGTTGAGTTCGCTATGCTGGGAAGATATAAAAATATATACGTAAACATAGTCTTCCGCGTACGTTGTCACAGTCACAGTTGAAAAGCACGCTGAAGATGCCCATTTGTAGTGCTGACCGATACATCGGAGAATTTTACGTGTTGACAATGCGGTTATATGTCCAGAAGAACTTTACTGAATGTCACAAATACAATTTGATATTTGGTAAACTGCTATTTTCTTTACTGTTGCTGTTGTGGTCTGATACAGGTAGTCTGTCCAGCGTAAGGCACTTCATCACTGTGTAATTCCTGCACACTATACCCATTTGAACCTGCATACTGTAGGCCAGCCGTGGTCTCCTTCTGCAGCTTAGTAATTCCCTCCTCTCCTCCCCCCACACCATACACTTCCTTCCATAACCAAACTGACGATTCCTTGATGTCTCATCAGAACATGTCTTGCCAAGCCCCCCTTCTTTTAATAAAGTTGTGCTAGAAAATTCAGTGGCACCTCATTGGTTATTGGATGTACCCATATGATTTCCAACATTCTTCTATAGCACCACATTTCAAAAGATTCCGATCTAATCTTGTCTGAACTGCTTATCATTCACTTTCAGCTTCAGTACAACGCTACACGACGTTGAAATATCTTTGGAGAAGTTTTCCTAACATATTTGTATTCGATGTTAACAAACTGCGCTTTTACAGAAATGCTTGCCTTATTATTGCCTGTCTGCATATATCCTCTCTACTTTCACCAGTTTTGCTGCTCAAATAGCAAAACTCATCTGTTACTTTTAGTATCTCGTTTCATAATCCAATTATCGCCTAATTTAAAGCGCCAACATTCCATTACTCTCGTTTTATTTTCGTTGGTAATCATCTTTTAACTTCCTTTCGAAACAGTTTCCATCCCGTTCAACTGTTCTTACACGTCTTTTGCCGTCTCGTATTGGAATTCCATCGGCAGACAGTAAATTTTTTATTTATTCTTTCTCAACTTCAATTGTCTTTCATAATTTTTTCTTAGTATGCTTTACTGCTTCCACAATGCCCAGGTGGAATAACACTGGCGATAGGGTAGAAAATTCCCTCAATCCTTTGTTAATCACTGCTTCTCTTTCATGTCCTCCGAGTCTTATAACTGCAGTCTGGTCTCTCTGCAAGTTTTATATACATTTCGCTCCGTGTATTTTATCCATGATTCATAAACTTATTGCCATTTAACGGTTTAATAGTCTGGTTCGACAACGGATGTTGGGTTCCGTGTTCCGGGTTCCTTAGCTCTTATGACTTATTTACATGTCACCTGAGAATGTGATTTTCAGTGCCACGAAACCGGTTGTGATCTGATAACAGAAAGATAAGTACGGCGGGAGCGGCATCTTGACACTCAAGACGATTAGTCATAGCTGTGGTTTCCCTGTGTACAAGGTTTTCTGCTACAAAAGTAAAGTGGCCTTTCTTTGACCAATTTTTTAGCACAAGCTGTAACGGTAGTATGGCCTTGCGTGTTTCTACATTTCTCTGGAACCCAAACTAATCTTCTCTGAGACGGCCTTTACCGGCTTCTCCATTCCTCGGTAAATGAATTAGGTCAACTGTGGTACAGGAATTATTGCATTCTACTTGAAGTCTGATGATATTTATCTTGTCTCATACGACTTGCACATCAGGTGGGAATAGTTATGTCATCGCTGGCCTCTGTAACACTCTAATAATTCTGAATAAATGTCGTATATTCCATGGGTCTTTTCTCGACTTAAGCCTTGAAGAGCTCTGTCAATTATTTCTGGTATTATCATATATCCCATCTCATTTTCACTTAATTCCTCTTTCTTTATGTGATTTTTGTTTCCCTTATATAGCCTCTCTTTGTGCTTCTTCCACCTTTCAGCTTTTACATCTTTGTTTTTATTTCTCGTGGGCCCTAAGCGTTGTAAACCTTTTGTAAAGACATTAAATAATTTTCAACAATAACGCTGCTATAATAGTATTTTATTCAGCTGTTGTTGTGGCTCTGAGCTCATGTCGACAACCTAGTCATTTTCAAGCTGTCGGCAAATCATATGAGATTTTGGTACACAATTTTTGTACGTTTTCATTAGTTATAAATTAGGTTATAATTTTTACTTTACAATTTGGAAGTAATTATGTCCCTAGCACGTTGTCATGGCCGGTACTGTCGGAGTGTATTCCACGTTAACAAGTTGATGGAAATTTATTAATCTGCAGTTGCTAACCACTATTTGTGATATGTTTGATTTGTTTTTAAAATTGAGAGCTTCTGTTGACAGCTTGCTAACGATGTACTATGCTTACATCCCTGATATGTTAACCTATGGATTTGAGTGCTACTGTAGCGACCGCTACACGCGTCGATTGTTGTATTCGCGCACGTACACATGGTCCGCGCCATCCGGCGACGCTGTTGCTGTGAAGTGCTGTAGTGACTGTTAAGTTGTGACGTGTGTTAACAAGTGAATGACGGCAACCGCTGAGGTCTGGGCTGGCCACCAGGGGCACTCTGTTCTTTTGCGTTTCATACGGTCTCTGTTTGCTCTTTGGAGTGTTAATTCTGAAATCTTTTTTGTATATTTTTTTGTTTTTGTTGCCGGGTTTTGGAGTCGCTTTTAACAACTAACCTACCTAGCTCTTTAATTGTTCGACGTTACAATGAGGCTGCAGCCAGTACATCTTCGGTATACATAACTGAATATTATTTCAAGTACAGGATCTTCAGGTGCAATCATCTTGTCAATATCATCATCTTTGTATTATTTATTTGTGATTTTATCTTTAAATATGTGATGTGATTTCATCTCTGGTTTACTAATCTACGGATCTGTGTGGTATTATCATCTCAGTATTGTTTACAGGTGGTATTAACTTTGCCTAAATTGTTTACTGTAATCATCGGCACGATCACGAACAAACCATTTAGGCAAAGGTAATACCACTAGTAAATAATACAACGATGATAATATCACACAAATCCATATATTAATAAACCAGGAATATACCCACAGTACATCGTAACCAGCTGTCAACAGAAACAGCCAGCTTTTAAAAACGAATCAGACATCTTATTACTACTGTTCAGCAACTGCAGACTAATAAAAATCCACCAACTTATTAACATATAATAAATTTTGACAGCACCAGCGATTACGAAGTGCTAAGGATGTAAGTACTTCGAAATTGAACTGTAAGAGTAATAACTTGATAGTGACCATGGTGTTGATATCAGCTCATAGCCAGAAGAACAGCTGAATGAAATACTATTATAAGAACTTCACTGATTAAAATTATTTAATGTCTTTCCCTTTTTTGCTTGGTACTGGTTTCCATTCTAAACTCTTAAGGTGCTTCTATTTTCTCCAAAGGTCTCTTTGAGTTTTTTTTAAGGGTCGAATCTATTTTTGTAAGTTTATAGTCAGTTTTGTGTTGTACTTAGAACACACTCACTGTGCACTGACGTGTGAATGTCACTGTTCTACTGACACTATTGTACATGCCGCTGGTTGTATTGTGTTTGTCATTTTGGGTTTTTCTTTTACTTTAAGTATGTCTGTCTTTATGCTACATTTATCTTATTGTTGTATAATGATTAGATTAGATTTACTTTCATTCCAATTAATACATAGTGAGGAGGTCCTCCAAGATGTAGAACATGTCAAGAAAACAATAATACATGACAAATATTTACAACTAAAACAAAAAAGCTAATGTGCCTTCCACAGATCTCAAGTGGAATGATCGTCATTTTTTTTATGCACACTATATGAAAGGTTCATTTTACAACACGCATTTACCGAGATCGCATTAATGCACTGAATTTAAAATTTAAGAAAAAAATGTTTTTTTTATTTGTAAGATAATAAACATATAATAGAACTACTGCAATACTTATTTACAATGAACACATGACTGCACTGAAATGGTGCAGGAGTTAGATTGTAATAAGTTGGTCCTACGGAGCAATTCATCAATGGAGTAGAAGGAGTTGGCCACCAATAAATTCTTTAGGCTTCTCTTAAACTGAATTTCATTGGTTCTTAAGCAGTTTATGGCTGCTGGCAAGTTTCTGAAAATGTGTGTTCCTGAGTATTGTACACCATTTTGTACAAGAGTAAGTGACTTTTAAACCTTCTGGAGATTATTCTTATTTCTAGTATTGATTCCAAGAACTGAGCTGTTGGTTTGAAAAAGTGATATATTTTTGAGGACAAATTTCATTAAGGAATAAATATATTGGGAAGCAGTAGTTAGTATCCCTAGATCACTAAACAGGCCTCTGCAGGATGTTCTTGAGTTCACACCACATGTAGCTGTTATTGCATGTTTGTGCGCCCAGAAAACTTTAGCTTGACTTCATGTATTACCCCAAAAAATAATCCCATATGACGTTATGGAGTGAAAGTAAGCACAGCATGTCAGTTTTTTCAATTTTATATCTCCTGTGTCTGACAGAATTCGCGTTGCAAATAGAGATTTGTTGAGACACTTCAGCAGTGCTCCTCCAGTTGAATTTATTATCAAGCTGTAATCCCAAGAATTTAACACTGTCCACTTCTTCTATCTTATTGTCATCGTATGTTAGGCATATACTCGTGGGGCACGCCTCACACGTTCTGAACTGCATGCAGTGTGTTTTTTCAAAGTTTAGTGACAAAAAATTGGCTAGGACCCAGTGATTAATCTCCACAAGTATTTTACTAGCTGATATTTCTAAGACTACACTTGATTTGCTGTTTATTGCAATGTTCGTATCGCAGGCAAACAAAACAAACATGGCATTTGTTAATGTTACTGATGAAAGGTCATTGCCACACACAAGAAAAAGTAAGGGCCCTAAGATGGAACCTTGTGGGACCCCACATGTGATTAGTTCCCAGTTAGATGATGCCTAATAGCTTAATATGTGACTCTTTCCTAATAACACCCTTTGTTTCCTTCTAGAGAAATAGATTATACCATAATATTCTAATTTACTTAAAAGGATATTGTAATTTATGCAGTCAAATGCCTTTGACAGATCACAAATATATCATTTGCCTACAATTTTTTGTCTAATGAATAAAGTACATTTTCACTGTAAGTGTAGATAACCTTCACAATATCAGAACCCTTTATAAATCCGAACTGCGACTTTGACAGTATATTATTTGTGAGACGATGGTTTTTCTTAAATTTTTGAGAATGCTGGCAAATGTGAAACTGTAGGGAAATTTGATGCTATTTCTTTATCTCCCTTCTTAAACAGTGGCTTAACTCTAAAATATTTCAACGATTCAGGAAATATTCCGCTGATAAACGACTGGTTACACAGATAGCGTAATGTTACTGAACTCACAATCACATTCTTTAATTAACTTTGTTGATATTTCATCATACCCACTAGATGTTTTGGATTTTAAAGGTTTTGTGATAGGCATTAATTCTGCTGGGTTAGTGAGGGTCAAATTCATACTAAGGAAGTTACTTGAAATGTCTGGCCTGAGGTATCCCATTGCAGCATCTACAGAACCTGACAACCCTATCTCAGTAACATTTATAAAATGTTTATTACAAAGTTCTGCGACACTGTACACATCTGTCACCAATGTATCATTTACTCTTAGTGCTATTTGCCCCTCTTCATGTCTGGTTTCACCAGTCTCCTCCTTCACTATATCCCATACTGTCTTTATTTTGTTATCAGACTATCTTTCCCTTGTAATATATTTGTTTTGATGGCTGCCTTACAGTCTGTAATATTTTGCAGTCTTTCTTGTAATGTGCTGTAGCATCAACATCAGAACTGTTTCTGATTGACAGATACAGTTTTCTTTTTGTTTTACAAGATACCTCTATTCCTAGAGTAATCCATGGCTTCTTTGTAGACATTGCTCTAACCTTGGTTAGTTTTGGGGGACAACAGCGTTCAAATAAGGTAAGCACTTTATTAGCAGAAGTGTTATATATTTCATTCATGCCATGAGCACTGTAAACATCACTCCAGTGAATGTGTCTGAGGAGTGTCTTAAAATTATCAGTTTTTGGCTTATTGATTACCCTCTTGAGTTCAGATTTAACAGATTTTATATCCTGTTCAGTATCAACATTTAACAGATGGAACTGCATGTCACGGTCTGACAGGCCACTGACTATTGGTTTTGTAATATAATTTTGTTCATTGCACTCTTCTACAAAAATATTATCAATGGCTTTTGTGAGTAATTGGCTACTCTAGTTGAGACCTTTACAGTGGGAATTAAGTTGAATGATAGCGTTACTAACTCACATAAGTTCTTATTGGGAGAGCCTTTAAGGAAATCTACACTGATGTCACCAGCAACCACTATTTCTTTTTTTGGTTGCTAAATGGGCCAGTACAGCTTCAAGGTGGTTTATGAACAGATGAAAATTACCTCCAGCTGCTCGATATACACGTAATATTATGAAGGATTTTTTATGAAATTCTACTACTGTTGCACATGCTTCTATATGCTGTTCTCGGCCAAATTTATGAATGTCTATGTTCTTAAATTTATGACAGTTCCTGATGAATATGGCAACTCCTCATTTCTCCATTTATCCTCTACAAAAGTAAGATACTAAACTAAATCCTGTAGCACTTAAAAGTTCTATGCCAGTGGTCACATGATGTTCAGAGAGGCAGATTATGTCAGCTGGGTTTGAGGACCATAATTCATCTATGCAGATAATTAATTAATTAATTTTATTTCTCGGTCTTCGAATATTTTAATACAATAAAGATAGCTGACATTTCAGATTGACTCAGTTAAAATTGGGTAGAGTAGAAATTTCTGCTGATTGTTGAAAATTGTTAACCAACAGCTGTTTATGCTGATGTAACTGAAGGTTTGTTTCAATCCTAACCTCCCTTAAAACTTGGTTTCTTTCTGTCATCCCACCCCTAAGAAACGGCCTTTTCTTAACCCTTTCACCACTGATATATTATGACTCATGATAGTGCCTCTCCAGCAAGTTTACCTTTCCCTTTCCTGTTGAGGTGAAGGCCATGCCTATTATAATTCCACTTATTGAGCCAATCAACAGGAACCACACCAATGTGTTACCCTGCATCTGACATACGCGTTCCAACTCCAGATTAACTCTTCTGACAGAAGAGTTGGAATGAGGTCAACTATGGCGCCCAAGAACAAACAGAACCTCAACACTAGTACGCTTCGATTGTAATGCAGTCTTTTCCAGGTCACACTCTACACTGTGTTTTCCTTAGGGAAATCTCTGCAAAGTGATCCTAAATCCTCTGTCACCTGCTCTAGACCAGCATTAGGTTTAAAAAAAATTGGTGACCTAGAATTCTGATTCTAGTTCATTCTGCAAAAGTTGGAACCTCTTCCATAAGAACAACACTTTCTTTCCCTTTACTGATTTTCCTACATTCTTACTTTCCAATTTCCTGCTGAAAGTTTGTTGTGCCCAGCCTACACCTGCAACTGCTGTAGGGTCACCAGCTTCTAACTGAAGCGACAGGTCAAATCTATTTTCCACGTTCACCAAGAAGCATTCTAGGCCACTTCCTCCTGTTGCCTCTTGCCACTTCCCATCTCTCTTTACCCTTTTCCCTCCGTAAACTGTCAAGATCTCCCTTGGCCTTGTCTATTTTCCGGAAATGTGAGTTAAATAATGAAGAGGTACGCTGCAGTTAAATTGCTGGAGAGAGCAAAGAACAGTTAAACGAAATTCTACAGATTTGATGCGGCGAAACGAAAACAGAAAGTACGACTACACGACATTTTCGCGTTTTCTGCTATATTACGTAAAGTAAAGTGAAACCTTTGATGGTACGCTTAAAAATCACACTAATACACCTATTTACCACGTAATCAGTACTATACTATACCTATTTACCGCGTAATCAGTACTATACTAAATGTTATTTGGAATTTTGTTATTCAGCTATTGGTTATACTTACTGTTTGTTGTATGGTGTTTGCCCTTTGACGTTTTGTCTTTTACTATATGAACATATGCATGTTTATGATAATGTTGCTATATAGTGCTGTTTGCAATTCTGCTCCAATGCCATTGTCATCACTGCCGCTGGCTGTTTGTTGTATGTCTAATTGCACTTTTTATTTACTTTAAGAGAGCGTTTGTATGCTTGATACGTGGGGAGGCGCCGGCGCCAGTGATTTCTCCGTTCGATTCACCCGGATTGATTGTTTCCCTCTGGCGTTGCTTATCTTTGCCTCGTTGGCCGGTGGTGGTGCTGGTGGGCTGGCGGGCAGACTGGGTTTTCGCTTCGTAACGGCCGGTACGTGTCGCTCCACGGAGAGTGAAACTTGTGTTTGCGTGGAATTAGCTGGATTTGACCGCTGTATGTGGCTCGGAGTGCGGAAACGGGCCTGTTATTGCAAGTTCGTGAGGCGTGACTGGGCCGTGGTCTTCTACATAGGACGCTGAGCAATGTGTTATTCATTTTGCCTAGTGGAGTCTATTGAAGAAGTAGACATTCAAGCTTCTAGTTTTGCATGCGGGCCTACCCGTGTTAACACTAGCTTCTACCTTTTCTTATGAGTGGAAGTATTGTATTGGAACTGTGACGTACTGGTGTAATTAAATTATGCCTTGTATTATCGTTGCCATTTTGAAACTAGTCTGTTTGTGCTGGGGCAGTTTTACATATTTTGAAAACTGAAGTCTACAGTTAATGCTTTTAACCATTTTTAATTTGCCTTTGTCTTGATGTGATCTATCTTTGCAGGATCTTATCTTACTATATTCTGGGGCTGTTAACATTGTTTCTTTTGGCTGTGGCTGTGTGTTTGTGCTTTTCTGTTGCAGCACTGCAGCGGGCATCTAGTCCATGTCTAAATCCATGTCCGGAGTACGACGTCTTGGCCGACCAGTACCAGAGGGAATGGAGGTTCTTTTGGCCGCCGGGAAAAATGGCAATCGATACGGCGGCCACTGAGTTTTTCGAGTTGCAGTGAGTGGGGATCTTGCATTAAGTTTCCTCTGCATTGGGACGCCAAGGTGTCTGTTCCGTTTGCTATACTGCTTATACAGTTACCTTTTATTATTGAAGCGGTTACAGTAAGATCGAAGCTATAAGAAGTTCTTGTTTGCAAGTAATTCAGTCAGAAAGCTTTTGTGTAATGTATTTTTAACTTGTGTCTCCGGTTCAAAAGAAACTTATTTCACCTTTATTATTAAAGTGCCCTTTGTTAAATGGAACTGATTTTACCTTTTATTATTGAAGCACTTACAGTTAGTAGAGAACTTATAAGAAGTTCTTGTTTGCACTTAATTCAATTAGAAAGGTATTGTGTAATGGATTTTTCTGACTTGTGAGTAAGAGACACTTGTACAAAATTTTTGTGTAAATACTGTGCCATTTGGGTTAAACTTTTGATCAGTAAATAAATATGTTGTATCTTCCAAGTCCTCTGTACTTATTATTTCACTTGTCACCGGTTTGCACGTAACCACCACGTTGCAATGCTCATTTTGTAATTTTGCGTTCTTTCACTTTTTGGGATTATGTTTTCTTTGCCACATTAATAAGCAGTGTTGGCTGTATGGTCCTTGTAATCCAAAGTCAGATTAAAAAATTAAAGAGAAAAAAACTCACTTGTGCGTGGAGAGGTCGACGCAGCCGCCGGCCACGGTGGCGGCGGCCGCAGGGGCGACCAGCGGCAGCGCGTGCAAGCGCCCGGGGCGGCCCTCCTGCGGCGAAGTCCTGCGTTTGAAGCCCGGCGAGTGCAGCTTGGGGTTGGGGTTGGCGCTGTGCCGGTTGCGGGAGCGCCGCGAGCTGAACATCATGTTGCAGCCCTCCACCTGCAGACAACCGAGCCGAGCCGCTAAGATAACGAGGTAGTGCAGCGGGCATTTGTATTTTGGGAACATAATATACAACAGAAAATACGCTGACCGACAAAGAAACTGGTATAGGCACGCGTATTCAAATACAGACATATCTAAATAGGCAGAATACAGGGCTGCGGTGGGCAACGTCTACAATGTCAACAAGTGCCTGGTGCAGTTGTTAGAATGGTTACCGCTGCTACAATGGCACGTTATCAAGATTTAAATGACTTAATGTTGAGTTAGAGTCGGCGCAGGAGCGATGGGACACAGAATCTCCGAGGTAGAGATGAAGTGGGGATTTTCCTGTACGAACATTTCACAAATTTACCGTGAATATCCGGATTCCAATAAAACATCAAATCTCCGACATCGCTGCTGCCGGAAAAAGAACCTGCAAGAACAGGAGCAACGACGACTGAAGGGAATCGCTTTATTTGACAGAAGTGCAACCCTTCCGCAGATTGCTACAGTTTTCAATGCTGGGTCACCAACAAGGGTCAGCGTGCGGAACGTTCAACGAAACATCATCGATATGGGCTTTCAGAGCGGAAGGCACTCTCGTATACCCTTGATGACTGCACGACACAACGCTTTACGCTTCGCCTGGGCCAGTCAAGATCGACATTGCACTGTTGATGACTGGTCGGACGAGTCTCGTTTCAAATTGCATCGAGCGGATGGACGTGTACGGGTATGGAGGCAACCTCATGCATCCATGGACCCTGCATCTCAGCAAGCTAGTGGAGACTCTATAATGGCGTGGGGCGTGTGCAGTTGGAGTGATATGGAACCCCTGATACGTCTAATACGAATCTCACAGGTCGCACGTACGTAAGCATCCTGTCGGATCACCTGCATCCATTCATGTCCACTGCAAATTCCGACGGAATTGGGCAATTCCAGCAGGACAATGCTACATCCCACACGTCCAGAATTGCTACAGTGTGGCTCCAGGAACACTCCTTCTGAGATTGAACACTTCCGCTGTCCACCAAAGTCGCCGGACATGAACATTATTGAACATTCTTCGGATGCCTTGCAAAGTGCTATTCAGAAGAGATCTCCACCTCATCGTACTGTTACGGATTTGTGGACAGCCTTGCAGGATTCACTGTGTCATTTCCCTCCAGTACTATTTCAGACATTAGTCAAATGCAAGCCATGTCGTGTTGCGGCAGTTTTGCATGGTCGCGGGGTCCTACAAGATATTAGGCTTATGTGCATCTACATCTATATCCATACCGCACAAGCCACCTGACGGTGTGTGGTGCAGGGTACTTTGAGTACCTCTATCGGTTCTCCCTTCTATTCCAGTCTCGTATTGTTCGTGGAAAGAAAGATTGTTGGTATGCCTCTGTGTGGGCTCTAATCTCTCTCATTTTATCCTCACACTCTATTCGCGAGGTATGCTTAGGAGGGAACAATATACTGCTTGACTCCTCGGTGAAGGTATGTTCTCGAAACTTCAACAAAAGGCCCTACCGAGCTACTGAGCGTCTCTCCTGCAGAGTCTACCACTGGAGTTTATCTATCATCTCCGTAACGCTTTCGCGATTACTAAAAGATCATGTAACGAAGCGCGCTGCTCTCCGTTGGATCTTTTCTATCTCTTCTATCAACCCTATCTGGTACGGATCCCACACTGGTGAGTAATATTCAAGCAGGGTGAACAGGTGTACTGTAGCCTACTTCCTTTTTTTTTCTTATTGCATTTTCTTAGGATTCTTCCAATGAATCTCAGTCTGGCATCTGCTTTACCGACGATCAACGGTATATGATCATTCCATTTTAAATCACTCCTAATGCGTACTCCCAGATAATTTATGGAATTAACTGCTTCCAGTTGCTGACCTGCTATATTGTAGCTAAATGATAAGGGATCTATCTTTCTATGTATTCGCAGCACATTACACTTGTCTACATTGAGATTCAATTGCTATTCCCTGCACCATGCGTCAATTCGCTGCAGATCCTCCTGCATTTCAGTACAATTTTCCATTGTTACAACCTCTCGATATACCACAGCATCATCCGCAAAAAGACTTAGTGAACTTCCGACGCACCAGTTTCTTTGGTTCTTCAAGTGTATATTGCTGAGTGAAATAGTGAAGCATGCAGAAAGGGGGAAGAAAAGGAAATGAAACTTCACGGGTTGAGAGTGTATGTGATATTATTTAGGTGATTAAAAATTGAATCAAATTTACAAATAATTTGGCAGTACAAGGCTACTTACCCGTATGATGCTCTATCCCCTATGACATGGATGCAGGCATTTATTAGCAAGCTCGTCGTAAGGCCGTTTTATCGTCTCCTGAGGCAATCTGACCTACAGCTGTTGTTAGCAGTCTTCAATACTAGCACTGGGATGGCGTTGGCGTCCAAAATGGTCCCACACATGTCATTTTGGAGACAGATTTTGGGATCCTTCTGGCCACAGGAGAACCTCTGAACCAAGGAGACAGTTCATAGAGCAGTGTTCAATAATAGCGTAACGATACTGCCACATAAGGAATGACACCTGAAGACGCAAGATGTCTGTGACGTACCGTTGAACTGTCAGTGTTTCGTCAGTCAATAGCAGCCATGGCCTGATGTGACACCCGATAGTTATCCAAACCGTGACGCAAGGAGTAACACCGCTGTGTGTCTCCAAAACACTGGATGGATGGGACATCGTCGCCGATGACTGCCATACTCGCCGACAGTAGTCATTCAGGGTAGTCTCGAATTTAAATCCATCGCTGAACAGAATGTGACGCCATTCCTCAGTGGTCCCCGCTCGCGGTAACGGCACTTTCTCTAAAGCAGAATTTTCTGTTGTGGTGTTAACGGCAGCCAAGGCACCGGAAGATATACCTCTTGTCAAGCTGCTGCTAGCCTACGACCATTAGTGAGGCTTTACACAGAGTGTTGCGAGGAGTCAATAAAATGCTCTGCGGTAGAAGGAGCAGATGTGAAGCGGTCACGATATGCTTGGTGCACAATATGGCTGTCCTCCCCTGCTGCGATCAGACGTGGTCGACTGCAACCATGGGCGTTGAAGCAAGTGACGAGGTAAGGGAAGTACATACGTGGAGCAGAGACGAATGGGGAAACATTCTAGGGACAGTACGGGTCGCAAATGTGGGAATCCACTGACATAAGCAACGTTGTCAATGGGAATATTGTTCTGGTCCGACTCTGGTAACGAGCAGCTTCGAAACGGTGAAGCTGGTCGGCTGTTCACGTGCTACTGTCGTGGGCGTCTACATAAAGTGGTTTCAGGACGGCGAAACTTGAAATAGGTAACAAGGCGCTGGGCTTCCACACCTCACCATTGAACGTAGAGGTCAGAGGCTTGCCGTTCTGTTAAGTCGAATAGGTGGCGATCAGTGGCGTATCTAACGACGGAGTACAAAGCTGATGCAGGGGCAAGCGTTTGGGAGCACACCGCTCAGCGCTCATAGTTGAATAAAAGGCTCCGCTGCAGACCCCTATGTGTTCCCATGTTGACACAACGAGAGTGTGAGCTACGGTTCCAGAGGGCGCGGGACCATTGAGAATGAACTGCGGATCAACGGACACATTACCTGGTCAAATGAATAATGTTTCTAGAAGTATCAGAGCCAATACCGTGTCCGGAAATGTTGTCATGCTACGGTGGACATTCACCGGGGCTCTCATGGGATGTGTAGTGCTAATCGGAGGGACCATACCGGCAGTGGACGACGTCAACATTACTTTGGGCCAGCTGCATCCCGACATGCTTAAGATTTTCTCCGACGGCGATGGCATTTTCCAGCGGGATAACTGTCCGTGTCAAAAGGCGATAATCGCGCCACAGTAGTTTGAAGAGCGTGATATTGATATCTTTGTCACCAAACTCGCCTGATATGAACCCAATGGAACACGTCTGGGACTGTATCAAACACGAGTTCCATGCCCACAAACACTGGCTCGTAATTTATGGTCACTGCGTGATCTACACCCCGACGCGCTTTGCCACATACGTTCGGAAACTATCAAGGACCTGACATATCTGTGTCACGCCGAATTTCTGATACACTGAGTTTCAAAATTAAACAAACTCTCTATTAACCAGGTGGGCATAATGTTGGGGCACATTAGTTTATGGCTCCACTGGGTGAAAAGTATTTAACAAACTTTGGTAGGTTGTAGGGGGCATGGAGTATTATTTAAACCGGTGGAGGCCGTATTACGCTCTTCAGTTGTTAGGGGCTGTATTACGATCTTCAGTTGTTAGAGGCCGTATTACGCTCTTCAGTTGTAGGCAACTGCTGTCCACCAGTGTAGTAGTGCACTGTCTCTGTGCTAATGGAGCGATACACCTGGACTGAGTTCACCGATATGGTTGGTGCGTACTACGTAGCGCACCACAACGGACGAGCTGCACAGCGGGTTTATCAACAACAATATCCTAATCGCCGTATCCCGCATCATACGACCTTTGCTGCTGTGAACCAACGTCTGTATGACACCAGGTCATTTAGCAAATTACTTGGGCAGAGACGACGTCGCACGGTAAGAACGCTGCAATTTGAGGAAGCTGCCTCGCAGCATTTGGAGCGGTATCCTTCAATCAGCACTCGTGCAATTGCACGTAACATGGTGAAGAATCAGACTAATGTAAGAACAGCCCTTCGAGAGCAATTGTTACGTCCATTTCACTTACAGCGTGTCCACAACCTGGAACCACTTGATTATCCACCGAGAACACAGTTTTCGCAGTGCTACCTGGAACAGCGTGAAATGCATCCTACATTTCCATCCTCTGTGTTGCTTACCGATGAAGCAACAAAATGGTTCAAATGGCTCTGAGCACTATGGGACTCAACTGCTGAGGTCATTAGTCCCCTAGAACTTAGAACTAGTTAAACCTAACTAACCTAAGGACATCACAAACATCCATGCCCGAGGCAGGATTCGAACCTGCGACCGTAGCGATGAAGCAACATTCGGGCGTGATGGAGTCTTAAACATGTACAATTCACATGTTTGGAGTGAGGATAACCCAAATGCCACAGTTACAAGCGCTCATCAAGTGCGGTTCTTTGTTAATGTGTGGGTCCGTGTTGTTGGGGACTGTTTAATTAGGCTGTATCTGATACCTAGGCCATTAAATGGCAGGCACTATTACAATTTCCTCGCCAGAGCATTGGCAGAATTGTTAGAAGACGTCCCGCTCCCTACAAGACAACGCATGTGGTTCCAACACGACGGGGCGCCGGCACATTTCAGTCGTCGTGTGCGTCGATTCATGGACCGACGGTTCCCAGGAACGTGGATTGGCAGAGGTGGTCCTGTACCATGGCCTGCTCGATCCCCAGATATGTCCCCTCCAGATTTTTTGTGTGGGGAGAGACCCTGTTTACGCAAATCCTGTTGCATCAGAAGAGGATCAGGTTGCCCGGATAGTAGCATCAGCAGGAACAATTCAGGATACTCCTGGGGTTTTTGCCCGTGTCAGACAGAAAGTGATTCGACGGTATAACCTTTGTTTACGTGTCAATGGAGGCATTTTTGAAAATCTACTGCAATTGAAATTGGGTTGTGTTAATGTGTTGTCTCTTGGTCATAAAAAATTGGAAAGCTATTTGTTGCTTTAATTACTTTGCTGCCAGAGAAATCTTCCTCTACCGGTTTAAATACTCCTCATAGGAAAAAATGACATTAGGGAAAAATATTTGTTTTGATGTCCCCTACAACCTCCCAGAGTTTGTCGGTTCAAATACTTTTCACCCGGTGTAGGGCGCTGAATCAGGAACCAGACACGTCAACAAAAGGTTTAAGTCACGCAGTGGACAATGTAAGGCGAAAATAAATGAAAATGAAAGAGATTGGGCTTACCGTGCACTTGTGCATCTCACGGAGATGGACCGCCGAGAAGTGTATCTTGAGCGCGCCTTTGTCACAGAAAGTCTTGAGGCAGACGTTGCACTGCACACGCTTCTTGCCCGTCACTTGATTCACGACGGGCGTGGCCAGGTTGAAAGGCAAGTCCAGTAGACTGGAGCCCCACTTCCTCTTCGGAGAAGATGGCGCTCGTCGCTTCGTGTCTTCTTGCGCTGTATGGCTCGCTCCATTGCTGGAGTCCCTACTGAGATTCATCGCGCTTTGGTAGTTTTCGACGTCGTCGTCTTCATCTCCAGAGTCGGCCAGGCAGCTGCTGCCTCTGCTCGTCTTGTCCGCTTCCGAAAACACGCTCGTCGGAGGGGACGGCCTGGATAAGGACGCCGTCGAAGTTCCGTAGCTCGTTCTCATCTGGTCCGCGTCCTCTCTGTACCACTTGGGAACCTCAGCGAACTTCGGCATGCTCAGGTTGATGAGCCCCGGCTCCTCTTGGACCGTCTGCTGCTGCAGTCGCTCCCCGTTCGCCCTCTCCATCTTACAGAAGTCCAGGGGCTGCATGTTCTGGAGCTGGTACAGTGGAGATGGGTGGGGTATGGGCAGCGCAGTCTTGCATACAGTTGCACCCGAAGGCGGGGACAGTACCTTCAGGATGGGACGCCTTTCGTAGGGTGCTCCATTCAACGAGAGTGGCAGATCGCCGGAAAACGGAGCCACAAGCAAATTTTCGTTGCTGCTTCCGCATTCGGACCGTGGTCCGATGCTTGGCTGCATGAGTTTCATCGCTAACCCTCTCGTCTCAGGAAACCCGAGAAACCTCCGCAGGACCAGCGGTTCTTCTTCGTCGCTGCATATGTGCCAGCGCTGCAGCATCTTTCCGTACTTGTCCTACAAAAAGAAATAAGAAAGAAAGGAATCAAATCTGTTTCACAGAACAGAGTAGTATTTTCTTTCAATTGTAAAAAAAAATTACTTTTTGTATTTCTTATTAAATTTGAACTCAAAATAATTTGCCTTTGCTACTTGATAAAACGGGAGACAAGGGTAATTCTAAGGTCATATATGTGAAAAATTTTGGGGCCAATGTTTTGAGGTTATAAAGCAAAAAAATGGTTCAAATGGCTCTAAGCACTATGGGACTTAACATCTGAGGTCATCAGTCCCCTAGAACTTAGAACTACTTAAACCTAACTAACCTAAGGACATCACACACATCCATGCCCGAGGCAGGATTCGAACCTGCGACCGTAGCGGTCGCGCGGTTCCAGACTGAAGCGCCTAGAACCGCTCGGCCACTCCAGCCGGCCGCTTATAGAGCATTCATGTTGGGATGGATACCAGCATTTTTATTTTGAAAGGGATTCGGAATGTGTGGTGTTCCTTTATTTAGAAAATCTGACAATCTTTTAAAGGTGGGATGACAGATAGGGGATAATCGAGGCGTCGTTTTCAAAGTGGAAACATATCCGCTCAAGTGACTGTACGCGTGGAAGACGGCGGAGGTTGTTTAGCAGCTTCTTTAGTTATAGGTTTCATTTTAGGTGTTCATTAGATGTTTGCTACTTGACGATAGAGGATTAAGTGGAGATAATTTGTTTGTGTCAGTCTCAATGGCTGGGGCATCTTTCGGTGCACATATTACCGCCGTGCTTCGTGTCGTTTCGTGGGTCTTGTGGACATCTGACCATACAAAAAGCAGCTTCTGTACACCAATTGACTTAGTAACCTCCTTTGGTGGTGTGCACTACGATGCTTTATGCGTTCTCCGCAGAAATGGTCGGAGAATACTTCGCCGCACCGCCGGTATGTGTCCTTTACCATACCGCACTTTTCAGCTTGACGTGTTTGCTTTATGCCGCCCGTAATGACGACTGTAGTGGCTCAGCACTAAGTACATTTCTCATATCTAATCTGATACCTAAATCTACTCCAAATGTTGTATCCAGGCACGCTGCTGGTAGACGAAGCACGGTGACGATTTGGCTCTAGCACTACGTGGTGATGTATAGCTCTATGCCAGTGCGCATCGCCCCAGTACCTCATTCTTACATGCAGACCTCTGTAGGTACTGAACTAGTTCGGCCACCCATACAGAATCACGGAGCTTGCCGCAAGACATGGAGACCTGCGTCATCTGCAGTGTGAGACGATATGGCAGCACATCCAAGGGTAGTATCTAAATATGACTGAAGTTACATACTGATTTCTCTGGATATCTTGTCAGTTAGTTCTATTTAAATTTGTACTCAAGTCTCTGTTTCTTTCTATTCAGATGTTCCTGGCGATGCTAACGTAGTACAAAACAGCTTATTAAAGTAAAGGATTATTCAACAGCTGCTGCGTTTTGTTTAACGAGAATGAATAATTACAGCTGTAGTTGACCACGACATAAAATGTGGCGAATGACTACAGGATGTTTGAATGTTTTTAAGATTCTAGGCAGCCACTTTTTGGCTGCGATAGAGAAATTTTTTTTTTAATTAGTTAAGTCGTTCAATGCGTAGAGTAATGAGGTAAACCACTTCAAGCGTTTGTGAAAATAATAATAAATGAACTATCCACATCTTCTGATGTGTCTACAAATAACTTCGACATCGTTGAAAATTTGATATACTCATTGCATATATGGCGAAAAAGTCCCTAAGTTGTGCTAAAAGTGAATAGTGAATAATGACACCTTTGACTTTAAAATACTTCGCCGAGATGCAGTTGCAAAACCATCTTTTGATACTGCAAAGAAAATCGTGAGATGTAAACTCTCCGTGTATGAAAGATAGTTACTCCGATTGCTTGAAACTGATCCCAAAATTAATTAACGTGAAAAACTTTTAATTCAAAGTTTAACTGCTAACATTGTAACCAGCGATTTGCAGATATTGGATGAGTGTCGGATTAAATATCATCATGGGCTGTTTGAGTAAGGAACAGAAACAACACTACATTACGACTACTTCCGACAGTATTAATAAATGTGTGATATTACTACTTCGAGTGAAGAATTTAGAAAAAGATTTCCTTTCGTACCGTATTCTTCCTTAAATGAAGCTACCCTGCGAATATTTACGTCATTTATGATATACTCTCAGAAAGAATGAAATATTAGAAGTTGTGCAGGAGACAGTCTGTCCATAAACTATGATTTTTATCAACGTTTAATATATCAAAGACGGACCAGTTTCACCACAAGGTGTACAGCGTATGATGACGTAACTGTAGAGTAGACTGGGACCCTCATTTTCAGTTGTCTTGTTGAATGGGCTTGGCTTCCGATTGAACTCTTTTATCCTTAGTGTGACTGACTATGCTATATTAAAGAAACAGACGCTTTTATTGGGCACGAAAGTTTGATCTGTTAGTTTTATTAGACACAAAATTTTGATCTGTTTGTGCCACATATTCTTCATAGGAGATCCACTCTTCGTGGGAGTGAGATGGGCGTCTTGACACGCTCATAAAACATGTAGAGTTTTTCAGTTTCCTGAGTTATTAAAAGGTCGAATAGACTTCATTTTATGGTCTTTTTTAAACCCTTTCGTGGGAAAAATTATTCAGCAGTTTTTTTAATGAATGGAGAGCAGATAGTAGTTAACAAATAGGTATATTTATCATACAGAATATCAAATTTGCTCCAACTGTGAAAGTGAGGTCACACAACAAGTTGGAAAGTATTCTTCCCATTGCCCTTCCTTGGAGTTAAATGACAAAAACAACTTTTTTAATATATGTCATACTTATTTGATAAATTTACTTCTGTTGTTAGAATGATTGTTTACAATTACTTGCCATGAAATTTTTTGAAACATGGGTCTTTGCAAAGTGGTATTTGACAATATGTACAAACACAGCGAGTGCTCTTCTCCACAGCTTTGGTACTACAATGACGGCACGTCCAGTAGGTTTCTCCTAAAATGGGTTGATGCTCCCCTACAGCCACATGGCTAAAATCTTCAGGTACTTTACCCCTTTTTGCCAGAAAGACAGGTTTTTGTCCACGCCATTTTTGGGATGAGAAGCCAGCGATCAATTGTCTGGCTAGATGGATCCTGTATGTGAGCTGATCATGCTGTCCACTTTCTCTTTTAGGTTTTTTCCACAGGATAAAACTGTCCACTGCAGCAACGTCCTCCAGGAAATAAAATATTCTGCGCCACCATTTTTCAGAATGTCTGCGAAAAGCATACCTTTCTCGTAATTGATCAAACATATCGACACCACCCATTATTTTGTTGTATTCTGCCACAACCGCAGGACAAGAAATCTCTGTACTAGTACCATCCTTGTTTTTCCTTTTCACTGTGGCTGTTTCTCATGGGTCATGAATTGAGGACAGGAAAGTGACTGGACGGTTATCCATCCATTTTACTGCAGAAATTGCTCCTTTTGTTCCAAACTGGAACTCTCCTCGTTCCAATTTTACGTTTTCCTTCATAAATATACTATAGCTTTGAGGAAAAAATCACAAAATGTCACGCAGACAGCACTGAAAGGCTCCTCTACAAGGCAACACTCAGCTATACAATGCCTCTGCGCGAAGCTACAGCAAAAACAGCGGGAACATCAGATTGGAAGTAGTACCCTATACTGTTCACTAGGAGATAGCACCGTACAGAGGTGAGAACTGTGAATCCCACTAGGAGTGAGTTCATTGTAGTGGGAAGCATGTTTCCCACAGCTCACGAAAGGGTTAAGTGATGAGCGGCAGAATGCTTACCTGTAGCATGTATCCTCTGGCGTAGTCCTCTAGCGTCCATCCGAAGCCGGCGAGCAGGTGGAGGACCTCGTCCCTGGAGAAGCCGGACAGCAGGCGGTCCAGGAGGATCTTGAGCCGGATGGTGAGAGCCTGGTAACCCAGCAGCACGGCGCCAGACACCTCCTCCACCGTCGCCGTCGCCGACAGGGCCGCTGCAACACACCGCCGAGCCGATCAAGATGCTGCTGCGGATACCAGCACAGCACGAGCAGCAGTTACTGTACAGTGCCAACCTGTCTTTCAGATTCCGTTCCTGCGTTTCATAATTATTATTGCAAACAGCCTACTGGCGATTGTATACCAGTTAGGTTCCTTTCAGAGCGGAATATAGGTACGTTCTTAACAAACACGCACAACCGCTCGAAGGTCGAAAGAACCCTAGCCTACCTAGGGAAACATGGCGAAAGTGGTCAATGTAAGGGCAATTCAGTTTTCACCAAACTATGGTTTTCAATAGAAACTTACCTACTACACTTTTGGAATATACCGGGTGGTCAAAAAGTCAGTATAAATGCCTGTAGACGTTACCTGAAAAGGCGCTTTTAGTGAAGATGTATTCTCTGAATGGGGAATGTGCTAGTTCAGCGTACGATCCCATCGCCATAGGAAGAGGTTTCGAACGGGTACAGATCCGTTGACAAATGCAGCTGTGGTGAGAATGATTTCGAAGTTCGAAGCCACGGGTTGTTTCGACGATAGACCCCGTAGTGGTCGACCGGGCACAAGGCGTAATGCTGCTGAGACAGTTCAGGAAGAAATGGAGACTGTAGCGGGTTCGTCTATGCACGGGGAACTCAGCGCTCGTGCAGTCGCACGTCGCACCAGCATTCCATACACTACTGTTTGGTTGGCACTGATGCGTACCCTCCGATGCTATCCGTACAAAATCCATCGGCATCATGAACTGTTACCTGGCGATTTAGTGAAGCGGAGGGCACTTGCGGTGTGGGCGTTTCAAAAATGGCGGAAGATGGCGATTGGTTGAGTAACGTGTTGTGGACCGACGAAGCTCATTTCACGCTGCGAGGGTCTGTTAACGCCCACAACTGCAGAATTTGGACTACCGAAAATCCTAGAACTGTCGTGGAAATTCCATTGCACTACGAGAAAGTCACGGTATGGGTTGGATTTACCACATCTACCGTTATCGGGCCTTTTTTCTTCGAGGAAATGCGTGATTCTGGTTTTGTAGCTGCTACCGTGACGGATGAGAGGTAGGCGGATATGTTATGGAATCGTATCATCCCCAGCCTGGCTGATAAACACCTGCTGGAACGTACGATGTTTATGCAGGATGGCGCTCCACTCCATATTGCTAGACGCGTGAAAGATCTCTTGCGCGCGGCGTTTGGTGATGACCGTGTGCTCAGCCGCCACTTTCGTCATGCTTGGCCTTCCAGGTCCCCAGACCTCAGTCCGTGCGATTATTGGCTTTGGGGTTACCTGAAGTCGCAAGTGTATCGTTATCGACCGACATCTCTAGGGATGCTGAAAGACAACATCCGACGCCAATGCCTCACCATAACTCCGGACATGCTTTAAAGTGCTGTTCACAACATTATTCCTCGACTACAGCTATTGTTGAGGAATGATGGTGGACATATTGAGCACTTTCTGTAAAGAACATCATCTTTGCTTTGTCTTACTTTGTTATGCTAATTATTGCTATTCTGATCAGATGAAGCGCCATCTGTCGGACATTTTTTTAACTTTTGTATTTTTTTTGGTTCTAATAAAACCCCATGTCATTCCAAGCATGTGTGTCAATTTGTACCTCTCTATCTACATTATTCCGTGATTTATTCAGTTTTCAAGTTTATACTGACTTTTTGATCACCCGGTACATACTACAAGGTATCAAACCAAATATTTGCAAGTGAAAACGAAAATAATGTACAGGAGCGACATGTATTTTTCTGATGGCTTACGAAGTGCCATTTTCCTGGCGGTAATGTCGTCAGTTCCATCGCAGTAGGCTCTCATGTTTGTTGTTGTGATATTCAGACGTACTCTCTGGGCATCTTAGTGTCCTAGTATCTGAATCAATACGAAGCGTCAGCCGGATTTTTGCATTAGGCCACATATAAAATGACGGAGATGGCTTAAGATATATAATGTAATTCATGAGATAGAATGAAAGGTGATAGCTTTTTATGTAAAGGGGTTTGAAGCTAATCCGACCTGAAGTATTAAGCGTGATATTTGAAGTAAACTAACCCGTACCAGGGTAAACAACTTGCCCACTTTTGCCGGCTGGATACCATGCCGGCATTAGTAGTTTACAGATGAAACTATCAAACACAATCACACAACAAGGAACTATATTTGTTAGTCAAAAGACTTTGTTGAAACACTGATACGGTAAAAAAGAATCACTCAAAATATAAGTGAGGTAATGAGACTGGTATAACTTACTTACATCAGACGACTGATAATAAGGGTAGTCTTTACTAAGATATGACGGAACAAACTTCCTGCGTCAAACCCACTGACAGCTGTGACGGTGTATATTAGAACTAGTCCGATCAGTTCCCAGCAGGCAGCAGCACTATTCAGGACAAAGAAATATGCAGTGGCCGCTTTTACTGCTCTTTACCCCATGTTTCTCCAAAGACGGGAAGGTTGCACAAGTCACAAAAATACTCAAAAAAGAAAATACAAGTAATCCGCTGAATTACAGACCCGTATCACTAACTTCGATATGAATATGATTTTGAATATGTGTTGTG
Source organism: Schistocerca serialis cubense (assembly GCF_023864345.2). Classification (NCBI taxonomy): domain Eukaryota; kingdom Metazoa; phylum Arthropoda; class Insecta; order Orthoptera; family Acrididae; genus Schistocerca; species Schistocerca serialis. The sequence goes on along the minus strand of NC_064644.1, from coordinate 80,598,057 downwards.
TTCGAACATCATGGATTACCTCGAAGAAAACGATTTACTGACAAACTGCCAACATGGACGAAGGAAATATCGTTGTTGTGAAACACAACTAGCTCTTTATTCTCAGCAAATAATGAATGGTCCCGACAGGGCATCTCAGATTGATTCCATATTTTTAGATTTTGACACCGTTCGTCATAAGCGACTTCTAATTGAATTCCATGCTATACAGGGTATAGTCTCAGTTGCCCAGCTGGATTCATGATTTGGTGTCAGAAAGGTCACGGTTATCAGTAACTGACGGGAAGTCACCCAGTAATGCAGAATATCTTATGTTTCCCAAGGAAGTGTTACAGGCCGTCTGCTGTTCCTGATCCGCAAAAACGATTTACGAGACAATCTGAGCACCCTCTTAGCTTGTTTGCAAATTATGCTATCATTTACGGTCTTGTAAAGTCAACATGTGATCAAAACCAACTGAAAAATGATTTAGACAAGATATCCGCGTGTTGCGAAAAGTGGCAGTTGACTCTAAGTAATGAAAAGTGTGAAGTCATCCGCATGAGTACTGAAAGGAACTCGCTAAATTCTGGTTACACGATAAATCACGCAAACTAAAGGATGTACTTAGGGATTACAATTACGAATAACTTAAATTGAAACGTCCACATAAATAACGTTGTGAGTGAGGTAAACCAAAGACTGATATTGGCAGAACGCTTAGAAAATGCAACATGTCTACTAAGGAAACTGCTTGCACTATGCTTGTCAGCCCTCTTCTGGTGCGGTGTGGGATCCGCATCAGATAGGAATAACGGAGGACATCGATAAAGATCAGGAAAGGGCAGCCCGTTTTGCATTATCGCTAAATGGGTAGAGAGCGCCACAGACATGATAAGCGAATTGATGGGGCAATTAAACAAAGGCTTTTTTCTCTGCGGCTGGACCTTCTCACGAAATTTTAATCATCAACTTACTCCTCAAAATGTAAAACTATTTTGTTGGCGCCCACTTACATGGGGAGCAATGATAATTATAATGAAATAAGAGAAATCAGAGCTCGCACTGAAAGTTTGAAGCGTTCTTTTTCCAGTGCGCTGTTGGAGAATGGAACGGTAGAGAAATAGTTCGAAAGTGGTTCGATGAACCCTCTGTCAGGCCCTTAATTGTGAATTGCAGAGAAATAATGTAGATATAGATATACATGCAACTGTAGATGTAGATGCAGCCTAGAAAGGCACTACTCTGTAAAAGTCTGTTACGAAAGAGACATGTATTCAGGAATATCTACCTATCTGTGCAACTTTCGAAGAGGCCTGAAATGGAAACCCCCTAACTTGGCTCCGCCAACATACTGGGCAGCCAAAGGTAGAAAAGTAAGGTGGAGGCGAAACTACCAGACAGATTAATATTGTGTACCGGGACGGTATTCGAAACAAAGACCTGTGCCTTTTGTGGGCAAGTGCTCTATCGACTGAGCTATCCAGATATGTCTTGCGAACCCCCTACCCACTACAAGCTTTGCTTACGCCAGTACCTCGTCTCCTATCTTACAGGCTTCACTGAAGTTCTTTTGCATACACTGCGAAACTAGCACTCCTCGAAGAAAGGATACTGGCGAGACACAGCTTAGCCACAGCCTAGGGGATTGTTTCGAGAATCAATTTCTCGCTCGGCACCGAACTTATGTACTCCTATCCACAATTACAGCAACAATTTGATTGACTCGATGCGGATGGAGTCGACAATCGTGTTCTCCAACTGGTCTTTTACCTGCCCGAATCACAACTTTACATTGTTTGATACCATCTGATCCAGAACTGTTTGGAACACGTGAAACCAGCTGATTATACTGATGTAAAATCCTCTGGAGCTTTTTAATAATTTCCCGTTTGATCAACAGATACGAGAATCATTCAATAACTAAAAAGATAAACTGGTTTGGGGAAAAACTGTAAGTAGAGCAAGTTTCGTACTTTTATGGGTTTCAGTTGGCGTCACTGGGATCAGCCATGATCGGCTTATGTATCAACATTGTTTTGTTTATAACCTCAAAAACACATTTCAAGATGGCGAGCCAGCTTGAAACGTCCACATTAGTTGAACAACGTTCTGTTATTCGTTTTTTTACTTGCTGAAGGTAAGAAAACAGTGAATATATAGTGTAGACTGTCTAAAGTTTATGGTGAACGTTGTATTAATCGAGCAAATTTTTACAAGTGAGTAGAGCAGTTCAAAAATGGTCGCGACTTAGTGACTGACGAACACCGTTCTCGCCGACCAGATGCAGTTCCAACTCCCTCATTTGAAAGTCGTATTGATGACATTCGTGCCGACCCCTGTGAGACTGTGGAAATGATAGTTGATAAGGTTCAAATTAGTACTGGTACAGTTCATAATATTATATGTAAGAAGCTGAAGTACCGTAAAACATGTGCAAGATGGGTCCCAAAGGAGTTGACGCGGCTACACATCGAAACAAGGCTGAGAATGTGTACAGAATTAAAGGAACGTTATGAAAGAAAAGGTGAACACTTCTTCAAAAAGTTTTAACTTGCGGTGAAACTTGAGTCCACTATTCTGAACCAGAATCAAAAAGACAAAGCATGGAGTGGAAGCACACCAACTCATCTGTCAAGGAAAAGTTCAGAACCCAAGCTTCAGCAGGAAAAGTCATGTTGATGGTGTTTTGGGATGCTGAACGTCCAGTTTTTTTGAGATTATCTCGGAAATCAAAAAAATGGCTCTGAGCCCTATGGGACTTAACATGTATGGTCATCAGTCCCCTAGAACTTAGAACTACGTAAACGTAACTAACCTAAGGATATCACACAACGCCCAGTCATCACGAGGCAGAGAAAATCCCTGACACCGCCGGGAATCGAACCCGGGAACCCGGGCGCGGGAAGCGAGAACGCTACCGCACGACCACGAGCTGCGGACCATCTCGAAAATCAGCGTGCAATGAATAGCCAGTACTACTCGTATTTGCTTTTAAACCAGGTGAAGTCAGCCATGAGAGAGAGACGTCGTGAAACTCAGAGGACAGGTGTGATTCTCCAGCAAGAAAACGCAAGTCCTCATATTGCTCAACTAACCCTTGAAACCAACGACAAAATGGGATGGTAAGTACTGTCTCATCCACCTTACAGTCCTGATTTAGCCCCTAGTGACTTCCTTATGTTTGGTGCACTGAAGGAGGCATTACGTGGGAAGAGGTTCCAGGACAAGGACGTGAAAAAGTTTGTGAGAAATTGGTTCAAACATGAAGATAAAGAGTTCTTTGCAGACGGAATAAAAAAGCTTGTAGCCCGTTGGAACAAGTGCACAAATGCTCAAGGGGATTATGTTGAAAAGTAGAAAAAGTAAACGCTTGTAAAAGTAAACGCTTTTTTCTCCAGACGAATTTGTCTCTTTAATTATTGAATGACCCTCGCACTTGCTCAACTTTGATCGAAGTCTGTTTGTCCGTTGCCTATAAAATACACTTGCAAAAATTTATGATTCGTTTGGCGACGGTAACAATGATCCTCTCTATGACTGACTTATTTTTTAATCGAAAACACATGACTGAATTGCTGTTCTTCACTGCATATAAAAGTTGCACGAAATGATGCCATTTCATAGAAGGCGTTGTGCGCTATGTATGTTCTGATTTCGGAGTTTATTCAGTTACGTAATGAGGCACTTGCGGTGGAGGCTCCGACGTCTTTGTATTTGTTGTACTTTTTATTGCGATTATAATGGAAAGCTTCACCTGCCAAACTGTTATCTCTGCTTCTTCTGCTTTGCACTTTGCGTTTGCTAATGATTCGTTCATGCGCTTGCCATCGTTATCTTTCACGAACATCACTGGTTGTAAACCCACTTCATTTCCAAATCTTTTTTGTTTAGCAGTTTCTCTATGCTTGTTTACTGAATGTCTTACCCGATCCGCTTATCAAATTTCGTGTCGTTTTCTCTCAACCTATTCACTACTTTCGTTCTGAAGCTGAACGTTCTTCTCGTCTCATACGTTTCATTTCTTCGCTGTTCCTCGTATTTCAGGCTTTCCCACTCACCAAAGGCAAGCTCTTGTTCTTCACGTCCCGAGATGCTGTTAAACGTTAATATTACTTAACACTCTAAGATTTTAATCAATGCAGTATTCACTACCACTTAAATTTATTTCAGTTCCTACGTTTTTGACTTTTCCTTGCTACGCCCTAAACGATTTCGGAAAGTATACTGAAGCGTAGACATTTTGAAACATCCTGGAGTATTCTCGAACATTCTTGAAAATTCTGAGACCTTCTGAAACATTCTGAAATACTTCCAAACCTCATGGAATAATCTGTAAGGTTCTGGAACTTTCTCGGAGAGCCTCCAACATTCCGGAAGGTACGTTCCGGCCAAGTTCTGCCACTTCGGCAGTCGATTCCTAGCTGCTCTACCAGCTACATGCAACCCGTGTGACGCCCTCTTTGACAATCGAACTCACCCCCTGCAGTTCCAATCGTAAATCTTCCTCACGGCTGGGAGATTGAGGGCTACCATACCATTAACCTCTTGCGGTTTTGCGGACGGATTGTGGAGCTATACTGGCACACATCGACAAATTACGCTTATGTTTATTGCGTGTACGGATGTAATTAGTGACAATTACTCGCTAGACTTCATACGCCGTACTTGTATTGCTAAATTAAATTACTTTGTTGCTATGAAGTTGCACACTCTAAGGCAAAACATACGACGCACAACCAAGGAGTTACGCAAATTGGTCACAAATTTATATTCATATAGCTAACGACGGAAAATGGAAAACCTCGGCGGCCAATTTCACAGCACAGCTGCCAAGAGCTGTAAATAGGGCACATGCCGATACCAGGTCATAATCTTTGCGAACTTCAATCCATGTACTTAGTTGGACAGTAACTAAGCCACGCAGACGGGCACGTGAAGAATATACGCAGATGTCAGCATCTGAGAGAGAACGTGTAGTAGAACTCAAAGATGCCGGCTGGAGTAATCGGCGAATCGCTCGATATCTGAGTAGGAGTGGTGCCACTATTCGATGATGTTGGTACAAATGGGTGCACCATGGCCGAACTGTCGACTTAGAGAGATGACGGAACGTGAGGACCGAGTTATCGTCAGAGAGGCACTCAGAATCCCGAATTCAACATTATCATCTATGCGACGTGCAAGTGGTGCTTCAATGACCACAAGGACCGTTCATTGTGGCGACTACCACTGGCCTCCGTACACAACAAGCTATTTGCAGTGGTGTCGGGCACATTCGTCGTAGAACCCCGCTGACCGGAGTAGAGCTGTCTTCAGTGATGAGTCCCGCTTCGAACTGAGCCCCGATGATCAACGAAGTTGTGTCTGGATCCGCTCCGGACAGCGGTGGCATACTAACCTAACTGTCACCCACCATACGGCCAGACAACCACCACTGATTTCATACGAGGTGCATTCAAGTTCTAAGGCCTCCGATTTTTTTTTCTAATTAACTACTCAACCGAAATCGATGAAACTGACGTTGCTTCTCGACGTAATCGCCCTGCAGACGTACACATTTTTCACAACGCTGACGCCATGATTCAATGGCAGCGGCGAAGGCTTCTTTAGGAGTCTGTTTTGACCACTGGAAAATCGCTGAATCAATAGCAGTACGGCTGGTGAATGTGCGGCCACGGAGAGTGTCTTTCATTGTTGGAAAAAGCCAAAAGTCGCTAGGAGCCAGGTCAGGTGAGTAGGGAGCATGAGGAATCACTTCAAAGCTGTTATCACGAAGAAACTGTTGCGTAACGTTAGCTCGATGTGCGGGTGCGTTGTCTTGGTGAAACAGCACACGCACAGCCCTTCCCAGACGTTTTTGTTGCAGTGCAGGAAGGAATTTGTTCTTCAAAACATTATCGTAGGATGCACTTGTTACGGTAGTGCCCTTTGGAACGCAGTGGGTAAGGATTACGCCCTCGCTGTCTCAGAACATGGACACCATCATTTTTTCAGCACTGGCGGTTACCCGAAATTTTTTTGGTGGCGGTGAATCTGTGTGCTTCCATTGAGCTGACTGGCGCTTTGTTTCTGGATTGAAAAATGGCGTCCACATCTCATCCATTGTCACAACCAACGAAAAGAAAGTCCCATTCATGCTGTCGTTGCGCGTCAACATTGCTTGGCAACATGCCACATGGGCAGCCATGTGGTCGTCCGTCAGCATTCGTGGCACCCACCTGGATGACACTTTTCGCATTTTCGGGTCGTCATGCAGGATTGTGTGCACAGAACCCACAGAAATGCCAACTATGGAAGCGATCTGTTCAACAGTCATTCGGCGATCCCCCAAAACAATTCTCTCCACTTTCTCGATCATGTCATCAGACCAGCTTGTGCGAGCCCGAGGTTGTTTTGGTTTGTTGTCACACGATGTTCTGCCTTCATTAAAGTGTCGCACCCACGAACGCACTTTCGACACATCCATAACTCCATCACCACATGTCTCCTTCAACTGTCGATGAATTTCAATTGGTTTCACACCACACAAATTCAGAAAACGAATGGTTGCACGCTGTTCAAGTAAGGAAAACGTCGCCATTTTAAGTATTTAGAACAGTTCTCATTCTCGCCGCTGGCGGTAAAATTCCATCTGCCGTACGGTGCTGCCATCTCTGGGACGTATTGACAATGAACACGGCCTCATTTTAAAACAATGCGCATGTTTCTATCTCTTTCCAGTCCAGAGAAAAAAAATCGGAGGCCTTAGAACTTGAATGCACCTCGTAGTTGTTATCCGCGGAACCCTTACAGCACAGTGGAACCTCGGCGATGTACCACACCCCATTCTGTTGCCCTACATGGCAAGTCCTCCTGCGCTGTTTCAGCACCATAAATCCTGCCCTCACATGGGGAGAGTTTCCACTGCTTGTCTTCGTGCTTCGCAAACAGTACCCTGTCCGTTAAGGTCGCCAGATGTCTCTCCAATTGAGAACGTTGGTAGCATTATGGGCAGGGTTCTCCAATCAGCTCCAGATTTTAATGATCTAACTCACCGTTAGAATTTGGCATGGTATCCATCAGGAGAAAATCCAGCAACTCTTTCAATCAATGCCAAGCCGAATAACCACTTGCATAAGGGCCGAGGTGGACCAAACCGTTATTGACCAATTTACGAAGCTCTTTCTTTAGAACAAATCATCCAATTTTGCTCAAACTTCAACCATTTGTTTTTCTGTACATATCCATCACATCTATCTATTTACGTCTCATTCGGATAATTCCTGTGCGGTGAGCCGCTTTTTTTTGTCTTAGAGCTTGTATTGACGCAATTTGTTACAGTACTGGGTAGACCTCATCTACTGTACTGATACTTAACTTTCACAATAGTGACAAAACTGTTATCGCGATGGTACCCATATAAGGGAATTTATCGCTCCTCTGCAGTCCATGTAGTTCCAGTTGTGGAAAGGTAACAGCCGTTACACGTACGAATGGACGAAATGTATACTACCTGTCAGTTTCACATTTCTGTACTGTCACGTTACCAGAACCCACATGCTGGTGCACGGGATGAACCTGAACTGGAGCGACAAAATTTCGGAGGCACATTTTCTCTCTGTTAGGGTACAAGGGACCTGTGGCTTAAGATTTATTTGGTTTGTACCACAATTACATACCTTTCTGAGAAAACGCTTTCACAATAATGAAAAACCTATATTACGAGGGTTATTCGGAAAGTAAGGAATCGGTCGCGAAATGGAAAATACAGTGAAACTCTGATGAAACTCTGAACAGATGCGTTGGGCACTGTGTCTAGTACGGACGTCGATCGCATCATGTCGCTCGCTTCAGTTCTGAGCTCACAGTGAGAACGTAAAGATGGCTAAAAATTAGCGTCTCCCGCCAAGCATGAGGGCCTAGAGAAAGATTTTGCCTGAAGCTATGCAATCCACGTAACATAACTGTCATGTGGTTCGTTCCACACGACAATTCTTGGCCGCACTCTGCAGGGGCAATGAAGATGCTCCTCCAGCGTTTCCGATGGGAAGTGTTTGATCACCCACAATACAGCCCGTAATTGTCTACGCTCAAACGAACCGCTGGCTATGAAGACAATATTCTGACACAGACAAAGAGCTGCAGCCCAGAGTAGAAAATTGTCGAAAAGCACTGGCGGCAGTCTCTTATAGCGATGGAATTGAAAAGTTGGTAAAACGCAACGACAGATGTCTAAGTCTGAGCGGCGACTGTGTAGAGAAGTACCTGGAAGGTGTAGCTAACCGTTGCAAATAAAACAGTTATGATTTTCACTGTGGTTTCCATTTCGCGACTTATCGCTCCTTAATTTCCGCATGCCCTCGTATTTAATCACTTGAACGCAAGGTGTGCGCCTCTGCACTGACACACAAAAGTGTAGTGCTGTGATTGCCTTCGCTACGGGAACAGCTCAGTAAAGCGTCAATGTGCCCCTTCCATTGCGTTCTGCAAACCCATACACGAGATGCATATCGGGCAACTGTCATATGGTTCAACTGGCTCTGAGCACTATGGGACTTAACTTTTGAGGTCATTAGTCCCCTAGAACTTAGAACTACTTAAACGTAACTAATCTAAGAACATCTCACGCATCCATGCCTGAGGCAGGATTCGAACCTGCGACTGTAGCGGTCGCGCGGTTCCAGACTGTAGCGCCTAGAACCGCTCGGCCACCCAGGCCGGCCGGGCAACTTTCCGTCGTAATCGTAATCATACTACTAAGTATCGATGATAACGCAGAACAATGCCGGAGAAACAAAACCGAGACCAAATGTAGCAGCACAGATTGCAAGTTTGAGGACTAAGTGTAAAATGTGCATTACTGCATTCAACAGCACGTACCGTGAGGCCATAGAAGAAGCAAAGCGTATACCGTCGACGTTTGCATTGCCACGTAAATATTTTTAGTGCAATATGCCAACAGATAAAAAGATAAATGGCCGTAAAAAGCCAAAAGAAATGCAGTTAAACGCAAAATATCTGGGTTGTTTGGCCGCATCATGTTTCTCTTCAAATATCTTCCTCATGATCGACGTTTCGATCTGTCTGCTGGGACCTTTTTCATACTCCTAGTAGAACACACACGCTTTCTAGCAACCTATAATATTTTATGCTTAATCACAACGGCCAAGAAAGCCTACAGACTTACTCTATAATGAACCGGCGGAGAACACGGGTACCTGATATCAGAAATTCAGAAAACATTGCCGAACAACCTCCGAAATTTTGTTGGTGGACTTTCTGTTCTCTCTGTATATTTACTGAAACAGGTAAGAACAGTTTAATGCTATAAGATTTGGAAGTATGACTACTAAATAATTCTTGGAGATTAATTAGCTATTACGCACGTTTTGATTTTTTTTAACGTCTTTCTACCAACGTTACGTTGAGACAGAACGAAAAGAGCTGATTCAGGCAACATCAAAATCACGTTTTAAAATCATTCGTACAAAGGTCACATACACTAAAAACAGGCTGGTGGGTTTGGTGACGCCAGAGGAGCTTAACGCCAATTACCGTGTGACCGCCACATGCGGATGAGATCATTCGCCAGACTTCTGAGAAATGAAGTCGGAGAACTTGATCCTAGTAAATGGAGACGGTGGCGCAATTGGAAAGGAATTGTTCACGCAAGGACGTCCAGATCTCAGCCGTGCCGCTCTGTCCGGACTAATCGCATAAGATACTCTATAAATCTCTTACATTATCTGCAGCAAAATTCAAACGCATAGTAGTCTGCAAGGGGCTATTTGCTCATTTGCTTCCTTTATATTCGTTAGCACCAATAGACTCTTGGAGAAACTCTGTAGGTCTCAGAGAACACCGTGAAATTAACGTCCCGACTGCTACCAATATTACCTTCGTACATGTGGTTTAGAAACGTGCAACAAAAACTTCTGTCACTTCAGATGCACTGTGAACATTGTTCAGTATACAGAATTTTGCTGACTGTCATTCTTGCTTAATGCAGGAAAATCATATACTGACTTTATGTTCAGTAAAATACGAAGCCTTTTTTAACTAAACACAGTTTTTAAAATTAAACAAGTTCTTCAAAAACAGTTGTCATTATTATCGAAAGGTTTTACCTCAATCAGCTTTTCTTCTTATTTAACATCATTATTAACACAATATTTCTTACGGCAGAACAGAAACACTGACAGAGCCACACCATATGGAAGATCATTTTGGGTTTTCAAGAAATGTTGGGAAACGTGAGGCCATAATAGTTCGAGACTACACTGTTTAAAATTCTGGAGGTATGAAGGATAAAATACAGGAAACTAAAGGTTATTGCCATTTGTATAGAAATCAGATAGGAGTTACAGCAGACAGAGCGAGATGGCACATTCGGGAGAAAGACGGTTCAAACCCGCGTCCGGCCATTCACAATTAACTTTTCGATGATATCCCTAAATCGCTCTTGGCAGATGTCGGGGTGGTTCCTTTGAAAGGGTACGGCTGATTTCCTACATCCTTGACACAATCTGAGCTTGTGATCCACCTCTAGTGACCTCGATATCGACGGGACGTTAAACAGAATATTCCTTCCTTCCTTCCTTCCTTCCGCAGTTACAACAGACGAAGCACATGAAAGGGAAGCAGTTGTCGAGAATGGAGTGGGAAAGGGCTACAGCCTATCCTCAACGTTATTCAGTCTATTACACATATAGCAAGCAATAAAGGAAGCGAGAGACAAATATGGAACGGGAGTTTAAGTTCAGGGAGAAGAAATAAAACTTTTAAAATTCACTGCCTACATTGCAGTTCTGTTGGAGACAGTAAAGGCCTTGTAAGAGCAGCTGACAGAACGGACAGTGTCTTGAAAATAGGCTGCAATATGAACGTCAACAAAAATAAAACGATGGCAATCGAATATATTCGAATTAAATCTGCATCTACATCTACATATATACTCCGCTAGCCACCAATAGGTGTGTGGCGGAGGGCACAATTCGCACCAAAGTCATATATCCCCCCCCCCCCCCTGTTCCACTCGCGGATCTGTCTGAACGCCTCAGTACGAGCTCTTATTTCCCTTACCTTTGAATGATTATCATTACGCGATGTGAAAGTTGGTGGTAATAATATATGCTCTACATCCTCGGCGAAGATTGGATTTAGGAATTTAGTGCGCAGGCCCCGTCTGTTTAGCGCGTCGTCTATCTGCAAGTGTGTCCCATTTCAAACTTTCTATGAGATTTGTAACGCTCTCGCGATGCCTAAATGTACCAGTCATGAATCTTGCCGCTCTTCTTTGGACCTTCTCAATCTCTTGAATCAGACCCAACTGGTAAGGGTCCCATACAGGCGAACAATACTCTAAGACTGGACGAAATAACGTATTGTAAGCTAGCCGATGGTCTAGGGGCAGCGTCTTTGATTCATAATCAAAACGTTTTCGGTCCTGGGTTCGATCCCCGCCACTGCCTAAATTTTGATAAATAATCAGCATTGGCGGCCGAAGACTTCCGGCATAAGAAGTCAGCCTCATCCTGCCAACGGCCTTGTCAAAGAGGGCGGAGGAGCGGATAGTGGTTCAGCAGTCTGCCTTCGGCAGGGCAACAGAGCGGACGCGTACGTGTTGACTTCGTGCGGCGCGCGAGCTCGTCTTGTTTACTTTCTGACGGCCGTTGCTTAAGTGCCGGCTTACCTTGTACGATCCATGGCGAACCGTTACCGTAAATCAACACTCCGATTTACTTTCTGCAACGATTATGCCCGACCCAAAGCACTTGAGGTGGAGCGTTTTCTGCGAGAGGAAGTGAAGATCCCGGCGACCGATATTATAGGCATACATTTGTCCATCGTGAGCAGCACGGTCTATGTGAAAATCATTAACGACGCGGCGTGCGAACGCATACTACGTGAGACCAAACAGGGGCTCCGCTTCTGTCACGCTGATGGCCATGTGGGAGAGGTAACCGTCGACCACGCAGGCTTAGGTATGCGAACGATACGCATTTTCGAATTGCCATTCGAACTTCCAGCTGAGGAAGTCGTCGCGGCACTACGACCATACGGCACAGTCCACGGCCACACTGCGGAGAAGTGGACACAGTTTCGGACGTATCCTGTCCTAAACGGGGTCCGACAGGTCACCATAGATCTCCGAAGCCACGTCCCGTCCTACTTACAGATCGGCGGATGCCGTGCCATAATTATATACGATGGCCAGCCTCGGACCTGTTCCGGGTGCGGCAAAGAAGGCCACCTTAGATCCGAATGCCTACAACGGCGTATAACGCAACTTCCAGCTGCCGAAAAACCACCCACGTCGCAACCTACAGTGCTACCGGTGACCTATGCCGCTGCTCTGGCTTCTCCTACCACTTTGCAACGTCGCCCGGTCACCACAAACGACGCCACCAACGAGCCCGAGCAGACACTGACGGAGAGCGCCTCGGACGACCCGCCGCCTCGGCCGGCCATTGACGCCGCTCCGAAGATGCCGACGCAACCAGACGCTGACCCTGATCTCGGAAACACGATGGAGATCGACTCGCTCATCGTTCCTACAGCGGCCTTTCTGCCAGAACGACGTGACTCCCTTCCGTCGTCGGACACGGAGGGTCGCACAAGGAAACAACGTTCCCCGAAACGTCGCAAGCGAAGACGTCGCACCGTTTCCGGCCAAGAGGAGACATTACAAGTCGAGGAGGACGTACCCGTCGACCAGCACGAAGCCTCAGAACCCGCTACTGCTGACGAAGACGTCATGAGCGCGGAGACATCTATCGGTGTGCCTGCGCCCCGTGCTGACGCTGAACTAAATCATGAACGTCTCACAGGCGACACGACACCACGCACAATTATAACATCTTCTGAAGACAAAATGGACGATACACCAGTTTCCGCTTCCACGGCGTGGCACGAGGAGGAGGTCACGGAGCAGGAGCCGTTACGGGACCCTGCGCCGTCACGGCCGCACCACTAATCATACTCTCCCCAGACTCCCTGCGGCCCAGCGGGATAACGTTCCGCTGCGACGCCCACACCCTTGCGCGGACGGCGGAGTGGACCAGCCACCAGCAATCCGACACCAGGCCTACCGGATAGCAACCATCAACACCAACAACATCCGTTCCAGGGTGAAAATCCGCCTTATGCAGGAGATGTTCTGGGCTTCGGATATTGATTTCGCCCTTCTGCAGGAAGTTCACTTGGCTAGTCTCCCGGATATTAATGGCTATACCGCCCACGCCTCCGCGAGTGATCCTATGGGCCGCGGGGTGGCCATCTACGTCCGCCACGGGATTTCTGTGACCGATGTCGCCTTCCTTCCATCAGCTCGGGGCATGGCACTCACTGCCATGGGGACACGCATCATTAATGTCTACGCGCCCTCAGGCACCGAACGACGGCATGAAAGAGCCCAGTTTTATTCCGAGGAAATCGCTCCCCTGTTTTTAGGGCGTTATGACCATTGCCTAATAGGAGGTGACTTTAACAGCGTTCTGCATCCTAAAGATCAGATTCCCCACTATACTACATGCCAGGAGCTACGTATAGTGGTGCGAAGCCTCCTGCTTCACGATACCTGGGAAGTACAACACGGCGACCTTTCTGGCCATACCTTTCTTACAAGTCATTCCGCAAGCCAACTGGACAGGATATATGTCTCACAAACTCTTAGATCTGCGATACGGGGCGCCGAACGCTGGCCGCTGGCCTTTTCCGACCATTGCGCTTACATCTGTACGGTCCTCCTTCCGCCGCAATCAGTATGGCGCAGCCGTGCGCCATGGAAACTCAATACCTCACACTTGCATGACCGGGCGTGTCGCCAACAAGTCACTGACAAGTGGACAGCCTGCGAACGACGCCTTCCCCGCTACCGCTCGACATTGACATGGTGGTTGGACTGCGCCAAGCCGGCGATCCGGAGGACACTGATGAGGTACGGGAAGGACATGGCCGACTGGCATCGCACCACTGTTGACTTCTATTACGCGATTCTCCGAGATCTGGATGCTCAACCGCCAACCCCGGACAACCAGTTGGAACGGCAAAGAACTAAGGCGAAGATAATTGCGCTGGCACGCCGGAAATTGCAAGGGGTCGTGATACGGACGCGGCGCCACGATCACGCGGATTTAGAAATTCCATCCATGCATGATATAGTGTCCGACAACCGAAGGCGTCGTCGGCAGATCATCAGCACTCTGACAACGCCTCATGGAACGCAGGTGACCACTCAGAATGACATCGTCCGCGCATTCGTCGAGCACTACCGTCGTACTTATAGTGATGACGACGCTGAAACTGCAGCAGACGACTCCATTTTGAATTACGTCACGCGCACCCTCCCCCACACGGAGGCGGATGCTTTGACAGTGGCGGTCACGCTAGACGAAGTCAACAACGCAATCGCCAACGGTGCAGTCAACAGATCGCCCGGCATTGACGGCTTACCGATTGAGTTTTACCGTACCTTTCGGGACCTCATGGCCCCACGGTGGACGACTATGTATCAAGAACTGATAACATCTGACCAAGCAATCCCACCACCTTTGCTGAGGGCATCATTATACCAGTCCACAAACCAGCCCGTGGTTCGATGGTCACGAGTTACAGACCGCTCACCCTCCTCAATGCCGATTACAAGATTTTCGCGCGCTTACTGGCAATGCGGCTCCGAACTACACTCCCTCATATCCTCTCGCCAGAACAAACGACGCCTGGCGGACAGATTAACATACAGACTGCCACAGGGGAATGCCGCGACTTAATTGCGATAGCGGCGGCCTGCAGGCTCCGGGCAGCGGTCGTCGCTATAGACTTCGACAGCGCCTTCGATAAAGTGCGTCATCGTTTCCTGTTTTCGGTGGCAGCCCGAATGGGCATCTCCCCTCCGTTTCTCGACGTCATCCGGCGTCTTTACGACAGTGCCAGTTCACGTGTCCAAGTCAATGGACGTATAGCAGGGCCGGTACCTATCTGCCGTTCGATACGGCAGGGGTGCCCCCTCTCTACCCTCATGTATGCTATTGCCCTTGAGCCCCTTATTGGGGGCTTGACGACCAAGCTTTCTGGCCTCACCCTACGCCAACACACTTTTCGCTGTCGGTCATATGCTGATGACCTCCTCCTCCTCATTCGCTCCGGCTCTGAGATTCGGGATGTCCTCGACTTGATTACCCGTTATGGGGCTGCCGCTAGCAGTGCCATGAATGTCGCCAAATCTTCTGCAATGCACATTGGACGAGGCCTCCAGGAGGGTGAAGTGGCACCACTGCCGCTTGTGCGGACTTTCCGGTACCTGGGCATTACCTTTACCCCCACGGTCACACGCACGGCGGCAACGAATTTCCGTCGCCTGTTACACGTCATCCGCAACGACGTCCGCCAGAACCTCCTGCGCCGCCAGGACACACTTCAAAGGGTTGCGTTTATTAATCTTTATGTGGCATCAAAATTGGTTCACATCGCGCAAGTTCTCCCTCTGCCCACTGCAATTGGGCGCAACCTTCAGGCGGCTTTTGGCTATTACCTCACGGCTGGTTCAATGTTTAAAGTCCGTTATGAGACACTTACCCTGCCCACACGGTATGGTGGCGTCGGGCTCGTCAATGTCCGTATGCGATCTGCAGCCTTGTACATGAGTACCATGAGAAAACAGTGGATGGGCCAGGGTACATCTCTAACACGCAGCTTGCTTGAGATCCTCCTACCAGCTTCCACCTCACCACCAGTGTCTGTCGGCCATATCGTGCCTCATTTGTCCCATCTTTCGACCTTTTTCGTCGACTACAGTTATATACATACCAGTCTCCCAGATACACGCCCACCTAGGACTAAGGATTTTTACAGCCTGTTGCTGCGCTGTGTTCCCTGGAATGTGATGGAGACCAAACACCCCTCCATCCAGTGGCCCATAGTGTGGACTACTGTCCACCAGCCCTTCCTCCCTACGAACGTCCGGGCGCTGTGGTATCACATAGTCAACAGGAAATTTGCCACGAAGCAGCGCCTGCACAACATTGGCTTGTCAGAATCCCCTCTTTGTCTCCTTTGCCAGCAACTGGACACTGATGAACACCGTCTGACATGCGCCTCATCGCAAGATGTATGGCGCTTCGTGCAGCAAATCGTTGCCTGCTATCTCCGGGTGCCACCAGACACAGTCGAGCCTCGAATGTTTCTATACCCGGAGGACCGACATTTTCCCGCCGCCAAATGTCATGCTATTACGTGGGTCAAAGGGTGGGCGGTCGCTTATCTCTTTAATGAGGGACCTAAATCCCGCCTAGACTTCTGGACCTATTTACGAACAGCCCATGCAGCTCTCGAAAACACGCCACGTTACCGAACATTATTTGCTAACTATCTTCGAGCGGTCCTAGTTAGACCTCCACTGAGTTGGGGGGTGCCTGGCACAGAGGGCACCCACCCCTCCTCCCCCGGCGGTGTCTGAGTTTCAACCGCCTACGATCTATTCTCCTTCTGACCTCCGCGGATGGGAGAGCGCGTCGCAGATTGCGAAGATTTTATTTCTATTTGCTTTTCCTTTTTCCTTTCTTTTCTTTACCTAGAATTTATATTTCTTTTATCTTTCGCATATGTGTTCCCATAATTTCATGCTATTAGTGAATATTACAAAAACACATGCAAATAAATAAATAACAATGCCTTCCAAAAACAAAAAAAAAAAAAAAAGGGCAGCGTCTTTGATTCATAATCAAAACGTTTTCGGTCCCGGGTTCGATCCCCGCCACTGCCTAAATTTTGATAAATAATCAGCATTGGCGGCCGAAGACTTCCGGCATAAGAAGTCAGCCTCATCCTGCCAACGGCCTTGTCAAAGAGGGCGGAGGAGCGGATAGGGGTTCAGGGCACTCTCTTATCCTAGGGGTGGGAAATTGCCCCTAAAGGCGGAAGAATCAGCAATGATCAACGACATGAGAATGCAGAAGGCAATGGAAACCACTGCATTAAAGACACGTAACGTGTATCCACAGGTCATGTGGCCTGTAATTGAAGAAGTGTCATGATGATCTCTCCATTGGCAAAAGATTCCGGAATAGTCCCCCATTCGGATCTCCGGGAAGAGACTGCCAAGGGGGAGGTTACCATGAGAAAAAGATTGAATAATCAACGAAAGGATAACGTTCTACGAGTCGGGGCGTGGAATGTCAGAAGCTTGAACGTGGTTGAGAAACTAGAAAATCTGAAAAGGGAAATGCAAAGGCTCAATCTAGATATAGTAGGAGTCAGTGAAGTGAAGTGGAAGGAAGACAAGGATTTCTGGTCAGATGAGTATCGGGTAATATCAACAGCAGCAGAAAATGGTATAACAGGTGCAGGATTCGTTATGAATAGGAAGGTAGGGCAGAGGGTGTGTTACTTTGAACAGTTCAGTGACCGGGTTGTTCTAATCAGAATCGACAGCAGACCAACACCGACAACGATAGTTCAGGTATGCATACCGACGTCGCAAGCTGAAGATGAAAAGATAGAGAAAGTGTATGAGGATATTGAAAGGGTAATGCAGTATGTAAAGGGGGACGAAAATCTAATACTCATGGGCGACTGGAATGCAGTTGTAGGGGAAGGAGTAGAAGAAAAGGTTACAGGAGAATATGGCTTGGGACAAGGAATGAAAGAGGAGAAAGACTAATTGGGTACTATAACAAGTTTCAGCTGGTAATAGCGAATACTCTGTTCAAGAATCACAAGAGGAGGAGGTATACTTGGAAAGGCCGGGAGATACGGGAAGATTTCAATTAGATTACATCATGGTCAGACAAAGATTCCGAAATCAGATACTGGATTGTAAGGCGTACCCAGGAGCAGATATAGACTCAGATCACAATATAGTAGTGATGAAGAGTAGGCTGAAGTTCAAGACATTAGTCAGGAAGAATCAATACTCAAAGAAGTGGAATACGGAAGTACTAAGGAATGACGAGATACGTTTGAATTTCTCTAACGCTATAGATGCAGCAATAAGGAATAGCGCAGTAGGCACTACAGTTGAAGAGGAATGGATATCTCTAAAAAGTTGGGAAGGAAAACATAGGTACAAAGAAGGTAGCTGCGAAGAAACCATGGGTAACAGAAGAAATACTTCAGTTAATTGATGAAAGGAGGAAGTACAAAAACATGTTCCGGGAAAATCAGGAATACAGAAATACAAGTCCCTGAGGAATGAAATAAATAGGAAGTGCAGGGAAGCTAAGACGAAATGGCTGCTGGAAAAATGTGAAGACATCGAAAAAGATATGATTGTCGGAAGGACAGACTCAGCATACAGGAAAGTCAAAACAACCTTTGGTGACATTAAAAGCAACGGTGGTAACATTAAGAGTGCAACGGGAATTCCGCTGTTAAATGCAGAGGAGAGAGCAGATAGGTGGAAAGAATACATTGAAAGCCTGTATGAGGGTGAAGATTTGTCTGATGTGATGGAAGAAGAAACAGGAGTCGATTTAGAAGAGATAGGGGATCCAGTATTAGAATCAGAATTTAAAAGAGCTTTGGAGGACTTACGGTCAAATAAGGCAGGAGGTATAGATAACATTCCATCAGAATTTCTAAAATCATTGGGGGAAGTGGCAACAAAACGACTATTCACGTTGGTGTGTAGAATATATGAGTCTGAAAAAAGCAGGGGTAAGCTATAGGGAGAGAAGGGTCATATACAATATGTACAACAACCAAGAGGGAATAATAAGAGTGGACAATGAAGAACGAAGTGCTCGTATTAAGCAGGTTGTAAGACAAGGCTGTAGCCTTTCGCCCCTAGTCTTCAATCTGTACATCGAGGAATCAATGATGGAAATAAAAGAAAAGTTCAGGAGTGGAATTAAAATACAAGGTGAAAGGATATCAATGATACGATTCGCTGAAGACATTGCTATCCTGAGAGAAAGTGAAGAAGAATTAAATGATCTGCTGAACGGATTGAACAGTCTAATGAGTACACAGTATGGTTTGAGAGTAAATCGGAGAAAGACGAACGTACTGAGAAGTAGTAGAAATAAGAACATCGAGAAACTTAACATCAGGATTGATGGTCACGAAGTCAATGAAGTTAAGGAATTCTGCTACCTAGGCAGTAAAATAACCAATGACGGACGGAGCAAGGAGGACATCAAAAGCAGACTCGCTATGGCAAAAAAGGCATTTCTATCCGAGAGAAGTCTACTAATATCAAATACCGGCCTTAATTTGAGGAAGAAATTTCTGAGGATGTACGTCTGGAGTACAGCATTGTATGGTAGTGAAACATGGACTGTGGGAAAACCGGAACAGAAGAGAATCGAAGCATTTGAGATGTGGTGCTATAGACGAATGTTGAAAATTAGGTGGACTGATAAGGTAAGGAATGAGGAGGTTCTACGCAGAATCGGAGAGGGAAGGAATATGTGGAAAACACTGATAAGGAGAAGGGACCGGATGATAGGACATCTGCTAAGACATGAGGGAATGACTTCCGTGGTACTAGAGGGAGCTTTAGAGGGCAAAAACTGTAGAGGAAGACAGAGATTAGAATACGTCAAGCAAATAATTGAGGACGTAGGTTGCAAGTGCTACTCTGAGATGAAGAGGTTAGCACAGGAAAGGAATTCGTGGCGGGCCGCATCAAACCAGTCAGTAGACTGATGACAAAAAAAAAAAAAAAAAAAAAAAAAAGCTATTTCCTTTGTTGAAGGACTGCATCGCTTCAGGATTCTACCAAAAAACCACAATCTAGAGTTCGCCTTACCCATTACTTGTGTAATCTGATCGTTCCATTTGAGATCATTTCGAATAGTCACAACCAGATAGTTGACAGATGTTACCGCTTCCAAAGACTGATCATTTATTTTGTACTCATACATTAATGGGGATTTTCGCATTGTTATGCGCAGTAGGTTACGCTTACTAATATTGAGAGATAACTGCCAGTCATTACACCACGCATTTATTTCTGCAAATCCTCATTGATTTGTTCACAATTTTCGTGTAATATAACTTTCGTGTAGACTACAGCATCATCGACAAACATTCTAAGGCCGCTGTCAATACCATCAACCAGATCGTTTATGTAAATCATAAAAAGCAGAGGACTTACTACGCTGCCCTGGGGCACTCCTGAAGTTACTCTTGTTTCTGTTGAAGTTACCCCGTTCAGAACGACATACTGCTCCCTGCCTGTAAGAAAACTTTCTATCCAACCGCATATGTCATTGGATAGACCGTAATCAGGTGATTCTTAAAAAAAAATTGTTAATAAATGAGAGCCTAAAAGTAGTAAATGTGTTTTGCTGTATTGGCCCAGTCAACGAAGGAAAATTAGGGGAAAAAATTCGTGCAATCGTGAATATTCGTACAGTGGTAGGGGAAGTGTAATCAACAACGTACTAAAAATCTTAATGTAAGCGTGGGAGTGGATGGCGTGATGGGGATTCTGAGCGTTTAAACGTAGCTTTTTTATGTTTCCTCAAACAACTCGAAAAACCGTGAAAATGTTTCCCAGTATAAAATTAACTTATATTAAATTTCCTATAAATACCGTCAAACGTATTTTTTTCTCTACGACGAATAGTTTCTGCTTTGCAGGGGATGGAAAAAACGTAGATGACTAAAAATGGTGTTTCAATGGTATAACATTTATGTTTATTGTCAAATAAAGTGGGTTAGGCACCAGTATTAAACGTACATACCAAATCTAATCAGAATCTACAGCAAACCAACACCGACAGCAGTAGTTCAGGTATACATGACAACTTCACAGGCAGAAGATAAAGAAGCAGAGAAAATAAATGAGGATGTTGAATAGGTAATTCACTTCGTAGAGGGAGATGAAAATCTAATAGTATTGAGGGATTTGAATGCGGTTGTAGGCGAAGGGATAGTAGGAAGGCTTACGGAAGAATATGGACTTGGTAGTAGGAAGGAGAGAGGTGAAAGACTAGTTGAGTTTAGCAACAGATTTCATCTAGTAATAGCGAATATCTTGTTCAAGAATCGCAAGAGGAAGAGGTATAATTGAAAAAGGCCTGGAGATGCGCGATGATCCCAGTTATATTACGTTATAGTCGGGCAGAGATTCCGAAATCAGATATTGGATTGTAAGGCGTACTCAGGAGCAGATGCAGACTCTGATGAAAATTGAGTAATGATGAAGAGTACGCTGTAGTTTAAAAGACTTGTCAGGAAGAAATAATGGGTAAGGAAGTGTGCTATGAAAGCATTAAGAAGAGGTATACTGAAAGTTCTCTGGCGTTATAGATGCTGCGATAATGAATACGTCAGCAGATAGTTCAGTTGAAGAGGAATGGACGTCTCTAATGGGGATTCACAGAAGTTGGACAGGAAAACGTAGGTACAGCGAAGGCAACTGCGTAGAAAATATGAGAACAGAAGAAATACTTTAGCTGATTGGTGAAAGAAAAAGTATCAAAATATTCAAGGAAATTCAGAAAGAAAGAAATGCAAGTCATTTGGAATTGAAATGAGAAGGAAGTGCAGAGAAGCCAATGCAAACAACTGAGCACATAGGTTGAAGGCACTACTCTGAGATGAAAAGATTGGCAGAGGAGAGGAATTCGTGGCGGGCCACATCAAACCAAGCAGAAGCTGATGATTCAAAAAAGAACATCGAAGTATAGTAGAACCGTATTAAGAGATAAGTTTTGCGCTGGGGCTGTAACAGGCTTGAAAGGAGGGGTGGAGATGAAAAGCATGAGGAAGCTAGGTTGCCAGACTGTGGTCGTGCACTCCCCTGCTTGAGTGCGCAGGCTAGTACCCACTCCCTCTACTCGTTTCCTCGCACTACGTCACAAAAAAAACAACTACAGATTTGTCAAAAAGTTATACCGACCCCTCCACAGCCCACTAACTAGCGACGTAGTGTCAATCTGGGCGTACTGTTGCCCTACTGCCGATGTTTTTGAGTTACGTAGCTACAAGAGTGTCCGGGACAGAAATTATTAGTTGCATGCAGTCGTATAGTCACCGCTGAGTCACAAATATGGTCGATCGCATGTACGTTTTGTGAGCGCAAAGTTAAACGGAGGAGTTTTGTTAAAAATTTAATTACAACTCGAGAGCGTTGGCACTGAGTCAATTAAATGAAGATAAACGTAAATTACAAGTGAGCTGAAGATTCTGTAATGGGCATGTTGAGTCAGGTATCCAGCAATCTACAGCGCTGCGGGACGTTACATGAGAAGGAACAATTAATCTCAAAGTGTTAGTAAAATGTGGAAAAAAGGAGCCGTGACAGAATGAATTTTTGAGATATTGCATTTAATTCGACTGCTTACGAAATAAGTGCACTTGCGTTAGTACGTCGATATTCGGTCGAGAGACATCGATTATCTTGTTGTTACGTACAAGAGTGCTTAGTTAAGAGCACGAAACACACAGAAGAAGTTAATTGTTTTCATTCCATAAAAAATGTGTTTTTAATATCGAGTGGTTAGTCACATGATACTCTTCGACAGTGCAACTATAGTTATCTGAGTGTATCCTGTAACTACTTCAATAGAACATCAGTGTTTTGAAGTCCATTTATTGTAATAGATGAAGGGAGACGCAGAGCTGTGGCTTGGTGGAGTGTAGGTATTGATGTAGGTGTAGATTACTGGTAGGCGACAACAGGCACTGCTAGTATCACTCAGCAATCGCGTGCATTATGTGCGGCAATTGACTAAGATATTTTATTTTGTTCTATTGTTATTTAGGCTTAAGTGAAGCATTAGCGATGTACTTATTACAGGACATCCTTACTCTTGTGTTTAAATTGTTAATGGCCTACAATTTCACATTATGGAGGACATCTTGCCAATGGGATGAGATTGCGCGACTGGTAAGGTTCCCAAAAGTAAACATACAGGGTGTAATAGGTATAAGATTATTCATATATGGTTGAGAGGTGGCAGAAGCCCCCTCTCATATTTCTATCTTACCCTTTCTTCTTAATCCATGTGCAACAGCAAACGTAAGAGTTAGAAAAACGGGGGGGGGGGGGGGGCAGGAGGGGGCTTAAAGCATCATTTCCATATGAAGATTCGAGAAGAATTTAGTGTTAAATACACTGCTAGCCCTGGCACCTCGCATGGTACCTTAACATGTACACACACGAGTGTGTCGGTTGTTTTTTCTCCCCATCTTTTCACAAACACGTGACTTAGTTTACTACTTGATGTTTTCTGCACGGTGGTAACTGCACCACTAAGTGGACAACGCCTGTCGGTATGGAGTAAACATTTTGCGTCCCAACCTCACACTTCAACACCTGAGCTGCTGCCCATTAGGTATTAAGCAATAATACACTGTGTCATCAGAAGTATCCGGACACCCCAAAAAACATACGTTTTTCTATTAGGTGCATTGTACTGCCACCTACTGCCGAGCACTCCATATCAACGACCTGAGTAGTCATTAGACATCGTGAGAAAGCAGAATGGGACGCTCCGCGGAACTCACGATCATCGAACGTGGTCAGGTGACTGGGTGTCACCTGCGTCATACGTCTGTACGCGAGATATCCAAACTACTAATTATCCCTAGGTCCACTGTTTCCGATGTGATAGTGAAGTGGAAACGTGAGGGGACACGTATAGCACAAAAGCGTACAGGCCGATCTCGTCTGTTGTAGACTGACAGAGACCGCTGACGGCTGAAGAGGGCTGAAGTGTGTAATAGGCACACATCTACCCAGACTATCACAAACGAATTCCAGACTTCATCAGGATCCACTGCAAGTACTATGACAGTTGGCGGGAGGTGGCTTTCATGGTCGCATAAGCCACGCATCACGCCGGTAAATGCCTAACGACGCCTCTCTTGGTGTAAGGAGCGTAGACATTGGACGATTGAACAGTAGAAAAATGTTGTATGGAGTGACAAACCACGGTACAGAATGTGGTCATCCGACGGCAGCGTGTGGGTATAGTGAATACCCGGTGAACGTCATCTGCCAGCGTGTGTAGTGCCAGCAGTAAAATTCGGAGGAGGTGGTGTTATGGCGTGGTCGTGTTTTTCATGGAGGAGGCTTGCACCTCTTGTTGTCTTGTGCGGCACTATCACAGCACAGGCCTACGTTGATGTTTTGAGCAGTTTCTTGCTTACCACTGTTGAAGAGCGATTCGGGGAACGTGATTGCATCTTTCAACACGATCGAGCAACTGTTCATAGTGGACGGCATGTGGCGGAGTGGTTACACGACAATAATATCCCTGTAATGGACTGGCCTGCACAGATCCTGACCTGAATTATATAGAACACCTTTGTGCCAGGCCTCACCGGCCTACATCTACACCTCTCCTCAGTGCAGCTCTCCATGAAGAATAGGCTGCCATTCCCCAAGAAAGCTTCCAGCGCCGGACTGAACGTATGCCTGCGAGAGTGTAGGCTACGGGTGGGCCAACACCATATTGAATTCCAGCTTTATCGATAGAGGGCACCACGAACATGTAAGTCATTTTCAGCCAGGTGTCCGGATACTTTTGATCACATAGTGTAGCCTGCTCTTGCCACGTATACTTGGAAGTATTAAACAACCGAAAAACGTACTACTCCTAATAGCCATAATCCTTATTTCGCAGATAATGTAAATGCTGACGTAATATTGTTCAATACACTGCCCAGTGTCACCAACAGAAATTTCCGCTTTTATATCCGTTACAGGCTGCACACTGCGCCGTAAAACAGTGGACCTCTTACGTAGCTGGTATGGGCTTTTGTGGTGTGGACAACACTGCATTGTTCCAGGAATTTCGATATTTTGGTGGAATGCACTGAGTGAGCAGCTGCGTATTTCATTGCACACCGTCTGTCCAAAAAGTTACGAGACCGATTTGATCCCAGATGTATAAGTATTCAGACCATACTTCAGAATGTTTTCAAGAAGAGAGATGTGTGTTCAAAGTTTGTCTCGCACACCTTGACTCGCAAACGAGCTGAACGACGCGTGAACGCCTGCCACGACTCGACTGAAATGCAGTTCTTTTCTTGAAAAAAGAAAAAAAAAACCACAAACGTCAAAGTACAGAGGTTTATATGAAGAGTCGACTATGTGACGACATGACTGGCAATAAAGCCAATGTGACTGTGACGCTTGATTTGAACACCATCTCAAACAAGCTCTATTCTGACTTTTCACTTGGCTGCATAAACGTTCTGTGTGTTGCACGGGGCTAAAGGGTGGGGGCACCATGCACGACCTATTTTTTTATTAACCCAGTCTCCACACTTTTTGGACTGAAGTTGTATAAGAGAAACTTACTTCACCAAGCAGGCACCAAAATTTATTTATTGACAATTTCAGAGTATCTTAACTCCACCTACAACGAAAAAATTGGTTTGTTTAATTTTGGTATCATTAACACCTTGTTAAAGCACTGATCGTCGATAATAAAAAAACGAGCACACGTGCTATTGAAAATAAACGCCGAAGTACACACACAAATCACGATGAAAGCAAGAACGTACTATTTTCAAATGCCAACAATCAATGTTGATCCTCGAGTTAAACAAATATAATGTATCGTGCATGAATGGGGGAAATTCAGCAGTTCAGACGGTTCATTGAATAAGATTATACACCGGATTGTGTACATATGATTAACGGTGTAGAGTAATAACGAAATGCCTTATACATACCGCAAACGAATATTGTTATGCACAGCACTGTGGATTACTCTGTTTGCTCCGTTCGTTAGTATACGGGAGACAGCGTTACCAGCTGGTGGTAAGAACTGTGGCAATGTTCACAGCAGACAACCAGAAGGTGAGGATTCTATACGACTGATCTTTTACATAAGGTATCACGATTGTACCTTCTTATTTTAGCGAAATGCCATGTTTCTAGCAGAGGAGTGTACGCTGATATGTAACTTCACGCAGATTAAAACCGTATGTTGGACCGAGACACGATATTGAGGCCTTTACCTTTCGCGGGCAAGTGGACTGCAGACTGAGCTACCCAAGCACGACCCATTCGGACTATATATATCTTCAAGTATCTCACCTGCTATCTTTCGAAACTCACAACTGTTCTCCTGCGAAACCTGCTGGTCTAGCTGTTCTGGTAGAAATGATATTGCGGAGCCATAGCTTAGCCACAGCCTGGAAGGCAGAAGATGAAGTAATGGCAAACGTAAAGCTGTAAGCAGGGGTCTTCAATCGTACTTGGGTCTGTCAGTTGGCAGTGCATCTGTCCACGAAAGGCAAAGCCGTGTACCGCAAGTCTCTAGAGGAACGGAGGGTTCCAAATGATTGGAAAAGAGCACAGATAGTCCCAGTCTTCAAGAAGGGTCGTCGAGCAGATGCGCAAAACTATAGACCTATATCTCTTACGTCGATCTGTTGTAGAATTTTAGAACATGTTTTTTGCTCGCGTATCATGTCATTTCTGGAAACCCAGAATCTACTATGTAGGAATCAACATGGATTCCGGAAACAGCGATCGTGTGAGACCCAACTCGCCTTATTTGTTCATGAGACCCAGAAAATATTAGATACAGGCTCCCAGGTAGATGCTATTTTTCTTGACTTCCGGAAGGCGTTCGATACAGTTCCGCACTGTCGCCTGATAAACAAAGTAAGAGCCTACGGAATATCAGACCAGCTGTGTGGCTGGATTGAAGAGTTTTTAGCAAACAGAACACAGCATGTTGTTATCAATGGAGAGACGTCTACAGACGTTAAAGTAACCTCTGGCGTGCCACAGGGGAGTGTTATGGGACCATTGCTTTTCACAATATATATAAATGACTTAGTAGATAGTGTCGGAAGTTCCATGCGGCTTTTCGCGGATGATGCTGTAGTATACAGAGAAGCTGCTGCATTAGAAAATTGTAGCGAAATACAGGAAGATCTGCAGCGGATAGGCACTTGGTGCAGGGAGTGGCAACTGACCCTTAACATAGACAAATGTAATGTATTGCGAATACATAGAAAGAAGGATCCTTTATTGTATGATTATATGATAGCGGAACAAACACTGGTAGCAGTTACTTCTGTAAAATATCTGGGAGTATGCGTACGGAACGATTTGAAGTGGAATGATCATATAAAACTAATTGTTGGTAAGGCGGGTACCAGGTTGAGATTCATTGGGAGAGTGCTTAGAAAATGTAGTCCATCAACAAAGGAGGTGGCTTACAAAACACTCGTTCGACCTATACTTGAGTATTGCTCATCAGTGTGGGATCCGTACCAGGTCGGGTTGACGGAGGAGATAGAGAAGATCCAAAGAAGAGCGGCGCGTTTCGTCACTGGGTTATTTGGTAACCGTGATAGCGTTACGGAGATGTTTAATAAACTCAAGTGGCAGACTCTGCAAGAGAGGCGCTCTGCATCGCGGTGTAGCTTGCTCGCCAGGTTTCGAGAGGGTGCGTTTCTGGATGAGGTATCGAATATATTGCTTCCCCCTACTTATACTTCCCGAGGAGATCACGAATGTAAAATTAGAGAGATTAGAGCGCGCACGGAGGCTTTCAGACAGTCGTTCTTCCCGCGAACCATACGCGACTGGAACAGGAAAGGGAGGTAATGACAGTGACACGTAAAGTGCCCTCCGCCACACACCGTTCGGTGGCTTGCGGAGTATCAATGTAGATGTAGATGTAGATGTAGATTCAAAGTTCGAGACTCGGTCGGGAAGTTTCCAGATGCCGTAAATTTTTCAAAGTATCTTTATTTTATATTAGCACTTGTGAAGCTTTTAAGAGTAGGTGAAATTCAGCTCTGATGCTTGTATGTATAGCAATAAATATACATCACACTAACTTCCATCAGATTTGTAGTACTTCGTAAGCATTCAGCAGACGATGTATCTGATGAAGCAAGGGTATGCTGTCAGCATCGATGTTTCTGAAGCAGGAAACTCTTCGCAAACAAGACATATGTTCCTTACATTCTTTCCTTGAGTTGGTCAAGTAATATTATGAAACTTCCAGAAACTCTCTACTTGAGTGATCTCACCCTTTCCTGGTGATCGCGAGGCACAATCGACATATTCCTGACGGACTACGCTGCAGAGTACGGGTAACGTAACTATTATTCTTAAAAACATTTCGCGAATGACCTTTGACCATTCCTATTATTTCTTACGTTATCGGTCAAAATCGAACCAGCACCTTAACTTTACTGTATGTACTGTATGATTAAATGATGTATGTACTGTATGATTAAATGATGATGGCGTCCTCTTGGGTAAAATATTCCGGAGGTAAAATAGCCCCCCATTCGGATTTCCAGGCGGGGACTACTCAAGAGGACGTCGTTATCAGGAGAAAGAAAACTGGCATTCTACGGATCGGAGCGTGGAATGTCAGATCCCTCAATCGGGCAGGTAGGTTAGAAAATTTAAAAAGGGAAATGGATAGGTTGAAGTTAGATATAGTGGGAATTAGTGAAGTTCGGTGGCAGGAGGAACAAGACTTCTGGTCAGGTGACTACAGGGTTATAAACACAAAATCAAATAGGGGTAATGCAGGAGTAGGTTTAATAATGAATAGGAAAATAGGCATGCGGGTTAGCTACTACAAACAGCATAGTGAACGCATTATTGTGGCCAAGATAGACACAAAGCCCATGCCTACTACAGTTTATATGCCAACTAGCACTGCAGATGATGAAGAAATTGATGAAATGTATGACGAGATAAAAGAAATTATTCAGGTAGTGAAGGGAGACGAAAATTTAATAGTCATGGGTGACTGGAATTCGTCAGTAGGAAAAGGGAGAGAAGGAAACGTAGTAGGTGAATATGGATTGGGGGGAAGAAATGAAAGAGGAAGCCGCCTTGTAGAATTTTGCACAGAGCATAACTTAATCATAGCTAACACTTGGTTCAAGAATCATAAAAGAAGGTTGTATACCTGGAAGAATCCTGGAGATACTAAAAGATATCAGATAGATTATATAATGGTAAGACAGAGATTTAGGAACCAGGTTTTAAATTGTAAGACATTTCCAGGGGCAGATGTGGATTCTGACCACAATCTATTGGTTATGAACTGCAGATTGAAACTGAAGAAACTGCAAAAAGGTGGGAATTTAAGGAGATGGGACCTGGATAAACTGAAAAAAACCAGAGATTGTAGAGAGTTTCATGGAGAGCATAAGGGAACAATTGACAGGAATGGGGGAAAGAAATACAGTAGCAGAAAAATGGGTAGCTCTGAGGGATGAAGTAGTGAAGGCAGCAGAGGATCAAGTAGGTAAAAAGACGAGGGCTAATAGAAATCCTTGGGTAACAGAAGAAATATTCAATTTAATTGATGAAAGGAGAAAATATAAAAATGCAGTAAATGAAACAGGCAAAAAGGAATACAAACATCTCAAAAATGAGATCGACAGGAAGTGCAAAATGGCTAAGCAGGCATGGCTAGAGGACAAATGTAAGGATGTAGAGTCTTGTCTCACTAGGGGTAAGATAGATACTGCCTACAGGAAAATTAAAGAGACCTTTGGAGAGAAGAGAACCACTTGTATGAATATCAAGAACTCAGATGGCAACCCAGTTCTAAGCAAAGAAGGGAAGGCAGAAAGGTGGAAGGAGTATATAGAGGGTTTATACAAGGGCGATGTACTTGAAGACAATATAATGGAAATGGAAGAGGATGTAGATGAAGATGAAATGGGATATAAGATACTGCGTGAAGAGTTTGACAGAGCACTGAAAGACCTGAGTCGAAACAAGGCCCCGGGAGTAGACAACATTCCATTAGAACTACTGATGGCCTTGGGAGAACCAGTCATGACAAAACTCTACCATCTGGTGAGCAAGATGTATGACACAGGGGAAATACCCACAGACTTCAAGAAGAATATAATAATTCCAATCCCAAAGAAAGCAAGTGTTGACAGATGTGAAAATTACCGAACTGTCAGTTTAATAAGTCACAGCTGCAAAATACTAACGCGAATTCTTTACAGACGAATGGAAAAACTGGTAGAAGCGAACCTCGGGGAAGATCAGTTTGGATTCCGTAGAAATGTTGGAACACGTGAGGCAATACTAACCTTACGACTTATCTTAGAAGAAAGATTAAGAAAAGGCAAACCTACGTTTCTAGCATTTGTAGACTTAGAGAAAGCTTTTGACAACGTTAACTGGAATACTCTCTTTCAAATTCTGAAGGTGGCAGGGGTAAAATACAGGGAGCGAAAGGCTATTTACAATTTGTACAGAAACCAGATGGCAGTTATAAGAGTCGAGGGGTATGAAAGGGAAGCAGTGGTTGGGAAGGGAGTGAGACAGGGTTGTAGCCTCTCCCCGATGTTATTCAATCTGCATATTGAGCAAGCAGTAAAGGAAACAACAGAAAAATTCGGAGTAGGTATTAAAATTCATGGAGAAGAAATAAAAACTTTGAGGTTCGCCGATGACACTGTAATTTCGTCAGAGACAGCAAAGGACTTGGAAGAGCAGTTGAACGGAATGGACAGTGTCTTGAAAGGAGAATATAAGATGAACATCAAGAAAAGCAAAACGAGGATAATGGAATGTAGTCAAATTAAATCGGGTGATGCTGAGGGGATTAGATTAGGAAATGAGATACTTAAAGTAGTAAAGGAGTTTAGCTATTTAGGGAGCAAAATAACTGAGGATGGTCGAAGTAGAGAGGATATAAAAATGTAGACTGGCAATGGCAAGGAAATCGTTTCTGAAGAAGAGAAATTTGTTAACATCGAGTATAGATTTAAGTGTCAGGAAGTCGTTTCTGAAAGTATTTGTATGGAGTGTAGCCATGTATGGAAGTGAAACATGGACGATAATCAGTTTGGACAAGAAGAGAATAGAAGCTTTCGAAATGTGGTGCTACAGAAGAATGCTGAAGATAAGGCGGGTAGATCACGTAACTAATGAGGAGGTATTGAATAGGATTGGGGAGAAGAGAAGTTTGTGGCACAACTTGACTAGAAGAAGGGATCGGTTGGTAGGACATGTTTTGAGGCATCAAGAGATCACAAATTTAGCATTGGAGGGCAGCGTGGAGGGTAAAAATCGTAGAGGGAGACCAAGAGATCAATACACTAAGCAGATTCAGAAGGATGTAGGTTGCAGTAGGTACTGGGAGATGAAGAAGCTTGCACAGGATAGAGTAGCATGGAGAGCTGCATCAAACCAGTCTCAGGACTGAAGACCACAACAACAACAACACCTTAGAAGTATTGCGATCGCAGAATATCGACTAGTTGGCTTGCTCGAATCTTAAAGTGCGTAACGACGAATCGCTAATCCCACACGTGTTCTATCTCTCATAGACGATATTCTCTTATGTCCGTTCCCAACGTGTTTTTCAATGCTTTTTGATAATCATGATTGTTGTGAGCGTTACTGAGTCTTGCACTTGCGATAACATGTCATGACGCACTGTGTGCCTTTAGAATTTGGTCAATGTGACTGGAACCGCATTAACTGATTTATATTCCCGACTCAACAAAAATTTAATAGAAATTGTTGTCAGCGATATTTCACACCCTCTCCCAAATTTCCGTAATTTTGTGCCTAGCACAGTTTCCCCTTCTTCTAACAGATTAACTGCGTACAACGGGCAGCCAGAAAGTTTCCGTTTGAGATCGTTGCTACAGTGTATATGCTGCAGAGCGCGACTCCGATGCCGGTATAGAAGTACCGACATGCATTCAATGGATTAGTGTGGCATTCCCGTCTTTCCAACGTACGTACGGTAAATGAAAAGTAAACAATGGCAACGTTATTACCAAATGCTTCCAAACAGGACCAACGTGCTGTTACTCTTTTCTTGGCTGCCGAAGTACAAACACCGGCAGACATGCATCGCAGAATGAAGAATGTGAATGGGGTAGCACACCGGTCGAAAACCACCGTTGTCGAGTGGTGCAAAAAAGGGGCGCAGCTGCCTCATAACGACGCACGTTGTCACGCTGCAAGTTAAGCCAACTCAAGTGGGAGACAATCGAGCACCCCTCCTACAGTCCTGATCTCTCCACATGCCATTTTGAAGCTTTCGGTCCCTTAGAAAAGGCCTCGAGGGATCGGCGATTCCTGTCGTACGAGGATGTGCACCAGGCAGTTACGGAGTTCTTAACGCAGCGGGAGACACGGTGTTTTACCAAGCGGGTGTCTTAAGCCTGGTGCGTCGGTGGACCAACTGTCTCTATGCTCATGGCGATTCTGCCTGACTGACATAGCGATTTTGGACTGTACGGCCTTCGAACGGAAACTTTTTGATCTCCCCTTGAACGCTGCACACGGGTAAGTACGTAAAAGTTTCCTTTTGGCGTATGAGGTTAGTTTATCGCCGCTTGAGCTACGAGATGTGGGACAGGTGTAGAGAAAGATTCCGTTGCGCGAATTATTGGCTAATGGAGTATATTAATTTCAGACCCATAATCAATAAAACGGATTATTAATCCACATGAATTGTGGGTCTTAACTACTAATACAAGAAGTGTCTATTATCAACAGGACGATTTGTTTATTGCCAGTAATAAATTAAGCATACGCAGGAAACAGTCATTCCACGAATTTACATTTTTTTTTAAATTTTTCGTGTCCTTGTATATTATTCCAGTGTTCTTTCTGATCTGGATGGAAATAACTTACAAGGTTCGTGGTGCCATCCGTCGGTAATGCTGGAATTCATTATGGTGTCGGCCCACCTTTAGCCTTGATGACAGCTTCCACTCTCGCAGGCATACGTTCAATCAGGTTCCCGAAGGTTTCTTAGGGAATGGCAGCCCGTTCTTCACGATGTGCTGCACTGAGAAGAGGTATCGATGTCGGTCGGTGAAACCTGGCACGAAATCGCCCATCCAAAACATCCCAAAGGTGTTCTGTAGGATTCAGATAAGGGCTCTGTGCAGGCCAATCCATTACAGGGATTTTATTGTTGTGTAACCACTCCGCCACAGGCCGCGCATTATGAACAGGTCCTCGATCGTGTTGCAAGATGCAATCGCCATCTCCGAATTGCTCTTCGACAGTGGGAAGCAAGAATATGCTTGAAACATCATTGTAAGCCTGTGCTGTGATAGTGCCACGCAAAACAACAACGGGTGCAAGCACCCTCCATGAAAAACACGACCACAACATAACAACACCGACTACAAATTTTACTGTTGGCACTGCACACGGTGGCAGATGACGTTCACCGGCCATTCGGCATACCCACACCCAGCCATCGGATCGCCACATTTTGTACCGTGATCCGTCACTCCACACAACGTTTTTCCACTATTCAATCGTCCAATGCCTACGCTCCTTATACCAAGCGAGGCGTCATTAGGCATTTACCGGCTTGATGAGTGGCTTATGACCAGCTGCTCGACCACGAAATCCAAGTTTTCTCACCTCCCGCCTAACTGTCATACTGCTTGCAATGGGTCCTGATGCAATTTGGAATTCCTGTGTGATGGTCTGGATAGATGTCAGCCTCTTACACATTACGACCCTTTTCAACTGTCTGAGGTCTCTGTCAGTCAACAGACGATGTCTGCCTGTACTCGTTTGTGCTGTACTGGTCCTTTGACGTTTCCACTTCACTATCACATCGGAAACAGTGGACCTAGGGGTGTTTTAGGAGTGTGGAAATCTCGCTTGCAGACGTATGACGCAAGTGACACCCAGTCACCTGATCACGTTGGAAATCCTTGTGTATCGCGGAGCGCTCCATTCTGCTGTCTCACGATGTCAAATGACTACTGGGGTCGCTGATATGGAGTACCTGGCAGTAGGTGGTAGCACAGTGCAGGTAATATGAAAATGTGTGTTTTGGGGGTGTCCAGATACTTTTGATCACATAGTTTATCTGATCAAATGCTTGCGGAGACGTTTGACTGGACATTAATATGGGGTGTGGTCACTGTTCACTTTTATAACGGCTTCAAATCTTCTAGGGACTCTCTCAGTGAAATGTCTGTCGAGAAATCATAGCGCATTTTCCTTAATAGCCGAATCCAAAGAAGGTAGTAAAGTTGGACGTTGGACTCTGGGCGCGAAGCCGTCGTTCTGACTCATACCAAGGGCGTTACACACTGTTCAGGTCGGAAGTCTGGGAAGGCTAATCTATTTCATGAACGTTACTGTCCATAAACCATTGCCTCACAGCTGATGCTTTAGTTTAGGGTGCGTCGCATGCTCATAAGAGTCACCGCTGGCCAGCTGCAGCCCAGCTGTATTCTGTACACAGTCTTCTAAGAGCGTTTCATGTCCTTCCACGTTTAGCGTTAAGTGCAATATGGCGGCCACACCCCAACCACCGGAAACAAACCGTACCGTAGCAGCACCACCTTCCTACTTCACTGTTGGCGCTGCACATGAATCGAGATTATGTTCTCCAAACATTCGCCAAACCCAGACTCTTCCATCGGATTACCAGAGGGCGTAGCGTGATTCATCACACGAAATCACTCGTTTCCAGTCATCCACTGCCCATAAGTCTCGCTGTTTACACCAACTCAACCATCACTTGACGTCGACTACAGGAAGTGGTGGCCGGTAACGCGCTGCTCGACCGTTGTTATCTGTTGCTTTACGGCTCTATACCCACAGTCGTTATGCTACACTGAGTGCTCGCAACACTACGGAGTTCACGAGAAATTGTTTCCTCTGATCAGATGCGATTGCTCGCAGCCATCCTCAAGAATGCTAGACGATCCACGTGCGTCACCACATGAAGTCCCGCTGGTGTTGGTTTACAGGCGGTCGTTCCTCGCGTTTCCACCTCTCTGTCGCATCACCAACAGTTGACTTGTGCAGCTTTGGAAGGGTTGGCATGTCCCTGATGTACTTGTTATTCACGTGATATCCATTGACTAGCCCACCTTCGTAGTCAATGATGTCTCCTGAGCGCCCCATTGCTTCTCTATTGACAATACTCTCCCCCCAATTTTGTTCTAGGATAAGCCTCTCGTGACAACTTGTAGTCAGTTCTACCTTACACAGGGTGTCCGGATACTTTTGCCCCGGGAGTGCAATAATGGCAACCTGGTGTGATTCGTGTCACTGCACAGTGTGTTTATTTTTATTTTTCTCTCTTACTGTGGAACGTAACGACATTGGTTACAACAACGCAATTTCTTTTTATCGTACTATCTGTCAGATTCCTGAATAACAAATAATGCGAACACAGCTTAAAGCTAGGTCTTGTCTTCCTTTTTCTTTCTTCTTTTTTTTATATACACTGATGGGAAAATATCGTGGCATCGAGAAGGAGTTGTGTGACATAAGCGTAATTTGGTAAGCGTGTTTCTACACCTCAAACATGATGTCTACTCAAATTTCGCGCCAGTCGCATAACAATGGGTACAAATCACATTTGCTTTAAATACACACTGTAACGGTCGTGAGCCTCAGTTACCTTTCAGCTCGGACTTGGTGAGATAATTTTAGTCAAGGATGCCTTTAAGACGACCGAGATACCATTATTAACATCTTACTGAGTTCGCACGAGGTCGTGTAACACGGCTACGAGAAGCTGGCTGCTCTTTCTGCGATACTGCACAAAGAACTGACAGGAATGTAGCCACTGTACATGACAGCTGGCCGCGGCAGTCACAGGATTGTACGGTCGCAAGGAGACAGTGTTAGTAGGCTGTTTAGGTTTTTATGTTGGTAACGCCACGTAGAGCTCTGTATGAAAATCACTGGCTGTGCTGTGTGCAGTCTGTGGCTGGTTGGCATTGCTGGAATATTCGCCATTGTAGTGTTGGGCAATTGGATGTGAACAGCGCGTAGCGTTCCGCAGTTGGAGGTGAGCTGCCAGCAGCTGTGGATGTGGGGAGAGAGACGGCAGAATTTGGAGAGCGGACGATCTGGACGTGTGTCTATCAGAAAGAGTAAATTTGTAATACTGGATATCATGAACTGATATATATATATAATGGCTTATGAACATTATTAAGGTAAATACATTGTTTGTTCTCTATCAAAATCTTTAATTTGGTAACTGTGCCTATCAGCAGTTAGTGCCTTCAGTAGTTAGAATATTTTATTCAGCTGGCAGTATTGGCGCACGTTGTATTGCAGTAGGAGTGGCCGAACGGTTCTAGGCGCTACAGTCTGGAACCGCGCGACCGCTACGGTTTGAGTAGTTCTGAGTTCTAGGGAACTGATGACCTCAGCAGTTAAGTCCCATAGTGCTCAGAGTCATTTAAACCATTTTTGTATTGCAGTAGTTCGAGTAATGAAGATTTTTGTGAGGTACGTGATTCATGAAACGAATAGGTTATTGTTAAAAATGGTTCAAATGGCTCTGAGCACTATGGGACTTAACATCTGAGGTCATCAGCCCCCTACAACTTAGAACTAATCTAAGGACATCAGACACCTCCATGCCCGAGGCAGGATTCGAACCTGCTACCGTAGCGGTCGTGCGGTTCCAGACTGAAGCGCCTAGAACCGCTCGGCCACCAGCTGCCGGCGGTTATTGTTAGTCAGGGCCATTCTTTTGTAGGGATTATTGAAAGTCAGATTGCGTTGCGCTAAAAAAATATTGTGTGTCAGTTTAGTGATGATCAGAATAAGTATAGACAGAAATGTCTGAGTACGTTCAGGTTTGCTCAGCTGTTTGAAAATAAAAAAAAAAAAACGAAAGAGGTTTATAAGCACAGTAATACATAAATTTTTCTAAGGAGAGGTTTCAACAGGGTTCCGAACGGCGACGTGGCACTACTGAGAGGCAAGATCATCATGTTCAGCGTACGGTTCCGGGGCATCTGCAGGAGCAGCTTGAACAGTTGTTGGCACCACAGCTCCCAGCCAGACTCCCTGCAGCGTGCGTTCCAGTGGTCAAAATCCACCGCCATTTTCTACTTTTGTGCTGTTCAGCGAGAGTGCATTGGAGGACACGGTGGAGGTCTGTCGTGTTTTCT
Organism: Schistocerca serialis cubense; assembly: GCF_023864345.2. Lineage (NCBI taxonomy): Eukaryota > Metazoa > Arthropoda > Insecta > Orthoptera > Acrididae > Schistocerca > Schistocerca serialis. Next base: position 80,561,250 of record NC_064644.1, on the reverse strand, counting down.
GATGGAAGCTGGCTCTGCCTCTGTGCTGCTTCAAAACAGGAAAATTGAGAGCGTGCAACCAACCTGTCTGCCTGCTAGACACGCTGGACAGCAGGAGCAATCTTGTGGTTATACCATGCACCCTCACTGCAAATTTGTACGTCAGTCTGATAGTTCGACCTATTGTGCTGCCATTCATGAACAGCATTACAGGGGGCGTTTTCCAGCAGAATAACGCTCGCCCACATACCGGCGTTGTAAACCAACGTGCTCTACACAATGTCGACATGTTCCCCGCGCCTACTTGATAACGAAGCCTGTCTCCAACCGACCATCTACGCGACAGCTTCAGAGTCACCCACAAATGGCCCTAACACGTCCCTGTACTGACCGAGCAGGTGCAACTGGCGTGGAACTCCATCCCATAAACGGACCTGTAAAACACAGTGCATGCACATTTGCCTGCTTGCATTCAACATTCTAGTGGTTACACCGGTTATTAATATAGCAGCATTTCACATTTGCAATGATATATCTCGCGCCTATATTACCCCTGATCTTGCAATGTTAATCATTTGAATACACTACTGGGCATTAAAATTGCTACACCACGAAGATGACGTGCTACAGACGCGAAATTTAACCGACAGGGAGAGATTGCTCTGATAAGGAAATGATTAGCTTTTAAGAGCATTCACACAACGTTGGCGTCGGTGTCGACACCTACAACGTGCTGACATGAGGAAAGTTTCCAACCGATTTCTCATACACAAACAGCAGTTGACCGGCGTTTCCTGGTGAAACGTTGTTGTGATGCCTCGTGCAAGGAGGAGAAATGCGTACCATCACATTTCCGACTTTGATAAAGGTCGGATTGTAGCCTATCGCGATTGCAGTTTATCGTATCGCGACATTGCTGCTCGCGTTGGTCGAGATCCAATGACTGTTAGCAGAATATGGAATCGGTGGGTTCAGGAGGGTAATACGCAACACCGTCCTGGATCCCGACGGCCTCGTATCACTAGCAGTCGAGATGACAGGCATCTTATCCTCTTGGCTGTCACGGATCGTGCAGCCACGTCTCGATCCCTGAGTCGATGGGGACGTTTGCAAGACAACAACCATCTGCACGAATAGTTCGACGACGTTTGCAGCAGCATGGAATATGAGCTCGGAGACCATGGTTACGGTTACGCTTGACGCTGCATCACAGACAGGAGCGCCTGCGATGCTGTACTCAACGACGAACCTGGGTGCACGAATGGCAAAATGTCATTTTTTCCGATGAATCCAGAGTCTGTTTACAGCATCATGATGGTCGCATCCGAGTTTGGCGACATCGTGGTGAACGCACATTGGAAGCGTGTATTCGTCATCGCTATACTGGCGTATCACCTGACCTGTTGGTATGGGGTGCCATTGGTTACACGTCTCGGTCACCTCTTGTTCGCATTGACCGCACTTTGAACAGTGGACGTTACATTTCAGATGTGTTACGACCCGTGGCTCTACCCTTCATTCTATCAATGCGAACCCTACATTTCAGCAGGGTAATGCACGACCACATGTTGCAGGCCCTGTAAGGGCCTTTCTGGATATAGAAACCGTTCGACTGCTGCCCTGTCCAGCACATTCTCCAGATCTCTCACCAATTGAAAATGTCTGGTCAATGGTGGGCGAGCAACTGGCTCGTCACAATACGCCAGTCACTACTCTCGATGAACTGTGGTATCGTGTTGAAGCTGCATGGGCAGCTGTACCTGTACACGCCATTCAAGCTCTGTTTAATACAATGCCCAGGCGTATCAAGGCCGTTATTACGGCCAGAGGTGGTTGTTACGGGTACTGATTTCTCAGGATCCATGCACCCAAACTGCGTGAAAATGTAATCACATGTCAGTTCTAGTATAATATATTTGTCGAATGAATACCCGTTTATCATCTGGATTTCTTCTTGGTGTAGCAATTTTAATGGCCAGTAGTGTATATTACTAGACAAATGTATTCCAAAAATTTCATTATTCTACATTAATTATTTTTTATAGACGCGATTTTTTCCGTTGTGTTGTTTTAAATATACGGTGGTTTCGACCATCCAAAACGTTCAATTCTCCACGTATTCGTAATTGGAAAACATGAAATTTGTCATTGAGCAACCTCTCCAGTCTGAGTCCCCGCGGGAGACTGGCACGATAGAAATTTTGCTGGCCGCGTCCACAGACGAAGGCCAGCGAGGTCTGGATGTCAGCGCAGCCATTAGCGAAACGCCGCACCGCCTGGGATATCACGTCGAGCCGCCGGACTGACGCGTACCTCCTGCTCGTAATAATGGAGCGCGCTTCGCAATTTCCCCGCCGGGTGATTCCTTTTTTATTGTTCATTTCCTAGTGGTCGCAGATGAGAAGCGTCACCAGACTATTACGCCCGCTTCGTTACATTTGTGCATTCTGTAGCAGGTTAGCAAGAAGAACAGGAACGAACGAGTTTTCCTGGGAAGTTGTTGAGTTACAAGGTCTTCGAAATTATTTCTCGCGGTCGAGCCCGTAGTAATTTATTTTCCGCTCACTTGGCCATTACGTTCTCCAACGAGCAAAACTTAAAATATCTCTTTTTCCTTCTTCAGTGCATCGCAGTTTGCTGTTATATTTGCGACGGTGTATCTCATACAGTATCAGTTTCATAATTAATGTAATACGACAGCCAGTTTCTCATCTTCGATATGGAGTTTACTTTCAAATGGCGTTACTATTTCCGTGGAGGCACCATGTAAAAGTGGGAAAACTGCAACAACGAAAGTGGAATGCTGCTTGAGATTCCGTTGTAAGTTATGTGTGCAATTTGATGAAACTCACGTCCGACTTGCGACTTATGTAGACATAAGGCAAGAGAAATTGAAAATGGGTCTTTATTGTTTCAAAAGAATATGCAAGGAACAGGAGTGGAAAAAGAAATTTCAGGAAGTTGTAAAATTTTAATGTTGTCGAGTAAAAATTTCATGTGCTAATTTTCTGCTTTGTAGAATACCTTGTTCTGCCGAAAATCCATAAACAGTCTCCTATTTAAGATAATTCATAACTGTCTTTTGCTTGGTTACAGTGAAAAACAGCAGAAAGTGAGTAGTCGCGTGAACTGGAAAAGTAGCTGAAACTAGGTAGTTGAAATGTAATCCCCCTGTTGTACCTCTATGAGATACTTACACTCCAAAACACACTGAGTCCTTTTCCCACCAGTTTCGAGATAGGGGAAAGGAGGAGCTGTGGGATGGGTTGGGAGGGTAAGGCTGGGGTATTTCCCAGAGAGGGATGGGTTAATTAATTTATATACTTAATCAGCTAGTCAATTAATCTGATATCAAAAGTGTGCTTCTACTGTCAATGTGGAGAGGGCAGGGGTTCCGGCTTCCCAGAAGGCTGTAGGAAGAAGAGGGGCAGAGTAGGGGTGTGGGTTTCTCAGAATGGCGGAATATTCCCAGGGGTCATAAATCAACCTCACAGGGTTGTAAACCACTTAGCAGAACAATAGGGTAAGACCATAAATGAATCAGGTTTGCCCCTGAGTGTCTGTTGCACCTGAAAGTATTCAACCGGCACTAACAAAGTGGGGCTATGCTGCCGTTTTCCTATTATTTTCATAGTGGGAGAGACCTTCCATGGCGCAGTCACTGTAAAAGCTTCTAAAAGCAAAGAGACTACTGAATAACAGGTGTAAAACAAAGCACAGGGCTATAGATACCGAGATGCTGAATGAAATGATGTCGTTTCAGTATTTTTTGTGATTTTCAAGTGATCCGGTAATGACAGTAAAGTATCACTCGAAAATGGTAAAAACTGCCGAAACGAGCTCATCATGGTGTGAATATAACAAGTTAATAAAGTGTGAACTGCAGCAAAAACCTGGAAAAATATACGTATATTATGTTACGGCATAAAGTCAAGCGCCGGCACTCCAGTCGGTAACGATAGAGAAGGGAAGGCCGTGAGAAGAAGTCAGCCAATCGCATGCTGACCACACCTCCCTCCAGGATGACAACGTGACAGCAGCGGGTCCTATGTGAAGAGGACACGGGCGCCGCGACCGGGTGGCGACGCCCCAGGTGAATAGTAGCTTCAAGACTAGTCACTAGGATAGAAGTGTCTACGCTCATTACTTCTCTTGTACACCCTATATAGCACAGACTTGGGATTATTTCGTATGTCGCCCTTCGTTTGCGACATAGCTGTGTAATTGCAAACTTAAGTATTGAATCTTATATTTTTGTAATAGAACACATTAATACGATTTGTTTGATTGATTGTGTAGCAAACTGAGTACGAAGGATTCCTGGACAGCACATATTTGATGACAAGGCCGAACATAATATTTTACGATGAGAAGGTGAACACCAATGTCACAACCTGTAGTCTACCTGCCACAGTTTTCTTTTGTCGTGAGGTTTTCTGTTTTGCTGACGCCTTAATTCTACTTTGTATATTCTTTGAAGGGGGGGGAGGTTTACTTTTTGTAACTGCGTCGCTTACAGTGTTTTTTTTTCTATTGAGTGTTTTCAGGTGGGCGCTGCAGAAATTTTCTTTGCTTGTGTGCTTATTTTTATTACTTGGCTCTGAGGACTATGGGACTTAACTTCTCAGGTCATCAGTCCCCTAGAACTTAGAACTACTTAAACCTAACTAACCTGAGGACATCACACACATCCATGCCCGAGGCAGGATTCGAACCTGCGACCGTAGCGGTCACGCGGTTCCAGACTGTAGCGCCTAGAACCGCTCGGCCACCCCGTCCGGCTTTCTTACTTGCATTGTCTATTTATTGCATTTGCAAATTCAAAAATGAGCAACCCACCTCTCCCACACCATGCTCAGGCGCCTCAGCTGAAAGCGACAGATGCAGCACAGCTAAAACAGATGTTTCAGTTTTAGATACAGCAGACAGCTATGCTCCTAAACATGGTACAGCAGCTACTCGTCAGTCAAGCCACCATTACAACAGACAACACTTGTAGCTCCAAGTGCCATACCGCCTTTTCGTCAGCTTGATGACAAAGAACAGGAATAGCTCGAGTGGTTGCAATAGACTGATGCTCACTTCATTGCTCACAATGTATCAGGTACTGTGAAACTACATTACTTTTTGTCAACGGTAGGAGGTGCAGTCTTTCGCCTCATTCAGAAATTGTTCCCTCACGCTACTCTAAGTGAATTTTCGTATGATCAGGTTGTAGGATCTCTAACTAACAGTCATTACCAACACCAACAAGTAAATGGGGTGGCGGCTAGGTACCTATTCCTCCGTTGCAAAAAACGGTCATAACAACCTTATCGCGAGTGTGTAACAGAGTTGCAGGGTATCACGAGGAAATGAAATTCTAATGTGCTTGTGGTGCTTCATATTTAGATGTGATGTTGCATGAGATTGTGTACAATGTAACTGATGTCAGACTTAGAGAACTGATTCTGAAACAGTCAGATCTATCATTTCATCACGTTGCAAATTATAGGTCAGTATGATTCAAGTGCCGTAGTGACTGATAAATTTGAGCAGCCAAGAATGTTTCGGGCTGAGTCGTCCCTTGCTCACAAGTGGCCCAGTAGGCAGCAACAGCCTGTGCACGCCACGCCGCTTAAACAGCCCTCTAAACAGGAGAACAGAATTAAGTCATGATCTCAGTATTATTCACAGCACAAACGCCAAGAGCGCTAGTCCAGACAAGCACGGTGTTACGCTTGTGGCAGGAAAGGTCACCCACAATCTGTATGTTTGCGATGGAACAAATATAAGAATTCTCCCCACTCACAAACATCTAGTCACAAGGCCCATGTAATCAGTGCAGTGTATTCAAAGCCTCCTGCAGGCGTTAGCAACATTAGCAAGCAAACAGTTTCTTCAATGCTGCACCAGTCCATCAGAACTTTTGTTCATTTACATATTAGCGGAAAACGTTTGAAATTTCAGTTGGAATGGCTGCCTCTATTACACTGCTGAATCGTAACACATATGACCTGTTAGGGTCGCCACGCCTGTTTAAAACTAGCACGCACCCGACGGCTTGTAATGGACAAGACATTCCCATTCTCGGATAATGTACTTTGCCTGCCGTGTATCGCTCGCATAGGCGATCTATGATTTTCACTATGGTACAATCACGCGATTGTGAGAACGTATTTGGCCTTCATTCGTTTGATTTGTTTGGCTTCCAAATTCAGAAAAAACGTATTGTCAGTGACTGCCGTCAATGCAAAAGACTGTGTAGCTAGCTTGCTGAAAAAATTCCCTGAACTCACTTATGAAGACTTAGGCAACGCTAACAATTTTGTTGCACATATTACTATGAAAGACAATGCTCAGCCGAAATTTTGCCGTGTTAGAACTGTTCGCCTTGCATTACGGACAATCGGGTGCTGAACTTAAAGCATTACAAGATAGCGGAGCTATTGCACCCATACATACTAGTCCGGCCAAGTTCACTGGTTTTGCTCCCCAAACCTTCAGGTCGCATTCGCCTCTGTGTTGACTTTAAGCCTACAGTCAACACACAGACTGGGATTCACACTTATCCATTGCCACGCCCAGAGGATCTCATGGACAGATTAAGCGCTGGTCGCTATTTTTCAAAAATTGATTTGCGTGACGCACGTCTTCAAATACCAGTACATAAAGAATCTCAAACCATGTGTGTTGTGAACACTTGGATGATGTCGTCCAGGATACCGAGCAGCATACATAGCACACGCCCGTTGGGCATTTTGATCACAATAGCCATACATCAACGCGATATCGGCCTTTTCCGCAATTGGTAAACGGTCCGTTTGAACACTGGTAATGTATCACGAAGCAAATACCGTCCGCACTGGCGGAATGTTATGTGATACCACGTACTTATACGTTTGTGACTATTACAGCGCGATCTATCACAAAGCGAAAAAAGTGGTCCGACTAAAACATTGATATTTCTTTACGTACTACACGAATATGTAATAAAAAACGGGGGTTCCTATTTAAAAAAACGCAGTTGATATCTGGTTTCCCCCTTCTAGGTAGACAAGTTTCGTCTTTGTATTTTTTTTTTCGTTTGACTCTTTTTTTGTGATATATTTGGCCCGGTCACTATCAATGGACCACCCTGTATACAGGGTGTTACAAAAAGGTACGGCCAAACTTTCAGGAAACATTCCTCACACACAAATAAAGAAAAGATGTTATGTGGACATGTGTCCGGAAACGCTTAATTTCCATGTTAGAGCTCATTTTAGTTTGTTCTTCCACCTACGCTCAATGGAGCACGTCATCATGATTTCATACGGGATACTCTACCTGTGCTGGTAGAACATGTGCCTTTACAAGTACGACACAACATGTGGTTTATGCACGATGGAACTCCTGCACATTTCAGTCGAAGTGTTCGTACGCTTCTCGACAACAGATTCGGTGACCGATGGATTGGTAGAGGCGGACCAATTCCATGGCCTCCAAGCTCTACTGACCTCAACCCTCTTGACTTTCATTTATGGGGGCATTAGAAAGCTCTAGTCTACGCAAACCCGGTACCAAATGTAGAGACTCTTCGTGCTTGTATTGTGGACGGCTGTGATACAATACGCCATTCTCCAGGGCTGCATCAGCGCATCAGGGATTCCATGCGACGGAGGGTGGATGCATGTACCCTCGCTAACGGAGGACATTTTGAACATTTCCTGTAACAAAGTGTTTGAAGTCATGCTGGTACGTTCTGATGCTGTGTGTTTCCATTCCATGATTGATGTGATTTGAAGAGAAGTAATAAAATGAGCTCTAACATGGAAAGCAAGCGTTTCCGGACACATGTCCACATAACATATTTTCTTTCTTTGTGTGTGAGGAATGTTTCCTGAAAGTTTGGCCGTACCTTTTTGTAACACACTGTATATACAGGGTGTTTCAAAAATGACCGGTATATTTGAAACGGCAATAAAAACTAAACGAGCAGCGATAGAAATACACCGTTTGTTGCAATATGCTTGGGACAACAGTACATTTTCAGGCGGACAAACTTTCGAAATTACAGTAGTTACAATTTTCAACAACAGATGGCGCTGCAAGTGATGTGAAAGATATAGAAGACAACGCAGTCTGTGGGTGCGCCATTCTGTACGTCGTCTTTCTGCTGTAAGCGTGTGCTGTTCACAACGTGCAAGTGTGCTGTGGACAACATGGTTTATTCCTTAGAACAGAGGATTTTTCTGGTGTTGGAATTCCACCGCCTAGAACACAGTGTTGTTGCAACAAGACGAAGTTTTCAACGGAGGTTTAATGTAACCAAAGGACCGAAAAGCGATACAATAAAGGATCTGTTTGAAAAATTTCAACGGACTGGGAACGTGACGGATGAACATGCTGGAAAGGTAGGGCGACCGCGTACGGCAACCACAGAGGGCAACGCGCAGCTTGTGCAGCAGGTGATCCAACAGCGGCCTCGGGTTTCCGTTCGCCGTTTTGCAGCTGCGGTCCAAATGACGCCAACGTCCACGTATCGTCTCATGCGCCAGAGTTTACACCTCTATCCATACAAAATTCAAACGCGGCAACCCCTCAGCGCCGCTACCATTGCTGCACGAGAGACATTCGCTAACGATATAGTGCACAGGATTGATGACGGCGATATGCATGTGGGCAGCATTTGGTTTACTGACGAAGCTTATTTTTACCTGGACGGCTTCGTCAATAAACAGAACTGGCGCATATGGGGAACCGAAAAGCCCCATGTTGCAGTCCCATCGTCCCTGCATCCTCAAAAAGTACTGGTCTGGGCCGCCATTTCTTCCAAAGGAATCATTGGCCCATTTTTCAGATCCGAAACGATTACTGCATCACGCTATCTGGACATTCTTCGTGAATTTGTGGCGGTACAAACTGCCTTAGACGACACTGCGAACACCTCGTGGTTTATGCAAGATGGTGCCCGGCCACATCGCACGGCCGACGTCTTTAATTTCCTGAATGAATATTTCGGTGATCGTGTGATTGCTTTGGGCTATCCGAAACATACAGGAGGCGGCGTGGATTGGCCTTCCTATTCGCCAGACATGAACCCCTGTGACTTCTTTCTGTGGGGACACTTGAAAGACCAGGTGTACCGCCAGAATCCAGAAACAATTGAACAGCTGAAGCAGTACATCTCATCTGCATGTGAAGCCATTCTGCCAGACACGTTGTCAAAGGTTTCGGGTAATTTCATTCAGAGACTACGCCATATTATTGCTAAGCATGGTGGATATGTGGAAAATATCGTACTATAGAGTTTCCCAGACCGCAGCGCCATCTGTTGTTGACAATTGTAACTACTGTAATTTCGAAAGTTTGTCTGCCTGAAATTGTACTGTTGTCCCAAGCATATTGCAACAAACGGTGTATTTCTATCGCTGCTCGTTTAGTTGTCATTACCGTTTCAAATATACCGGTCATTTTTGAAACACCCTGAATGTATCACAAACACGGACACACACACACACACACACACACACACACACACACATACACACACTCACTCACCACTCACACACACAGGCGGACTAGCATGTCCTTTCCGACAACCCCTCTTGCGAGGAAGCTGCAGAACGCACTGTAAGCAAATGTAGCTTAAATCCCATGTAAGCGACTCTGCCAGAGTCAATATTAGCCCGCCGGCACCGCTGCTCTTCCTACGTCCCTCTGTGCAGACCGCCCCCTCACACACACACACAGGATGAATTCCGCAGCCGCCCTTCGCATGAAACACGTCCCGCGAGCAGAGTCTCTCTCTCTGTCTCCCTCTTGAACCTCCTGTGTCGGCGCTCCGGAAAATTCCGTCTAATTGCTCGGCCGGACTCACCTGTGCGCGCGTCCGAAAGGGGGCTAGGTGGGCGGATGTGGGGGCGGGGGGGAGGGAGGAGGGCAGGAGGTGGTGGTCCGGTCCGGCGCTGTCGGTCTGTTTGCTCTGCAGCCGAAGCTCCACCTCCCGCGACGCGTGCGGGCCGGGGAGCGCGCTTCTTGCAAACAAGTTTCCGCCGCTGCCGCAGCTGAGGTCAGCACGGTGAACGGGAAGCAGACTTCCCCGTACCTATAGTTACGACACGCGTGCGAGTGGTCGAACGGGCTGCCTCGACAACAGCCTAACGATGTGCAAAGCGCGCCGCACTCATGCGTGTATTCCTGAAAATTATCTCCAGTGTTAATCGAAGCGCATCGGCAGGACGCTACACTCCTACCGTAGAGGACTTGCGTTTATTACCCGTCATCTCAGCGTGATTATGATTTCTCATACACTGCGTGCTTGGACATAGTACCGTAAATCTTCTATGCGGCTACATTCGACAGTAGTTGAGGCACTGCAGAGATTTTTTTCTCTCTTTTCTTCTTTTCAAGAACACGTATTACCTCCTTCGTGAACTGCTCCCGGTGGATTATATCGTTATAAACTCAAAAAAAAGTGTATTTTGTTTCTTTTGAGTTATTTCCTTTCCAAAGTGTTTTCTCTCCTACTTATGAGCTGAAAAAAAAGAAGAAAATGTCGGTAGAGCATCTGCCTATGAAAGGAGAAGGTCCTGTATTCCAACCTTGGTGCGGCACACAGTTTCAATTTTCCTGGAAGTTTCATAGCAGCGCACACTAAAAAAAGAAATAAATAAATAAATTCGCTGCCGGTTCATGTCAATGTAGGTCTGCTGGATTAGACAAATAGTTGTTATTTCGGACGTGTCCGAAACAACAGACACCACATGTCTATATACAGGGTGTCCCAAAAAGCACCGACAATCTTTACGGACAAGTTTCTTTCACCAAAGCCGGCCCGGGTGGCCGAGAGGTTCTAGGCCCTACAGTCTGCAACCGCCCGACCGCTACGGTCGCAGGTTCGAATCCTGCCTCGGGCATGGATGTGTGTGATGTTCTTAGGTTAGTTAGGTTTAAGTAGTTCTAAGTTCTAGGGGACTGATGACCTCAGAAGTTAAGTCCTATAGTGCTCAGAGACAATTGAACCATTTCACCAAAACAAGAAAAAAAGTGTCTTAAATAAGGGATCTACAGTACATACCTTATGAGATATGTCCACGTGTTCATCTTCAGTGTTATGAAACACACCTCTTCTACTGCAAATTCTTTGTTTTTCGTATTTTGGAAGGAGGTGATTTGGACTAAAAAAAGAACAAAATCCTAGTAAACATGAGCTCTAAACCGTATATCTTAAGAGCTATGAGGGCTTGTTCAGTAGAAGAGGTGTGTTTCGCATTGTTAAAGATGAAAAAATGCTCATAACTCCTAAGGTACGCATTTTAGAATCCGTATACACTAGATTTTTTTTTTTTTTGGTCAATGCTTCCTCCTCCAAAGATATGGGCCACGCGAGGTAGCCGCACGGTTTCGTGCACCTTGCCACGGTTCGCATGGCTCCCCCTGTCGGAGGTTCGAGTTCTGCGTCGGTCATGGGTGTGTGTGTGTGTGTTGTCTTTAGCATAACTTAATTTACGTTAGATTAAGTAGTGTGTAGGTCTAGGTACTGATGACCTCAGCAGTTTGGTCCGATAGGAACTTACCACAAATTAAAAAAAAAGAAAGAAAGATATGGAAAGCAAAGACCTTGTGGCAGAATAGACTGTTTCGTAGTATCGAAGACGAATAAGTGCTCACTCCTCTTAATGTATACATTTAAGAGCCCATGTTTACTAGACCTTTTTTACTTATTTCTGTACAATGAATCTGCCTCTAGAAGCCTTTTTTTTTTTTTGGTACCCTGTATTTATTTCTAAATACTACGAAGTCTACATATTTAAGTGCTGTATAATGTATTAAACCTATTGGAGGTTATTGCTAATTCATCAGTTACGGATTATTACACGGAGTGAAATTCTGTGTAATTTTAAATGTAGCTACGTAACACGTCGGTCCAGCACCGTAGCTCAGAGTTCAGCCACGCTGACTGCTACGCGGGGAACCGAATTCGATTCCCTGTTGTGCCAGGGATTTTTCCTTAGTGGGAGGACGGGTTCGGGGTACACGCTGCCCCGTGAGACCAGCTGAGGAGCTCCCCGACCGATTAACGGCGGTGTAGCGGTTCAGGTCAAGAAACCCGGAAGAGTGGTGTGCTAGCACGTGTCACACCGACCGAGGTGGTGCAAGGGTTAGCACACTGGACTCACATTCAGAAGCACGATGGCTCAAACCGCGTCCAGCAATCCTGATTCAGGTTTTCCGTGATGTCCCTTCATCGCTTCAGGCGAACGCCAGGATGGTTACTTTGAAAGGGCAGTCCTTCCCATTCTTCACTAATCCGACGGGACCGATGACCTCGCTGTTTGGTCCCTTCTCCAATATATATATATATAAAAAAAAACGGTTCAAATGGCTCTGAGCACTATGGGACTTAACATCGATGGTCATCAGTCCCCTAGAACTTAAAACTACTTAATCCTAACTAACCTAAGGACAGCACACAACACCAAGCCATCACGAGGCAGAGAAAATCCCTGACCCCGCCGGGAATCGAACCTGGGAACCCGGGCGTGGGAAGCGAGAACGCTACCGCACGACCACGAGATGCGGGCTCTCCAATATCAACCAGCCAACCAACCACCTGTCGCACCATACCGCATCCTCATTGGCAGAGGACGGCATGACGCTCGGTCGGACCTGAATGTCTAGGGCCAGAACGTGAAACCAATTTTTGTTTTCATCGGTTGTGCACCGTCGTGTAAACTGAAACGCGAAGGTCTTCGACCATGGAGCCCGTGAAATTTGCAAATAAACTCAGTTTACTTAACGTATTAACAATTTTCCATCCTGAAAATGGAAATTTGTGTTAGCTGTCAATAGCTTCTTATCGAAAATGTTTTCATACTGTTTTTTAAAATACTCCTTCTTGATCTGATATCACTTATAGATTATTAGTGTGTAATAGAATAATAGACATCTAAATGCAGTATTATACATCAACATCTACAAGGCTACACTGCACATCACACTTAAGTAACTGCCAGAGAGTTCACCGAACCACCTTCACAACAATTCTCTATTATTATTCTCTAACAGTACGCGGAAAAAACGAACATCTTTCCGTGCGAGCTGTGATTGCCCTTATTTTATTATGATGGTCGTTTCCCCCTATGTAGATCGGAGTCAACGAAATGTTTTCGCATTCGTAGGAGAAAGTTGGCGATTGAAATTTCGTGAGAAGTTCCTGCACCAATAAGAAACTCCCTTGTTTTACAGATGTTCACTCCAAATCCTGTGTTATGTTCGTGACACCCTCTCCCCAATTTCTCGATTATATAAATCGGGTAGCCCTTCTTTGAAATTTCTCGATGTGCTCCGTTAAACATATCCGGTAACGATCCCACGAAGCGCAGAAGTACTCCAAAAAAGGACGGAAAAGCGTAGTGTAGGCAGTCTCTTCCGTATATCTGTTACAGCCTCCAAGTGTTCCTTCAATAAAACGTAGTCATTGGTTCGCATTTCCCACAGCATTTGCTATGAGTTCTTTTCAATGTAGGTTGTTCGTAATCATAATTCGTAGGTATTTAGGTGAATTTAAGGCCTTTAGATTTGATTGATTTATCGTGTAACAGAAGTTTAACGGGTAAGTCTTAGCACTCATGTCGATGATTTCTCACTTTTCATCATTTATCGTCAATTACCAATTTTGGCACTATACAGCGATCTTACCTAAATCGTTTCGGATAGGGTTTTGATTTTCTGAAGACTTTACTAGACGATAAAGGACAGCATCATATGGAAACAAGACGGCTGCTCGGATTGTCTCCTAAATAGTTTATATAGATTCCATGAACCATGGACCTTGCCGTTGGTGGGGAGGCTTGCGTGCCTCAGCGACACAGATAGCCGTACCGAAGGTGTACCACAACGGAGGGGTATCTGTTGAGAGGCCAGGCAAACGTGTGGTTCTTGAAGAGGGGCAGCAGCCTTTTCAGTAGTTGCAGGACCAACAGTCTGGATGAATGACAGACCTGGCCTTGTAAAACTAACCAAAACGGCCTTTCTGTGCCGGTACTGCGAACGGCTGAAAGCAAGGGGAAAAAGGGGAAACTACAACCGTAATTCTTCCCGAGGGCATTCAGCTTAGCTGTATGGTTAAATGATAATGGCGTCCTCTTGGGTAAAACATTCCGGAGGTAAAGTAGTCCCCCATTCGGATCTCCAGGCGGCGACTACTCAGGAGGACGTCGTTATCAGGAGAAAGTAAACTGGCGTTCTACAGATCGGAACGTGGAATGTCAGATCTCTTAATCGGGCAGTTACGTTATAAAATTTAAAAAGGGAAGTGGATAGTTTAAGGGTAGATATAGTGGGAATTAGTGAAGTTCGGTACCAGAAGGAACAAGACTTCTGGTCAGCTGAATACAGGGCTATAACTGCAAAATCAAATAGGGGTAATGCAGGAGAGGGTTTAATAATGAATAAAAAAATGGGTAAGCTACTACAAACAGCATAGTGAATTCATTATTGCGGCCAAGATAGATACGAAGCCCACGCCTACCACAGTAGTACAAGTTAATATGACAACTTGCTCCGCAGATGACGAAGAGATTGATGAAATGTTTGATGAGATAAAAAAAATTATTCAGATAGTGAAGGGAGACGAAAATTTAATAATCATGGGTGACTGGAATTCGGTAGTAGCAAAAGGAAGAGAAGGAAACGTAGTAGGTGAATATGGAATGGGGGTAAGAAATAAAAGATGAAGCAGCCTGGTAGAATTTTGCAGAGCATAATTTAATCATAGCTAACACTTGGTTCAAGAATCATAAAAGATAGTTGTATATATGGAAGAGGACTGGAGACACTTGAAGATTTCAGATAGATTATATAATGGTAAGACAGATATTTAGGAAACAGGTTTTAAATTGTAAGGCATTTCCTGGGGTATATGTGGACTCTGACCACAATCTATTGGTTATGAACTGTAGATTAAAACTGAAGAAACTGCAAAAAGGTGGGAATTTAAGGAGATCGGATCTGGAGAAACTGACAGAACCAGAGGATGTAGATAGTTGCAGGGAGAGCATTAGCGAACGATTGACAGGAATGGGGGAAAGAAGTACAGTAGAAGAAGAATGGGTAGCTGTGAGGAATGAAGTAGTGAAGGCAGCAGAGGATCAAGTACATAAAAGGTCGAGGGCTAGTAGGAATCCTTGGGTAACAGAAGAAATATTGAATTCAATTGATGAAAACAGAAAATATAAAAATGCAGTAAATGAAGCAGGCAAAAAGGAATACAAACATCTCAAAAATGAGATCGACAGGAAGTGCAAATGGCTAAGCAGGGATGGCTAGAGGACAAATGTAACGATGTAGAGGCATATCTTACTAGGAGTAAGGTAAATACTGCGTACAGGAAAATTAAAGAGATCTTTGGAGAAAATAGAACCACTTGTATGAATATCAAGAGCTCAGATGGAAACCCAGTTCTAAGCATAGAAGGGAAAGCAGAAAGGTGGAAGGAGTATATAGAGGGTCTATATAAGAGCGATGCTCTTGAGGACAATATTATGGAAATGGAAGAGAATGAAGATGAAGATGAAATAGGAGATATGATACTGCGTGAAGAGTTTGACAGAGCACTGAAAGACCTGTCGAAACAAGGCACCGGGAGTAGACAACATTCCATTAGAAGTACTGACAGCCTTGGGAGAGCCATTCCTGACAAAACTCTACCATCTGTTGAGAAAAATATATGGGACAGGCGAAATACCCTCAGACGTCAAGAAGAATGTAATAATTCCAATCCCAAAGAAAGCAGGTGTTGACAGATGTGAAAATTACAGAACTATCAGTTTAATGAGTCACGGCAGCAAAATACTAACGCGAATTCTTTACAGACGAATGGAAAAACTGCTAGATGCTGACCTCGTGGAAGATCAGTTTGGATTCCGTAGAAATATTGGAAGACGTGAGGCAATACTGACTCTACGACTTATCTTAGAAGATAGATTAAGAAAGGTCAAATCTACGTTTCTAGCATTTGTAGACTTAGAGAAAGATTTTGACTGTGTTTACTGGCATACTCTCTTTCAAATTCTGAAGGTGGCAGGGGTAAAATACAGGGAGCAAAAGGCTATTTACAATTTGTACAGAAACCAGATGGTAGTTATAAGAGTCGAGGGACACGAAAGGGAAGCAGTGGTTGGGAAAGCAGTGAGACAGGATTATAGCCTATCCCCGATGTTATTCAATCTGTATATTGATCAAGCAGTAAAGGAAACAAAAGAAAAATTCGGAATAGGTATTAAAATCCACGGAGAAGAAAATGGTTCAAATGGCTCTGAGTACTATGGGACTCAACTGCTGAGGTCATTAGTCCCCTAGAACTTAGAACTAGTTAAACCTAACTAACCTAAGGACATCACAAACATCCATGCCCGAGGCAGGATTCGAACCTGCGACCGTAGCGGTCTTGCGGTTCCAGACTGCAGCGCCTTTAACCGCACGGCCACTTCGGCCGGCCACGGAGAAGAAATAAAAACTTTAAGGTTCGCCGATAACATTGTAATTCTGTCAGAGACAGCAAAGGACTTGGAAGAGTAGTTGAACGCAATGGACAGTGTCTTGAAAGGAGGATGTAAGATGAACATCAACAAAAGCAAAACGAGGACAATGGAATGGAGTCGAATTAGGTCGGGTGATGCTGAGGGAAGTAGATTAGGAAATGAGACACTTAAAATAATAAAGGAGTTTTGCTATTTGGGGAGCAAAATAACTGATGATGGTCGAAGTAGAGAGGATATAAAATGGAGACTGGCAATGGCAAGGAAAGCGTTTCTGAAGAAGAGAAATTCGTTAACATTGTGTATAGATTTAAGTGTCAGGAAGTCGTTTCTGAATCTATTTATAAGGAGTGTAGCCATGCATGGAAGTGAAACATGGACGATAAATGGTTTGGGCAAGAAGAGAATAGAAGCTTTCGAAATGTGGTGCTACAGAAGAATGCTGAAGATTAGATGGGTAGATCACATAACTAATGAGGAGGTATTGAATAGAATTGGGGAGAAAATTAGTTTGTGGGACAACTTGACTAGAAGAAGGGATCGGTAGGTAGGACATGTTCTGAGGCGTCAAGGGCTCACAAATTTAGCATTGGAGGGCAGCGTGGAGGGTAAAAATCGTAGAAGGAGACCAAGAGGTGAATACACTAAGCAGATTCAGAAGGATGTAGGTTGTAGTAGGTACTGGGAGATGAAACAGCTTGCACAGGATAGAGTAGTATGGAGAGCTGCATCAAACCAGTCACTGGACTGAAGACCACAACAACAACAACAGATAAGGAAAAGTATTTTGGTCGATGACTTTCCGTCAGTTGCTACGGACTGCGACCTCTCTGACATCAAATCCCGAATCCAGTCGCATAGCTGAGATAGTATTCCGTAAGCATGCAATTTGATTTCAAGTCGCTTGTGAGGCAAGGTGTCAAATCCTCCTGGAAATCTAGAAACGCGGAATCAATTTGAAGTCCTCGTCGATAGCACTCAACACTTGTGCGAGTTAAGAGCTAGTACTGACAAGACTGCAGCATTCGTTAATTTGAACAGAGTATCAGTTCCTTGGTACATGAACATGTTATACCTGGGAACAGTTTTTCACATTTGGAAAGCCTAATTTTTCCGGAGTAACTGTTGTAGTTTCAGAAAATAAAAGGAGCATGAATAAAGTTAGTGCTATCGTTTCAAAATGGAATCAGGAAGTGCAATAAACTTCTATTGTAAGTCTGGCTAGACTCGAAAGTTTGAGAAGTGTTCCAAGGTGCAATAATCTCTTCAGCAGTCAAGCGTACGTGAAGGATCACATCAAGGAGCAAAACCACTTTCCCATCGCTTGATAGTATGCTACCGAATTATTTAATTTGATGTTCGCCAATGTCCAAGTTACTTCTCTCTTCTCTGCAGCATAGATATTCGTCTTCTCAAAATTAATTCTCAGATCTCACATTTTATATCCGACTTTTTTTTACGATCGATGTGGGAGGAGTTGTATATGCGTCGTGTGTGTGGTGGTTAAATTATACTGCTTGACAGTTGCTAAGGAACCATTGACATTGACAGATGCTAAGGAACCATTGACAATTGTTAAGGAACAATTGAAAACCGCTGCGGAACAACTAACAACTGCTACGGAACAACCGACCTACGATAGTGAAATAAAAAGTAGAGGACAGGACGTGTTAACTGCGGCGAAGCTTGTGCACGAAGGATCTGTACGCATTCAAAAGTTCATGTAGTGTGGTGTTTGGCAAAAGTTGATGTGGAATGCGACATTCCGTGAGGTACGACAACATGTCTGCAAGGCATCATTAGAGTGCTTACGATCGTGGACTAGCAGTTCGACGGGCCGAAGCACGTCAATGTGTTACTAATGTAGCCACATTAAATGGTATGCCCAAAGGGTTATCTCGCTACCAAAAAAAGGCCGATGAGGTTGGAAATTATATGAGAAAGCATGCCGGTGGTCATAAACGGACCACCATACGGACTACCATACCGAAGGAGGATCGATACGTAGCCCTGCTGGCGGAAAGTGGCAGACATCTCACTCCCAGCCAGATCGCTGGAGCCCTTGGAACCGTTACCGATACATGTGTCTCCGCTTGAACCAATTCGCGGCGTTTGACTCAGGATGGTTTGTACGCTCGGTTGCCTTCAACGTCGCCAACGTCGAGAAAGAGTTCAGTGGTGTAGGGAGTATTTTGATTGGGATGAGCAACACTGGTCCAGCGTTGCACTAAAGAACTACCGAAACTGGTACACCTCCCTAATATCGTGTAGAGCCCACGCGCGCATGCAGAAGTGCCGTAACACGACGTGGCATAGACCCAACTATGTCTCAAGTGGTGCTGGAAGGAATTAACACCATGAATCCTGTAGCACTGTCCGTAAATCCGTAGGTGTACGATGGGGTGGAGAACTCTTCTGAACAGCACGCTGCAAACCATCCCAGAAATCCTCAATAATGTTTATGTATGGAGAGTTTGGTGACCAGTGGAAGTGTTTAAACTCAGAAGAGTGTTCCTAGAGCCACTAAGAGCAATTATGGACGTGTGGGATGTCGCATTGTCCTGCTGGAATTGCCCAAGTCCGTCGGAATGCACAGTGGACCTGAATGGATGCACGAGATCAGACGGGATGCTTATGTACTTGCCACCGGTCAGAAACGTATCTAGACCTATCAGGAGTCCAGTATAGCTCCAGCCGCACACCCCCACACCATTACAGAGCCTCCACGAGCTCGACATGCAGAGTCGATGGATTCGTGAGGTTGTCTTCATAACCGTACACGTCCATCCGCTCGATACAATTTGAAACGAAACTCGTCCGTCCGGGCAACATGTTTCCAGTCATCAACAGTTCAATGTTAGTGTTGACGGACCCAGACGAGGCGTAAAGCTTTGTGTCGTGAGGTCATAAAGGGTAAGCGTGTGGTTCTTCGGCTCTGAAAACCCATATCGATGATGTTTCGTTGAATGGTTCGCACGCTGATACTTGTTGATGTTTCAGCATTGAAATCTGCAGCAATACGTGGAAGGGTTGCACTTCTGTCACGATGAAGGATTCTCTTTAGTCGTCGTTGGTCCCGTTTCTGCAGGATCTTTTTCTGGCGATATCGGAGATCTGATGAAACTTCCTGGCAGATTAAAACTGTGTGCCCGACCGAGACTCGAACTCCGGACCTTTGCCTTTCGCGGGCAAGTGCTCTACCATCTGAGCTACCGAAGCACGACTCACGCCCGGTACTCACAGCTTTACTTCTGCCAGTACCTCGTCTCCTACCTTCCAAACTTTACAGAAGCTCTCCTGCGAACCTTGCAGAACTAGCACTCTTGAAAGAAAGGATATTGCGGAGATATGGCTTAGCCACAGCCTGGGGGATGTTTCCAGAATGAGATTTTCTTCTGTAAAGTTTGGAAGGTAGGAGACGAGGTACTGGCAGAAGTAAAGCTGTGAGTACTGGGCGTGAGTCGTGCTTCGGTAGCTCAGATGGTAGAGCACTTGCCCGCGAAAGGCAAAGGTCCCGAGTTCGAGTTTCGGTCGGGCACACAGTTTTAATCTGCCAGAAAGTTTCATATCAGCGAACACTCCGCTGCAGAGTGAAAATCTCATTCGGAGATCTGATGTTCTGCCGAATTCCTGATACGCACGGTACACTCGTGAAATGCTCGCACGGCAAAATCCCCACGTTATCGCTACCTCGGAGATGCTGGGTCCCATCGCTCGTGCGCAGACTGTAACACCACGTTCAAACTACCTAAAATTTTGATAACCTGACACTATAGCAGCAGTAACCAATCTAAGAGCTGCACCAGGCACTTGTTGTATTGCCGGTCGGTGTGGCCGAGCGGTTCTAGGCGCTTCCGTCTGGAACCGCGCGTCCGCTACGGCCGCAGGTTCGAATCCTGCCTCTGGCATGGATGTGTATGATGTCCTTAGGTTAGTTAGGTTTAAGTAGTTCTAAGTTCTAGGGGACTGATAACCTCAGATGAGTTCCATAGTGCTCAGCGCCATTTGAACTTGTATTATACACGGGTTGCCGACCGCAGCGCCGTTTCCTGCCTGTTTATGTATCTCTGTGTTTGAATAGGCATGCCTGTACCATTTCTTTGGGGCCTTAGTGTATGTTCCTGGACGAAGCCTGCTTCACTGTGGCAAGTAATTCTGGCCACCTCTGTGGACAAAGAGGGAAACACGTTATACACACAGTTAGAGATTATTCATGAACCGCAGTGGTATGGTATGGGCAAGAATTACGCGCAGTGGCCGAATCCGCTGCCTATCTTTGCGCGATGTACCTTTACAGCTTAACGCTATTGCAGGGAGGTTATTCCGTCTGTTTAGGGGTTGTTGTGGGCCCTGAGTTTCTGTTTATGGAGGAGAATGCTCGTCCACAGTGTAGCGCTGATGTGTCGGTCATATTCAACGCATGGAATGGCCTGCTTGCTCCCCGGAGCTAAACCCTTGGAGCATCAGTAGGAGCCTCTTAGCAGACGTGTTTGCCCCTCCGCGAATCGTGGAAGAACTCTAAACCACCTTGAGAGAGGAATGGGCCAACACCCCAGCTCCTCAACAATTTGGTAACCAGTATGAATAACAGGTGCAAAACGTATATTAGTGCCAGAGGAGGATAAATTCCTTAGGAGAGTCCGACATCGACCTTTATTTTGGGAGTCTGACCTGTGTCAAACATAAACATTATTTGTTATCCTGCTTTCGCATGAGGAGAAATCTGAACCTTTGTTCGTTGTAAATGTACTGTCACGCTACAACGCAGTCTTTTCTATTAATTTCTTCGCTTACTTCGCACATGAAACTGTTTGCATACGATGTATTGTCTAGTGTAAATACGTATTGTAAATACTATGTTTAAATTATGTAATATTTAACACTGGCAAGTCAGCGCATATTTAGTTAAGGTTGAAGTCAGAGAGATTGTTTTGTCGTGCCGCTGGGCGCGGGAGCGCGCCAGCCGGCAGTAGTAGCAGTGACGCCGTGCTCGGAGTAAGACGTACAGTCGAGTGCTGCTAGTCCTAGCTGTGTTACATCTAACGGCTAGTGTGTGGTTCTAAGTTCGACGGGAAAGTAATGGTCGGCATATCTGGAAGCATGGCCGGGCAAGTTATTATGGATTAATGGGCACAGTGCTGAAGAAACGAGGGCTTAAATGTGAAGCGCACTGCGGGCCCAAGTCGCAACAGTAAAAGCCCGCTGCCACATTGTGTCGCCGCCGTGGACTTCCGTCGATCCACCGACAACGAGGGAAGTAAGATCTACGTAATTTTCATAGGATAAAATTGTAGAAGGCTTACCAATGACTGTGCTTTTCTCTGAAGTTGAACAATTAATAACAAGCTGGAAGTGCTGCAGTTACATTCCACCCGACAATAGCACCAAGTAGGTTCCTTCCGATCCTTACCTAATTGAACCGAGTGTGTCACGTCATTATCAAGAGAAAATATGCTAATTATCAAATTAAAAAATGGTTCAAATGGCTCTGAGCACTATACGACTTAGCTTCTGAGGTCATTAGTCGCCTAGAACTTAGAACTAATTAAACCTAACTAACCTAAGGACATCACACACATCCATGCCCGAGGCAGGATTCGAACCTGCGACCGTAGCGGTCGCTCGGCTCCAGACTGTAGCGCCTAGAACCGCACGGCCACTCCGGCCGGCTATCAAATTATTTGCATAGACGGTGAAGAGTAAATTTCAGACTGTTTTGGACGATCGGTTATCGCAGTTAATTGCTGCACTTAATAAGCTTACGCCAACCGTAGTAACTTAATAATAGACTGAAGTAATAAATTTGATTATTAAAATTTATTTCAATGCACATTCAGCTGAAGTTAGTTGAAGGATATTTGATGAAACTATAAAGTTTATTCCACCTGACAATCGCCCAATTAATGAATTATTATCATTCAAAAAATAGTTAATCAATTATTGGCAATATATTTCCTTATGAGTAGATTAAACTGTGCAAAGTACGTAATTTTAAAGACAGAATTACAGTTCATTATTCAAAATCTCGATAGATAATTATGTGTTGTCAGCATTGCACTTATCCGACAAATTATGAACAAAATAATTATCAAAATACTTATTTAAAGTTAACCATTAATGTTTAAGTGTAGTTAGATTGCTATGACATTATTTTATATGACTACTGAGCCTGACACAGCACTTACGCAAAAGTTCCCGTTCCACCGGCTGCGCTACAAACAGGAAAACTTTATTTTTGACACAGTTATTCACGTACTTAACAGTACTATCGCTCATCAGTTGAGCTGGCGACCGATTTTTTAATTGCTTTTACAACTCAATCATTTCGGCAAAATTTCGACTGGCAAAATTTATTCCCGAATTGTTTCCATTATTTCATTTCCCGATCGTTCATCTACATCTACATCTACATGATTACTCTGCAATTCACATTTAAGTGCTTGGCAGAGGGTTCATCGAACCACAATCATACTATCTCCCTACCTTTCCACTCCAGAACAGCGCGCGGGTAAACCTTTCTGTTCGAGCTCTGATTTCTCTTATTTTATTTTGATGATTATTCCTACCTATGTAGGTTGGGCTCAACAAAATTTTTTTCGCATTCGGAAGAGAAAGTTGGTGACTGAAATTTCGTAAATAGACCTCGCCGCGACGAAAAACGTCTTTGCTTTAATGACTTCCATCCCAACTCGTGTATCATATCTGCCACACTCTCTCCCCTGTTACGTGATAATACAAAACGAACTGCCCTTTTTTGCACCCTTTCGATGTCCTCCTTCAATCCCACCTGGTAAGGATCCTACACCGCGCAGCAATATTCTAACAGAGGACGAACGAGTCTAGTGTAAGCTGTCTCTTTAGTGGACTTGTTGCATCTTCTAAGTGTCCTGCCAATGAAACGCAACCCTTGGCTCACCTTCCCCACAATATTGTCTATGTGGTCTTTCCAACTGAAGTTGTTCGTAATTTTTACACCCAGGTATTTAGTTGAATTGACAGCCCTGAGAATTGTACTATTTATCGAGTAATTGAATTCCAACGGATTTCTTTTGGAACTCATGTGGATCACCTCACACTTTTCGTTATTTAGCGCCAACTGCCACCTGCCACACCATACAGCAATCTTTTCTAAATCGCTTTCCAACTCATACTGGTCTTCGGATGACCTTACTAGAAGGTAAATTACAGCATCATCTGCGAACAACCTAAGAGAACTGCTCAGATTGTCACCCAGGCCATTTATATAGATCAGGAACAGCAGAGGTCCCAGGACGCTTCCCTGAGGAACACCCGATATCACTTCAGTTTTACTCGATGATTTGGCGTCTATTACTACGAACTGCGACCTTCCTGACAGGAAATCACGAATCCAGTCGCACAACTGAGACGATACCCCATAGGCCCGCAGCTTGATTCGAAGTCGCTTTAGCCGGCCGAAGTGGCCGTGCGATTAAAGGCGCTGCAGTCTGGAACCGCAAGACCGCTACGGTCGCAGGTTCGAATCCTGCCTCGGGCATGGATGTTTGTGATGTCCTTAGGTTAGTTAGGTTTAACTAGTTCTAAGTTCTAGGGGACTAATGACCTCAGCAGTTGAGTCCCATAGTGCTCAGAGCCATTTTTGAAGTCGCTTTCCGGAAATCTAGAAACGGAATCAACTTGAGATCCCCTGTCGATAGCGGCCATTACTTCGTGCGAATAAAGAGCTAGCTGCGTTGCACAAGAACGATGTTTTCTGAAACCATGCTGATTACGTATCAATAGATCGTTCCCTTCGAGGTGATTCATAATGTTTGAATACAGTATATGCTCCAAAACCCTACTGTAAATCGACGTCAATGATATAGGTTATTGAATGAAATTACTGATTCAATAACTATCAAGTTATAACGTCTCCTGTTTCCCGCGGAATAATCATTATTTAGTTCGGATTCGGGTGCCTTATCCCGACACGAGTCAAAATTCATATTTCACGGTCATTGTTAACTTGTAATTTCGCAAATCCCGGGACGCGGGGGGGGGGGGGGGGGGGCTGTTATAGTACCACTCCCCCTATGTTACATATCACTCCCCCTATGTTACATGTCTACAGTCTTTCACGTCGTCCACATTGCCTGTGAGTATTCCGGTCCACCAATGTCTCTGTCCCTTAGCAGCTCTTACACAGAACGCTATACGAAAACGGACGAAATAACAATGAAACCTTATTTCAACGATGCTGATCGGAGAGGGTTTCAGCGGAGCGCCTTAGTGAGGCGGGAACCGGCAGGACGCTGTCGAACATTCCAGCGTCGTGCTGTCAGACAGAGTGAGAGCGCACGGGACACGGGCAGGACCGGGGGCCGGAATGCCGGCCGCCCGTGCGTGGGAACCGCCGCTTGGCCCGCGTCGCTGCCAGGGAACGCCCCGAGCTGGCCGCGGCGCGGAGTGCCGCGGAACCCGTTTGTGGCAGATCCGTCACATCCCGAGTCGTCGACCTCGCCCCCACCTCCGGCTTTCCCTTCACTGCCGCCCCCGCGGGGCTACAGTTTCCAGCCTCCTCCAACACACTCACAACGCATTAACCCTTAGTCGCGTCGCGTCAACATGAACCGAGAAATTTTTGTTTTGCCTAATTCGTATAGCACGTAACATTTTTGACTGTAGGAGGATACAAGATGCGGTGGCCGTGCGGTTCTAGGCGCTTCAGTCTGGAACCCCGCGACTGCTACGGTCGCAGGTTCGAATCCTGCCTCGGGCATGGATGTGTGTGATGTCCTTAGGTTAGTTAGGTTTAAGTAGTTCAAAGTTCTAGGGCACTGATGACTTCAGATGTTAAGTCCCATAGTGCTTAGAGCCATTTGAACCATTTGTGATGTATTTGGTGTCTGTGAGGCTGTTGTTGTTGTGGTCTTCAGTCCTGAGACTGGTTTGATGCAGCTCTCCATGCTACTCTATCCTGTGCAAGCTCCTTCATCTCCCAGTACCTACTGCAACCTACATCCTTCTGAATCTGCTTAGTGTATTCATCTCTTGGTCTCTTGAACCATTTTTTTGGTACACGATGATTTGGACAGGATTTGTGGTTGGTGTAAAGAATGTCAGCTAACTCTAAAAATAGATGAATGTAAATTAATGCAGATGAATAGGAAAAATAATCCTGTAATGATTGAATACTCCATTAGTAGTGTAGCGCTTGACACAGTCACGTCGGTTAAATACTTGGGCGTAACACTGCAGAGCGATATGAAGTGGGACAAGCATGTAATGGCAGTTGTGAGGAAGGCGGATAGTCGTCTTCGGTTCATTGGCAGAATTTTGGGAAGATGTGGTTCATCTGTAAAGGAGACCGCTTATAAAACACGATCTATTCTTGAGTACTGCTCGAACGTTTGGGATCCCTATCAGGTCGGATTGAGGGAGGACATACAAGCAATTAAGAGACGGGGTGCTAGATTTGTTACTGGTAGGTTTGGTCGTCACCTGAGTGTTACGGAAATGCTTCACGAACACGGGTGGGAGTCTCTAGAGGAAAGGAGGCGTTCTTTTCGTGAATCGCTACTGAGGAAATTTACAGAACCAGCATTTGAGGCTGACTGCAGTACAATTTTACTGCCGCTAACTTATATTTCGCGGAAAGACCACAAAGATAAGATAAGAGAGTTTAGGGCTCGTGCAGAGGTATATAGGCAGTCATTTTTCCCTCGTTCTGTTTGGGAGTGGAACAGGGAGAGACGATGCTAGTTGTGGTACGAGGTACCCTCTGCCACTCACCGTATGGCTTTTTGCGGAGTATGTATGTAGATGTAGATTTTTAAAACTCCCAGTGGCATGTATATTCCTTGATTGTTGAACTGTTCGGGATAGTGCATTTGGAGTCATATTTCGCGCTAAACTGCCGTTTGCTGGGTGTTTGACCTGGTGCGGCTATTGGCGTTCTGGCGTTATCGTCCGTCTGACCTGACGCGAGTGTTTGCGTTTGCGTTCTGCCGTTTTTTCCACCTGCGAACCACCACGAATACGAAATTTCGGCAGTGCAACATAGCGGCTACAGGAGTTAGAATTAGTGCATTTCTTCTTTTCTGCTTATGTAAACCAAAATACGAGGGTCGTTCGATAAAAAATGCCCCACATTTATTTTCTCAGAACACATTTGTTGTCAAGAGCCAGAATTTGCTGACAATACACACCAACATGTCTTGTCGGTGTCCTATTTTTCTACGTAGTCTCCATCACATTCTATGGCTGTACGCCAAAGTTGTGGAAGAGCATGTATTCCCTGCTGGTAAAAGCTCTTGTCCCGAAGGAGTAGCCATGTTTTTACTGCATGACTAATACTCTCGTCATCTTCAAAGTGTGTTCCCCGTAGAGAATCTTTTAGGGGCCCAAAGAGGGTGCCAGGTCTGGACTGAAGGGTGGATGAGACAATGATGCCCAACTCAATTTGGGTGTTCCGGATTCTCAGACTTGTGTGTGGCCATGCATTATCGTGTTGGAGCAAGATTTCTGCTGGATTCTTGTCCGGTCGAACACGTGGGAAACGATTCTCTAGTTTATTCAGAGCCTTCATGTATGTATCTAAACCGATAGCTAACCCTCTTGGCATCACATCCACGAGAATGACGCCATCACAATCCCAGAATACTGTCACCATTTCCAGCAGAGGGGTTGTCTTGAAATTTGTCTTTTGTGGTGAATGTGGGTGATGCCACTCCATGTACTATCTTTTTGTACCCGGCGCAAAACGGTGCACCCAGCTTTAATCTCCCGTAACGAGCCGTGACAGAAACGCCTCTCCGTCGGTCTCAAAACGCTCCAACAATTGAGATGAAATGGCCCTTCTTTGAATATAGTGGTCCGCTGTGAGCATTCGTGGAACTCATCGTGAGCACCTCTTTGAATATCCGAGAGTCTCGATCATTGTAGACGCACTTCCAATGCTGACGGACAACTCTAGAGCCAATTGTCGAGTTGTGATGTGATGGTCGGCACGAATAATGACATCCGCACGATTCAGCATGTCTGGAGGAGTGGCTGTAACAGAACGTACCGAGCGTGGCTGATCATAGAGCTCTGATTCTGCATTTCCTGAGGCTGTAACTTTCTTTACCCATCGCCCAATTGTACTTCCATCAACTGCAGCATCGCAAAACACTGCAAACAAACGTTTATGGATGTTCACCACGGTTTCTTTTCCTGCACACAAGAATTCAATAACAGCACGCTGCTTGTAACGTGAGTCGTATGTAGACGCCATTTTGACGCTGTACTACGGCTCTGCCATCTGCCAGAAAGGTTCGAAACTTCACCGGTGCACAGAAAAAACATCAGATGTGAAGCATCAACAAGGACCTTTGTCTATGTATATTAATAGCTTTTTAAAAAAAATTGGGGCATTAGTTACTGAACGACCCTCATACTTACCAGTTTGTAACGCCGGAAATGCATATCCTCCTATTTCCATCTAATGTACTAAGAATTTTTTCCTTATTTTGTTACCTGAAGATATGACATTTCTGTGTCTTTATATATTGTAATTGTTATATATATATATATATATATATATATATATATATATATATATATAAATGTCGATGTATAATTAGTTTGTTTTGTAAATACTATTTGTATTTTTACGCTGGGTCTTGCCTACGGAAAACTATGCTATCGAACCATTACATCGATAGGTCGTGTGGAGAACCAAAGTAGTTACGATCTTTGAGAGTGTTAACTCTGCCGCGCGGAGCGCAAGCAGAGAGGAGTCTGGCTGGAGGAGGGCAGTGGAGCAGGTGTGTTGTGTGACGCTCCCGCGAGTTGCCGCGCTTTCGGGGTTTGGCAGCATGTAATTGCGCTCAACTTCCTATGTTACTTTCTGACATGGTGTCGCGGACGGGAGCGATAGCTGGCACACATCAAGAGCCCGATTCGGCTGGAGACCGTGTCGAGAAGAAAGCGCGCCAACATCCAGCTTCTGCAACAGCGACGGCCGACAATGAGTGACTGTCGCCACCTCCTCGATCGACGACTTCAAACCTTCAATCAACCAACAAGGAAGACTGGAAGCACGTAAAGTTTTAGAACTGTATGGCAGACCCCAGCTTTTCAAACTGTTAAATTTTTCTCACTAAATTACAGCAACGTAGCATGAACCTTTGTTGCTCATTGTCCCAATTGCATTACCAAGCAGGGTCCCTTCCTTTTCCGGAATGAACCCGAGTGTCGTTGAAATTCAAACGCCAGCATTAAAGTAATATCATTCGATTTCACTGCTTTAATTTCAAAGTTCAGTTAAGCTATTCATAGCTGGCTACAATATTTAGATTACACAAGCACAAATTAAGAGTGTGAGTTTTGCTGCCGTATTTTAGCTTCCCTGTGCCTGCAGCTCAGCTTGGTACGTACTAAATTTTACTATTGTTAATTGTTCAGAATCATTTAATTCAAGTTCAAAGTTAAATCTCTTATTTCTAAATTGCGTAGATTCAAGTAGCTTTTGAAATGGTTGTTGAGGTAGCCCAAGACTAACCGAATTTTACTGAATTTCGATGTGCTTCAGAAACAAAGCTCACTATTAATTTCAGTCACTAAATTAACTTTCAATTTTCCGGTTTTATTAATTCTTTTGATAAATTAAGTCAGAGTGTAGCGAAATTTATTACTTCTGACAAACTTTCAGTTTTCACACTACACGTGTCAACCTTCTGTTGCTTCGCTTCTAGTGCTGATTATATGTGCAATAACCTTTCTGTTTCAGTTACTATAGTAACTGTCCATAGGACTGGCGACCGTAATTTTCCCCAAATCTCAAATATCTAATTATCGCTAGTTAATTATTAACGTAATGGCCGCACATTTACTTTCCTTTTAACTTTACCCCTTTTCAAAATTAATTTCCACCAGTTTCATTTGCATTTTTCCTTTCATTTAGATGTAACCCTTTCCGACCTCTTTACCGACAGATTAACTTCGGTGACGATTGCTTTTCCCAAATTTCCATTAGGTACAAGCGGTTTAATTTTTCACTGTCATTAAGGTCGATAAGTGAGGAGGAGGTTACAAGTTTCGTTTTCATATCATATATCTTGTCTTAGTCGAAGGGAAGATGACAAGACTGTTCTTTTTTCCTGACACTGGATAACTAAAATAATGACTGTTGATGAAATTATTGCGGAATTATTTCGCGAAGTTAATGACGAACGTGTGGGAGGACGCTGTGATTTTGAAGGTGACGGTGTTGAAGAAACTGAACACGATACAGATTCAAACATTTCTGCTACTTCTGCTGATGTAATGGTGACTGTGGGAAATGACTCATTATTTTTGGGCGGAGATGGTAAAATCGAATGTAACAAAAATCCATTTTGTCGAAAGAGACGTGCTAAAACCACACATTTACCTGGAGCTCAAGTTACAGCAAAAGTAGCAAAGACACCAGAGAAGGCCTTCTTCCTACATTTCGAAAGAGGGGGACGGGGGGGGGGGGGGGGGAGTGACAGCCACACACCATAAGATGGCTTTTTAGGTGTAGATGTAGATGTAGATTGCAATATTTACACTCAATAATTAAAGAAAACCGGAAAAAACTTATTATCATTACAATGAAATAGAAATAAGTTTACAGTGTTAAGAAATTCTTCCACTCCAGAAACACCAGCAGAAGACATAAACGCTGATCGAGGACATGGCTGGACAAGACTACATCGTCATAGTTAGATGCGAGTCAATCGCAGGTAGTTCCGACTGCTGCCTTCGGTGAACCGTCTGTTCCCTGTTCCGCTAGTCAGCAATCGTTTGCACACTCCACCTTCAGTCTTACGAGACGGGAAAACTCCCACATTGGACGCGATGATCCACTGCCGTGACACTCTTGGCTTCCTTGTTCTGCAACCGATTTCTGGCAACGGAAATGCTACTGAATGTATCATACAAGCCATCTTGTGGACGCTCCAAGAGGAAAACTATTAGGGTTACAGCATGATGACGACTGTGTTTGACTCATGGTAGCCTACGAGAAACACCATTTTCAGTCTTTAAACATCCCAAAGACAAGCAGACTTATTGACTAAAAGTCAGTGCATTCACCACAGTGAACAACGTATCCAGTTTCTCTTCGGAACATGATCCTCAAGAAGAGCAGGAATCTGTGAGGCTTTTCAGTGTACCATTTCTACCTTCGTGACGTGTAATCTGGATTTCCAGATTAGAATTCTGTTTTCAATCAGAGACGAAATTTTAGTATCTCTTAGACCAATACGAGCTGTTCTAATTTCCACTGAGATGTTAAAATTGTTTGATGGACCGGGCAGCTGCCTGAAGAGAACAACTGCAAAGTTGTCGAAACATGAGTTTTGTTTTATACTTCTTTTTAGTGTTACAGATATACGATACATAAAAATGCTTTCATTAAGGTCTCTATGCAATCGTGGATAGGATGTAAGCGTGCTGCATTGACGACCTTAGACGGTCCACTCACTGATGGTGGCTAAGTATTTCGGCGTAATAACATTGAAATCAGTAGTTTATCACTACTTTATAACTTTAGTATGATGTTTATCATTGAACTACATAACCTGATGTATGTCAAGTTGTAGAAACTCATTACAACTGCTAATTGACAATAAAAGCAAACTCATTCATTGGTTTGTGTTTGCAGAGGTTTTGCAAAGCAAACTGCATATTGTCGAACTTCGTCATCTGGCATATGTGTACACTATTGGAGCATTGACTGCCACTTACACTACCTTAATTATGTTCGTTAGCTGGTAACGTGCGCATAGCAAACGTCTTTCCTATAAAAATTTTGTCCTTAATAACAACCTTGGAAAGTGGCAGTACCCAAAACGTGTTACATGAAATAAATCATTAATAAGTTTAAGAAATCGTTAAACGGTCTGGGCATCATTATTATTAAATTGCTGCCTTCACTCCGTTCCCATAATGTTAACCTTAAATTTTCTTCAAATTACGAATAGTGAAATAGAAATGCCGCTATGCACTGCCAGCCAGAAACAAAAAATAATTAATGATCTCACACGGTTTGTACCAACTATGATTCAATCGATTTTTTTCCAAACTGTTTTATTGTGAAACTGATCTTCATTTGGTCGACATGTCAAATTTTTTTGTTGCTACGAGTGGGAGTCTATGACCGTTCTACACTCTAAAAGAACATTGTGATAAGTTTCTTCCAACCTTAATCCCCTTTCTGTTCTACGTTCCTTTCATTTCACAAGGTTATACAGGGTGAGTCAAAAAATACTTTGCAACTTTGGAATGTTACAGAAATTTATTGATGTGACTTACAGAATCAGTTGATGCCTCACTCAATCTCAAGTTGGATTTACGTTCGTGATAGTCCCAAATCTAATATGTTTTGCGCCCTTGGAAAATTGAAAGTGTACGGTCCTTCCTTCTTCAAGGAGAATAATGTCACTGCTGTTGTGTATCCGGATATGCTTGAAAACATTTTAATTCCAGAGATCAATAACGATGACCGAGATGGGATTGTTTAGTACCAGCAAAAGGGTGCGCTATCTCTTCTCCTCACAGAAGTTGAAGATTTCCTCGATAATCCCGTCCCCAGGTTGGTGGACTGACATATAAGGACCAGTTGCGCGGCCAGCTCGCTTCCCAGACTTGACGCCACTGTATTTCTTTTTCTGACGTTCCATTAAAGGCCGCTTGTGCGTTCCTCACCTACCAAACAACTCAGTTGACTTTAAAAATCGAAAATACGTTGCCGCTGCACAAGTTACGCCCGACTTGCTGCAACGAGTGTGGGAAGAAAATGATTACTGGTGGGATGTTTGATGCATCACAAATGGTAGTCACATTACACCATAGTTACACTTCACACTTTTATGTGACACTGGAAGTTGTTTGGTACGAAATGACGCATCTACCAATTCTGTAAGTTATCTCTACAAATTTCTATATCATTCCAAAGTTGTAAAGTACTTTTTGTATCACCCTGTATAATTATTACATGCTACGAATATAAGTTCCTTTTATATGTGTAAGCATCGTCCACTCTCATATAAATATGTGTCTGTCAGCATCCAATAAAGAGAAGAGCTAAAATTATGGCCATGCTCACAGAATGGAATTCCTACCTGCGCCTGTGCCTTAGGCAGTACTCTTTACATCTCTGTGTGGCGGCGTCACCTCAGCTACCTCGCTCTTCCTTTTGTGTTTCGTTTACATCGAAGGAGAAACTCTTGCTCGTGAGCTTATAAGACATTTCAGATGAATTTCCTGTTGTTACTGTAGAGCTGAACATATTGTATTTGTGTGTGTGTGTGTGTGTGTGTGTGTGTGTGTGTGTGAGTGAGTGAGTGAGTGTGCTACACTCGAAAGTGTGGCATTGTAAATGATGATCCCTTGAAATACCCCCAGATGATTTTTAGTTACTGTTTACGGCTGTTTGCATTAACGCAGTAGATGATCGAGAATGTTTCTTTCTGACTTTTTGTGCGTGATACGTCATATCTGCTTCTGTCGAGGGCACAAATCTATCAACTGCATTTATAATTTTCTGGCGTATTACAAACATCATGAACTACGAACAACGATATGGAAGTTCCGACTGACCCACTTGGTTACCTGAATATACCGCACACAGAAATGGTCCTAGAGAACATTGCTAGGCCACCTCAAATGCTACTTCCATAATAACTTTTTTATTAGGTCAAGCTGTAGTTCAGTTTTCCGTTAAGGTCGTAATTTGTCCGACATTGCGAATCTACTTCATAAGTCTTCCATTCGTCAAAGAACATGGAACAAATTAGAGCACTGTTTTCTGCTGCTTTCCTCAATCTCTTGGACCATCTGAGACAGACAGCCAAACCCTATGCAGTCGTTAATGGTGGAATTCAGGTTGATCCCAGAAGCGATGCTGTATCAACATAATTTTTGATCTGACCACTAATATTGCTTAGCAGGTACGGGTGACTAGAATGTTCCCTCAGTCGGTGAATTCACTAAGCCCGTTATATGTGACACACAGTGAACCTCGGTGATACAGTACTTCATAAACTTTAATTTTCTAAAATAATCTTTTATTTCCATTTTTAATTACAAGAAGGACTGCAAGATATATCTTCGAGTGATATTTTATTAATTCCGGAACATTCATTTTATTATCATGTCAAGGAGACATTGGAGTCCCTAAGAATTTTCAGGCTTTAATGAAGAAATTTTACTTTAACTTATTTTAAAATGACAAAATAACTGGAAGATTTGACGGATGGCATTGCAATGCAGATAACGCCAATGAAGGCAAAACAATGTCATAGAGCCTACGCCGCTGAAGGAGCAAGGACGGACTGAAAGGGAGAATAGAGGTAAGAGGAAAAGGCTCAATACCCAAGTACGGATGCGGTTGGAACAACGGTAAGCCCGAAGATCTTTTTTTCTCTCACATATAGCCTAATGTGAAAAAAGGCAAGACGGCATCGTGATTTGGAGTCAACGTCAAACTGTAGTTACTCTTGTAATTGCTGGGTAAGCCATTTCAAGGGCTGGTGGAAGACAAGATTAGACCAAGTAGAGTAGGACCACGACTATTCGTGGTATTGAGGGCGTCCTCCGGGTAGATGACAGATTAACGTTTCATCGTTTTGAACCTCTCTTAACATGAAGTCAGAGTCAAGTCGAAGAAAAATAAGTCCTGGAATCCACTGGTCTCTGATGCCCCAAAATTTAAAGTTCTAGGGTGACAGTTACGTTACTAAGCCGAGCCACGCAACGCTGTCCTACAATCGGCACTTAGTTGATTCACTGTTTCATAGATTATTTGAAAGATTTTTATAGAAATGATGTGGAACGAGAGGGGTTACAAGATAAGTGTATATGATTAGTTTTAACACCACTGAGCATACGAATTTTGAGAACAACTCACTCAACTACACTTCACAATAAAGTTTCTTTACAAGATACTAATTTTTCACTAAAATCTCTTTTATAGAATACAAGTATTTGTGCATAAGAAATGATCTTAGGTTACATTTAAAACTTGGTTAGCTGCCTATTACACATTTTATGTTACTGGGCAAATGATCGATGACTTCTGTTGATATATATTGAACTCCTTCCTGAGCAAACGATATTCCTAATAAGGAATACAAAAGGTCACTTTTTCTTCTGTTGTATTAGACGTGGATGTCATTATCTGTCTCAATCTGTGATGAATTATTTATGACAAATGTAGTTAGCAAATATATACAGGGTGTCCCACATAACTTTGGCCCCTCGCATATACTATGTGATCAAAAGTATCCGAGCACCCCCAAAACCATACGTTTTTCGTATTAGGTGCATTGTGCTCCCACCTACTGCTAGATACTCCATATCAGCGACCTCAGTAGTCATTAGATATAGTGAGAGAGCAGAATGGGGCGCTCCGCGGAACACACGGACTTCAAGCGTGCTCAGGTCCACTGTTTCCGATGTGATAGTGAAGTGGAAACGTGAAGGGACACGTACAGCACAAAAGTATAGACCGACCCCGTCTGCTGATTGACAGAGACCGCCTAGTTGAAGAGGGACTTCCGGAAGGCGTTCGATACAGTTCCGCACTGTCGCCTGATAAACAAAGTAAGAGCCTACGGAATATCAGACCAGCTGTGTGGCTGGATTGAAGAGTTTTTAGCAAACAGAACACAGCATGTTGTTATCAATGGAGAGACGTCTACAGACGTTAAAGTAACCTCTGGCGTGCCACAGGGGAGTGTTATGGGACCATTGCTTTTCACAATATATATAAATGACTTAGTAGATAGTGTCGGAAGTTCCATGCGGCTTTTCGCGGATGATGCTGTAGTATACAGAGAAATTGCAGCATTAGAAAATTGTAGCGAAATACAGGAAGATCTGCAGCGGATAGGCACTTGGTGCAGGGAGTGGCAACTGACCCTTAACATAGACAAATGTAACGTATTGCGAATACATAGAAAGAAGGATCCTTTATTGTATGATTATATGATAGCGGAACAAACACTGGTAGCAGTTACTTCTGTAAAATATCTGGGAGTATGCGTACGGAACGATTTGAAGTGGAATGATCATATAAAATTAATTGTTGGTAAGGCGGGTACCAGGTTGAGATTCATTGGGAGAGTGCTTAGAAAATGTAGTCCATCAACAAAGGAGGTGGCTTACAAAACACTCGTTCGACCTATACTTGAGTTTTGCTCATCAGTGTGGGATCCGTACCAGGTCGGGTTGACGGAGGAGATAGAGAAGATCCAAAGAAGAGCGGCGCGTTTCGTCACCGGGTTATTTGGTAACCGTGATAGCGTTACGGAGATGTTTAATAAACTCAAGTGGCAGACTCTGCAAGAGAGGCGCTCTGCATCGCGGTGTAGCTTGCTCGCCAGGTTTCGAGAGGGTGCGTTTCTGGATGAGGTATCGAATATATTGCTTCCCCCTACTTATACCTCCCGAGGAGATCACGAATGTAAGATTAGAGCGCGCACGGAGGCTTTCAGACAGTCGTTCTTCCCGCGAACCATACGCGACTGGAACAGGAAAGGGAGGTAATGACAGTGGCACGTAAAGTGCCCTCCGCCACACACCGTTGGGTGGCTTGCGGAGTATCAATGTAGATGTAGATGTAGATGTAGGGTCGTAGTGTGTAATAAGCCGTCACAAAGAATTTACAAACTACATTAGGATCCACTGCAAGTTCGATCACAGTTAGGCGGGAGGTGAGAAAACTTGGATTTCATGGTCAATCAGCTGCTCATAAGCCACACATCACGCCGGTAAATGCCAAACGACGCCTTGCTTGGTGTAAGGAGCGAAAAAGTTAGGCGATTGAACTGTGGAAAAACGTTGTGTGGAGTGACGAATCACGGTACACAACGTGGCGATCTGATGGCAGGGTGTGGGTGTGGCGAATGCCCGGTGAACGTCATCTGCCAGCGCGTGTAGTGCCAACATTAAAATTCGGAGGCGGTGGTGTTATGGTGTGGTCGTGCTTTTCATGGAGGGGGCTCGCACCCCTTGTTGTTTTGCGTGGCACTATCTCAGGCCTACATTGATGTTTTAAGCACCTTCTTGCCTCTCTCTGTTGAAGGGCAATTCGGGGTTGGCGATTGCATCTTTCAACCCGATCGAGTCTTTGTTCATAATGCACGGCCTGTGGCGGAGTGTTTACACGACAATAACATACCTGTAGTGGACCAGCGTGCACAGAGTCCCGATCTGAATCCCTTGGGTTGTTTTGGAACGCCAACTTCGTGCCAGGTCTCACCGAGCGTCATCGATACTTCTCCTCAATGCAGCACTCCGTGAAGGATGGGTTGCCATCCTCCAAGAAACTTTCCAGCACCTGATTGAACGTATGCCTGAGAGAGTGGAAGCTCTCATCAAGTCTAAGGGTCGGCCAACACCATGTTTAATTTCAGCATCACCGATGGAAGGTGCCACGAACTTGTAAGACATTTTCAGAAAGATGCCTGGATACTTTTGAGCACTTAGTGTGTTTCCGAAATGAAACAAAATGTAAAAAATACGATTGGCCAGGGATGAAACTATGTCGGGGGCTCACACAATCGGTAGGAATGCACAATCCCTAAAATTAAACAATCATCAATTTCAAAACAAAGTTACGTTTTCTTAAAGATTACACGTATTTTTATCTACCGAAACGGAAATTAGAGGTACAATTGCTGATGGCAGACTTGGTTTCAGTGCTCTAAACCTGGTGACGGCACACTTGGTTTCAGTGCTCTAAACCTTATACTTAGACTTCAAATAATGGACACGATACCACAGTTTCTGCCGTAATGCTGTGATGCCGCAGTGCGGGTTGCCTGCATTGTCCTGAAGCCTGGTGTATGCAACCCTTCCTCCGCGCGTTACGACAGAATCAGTGGCGCCGTCGCCATTGTTTGAAGTCTATGCATTTCAGAAAGTATGGGACTTGGAACGGTGGAAACACGCCTGCTATCACAAATTAACTTCAGTTTCCATTTCTGTAGAAAAAAAAAAAAACAAGTGTACCGTTTAAAACAAACTTTACTATGTGTTGAAAGTAATGTTTGTTTAGAGTTATGGATTATGCATCCCTGCTCATTGTGAAAGCCCGTGACATAGAAGGATCCCTTGTGAATTGAATTTTTCGCGTTATGCTTCTTTTCGGAAGTATGTCAAGTGGCAGAGCTAAGTGGGGAACACTCTTTGTTGTGAATGTACTGTTAAAATGCCAAACTCCTTGAAGAGACTGCCTCGTGATGGCTGGGTGTTGTGTGCTGTTCTTAAGTTCGTTAGGTTTAAGTAGTTCTAAGTTCTAGGGGACTGATGACCATAGCTGTTAAGTCCCATAGTGCTCAGAGCCATTTGAACCACTTTGAAGACATACCTACAAGATGACAGTCACCACGTATTATTCTTACTGTTCGCTTTTGTGCAGTGGGTATTTTCTTTGTAAGTCATGATTTACTAAGGTAGAAGTATTCGATAAGATGTTATTGAATTGAAACCTGGAGAAGAAGTTAGGAGGTTCAGTCGTTTGTTTCTGATACAAGCAATATAAAATAAACGTCGTCCCAAAAGGCCTTGAAAACGCAACGGTGCCCACCGGCTGCCGTGTCGTCCTCAGCCCAGTGTCATCAGCGGACGCGGTATGGAGAGGCATGTGGTCAGCACACCGCCCTGCCCCTTGTTGTGAGTTTTCATCACCGGTGTCGCTACTTTCCAACCAAGTAGCTCCTCAATTGACCCCAGAAGGGCTGATTGGCCCCCACTCATCAGCATCACTCGGCATATCCAGACGGTGACCCATCCAAATGGTAGCCAAGCCCGAGAGCGCTTAACATCGGTGATCTGACGGGAACTGGTGTACCACTGCGTTAAGAGACAAGCAAAAAACGAAGGGTAAAAGTAGCTAAACTTAATTTTTTGAGAAGCTTCTTACATATCTTGAATGCACATCCAAAAATTTGACGCATTCTACCCTGATTAGTGATTTCTGTTCACAGTCCAGAACGAAATTTTCACCCTGCAGCAGAGTGTGCACTGATGTGAAAGTTCCTGGCAGATTAAATCTGTGTGCCGGATCGAGACTCGAACTCGGGACCTTTGCCTTTCGCGTTCAAGTGCTCTATCAACTGAGCTACCTACGAAGTTTCAGAGCAGTTCAAACTCCGCTGTAGAGTGAAAATATCTTTCTGGAAACGTCCCCCAGTGTGTGGAAAAACAGTGTCTCCGTCATAACCTTTCTTCCAGGAGTGCTAGTTTTGCAAGTTTCGCAGAAGAGCTTCTGGAATGTGGGAGGCGAGATACCGTCAGAAGTAAAGCTGTGAGGAGATGCACCGTGCTTGCGTAGCTCAGTTGGTAGAGTACTTGCCCGCGAAAGACAAAGGTCCCGAGTTCGAGTCTCGGCCCAGTACACAGTTTGTAAGTAGGCTGTTTAGGTTTTTATGTTGGTAACGCCATGCAGCGCTCTGTATGAAAATCACTGGCTGTGCTGTGTGCAGTCTGTGGCTAGTTGGCATTGTTGGAATGTTCACCATTGTAGTGTTGGGCGGTTGGATGTTAACAGCGCGTAGCATTGCACAGTTGGAAGTGAGTCGCCAGCAGTGGTGGATGTGGGGAGAGAAATGGCGGAGTTTTGAGACCGGATGATCTGGACGTGTGTCCATGAGAGACAGTAAATTTGTAAGACTGGATGTCATGAAGTGCTATATATATTATGACTTTTGAACACTATTAAGGTAAATACATTGTTTGTTCTCTATCAAAATCTTTCATTTGCTAACTATGCCTGTCAGTAGTTACTGCCTTCAGTAGTTTGAATCTTTAATTTAGCTGGCAGTAGTGGCGCTCGCTGTATTGCAGTAGTTCGAGTAACGAAGATTTTTGTGAGGTAAGTGATTTGTGAAAGGTATAGGTTAATGTTAGTCAGGGCCATTCTTTTGTAGGGATTATTGAAAGTCAGATTGCGTTGCGCTAAAAATATTGCGTGTCAGTGTAGTGTTGATCAGAATAGGTAAAGAGCGAAATGTCTGAGTAGGTTCAGTTCTGCTCAGCTGTTTGAAAATTAAATAATGTAAGAGGTTTATCAGCACAGTAATTCATTAATTTTTCTAAGGGGACGTTTCATAAGTTTTAAACTGCC
This sequence comes from Schistocerca serialis cubense, assembly GCF_023864345.2. Taxonomy (NCBI): domain Eukaryota; kingdom Metazoa; phylum Arthropoda; class Insecta; order Orthoptera; family Acrididae; genus Schistocerca; species Schistocerca serialis. Next base: position 80,521,668 of record NC_064644.1, on the reverse strand, counting down.
AGGAAGTTTCACGTGCTACATTGTTGATATGACGTAGCTATGTACATTCTCAAAACCAGGAGGATGCCAGGAAGTCATCACAGGAGCATAATTCACTTTGCACACGCAGAGAGACAGAGCTCGCATTACAGGAAACTGACAACATTGGGTTCGCAAACGATGGAGGTCGCACGATTTTGTCCCAGCATTCGATCAGCCCACTTAGGAGTTCGTGTGGGGGCAGTTAGGTTTCGACACACGGGCTAATCGTCTTCTCTGAGCAGCCGCCTGCCGTAATCTCATTAAGTCGGAATTATGGACGTCTCGCCGCGCGGCCTGTAATATTCGGCGACCGACCACCCCGCGGCCCCGTTGCTCAAGAGTCCACGGTGCGCCGCTCCAGGGACAGATGGCAGGCGGCGGCTGGAACCTGCCCGGCCCGCTTGCGCAACGCCGATCCGCTGCCCTGCCGTTAGCGGCCCGGCACGCGTCTATTCACGTCCCGCGGTTCTTATTTCACGTCCCACAGGCCGTCGTAATATTTGTGTTCCCTGCGACGCCCTCCTAACTCATCTGTCCACTGGTGCAGTGGTAACCGGTAGTGCGTTCTCCTACTGTAAATTGACTCTAAATCCGCTACACCGCTCGGTGCTACTTCCGCATCACACGCACACGCATAAAATAATATAAAACACCCACACACACTTTTCAGGTGGATGACCATGTGGCCCACAGGTTGGTTGAGTCGTTTTGGGGAGAAGACCAGACAGCGGGGTCATCGGTCTCATCAGATTAGGGAAGGACGGGGAAGGAAGTCGGCCGTGCCCTTTCAAAGGAACCATCCCGGCATTTGCCTAGAGCGATGTAGGGAAATCACGGAAAACCTAAATCAGGATGGCCGGACGCGGGATTGAATCGTTGTCCTCCCGAAGGCGAGTCCAGTGCGCCCACAGGAAGTTCGTTATTAGGAAAGCAAAAAAAAAAAATCGGCGAAGTAAACAGACCTAAAGTAAGGGATTTTCCGCCGTTCAGTTCAAACACTGAAAAGAATATGAGGACTATGAAATATTAAATTAACAGCTGTTCCAGGACTAAAGCAAGAGTGAAATTTCAATGAAATGAACACCCTTAGCCGCTTACAGGCGTTGACATACGTCAACGTGGACAGATGAAAATGTGTGCCCCGACCGGGACTCGAACCCGGGATCTACTGCTTACATGGCAGACGCTCTATCCATCTGACAATACGTTGAGAATGTGGGTTTCGCGGGAGGCGTGCCAGAGATAAATCCCTGCAGTCGCGCTATCCTCTGTGTCCTCGGTGGCTCAGATGGATAGAGCGTCTGTCATGTAAGCAGGAGATCGCGGGTTCGAGTCCCGGTCGGGGCACACATTTCATCTGTCCCCGTTGACGTATGTCAACGCATGTAAGCAGCTAAGGATGTTCATTTCATTGTAATATCATTCTAACGAGCTGCTTAGTCACCGATGGTATCTGTTCTTTCGGACATGTCCGACATTTACCATAACTTGACCAGGAGCTTGTCGGCAGGAGAAAGGCAATTAAAAATATTACAGAGGGCTGTCTTCGAGGCTGTGCAGACGGTCCATTGTCCTGCGATCTTTGTATTGGATCCCTATTACATGTTAGACGGGACAGACACTAATGAAGGTTTTGTTGCATAGGCGGATGACATAGTAGTAGTTGCGTCTGCAGATTCCAGGGAGAGACTCGAGGAAAAGACGAATGATGTGCTTGCTCAGATGCAGCGTTGGTACACCGACAACAAACTGACTGTCTATCAAATCACATATGTACAAATTTCTGAAGGGAAGGCTTTCTCTTGTCAAAAATCCTTTCCTGTGTCTTGCTGGAGTCCCTATGAAACGCAGCACTGTATGTATCTAGGCTAGGAGTTCTTCTACTGAAAAAAGGAACTTTGTAGAATATATAAATGTGTTACTCAGAAAAATGTTCAAATTATGTACAAGATAGAATGTGCTAGGACTGCTGACAATAAATTACCCTTGTGTGCTGTGTTCATATTGCAAAGCTATCTTCAAAGCCATTGTGAATATCGCTGCCAGCGTGCGACGCATCACCTTCGGCTGGAGAGAAACAAAAGAATACTTTCTATGAACTCCTTGGAGCGTACTTCTGAGCCTCACTGGTGCCTTTTGCTCAACACCTGTCGACGGTTTACTGGTAATCCTAGGGGTATCTCCAATGAGTATTGTGATACGTTGTGTTATGTTGGTTTGAGAAGGAACAATACGATCGTGTAAGAGATTGGGGAGATAATATTACTCATGGAAGACAATCATGAGCCTGGAAATTAGATGAGTGGCAGCCTCACTGGGGCAATGGAAGCACTGCGAGGCGGGTGTACAGCATATTCCTAAGCGTTAGGAGCAGGCTCAAACTGAACGACATTGTCCCTACTCGAGGTGGCGTGTCCCCCTTAACAGGTCACGGTACGTATCTCAAACATTTGCAACGAGTGGCGACGCACCAAACTATGAAAGTGGACTGGAAGGTTCTGCTGATCATGTCGTTCTCAGCTGCTCCAACTTCCAAGTGGAGGGAGACTGCAGACAATTACAGTGCTGTATACAAACAACTGTAAATTGCGAGAACTTTAGAACTACAGTTAATATGATTAAACATGGAATATTTAGAAGGAAACTGCTAAAGTTCCAGTACGTAAGATTAAGTGGAAGCTCATAATTAACGTCAACACGTCACAAGAAGCGTTTTATCCATGATAGAGACTGCGAGGAACATATTACTGTAATTAAGAGAAACTTCAAACTACATTCAGATCTTAATTAAAAAAAAAAAGAAATATTTAAAAAACGCAATGACTACCCACACATGTATGCGTAGACTCGGAGACTCTCGGGCACGTAGATAACAGTCAGAGCAGTTTATAATAGTCTAACGACTGGAGTGCTACGGGCAGGCATAATCGTAGTTCGTTGGCAAACCTAAAGTTCTTCGAGGGGCTGCCAGTAACATATCTAGTTACACAAGCTGGAAGTTATTCACTTCGAACTTGAATTAATCCTTTTTTATGTTCTTTTTATTTCATTATCTTTTCAGTAGTCTGCTTTTTTTACATTTATTTAACAATGGTTGCTGTTGACATAGTTTATAACTACGTAAATAATGTAAATATTATATTCTCATCTCACCATAAATATTGAATATGTACGACCTTTTCAGAGTTTCCGGATCAAAAATTTAAAATCCATGACAATAAACTGAATTGTTTTGGAATTCGTGTGTAGTGAGGATGTATTAACGAAATTATGGTGCATCTATTCGGTAGTAAATGAATTACCAGGATGAGCCATGTATAAAAAGAGATGCAACTTCGTGATTAGAATTGCTATGTTCTATGTCAGTCACTACCGACGTGCTTGCTAATTTTAATACTATGAAATTGGCTGTCTCCTCTTGTCCAGTACTTGAGAGTCTAACGAAACAACGATGAAAGAGGATTACGCTACTTTAAGACTGGGTTCTAGCCAGCGAGCTTTCGTAGCATATAAATTGGATTGAATTTTATGAGTTGTGTTTAAGGAATCGTCTGGTCACGTCTTCGGATATTAGGATTTGTTTTGACAGGTGATGGTGATACAGGTTTGGTACCCGACTGATGCTATTTACTTTTGCAAGTATTGTCTTAGAACAAATCTCTGCTATATATAAAGAAATATGTGTGAGAAGCAACGATATTACCAAAGAGTGGAGGCAGATATTGTCATCATAGCGAGAGCACGTAATTGCATTTTGTATTACTGTAAACTGCTGAGAGAGGCAATGTTTTTATTAATTAATATTTTTCTGTGGCATGAAATTGTCGTATATTAGTTTTCAGAATATGTAATATTACAACAATAAATCCTAACTGATCACTGTGCAAATTAATCACTCAAATATCGCCCCCACTACCTACCAGTGTATAAATATCCCGCATTTGACTGAGGTGTTTTATGTTCAAGTTAAATAACATTAATCACTGTTAGAATAATGACTTTGACGAAGGAAGGCAATTACTCGTATTTACATCGCCTTGGACGACGCTTCATTCAATTACAGGCTCGACCGGTTCGTTAGCGAATAATCTGGGTGCGGTGCAATTTGCTTACAGACGTAGGAAATGATTAGGGCACGCTTCGTTGGTTACGAGAAGCTCGACCAAGCCAGTTTTCTTTGGAGACTGCAGTGTGTCCTTTTTATGCTGTTTACGTGGCGAAAGGACTGTCCACACACTTAGATATCCTCTCTTGGCAGTGCATTGTAGGTGACAATGACATTTTCTGACATACGCGCGTTCGCGTGTGTGTGCGTTTGTGTGTGTGTGTGTGTGTGTGTGTGTGTGTGTGAGTGAGTGAGTGAGTGTGTATGTGTGTTTCCAGTCGGGGACAATGCTCCATGGCCGGAGATAGACGTCCCCGAAGAGAGGGAGAGGAAAACAATCTGCTGCGTGTCCCGTGACAGGAAACAACGCGATAGGAAGAGAGCAGCCGACAGCAAAAAACAAGCACAGGTAAGGCACGCACGACGCTTATATATGAAGATCGTTAAGACATCGGAAAAAAACTTATATCCATAATTCTAATGCCAGCATAGTTGTTTGCAAGGTACGTCTTATAATTGATAATGACTGTGCCGTTTGATTTACATGCTAGAAACGGGCTTCAAGGAATCCGTGATATTAGTGTAATGTACACACACACACACACACACACACACACACTTGAAAATGTGTGTATCTTATTTTCCAGTTAGCGTAAGAGGCTGACTTCTAGCTAATTCCTTAACTACTGTTTAGTTGTGTAGATTTGGACTCGAAACCACATGAGACGTAGTAGTGACAAAATCGTTGTACTTAAGTTCTGGAGTATTTGGGTTTATTCCCGCCACAGCCACCCGGACTTTTTAGATTTACCTATATAGTTGAAGGGGAATACTTGGTTGTAGCCTAAGAAAAGACAAGTCGATTCCGTCCCCAATGCGAGCATGTGGTCTGTCTCTAATGGTCTAGACATCGAAGAGATTTCTTTTCGGATTGAACTCGTATATCTGAATAATGCTGAATAATGTCACTTTAAAATTAAGGATTTGGAAGTATATAGACAATATCACAAGATTGTTATGACTTGTAGGTCAGATATTAAGTACTGTAAACGGATTTCACTGTCGATAAAATTGTAAAGTACATTAAAAGACGTGGAACAAGTTTTTAAGGCCTATGTGACCACCTGTTGGAATTTCTCACGTGAAAATCGGCAGATGTTTGTTTTGCAAAGGAGACAAAAGCCAACACGCAACACGTCAATACAACAGGTATTTAACAGAATTGTAAGAAGCTTTTCATTCTGTCAGTTTGTCTAGTTTAATAGGCCTCGATTCGAAAGAAGAGAAAGCAAATCTATGAATCTTTCTCTTGCGAATATGTGCAGTTTTAAATAATATGATTTTAAATACGTATGGCAGTTATATATACACAGGGTGGTCTATTGATCGTGACCGTGCCAAATATCTCACGAAAAAAGCATCAACCGAAAAAACTACAAAGAACGAATCTCATCTAGCTTGAAGGGGGAAACCGCATGGCGCTATGGTTGGCCCACTAGATGGCGCTGCCATAGGTCAAACGGATATCAACTACGTTTTTTTAAATAGGAACCCCCATTTTTTATTAGATATTCATGTAGTACATAAATAAATAAGAATGTTTTAGTTGGACCACTTTTTTCGCTTTGATGCTTATTTCGTGAGATATTTGGCCCGGTCACTATAAATGGACCACCCTTGTTTCAGAAGTGAAGGTCAGTATTTAGAGATATGACAGGTATGATCATTCGATGCAAAAGAGTCATGTAAACATGGACTCTTCGATATTGTGAAACAGTTCTCTTCTATTGCAAGCTCTTTGCTTTCCATGTTTTGGGATGTGGTAGTAGGGACCAAAACATCAAAAAATGTACACATGTACTCTAAAATGCATACCTTAAGATCTATGAGCACTTGTTTATCTTCGCTACTTTGAAACACAACTCTTCTTTTGAGGGTATGCATTTCAGAGCACATGTTTACCGGACATTTTTTTTCTTGTTTTGGCCCATACTACGGCTTTCCAAAATATGGAGGGCAAAGAGGCTGCAGCAGAAGAGACTTGTTTCACAGTATCGAAGATCAAAATTGCTCGTAGCTCTTAAGAGATGCGTTTTAGAGCCCATGTTTGCTTCACTTTGTTTCGAGTTATCATTCGCAGCAAGGCACTTCTCAGTTTCTTGCTCAACCATGCCCGTGAGATGCTGCTTAAGATTCCAGTGTAACATACCTCCTTACAACATTGGTCATTTCTATAGCTTCCTACTTTTTAACAGCCACTTGATACCGTCAAATACACAGTAGAAAGTTAAGAAGTTTAGTATGAACGATAGACCTTGACGCGATGGGAGATGGTCGTGCTACAAGTGCAAAATGGTTCAAATGGCTCTAAGCACTATGGGACTTAACATCTGAGGTCATCAGTCCCCTAGACTTAGAACAACTTAAACCTAAGGACATCACACACATCCGTGCGACCGTAGCAGCAGCGTGGTTCCGGACTGAAGCGCCTAGAACAGCTCGGTCACAACGGCCGGCGCTACAACTGCTGCCATTCAAGTTTAAAACATTTTGAAATAGAATGTATTGGAAACTAACACAAATTTCGTTTTTCAAGAGAAATGATAGTTGTTAAGACTCAAAGAATCTTAGATCATTTGCAAGTATCACATGTTTCGTGACAAAGGTTTTCTTCTGTTCCACGATATAAGATGGTGCACGACCTACGAAGTATGGCTTAACTGTCCACTTGTTATATAAACAGTTCTAAAAAATATATCATTTTACTCACCATAAAATTTTCTATTTGAGGAACTAATTACGTATTCCAAATAGCTTTAATATATTACGTAGCACTTAAATGTGTAGAACGCTTAATATACATAAATACTGCGCAAAACTAAATCTCATGTCTAGCAACACCAAAAGCTACAGAAAATAGCTGAAACTGCTTACGTGGCTCTCTCATCACTTCATGTGATTCCAGCATCAGTCATTAAACTAAAGTATCGACCAAAAAAGTCTTGAGATCCTAAGTACAGTACAACTATATCGTTACTAAAGAAGGCTGCAGCCTCTCCAGTAGCTGTTGAGAGAACTGTCCGGATAAATGGCTGGTGTGGGCCTATTTTAGCCAATACGACCTTACTGTGCTAGTACTGTGGGACGACTGAAAACAACGGGAACAAAAAGTATAGCTTCCCCCAAGACACCGTAATTCGTTCTGAATGAGCGACGGACTTTTAAGATCAAATGATCGGAGCTGAGACTTGAAAAGAGGTTATAAGATGAACAGCAAACATGTACAAATGAACAAAGGATATAGTCGAACTAAATAAGGTGAAGTTGAGAATTACATTAGGTAACGAGACAACCGAAGCGGTAGACAAATTTTTGTGTTTGTGCAGCAAAATAATTGACTATAATGTCCGCAGCTAGTGGTCTTGCAGTAACGTTCTCGCTTCCTGCGCACGGGGTCCTGGGTTCGATTCCCGGCGGGGGTTAGGGATTTTCTCTGTCTCGTGATGACTGGGTGTTGTGCGTCTCTCACCATCATTTCATCTTCATTGACTCGCAAATCGCCGAGGTGGCGTCAACTAAAAAGGACTTGCAATAGGGCGGCCGAACTTCCCAGCATGGGGCCACCCGGTCAACAATGCCATACGATCATTTCATTTTTTTCATTTCATTGACTATAATATATTTAACGGTGTTGTAAATACCAACTGTCTGCTGAAGGTATTCTGAAAAACAAAAGTATCTTAACGTGTAATGTAGATGTAAATGTTAAGAAGTCGTTTTTTTGCGTGTACTGGCCTAGAGTGTATACATGGAAGTGAAAGTGAACGATAAACACCATACACAAGGAAAAAATGAAAGTTTCTGTAATATGGTACTACGGAAGAATGCTCAAGATTAAGTGGGTAAATAAAAAAAACTAATGGAAGGTACTCATTAAAGACGGAGAGAAAATAAATTTATGGTACAAAGTCATAAGAACATCTCGAAATGAAGGGATTAGTTGATAGGATCAACGAATAGTTAATTTAGTGATGGAATGAAGTGTAGGGGTGGTCGATTTGCAAGCTGGAATTCATTGGTTATAGGTTGTAGAAGTTATGCAGAGACGAAGACAAACGTAAAAATGTCGTAGAATGTAAATTTAAGGCTTACAATTTCTATTATGGATGTATTTATCTGCAGTGTGGCCTTATATGGATTTGTAACGCGAATCATAAGCACCTCAGGCGAGAAGATACCAGGAGGTTTTGAAATGTAACACTACAGAAGAATTTTGAGGAATAAATGAGCAGATCAGATAGTAAACGAAGAGGAACTGAATCGAATCAGGGAGAAAATTTTACGGCGCAACCTCATCAACAACAGGGATACGTTGATAAGATATATCCTCAGGTATCAAGGAATAGTTAGTTTGGAGACAGAGGGCTGTGTGAGGGAGGTAAATATTGTAGCGAAAGATTAAGGCTTGATAACAGTAAACAGATTAAAGTATATCTGGCTTAGAGAAGTTACGCAGACGTGCAGAGAAACGCACAGGATATACTAGCGTGGAGAATGTGATGACACAGTTAGTTTGTCATTAACCTACGTTTTAGACACACACCTTCGAAACATCAAGGCACGGAATAATTTTTATTTATATATTTGTTAATTTCCATTGATAATTCTGTTTGAGGTGTGTTGATGTACACGCCAATGTTCAGTAAATGTAACAAGTACGTCAACATCTACATACACACTCGCAAGCACCGTACGGAAAGTGGTGGGGTGTATCCTGTACAAATCTTGGTCATTCCCGTTCCTGTTCCACTCACAAACAGAGTGAGGGAAAAAAGACTGTCTATATGTCTCCTTATCAGCCCTGATGTCTGTTATCTTCGTGGCCTTTACGAAAAATGTGCATGGTGACAGTACAATCGCTCTGCATTTAGCTTCAACTTCCGATTCTCTAAATTTCCTCAGCAGTCTTCCTCGTATGGCACGTCACCTTCCCTCTAGTGATCCTCATTTCATATCCGGAAGTATCTCCACAATATTTGCGAGTTGTTCGAACGTGCAAATCTACAATCGCCGCCGGCCGAAGTAGCCGAGTGGTTCTAGGCGCTTCAGTCTGGAACCGCGCGACCACTGCGGTCGCATGTTCGAATCCTACCCCGGGCTTGGGTGTGTGTGATGTCCTTAGGTTGGATAGGTTTAAGTAGTTATACGTTCTGGGGGACTCATGACCTCAGCTGTTAAGTCCCACAGTGCTCAGAGCCACTCTACAATCGCCTCTGAATTGCTTGGATGCCTTTCCATAATCCAACCTGATATCAATTCCAAAACACTCGAGAAGTACTCGAGAGTGGGCCGGACTAGCGGCCTGTATGCTGTCTCACTCACAGATGAACCACACTTTCCCAAATTGCTGAAAATCTATTCCATGTGCTCCTATCTTCGTTAACAGTGAAAGGTGTCTGTTGGATTCCTTTCATGTTAATTTCTTAAATCTGTTGTCATTTACGGCATAAATTCCTCTTCTAAATTTACTGTGGTGTTTCTGACTATCTGGGAGGAGATTGAGCAGTGAAACGTGTTACTTTTACACATAAACAAGAACGATTTGTCACACTGCTACACTTTAAAACACAGTTTATATGTAATTCATGTCACACAGTCTCATACGGAACCTACATCCGCTTTCTTTTATATACTGTATATGATAAGATACTGTCATCCCCCTTCCCTTCTGTGTGAGAGGATGAATGAGCAAATGTATTTCCAGTTGCTTGCTTGATGGTAGCAGACAAGTCTGTCTGCTAGAGAACAGTAGGACCAACGTCGGAACAGGTAGCTACGCTTTCTAAAAGCAGAGAGGTTTCTATCCTTAGTATGGTCCTGTCCGTCCCTTGTCATGTTGGTATAGGTAGCTGCCTCTTTGGCCACTTCCGTTTGTATCTGTTAATCACGCTCGGTAGGGGCCCAGGTCAGTCTGCCCACGGTGAGCGTCTGAAATGGTAAGATCTCCGGCTAAGCGCGTCTCTGCTAAGTCCGTAGGACAATGGATTTCTTAAATTCAGCCTAACGGAACATTTCATCGCCTTTATTTCAGGTTTAGCTCTAAAATATCTAATGTTATCTTAAATTGCAACGCAGTGTAATTCGAGTGTGAAGTTCAGAATATCTTCTGGTAGTTGCTTTGTCACTACTTTGTGAGTAAAGTGGAACCACATGTTGATCAGTAACTCTAACTAAGATCATCAATCTTAAATGCGAATGTGTGTGAGATTATAATGTCTCGTCTTGACAATATTTTTCAATATAGCAACTTTTCTTTACGTTCAACCTACGTGGGGTGTACTTTGTGAGACCAGTACCACATGCTTATACAATTGTTTGACCCATCAGGTTAATAGTAAGACCATAGTAACCAGTTCCAGGTTTTTCTTTTGTAAATTGCTTTTCGATCTAATTTATTTTAATTATCAAAATTATTGTGGAATTACACTCTTTGTGAAAACCAAGTTGACCACGTGAAGCATGTGGTGTAATCATCAAAGTAGCCCTAAGTTATTCTTTTTGGGAAGATTTCACAGAGAATTAGTATGAATTTAGTATACCAGTGTGTGGTAATTACATGACGGACAGGATTGCGCTACAAACGTAACTTCTTTGGGTGAAAATTGAATAGGTTGGTTGTGGTTAATTTCCTCTTGCATATGTTTCAACGTTCTTCGTGTGTTATTTTATGAATGCAGTGTTGTATGCAGTCTCCCAATCTTGGCTCCATATTTGATGTGTTCCGTAAGATTAAAAACTCACATTTTCACAATCCTAAATAAGGCACCAGTTTAGCTATGAATAAAGTTTAATATGCTGAAATTTCAATGATCAATGTTAAAATAAATGTCCAAATATAAACTGATTTATTTCTTTTTATTTAAATTGTCTTTATATATATATATATATATATATATATATATATATATATATATATATATATATATAATCACCAGTTATCGTAAGATGAGTACTAAAAGATTATAATTAATGTCAGTCTGGTTGGGAATTTGGTAAGCTGTACTGGATACCTGGTGAAACAGTTGCGCAGTAATGCAAGGTTAACTTCCTCAGATAGCTCACAGCTTTTAACCCACTTTTATGGTCTTGAATATTAGCACCGCTTTCAGAACAAATTGAAGCAACAATATTACAACAGTCTGTAGTGAGGCATGGTGTCAAATGCCTTTCGGACATCTAGAAATGATAGGAATGTACCTGTTGTTCTTCAACCATAGTATACCATGTGAGGGAAGGGAAAGGTGAGTTGCGCACTAGCGAAGCTTTCCAAGTGCTGATTTGTGGACAGAATCTTTTCCGGTTCAAGGAAATTTATTATATTCGAATTTAGATTATGCTTAAGAATTTTGTAGCAAACTGATGTTAAGTATGTTGTTCTGTAATTTTGTGGATCCACTTTTTTACGATTCTTATATGCAGGAGTAATGCTACTGTTTATAGCATAGGGCACTGTTTGCATAAATCTTGAAATTTTTCTTTCTGAGCAGACTAGTAAACGTAGATATTATTATTTTTGTAAGCCATTTTCTATAACGTTACAACAAGAAACAAATTGTATAATAAAATGAAATTAAGTCAGTAATATATTTTATTATGCCTGAAAGGCAAGTGCACTTGGAACGCAGAGAATTTATTTATTGTGAAGACATGGTGTAGCAGTGTGTGGCTGGTCATCGTCCCTGTGAGTCCTTTGAGTATAGCTGTTACATTTGTGGTGTTCGAGGAAAGCATGTGGTAAAATACATATAAGCTATGTATTTATATTGACATGTCAGAAGAAGAGGTTGCCCACTATGGAATAATTAACATAAAATTACAGCAGAAGGAAAATGGAGACCATGAAAATTGTTCATATGCCACTGATTCATGACGCCTATGCCAAAAATTCACCTAAGTCATATATTTTTTATAAAGCGTAGTTTCTCGATAACTCATTTTTTTCACGTTATGCAATCTGAAAACTAAATACGTTGTAGAGAAGCTGACTACCTTACAACGCATTTTCTTAAAATAGTATTGGTTGTTGATCGAAGTGGAGCACTGAAGTAAAGAGTTGCTTTACAAACGCACTGTTCGCCACTGCAATTAATTAAAAGATTTAATAGCTACATAACATCATCTGTATTACACTACTGGCCATTAAAATTGCTACACCAAGAAGAAATGCAGATGATAAACGGGTATTCATTTGACAAATATATTATACTAGAACTGACATGTGATTACGTTCTCACGCAATTTGGGTGCATAGATCCTGAGAAATCAGTACCCAGAACAATCACTTCTGCCCGTTATAACGGCCTTGATACGCCTGGGCATTGAGTCAAACAGAGCTTGGAAGGCGTGTACAGTTACAGCTGCCCATGCAGCTTCAACACGATACCACAGTTCATCAAGAGTAGTGACTGACGTATTGTGACGAGCCAGTTGCTCGGCCACCATTGACCAGACGTTTTCAATTGGTAAGAGATCTGGAGAATGTGGGGGCCAGGGCAGCAGTCGAACATTTTCTGCATCCAGAAAGGCCCGTACATGACCTGCAACATGCGGTCGTGCCGGCCCGTGTGGCCGAGCGGTTCTAGGCGCTACAGTCTGAAACCGCGCGACCGCTACGGTCGCAGGTTCGAATCCTGCCTCGGGCATGGATGTGTGTGATGTCCGTAGGTTAGTTAGGTTTAAGTAGTTCTAAGTTCTAGGGGACTGATGACCACAGATGTTAAGTCCCATAGTGCTCAGAGCCATTTGAACCATTTTTTTGTACACGCGGTCGTGCATTATCCTGCTGAAATGTAGGGTTTCGCAGGGATCGAATGAAGGATAGAGCCACGGGTCGTAACACATCTGAAATGTAACATCCAGTGTTCAAAGTGCCGTCAATGTGAACAAGAGGTGACTGAGACGTGTAACCAATGGCACTCCATACCATCACGCCGGGTGATACGCCAGAATGGCGATGACGAATATGACGAATACACGCTTCCAATGTGCGTTCACCGCGATGTCGGCAAGCACGGATGTGACCATCATGATGCTGTAAACAGAACCTGGAGTCATCCGAAAAAATTACGTTTTGCTATTCGTGCACCCAGGTTCGTCGTTGAGTACACCATGGCAGGCTCTCTTGTCAGTGATGCAGCGTCAAGGGTAACCGAAGCCATGGTCTCCTAGCTGATAGTCCAAGCTGCTGCAAACGTCGTCGAACTGTTCGTGCATATGGTTGTTGCCTTGCAAACGTCCCCATCTGTTGACTCAGGGATCGAGACGTGGCTGCACGATCCGTTACAGCCATGCGGACAAGATGCCTGTCATCTCGACTGCTAGTGATATCAGGCCGTTGGGATCCAGCACGGCGTTCCGTATTACCCTCCTGAACCCAACGATTCCATATTCTGCTGACAGTCATTGGATCTCGACCAACGCGAGGAGCAATGTCGCGATAAGATAAACCGCAATCGCGATAGGCTACAATCCGACCTTTATCCAAGTCGGAAACGTGGTGGTACGCATTTCTTCTCCTTACACGAGGCATCACAACAACGTTTGACCGGGCAACGCCGGTCAGCTGCTGTTTGTGTATGAGAAATCAGTTGGAAACTTTCCTCATGTCACCACGTTGTAGGTGTCGCCACCGGCGCCAACCTTGCGTGAATGCTCTGAAAAGCTATTCATTTGCATTTTACAGCATCTTCTTCCTGTCGGTTAAATTTCGCGTCTGTAGCACGTCATCTTTGCGGTATAGCAATTTTAAAGTCCAGTAGTGTACATCATCGACAAACCTGTGAGCCTTCCAATAATCGCTAGTGTTTTCTTGCTTTCTAATGTCATGTTATCATTTCGTGCAAGTAAAAGTGGAACAACCGAAAAGAAGTAGTTCACCGTTTTAAAGGTTTCGGTTCACCCATGATGTATTGCTGGAACAGGACGTATGGAGTACATGAAATGGTTACATTTACGGATGAGTAGCACAAGCAGTTCTGAGGTACCAGGTGTCGACCCAGGCTGAAATAACATATCAGTACGTGGTGTAGGTTCCTCGGGCGACAATGCAGGCTGTGACTTAGGCATCCGGTCGATCGTACAGACAGCGAATACTGCGCTGGGATACGTTATGCCACGACTGAACGACCTCTTCACGTAGCTCTGTAAGATTTGTTGCTTGACGATTCACAAGAGTCACCTCTCGTCTCATCATATCCCGGAAGTGCTCGGCTGGGGCCAGGTTCGGAGATCGTGCTGGCCAGGAAATTTGATGCACGTCTTGCAGAGCACGTTGAGTTTCATGCGTTTTACGGGTAGCGTGTGGGCGAGTGTTATCCTGCTGGAACAACTCGTCAACTTCCTGTTGAAAGAACGGCAAAAGGATGGGTGTAGGAACATTCTGCACGTACCGAGCGCTGTTTAGCGTCTGTACCAGAAACGCCAAAGGTGAACGATAGTTGTTGTTTATCGCATCCTAGACCACACTGCCTGGGGTTGGGCCGGCGTGTCTTTGGACGAATGCGCTCTGCGAGACAGCGCTCACCAGGTCCACACAGACAACCGTCACTTGTGTGCAGGAAGGATCTGATTTCATCTCTGAAGGCGACAGTGCGCCATTCCATCTTTCAAGTGATACTCTGACGGCACCAGTCGAGCCCTGAAAGTAGATGCTGTGGCGTGGGTGGAAGACGAGGTAGAGGTGTGCGTGCCCGTAGTCCCACCGCTAATAACGAGTGCACAACAGTTTGTGTTGAGACGTCTACGCACACAAGCCCTGCAGCCTGTGCTGTTGTAGGATTTGCCGCTGCCGCCTTTACAATTCGACGATCTTGGCGGGAGTCTGTGCTGCACGGATGTCCAGTTCTGTGACAGTGTTCACACGACCGCTGATACTAGCATCATGGCAGAACTAACACAGCAGTTCCAACTTGGGTGGGAATTCTCCGAAAGGATCACCCTCCACTGGAAGGCCACAATTCGACTCCTTTCAATTTCGTTCAGTTGTCTGTAGGAGGAACGAGTGGGTCTCGGGATGGTATGGTTGCCTGCTTGCTTCACAGTTTGCACCAGACTGAGGCTTGTGGCTGTTGTTATATTATTTCATTTGTTGTCGTATTTTATGTTGTTTTATGTTGTGCTCGAATATTATTAGGACAAGATTTTGGTTTGTACTGTTGGCTTTCAGGTGTCCATTTCTGTGACAATATTCACATGACTGCTGATACTAGCATCATGGCAGAACTGACACAGCAGTTACAACTTGGGTGGGAATTCTCCGAAAGGATCATCCCACCACTGGGAAGGCCACAATTTGACTCCTTTCAAATTCGTTCAGTTGTCTGTAGGAAGCACGAGTGTGTCTCCATGGTATGGTTGCCTACTTGCTTTACAGTTTGTACCAGACTGAGGCTTGTGGCTGTTGTTATATTATTTCATTTGTTGTCGTATTTTATGTTGTTTTATGTTGTGCTCGAATATTATTAAGTCATGGTTTTGGTCTGTACTGTTGTAAGTAGGCTGTTCAGGTTTTTATGTTGGTAACGTCACGTAGCGCTCTATATGAAAATCACTGACAGTGCTGTGTGAAGGCTGTGGTTGGTTTGCATTGTTGGAGTATATGCTATTGTAGTGTTGGGCAGTTGGCTGTTAACAGCGCGTAGTGTTGCGCAGTTGGAGGTTAGCCGCCAGCAGTGGTGGATGTGGGGAGAGAAATGGCTGAGTTTTGAGAGCGGATGATCTGGACATGTGTCCATCAGAGACAGTAAATTTGTAAGACTGGATGTCATGAATTGATATATATATTATGACTTCTGAACACAATTTGGGTAAATACATTGTTTGTTTCTATCGAAATCTTTCATTTGCTAACTATGCCTATCAGTAGTTACTGCCTTCAGTAGTTAGAATCTTTTATTTAGCTGGCAGTACTGTCGCTCGCTGTATTGCAGTAGTTCGAGTTGCTAAGATTTTTGTGAGGTAAGTGATTCATGAAAGGTATAGGTTATTGTTAGTCAGGGCCATTGTTTTGTAGGGATGTTTGAAAGTCAGACTGCGTTGCGCTAAAAATATTGTGTGTCAGTTTAGTGTTGATCAGAATAGGTAAAAAGCGAAATGTCTGAGTAGGTTCAGTTCTGCTCAGCTGTTTGAAAATCAAATAATGTAAGAGGTTTATCAGTACAGTAATTCATTAATTTTTCTAAGGGGACGTTTCACTGTTGGCTTTCAGGCGATGTACTGTTAACTAAACTCGTCCTTTGCACAATTTTATGAGTGACAAAATCTTGATAAAGCGCTGTTTATTTAATTGTAAGTTCTTGAGTCTTGTAGGATTTGTCGTGTGACTGCAGGTTCGTTTGCCATACATCATACGAAGCGAAATGTAGTGTGAGGAAGGCTATGCGAGAGGCGTTCAACGAACTCGAAAGTAAAGTTCTATATACTGACTTGGCAGAAAATCGTAAGAAATTTTGGTCTTATGGCAAAGCGGTAGGTGGATCAAAATAAAATGGCCAGACACATGTGTCCAAAATGGCACTGAAACAGAGGGTGACAGACTAAAGGCCGAAATACTAAATGTCTTTTTTCAAAGCTGTTTCACAGAGGAAGACTGCACTATAGTTCCTTCTGTAGATTGTCGCACAGACGACAAAATGGTAGATATCGAAATAGATGACAAAGGGAAAGAAAAACATTTAAAATTGCTCAAAAGAGGAAAGGCCCCTGGACCTGATTGGATACCAGTTCGATTTTACACAGAGTACGTGAAGGAACTTGCCCCCCTTCTTGCAGCGGTGTACCGTAGGTCTCTAGAACAGCGTAGCGTTCCAAAAGATTGGAGAAGGGTGCAGGTCATCCCCGTTTTCAAGAAGGGACGCTGAACTTGTGCAGAACTATAGACCAATATCTCTAACGTCGATCAGTTGCAGAATTTTGGAACACGTATTATGTTCGAGTATAATGACTTCTCTGGAAACTAGAAATCTACTCTGTAGGAATCAGAATGGGTTTCGAAAAAGGCGATCGTGTGAAAGCCAGCTCGCGGTATTCGTCCACCAGACTCAGACGGCCATAGACACGGGTTCCCAGGTAAATGCCGTGTTTGTTGACTTTCGCAAGGCGTTTGATATCGTTCCCCACAGTCGTTTAATGAACAAAGTAAGAGCATATGGACTATCAGACCAATTGTGTGATTGGATTGAAGAGTTCCTAGATAACAGAACGCAGCATGTCATTCTCAATGGAGAGAAGTCTTCCGAAGTAAGAGTGATTTCAGGTGTGCCGTAGGGCAGTGTCTTGGGACCGTTGCTGTTCACAATATATATAAATGACCTTGTGGTATCATCGGAAGTTCACTGAGGCTTTTTGCGGATGACGCTGTAATATATTGAGAGGTTGTAACAATGGAAAATTGTACTGAAATGCAGGAGGATCTGCAACGAATTGACGCATGGTGCAGGGAATGGCAATTGAATCTCAATGTAGACAAGTGTAATGTGCTGCGAATACGTAGAAAGAAACATCCTTTATCATTTAGTTACAATATAGCAGGTCAGCAAGTGGAAGCAGTTAATTCAGTAATTATCTGGAAGTAGGCATTATTAGTGATTTAAAATGGAATGACCATATACAATTAATCGTCAGTAAAGCAGATGCCAGACTGAGATTCATTGGAAGAATCCTAAGGAAATGGAGTCCGAAAACAAAGGAAGCAGGCTACAGTACGCTTGTTCGCCCACTGCTTGAATACTGCTCACCGGTGTGGGATCGGTACCAGATAGGGTTGATAGAAGAGAGAGAGAAGATCCAACGGAGAGCAGCGCGCTTCGTTACAGGATCATTTAGTAATCGCGAAAGCGTTACGGAGATGATAAGATAAACTACAGTGGAAGACTCTGCAAGAGAGACGCTCAGTAGCTCGGTACGGGCTTTTAATGAAGTTTCGAGGACATACCTTCACCGAGAAGTCAAGCAGTATATTACTCTCTCCCACGTATATCTCGCGAAGAGACCATGAGGATAAATCAGAGATTAGAGCCCACACAGAGGCATACCGACAATCTTTCTTTCCACGAACAATACGAGAGTGGAATAGAAGGGTACCCTCCGCCACACACCGTCAGCTGGCTTGCGGAGTATGGATGTAGATGTAGATATCTCCAGCGTCGCTCCAAATGCACGCCAGCGTAGATATCTGGAACTCTCTAGATATTTATGAGAATATAACTGTATCAAAATAATTAATTTCAAGTCTCACCTATTAATCAGTTGAGATGAGCTCTTTTATTTCTTCTGATACAATACAATATATCCGTAGAGCTGTAATACTTTCAAGATAATCTTAACGAGAACAATACTCAGAAGAACAATACAGGGCTATTACAAATGACTGAAGCGATTTCATAAATTCACTGTAGCTCCATTCATTGACATATGGTCACGACACGCTACTGATACGCACTTCAGGTTTCTGGCGTCAGAGCGCTCGAGAGGGCATTGAGACAAAATGGCGACAGGAGCCGAGAAATCGTATGTCGTGCTTGAAATGCACTCACATCAGTCAGTCATAACAGTGCAACGACACTTCAGGACGAAGTTCAACAAAGATCCACCAACTGCTAACTCCATTCGGCGATGGTATGCGCAGTTTAAAGCTTCTGGATGCCTCTGTAAGGGGAAATCAGCGGGTCGGCCTGCAGTGAGCGAAGGAACGGTTGAACGCTTCCGGCAAGTTTCACTCATAGTGATGTGAAAGATTCAGTGTTTAAACCTCCTCTACCAAGAAACGTGCCAGAACTGCGAGCTCGCATCAACAATGCTTTCGAACTCATTGATGGGGACATGCTGCGCCGAGTGTGGGAGGAACTTGATTATCGGCTTGATGTCTGCCGAATCACTAAAGGGGCACATATCGAACATTTGTGAATGCCTAAAAAACTTTTTGAGTTTTTGTATGTGTGTGCAAAGCATTGTGAAAATATCTCAAATAATAAAGTTATTGTAGAGCTGTGAAATCGCTTCAATCATTTGTAATAACCCTGTATATACATATCAGAGATGACAGTACTGTTCATATCTCTGTGCAAGATTACAGCGACTCTCATCCCACATACATCACGCAGTGTCAAACAGTCATTTCACTAATAAAATTGCTAATATTAATTTGTGACATTACAATTTCAGCATTCTCTATTAAAGGGTAGGCAGTGATGGTGCTCTGGCAGCTATGCCACTATGCTCGCTGTTGGCGGACGACGTTGAAACCATTATCAGTACATCTACTATTCCCCAGGTGGAACATGCCGTCATAGAATCAAAATGGATGTCGCCCTTCCTGGTGTGTTAGTTTTCTCCGGCAGTGTATTATCACAGCTCGTATTTAAAATTTTATTATAACTCGGCGTTGGATATTCCGAAGCTTTTGATAAGTTTTTAATAATGCCGACGACCGCGTTATATGGGCTGTATCAAACAGTTGTAGGGCCAACGACGGCAATATAATTTTTTTATCATCCTTTGCGTTAGTAAAACTATGATCACAAAGAGATCATCATGCATATAATTGCTCGTATCACTTCTGCCGCCCTTTGTTACTGAGAGACCGTACATGGGTGAAATGGAAGAAAAAATACTGTTCCGTAGGAGCGAAAACTGCGTCTCACGCACGGTTCCACGTGGCTCCTTCCATTGCATCGCCGGAGACGTGGGCGGCGTCGACGTCATCATCAGCGACGACGTCCCGGCAGGTACGGACGCCATTACGACGCTGCCTGCCGCCGGTCCTCGCGCTATAGAAACAAATTGAATACGGGGCCCAAAAGAAGAGAGAGGAAACAAATCTCATTTCTCCTCAGGGCCATTCCGGGTCCTCAATCAAAGGAGTGTGTGGGGAGGGGGCCGGTCAGAGGGAGGACAGAGAATTATCGGCCGAGCAGCGGGTCCGCTCGACGCCCGCCCGGACACACGCGGAGCTTAGACAAAGAAATTCGTTTCCCCGTCCCGTCTAGAGTGTGGTCCCCGTCATAAAAGCGTTTTACTACGCGGCTGCCTAATTAAAGTCCCACCAACTCAATCTCAATAAAATGTTTATTGGCACAGTCCGAAAATAGAGCCGAAGCGCGAAGAAACTCCGTGGAATCTGGACCAGAGGGGCAGTCCCCTCGTGGCAGCCGCCAACTCTTTCCCGAAAGTGACGGCGTGCTCGTGTGTACTGAGACCTTCCTGTGTCATGGGTAACGTGAGTACCCAACGCATGAGCTTCATTATTAGTTTATACACTGAGGTCATGGGATAGCGTTATGGATATATTTACAGATGCCAGTAGAATCGCGTACACAAGGACAGTGCATCAGCGGATCTGTTACTTGTACTCAGGTGATTCTTGTGAAAATGTGTACGACGTCATTATGCACACACGACGGGAATTAATAGACTCTGAACGTGGAATGGGAGTTTACGTAGATAGAGAGCAGCGGCGTCTGCGTAGAGTTTATAGCGGTCACAGACAGAGGGCACTGCGTGAAATAACCGTAGAAATCAATGTGTTTCGATCGACTAACGTAACCGTTAGGACAGCGCGGCGAAATTTGGCGTTAAAGGGTTGTCGCGGAAGACGACGACGACGCTAATAGCACGGCATTGCCGGTACCGCCTCTCCTGGCTCGTGACCATGTTGGTTGAAGTCTACATCTACATCTAAATTTATACTCCGCAAGCCACCCAACGGTGTGTGGTGGAGGGCACTTAACGTGCCACTGTCATTACCTCCCTTTCCTGTTCCAGTCGCGTATGGTTCGCGGGAAGAATGACTGCCGGAAAGCCTCCGTGCGCGCTCGAATCTCTTTAATTTTACATTCGTGATCTCCTCGGGAGCTAAAAGTAGGGGGAAGCAATATATTCGATACCTCATCCAGAAACGCACCCTCTCGGAACCTGGACAGCAAGCTACACCGCGATGCAGAGCGCCTCTCTTGCAGAGTCCGCCACTTTAGTTTGCTAAACATCTCCGTAACGCTTACCAAATAACCCTGTGACGAAACGCGCCGCTCTTCTTTGGATCTTCTCTATCTCCTCTGTCAACCCGACATAGTTCAGATCCCACACTGATGAGCAATACTCAAGTTTAGATGGAACGAGTGTTTTGTAAGCCACCTCCTTTGTTGATGGACTACAGTTTCTAAGGACTCTCCCAAAGAATCTGAACCTGGCACCCGCCTTACCAACAATTAATTTTATATGATCATTCCACTTCAAATCTTTCCGTACGCATACTCGCAGTATTTTACAGAAGTAAGTGCTACCAATGTTTGTTTTGCTATCATATAATCATACAATAAAGGATCCTTCCTTCTATATTTTCGCAATACATTACATTTGTCTATGTTAAGGGTCAGTTGCCACTCCCTGCACCAAGTGCCTATCCGCTGCAGATCTTCCTGCATTTCGCTACAATTTTCTAATGCTGCAACTTCTCTGTATACTACAGCATCATCCTCGGAAAGCCGCATGGAACTTCCGACACTATCTACTAGGTCATTTATATATATATTGTGAAAAGCAATGGTCCCATAGCACTCCCCTGTGGCACGCCAGAGGTCTAGACGATTGGACAACCGTGGCGAGGTCACATGACTTCTGAATTCAGCTAGTAAGAGCTGATGGCAGGGTTCGAGTATGGCGCTGACCCCATGGAGCCAGAGACCCAAGTCGTCAACAAGGCACTGTGCAAGCTGGTGGTGGCTCCATAATGGTTTGGGGTGAGTTTATCATGGATCATTGACTCTAAATAGTTCGTTCGGGTACTTGGAAACCATTTGCAGTGATTCATGGACTACATGTTCCCTGACAAGGTCGGAATTTTTATGGATGCGCCATATCACCGGGCCACAATTTCCGCCACTGGTTGAAGAATTTTCTGGAGAGTTTGAGAGAATCATATTGCCACCCTGATCACCAACACGAAATCCTTCGAACTTTTATGGGGCATAATTGGCAGGTCAGTTGGTATACAGAATTCTGCTCCGGCAACACTTACGCAGTTATGGATTGCTATAACAGCATGGCTCAGTATATCTTCTGGGGACTTCCAGCGACTTGTTGGGTCCATGTCGCGTCGAGTGGCTGCACTACGCCGGGTAAGAAGAGGTCCGACACGATATTAGGAGGCATCCCATGAATCTTGTTACCTGAGTGTACTATTCATTTTTGTCTTCATTGACACACTGACTTTAGCGTCTACTGCTCACCTTGAGTATTAGGCACTGTCTGAACTGTGTCAGTGAACATTTTTTTATTTATAAGTAAGATGAACACACGTACTCTTCAAATGTTTCTGATCACTATGGGACTTAACATCTGAGGTCATCAGTCCGCTAGAACTTAGAGTTAATTAAACCTAACTAACCTAAGGACATCACACACATCCATGCCCGAGGCAGGATTCGAACCTGCGACCGTAGCTGTCGCGTGGTTCCAGACTGAAGCGCCTACAACCGCATGTCCACTACGGCCGGCCGTACTCTTCGGCAAGCCAACCATTACTTCCTGACTGACACGTCTACACTCCTACTGCAAAGGCAGAAAATGTCTTTGTACCATTCCCACCGGGTTTTACTGAGCGAGAGGTACCTGTAGCATTTTCTTCAGCAGCATTTATTCGTGGTTTTAATACCATACTTCCGATAGAACTTAAAGACAGAATCACAACGTATGTAGACGATATTCTTATCGCAGAAGCTAACTGGTCTGAACACAATCTGATTCTTGAACAACTGTTAAGAACTTTTCGTGCACAAGGACTCACAGTTAATCTTAGCAAGTCGCACTTTGGCAATACTTCTATAAAATTTCTTGGACATGTAATTTCAGCAGAAGGCATTGCGCCTGACCCGGAAAAACTTCAAGCTTTACGTGACATTACTGTTCCTACGACGAAGAAACAACTACGCAGCTTTTTGGGTTCAATTAACTTTTTTCGTAAATTTATTCATTACTCTGCTTTAGACACCCCTAGATTATGTCAATTGACGGGTAAAAACACTATCTGGTCCTGGGATAGCCAAGCACATTCTGAATTTGTGAATCTGAAAGAAGCTCTGTTGAATGCACCACTTTTATCACATCCAGATCTTACTAGAAATTTTTCCATTACCACCGACAGTTCCAACAGCGCTTTAGGCGTACACATTTTTCAGGAAATTGAAGAAGACGGATCTACAGTAATTAAAAACATCGCCTTTGCGAGTCGCATTCTGTCACCTGCTGAACGCAATTATTCTGTCACAGAACTTCAAACATTATGTGTTGTATGGGCATTTACGAGATTTAGGCATTTTCTTTATGGAAGACACACTACCGTTTACACAGATCATAGAGCTATACAGTTTTTACTTTCCGCAAAATTTACACTCGACAGGTTAAGCAGATGGAAACTTTATTTACAGGAATTTAATTTTACAATTGTTCACATTCCCGGTACACAAAATATTGTAGCAGACGCACTATCCCGTTCTCTCAGCAATAATCAGCAAGACATCGCAACCAACTTCTGCAAAGCAAATTTCAGCGTGATGTATATTCAACAAGTTGCATTTGAAAAATTCATTTCGTCGTCATTACGAGATATAGCACAGGAGCAGAGTAAAGACAACGTATGGAAAGAAATTAAACACCTTTGGTAAGATAGAAATAATGTTACCATTAGAAACCATTACACTGTACGCAATAATATTCTGTTTCGCCGCTCTCGCCCTGACAGCAACTGGTTACTATGCATTCCTGACGAGCTTGTTAACAAATTAATTTGGTATACTCATTTAAGTTACGCACATTATGGAGCCAGAAAATGTTTTCTTATACTGAGACAGAACTGTTATTTTGTCAATATGGAGAAACGTATTCGACGAGTTTTCGCGTCATGTAAAATCTGCCAGGAAGCTAAGTCAGATACGACTTTACATATTCCTCCATTACATCCCATTGCACCTGTTAAATTGAGACACATGGCCGCTGTAGACATTTTTGGTCCGATTCCCAGAACTAATAGAGGTTTTTGCTACATCTTTGTCGCTGTTGAACTCACTTCAAAATTTGTTACCTTCATTCCGTTACTCAAAGCTACTGCTAAATCTGTTTGGAATGCATTTGTAAAACATTTTTTATTCCATGTAGGGCATGTATTGAAAGTAATTTCCGACAATGGACCACAATTTCGATCTGCTATATGAACACGTATGTTACAAACAAGAAACATTTCTCCGATTTATATATCCAAGTATCAGACTTCCTCGAACCCTTGTGAACGTCTAATGAAAGAAATTGGTAAACTATGTAGAATATACTGCCATAAAAAACATATTGATTGGGATACACACATACTGTAATTCCAGGTGTAATTAACACCATACCAAATGAATCTACTATGCTATCTCCGACTGTTATAATGAAAAATGTTGAACCACCTAACAAAATTAAAGAATTAGTATCCTTTCCTACCTCTCGTTGACTGCAACACCATGAAATAATTGACATTGCACTCAACAACATCAAACGTGCCGCAGAGCACCGGAGAAGACAGCAAAAACAGGTTTGTACACGCCGCGACTTTCACATTGGACAGAAGATATTAGTACGTACACACTATCTATCCAATAGAGGAAAGAGTAGATGTAGTAAATTTGAGCTTCTATACGCAGATCCATATCGAATTCGCAGCATTCGTCACCCCAATGTAGTACACGTCGAAACTCTAAGAACCAGAAAGAATAAAGGCAATCACCATGTCTCCAATACTAAACCCTTTATTGAATGAACATGCTTTATGATTTATCACACTGTAACGCCATTTTCTGATTTTCATATGACTAATGATGCAATTATATTTATGTGAGTACTTACTGATGATTATCGTATTTTTTCTTGGCAAGTGCCCGGCAAGGTAAGGTTAGTAGGTCGCTTTTCCTGTCGTTACACATCCGACCGTGCACATTTTTTCAGATAAACTTACACATATTATGACCACTTATGCAATTACATTTATATGAATACTTACTGATGATTATCGTATTTTTTCTTGGCAAGTGCCGGCAAGGTAAGGTTAGCAGGTCGCTTTTCTTGTCGTTACACATCAGACCGTGCACATTTTTCCAGGTAAACTTACATATTTTATGACCAATTATGCAATTCTATCTAGTGATATATTAATTTTATCAAATTCTTTCTCCATTAAAGTCTTCAACTCTCGCCTCTATCAACGACACAACATACAAGCTGAACACAAAGAAAGTCTTTTCTTGTCGTTATATATCAGACCGTACACATTTTCCATTTTTCATGTATGTGTGATTGTTTTCCTGTTTGTTTGTATGCGCTATGAAATGTGTAAGATGTAACAAACACCAGTTGACTTTGACATTTTGCTTTATCATACCTCAACATCGTGACTATTTTACATTTTTTTTGCTACTACATTATGAGACTGTGTGTACATTTTTGCGCCTGAATACTGTCTATGTTTTTTACATATTACGTTTTCTGTCATGCTATGCTGTATGCTTAATTATATCACTAAAAACCAGTTTTTATTTAATGGGTATATGATTTAAATGCAAGACATTAATCATTGTTCATCATTTTCAGAAAGCAATAACGTGTAAAAGAAATAAATTAAACAAACCACAGTGGATTACAATGAAATGGGAATTTCACCTTCGGAATGAACGAAAGAAGATGCAATACCTCGTCATGAAGAGTAAATGGATTAGAATTAACAAACATTAACATGAATATACTATACACATCGTATGATAGCAGTCTTAACTAATTTTTCTTTCAGAATACGAGGCAATTGATGCAGGCTGTCAGACAGAACTACACATATTAGTTTTAGTGATGAAATATGCTAGAAATAAGAAACTCTATACTATGAATAGTAGTATGAAGTAAATGGTAATATGAATAATGAATAATGAAGTGTCTTTTTTGCAGATGATAATGAATATGATGAATAGTTATATGAAGAATGTGCTAATATGAATAATGAAGTTTTTCTTTGCAGGTGATGATAGTAATGAAGTTATGGTAATACACTCCTGGAAATGGAAAAAAGAACACATTGACACCGGTGTGTCAGACCCACCATACTTGCTCCGGACACTGCGAGAGGGCTGTACAAGCAATGATCACACGCACGGCACAGCGGACACACCAGGAACCGCGGTGTTGGCCGTCGAATGGCGCTAGCTGCGCAGCATTTGTGCACCGCCGCCGTCAGTGTCAGCCAGTTTGCCGTGGCATACGGAGCTCCATCGCAGTCTTTAACACTGGTAGCATGCCGCGACAGCGTGGACGTGAACCGTATGTGCAGTTGACGGACTTTGAGCGAGGGCGTATAGTGGGCATGCGGGAGGCCGGGTGGAGGTACCGCCGAATTGATCAACACGTGGGGCGTGAGGTCTCCACAGTACATCGATGTTGTCGCCAGTGGTCGGCGGAAGGTGCACGTGCCCGTCGACCTGGGACCTGACCGCAGCGACGCACGGATGCACGCCAAGACTGTAGGATCCTACTCAGTGCCGTAGGGGACCGCACCGCCACTTCCCAGCAAATTAGGGACACTTTGCTCCTGGGGTATCGGCGAGGACCATTCGCAACCGTCTCCATGAAGCTGGGCTACGGTCCCGCACACCGTTAGGCCGTCTTCCGCTCACGCCCCAACATCGTGCAGCCCGCCTCCAGTGGTGTCGCGACAGGCGTGAATGGAGGGACGAATGGAGACGTGTCGTCTTCAGCGATGAGAGTCGCTTCTGCCTTGGTGCCAATGATGGTCGTATGCGTGTTTGGCGCCGTGCAGGTGAGCGCCACAATCAGGACTGCATACGACCGAGGCACACAGGGCCAACACCCGGCATCATGGTGTGGGGAGCGATCTCCTACACTGGCCGTACACCACTGGTGATCGTCGAGGGGACACTGAATAGTGCACGGTACATCCAAACCGTCATCGAACCCATCGTTCTACCATTCCTAGACCGGCAAGGGAACTTGCTGTTCCAACAGGACAATGCACGTCCGCATGTATCCCGTGCCACCCAACGTGCTCTAGAAGGTGTAAGTCAACTACCCTGGCCAGCAAGATCTCCGGATCTGTCCCCCATTGAGCATGTTTGGGACTGGATGAAGCGTCGTCTCACGCGGTCTGCACGTCCAGCACGAACGCTGGTCCAACTGAGGCGCCAGGTGGAAATGGCATGGCAAGCCGTTCCACAGGACTACATCCAGCATCTCTACGATCGTCTCCATGGGAGAATAGCAGCCTGCATTGCTGCGAAAGGTGGATATACACTGTACTAGTGCCGACATTGTGCATGCTCTGTTGCCTGTGTCTATGTGCCTGTGGTTCTGTCAGTGTGATCATGTGATGTATCTGACCCCATAAATGTGTCAATAAAGTTTCCCCTTCCTGGGACAATGAATTCACGGTGTTCTTATTTCAATTTCCAGGAGTGTATGAATAATGAAGTTTTCCTTGCAGATGAGAATAATGATGAAGTTTATATATTTACTGTTAGTGAAGAGATGCTATGTAGTTATTTAAGTATTTGTTGCAGTTCGTTTTGACAGTATGTCTTATGTCCCATGGTATAATGACTGAATGTTTTGGAAAGGACAGCTAGAGTACATGCATATTGAGTACACGTTTCATTACCTGTTAATTCGAAGTTCACTACTTTTCAGCATAATATGCGATTCTTCTTTCAGCTGAATAATCCATTTTGTATTTTTTTACAGGAGAAGCTATTCATGAAATTAATGTGCTATAAGCAGTTAGTTATTAAACCTGTTGTAGTACTTGCATTTTTTTTTTTGCCCATTTGTGTGTGTCATTCATGAATGTGATCACATATACTCTACTTGTTTCATAATCTTGCTACAGCTGACTCATGACGAATGACGTTACCTATCCTCATTTGCAGCAAATGCCCCAGCAATTAATTATCGATCCCAACGCAATGCATTGCTAGCACAAAAAAAAAAAAAAATGCATTACCAGTCCCAAATAATGCTACCAGTTTAAGAGAGTTCTGAGTAACACTGAATGCTGTTTTCTAACCACAGACCTTGAGTAATAGTTACAGTGTTGTATTCGAAAACTGGCGAATGTGATGAGCTGCGATCATTCCACTGTGGTCCGTCATTTGCACGTGATTGGAGATGTTCAAAAGTCGGCTGTAAGGGTACCGCATGCTCTAAGCCAAAGTAAAGAAAACAGCGGGTGGCCATAAGTGCATACCGCATGCTCTAAGCCAAAGTCAAAAAAACAGCAGGTGGCCATAAATGCATACAGCATGCTCTAAGACAAAGTCAGAAAAACAGCAGGTGGCCGTAAGTGCATACAGCATGCTCTAAGCCAAAGTCAAAAAAACAGTGGGTGGCCATAAGTGCATACAGCATGCTCTAAGCCAAAGTAAAAAAAAAAAAAAACAGTAGGTGGCCATAAGTGCATACCGCATGCTCTAAGCCAAAGTAAAAAAAAAACAGCAGGTGGCCATAAGCGCATACCGCATGCTCTAAGCCAAAGTCAAAAAAACAGAGGTTGGCCATAAGTGCATACAGCATGCTGTAAGCCAAAGAAAAAAAAAACAGCGGGTGATCATAAATGCATACAGCATGCTCTAAGATAAAGTCAGAAAAACAGCAAGTGGCCATAAGTGCATACTGCATGCTCTAAGCCAAAGTAAAAAAAACAGCAGGTGGCCGTAAGTGCATACCGCATGCTCTAAGCCAAAGTCAAACAAACAGCGGGTGGCCGTAAGTGCATCTCTTCTTACTTGTCATCAGTTGGCTTGTAAACAACACTTTTCATTCTATCTTGAATCGTCGCTGGTGATGAGAAATGGTGTCTTTTTGCTAATATCAGTAAAACAAAGGAATGTGTGAACTCAAACAAAGCAACAACCCTCCGTACAAGGACTTGCACGTATCCACAAAAGACAATGTTATGCATCTGGTGGAATGGTCACGTAGTGGCGTACTAAAGAGGTTAACCATCACTGCTGACATTTACCATCAACAAATGACGTCTTGCAGACACAGTCCAAAATCGACGACCAGGAAGACTGCGTGAAGTAAGGCTAATCCACGATAATACCCATCCACATTCTGCTAGACTGACAAAAAAATACTGTGCAGGTGGGGAAGTTAGCCTAGCGGTCTAGGGCGCTGCAGTCATTTACTGTGCGGCTGGTCCCGGCGGAGGTTCGAGTCCTCCCTCGGGCATGGGTGTGTGTGTTTGTCCTTACGATAATTTAGGTTAAGCAGTGTGTAAGCTTAGGGACTGATGACCTTAGCAGTTAAGTCCCATAAGATTTCACACACATTTGAACATTTTTTGGTGGGGAAGTCATTCCGCATCAATCTTATGCACCTGATCTTGCGCCCTCAGATATTCATCTTTTTCGATCTCTACCGAACAACTTTCAAGTAACTTACTTTTCGACGAGCTCTTTGCCTCAAAACCACGTGATTTCTACAGTAGTGGAATCGAAGAGGTATCCCAGCGTTGGTAGACGGTTGGAAACTGTGAAGGAGAGTATATTATTGATGACCAAAGTCTCTGTACGTGCATCTCTTTTTTTATTAACTTACGGGAAACGCTGCGGTCTTATGCACCAACCTAACAGATTGCGAAACGATACACTTAAAGCGCTTATAGTAGATGAGTTTTCCTATTTGGGCAATAAGTTAACAGA
This sequence comes from Schistocerca serialis cubense, assembly GCF_023864345.2. Classification (NCBI taxonomy): domain Eukaryota; kingdom Metazoa; phylum Arthropoda; class Insecta; order Orthoptera; family Acrididae; genus Schistocerca; species Schistocerca serialis. The sequence goes on along the minus strand of NC_064644.1, from coordinate 80,491,758 downwards.
TCATCGCCGAAACAGAGAGGATGTAGAATGAAGACCAGCAGTGGCAAGAAAAGTATTTGTGACGAAGAAATCTTCTTACTGTCGAAAATAAATGTAAGTTCTAGGAAGTGTAGGAAGTGTTTTCTGAAGGCTTTTGGCTGGAGTGTAGCCTTTCATCAAAGTGAAACGACGGCTATATACGGATCAGACGAGAAAAGTATAGAAACTTTTGAAATGTGGTGCTAAGGAAGAATGCTGAAGAGTACATGGCAGATCATGTACCTAATGAGAAGGCGCTGAATGAAATTGAGGAGAAAAGAAATGTGTGGCACAACCTGAGTAAAGGAAGGGATCTATTCAGGTACTGAACTGAATTGGGAGAAAAGTGAATTTGTGGTACGACGTGAAAGGCTTGGTTGGTGGATCACACTCTCAGACACGAGAAACATGGTAATTGCTGGAAGTGTGGGGTGTAAAAATGGTTAAGGGAGATCACGTCTAGCCTATATATCAGGTTGCAGTGGATGTGAGCGCCGTATTAATTCTGGGATGGAGAGGTTTGCACAAGAGAGACTAGCGTGGATTCCTTCATTATACCAGTCTTCGGACTGAAAACCACAACAAAAACACAAGAAAAGTGAGAGATCTACAGCTCCCGCTGACTGCGGGATAGTAACGTGAGCTGGTGGGAACCTCATGGCTCGTTTTGTTGCCCGGAGGGATCTCACAATGTGTCGCACGTCGAAAATACCACCGGACCGTTCATTTTTTTTATTCGCCTCAAATGCGGGCGCCACTTTGAACGTCCCGCAGAAAGGCTAATAAAGTTGCCCGCGCCGACAGGTGCTGATTATTATTATAACTCGGAGCCAAATTCCGGGAAATAAGTCATTACGGGGAACGGGTTTCCCCGGCCGCGGTCTGTAGCCGCCGCGTGAGGCACGGCCCGGCGCAGCGGGGGTCGCTCGGCCGGGCTCATTGTGTTTTATGAAGTTATAAGGCGCGACAATGGCACGCGATATTGAAAGCGCCTCGTATCGACGTGCGCGCACGCTCCGATCGCGTGTGTGGGGCTGGGCTGCTCCGTGCGAGCGAGCAGCCACGCAGGTGGTCCGGATTTCGTTTGCTGGCGCCGGCGCCTTGCATGTCGCGCATGCGCGGTCGCTCGGTTGCATACGCGTTAGTCTGGCGGCGTTGGTCGCTGTCAAAGCAGGTCTGAGATACGATAATGGTCGAACGAGAGCAAAGTATTGCCACTGAAAAGGGCGGAAGGTAGGAAAAAAATGGTTCAAATGGCTCTCAGCAGTATAGGACTTAGGAGGTCATCAGTCCCCTAGAACTTAGAACTACTTAAACCTAACTAACCTAAGGACATTACACACATCCGTGCCCGAGCCAGGATTCGAACCCGCGACCTAGAGGTCGCGCGGTTCCAGACTGAAGCGTCTAGAACCGCTCGGCCACTCCGGCCGGCGAAGGCAGGAAACAGAAGAAAGTTAGGGTTTAATGTCCAGTCGCACAGTGGGTCAACTCGCTTCAAAACCTTGAAATAATAAAAGAATGGATATAAAATCCTACGAAATTGTGTTCTTCCACAAAATTCTCGCTGTTCGTGCAACAAAACTTCTTCATCAGGCATAACGCTTTAATTTATTACGTCTTTACTACAGAATCTATTTGCACAGTTTTCAGCCGCGCGGGATTAGCCGAGCGGTCTGGGGCGCTGCAGTCATGGACTGTGCATCTGGTCCCGGCGGAGATTCGAGTCCTCCCTCGGGCATTTCAAACCTTTACGAAACTTGGGGGCGCTGATTAGCAATCGAGTCGGAATTACAAAATTCAATATGGCGGATCCAGGCAACCGCCTGATCACCGAAGTTAAGCGCTGTCGGGCGTGGCCGGAATTTGGATGGGTGACCATCCGGGCCGCCACGTTCTGTTGCCATTTTCCGGGTGGACTCAGCCTCGTGATGCCAATCGAGGAGCTACTCGACCGAACAGTAGCGGCTTCGGTCAAAGAAAACCATCATCACGACCGGGAGAGCTGTGTGCTGGCCACACGCTCCTCCTATCCGCATCCTCAGCAGAGGATGATACGGCGGTCGGATGGTCCCGATGGGCCGCTTGTGGCCTGAAGACGGAGTGCTAGCACAAGATATAAACGGCAGTGCATTCGCGGAGCTGTCATTCATATTTAGGTGACTAATGTGAAAAGGTTTCCGACGTGACTATGCCAGCACGACGGGAATTAACTCACCTTGAATGCGGAGTGGTAGTTGCAGCTAGAGGCAAGAGATTTCGAAAGTAGTTACGAGATCCATATCGCCAGGACTGTACCAAGAGCATCAAATTTCAGGCATTACCTCTCACCGAGGACAGTGCAGTTGCCGACGGCCTTCACTTAACGACCGAGAACAGCGGCGTTTATTTGTCAGTGCTAACAGACAAACGATACTGTTTGAAATAACCGCAGAGATAAAAATGGGATGTACGGCGAATTTATCCGTTAGGGCACTGAGGTGAAATTTGGTGTTAATTGGCTATGGATGCAGACGATCTCGCGAGTGCCTTTTCTAACAGCTCAAGATCGCCTACAACGCCTCTCCTGGGCTCCTGACCATATCGGTTGGACCCTGGAGGACTGGAAAACCATGGCCTGGTCATATGAGTCCCGGTTTCAGTTGGTACGAGCTGATGGTTGGATTCGACTGGGGTGCAGACCCCACGAAGCCAAGGACCTAAGTTGTCCACAAGTCACTGTGTAAGCTAGTGGTGGCTCTATAATGGTGTGGGCTGTGCGTCCATGGAAATGAGTGGTGCCTCTAGTCCAAATCAACCGATCACTGAATGGAAATGGTTATGTTCTGGTACCTGGAAACTATTTGCAGCCATTTGTGGAATTCATGTTCCCAAACAACGATGGAATTTTTATGTATGTCAATACGCCATATCACCGGGCCACAATCGTTCACGATTGGTTTGAAGAACATTCTGGATAGTTTGAGTGAATAACTTTGCCACCCAGGTCGCCCGACATGCATACCACTGAACATTTGTGGGACATAATGGGGAGGTCAACTCGTGCACGGACTCCTGCACCGGCAACACTTTCGCAATTAAGGACGACTATAGAGGCAGCGTGGGTAAATATTTTTGCAGAGGACTTCCAGCGACTTGTTGAGTCCATGCCACGTTGAGCTGCTGCAGTATACCAGGCAAAAGTAAGGTCCGACACTATATTCGGAAGTATTGCTTGACGCTTGTTGCCTCAGTGTATATCGTTATACGACAGGTAGTTCAGGAGATGTGACGTTATAAACACTGAGATGTGTAAAAAGCTACCTTTTGCTTAAATTAGAGCGCAAACTACCCTCACTACATTCAGCCAGTGTTTCATAACGAGTGCACTTTGCGACTTCCAACAGATTTTAAGCATAACTTCAATACTTTCCGAAGCTTTTTCTCCATTACATGTTTAAAGTCAAATACTGAGCACATTCATCCATTTGCAATCAGACTTTTGAAGCTGTTTTACACGTGGGAATTCGATTCTATAAAGGATAATAAGAAACTGTACACTCTGCAGTTAATTGAAAATAAGGAATTACACTGTCACTGATTTTCTCTCAGCAAAAGAAAGTACAGATCATTCAACTAGAAATCTGCATACATCCTTCAAAGAACAATTGAGTCACTGCGCCCGTAATATTCACTCTGTAAGAAGCCATAGCCTGGCGCAACCAAAAACACGTCAGTTCAAAATCGATACGAAATTACAACTGGCGAGTACAATTTATACGATGGTTCAAGAATCATAAAAGAATGTTGTATACATGGAAGAAGCCTGGAGATACTGACAGGTTTCAGATAGATTATATAATGGTAAGACAGAGATTCAGGAACCAGGTTTTAAATTGTAAGACTTTTCCTGAGGCAGATGTGGACTCTGACCACAATCTATTGGTTATGGAATGAAGAAACTGCAAAAAGGTGGAATTTGAGGAGATGGTACCTGGATAAACTGAAAGAACCAGAGGTTGTAGAGAGCTTCAGGGAGAGCATTAGGGAACGATTGACAAGACTGGGGGAAAGAAATACAGTAGAAGAAGAATGGGTAGCTTTGAGAGACAAAATAGTGAAAGCAGCAGAGGATCAAGTAGGTAAAAAGACGAGGGCTAATAAAAATCCTTGGGTAACAGAAGAGATATTGAATTTAATTGCTGAAAGGAGAAAATATAAAAATGCAGTAAATGAAGCAGGCAAAAAGGAATACAAACGTCTCAAAAATGAGATCGACAGGAAGTGCAAACTGGCTAAGCAGGAATGGCTAGAGCACAAATGTAACGATGTAGAGGCTTATCTCACTAGGAGTAAGACAGATACTGCCTACACGAAAATTAAAGAGACCTTTGGAGAAAAGAGAACCACTTGCATGAATATCAAGAGCTCAAATGCAAACCCAGTTCTAAGCAAAGAAGGGAAAGCAGAAAGGTGGAAGGAGTATATAGAGGGTCCATACAAGGGCGATGTTTTTAAGGACAATATTATAGAAATGGAAGATAACGTAGATGAAGATGAAATGGGAGATATGATACTGCGAGAAGCACTGAAAGACCTAATTTTTTTTTCCACGAATACTACTGAAATGATTTTTCCCCTCTTCCCTCTTTCTCCATCACTCAGCAACACGTTGGAATTAATATTTTTGCTCACGTATGTTGCAATTAATACATTACCGAGTAATTAAAAACAGTTTGTAACTGGACGGGTAGAAGTTTACGAGAGGTCGAGAAGAAGCTCGGAGACGGATGCAAATCGATCGTGGCCGTTCAGTGTATCCATCCAGCTGTTCGCTTTAAGCGATTTAAGGAAATCACATGGCAGCTGCCGTCCACCAGAGTACGAGTCCCTGTGCGCCCTTAAACACTAATCATCATCATCATCACGAGTCACTGCTTCACTTCACGCTGTCAGTTAAACTAGGGCTGCAGTCTTTCTCACTCACTGTTCCATCTATATAACAAAGAATCAATGAAAGAAATAAAAGAAAGTTACAAGAGTAGGATTAAAATTTCCTCGACAAGAATGTCGATGATACGATGTCCTGATAACATTGCTGTCCTCAGTGAAACTACGAAAGAAGTGCTGTGTTGAACGTAGTCGACAGTCTGATAACCACAGGGAATATGGATTGAGTGTGAACTAAAAAAAACGAAACCATGAATGAGTAACAGAAATGAGGTAAGTCTCAAACTTACATCTACGTCTGTACTCTGGTGGTGTCTGGTTGAGTGTGCTTCTGGTATCACCATTCAGGAATCCTGAATGCTGAAGATTAACTAGACTGATAAGATAAGAAATTAGGTGGCTCTTTAAAGAACCGGTGACGAAAGGCAAGTGGGAAACCCTAACTAGAAGAAAGGACAGGATGCTGAGATGTAGTTGCAACATGTACCACAATTATTTCGGGACATTGCGATATTTGCCACTCGCAGATTAGCAACGTATAAGAATTCGCTGCGTGCCGCATCAAACCATTCAGAAGACAAAAAGTGTGGATAGGAAAACGTCAGCAGCCTTCTCTTACAATGTGTGTCAAAAGTTTCTGGGCATTCATGATTGTTGATACCCCACAACCGCCATCAGCGGAAATTGGATCCACCTGAAAATTCATTTGTTATGACAAGTAAATTTCCTCCGTTTGCAACTATTCAGCTTTGTGAAAATATTTTTTTGTGGATAGGTGAGAGTTTTATCATATCTCGCATGTGTGTTTGTACAGAGTACAGGTGCGTGAGTGCGTGTATACTGTATTGTTGTGTTCCTGTTGTATGATGGTAGGACGGAGAGGGTGAACCCCGTTGCTGGCACATAGCCCGCTCCTCTCGCACAACACTAAGGGGCCGCCGAGCCAAACGTCCCAATCCGAAGAACGGATTGCCACCAACAGTGTCATGCTCTCAGTTCATGAGATACTTCTGAGAGCTTTGGAAACAATCCAGGACCCTGACGCAACAACTGGTGATCAGAAACTTTAGACCACAACTCTCTTCCTCTGGTCTGCCGAGGACTGGCAGCGAAAATTTCATCCACCACCAGGAATCAAACCTGCTAGCCTCCGAGGCGATTACTTTATATGACACAAAAACGTACATTAAAATTAATGGAAATGTCGTTGTAGTCTTCAACAATTCCTTTCTATCACTATTTGACGTTGATGTAACATAACTTACACAAGCACGGATAACCCTAAAATATTTGTTACGATTTGCAGTGGCTAATATTACGAACATTTATCACTATTAAAAAAAATTATATTACTGAAGAAATACTGATATGTTTAAAGTACAGCCAATTTGTTACTCTGGACACTGAAAAAAATTTTCTTACAAAGTTTCAATAATGGGTGCAATAAGGATGCCTCCACTCAGAGATCGTAAGCTACTCATGAGATGAATGGGCATTTTCATTTACACACAAAGCATGGGAAGTATTCATAATGTCTTTTGCAAATGGTAGTTTGTCAACGGTAAACACGGCGTTCAAAAAAAGGTCGAACACTTTGGGAGGTGCTAGCAATCATCGAAACAAGAAAAACAAGTCCATCAAACGTAGGTCCGGAAATGCATACTTTCTGAGATAAATCCAATGAACATGGGACCGGAAATGCATACATCCTGCGACAAACACGTGTTTGCAGAAGGTCTTCAACTTGGCGTCCATTAATGATAATGCACTCCTCTGCTTTCCGGTGTAAGGAATTTGGAAATTTGTGGTAAGGTCTTATGGGACCAAACCACTTACGTCATCGGTCCCTGAGCCGACACTCTATTTAATCTGACTTAAACTGACTTATGCTATGGACCACAAACACACCCATGCCCCAGGGAGGACGCGAACCTCCGACTGGGTAGCTGCACGGACCGTGACAAGTCGCCTTAGACCGCACAGATCGTGACGAGGTTCCCTAGACCGCGAGGCTACCCCGCGTGGTTATAAGGAATAGCGCACCATTTGAAGTATACCAGCTTCTTGTTGCACCTGGTGACACATATTGAAGACGCAACCCTATAGTGTCTGCACATCGCTGATTGGCGTGGCATAGACCAATTTCTTCAAGTGTCTCCATAACCAAAAGTCTAAGGGATTGAGGTCTGGGGACAAGCATGCCAAGGTGTGGATCTCGCTTTCCCTCCCCCCCCCCCCCCCCTTGGCCCACCCTCCCCGGCCAATCCAGCGGTCCTGAAATATCTGCGTTAGACATCGGTGCAGATTGAGCAAAAAGTGTACTGTGCCCCATCATGTATGAACCACATTTCTATTCGCTGCTGCAACAGCACAGCCTCCAGCAAGGTAGGCAACACATTAATGAGAAAGTCCAGACTATGCGCCCAGTTAACCTTTGTGGTAGCACGTATGACTCTATTAACCTATCGAAAAGTACGCCTGCCCATACGTTGATTGAAAATCGACGTTGATGCCCTCTTTCGTGAGCTGTTTGAGGATTTACATCTGCCCATACATGCTGGTTATGGAAATTCACAACACCATCTCGTGTGAATCCTGCCTCATCGCTAAATAAAATCTTGGATATGAACAGTGGATGTGTGGCACACTTCTGCAACAGCCATTCACTGACCGCTGTCATGATGATCCTGTGGCCTTAGGGCCTGAACGCGTGGTAGATGGTAGGGGTACAGCAACTGGTCATGAAGTACCTCCAAGATAAGAGGGTGAGACATGCCTTCTGCTGCTGCTGATCGTCGTAAAACGGCTTCCATGGGTTTCTTCCACACGCTCCTCCATGTCAGCTGTGAGTACTGTGCGGGGCCTTCCACTGTCAGTGTTCGGACGTACCAGGGCTCCTGTGTCCCGCAGACGCTGGATAAGTCTGCCAAACAGCTTAGCAGAGGGCACCCAGCTCTGTGGAGATATTTCAGCGTAGAGGGTACGGGCTCGCAGGCTACGTCCACTTGCTAAGCCATAACAGAATATGATATCCGCCATTTCACTTGTAGAGTAGTAGATTTCCATTGATAACAAGTGGTGGAAGAGAGAAAATGTAAATGTACTACACCATTTGACCGTACAAAGAGGGCAATAACTGTAAACGCATAAGTGACTCCGCGTTTGGAAGAAGGAAAAGACGATGATACGTACCCAGGCTGACGGTTTTGTACAATAAAGTACACAAACACGACGAAAACTAGCGTTGCCTACAACACTGCCGGCCGGGGTGGCCGAGCGGTTCTAGGCACTACAGTCTGGAACCGCGTGACCACTACGGTCGCAGGTTCGAATCCTGCCTCGGGCATGGATGTGTGTGATGTCCTTAGGTTAGTTAGGTTTAAGTAGTTCTAAGTTCTAGGGGACTGATGACCTCAGAAGTTAAGTCCCATAGTGCTCAGAGCCATTTGAACCATTTTGAACATACAATACTACTCGAACCACACAACTGAGAGCAGACCATCGAATGGCAAGTAGAGTATTATGAGTAAGACATCATAATAACCTGCCGACACATTTGACGGAGTGCCAATGCAACGACTGTGCTAATGTCCGCAACAAGTGTCGCGCACATCTTCCTATAAACAAATGTTTACCTCGGAGAGTATGCGTTTGCGGACCCATGTTTATTGGACTTACGTTTCATGCTTCGATGAATACTACCACCTGTCAAAGTATTCGACACTTTGTTTTGAACACCCTGTATAAGTGTAGTTTTAGTAAATTTAATGCTCCTTGGTGATTCCTATGAGGAGTCCACATATAAGGCACAATAATCAGTCTCCAAGAAACGAATTTTTAGCTAGCACAAGTCGATCTAATACGACAGTGAGGCGTGTAGAGATCCAGTGCACAGAAGGAGAGCTTACTCAGCGACGAACAAACGTGGACCACGTAATGCGTCCACAACTCAGGATCGTTGGTATAGTCTCCGCATGGCGGTGACAAATCTCACTGTTGGCTAAGCGCCATGTCTCAGCATAGGTTGTGTACACCTGTCTGCGTCGACGGTTCTGCGTCGTAGGGGACGTGAGACTGGCGTCGTGTATGCCTCTGCGTTGCCCTTAACTGTCACAGAAGCACCTATGACAACAACGTGTAAGTGAACACTGTTTTTGGTGTGTAGAGTGGAACAGTGTAGTGGTTTTACGCCCCAACCTGCTCTACAGCAATGGGTACACGTACGTGTTAGACAATACCGTAATAGCCGGCCGTAGTGACCGAGCGGTTCTAGGCGCTACAGTCTGGAACCGCGTGACCACTACGATCGCAGGTTCGAATCCTGCCTCGGGCATGGATGTGTGTGATGTCCTTAGGTTAGTTAGGTTTAAGTAGTTCTAAGTTCTAGGGGACTGATGACCACAGCAGTGAAGGCCCATAGTGCTCAGAGCCGTTTGAACCAATACCGTAATACAAGCTGTTGACCTCCCGAAAGCCGTCGTGCACGGCACTAAAGTGTATGGAGTATATCCTGATTTCCAAAAGCATTTGACTCAGCGCAACAACGGCCACTTATTAGCGAATTTACGATTATTGACTCAGCATAACACAATCAGTTATTAGAGAACTTACAATTGTATTTGATTCGCCTGAGGATTCCTTGGCAGAGAGGACGCAGCGTGTTAGATTTTCGTGGAGAGACATAGACAGATAGAAGTAACTTCATTACAACCTCAGACGTTTTGCAGAAGATGCAATTATCTATAATGAACCACTAACTGGAAAAAGTCACGCAAATATTTAGTCAGATTATGAAAAAAATTCAAAGCAGTGCAAAGATTATCAACTCTCTTCAAACGATGATAAACACGTACGTCACAAAAAGTGGAAGCTTAATACCCTCTGACTACTATATTAACGAACCGCATTAGTGGAATATGTTAACTTATACAAATAACTGTGTGTAACAATTTGTGGCGATATGAGCTGGAGTAATAGCGAAGTCACGGTTGTAGGTAAGACAGGTTAATCTGTAGCATACTCGGTAAATGCACTCAAGAAAATGGAAAGCTTCTAAAAGACTTGTGCGTCCCACCCTAGAACATTGTCCAAGCGTGTAATACTCATAACAAACAGGGGATAGTGAACGTATCCAAAGAATGGCAACACGATTGGTCACTGGTTCATTTGACTCACGGCACAGCATCACGAAAATGCTGAAATACCTGAAATGGAAGATGCTTAAAGACAGACGTCAACTATCTCTCGAAAGTAGGGTACAAAGATTCGAGAAACAGTATTAAGTGAGAAGTCTAGAAATATACTACTGCCTCCTACTAATCGCTCCCATAATAATCGCGCGCACAACATTAGACTAATTACAGAATACGTAGAGATATTTAAGCAGTCGTTCTTCCCGTGTTTAGTAAGTGAATTGAACAGACAGAAACCTTCTGCCATATACTTCACAGTGGTATGAAATGAACGTATGAAGACTATAACAAGTGCCGGAGATCCACAATGCAGCGATTTGGCTACTTATGGCTTTCTTCCAGTCTTACTTACGCGACTTTGAAGACTGCAGCTTTGCCCAACACCAGTTTATGGGATAAAAGTACGTGAGTTACAACGGAGGCGTAGTCACCACCTTGGCAGCCTCTCCGCACAGCTGCCGGTACGTGCTTGTGTGGCCGCTCGGCATTAACACTCACCGTGAGGTACCCATCCGTGTCCGCAGGCGCAGCAGAAACGACTTCCGTTTCCGGGGCTCGGCGTGAAGGCGGCGCAGTCGCAACCCGGGACGCAGCATCTCGAACCCTGCACACAAACAGAGACCGTAGTCGCCACACTTCCTGGACTAAGTGCGCATTGTCACGCCATGCACATAACCTGCCACCCTATTTTGTTTGCCTGTAAAGTTGTGTGGTTGTTATTCACATTGAGAGAACCGGACAGGCTGCGCATTCTGTGAAGCAGCGAATCACCGGAACAGGACTCTGCTTCGTGAAGGTTATTTCACTTAAAAACGCTATTTATTGAACACCCATTCGGCCGAAATATAGAGTGAACCGGTATTCCACCGACAGACTTTAAGAGGTGGTGGCATGGACCAAAAACAAGAAAAAAATTCTAGTATATAGGGGATTTAAAATGCATACCTTAAAAGATTTGGGTGCTTGTTCAGTAGTGGGGACGTATTTCAGAGCAGCAAAAACAAACACTCATAGCTCTTAAGGCACGCAGTTTAGAGCACATGTTTACTGGAAATTTCTTTACCACCTTTCAAAAAATGTAAGGCAAAGATCTTTCAGTAGATGTGATGTGTATCACAGTAGAGAAAATGAACAAGTGGTCTTATCTCATAAAGTATGCATTTTAGACTCCGTGTTGTGAGTAGCGTTTATCGTTAATACAAACCTGGGAATGTCAACTGATAATCTAAAAGTGCTATTGAGCTCAAAGCCACATCCCTTACATGAAACTGAAAAGAATCCTATGTGTTTGAAAACCGATCTCATTCATAAACAAATAAATAAACAAACAAACTTGTATATATATATAGTTTAAAGAAAAATTAATTACACACACACACACATATATATAAATACAGGGTGTTACAAAAAGGTACGGCCAAACTTTCAGGAATCATTTCTCACACATAAATAAAGAAAAGATGTTATGTGGACATTTGTCCAGAAACGCTTAATTTCCATGTTAGGGCTCATTTTAGTTTCGTCAGTATGTACTGTACTTCCTCGATTCACCACCAGTTGGCCCAATTGAAGGAAGGTAATGTTGACTTCGGTGCCTGCGTTGACATGCGACTCATTGCTCTACAGTACTAGCATCAAGCACATCAGTACGTAGCATCAACAGGTCAGTGTTCAGCACGAACGTGGTATTGCAGTCAGTGCAATATTTACAAATGCGTAGTTGGCAGATGCCCATTTATGTATGGATTAACACGGGGCAATAGCCCTGGCGCGGTACGTTTGTATCGAGACAGATTTCCAGAACGAAGGTGTCCCGACAGGAAGACGTTCGAAGCAATTGATCGGCGTCTTAGGGAGCACGGAACATTCCAGCCTATGACTCGCGACTGGGGAAGACCTAGAACGACGAGGACACCTGCAATGGACGAGGCAATTCTTCGTGCAGTTGACGATAACCCTAATGTCAGCGTCAGAGAAGTTGCTGCTGTACAAGATAACGTTGACCACGTCACTGTATGGAAAGTGCTACGCGAGAACCAGTTGTTTCCGTACCATGTACAGCGTGTGCAGGCACTATAAGCAGCTGATTGGCCTACACGGGTACACTTTTTCGAATGGTTCACCCAACAATGTGTCAATCCTCATTTCAGTGCAAATGTTCTCTTTACGGACGAGGCTTCATTCCAACGTGATCAAATTGTAAATTTTCACAATCAACATGTGTGGGCTGACGAGAATCCGCACGCAATTGTGCAATCACGCCATCAACACAGATTTTCTGTGAACGTTTGGGCAGGCATTGTTGGTGATGTCTTGATTGGTCCCCATGTTCTTCCACCTACGCCCAATGGAGCACGTTATCATGATTTCATACGGGATACTCTACCTGTGCTGCTAGAACGTGTGCCTTTACAAGTACGACACAACATGTGGTTCATGCACGATGGAGCTCCTGCACATTTCAGTCGAAGTGTTCGTACGCTTCTCAACAACAGATTCGACAACCGATGGATTGGTAGAGGCGGACCAATTCCATGGCCTCCACGCTCTCCTGAACTCAACCCTCTTGACTTTCATTTATGGGGGCTTTTGAAATCTCTTGTCTACGCAACCCCGGTACCAAATGTAGAGGCTCTTCGTGCTCGTATTGTGGACGGCTGTCATACAATACGCCATTCTCCAGGGCTGCATCAGCGCATCAAGGATTCCATGCGACGGAGGGTGGATGCATGTACCCTCGCTAACGAAGGACATTTTGAACATTTCCTGTAACAAAGTGTTTGAAGTCACGCTGGTACGTTCTATTGCTGTGTGTTTCCATTCCATGGAAAGTAAGCCTTTCCGGACACATGTCCACGTAACATATTTTCTTTCTTTATGTGTGAGGAATGTTTCCTGATTGTTTGGCCGTACCTTTTTGTAACACCCAGTGTATATACAGGGTGAGTCACCTAACGTTACCGCTGGATATATTTCGTAAACCACATCAAATACTGACGAACCGATTCCACAGACCGAACGTGAGGAGAGGGGCTAGTGTAATTGTTTAATACAAACCATACAAAAATTAACGGAAGTATGTTTTTTAACACAAACCTACGTTTTTTAAATGGAACCACGTTAGTTTTGTTAGCACATCTGAACATATAAACAAATACGTAATCAGTGCCGTTTGTTGCATTGTAAAATGTTAATTACATCCGGAGATATTGTAACCTAAAGTTGACGCTTGAAACCTCCGACGTTCAGTTGCGTGTTGTAACAAACACGGTCCACGGTCGGCGAGCAGCATCTGCAGGGATATGTTTACGATGACGACCGTGTTTACGAGTGAGGCTGTAGTGCACTGTTGTGGTTTGGTCTAGCTGTCGCAGTGTCCGCATGTAGCGCTTGCTGCTATTGTTATTCTGCATTCGTCTCCGCACGCAGACCAACTGTAGTACACCGTGTTACCAGACGTCTGTGATAGTGTAGTGTTGTAGGAACTGTGACCATGGTGTATTCGAACTCTAAAAAGGCGGAGATGATACTCATGTATGGCGAGTGTCGACGAAATGCAGCCGAAGCCTGCAGGGTGTATGCAGAACGGTACCCGGACAGAGAGCATCCAACGCGCCGCACATTGCAAAACATCTACCGCCAACTGTATGCAACAGGTATGGTCGTAGCACGCAAACGGGTCCGTAACAGGCCCGTCACAGGAGAAGCGGGTGCAGTTGGTCAGTTAGCTGCTGTTGCCATGAGTACACGGGGGTGGTGGTTAGTGTTTAACGTCCCGTCGACAACGAGGTCATTAGAGACGGAGCTCATGCTCGGGTTAGGGAAGGATTGGGAAGGAAATCGGCCGTGCCCTTTCAAAGCAACCATTCCGGCATTTGCCTGAAGCGATTTAGGGAAATCACAGAAAACCTAAATCAGGATGTCTGGAGACGGGATTGAACCGTCGTCCTCCCGAATGCGAGTCCAGTGTGCTAACCACTGCGCCACCTCGCTCGGTACATGAGTACACGGGACATTGCGAGAGCCGGTGGACTGAGTCAAAGTAGTGTCATGCGCATACTGCATCGTCACCGCTTTCACCCGTTTCATGTGTCGCTACATCAGCAATTACATGGTGATGACTTAAATCATCGAGTGCAATTCTGTCAATGGGCATTAACAGAGAATGCGTTGCAGTTCTACCTGTTTACCGATGAAGTGGGTTACACAAACCACGGGGCAGTGAATCTACGGAACATGCATTACTGGTCCGTGGACAATCCTCGCTGGCTCTGACAGGTAGAGCGACAGCGACCGTGGACTGTAAATGTATGGTGCGGAATCATTGACGACCATCTCATTGGTCCTCACTTCATTGCAGCGGCCCAAACAGCTGCAACACACATCGCGTTTCTACAGAATGATCTGCCAACGTTGCTCGAAAATGTCCCACTGGAAACGCGTCGAAGTATGTGGTATCAGCATGATGGTGCACCTGCACATTCCGCAATTAACACTAGGCTGACCTTTGACAGTATGTTCGACGGGCGTTTCATAGGACGTGGAGGACGCATAAATTGGCCAGCCCGTTCTCCTGATCTTACACCTCTGGACTTATTTCTGTGGGGTACGTTAAAGGAGAATGTGTACCGTGATGTGCCTACAACCCCAGAGGATACGAAACAACATATTGTGGCAGCCTGCGGCGACATTGCACCAGATGTACTGCGGCGTGTACGACATTCATTACGCCAGAGATTGCAATTGTGTGCAGCAAATGATGGCCACCACATTGAACATTTATTGGCCTGACATGTCGGGACACACTCTATTCCACTCCGTAATTGAAAACGGAAACCACGTGTGTACGTGTACCTCACCCCTCATGGTAATGTACTTGTGCGTCAGTGAAAAAGACCAATAAAAAGGTGTTAGCAGGTGGACGTAATGTGCTGTTCCAGTCTCTTCGGTACCTAAGGACCATCGCCGTTCCCTTTGGATCCCTACGTAATTCGGTGCTCTCCGATACACACGATCGAACAGCGGTGGAGTGGTACTCAAGCGTCAACTTTAGGTTACAATATCTTCGGATGTAATTAACATTTTACAATGCAACAAACGACACTGATTACGTATTTGTTTATATGTTCAGATGTGCTAACAAAACTAACCTGGCTCCATTTAAAAAATCGTAGGTTTGTGTTAAAAAACATACTTCCGTGCATTTTTTTATGGTTTCTACGAGTATTAACCAATTACACTAGCCCCTTTCCTCACGTTCGGTCTGTGGAATTGATTCGTCAGTATTTGATGTTGTTTACGAAATATATCCAGCGGTAATGTTAGGTGACTCACCCTGCATATACATATATATATATATATATGTGTGTGTGTGTGTGTGTGTGTGTGTTTAGCAGGGCCATATACATATAAAGCCCTGCTAAACAATCACGTATTACGAATCTCATCTGCAAAATAAAGTACTAGCGGAAACAGCAAGACTCCACAACAGCTAAAAAAATTCTGCCAAAAGCTAACTACCGTTGGTCCAGGGAAACTGGGTTTATAATCTTGACACAGAATGCAATCAAACACTTGACTCAACCTATACGTTCTGAAATTTCATTTAGGAAGGAACTCATCAAAGAAAACAGTTATGGACTCTAATATGAAAATTCATTTAATCTAATAACTTCCATGGTACAGTAAACTAACTCAGAAGATCAATCAATAGAATAATTATTAAAAACACGACTGTGACGAGGTTGAAGCGGATCAACAATAGATGTCTACAAAAAGAAAAATAAACTTCTTACTTCATTAAATAACACCTTGTTCTTCATTTCAAAACCTTTTTCATACCCGTATAGTATTCATCCATTGTACTGAGTCATCATTCCTCCTCGCAATAAACCTGCATCTCACATAGTTCCAAAAGTGCGTCCATGAATTACACTGTACACTCAACGAAACCTCGCCTGGTGCACACCGCAGCAATCCACTAATGACAGTCGAAGATTCTACGACTCCACAGCGCTGCCATCGCAAACACAGACACAGATAGTGTGGCCTAACAACTTTTTCTCTGAACAAAATTCTTCAAATATATCATTTTCCTTTACAAATATTAACACGTCCAACAACATAATCAAAAAACAGCCATCTTAAAATCTTTACTAGGACTTTTTTAATTGGTTTGGTCCCTACTACCACCTCTGGAAGTTCGTCGGTGGTTCTGCTTCAGCGTGTATTGAGATCTGTAGAAATTGTCGTAGGTTCCACTACCTTGTGAGATCCATCTCGCCCTAATCGTATATGAGACCCAGAAAGCAGTGGATACTGGAGTCCCTTTGTCGCTGCGTTCCTTAACTTCCAGGCTGACTATGTTGAAAAATCAGTATGTAGACGTGACGAATACAGACATAGTGTGTTAACGAAATTTGCTTTATTTTAAAACCTTTCAGAATTTTCACGTACAAATTTAGAAGGCATCACTTTACAGCACGCCCTCTCACATTGTTCTCAAAATAATGCATTTGGTTTACAGAGACAACATGGGTACCCAAAGCAGCAAATACAAACAGAATTCTCGCAAACAGTAAACGGAAACACGTGCTCTCAATATCCAACATCTAACACGGAAATAATTCTTTAAAAATGCAGGAGAGGACGATAATTTTGAAACCCCAGTGTCACTGGTTAAAAAGTGATATTCTGTCGTACACTCATGCTCATAAATTAAGGATAATGCTGTACATGGTGGAACAACGCTCTGGTGCGTGGTTTGCGGGTTTAAATCACCTCGGGGCATGATCATGAGGTGCATTTGACCTGTGGTCGTCGAACGGTGGCGCTGGCAGCAGTCCACATACGCAGACATGTTAGTACACGTCAGAGTAGGGTGCAGAGAGTAGGTGGGTAGACGTTTTCAAACGTACTAATGGTGACTGTGTGTTTAAAATGGCTCAAAGAACACATATTGATGACGTTATGAAGGGTAGAATACTAGGGAGACTGGAGGCTGTTCAAACACAGCAGGTGGTAGTATGGGCCCTCCATGTGCCACAAAGTGTGGTCTTAAGATTATGGCAACGATTCTAGCAGACAGCAAACGTGTCCAGACGCTACAGTGCGGGAATTTCATAGTGTACAACACCACAAGAAGACCGATATCTCACCATCAGTGCCCGCAGACGGCCACGGAGTACTGGAGGTAGCCTTGCTCGGGACCTTACCGCAGCCACTTGAAGAGTTGTCTCCAGATACACAGTCTACCTGACGACTGAACAGACGTGGTTTATGCACCCGGTGACCTGCAAGGTGCATTCCACTGACCCCTGGTCACAGGAGAGACGGTAAAGCCTGGTGTCAACAACACAGTACGTGGTCATTGGAACAGTGGTCCCGGGTTATGTTCACGGACGAGTCCAGGTATAGTCTGAACACTGATTCTCGCCGGGTTTTGATCTGGCGTGAACCAGGAATCGAATAGCAACACCATAATGTCATTGAAAAGGACCTGTATGGAGGTCGTAGTTTGATGGTGTGGGGTGGAATTATGATTGGTGCACGTACACCTCTGCATGTCTTTGACAGAGGAACTGTAACAGGTCAGGTTTAACGGGACGTCATTTTGTAGCTGTATGTCCGCCTTTTCAGGGGTGCAGTGAGTCCCACCTTCCTCCTGATGGATGATAACACACGACCCCACTTAGCTGCCGTCGTGGAGGAGTACATTGAAACAGAAGATATCAGGCGAATGGAGTGGCCTGCCTGTTCTCCAGACCTAAACCCCATCTGGGATGCTCTCGGTCGACGTATCGCTGCACGTCTTCAAACCCCTACGACACTTCAGAAGCTCCGACAGACCCTGGTGCAAGAATGGGAGGCCATACTCCAGCAGCTGCACGACCACCTGATCCAGAGTATCCCAACCCGTTGTGCGGCCTGTTTACGTGTGCATGGTGATCATACCCATATTGATGTCGGGGGACAAGCGCAGAAAATAGTGGCGTTTTGTAGAACACGTGTTTCGGGACGGTTTTCTCAACTTATCACCAGTACCGTGGACTTACAGATCTGTGTCGTGTGTGTTCCCTATGTGCCTATGCTATTAGCGCCAGTTTAGTGTAGTGTCACTTTGTGTGGCACAACATTCTGCAATTATCCTTAATTTATGAGTATGAGTGTATAATCACCATCCGTTTAACGAAAAATGGACGAATTATGAGATTCCACCCCACCACGCAGAATGATATCATTGCAAGTAGGAATGGGGACTGATCGCTAGATAATTTTGCAGGTATTTAGAACGAACTTTTGAAATAACGTATACAGTCACCACGGCAAGTAACCAGAAAAATCCCATCCTTCTCCTCACGACTGTAGAAATTCTGAATCAGCTTGTACCGACACTAGACAAAACCAGACTGCAACCCAAACCAGAACAGAACTTGTCGATAATCGGCACCCGATCAGAATTCCGATTATACAGTCCACCTGCAGCACTTCCGCACAATCAACATCAGAGGCACCGGCCTACTCTCAAGACAAAGACCCATTTCTTCATTGCCTTCTCTATCCGTCCTGTCTTAGATGCATAGTGTTGTGCCTTCTCACGCACACACAATCATCCTGAAAGAACAGTATCACATTAAATGAAAGGAAATGAGGCTGCAGAGAGCTCAGAATTTAGTCACTGTGATTCTGTATGCTTGAATGTATACATTCCACTATGGAATCCAGTTCGATATCATCCTCTAATTAGAGATACAATCTTGTTTTCAATGAAACTGCCATGCAAATTTGCCTGTTACCTTGGAAGTTCGTGCGGTAGCCATTAAAATAAACGTGTTTTTCGTTTCAGAGATAGTTTTTCACGAAATTTCAATCTCCAACTTTCTCCTGCAAATGCGAAAGTATTTTGTTCCGAACCCTGTACATTGAGAAAAACGACCATCGTAATAGTTGTCTGGCTGATTTGGGGGAGGGGACCAAACAGCGAGGTCATCGGTCCCATCGGATTAGGGAAGGATAAGGAAGGAATCCGGCCTTGCCCTTTCAAAGGAAACATCCCTGCATTTGCCCGTAGCGATTTAGGGAAATCACGGAAATCCTAAATCAGGATGGCCGGACGGGTTTTGAACCGTTGTCCTCCCCAGTGCGAGTCAAGTGGGCTAACCACTGCACCACCTCGCTCGGTCCAAATGTAATGCAATAACAGAAATCAGAGTTTTTATGGAAAGATGTAAGTGATAATTTTCCCGTTGTGCTATTAGAGTTTGGAGCAGTGGAGAAGTAATCTGAAACTAGTTCTGTGACCTCTTTGTCAAACACTCCGTGTCAACTGCAGAGTAACACACAGATGCAAATGTGCTGCGTTTCATTGCTTTCACCATAAATATTACAATAACAAACGTCAAAATCAGTTAATATGCCCCACGTTCTTGATACTCACCAAAGGGATACAGTTTTAGTCGCGTTCCTGCACCCCTCTAGAATCTGATTGTTTGATGCCGATCAACTTGGTTCACAGACTAAGAAAACGATAAACGTCTGCACAACCTCAGGAAGTGAAAAAATGTGGAGGAATTAATAGATGATGATGGAAAAAGTAATCTCGCCTCCTCCACTCTCCACTGCTCCCTGTCGTGTGCAGTGCATTTCAGAAGTTAGGTGGCAAACAACAACAGTGAGGAAATAGGTCGTTGTGTCTTGGGAGACTTAGGAAGGGACGCCCTGGATGTAGGAAGAGTTCTGCCGAGTGCGTGAGATTGTTCGCTAACTACCGGCCATATTATCTTGCCGTACAGTAACAATGCTTGGGTCCGCTGAAGATTTTATCAAATAGCCCAGACCAAGTGCAGCGAAGATAACTGTGAGTGCTCGATTGCTAACAACCGACATCACCTTCTCAACAGTACCTTCAATTCGGGACCCATTCGGTAATAAGCATGAATAGGTCTTCCTTTTCTTTACACAGTTTGTCCCGAAATAATACATATTTATCATTTCAGATTCTTCTTTATTGATTATTACTTTTTCATTGAGTACATTGAAGTTTGTGGTGTACACAAAGAAATAAACGATAAACCTTAATAAAACCGACAAATTGCAGGGTCATATTCCTGACGGGAATGAGCGAAAAAAGATCCTATGAACAGGTGTCCAAGTTCTGACAAAAGCTGATCCGTCGGTAAAGAGGACTGCTGAGAGAAATCCTATAATAATGATGACCTAGTGTAAAACCATAGACAAATTCGCCACATGGTGTGGCCGTGCGGTTAGAGGTGCCATATCACGGATTGCGAGGCTCCTCCCTCCGGAGGTTTGAGTCCTCCCTCGGGCGTGAATGTGTGTGTGTTGTTCTTAGCGTAAGTTAGTTTAAGTGGTGTGTAAGTCTAGGGACGGATGACCTCAGCAGTTTGATAACTTAGGAATTCACACACATTTGAACATCGACAAAATCCTTCCCACAGAGGGAAATCCATTGCTGATAATCCTTGTGCTCGTTACAATTGATAGGGATAGCAGCGGTCGTTATGCAGGATACATATAATCGTGCTTTGGCTTACACCATGTTTGCAGACCACTTGCCTGGAGCTTATATTAGAGTTCGTCACAATATGCTGTTCAGCCCGACCCTCCAAATCTGGTGTTCACACAGTCTGCTACCTCTCTGCATATTTAGTCTATCTGAGAGGACACATAATCACACAAACGCCCAAAAAGGGCTTGAAATGTTGTCTGATGTGGTTGCTGTTGTAAGACGTCTGGATTTAACGGACCTTACATGAACTTTGTCCATAACAACAGTACCCTACAGTATGAGATCGACAGAAAATAATAATTACATTATTTCAATAAAAGGCAATTGCAGTTAATCTCATGTTCCCGAAAACTAAAAAAAACAATCGTTACCAATATATGGTGAGTGGCAAGAAACAAACAAGTTAAAGCGAAACACATTTCGGAGACAAACCGAGCAGGTGGTTAATGATATCGTAAAACTCCCATTTAGCAAGGGAACGGCGAGTCTCAGCACAGAAAGGGATAAGGCCAGGACAATATATTATTCCTTTTAGCGTAAATAAGGCCGGGACCGAGGGTAAGTGGCTGCACGTCGTTAACAGGGTTAGGCTGCGACTCAGAAAGAAAAATAAAAATGTACTCACCTCTACAAAGGTGGTGATTGGCTGAAGCCATACTTGGCGATGCAGAAGCGACACGATGGGGAGATCCCCATTATATAAAAGCTTTTTGAGATCTAAAATTAAGGCTCTCTCTCTCTCTCTGTCTCATGGCACACCGCGCAAGTGTGTGGTGATAAGCAAAGGCATTGACAGTTTGCTTTCTGCGAAGTGAGGTCGATACGCTCCACGTATCGTGGCGACAGGTAGCAAAGCAGTAGTTAAATATTCCTGCAGGAACTTTTGCGGGCAAATAAATTGTGCACGTCGCTCCAACCCATAGCGAGGGTGCAATAGCCATTATTTCGACTATGGAAAGTTTAACGCTCTACGGAACGGAGGAAAGTTTCGACTGAGTGAATTCAGTCAAGGCCAGAGTATGGAATTAGCGTTTTAGATCCAGCATTGCTGCTGTACTGCGTTGGAATGAAGCAGCTATTCCAGACGTGGTCTTAGCGTTTAGACTCATCGGCGTAATTTAATGTTACATTAAATTAATCGCAAGTCAGAGGAATTTCAGTTCGTTACGAACTGTTGAAATGGTATCAAGTTGAAAGACGCTGCATGTACCATGTTACCGTTCACACACATTGAAGTATGAGCTGAATAAGAAAAACGTTAATTTTTTTGTTAAGGAATAGCATACTATGATTTCCTGCCACTTTCCAGTTGCCACATGCCTCCTTGGTCCTGGTCAAGCGATCCCCTTGCTTGCGACCTCGAGCAGTGGAGCAGCAGCGAAGCTGTGCCGCAGCCAACCATTTAATGTCGAACCCCTCTGTGACTCAGCGCTCTTCGTCCTTCGGTCCCCCTACTTCTTCGCCGAAGCTGCGACCGTTAATGGAACTCAGTGTCCTTCCCTGCCTAAACATCAGTCATTACTCACTTGTCAGCGCTTATCTTGCTTATCGATTATAAAGTAATAGAGACACACTAAGAGAGAAGTGGTCCTTTCTCAAGCGACGGGACGGATAAAGGGTAGATTCACTTACTCCCGCGAACTTTGCAACCGACAGCATAACATAATTTACGTTCCGCAGTCATTACAGCCAACTACGGGTGTGTAGTCACTTTTCCGCTTTAGTTCGTTCACATTTTTGAATGCACGTCAGCGCCGCTAAGCCGCTGAGGTATTGGTGGGCGCTGTTTCTGGTGTTTTTGAGAAGTTTGTTGTCTACGCGGCAATTGTCTGTAGCAGTGAGCGATATGTGGCGACGTGTAGAACGAAAATTGTGCACACACCACACAGTATCAATTAGTGATATTAAAAGGGGTCGATCGAGGCTTAGGAAGTAGTTTCCCACCTTCTTTGTGAAATCGCTCAAATCCGACGTTGTGCATGACTTTGAAACCAGTGACTTTACAATATCTAATTCAGCAGTGCTGGTGTACCATGCAACGAGCTTTACATACTGACAGCATTATTACTTCCTGTATTTGGAAAACTTGATATCGTCCTAGGAGGGAGTCAGGACACTCTGTATTATTCATTATAAACTAGCTTAAGCGCTCGCTGATTCGCTCGTTTAGAATCTATGGTCTGCAGAGATTTTGTTGTTGTTATTTAATGGAGTTTTTATGTTATACACAAATTACAACAGACTGTAATGTTTTCAGTCTAATTAAGGTTATATAAGCTTGCTCTTTTCCGAATGTTCTTCTGACCAGAAAGCGATTCTACTAGCTGGAGTTCAAAGTTTTTGATAATAATGCCTTTTGCGTTCTTGTGCAGATAGATCCACAGTAACTTTCATCCCGTAACAAACATTTCTTTATATCTAACCGAGAAGAGAAATACCAATTTTAATAAATTTAACTTCAAAAATTTTTAATGTAACGATATATTTTCTTGTAAATTTTTATAACCTATTACTCTCCCTAAAGAGTTGAATTTCCAGAAACACTCAAAAGTACTTTTTTTATTTCTAACCGAGAACTCAAATACCAGTTTTCATAGATATAGCCTTAAAAATCCTTTAGCAGTTCTTTGGTAGTTATTTATTTTCTAGAAAGTTTTCACCCACTGTTTTACCCTCTTAGTGGTTGAATTTCCAAAAATGCTGCAACACATATTTTTTATTGGCTGACTGAGAAACCGAATACCAGTTTTCGTAGTTCTAGTTTCAAAATTCTCTTAATAGAGACATGCTTTCAAAATGTCTTTCATCCACTATTTCACCCCCTTAGCAGTAGAACTTCGGACAATCCCTTCTTAAACGATGCCTACATATAAGATCCACGCCCTGATCTCAGAAAATAAAAAAATACATGTTGCAGTATTTTGGAAATTCAACCACTAAGAGGTTAAAATAGTGGGTGAAAACTTTCTTGAAAATAAATAACGACCAAAGAACTACTAAACGATTTTTAAGGCTATGTCTACGGAAACTGGTACTTGAGTTCTCGGTTAGAAATAAAAAAAAGTACTTTTTGAGTGTTTCTGGAAATTCATCTCTTTTAGGGAGAGCAAAAGGTGATAAAAATTTACAATAAAATATTTCCTTACATTAAAAAGTTTTAAAGGTAAATTTATTAAAATTGTCAGACGCATTATGGAAATCTGGGAGTAAGGAATCTGCGCGTTGCTCATCGTTGATGGCTCGCAGGCAAACTGAATTTCGCTTTCTGTGCTAGTGTTGATTTATGGACAGAATATTTTCTCTCTCTCGATAATTTATTATATTTGAACTTAGAATGTGCTCAAAAATTCTGCAGCAAACCAACGTTACAGAAATTGATCTGCCATTTCGCCGTCCGTTCTTTTCTTGTCTCTTTCCTGTCTCTTGGAACTTCCCACTGGGCTAAGTGTGGGGCCAATGTCGAAAAGTTCTCTCTGTAAAAGAAAAAAAATGACGTGGGGTATCGTCAGAAAATCGCTGTGCCATACCACAGTTGGCAACACCCATCGATACCGCAGACATTAGTGTTGTCTCGCTGTAGTTCGCAACGGTGATAGGAGAGACAGAAGAAGACGTGCCCTCTGTCTCAGTACAGGAGAGCTCCCGCACGGAGGTTAATTCAGAGCGGAGCATGGGAGCTATCTGTCCCAGTTCGCGACCTCAGCTGAAGCGATCGACATCATAGAGTAGGACCAGCGTTAGTCGAATCTCAGATGGAAATGCACTTTTGTAAATGTTTCACGCTGTACTTTAAGAGAACGGTTTGCTAATTAGTGCATCCAGTGGTGCTTTAATGGTGTGTAATACTTGTAAATTATTAAGCAATCCGTTGGCAAAGCGTTGTATCAAGTTAAGAAAATCTTTTTGTTCATTCATTTAATAAAGTGAACTAATACGTTGGAGTTAAGATGAGCCATCTCCTAGAGCACCCAAAGAACCCACAGTTATGGCCGGAAAATTGTAGTTTCGTCTGGTCTCAACAATTTGGACTCCTTCTAGACATGGCGATTTACTTGTTTTCGATTCTTTCACCTGGTTTTCAACCATAGGGATGCTTATGTTTATGTTCTCCGTACGAGAGACAGCAAGATTGTCAAACGATAGTAAGTCTGTACGATAGCTTGCGTGAATGATTTTTATACGCGAAATTTCATACTTTGGCTTTCCTTCTGTTGTCTTATGTTACTATTCCCTATTACCGTGGGTGGGGACCTTGCCAGCTGGTACCATCTACTGTCCTCGGCGAGAGACTAAACGAGTGTGATCAGTGGGAATGTACCAGAAGCAGGGTCAGTGAGGAGCAAACGGCGGTGGGGGTCCACTGGAGGCGGCTCAGTGGCTTCGGATGGGTGGGCTGGCCCCCCTCCAGCACGTGCAAGGTCAGTGCAGCCCACAGTGCGCCGTGTAGTGTGGCGTCACTGCAGCCCCGTCACGTCGTGGCGCTCAGATGGTAATTACGATAGGCCGGGGGCTGTGGGCACCCATCGGCGGCAGGTAGCGTCCCTCCTCTCTCCCGGCCTTCGGTAAAAAATAACCGCCACCAGCTATGGGCCCACTTCTCTATCAAGGCATGGCCCCGGCTTGGACCTAGTACCAAAGTAGCACGTTTATATGCGACACATTCGGAAATTTCTACCATTAAGAATATTTTGTGATTTACCAAAGGCTTTTAATTGTGTGGACAGTGATGTCCTAATGCAAAAGTTCATCTCGTAATGTATATCAGTTCCCCATCAATCACCCAACGATAAATACGCAGAATTTGCAGCAATCAGAAATGCTGTACCACAAGGCACGATTTTAGGTCCTATGTTATTTCTGTTGTACACAAATGTTACTCCATTTGTAGTTTCAGAAGACGTAAATATTTTACTTCTTGCAGATGGCAAAAGTACTTTCTTTTCTTTTTTTGAATCGTCGGACTGGTTTGGTGTGTCTCGCTATGAATTCCTTTCTTGTGCCAACCTCTTCACCTCACAGTAACAGTTGCGCCATACTTCCTCAATGATTTGTTGCGTATGTTCCAATCTATGCCTTCTCCTACGGTTTTCACCCTCTACAGCCTCATCTAGTACCATGGAAGTTATTCCCTGAGCTCTTAACAAACCTACTATCTCCCTGTCACTAACTCGTGGCAAAGTTTTCAGTTATGTTCCTCGTTTGGCGGTTCTCCAGAGAACATCCACATTCTACAGTCACCAATCCACCTAATTTTCAGCATCATTGCCAATCAAAAGCGATGTTTGAAATTTGGAACACTGCATTTGTCAACCACCAAACCTTATTCCAAATAACAAAGCAGATGGAAAGATAATGACAGAAACACTTCACGGAATTCCAGTTAAAGCCGGATTATACGGAATACATTCAGCTCAGCAGTGGAAAATATATACAAGCCAACACGGAAACATCAAAAGAGTTGACAAGTTTAAGTATTTGCGAGAATGGATACAATGAAATGGATGAGATAACACCAAAAGTAAAGGTCGAAGAAATTTGAATTATTATACAAACTCACCCAAAACCGACGAAATAAATGATAAGTATTGTTCCAGGAAAACATTAAACCATATGCAATGATAATTTAACCGGAAGCGCTCTATGGATCTCAAAGCATAACACTGAAGGAAAGAGGTGAACAGAAAGGTGTGGAAAAGAATGAAAGAAAAAAACTCAGAGAAATTTTAGGACTACAAAAGAACAAAGATAGCAACTGGACGAAGAGGAGAAATGAAGAGTTATATATAAACATAGAAACAATCACAGTCAAATTAAGGAAGAGGTGATTAAAGTTTTACGGTCATATAGTTTCAGTTCAAAATAAAAAGATGACTCCACAGATGGCTGAAGGAGATAAGAAGGGGATTGAGCAAACTTATAAAATACACTATGCAGGGCAGAGAAAATATCGGGCTACTGATCAATAGCGCAAAATTTCCTTTCCAGCAACAAAAATTACAATTTAGGAGAGTGATGTAAAACGAATAGAGAGCGAAAAGAAGCTCTGGAAAAATAAGAAGAGAATGATCGTACCACAGTCTTAGGTTCTAAGCAGTCTGGAATTCGCCAGATTTTGTAATAAATAAGTACTTATTTTAACCAAACGATATGGTGGAAATATCTTTCTGTGAAGGACTGCGGATGAAGGGATAAACCGGTGACTGCCATAAAGGTGGTGACTGCATTTGTGGCCCCTTTGAGGCACGCTTGTGTAACACCTGCCGGTACCTGCGTGAGTGTAAACACTCCCTAAAAGCCGGCGCCTAGAAGGCAGGCCCGCAGCGGAGGCATCACGGCTCGCGCTGACTCGGCACTCCCATTGTCGGGAGGGCGGGCTGTCGCTTTTAATCTCCGGAGAGAGCTCCAGTCGCTCCAGCCGCCGCGTGTCCCCGTGCGGACGTTCCAGGAAGCCTGGAGGCCTGGCGACACCTCCAGTGACAGCAGAGTTTTTTGTGGCGGGTCTTTTCCCCCCGGCTGGCAGCAGCCGCCGCCGCCGCCTTTGAACATCGCCGGCGATTATCGCCCTCGTCAGCCGCCGGCCACCGCCACTGCACTGGAGGCCCGACGCTCGTACTCTGCATCCAGGTCCGTGGCGCACCTGCAGGATTTCTCAGTCTGGGCTGTTACTAAAACGTTCCTTTTCTTCCACGTGGGTGAGAACCAGTCTGCAATGCACTTGAGGCGGACGATGAGCGGCGGTTGTGAGTCTTCTCGGCTACGCTAGGGTAAAGAAATAATTATTTATTAATAAACAGCCACTCCTCTAGCTAATGTGTTCTTTATGGTAGTCGACGGCTCGTTTCGGCTTTTATATTTAAACAGTCCTGTAATGTATCCGAAAATCGTGCTGTGTTGAAGCAACTGGGGAATGGCTTTAACAGGTAAGTCAAAACTGGGACTGTACTACAATAAAGAAGAAGTTAGCAAATGGAGCAGCTATTCATTACTACAGTATACATCTGCGGACTAACAGCATTCTCTAAACATGGAGAAACAAATAATTATTTGAATAACTCCTTCCAAATTAATGATATAAGTGCAGACCAGACGTGGCTTCAATTCAGAAAAATAGCATCGGCAGCAATTGAGATATTTATACCAAATAAATTAACAAACGACGGAGCTTATCCTCCTTGGAACACAAAACGGGCCAGAACGCTGTTGCAGAAATAACGAAACAAACACGCCAAATTTAAACAGGCCGAAAATCCTGAAGAATGGCGATCTTTTACAGAAGCTCGAAATTTAGCGCGGGCTTCAATGCGAGATGCTTGTAACACCTTCCACAACGAATCTTCATCTCGAAACCTGGCAGAAAATCAAAAGAGATTCTGGTCATACATAAAGTATGTTAGCGGCAAGAAACAAGACCAAGACTATGCTCCATCACTAATGATGTAGTGCTCGAGGGAATTTACCCCCTACTCTTCCTTCCTTTCCTCCTTCCTGTTCACCTATCCCGCTGATTTGAATAATTTTTCAAATAGCGTCAAAGCAATTTTTTGTTACGGAGCTAATTAAGATAATACATCTTCAGTATAGCATCTGTAATTATTTTGGTAAATAAAGTGGGTATCCTCCACCTGTGAAATTGTAAATAAACTATATTATTTCCCTGAAAAGGTCTGTTTTCGATTACAGTTAATTAATCCTATTCACCCCTTACAAAACACCTATATATGAAATATCTGATTTCTTCCCATCATTACGATTAATACCAGAAAAAATAACACAGTGACTACATTATCTGACAGAAATATGAGAAACACCCAGAAGACATTATCGAGTGTCTTGTGGCTTCGTACGCGTACTCACTACAGGTGGGTATGTAAATTATTACAGTTGTAATTCTCTGGACGCGTTGAATGGCCAGCAGATTGCAGTGGCGTTTTTCGTGTTTAATGTTGTTGCCAGAACTAGTAGGATTAATAAGGGGAGTGAACAGTGTGCGATTTTGAATGAGCATGTCAACGATACGGAAATGCTGGGTACCCATGCGAGACAGCGTTATTAGTACTTGACAGGCTTTGAAAGGAGCTGCATTGGGAGTCTCAATTTGAACGTCTTGCAGAATTGTCCAGGAGTTAGGTTTATGGGGCATTCAGGTATGACAGTGGTCCGATGTTGGACGTCAAGTTTCCAGGAGATCACGTCTGACAACCACAAGGGAGATTTTGATTGTCCACACTAGTGACTGGAGGTCTGGGGGACTATGGCCGTTTACTATTGTAAGAAAATGAAACACCTACAGCCGTTCTTATGGTTCAAATGGCTCTAAGCACTATGGGACTTAAGATCTGAGGTCATCAGTCCTCTAGACTTAGAGCTACTTAAACCTTACTAACCTAAGGTCACCACACATACATGCCCTGCGACCGTAGCAGCAGCGCGATTCCGGATTGAAGCGCCTAGAACCGCTCGGCCACAGCGGCTGGCAGCCGTCCTTGTGATGTCATTTATTGTAAGGCTACCAGTTTCGGCGCTTCAGTGCACCATCTTCAGGCCTTAGCTGATGCTGAATGGATTACCACTATCCCTATACACGATGCATCAGTGGCCAACATAAATGGTTTACGCACGCTATGTGTAACTTGATGTTGTCTCTCTAACCATAAACTGTCAACATGTTGACGGTTGTCGGTTGGAGAGAGAATATCACAATTACAGGTAGTCTGCGTAAACCAGATATGTTGGGCACTGATGCGTCATGTATACGGATTGTGTCAACCGCTTTAGCGTCAGCTGAGGTCTGAAGAAGGTGCACTGAAGCGCCGAAACTGGTAGCCTTACAATAAATGACATCACAAGGACGGCTGTAGGTGTTTCATTTTCTTACCACAAGGTATGTCCGTCGTCTAGTGCACCAAGCATATCGGAACCCTTGAACATCCTGCGCCTGCCATCTGCGAACAAGTGACTGACTCCCTGAAGCATTTCTTGTCTTCCCGCACCATTGCTCGGAGACTAACAGCATACGGATGTCGGCATTACCGTACCATTTGGAGGCTGTATTTGACATTACAACAAAAACGGCTGCGTTTGGAGGTGTGCCTTGACCGGAAAACATGGACTGCTGGTGAGTGGTGTTGCATTATGTTGCGCGGTGACTCGTCGTTGTGCACTAATCCGGATGACCACAGATACGCTGTTGAGCTGGGGATAGGTCCCATTCTTCCAATGTTTTCGAGAAGCATGAGAAGCATCTCTCATGTGGCAGGATTGTGGTGCCATTTTTCAACAGAACAATGCTCGCCCACACATGCACGTGTCTCTGTGAACTCTCGGCATGATGATAAGATACTCCCGTGGCCAGCAAGATCTCCCAATCAGGAGCTGAACAATCTACATTGTCCGCTGACTCTGTGCGTAAGTCATTTGGGGTTTTCGGCCATCTATGTGGAGCCAGAGGATGGCTCGCGTACTGTCATACTGTGCATCCGGAATACCTAAACGTAGACAGACGTCTACTGGATATGACTTGCTGCAGATCGTTGCCATCTGAAACAAAATACTGAGATACCTGTGACCAGCAACTGAAGTGCGTCACACAAGACCTAGCAGGAAAGGTCCCCTCAACGATCCTAAAATCAAATGTCTCACGATAGGAGGATGGGACTATCGTTCTGCAAAAGTTTGGTGTGTGTGTGTGTGTGTGTGTGTCCATTCACGTGACTGGCCAGCTCACATTCTTTGTGTAACCAATCGGACAGTGAAATTTAAAACTTTGCAGGTGAACTAAATGTTTGAAGAGATTTGCGGATTGTAGCCACTCGTTGTAAACTTCACTCCACAATATTTCGACTGGATGACTGCCAGCAATCCGCAGGTGAGGCATCGAAGACTGAGAATGAATAATGTCTTCGTTTTCCACATCAACCCTTCCAAGACCTAGGCAAGACCTTTCTGTCTCCACGATGTTTACCTCACCATTTATGGTCATCCTATCCGCCTCTCTCCTTCCCTGAAATACCTTGACCTCACCCTCAACCGTCGCCTCATCTGAACTCCCCATCTCCTTATGATCCAACGCAAAGTCCACTCGCCTCCTGAAACTCCTGTCTAGCAAACATGGAGACTGCATCCTTCCACCACCCTTCACACCTACAAATCCTTGATCCACCCCATCCTTTGTTATGCCAGTGTCCCTTGGATTTCCGCCCCTCCCAGATTCTGTAAGGCCCTCCAAATCCTTGAACGACGCCACGCACTCCACTTATCCTTCCATATTCGCCTCCCGTCCCCCACGAGGATTTTCTATGACCCCATCCGTTTGCCAAATCTTCTCCTTTTCCTCGAACATATCTCCACCGTCTGCTGACTCGATGCCCCCCCCCCCCCCCCCACCCACGGTGTTTTCTATCCTCTCTACCCCCAGCCCATTGCCGCACATTTACTGTTGTGTTCCTCCCTCTCTATATCTTCATACCCTCCACCTCCTTTCCCAACATAACTTATATCACATACCTCTACTGGATGATGAGCTGCACCCTGATCTCTACTCCTACCAGCTCTAACCCTACCTTCCCGATTCTGCTCCTAAGGGTCTCTCCTCCTCTTCTCTTCCCCTGAGGGCTTTTCCTCCCTCATATATACCTTCCTCCATTTCCTGTGGCCCCCTTCTTTGTCCCTGCGCTACCTTCTGACTTTCCTTCCCTCTCCATCTGCCGGCTGGGGTTGCCGAGCGGTTCTAGGCGCTACAGTCTGCAACCGCGCGACCTCTATGGTCGCAGGTTCGAATTCTGCCTCGCGCCTGGATGTGTGTGATGTCCTCAGGTTAGTAAGGTTTAGGTAGTTCTAAGTTCTAGGGGACTGATGACCTCAGAAGTTAAGTCCCATAGTGCTTAGAGCCATTTGAAACTCTCCATCTTCCTCTACGTCCGTCTCCTGCCCCTTGGTGCGCCCCTGACCTCCCTTTTTCTTTTCATCCCACCCCCTCCAGGCCCCCTACCCCTCGGCACTTTCCTCTCCGCTCCTTTTCCTTCCTCTCATGCCTCCTCTCCCTCGGCAAGTCCCACCCACTAATTTTTATTCTTCATGTGTGCTCCATCACTTACAGTGATATTTTAAATGTCTCTCGTTCTGGAGTGTTTTTATACGGTAGCCAACTTTTAAATTGTGCAAATGAGTCCAGTGTATTTTATGTTCTCCACGAATCACCAACTGTGTTCTTTTGACTTTATGTCTACTTTTTTAACTCAATCACAATGAATGTCCCCATCTCTGTGTATATTTTAACCCCCATTGTCTCCACTTACTATATTTTTATGTCGCCCTATTTTCGCCCTTTTTAACATACTAGCCGGCCGCGGTGGTCTCGCGGTTCTAGGCACGCAGTCTGGAACCGTGCGACTGCTACGGCCGCAGGTTCGAATCCTGCCTCGGGCATGGATGTGTGTGATGTCCTTAGGTTAGTTAGGTTTAAGTAGTTCTAAGTTCTAAGGGACTGATGACCACAGCAGTTGAGTCCCATAGTGCTCAGAGCCATTTGAACCATTAACATACAATTTCCTCTTTTTATTCAACTGTAGTGTCACTCGGCTGAAGAGCGGCGGATTGTGCCGCTGCCAGCCCTACCCTGACCAAACGGGGCAGGGGAATCACAATAAAGAAAAAAAAGTTTTTGTCAGTCTTCAACGGGTCACCTCAAGATGAGTGGCAGATGTCCAGTCGAAATGATGCGGAGTGAAGTTTACGACGACCGTCTACAATTCAGAAATCTTTTTGAACGCCAATTGAACTTCTTAACAGCATATTTCGTAGCTGTTGTGTTACGCTTCAGTTTCCACTTTAAAAGTCAAGCACACTGGGTAAGAAAATCTCTTTTTTAAAGTGTTCGAGTTTTATTTAGTCTCTCTGATAAATATGTACAATCGCTGCAGGCAGTTGTATCGCCATTTTCTCAAATGTCTTGAGCTAGCGGCCCTATTGTGTGTCTGTTCAAACGTTCAAATGTGTGTGAAATCTAATTGGACTCAACTGCTAAGGTCATCAAAATGGTTCAAATGGCTCTGAGCACTATGGGAGTTAACATCTGAGGTCATCAGTCCCCTAGAACTTAGGGCTACTTAAACCTAACTAACCTAAGGACATCACACACATCCATGCCCGAGGCAGGATTCGAACCTGCGACCATAGCGGTCGCGCGGTTCCGGACTGAAGCGCCTAGAACCGCTCCGCCACTGCGGCCGGCGCTAAGGTCATCAGTCCATAAGCTTACACACTACTTAACCTAAATTATCCTAAGGACAAACACACACAGCCATGCCCGAGGGAGGACTCGAACCTCCGCCGGGACCAGCCGCACAGCGTGTGTCTGTGTCTTTGTGTAAAAAGGACTTATGAGTGGGGAGCTGCGGACCCACAACTACAATGGCCTATCGGTAGCTGTCTGCAGCTTCGTCATCGAGCGGGTTGTCTCCGTTTGGAGAGGTAGAAAAGGTCCAACCATCCCTTCACCCAGCCTTCTGCGAGGTAGCTGAGCGTGTCCTATGGCCGACACTTTTAGAACCACTGGCTGTCTGCGGACAGAAGGGCAGACTTATGCAGATGGGGGGAGAGAGGCGCCCGCAGCTGCGGTGGCCACAGACCTCTCGAGACGAGCGGACGGGAGGCGGACGGCCTGGCGTCTGCGGAGGAACGCCGCCCGCTCCTCGCCTCGCCTCGGGCGGGCCCAGGAATGTGGCCGGCGCGGCGAGCTCAGATCTTGTCGGAGTGTCGGTTGGTCGGCCAAGGCTGCGAGCGTCACGATCTGCGGCATCGACCTCGCCGCAGCCGCCGCGGCCTCAGCCACAGCAATTACGGGCCATCTCGGGCTCCGAGCTGTGCTGCGCCGTGCGTGGCTGCCGCCTGCAGACCGCGCCATGTCGTCAACAGAGCGCGCGGCGCGCCACGCCTCAACTCTGGACGCGGTTCGTCTCTCCCCGCGCAAGTAGTTCACCACTTCGACCTCTGCATCTCCGTTTCTTTATTTGCTTTTCAAAAGGCAGTCTTTTCAGACATTAAAATAATATACTATCTAATTTGAATACAGAAGGTTCTACGCTACTGGCGATTAAAAATTGCTACACCACGAAGTGCTACAGACGCGAAATTTAACCGACAGGAAGACGACAACGTGATATGCAAATGATGTATTCACACAAGGTTGGCGCCGGTGGCGACACCTACAACGTGCTGACATGAGGAAAGTTTCCAAACGTTTTCTCATACACAAACAGCAGTTGACCGGCATTGCCTGATGAAACATTGTTGTGACGCCTCGTGTAAGGAGGAGAAATCCGTACCATCACGTTTCCGACTTTGATAAAGGTCGGATTGTAGCCTATCGCGATAGCGGTTTATCGTATCGCGACATTGCTGCTCGCGTTGGTCGAGATTCAATGACTGTTAGCAGAATATGGAATCGGTGGGTCCATGAGGGTAATACGGAAAGCCGTGCAGGATCCCAACGGCCTCGTATCACTAGCAGTCGAGATGACAGCCATCTTATCCCCATGGCTGTAACGGATCGTGCAGCCACGTCTCGATCCCTGAGTCAACAGATGGGGACGTTTGCAAGATAACGACCATCTGCACGAACAGTTCGATGACGTTTGCAGCAGCATGGACTATCAGCTCGGAGACCATGGCTGCGGTTACCCTTGGCGCTGCATCACAGACAGGAGCGCCTGCGATGGAGTACTCAAAGACGAACCTGGGTGCACGAATGGCAAAACGTCATTTTTTCGGATGAATCCCGGTTCTGTTTACAGCATCATGATGGTCGTATCCGTGTTTGGTGACATCGCGGTGGACGCACATTGGAAGCGTGTATTCGTCATCGCCATACTGGCGTATCACTCGGCGTGATGGTATAGGGTCACATGTCTCGGTCACCTCTTGTTCGCTTTGACGGCACTTTGAACAGTGGACGTTACATTTCAGATGTGTTACGACCCGTGGCTCTACCCTTCATTCGATCCCTGCGAAACCCTACATTTTAGCAGGATAATGCACGACCGCATGTTGCAGGTCCTGTACGGGCCTTTCTGGATGCAGTAAATGTTCAACTGCTGCCCTGGCCAGACACTCTCCAGATGTCTCACCAATTGAAAACGTCTGGTCAATGGCGGCCGAGCAACTGGCTCGTCACAATGCGCCAGTCACTACTCTTGATGAACTGTGGTATCGTGTTGTAGCTGTATGGGCAGCTGTACCTGTACACCCCATCCAAGCTCTGTTTGACTCAATGCCCAGGCGTATCAAGGCCGTTATTACGGACAGAGGTGGTTGTTCTGGGTACTGATTTCACAGGATCTATGCACCCAAATTGCATGAAAACGTAATTTCATGTCAGTTCTAGTATAATATATCTGTCCAAGGAACACCCATTTATCATCTGCATTTCTTCTTGGTGTAGCAATTTTAATGGCTAGTAGTGTATATACACTGTATGACCAAATGTATCCGAGCACTTATTGACGGGTATTGATTTGGTGTGTGTGTGCATCCTTCTGCTTGAACTCTGCTGGGGACATTTTCGATTAGGTGTCTTAAAGTCTGTGGAGAAATAGCTGCCCATTCTTCCTCAAGAGCCGAAACCAGAGAAGTTAGAGGACGCTGTAGTGTGGAGCGAATTCAACGTTATAACTCATCCCAAAGTCGTTCGACTGCGTTCAAGAGGGGAGTCTAGGATGACAAATCCATTTCATGGCTGTTATTATACACAAACCACTGCCTCACAGAAGCTGCTTTGTAACAGAATGCCCGTCAGGATGATACAAAGAAATATCGTATCCGAACTGCTCACCTACTGTACGCTGAACACAACGCTGTAAAAAGTGTTCGTATCCCTCTGCATTTCCATTTTCTAAACCACAATAGGGGCACCACATCCCAACCATTAAAAACATCCCCATGCTGTAACACGGCCTAGTCCATACTTAATTTTTAGGTCTACACATGACAGCAAAATGACACTGATTCACGCAACCAAAGTTAAACAGAAGGCAAATGAAGTGCTGTGCACTGGAAGTATCGAAACGACAAAAAACTTAAGGTAACAGCTCATTGCATACTGCAAGTGATCTCCCCAAAAAATTCCCAAGACATTCGCCAAATGTAAACACTCCATCAGATTGGCTCAGCGTGTAGCGTGTTGAAGCTGCATGGGCAGCTGTACCTGTACACCCCATTCAAGCTCCGTTTGACTCAATGCCCGGGCTTATCAAGGCCGTTATTAAGGCAAAGCGCAAATCACTCGTTGGCAGTCTCCACACTGCAGTGAGGTTGCTCTTTACACCACCTGAAGTTTCGCCTAACACTAACTGGAGAAACATGTGACTCATCAGGGGCAGTTCGAACATTCTACCCCACTGTTTTAACTCGCTTCACACAGTTACTGTGCTATTCTGCAGGACAGTATGCTAGCCCAGTGTGGTACAATTCAGTACATGCAAAGCAGGTTGATGTAGCCTTAAATGACAGCTGCAGGACTGTTACAGGCTGCCTAAGGCCAACCCCCATGGACGAAGTTCAATCCACTCTCTGGACATCAACCTGCCAAGCGAAGACTGAAGTCCAGGAAGAGTTTCCTAACAACTTCACAGCCCTTAGAAGGATCAGCTGCGGCTACCCGACTCACTAAGTGGAAATAAAGATGCCAACACCTGTCAAACTGTATGACACCACAAAAATCCCTGCCACCTGGACACATGGAGAAGTGGGTCATCTGGAAGTCCTTGAACACACTACGGACCGAAGTCGCAAAGTCGAGGGACAATCTCCTTAAATGGAATTTCCAACTGCCAAATGCCAACACAACAGCGTGCGAATGAGGTGAATTGCAGATAGCCCAGCATTTCTGCAAATGTAACTTATGCTCAACCAGCTGTAGCATGAATGACTTAACGTCTGCAACACCCAATGCTATCAAAGTTGCCCAATTCTGGGTGAATACTGTATAATTTTCTTTGTATGTATCGTATATGTGTTCTTTTTAGTGTACCTGTGACACGAATAAAGAAAGGAAGATTGTGCTAGCTGGACTGTTGGTAGCACTTTGTAACTCATGACCGGCTCTTTTCACAGATTTTTTGCGATTTCTTATAACGACCCTCCGCAACGTTCGACGGCCCCTGTCAATCAGTAAAGGCGGTATGTCTTGGTCTTGATTTATCAGTGTTGTTCCTTCTCGTTTCCACGTCACAACGACGTCACCAGCAGTCGACTGTGCAGCTTTAGAAGGGTTAAAATGTCCCTGACGATTCTGTTACTGATGCGACAGCTAACGACTGGTCCACGTTCGAAGTCATTCACTCTGATGACCGACCCATTCTGCAGTTACTGCGTCTCAACTGACAACACAACACTTACCGCTCCTTTTATACTGGTGGGCCTGTCTTTTGCGACAGATGGTGGTAAATTCGCATTACATCAGTGCATGCGAATGCCTCTGATAGTATGGTGCTTATGGGTGTAACATTTCTGGCCCTGGAATCCGTAAGCTTTATTCTCAACACTTCACATCTCAGTTGACTAAATATGCAATACCTGACAAATGATGTCATAAAGTGGAGTGAGGTCCTAGCAGCTGATGGTACTACAAGCACATGTATCCTGAGATATTGCGTCGATAATACTTATACTACTATAATCTGACTGACTGCTGTGGTAAAACATGGAAGGGGTAGTTAGTTAGTTACGTGTTCCATTGGTCAATACCACGGGAAACCGTTATGATGTGGAACGTGTCAAATGCACAAGAAACGCGCACAGGATACAAGCTTTTTCTTTTCTTTTTTTGTTTACATTATAGTGTTGTACCTAAATATTTCTATTATCTATCCCATTCCCTTAAATGGCACAAAATGCATATGCTATATCTCCAGATTTATTTACTCATATTCAAGAATTCATCTATGGTACAGAAGGAGTTGTCAAGGAGGTATGATTTCAATTTGTTTTTGTAACCGTTACTGCTGTCTGTCAGACATTTTATTTCATCTGGTAATTTATCAAAAAGTTTTGTAGCAGCATATTTTACCCCATTCTGTGCCAAAGATAGGTTAAGTAAAGGATAGTGTAGGTCTTTCTTTTTTCTGGTATTGTAATCGTGAATGTCGCTGTTGATTTTAAACTGGTGCATGTTGTTGAGAAAAACTTCATTACTGAGTAACTGTACTGTGAAGCAGTTGTAAGAACTCCTAAACTTTTAAACAGATGCCTGGAAGATGTGTGACTATGAACCCTACACATTGTTCTAACTACTTTCTTTTGAGCAGTGAATACCTAATGCGTAAGTGTTGAGTTGCCACTGAATATTATTCCGTATGACATCAGAGTGTGGAAGCATGCAAAGTATGTTAGCTTACTAATTTCTATATCCTCAAAATTGGCAATTACTGTGATTGCAAAAGTTGCTGAACCTAGTCGCAGTAGGAGATCCAAAATTGAATTTTCCAATTAAGATTCTCATCTATACGTACACCCAAAAACATAGCTGACTTCTTTTAATGTGTTATATTTATTGAAGGAATTATACTTTTTGCAGGAGACACTTTAATGTACTGTGTTTTTTCAAAGTTAAGATCAAGCCCATTCGCAGATATCGAATTAATAACTTTTCCAAAGACCTTATTTGTATCATTTTCTAAAGGACTTTCTTTTACTGGATTAATAATTATGCTTGCATCATCTGCACACAGTGTTAGTTCAGCATCTTGTTTCACATAAGAAGGGAGGTCATTGACATATATCAGGAACAGGAGGGGACCCATGATCGAACCTTGTGGAACACCTAATGTAATTTCACACCAGTTAGATGAAGTGGCAAACTCCTTTGAATCACTTGAAGCATATAAAGAGACTTTTGCTTCCTGTTCTGTAGATGTAACTTTAACCACTCATATGGTGTACCATTTATACCATAGAATTGTAATTTCTCTAACATCATGTCATGGTTCACACAATGGTTGTTTACATCTTTAGGCGAATTTAGTGATATCTCTGAACAGTTAAACGGACTGTGTCTGTGATACAATACCCACTGTCAACGTCTATCTTCATGAGTTCTGGGAACCGGGGTGACGCAAAACTTTTTTTGATGTGTGTATTTAAAGAAACTTACTTTTTCAGAGGTTGTAGTAGTACTCCATCGGTTTCTTTCTCTTGTTTATTGTTTGTGTCTTACATTTTCTCGCGTTTAAAGAGTATTGTCATCTATGGAGATAGTAACTGTTCTTTCGGGAACGCTCAGCTACGTCGCAGAAGGCTGGGTGATGGGATGGTTGGACCTTTTCTACCTCTCCAAACGGAGACAACCCGCTCGATGACCGCGCAGCATCTCTAGAATAAATGATAATTATTTGAAACCTTCAGCTGCCGACAGGTGTCGTTGATATACTTCAATTGGGACAGCTGAAAATGTGTGCCCCGACCGAGACTCGAACCCGGGATCTCTTGCCATTGAAGCAATTCCATTTGTACGTGAGGGGGAATTTAAAGCAGACTGGGGCGGCAGTGAGTATTTGGATCGAGCAGGGAGGCGTGGCAGGATAATCCGTGCTGTTGTGTGAACCGCTTTACCAATGTGCCTTAGTGCCTAACGCACCTGCCTAATAAGCAGGAGTCCCGGGTTCGATTTTCACTCGCCGCTTCAGTCTATATACATAAAATTACTACAGTTTGATTGAAACAAGCCATTTGTAAAAGACCACCAGCTCGAAAGAATAGCACCACTACATATTTTTTGTGAAGCATCTGTCAACGCGGAATGAACAAATCACGCGCATGAGGAAAATCATCCATTACATGGGCACATTTACTAGTCTCTACATCTACATCTACATCTACATCCACACTCCGCAAGCTACCTGACAGTGTGTGGCGTAGGGTACTTTGAGTAGCTCTATCGGCTCTCCCTTCTATTCCAGTCTAGTATTGTTCGTGGAAAGAAAGAGTGTCAGTATGCCTCCTCTAATCTCTCTGATTTTATCCTCATGGTCTCTTCGCGAGATATACGTAGGAGGGAGCAATATACTGCTTAACTCCTCGGTGAAGATATGTTCTCGAAACTTCAACAAAACCCCGTACCGAGCTACTGAGCGTCTCTCCTGCAGAGTCTTCCACCGGAGTTTATCTGTCATCTCCGTAACGGTTTCGCGATTACTAAATGATCCTGTAACGAAGCGCGCTGCTCTCCGTTGGATCTTCTCTACCTCTTCGTCAACCCTATTTGGTACGGATCCCACGCTGGTGAAAAATATTCAAGCAGTGGGCGAACAAGTGTACTGTAACCTACTTCCTTTGTTTCGGATTGCATTTCCATAGGATTCTTCCAATGAATCTCAGTCTGGCATCTGCTTTACCGACGATCAACTTTATATGATCATTCCATTTTAAATCACTCTTAATGCCTACTCCTAGATAATTTATGGAATTAACTGCTTCCAGTTGCTGACCTGCTGTATTGTAGCTAGATGATAAAGGATCTTTCTTTCTATGTATTCGCAGCACATTACACTTGTCTACATTGAGATTCAATCGCCATTTCCTGCACCACGCGTCAATTCGTTGCAGATCCTCGTGCTTTTCAGTGCAATTTTCCGTTGTGACAACCTCTCGATATACTACAGCATCATACGCAAAAAGCCTCAGTGAACTTCCCATGTTATCCACGAGGTCATTTATGTATATTGTGAATAGAAACGGTCCTACGACACTCCCCTGCGGCACTCGTGAAATCACTCTTACTTCTGAAGACTTCTCTCCACTGAGAATGCCATGCTGCGTTCTGTTATCTAGGAACTTTTCAATGCAATCACACAATTGGCCTGACAGTCCATATGCTCTTACTTTGTTCATTAAACGACTGTGGGGAACTGTATCAAACACGACATCTACCTGGGAACCCGTGTATATGGCCCTCTGAGTCTGGTGAACGAATAGCGCGAGCTGGGTTTCACACGATCTTTTCGAAACCCATGCTGATTGCTACAGAGTAGATGTCTAGTCTCCAGAAAAGTCATTATATTCGAATATAATACGTGTTCCTAAATTCTACAACTGATAGACGTTAGAGATATAGGTCTATAGTTCTGCACATCTGTTCAACGTCCTTTCTCAAAACGGGGATGACCTGTGCCCTTTCGCGATCTTTTGGAACGCTACGCTCTTCTAGAGGCCTCCGGTACACCGCTGCAAGAAAGGGGGGAAGTTCCTTCGCGTACTCTGTGTAAAATCGAACTGATATCCCATCAAGTCCAGCGGCTTTTCCTCTTTTGAGCGATTTTAACTGACTGAGGTCCAGAAGTCAAGGGTTGACTATTGTCGACCAGCGATGTTTAGGCATCGACTGTGAAACCGAAATCTGAATGGGTGATTTGCCAACATCGTACATCCCTGGTAGGCAGTGCTAAATGTGGCCGCTGTGACAGAACACGCAGCCTACAGAACTTCGGCTTCTACCTGCGAGGACGTGCGGAGAGGCACGGCGGGCCGGGGAGCCCATCTGGGTCGACAAGGTCACGCGACCGTCCGGCGGCGGAGAGGCGCGGAGGGCGAGATGAGGCGGCATGAGTTATAACACATAATGTGGGGGTTGCGGCTACCTGCCGGCCGGGGTGCGACGTGCCGCAGATGGTATCTGGCTGGCTGCTCTGCCGTGACGACAGCGGCCTTCCTTGCCTCGCCGCTTGTCGGCCAGTCGGACGCACTGTGGGGGTGCGCTCTACTCTCGATACGGATCTCAGAGACACGCGCCGTGCTGCATCCCGGCAGGTGCGTTGCCAGGGACCGCGTGTCGCGGGCACTGGCAACGGGGCGTGAGACAGGTTCCCTGCGCGCTAGGAACAAGATACCAGAGTAGCAGACCAGCAGCTCGGTGCCCAGCAATTACAACACAGCATCACTGCGTGACTTTCTTACGGGGAAGGAACTCTGAGACGGGATAGTAGCTTCGAGCGTACCACAAGTGGCTCCCTTAAAGGTGTTATTGTTCGTTTCATACACAGGTCTCTCTTTCTGTTTAACACAGATAGTACTCAAAGTGGTCCTACAAGCATATTAACGGCAGATGTAATAGACAGCCAACCAGTTGTAATAAATGGTCGTTTTCGAATAACCTTTCCCATGGTTTCGACGGATTTAAACCGGTCTTCCTCAAAAGGACAAAGAAACTTCTCTTTAGCAGTCAGCCAGTAAATGTATCTCCACATGACACGTGTCGGCGACGATCTTGAAACGTCCCCTTACAAAAATTTATGAATTACTGTGCTGGAAAACCTCTTACGTTATTTGCTTTTCAAACAGCTGAGAAAAACTGAACGTACTCAGACATTACTATCTAACTTATTCTGATCAACACTAAACTGACACACAATATTTCTAGCGCAACGCAATCTGACTTTCAACAATCCCTACAAAAGAATGGCCCTGACTAAAATTAACCTATACCTTTCACAAATCACTTACCTCACAAAAATCTTCGTTACTCGAACTACTGCAATACAGCGAGCGCCACTACTGCCAGCTAAATAAAAGATTCAAACTACTGAAGGCTCTAACTACTGATAGGCATGGTTAGCAAATGAAAGATTTTGACAGAGAACAAACAATGTATTTACCTTAATAGTGTTCAAAAGTCATAATACATATAGCAGTTCATGACATCCAGTCTTACAAATTTACTGTCTCTGATAGACACACGCCCAGATCATCCGCTCTCAAAACTCCGCCATTTCTCTCCCCACATCCACCACTGATGGCGGCTCACCTCCAACTGCGCAACGCTACGCGCTATCAACAGCCAACTGCCCAACACTACAATAGCGAATATTACAACAATGCCAACCAGCCACAGACTGCACACAGCACATCCAGTGATTTTCGTAGGGAGCGCTACGTGGCGTTACCAATATAAAAACCTGAACAGCCTACTTACATAGATGACTTTTGAACACTATTAAGGTAAATACATTGTTTGTTCTCTATCAGAATCTTTCATTTGCTAACTATGCCTATCAGTAGTTAGTGCCTTTAGTAGTTTGAATCTTTTATTTAGCTGGCAGTAGTGGTGCTCGCTGTATTGCAGTAGTTCGAGTAACGAAGATTTTTGTGAGGTAAGTGATTGATGAAAGGTATAGATTATTCTTAGTCAGAGCCATTCCTTTGTAGGGATTTTTGAAAGTCAGATTGCGTTGCGCTAAAAATATTGTGTGTCAGTTTAGTGTTGATCAGAATAGGCAAGGAGCGAAATGTCTGAGTACGTTCAATTCTGCTCAGCTGTTTGAACATCAAATAATGTAAGAGGTTTATCAGCAATGTAATTCATTAATTTTTCTAAGGTTCAAATGGCTCTGAGCACTGTGGGACTTAACATCTATGGTCATCAGTCCCCTAGAACTTAGAATTACTTAAACCTAACTAACCTAAGGACAGCACACAACACCCAGCCATCACGAGGCAGAGAAAATCCCTGACCCTCCCGGGAATCGAACCCGGGAACCCGGGCGTGTGAAGTGAGAACGCCACCGCACGACCACGAGATGCGGGCAGTTTTTCTAAGGGGACGTTTCAATCTGTATGTCCATATTGAAAGTCGACATGTAGCTATTAACATGGTCTGTTATTTTAAGACTTTGTTTTTACTGATGTGACAAGTTCTTTATTCTAGGGGCCTTAACTTTTAATATGGACATACAGATCGTTGCCGACATTTCTCATGTGGAGATAGCTTCACTGACTGACTGCTGATGTGAAAACGGGTTTAAATCCGCCGAAACCACGGTAAAGGTTATTTGAAAATGACCATTTATTGCAGCTGGTTGGCTGTTTATTACACCTGCTGCTCTGTCACCGATGCTGTAGCGGAGCCATGTTCAAAATATATAATCGTATTCCTGAATTTCCTGAGACCGCTTGACACAGTGCCTCACTACAGCTTGTTAAAAACGATCAGAGCACATGGAAATCATTCACAGATATGTGCATAGCTCGAAGTAATGAAACCCACTACACTGTCGTAGACGGCGAGTATCCATCGGAGACAAAGGTACCGTCAGGAGTGCCCGAGGATAGTTTCATACGACCAGTATCGTTTCTTACGTAGTTGTTGTTGTGGTCTTCAGTCCTGAGACTGGTTGGATGCAGCTCTCCGTGCTACTCTATCCTGTGCAAGCTTCTTCATCTCCCAGTACCCACTGCAACCTACATCCTTCTGAATCTGCTAAGTGTATTCATCTCTTGGTCTCCCTCCACGCTGCCCTCCAATACTAAATTGGTGATCCCTTCATGCCTCAGAATATGTCCTACCAACCGAGCCCTTCTTCTAGCCAAGTTGTGCCACAACCTCCTCTTCTCCCTTGATGCCTCAGAATATGTCCTACCAACCGATCCCTTCTTCTAGTCAAGTTGTGCCACAACCTCCTCTTCTCCCCACTTCTATTCAATACCCACCTAATCTTCAGTATTCTTCGGTAGCACCAAATTTCGCAAGCCTCTATTCTCTTCTTGTCCAAACTATTTATCGTCCATGTTTCACTTCCATACATGGCTACACTCCATAATAATATTTTCAGAAACGACTCACTGACACTTAAATCTATACCCGATGTTAACAATTTC
This sequence comes from Schistocerca serialis cubense, assembly GCF_023864345.2. Lineage (NCBI taxonomy): Eukaryota > Metazoa > Arthropoda > Insecta > Orthoptera > Acrididae > Schistocerca > Schistocerca serialis. Next base: position 80,447,451 of record NC_064644.1, on the reverse strand, counting down.
CTCTCCTTCAGAAATGCTTTCCATGCCCTTGTCAGTCTACATTTTATATCCTCTCTACTTCGACCATCATCAGTTATTTTGCTCCCCAAATAACAAAACTCCTTTACTACTTTAAGTGTCTCATTTCCTAATCTAATTCCCTCAGCATCACCCGACTTAATTCGATTGCATTCCATTATCCTCGTTTTGCTTTTGTTGATGGTCATCTTATATCCTCCTTTCAAGACACTGTCCATTCCGTTCAACTTCTCTTCCAAGTCCTTTGCTGTCTCTGACAGAATTACAATGTCATCGGCAAACCTCAAAATTTTTATTTCTTCTCCATGGATTTTAATACCTACTCCGTGTTTTTCTTTTGTTTCCTTTACTGCTTGCTCAATATACAGATTGAATAACATCGGTGAGAGGCTACAACCCTGTCTCACTCCTTTCCCAACCACTGCTTCCCTTTCATGCCCCTCGACTCTTATAACTGCCATCTGGTTGCTGTACAAATTGTAAATAGCCTTTCGCTCCCTGTATTTTACCCCTGCCACCTTCAGAATTTGAAAGAGAGTATTCCAGTCAACATTTTCAAAAGCTTTCTCTAAGTCTACAAATGCTATTTTCTAAGATAAGTCGTAGTTAAACAGTCTGAATTCTGTGTGCAAGTGTGAGTAAGTGTTCTAAATGACTGCAAAGCGTGTACCTGAGGCTGAACATCGGAACCAGCCCGATTTTCGCCTAGCGCAGTGTGGGACACCGTCTAAAAACAGCATCCAGACTGACCAGCATTCGGACCCTAGTCGTTAATCCGGATTCGATCCGGGGACGTCATACTTTCCGTTCCCGGAGGCGGTCGCGTTAACACTCGTGGTTACACGTGTGGTGACTCTGGGCTGATGACGCTTTAGTGAAGAGTCAGTGTTGTCTCTGAGCGACTGTAGAGGAGTAAACAATGACTTGGACAGGATATAGATATGGTGTTATAAATGACAGTTATCTCTAAACGTGGAGGAATCTAAATGAATTAAGATGTGAAGTAAGAAAAATCCCGTAATATTGGCATGCAGCCTTAGTGGTGTGCTGCTCGACACTATCATGTCGATGAAATATCTAGGCCATCGCTACAAAGCGACATGAAGGGAAACGAGCAAGTAACGTCGGTAGTACGGAAATACTCTTGTGCGGATCATTCTTCAGCGGTCATCGTGTGTTTGGGATCCCTGTGTTGGGGATCCCTGTGTTTGGGATCCCCACCAGATTGGATTAAAGTGAGACATGGAAGTATTTCAGAGGCGCACAGCTATATATGTTACCGGTAGGTTCGATAAACACGAGTGACCTCAGATGGGAATCCCTGGAGGGAAGACGACGTACTTTTCGCGTAATGATATTGCCAAAAGTTAGAGAACTGGCATGTGCTGCTGATTGCAGACCGATTCCACTGCCCCCAATTACTAGATAACGAGTAATGATAGGGACGATAAGATAATCAGGCCCCGTACGGAAGCATACGGACAGTCGATTTCGCTCTCTCCATTTGCAAGTGGAAAGGGAACGGGAATGGCTACCAGCAGTACCCTCTGCCATGCATCGTATGGTGACTCGATGGACATATATGTAGATGTATATGTAGATAAGCACAAGAGACAGTAGAATTAGTCACTTCCAGCGGTCACCAAGATAATACCGTGTAACACCGCCTTCAGCCTTCCTAATGACTTCAATCTGGCGAGGGAGATACTACAGGTTTCTTCATGTGTGCCATATACAGATGGAGTTATTCATTAAAGTTTGGAGTCCATAGAGTTACCAAAGTGTAAGTCTGTTGTAAGCTACGTTTCACTCGCCGTTCAAAATAGGCCAGACATTCGTGATGGGATTAAGCTCGACTGATTTAGGAATTACAAGGGTCCTGAGAGATCGTCGAAGCAGGAGCGTATGTCTGTGGTCATGTGAGGACGACTGTGTGAACTTGCACGATGACAGCATCCACAGCAGATGATCGTAAAGATGTATAAAACAGGACACTTTCATCAACAGGAGTCTGTTCTCAGTAATCTGAATGAATGGGCCCGAATCATGATAGGAAAAACGCCCCCAAAACAGCACGTTTTTTACAAAGCATAGTATCATGAAAAACTTTATTGGCAACGTATGTAGTAGTGTATGAGTTACTTATCGGCAAAATCACCACCAGAATTCAGACACTTATCTTATTGTGGGATGAAGTTATGCGTTCTTTTGTCGTAGAAGTCTATCGTCTGGGACTAGAACCACCTTGTGACAGTCGTCTTCATTTTTTCGTCAATGTTAAAATTCTGATCGGAGAACAGGAAATTCTTCGGGTGCAATAAAAGACAGTAATCGTTAGAAGCACGATGAGGACTATAAGATGAGTGATGAGACAAGTCCCAGCGAAATCCTTCATCTGCGTCTACATCTACACACTGCAAACCACTGTGAAGTGCATGGCAGATGGCAGGTCCCACTGTACCAATTACTGAGACATTTTTCCGTTCGATTCACATGTGGTGCGCGAGAAGAATCTAATCCTGTCTTCATGATCCATACGAGAGCCGTGCTTTGGAGGGTTGTAGAATATTTTTTGAGTCATCACTTAAATCCGGTGCTTCGATCTTTGCAAGTATGCTTTCGCGGGACAGTACTCTATCTTGAAGAGTCTTTCTGTTCAGTAGTTTCAAAATCTTCGTGATGCTCTGCCACGGGTCAAACATACCTGTAATCATTCGTGCTGTCCTTCTCTGTTAACGTTTAATGTACCCTGTCAGTATTTGACACGGGTGCCACACTTGACAAATATTCTAGGAAAAGTCGCTACGAGATTTTTTAGCACTATCCTTTGTAGACTAGCTGGATTTTCCTAGCATGTTACCAATAAACTTAAGTTTTCCATCTGCTTTACCGACGGCTAAGCCTATGTGTGCGTTCCATTTGATATCCGTACAAAGCATTGCATGAGTTGACCAATTCCAACTGTAACTCGTTGCTCTTGTAGTCATAGGGTTTTTTCGTTTTGTGAAGAGCACAGTTTTACATTTCTGAACATTTAAATCAAGTCGCCAATCCTTGCACGACTCTGAAATACTTTCAAGGTTTGACTGAATACCTGTATAGGTTCTTTCAGACAGTACTTTACTATTGAATATCTGCGTCATTTGCGAATAGCCTGATGTTACTATTGACACTGTTCGCAAAGGTGCCACCGAAAAGATTCATTTTTAAGGCCGTAGAGTCAACACTCGGAATTCGAACTGGGTAAAGTTTCCGCGAGCGCTGAGGCAATCATCACAGAGGCATACTCGTCTGGTGAAACACCGCATCCGGCTGCGTGAAGAAGTTCGTAAGTGCCTGCTGCTCCGACTCGTTTGACTGGAATCGTCAACTCTTCAAGGCCATTTTTAAGGGACCTAAGGTCTCATAACCGCTCGGGGACACATCAGAATTGCAGGGCGGGTGCCTGAGGTCTTCCACTTGACTTCGGCATCTCGTATCGAATCGCGACGGAACTCGGTGCACCGTTCCACAACGGTGGTTTGAGACGGACATGCTCCCACCACACGTTCTTCGTTCTTATACCGGTGTTTGTCCTTCGGCAGCCAAGAAAAGAATAACAGAGCGCTGGCCTGTTAGGACGCACTTGGTCACAACACCGCCATAGTTCAAGTTTACGCCTTTATCGCACGCTCGTCAGACACGAATGCCACCACAATCCCTTCTCTGCATGTCACTGCTTCTATACCCGCATCGGCATCACGCTGCATTACATATACACAGCAGCAACATCTTCAGACGGAAACTTTTTGATCGTCCCTTATTCAACATGAACAGCAGGGGTCCCAACACACTTCGACGGGACACAATCGAAGTTACTTTTACATTTATCGACGAATCTCCATCTGTCCATCCAAGATAACATACTGCGTCCTCCCTACGAAAAAAATCCGCAATACAGTCACAAATATCGCTTAATAACCCTTACGATCGTACTTCAGAGGAGTTGTGTGTATTGAGTCGTAAGAGGGCGAGCGTTGTCATCAATCAGCACAACACCTACACTGAGAATTCCACGTCTCTTGTCTCGAATGGCCCGTCACATTTTCCGCATTGTCTCACAGTACCAGTTAACGTTCACTGTTTCACATCTTGGCGGGAATTCAATGACCAGAATGCTGTTCCCGTCGCAGAAAACACGTGCACATCGCTTTTCACACCGATACAGTCTGCTTGAACTTCGTCGTGACCGGAGATTCACTGCGCAATGAAAACATGGGCTGCTGCTCTGCTTGTGGGGCAAAGCGAGCAACCCACGTCTCAACCCCCGTGTCCATCCTGTCACCATGGATAGCGCTGCATAAAAGTCATTGCTGTTCCTAAGCGATTTATTCTGTGTTCGGGTATCAGGATTTTTTGGCACAAATCTGACACACAGTTTCTTGAACACTTTCCGCATCTCGTAGTCTAGTTGTTAGCGATGCTACATCTGGTTCGTGGGGTCCCGTGTTCGATACCAAGCCGAGTCGAATATTTTCTTCAGTCGAGATCTAGTTGCTTGCATTGTCCTAACCATTTCATCTCATCTTCATCACGAAGAAGTGTAAGGCGCCGAGGTGGCGTCAGTTGCACTGCCCAGTGATATTAATACGAATAACCATGTTTTGGAACGCTTACCGCTGCGAGACGCACAGGTGGAGAATCGGTGATATTCTGAAAGGTGTGACAGGGATGTGGGGCCTTACAGACTCCAGTACCGTGGCCTCCTGCATTAGGTTTCTCGGTTGAGGATCTACGGCGCGAACAAGCAGATCGCGGTGGTGCCACAAATTGTCGACTGGGCTTATACTTGGGGAGTTTGGTGGTCAGGGGAGTACGGTAAACTCATCCTGGTGCTCGACGGACCACGCACGTAGACTGCGAGCTGTGTGACGCCTTACACTGTCCTGCTTGTAAACACCATCGTGCCGAGGAAAAAAGAACTGCATGTAGGGGTGGACATGGTCCCCAAAGACAGTTACATACTTGTGTTGATCCGTTGTGCCTTCCAGAATGGCGATATGACCTAGGGAACGCTCCCCGGCCTGGAGCCTTCCGAAGATTGCTGCGGGGTGTTTGCTTTTGACGTTTCAGACTGTAGATGCCAACGACCATCTGTCCGATGGAGTATAAAACACGATTCTTCCAAAAAGGTCAACTGTCACCATTGCCAATGAACAGCAGTCAGCATGGATGCAAGAACCAGGTGCAGCAACGTTCGCTGAACGGTCGTTGAGGAGACACTGTTAGTAGCCAACTGCTTCAGTTTGGCGGTCAGTTTCTCAACAGTTGCATGTCTGTTCGCCCGTGCACATCTCCAAAGCCGTCCTTCACCCACGTCATCTATAGCCCACGTTGCACTACAGATGGCGTAAGATTTGAAAGTGCCTTTTTGTCATGCATGGAGATACTTCAAACATGGCGCCACATGAACAGTTTACAGACTTAGCCGTCTCGGAAATGCTTCCACCCCTGGCCCGAAAGCCAATGATCATTCTGTTTTGTAAATCAGATAAAACGATCCGTTTACGGATTACGATAACGACAACACTGTTCCTGCGTCCTTCCGACGCGCTTTATATACCCTCCACTGCTAGTGCTGCCATCTTCTGTCTCTGAGTGGTTGTTACAGACTGACGTCGAACAAAGGCTACAGTCACATTAACGTGACTGGACCAAGTAGAAAGACTTTCACCAGGCGGCCGAACAAACCCAGACGGAGGTGGTGGTGGTGGTTAGTGTTTAACGTCCCGTCGACAACGAGGTCATTAGAGACGGAGCGCAAGCTCGGGTTAGGGAAGGATTGGGAAGGAAATCGGCCGTGCCCTTTCAAAAGAACCATCCCGGCATTTGCCTGAAACGATTTAGGGAAATCGCGGAAAACCTAAATCAGGTTGGCTGGAGACGGGATTGAACCAAACTCAGACGGAGTACCTGGCCAATACGATCATTCATACATTCTTGAGCAACAGGTGCTTAGCGGCAGTTTCATGCAGCAATGGTCGCGATTGCCCAATATTCCTACTGAGATCCGCAGTAGTGAAGCGACGGTCCTCCACAAAGGGCCACTGCCCCAGCTCCAGTAGCTCGTCTCTGATGAATGGTCGTTCACGGTACCCTTCAGTAAGGTCGCTGACGACCTTCGTTAAACTGCTGCACCAGTGAAGGATCATCTGTTTGCTAACGACCTTTGCCCCGCACAGGTGACACAGTTGACGAATTACGAGCTGTTCTGTGTTTTGTGCATTAGGAAACTCTATGCTTGGCCGAAACTCGCAGACGGTGGGAGAAACAACAAGACTGTTGCTTGCAGCCATTGCTGCACCGTTACTGACAACAGTCGAGACTTTGTGCGGCCGTTATATCGTTGTTACGTCGCAGTTCTGTCGTGCAGGCTCTCTATATCCAGCTAAATAAGTTTATTTTTTTGTTTTTTTAAAGGTAATCTTAAATATTTATGGATGAACAACGGGTACCTGTTTTGTTCTACTGATTTTTGTTTATTTGGAACTAGTTTCCGAATTATCAGATCATCTTCAGGGGACAGCTGATTAGCATCTGAAAAGGACACTAGTTCTTAAGAAATCGAAGATTATAAGCAATGATACAGTCACTTGTATAGAGTCTTGTGCTTCAAACTTGTTTCTTAACGTTGAAACTACTCGTTGCGCAATGGACAACGTTAAACACAATAAATAGTTGAACTGGACAGTATTACAGGTTTAATGGTAATATGCTAAATTTTTTGAGGTACTGACAGTGGCTGAGAAACTCTTATACTCAGCACTCTTCATTTACGTTGTGCAAGAAACTATGATACCATAATCATGTTACCTAAATTCTAATTGTTGTATATAATACTGTACATTGGCTAACGTCTAGTTTATAATGTTAAAAAACATATCTGTTGCTCAACATAAATGAAGAGCGCTCAGTTCAACAGCTTCTCAGCCAATGTCAAGCAAGATCTCACAAAATTTACCATATAAACATTTAACCTGTGATACTGTGCAGTTTAACTGTTTATTATGCTTAACATTGTCCATTGCGCAATGTGTAATTTCTACATTCAGAAACAAATTTCATGCACAACACTCTATACAAGTGACTGTATCTTTGCTTATCTAAGAACCAGCCTCCCTTTCAGATGCTACTCAGTTGTTTCCTGAAAATTGCCTAAAAAGCCGAAAACTAGTATGAAATAAAAAAAAACTGTAGAACTAATCGGTGTACCGGTTATACAACCTTAAATACGTTATTTAAATATTATATTGTTCTACCAACAAGTAACGCAAGAACCCATAAATAATTTTAAATATCTTTACAACATTTAAACGCTCTAGACACTGCGCCTGAAGTACTTCTTTGGGCTAGCGGTTTATTTGACGCATTATATCATTTAAAAACAGAAGAAATTGTGACTCGTCGGACCACACTACAAACTCACAGACAGTTACTGTCATATCTGTGTTTTTTGTTCCCTTTGAAGACGGGCAGCTTTATTTGTCGCTGTGACCAGTGGCCTGTTGCGAGGCACTATACCCCAGGTGTCTATTACATGTAGTCCCCCTTGCACCGTTCGCTCGGAAACTGCTTTCGATGGACCGGCATTCACCGACAGCAGCAGCTCCTGTTGTATTTACAACCCATTGTTGTTCACTAGACGTCACACTCGTCCCCTATTCCTGTCGCTTTGAATTTCTTTACGGTCGCTGCTATCACGCCGCATTACATGGTTGCGGGAGGCACGCCATTCTTTCAAGAAACCTTGTACAGTCTGTGTTGACACACCAACGTATTGGCAGCTTCATTTACGTTGTGGTCATGGACAAGCACAAATAAGGCAGTTCTTTCCTGCTATTCTATGACGTCTCATCTAACTGAGCTCCTTCCTTACACTGCTGCATATACACACCACTTCACTGCCACGACTTTCTTCAGCGGAGGGGCGTCACGCGACTGTCTAATACGAACTGTACACCATATAGAGCACTCCAAAGCGACCAGTGAGCTCTTTCAATTACAATGAAACGCCAATGAAACTGGTATGCGCATGCTCATTCAGATACTGAGGTATGTAAACAGGTCGGCAACGCCTATACAGGACAAGTGTCTGGCGCAGGTGTTAGATCGGATACAGCTGCTACAACGGCAGGTTATCAAGATTCAAGTGAGTTTGAGCGTGGTGTTGCAGCCGGCGCATGAGCAATGGGGCATAGCATCTCTGAGGCAGCGATGAAGTGGGTATTTTCCCGTACGACTATTTCACGAGTGTGCCGGCCGCTGGTGGCCGAGCGGTTCTAGGCGTTTCAGTCTGGAGCCACGCGACCGCTACGGTCGCAGGTTCGAATCCTGCCTCGGGCATGGATGTGTGTGATGTCTTTAGGTTAGTTAGGTTTAAGTAGTTCTAAGACCTAGGGTACTGATGACCTGAGATGTTAAGTCCCATAGTGCTCAGAGCCAAGCCATTTCACGAGCGTACCGTGAATATCAGGAATGCGGTAAAACATCAAATCTCTGACATCGCTGAGGCCAGAAAAAGATCCTTCAAGAACGGGACCAACGACGGCTGAAGAGAATCGTTCGACGTGACAGAAGTGCCACCCTTCCGCAAACTGCTGCAGATTTCAGTGCTGGGCCATCAACAAGTGTCATCGTGCGAACCATTCAACGGAACATCATCGCCGGCCGCGGTGGTCTCGCGGTTAAGGCGCTCAGTCCGGAACCGTGCGACTGCTACGGTCGCAGGTTCGAATCCTGCCTCGGGCATGGATGTGTGTGATGTCCTTAGGTTAGTTAGGTTTAAGTAGTTCTAAGTTCTAGGGGACTGATGACCACAGAAGTTAAGTCCCATAGTGCTCAGAGCCATTTTGAAACATCATCGATATGGGCTTTCGGAGCTGAAGGCCCACTCGCGTACCCATGATGACTGCACGACACAAAGCTTTACGCCTCGCCTGGGTCTGTCAACACTGAAATCGGACTGTTGATGAGTGTATCCTGGCCAGAGGTGGTGCAACCTTAAAATGAGAAGTGGGCTCACATTGCCAAGTTCTAAGTTTGCAAGAGTCTGTTTTGTGATCAATAACACCACACACTCCCTCAACCCGTTAAGTCCCATTTCTTCTTTTGCTCCCCTTCCGGCTGCTTCACCATTTTGTCAGGCATAACTAAACACAGACCTCGCTATTTGTTCCACGTCATTCTCACGCTTTTCACAAATTACATTGCTCCCTTGTCTATCCACCACCTCTCCCCCCCACCCCACCCCCACCTCGCACCCCCACCACCTCTCCCACTCTCTTTATCGTATCCTGTTAACAATATCTCTGATGATATATGTAAATTCACTCGTTTCTTTCTTTTTACGGAGAACCAAGCGAACATATAAACGAGAACAACAAAACGGGCCTAATAAACTTCGGAGAGGCTGCAGATGATTGGTTCGCAGCAGGGCGCCATACTCCTTCCTTGGCGTTCCATGATATATTAAGGGGTGGTCAAGCAAAAACCGCGTTAGGGACGAAACGCGAGAGCGCCACGTATAGTTTCTTGGAGGAAAATGCACAAAAATTTTGGTACACGTACAACACTCAGGAGGAGAAGCACAATATCGGCGCTTGAAAAATTGCGGTATATATATGCCAATGTACGTTACTCGTCGATAGAAACACTGGGTGATTCAAAATGAATATGCCGATATTAAGGCTTTGTATCATTTCTTGTATTCAACTTCAAATTATAAATAATACACAGAATAAAATAGCTGCTCAAACAGTTTTGCTTGTAAACGTGTTACACCCTCTAAAGCCTGTAGACTGCGGTTTATATGCTAATTTTACAGACAAAGTGTTGCTGCATGACGATGAATTTCTTCTGAAACGTGTCGTCTTCGGTGATGTGATGTGCGTACTGTAAGACCTTCAGTACACACACCATCAGATTATTTGACTTGTCGCTCTAACGAAGTAGGCGAGTGTCAGCAATATGTCTCGTGGTCTTATCGTGGCGTGTTTATCTTCTGCCGTTAGGTCAGCCAATAGAAATGCCACTTGCACGCTTAGAGAAGCAGATTGATGGTGACCAACATTAAACAGAACTTGATTAATTTTCACACACATTTATTAAAATAATAACAAGCATAAAAATTACTTAACTTGATTCTGGATGCTATTTACAATTGACAATCTGAAGTTCCATTGGTATTGGTACATTAATCTTATTCTCACATATATCTCTGATATTTGACAAAAGTGTGGTACTTGGCGGAGGGTACCTAGTACTACTAGAATAGTGGCCGTCACTACATCTACATGGATACTCTGCAAATCACATTTAAGTGCTTGGCAGATAGTTCATCGAACCACCTTCACAATTCTCTATTATTCCAATCTCATATAACGCAAGGAAAGAATGGACATCTGTATCTTCCCGGACGAGCTCTGATTTCCCTTATTTTATAATGGTGATCGTTTCGCCCTACGTAGGTCTGTGTCAACAAAATATTTTCGCATTCGGAGGAGAAAGTTGGTGATTGGAATTTCGTGAGGTGACCAAAAACAATTCCGACATGAAGTGTGCCAAGAACTGATTAATAGGACTAAAAATGACCCAGGTTTGTTAAATAGGTTAATTACAGGTGACGAATCGTGGGTATATGGATATGATCCTGAAACCAAAGTGCAGTCTTCACAGTGGAAGACTCCAGGTTCACCACGAGCCTAAAAACCGCAGCAAGTCAAAGAAGACAATGTTGATGATTTTTTCTATTCTACCGGAATTGTACATCATGAATTTACCGCTGGAGGACATTCGTGAGACGATTCCGTCGCAACGGAAAACGCCTTTCTTTTAATGATGTCCAGTCCAAATCCTTCATCATTTCAGTGACACTCTCTCCCATAATTTGCGATAGTAGTACAAAACGTGCTGCCCTCCTTTGAATTTTTTCATTGTACTCCGTGAGTTCTATCTGGTAAGGATCCCACACTGCGCAGCAGAATTCTAAAAGATGACGAACAAGCGTAGTGTAAGCAGGCTCCTTAGTACATTTGTTACATATTCTAAGCGTCCTGCCAATAACAGGGAGTCTTTGGTTACTTTTCCCCACAACATTTTATATGTGTTCCTTCCAATTTAAGTTGTTCTTCATTGAAATTGCTAGGTATTTAGTTGAATTTACGGCCTTTATATTTGACTGATTTATCGTGTAACCGAAGTTTAACGGATTCCTTCCAGCACTCATGACCTCACACTTTTCGTTATTTAGGGCCAACTACCACTTTTCGCACCATTCAGATATCTTTTCTAAATCGTTTTCCAATTTGATTTGATCTTCTGATGACTTTATTTGTCTATAAACGACAGCGTCATCTGCAAACAACGTAAGACGGCTCCTCAGATTTTCTACCAAATCGTTTATATAGATAAGGAACAGAAAAGGGCCTCTAACACTACTTTGGGAAATGCCAGAAATAACTTCTGTTTTGCTCGATAACTTCCCGTCAGTTACTACGAACTGTGACCTCTCTGACAGGAAATCAAGAATCCAGTCACATAACTGAGACGATATTCCAAAAGCACGCAATTTCACTACAAGCCGCTTGTGTGGTACAGTGTCAAAAGCAATTTGGAGGTCTAGAAATACGGAATCAATATGAATCAATAGCACACAACACTTCGTATATGTAGAGAGCTACTCGTGTTTCACAAGAACTATGTTTTCTAAATCTGTGTTCACTGTGTCTCAATAGACAATTTTCTTCGAGGTGTTTGAACACAATATATGTTCCAAAATCCTGCTGCTTATCAAGGTTAGCGGTATGGGCCTGTAATTAAGTGGATTATGCCTCTTTCTTGAATATTGGTCTGAGCTGTGCAACTTCCCAGTCATTGGGTACAGATCTTTCGTCGAGCGTTGAAAGTCACACCCGGTGGGTGATGTCTTCAGGCGTCAAGAAGTGTGAACTGTTTGCTTGACAGATTTTTTGCCATATACACACAGTAGTAATGAAGGGGATTTCGCCAGTTGTAATGTTCAGCATTCCGAGACGGTGACTCATATTCACGTGTGGTTTCACTCTTTCGGGAAAAGGTACATTGACTCGTCATTTTTTTCCTCTGATCCGACCAACAGTGAAGAAACCAGGAACAATATAAATTTGGCGCAAATTCATACACTGATAGCAAAACTTGTGGTATTTCGGAATCGACTGTAGCCGTATTAAAAGTGCTGTAGCTTCGGCAGAATCTCCAGATGGGTGAAAGTGTTCCAATTCTTCAGGAAAGGAATGTAAACGTGAACGGAAAGGTACAGACCTAGACAATTTCAACGAAACGTTAGTGCGTCGAACTGTACTTCGTTATTACGACAGAGGAAAGTATCCTACGACTAGAAAAATACTCAGCTATCCCCGTGGAAAAGTTAATTATTCTGACTCAGAGACCTCAGTTCTTCGTCTTCGCGCTCACCTGATTTTCAATTGGATTTTTAATGGAATGCACGGATTTTGCAACAGCAGTAGCGCAGTTTTTGTATGTATTGCTCTTATTGCGTGCTGAGGAGAATGTGCCTGTCATATGTTTAGATAAAACTTGGGGGTCACAACACAATACGAACACAAGTATACTTTTCTCGACTTCAACGCTACGTCGGACTTTGTTCCACTATCTATTGCTACTTTTGTAAAGCTTACATCATCGTTATGGGGATGGGTGTGGTGATGAAGGGTATGTAAAAAATACAAACAGAAAATTTTCGTTAGTTATAGCATATTCGCGGTTCCTGTCAAGGCTAGCCGTCGGAACAAAAATCCTGGCCGCAAAGTACAAGTACTTGCAAGCCGCCGCACAAAGAATTTCCCGTAAATAAATCAGGGTTTACGGTTGGCACGATACAGTAATGATGTCTTAGACGTTTCCAAATTTAATTTTATTATTTCTTTAACAGCCTTCTCGCTGGAAGTTTCTACCAGGTCTAACACAATGCAAATTCAGCAGCGACGTCGTTTTTCGTTACTTTTTTCGGAACACTTTTATATTTTCACGATGAAATAGATATATGACATCTTTCTATGAACTTTAAGAATATTAATTTTTTTCAGTACGTTAGTGCTTCTGTTTTTTCCAACTCGTTTGAAGCAAAAAACGTTTGTTTGAAAATTTCTTGCAGTAGATTTCTTATACACACATCAAAAAAGTTTAGCATCAGCCCGGTTCCCAGAACACCTGTAGACAGACGTTGACTGTGGATATTGTATCACAGACACAGCTCCTTTGACTGTTTAGAGCTTTCACTAATTCCGCCCAAAGATGTAAACAAGTACGCATGAGCAGCGCCTATTAGACGGAAGGGATCCGACAGCCGATCAGTTCCAGTCAGTCTGTAAGTAGGCTGTTTATGTTTTCTTATTGGCAACGTTACGTAGCGCTCAATATGAAAATCACTGGCTGTGCTGTGTGCAGTCTGTCGCTAGTTTGCATTGTTGTCTGCCATTGTAGTGTTGGGCAGCGGCAGCTGGATGTGAACAGCGCGTAGCGTTGCGCAGTTGGAGGTGAGCCGCCAGCAGTGGTGGATGTGGGGAGAGAGATGGCGGAGTTTTGTAATTTTTCATGAACTGATATATTTATATATGATGATATTAAGGTAAATACATTGTTTGTTCTCTATTAATATCTTTCATTTGCTAACTATCCCTATCAGTAGTTAGTGCCTTCAGTAGTTTGAATCCTTTATTTAGCTGGCAGTAGTGGCGCTCGCTGTATTGCAGTAGCTTGAGCAGCGAAGATTTTTGTGAGGTAAGTGATTTGTGAAAGGTATAGTTTAATGTTTGTCAGGGCCATTCTTTAGTAGGAAATTTTGAAAGTCAGATTGCGTTGCGCTAAAAATATTGTGTGTCAGGTTAAGCACAGTCCCGTATAATTGTTCAAAGGGGACGTTTCATATGGCGACCCTGAAACGTCCCCTTTGAACAATTCTACATGACTGTGCTTAACCTGACACACAATATTTTGTTAGCGCAACGCAATCTGACTTTCAAAAATCTCTACAAAAGAATGGCCCTGACTAACATTAAACTATACCTTTCACAAATCACTTACCTCACAAAAATCTTCGCTGCTCAAGCTACTGCAATACAGCGAGCGCCACTACTGCCAGCTAAATAAAAAATTTTTGTGGGGAGCATGGGGGCTATGTAAGTAGGCTGTTTATGTTTTCTTATTGGCAACGTTACGTAGCGCTCAATATGAAAATCACTGGCTGTGCTGTGTGCAGTCTGTCGCTAGTTTGCATTGTTGTCTGCCATTGTAGTGTTGGGCAGCGGCAGCTGGATGTGAACAGCGCGTAGCGTTGCGCAGTTGGAGGTAAGCCGCCAGCAGTGGTGGATGTGGGGAGAGAGATGGCGGAGTTTTGTAATTTTTCATGAACTGATATATTTATATATGATGATATTAAGGTAAATACATTGTTTGTTCTCTATTAATATCTTTCATTTGCTAACTATCCCTATCAGTAGTTAGTGCCTTCAGTAGTTTGAATCCTTTATTTAGCTGGCAGTAGTGGCGCTCGCTGTATTGCAGTAGCTTGAGCAGCGAAGATTTTTGTGAGGTAAGTGATTTGTGAAAGGTATAGTTTAATGTTTGTCAGGGCCATTCTTTAGTAGGAAATTTTGAAAGTCAGATTGCGTTGCGCTAAAAATATTGTGTGTCAGGTTAAGCACAGTCCCGTATAATTGTTCAAAGGGGACGTTTCAAGTCCACCAGGAAGGATGTACAAGGCTAATGTTGTCTGTAGTTCAAGCATGCCTAGACGGCCAACACCGCGGATCGATTGCGTCTGCATTGTTACTTTGTGCCAGAAAGGGCTCTAAAAAAGGGATGTGTCCAGGCGTCTTGGAGTGAACCAAAGCGATGTTGTTCGGACATGGAGGAGATACAGAGAGACATAATCTATCGATGACATGTCTCGCTCAGGCAGCCCAAGGGTTACTACTGCGGTGAGTGACTGCTGTCTACTGATAACGGCCCGGAGGAACCCTGACAACAACGCCACCATTTTGAATAATGTTTTCGTGCAGCCACAGGAGGTCGTGCTACGACTCAAACTGTGCACAATAGGCTGCACGATGCGCAACTTCACACCCGATGTCCATGGCGCGATCCATCTTTGCAACCACGACACCATGCAGTGCAGTACAGATGGGCCCAACAACATGCCGAATGGACCGCTCAGGATTGGCATCACGTTCTCTTCATCGATGAGTGTCGCATATGGCTTCAACCAGACAATCGTCAGAATCGTGTTTGGAGGCTACCTGGTCAGGCTGAACGCCTTAGAAACCTTGTCCAGCGAGTGCAGCAAGGTGGAGATTCCCTGATGTTTTGGGGTGACATTATGTGGGGCCGAAGTACGCCGCTGGTGATCACGGAAGGCGCCGTACGATACGCTGTACGATACGTGAATGCCATCCTCCGACAGATAGTGCAACCATATCGGCAGCATATTGGCGAGGCATTCGTCTTCATGGACGATAATTCGGGCCCCCATCGTCCACATCTTGTGAATGACTTCCTTCAACATAACGACATCGCTCGACTAGAGTGGCCAGCATGTTCTCCATGCATGAACCCCATCGAACATGCCTGGGATAGATTGAAAAGGGCTGTTTATGGACGAAGTTACCCACCAACCACTCTGAGGGATCTACCCCAAATCGCCATTGAGGAGTGGGACAATCTGGGCCAACAATGCCTTGATGAACTAGTGGATAGTATGTCATGATGAATACAGGCATGGATAAATGGAAGAGGACGTTATACTGGGTATTAGAGGTAACAGTGTGTACAATAATCTGGAATGCCACCTCTGAAGGTCTCGCTGTACGGTGGTACAACATGCAATATGTGGTTTTCATGAGCAATAGAAAGGGCGCAAATGATGTTTATGTTGATCTCTATTTCAGCTTTCTGTACAGGTTCCAGAACTCTCCTAACTGAAGTGGTGCAAAACTTTTTTTGTTGTGTGTATATATTCGGTACAACAGGCAAGAATTTACTTTTGGAAAATACTTTATCATGTTGTACACTTAAAATAGAGGTGTTTAATTTTTTTCTGAATTGTTACCAACACTTGAAATCACCACTAACTGGCAATACTGTAAGACAGAGAGATGACCTTGAACTGCGTATTTTCGTGACAGCCACTATAGTCATTTCCTTTCCTGTTCGATATGCAAATGGAAAGACGGAAAATCGAATGTTTGTATGCCTCCGTTCGAGCCCTAATTTCTCTTGCCTTAAGGGACATGTGCGTTGGCAGCAGTAGAATCATTCTGCAGTGAGTCACAAATGTCGGTTTTCTACATTTTCTAAACTGCGTTCCGCCAAACGAAAGTTGTCTTGCCTCGAATGATTGCCACTGGAGTTCTCGAAGCAAATCCATAACACTCACGTGTTCGTCGAACCGACTGGCTACAAATGCAGCAGCATTTCTCTGACTCGCTTCGATGTCTTCTTTTAATACGAACTGGGTCAGATCCAAAACTCTTTGGCAGTACTCAAGAGTGGGTCGCACTAAATGACTTATGTTTCCCTAAAATGCTTCCAGAAAACCTAAGTGTATCATTCACCTTCCTTAGGTGCTCGTTCACTTAAGGTGGATTTGCAACACTACGCTGAGGTATTTAACCGACGTGACTATGTCAAACAGCACACCAGTAATGCCGTATTCGATCATTGCTTTCGGTTTCGGAAGTGGTAGTCTTTGAAAATGGTTCAAATGTCTCTAAGCACTATGGGTCTTAACATCTGAGGTCAGTAGTCTCTAGACTTAGAACTACTTAAACCTAACTAACCTAAGGGCATCACACACATCCAAGCCCGAGACAGGATTCAAACCTGCGACTGTAGCAGCAGTGCGGTTCCGGACTGAAGCGCCTGCAACCGCTCGGCCACAGCGGCCGGTGGTAGTCTTGACAAGGAGTGACGATCGCCTCCACTCTTGTCGGTACATCATTCATTGCAGACACGATGCACAGCCCGCGTTAATACACAGAAAAGAAACCAGCAGTTTCATTCACGATGTGATGATGGGCACTTCCAAACACTGTAGCTGCTCACATGAGAATTCGCAACTGCGAGTAATGACTACCATCAGCTGTAGAATGGAATGATGGCAATGAAAATTTGTGCCAGAAGCGGGACTCGAATTCGTATTTCCCGCTTATCGCCAGCGGTGGTCATTACTCGCAATTGCGAATTCATCTCATGCGTTTGGTAACTGCTGTGATCGCCACAGAGCATCGTCATCACAATAACACAGGCACTGCAATGTCGTATGTAACTACAGCTGCTTCCTGACATTGTGTCGCGCCTCCACGTCGACCGATCTCTCGTATGGATTCTGCCATGACTTACACCACTATGACGGTTCACAAGATCGTCTGGTACCAGTTCCACACCGCCTACAGCGCTCTGGTGCGGCCAATCTGTTCTTTCAAGCAAGCAAAGAAGGAAGGAATATCAGTTAAGATCGCTTCGATGAACGGTGTCATTAGAGATGGAATACAAAGTCGGACTGTTTCGTTAAAGAAGCAAAGTACGAGGCTAGTAATTGTACAATGGTGGTACTTACATGCTACTGTGATGCATCTCCTTCAAAATAGTCCCCTTTTGACTGAACACACCGACTCCAACGGTGCTTCCACATTGCTGGAAATTGTTTTCCCGAAGTGTGTTATGGATGCTCTCCGTATTTGTGTGGATGTCTTCAATCGAGTCAAATTGCTTCCCTTTCAGCGAAAATTTCAGTTTCGGAAACAGGTAGAAGTCTGTAGGGGCAAAATCACGGGAATATGGTGGTTGTGGAAGTGCCGGAATTTTGAATTTGGTCAAAAATTCAACGGTGGAGAAGGCACGATGAGCCAGAGCATTGTCACGGTGTGGCACCGAACTCTTGTCTTTCCACAATGCAGGCCTTTCCTTCCACACCTTTTCGCGCAAACGCTCAAGGACTCAATTGTAGTATTCCTGGTTAACTGTCTGTCCTCCAGCGGTAAATTCATGATGTACAATTCCGGTAGAATAGAAAAAAATCATCAACATTGTCTTCTTTGACTTGCTGCGGTTTTTAGGCTCGTGGTGAACCTGCAGTCTTCCACTGTGAAGACTGCACTTTGGTTTCAGGATCATATCCATATACCCACGATTCGTCACCTGTAATTAACCTATTTAACAAACCTCGGTCATTTTTAGTCCTATTAATCAGTTCTTGGCACACTTCATGTCGGAATTGTTTTTGGTCACTTCACAACACTTTTGGAATGAATTTTGCGGACAATCGACGCTTGTTCAGATCTTTAGTTAAAATTGACTGAACTGCATAGAAACTTAAATTAAGTTCATCAGCTATCTTCCAAATTGTAAGTCTACGATCAGAGCGCAATAAGTATCGAACTTTCACAACATTTTCATGCGTTTTTGAGGTGGAAGGACGGACGGACCATGGTTCATCTTCAAATGATTCGTGGCCATTTTCAAATCTGTTGAACCACACAAAAACGTTTGACTGCATATCTCCAGGAGCTGTTTTTAACAGTTCGTAAGCCTCAGAAGCTGATTCCCCGGTTTTAAAACAAAATTTTACACAAACTCGTTGCTTCGTTTTTACATACATTTCCACACAGACAGAATCCGGTAGCAAGCCCTAACAGACCCGCACTCAACCAGTTGCCACAATGAAATGAATAAAGGAAACGCAGTTTCCTGTCAGAGGGCGTTCAAGGTCAAGGCATGACTCACTCCCCACCCTCTATGTACCTGCCCGCCAAACCGGTAAGCAGTAACGGATCCATTCTTAAAACTTTCCAATCACACCTCATAAGTTTACCGTGCCCCTTCGACGGAAACATCGCGGCATTTGCCTGGACCGATTTGAGGAAATCATACGAAAACTAGGTCTGGACGCGATATTGTAGTCCCTGTGTTGTTAAGAAGAGCGATGCACTATTCCTACTGACATGTATGCATGTCTAACTAAAGGAACAGGCACTGCGGCGACTATAGCCATCGTGAAATATATTCGCAGTTGCAAATAGACACCAACATCGGCTGTATACCAGAATGATGACAATGAAAATTTGTGCCAGACAGGGACTCGATATCACGATTTCACGCTTTACGCGAGCAGTCGCCTTAACCGCTCTGGCTATCCATGCACGACTCACACCGGATCCAGACTTCCATATATAGTCGCTCCTGTGTCACAACCTGCACTTGTACACATCTTATGTAATTCTCGTACAGGACAGGACATTTTAACTGCAAGTCGCTACGTGGTATTGTACGTCTTCAGGCATCGTACTTCTTAATAACACATTGAAACACGTATGTTGTGTGGCGGCGATGGCGAGGCATTGCAGAGTCTCTGACCAGAGAGCCATTTATCGTGGCTAGTCTGCGCTTGACCGCGCGAGAGTTGCGAGCGGTACTCGGTCAGTAGTAGTCGTGCAGTACAGTTGCGAGCAGTCTGTCAGTGGGCAGTCTGTGAGCAGGGCAGTATGTCGGTAGTAGCAGCCCAGTGCAGTTGTGTGTGAGGAGTCGGCGGGCGTCGACATGGCACTCTGGTCAAGATTCAGGATGAGGTATATTATTTTTAAATGCGCTCAGCTAATAATGTAAATTAATTGTAACTAATTTGTGCAAGTATCGTCCCAATAATAATTTTGGTTTTCAAAGCAATATTTTTAACAAAAGAACAATTTAATTGAACGAACGATTTCCTTCCATTTCCTTTAAAGAAAAGTTTCAATTAAATTTTTTAAAAAATATTTAAAAAAAAATAATAATAATACTTGCAATGCATTTGCTCCAACCCGTGGCCAACAATAAGAGCAGAGCTTTGACATGCAGTTTCGAATGAGGTAAGAAATTAATTATGATTTTTTGCACAGGGCCAAAGACCGATATTTCGGTTTAATTGAGTTTACATTGTTAATGAAGTCTCATTAGCATTGAATTGTTTTTTTATCATTTTCGTGACAGCTTACACCTTGAGTCAGATTGCGATTCTCATTTTTATTGTCATTAAATTTATTTGGTGGGAGCTTACATTAGGTTTTATTCTAGTTAACATTCAACTATTGTGTTTCAAAATTTCTCTGGGGAGCTTACACTTAGCACAATGTCCATTAGCACTTAAAATAATATCTTTTAAAAATTTTCGGTGGGGAGGTTACAACATGCACTGCAATATCATACTTATCTGTCGAGATCAAGCAGCGAGTTTCAATTAAAATGTCCTCCCCTGTACACGAATTACATAGCGTGCGTACGAGTATAGGGTGTGACGCAGGAACGACGACATATGGGAGTTTGGGTCTATCTGTAATTCGTGCACGGATAGCCGAAGCACTTAAGGCTACCACTCGCTTAAAGCGAGAAATCCGGGTTCCAGTCCCTGACCGGCACGGCCGGCCGTAGTGGCCGTGCGGTTAAAGGCGCTGCAGTCTGGAACCGCAAGACCGCTACGGTCGATGGTTCGAATCCTGCCTCGGGCATGTATGTTTGTGATGTCCTTAGGTTAGTTAGGTTTAACTAGTTCTAAGTTCTAGGGGACTAATGACCTCAGCAGTTGAGTCCCATAGTGCTCAGAGCCATTTGAACCTGACCGGCACAAATTTTTACTATTGCCATTCCAGTAAACAGCTGATGGTCGTCTGTATTCGAAACTGCGAGTACATTTCATGTTCGCTTGGTCTCTAAAGGAATTCACAGATATTTTGGCCGGTGAGATTATTTGCAATACGAACAAGTGCTTTAAAATGCTTGCGGAAACTGAATTACACACAGAAGATTTTTTGCAGAAGCTGTCCGCTGTTGTCTGACACGGTAACTGCACGAGGTATACCAGTACCTGTCCACAAATGTGGGCACTTGCACGCCTTGCGTAACAGATCTGCAACCGGTCGCAGACTCGTGAGATGAGGGCCTAAGCTGTCGTTATGCGGCGGGCCTCTTTGTGCGGCCGAGGCTGTTAAGGCGTCGCTCGTCCTTCGTCCTTCATAAGAAACAGGACATCGTTTGTCATACTTGCGGCGTGGTACAAGGGGATAATTATCCCGTGTCTGTAGCCCAGTGCGCGGTTACTGACAAAGGTCGTACGTCATACGACGCTAGGTAAGGCAGCCTTTTTCGCATGGTACTCGCACGAGCCCCATGTAAGATTTTGTTCATACTTTCCTTGTTAGAATAAAAATGGTTCAAATGGCTCTGAGCACTGTGGGACTTAACATCTGAGGTCATCAGTCCCCTAGAACTTAGAACTATTTAAACCTAACTAACCTAAGGACATTACACACGTCCAGGCAGGATTCGAACCTGCGCCCGTAGCGGTCGCGCGGTTATAGACTGAAGCGCCTAGAACCGCTCGGCCAGACCGGCCGGCTCTTGATAGAATATTTGTACAAGAAATCCGAATTACCTTGGTGCGACACTTGATAGGACGATTATATAGAAACAATGTCTGCTAAGAACGGCTGCCAAAACTGAAGCTCGAAATAGCGTTCTCCAGCAACTCTGTGGTACCCCACGCGGATGCTCTTCATCGACTCTCCACGTTTCATCTCTAGGATTGGTTTACCCTGTTACTGGATATTTTTTGCCAGCTTGGATGAAGAATGCTAAAACAAGACCTGTTGACACACAGCTCGCTGGACTACATCATGTGTCTTAGAACTGCTATAATCAGAACTATACTTACTTCCTGGGTACCCATAATTAGCCACATTTCATCTCCATATCCACCTCTGTTTTATTTATAAATTGCGCAATTGTAAAATTCTGTTTCCTATAAATACCTAATCCAGATGCCTTGGATCCAGCCAACCTATGTTTTCTTGTACACAAGAAACTTCAACAACTGATTTTCGAACCTCTACCTGATCCAGTACAAGGATGTTTATGAAGAAAATAGTCATTTTCCTGTTGATGTCCGAGATCACTACATACATTGGTATGTAGTTCTTGGTTCGCTTGTTTCTTTTCTTCGAGATACGAGTATTGTCTTGGGAATCCTTCATTCCACAAGTTCTAACCTTCTGCCCAATCCTGCTCTTACAACTACATTGCAGAAATGTCGCTCGTGTATCGTTCTCCTCTTTCTCTAACTGCAATCAAGTGTAGTGCAGTTATGATTCCTTAGATCGTAGCCACATTACTTTGATAACTGTGATAATTCTAGAGCTAATACATGCGAACAGAGTCCCGACCAGAGATGGAAGGGACGCTTTCATTAGATCGAAACCAATCGGCCGGCTTGTCCGATCCGTTTGCCTTGGTGACTCTGAATAACTTTGGGCTGATCGCACAGTCCTCATACCGGCGACGCATCTTTCAAATGTCTGCCTTATCAACTGTCGATGGTACGTTCTGCGCCTACCATGTTTGTAACCGGTAACGGGGAATCAGGGTTAGATTCCGGAGAGGAGCTAAGAAACGGCTACCACATCCAAGGCAGGCAGCAGATCACATCAACAGACATTTACTGAAGTGTGATAAAAGATTCATCTCGGTAACATTGGTAATGGGTTGATGGTAGTTAAGAAAACCGAAAGATATTACGTAGTGCATCGTATTCGGGATATTCACAACATATTCAATAAATAACCGGGAGGTGGTATAAAAATATAAAACTTCGACAGAGTTTGTGCTTCTTTGTTACATATGAAGGGCTTATTTCAATAGTGGTAGAAATCCATTTTTGTTCATTCTGAGATAGAAGGTCCTAAAGTTAAAAATTATATATACTTGAATATTTCTTGTATCTCAACTGCAGATTTTTCAGCGGTCTTTTAACTATTATCGTATGGGCCTGGCACTCCTGAATCGCGAACAGAAAGATGGCACTGGCAATCAGTGAAACAAAATGGCAGCACCCTTGCGGGTTTGTACCAACCTGAAGCAGCGGAGTGACACTACATTCTGTTAATTGAAGGGTTGAAACAATCGAAATTCACCGTCGAGTGGCAGTCGAATATGGTGGAAGTGGTCAGAGTCGAACACAAGTGGACGTGTGGGAAGATACGTTGCAAATGTTGTGTAACAAGTGCTGAAGAGTCACATCCCAGGACGCTCTGTCTGTGCGGTCACGGACAACAACATTGGAAGAGCTGAAGAGTTGTTAGGGGAAAAACAGGTGTATTAGAATGAGTGATGTTGTAGCAAATATGAACATTAGCGTCGGGTCACCCCACCGTAATGTTCATGACGTACTGATCTTTAAGAAAGTGTGTGCGTCGTGGGGCCCAAAACATTTAATATCAGAATTGAAAGAAAGACGATTGGATGTGTGCAGGGAGATTTTGCGACAGTACGAGGCTGAAGGGGAGGGATTTCTTCACTGTATTGTAACGGGAAATGAAAATGGTGTGCATTTTTAACCCACTGAAAGAAGCTTTTAGTGGCTCAATGTTCACTGATGATGAAGAAGTCCAGGGCGTATCTGTTTACGTACATGTCCCCCAAGAATTCTGGAACTCCGAAGCTAATCCAGCACTACCATAGCTGCATAGAACTTGAGGAAGATAACGTTGAAAAATAAATGAGTGTTGTATTCCATTCTAGTAATAGATTATTTAATAAAACTTCCGTCTTTTTTGTGACCATTGTATTTTATCTTTCTCAGCGATCACGTAACATTACATATGCCACAGGCCAAAGGTGCGCTCGATTTCAACTCTCTGTCACGTTCTGGTTTGACTCGCTCGTTGTAAAATATCATAAAAGGAAAGCTTGGCCATATTTAATTCCTGTCAATGTGAACGTACTTTTATTCTTTTCCATGAATAAATGTTGTGAATATTTGGAATATGTAACTCAATAGTAATCAATTACATTGAACCCGTGCTTAATGAAATACAGATTCAATATTCAGAAGAATAATAGGATAAAATAGTAAAGTTAATATTATTGAGAAAATATTGTGTGTTATCTGTTCACGTTTCTATGTGGAAGGCAGTTACCTGAGGTGGTATAACGTTACTCTGACTGTTTCCGGAATACCTCAAAGAGCAATAAGTTTTATTTTTGCTTTGTGCGTGCTGACAGAACAAGCGAACATGTACCTCTACATCGTTAAGCCACGACAAAGAATATGAACAAGCTGTGGATTGAATATAGCTGTGGTTTCCTTTTAAGATATTTTGTAACCAGTGAGACGAACCAGAAGGTGATAGAGAGTTTAAGTCACACACCTCTTGCGCCTATGGATTGTTATGAGATCTCTGACAAAGACAAAATATATCATGAATTACTCAAACACGGCCGCGCGGGATTAGCCGAGCGGTCTGAGGCGCTGCAGTCATAGACTGTGCGGCTGGTCCCGGCGGAGGTTCGAGTCCTCCCTGGGGCATGGGTGTGTGTGTTTAGGATAGTTTAGGTTAAGTAGTGTCTAAGCTTATGGACTGATGACCATAGCAGTTAAGTCCCATAAGATTTCACACACATTTGATCATTTGAACTCAAACACGACACCATGTATTCCAGTTAGTGCAGGTTAAGACAAACTGCAGGTGTGGCAAGCATGACATTTTACAGCAAATGTTTTGAGGCTATGACCACTGCACAGGTCTATCAGAAAATGGAAAGAACGAAACCGACTACATGAAACTCGAACAGAAAGTGGTCTAGCGGACAAGTTGTATAAAATAGGGGAGAAAGTTTACCATAATACAGAGCCGAGGTGATTAAAAAATCAAGTTGGGTGTTTTATACAGAACAGAGGTGTGGAACACACCTCCCACTGTAGCTGATTTTGGTGCTGGTAAGACCTATCCTTCCCTACAAAGGAAAGTGGCCAGTCGACAGCATCAGAAGTAGATCACATCAATCTTGTATCGTCACCAAAACTGTTAGGAGCTCATCTGTAGCAATGAGGTGGAAAGAGAACATATGATTTCCGAAGAGAGTGAGTTTCCCATTAACCAACCAGCCTTAGCCACCTCGCCAGCCACGAAAAATCTAAATGTCGTGTGACTAGGGCCTCCCGTCGGGTGGACAATTCGCCAGGTGCAAGTCTTTCGACTTGACGCCACTTTGACGACTTGCGCGTCGTTGGGGATGAAATGACTATAATTGGGTCAACACAACACCCAGTCCCTGAGCGGAGAAAATCTCCGACCCGAAAAATGTTTATTATTCCAGTCTTTGATCACAATATCAATTTTTTAGATGATCACAGGTTTCAATCCGTAATGACCGTCCTCAGATCATTATGGACTGAAACCGGTCATCATCTAAAGAATTGATATTGTGATCAAAGACGGGAATAAAAAACATTTGACAGTAATGGATCACTGTTTGTATACGCGACTATGTCGCAGTTGGTGAAACTAGTAATATATGTTGTAAACGCTTCACTATCTTAGTTGACGTTAGATCCATTGTACTTCAGAGGTATTCATTTAGGGATCATCTGTACACAACATCATCAATCAAAGTTACTTTTGGAAACGTAGTGACGTAGACTGTTCGTTAGACTCTAACAGTTAACGTGGGAGTACGCTTCAGCCGCACGTCAGCAAAGTTCTGTCTGCTCACCTTGGGCCCTGTAGTAGCTGCGTCCTTCTCGCTGAAGATCCTGTACGGTGGTATGTTCGTTCATTACACCCGTCGGGACTGTAATGACGATGGTGGACCCTCTAATTTGGCTGAATGGTTTCTTCATTTTGCTGAATACCGGAATAATTTATAGTCGTTGCCCAATGTGACCTACGACACTTCATTACAATCACAGTCCAAAGATTACATATGAATGAGAAACTCACTGTAGCACCATGTGCTTGTCAGAGTGACCTGATAGTCTTATACCTCCTTTCTAAAGTAAACGTTCAAGGTTAGCTTCAAAAAATGAAGTTTCAAACTTATTTGCTGAGACCGAGCTGACAAACTCAGCCCTCAAAACCGAAGCGAAGTCACGAGCCTGGGGTCCAGCTATTCTGCCATACTTTCAGCAATCAGAAGTCAGGAAAGGCGATGCTTTCTTTGTAGGGCGAGCTGCGAACAGGCAGCGTCGTTTCGCGTATCCTTTAATTCTTACTGCACCACTATGCGTTTTCCGAAAGAGCCAATTAGCCATTAACATTATATACAGTGCGCTGTCTTCGTCATGATTTCTTCATCATCGACGAGCAAGTCACCCAAGTGGCGTAAAAAAAAAAAAAAAAGAAAAAAAAGAAAGAACGATTATTTCATTTCATAATACACTCCTGGAAATTGAAATAAGAACACCGTGAATTCATTGTCCCAGGAAGGGGAAACTTTATTGACACATTCCTGGGGTCAGATACATCACATGATCACACTGACAGAACCACAGGCACATAGACACAGGCAACAGAGCATGCACAATGTCGGCACTAGTACAGTGTATATCCACCTTTCGCAGCAATGCAGGCTGCTATTCTCCCATGGAGACGATCGTAGAGATGCTGGATGTAGTCCTGTGGAACGGCTTGCCATGCCATTTCCACCTGGCGCCTCAGTTGGACCAGCGTTCGTGCTGGACGTGCAGACCGCGTGAGACGACGCTTCATCCAGTCCCAAACATGCTCAATGGGGGACAGATCCGGAGATCTTGCTGGCCAGGGTAGTTGACTTACACCTTCTAGAGCACGTTGGGTGGCACGGGATACATGCGGACGTGCATTGTCCTGTTGGAACAGCAAGTTCCCTTGCCGGTCTAGGAATGGTACAACGATGGGTTCGATGACGGTTTGGATGTACCGTGCGCTATTCAGTGTCCCCTCGACGATCACCAGTGGTGTACGGCCAGTGTAGGAGATCGCTCCCAACACCATGATGCCGGGTGTTGGCCCTGTGTGCCTCGGTCGTATGCAGTCCTGATTGTGGCGCTCACCTGCACGGCGCCAAACACGCATACGACCATCATTGGCACCAAGGCAGAAGCGACTCTCATCGCTGAAGACGACACGTCTCCATTCGTCCCTCCATTCACGCCTGTCGCGACACCACTGGAGGCGGGCTGCACGATGTTGGGGCGTGAGCGGAAGACGGCCTAACGGTCTGCGGGACCGTAGCCCAGCTTCATGGAGACGGTTGCGAATGGTCCTCGCCGATACCCCAGGAGCAACAGTGTCCCTAATTTGCTGGGAAGTGGCGGTGCGGTCCCCTACGGCACTGCGTAGGATCCTACGGTCTTGGCGTGCATCCGTGCGTCGCTGCGGTCCGGTCCCAGGTCGACGGGCACGTGCACCTTCCGCCGACCACTGGCGACAACATCGATGTACTGTGGAGACCTCACGCCCCACGTGTTGAGCAATTCGGCGGTACGTCCACCCGGCCTCCCGCATGCCCACTATACGCCCTCGCTCAAAGTCCGTCAACTGCACATACGGTTCACGTCCACGCTGTCGCGGCATGCTACCAGTGTCAAAGACTGCGATGGAGCTCCGTATGCCACGGCAAACTGGCTGACACTGACGGCGGCGGTGCACAAATGCTGCGCAGCTAGCGCCATTCGACGGCCAACACCGCGGTTCCTGGTGTGTCCGCTGTGCCGTGCGTGTGATCATTGCTTGTACAACCCTCTCGCAGTGTCCGGAGCAAGTATGGTGGGTCTGACACACCGGTGTCAATGTGTTCTTTTTTCCATTTCCAGGAGTGTATTTATTTCATTTCATAATATAACAGATGAAGGCTTTACTAAATAAAAGAGATTTAATAATTTTCATTTTTGCATTCAATGAGAAGCAAGTGCTGCATTGTCGACAAGAAGAGGAACATTTGGGATATTTCCTGTCATTCTCCCAAACTGAAGGGAGTTTATTCCATGTCCGTCTCTCATGTCTCACGTCATTTGGTACTTTCTACCTTTGGTCTTCAGTATACTAAACACTGGCTTACAACAATACTTAATCGTCAGAGTCGTGATGTGGCAAGGTTTGTCAGAAAATTGTGATGATCTGATGACAGCAGTAATTCGAAACCGATCATTGTGAGTTTATAACATGTGTGATCAAGACGGACATCCATAAGTGCCAAACACGATCGCTGACTCGTTTACGAATTTTACATACTCCACTGATAAGATTATTTTTGGTGCATACTTCCCGCATTTGCCCACTGAACTCGTAACCCATAGAGAGTTGTGTTTTGTTCTGACGATATCACATGGCGTGCAGAGTTGTCGAGGACGTTGGGTTGGCAAGTATCGCACTGAACATTTATGTACTCTGTACGATTATCTGTTTCCAGTGGTTTCTGTCACTTCGCAAAATTTATTCATTTCAATGGCCGGAATTTCAGGTAGGCAAAGTTGGTAACTGGTCCCTTGTGTAAAAGAGAGAGTGAGTGTTTTCCATCCATTTTGTTATGTAAAGTTTAGACTTACCACAAGTCACGTTGTTTTGTTAAATCATGAGATGTGTAAGATTCCTTCAGTGCCCAATTACAAGTAACTCCCAAATAGTTTCTTCGATTCGTTCCCCTAGTTGCGTTAGTGTGGATCCATAGTCCATGAAAGTTTTGCTGTAGTACCTGCAATAGCCATATGAGGGCTGTTCGGAAAGTGAGTTCCGATCAGTTGCGAAATGGAAACGAGAGTGACAATTAAAAGAAAAATAGCTCTGAGCACTATGGGTCTTAACATCTGAGGCCATCAGTCCCCTAGAACTTAGAACTACTTAAACCTAGCTAAACTAAGGACATCACACACATCCATGTCCGAGGTAGGATTCGAACCTGCGACCGTAGCGGTCGCGCGGTTCCAGACAAAAGCGCCTAGAACCGCTTGGCCACACCGGCCAACACAGTGACAATCCCATGAAACGTCGCATGTATGTGTTGCCCGTCAATCGCATGACGTCACTCTTTTCTATTCTCAGCGCACAGTGAGCGCATAAAGACACCTAGAAAATAGAGCCTCCCGCCAAGTATGAGGGCCTGGTGAGCGATTTCGCCTGATGTCATACAGCCCCCATAACGTAACTGTCATCCACTTCCTTCTTCAAGACGGGAATTGGCGGGAGACGCAGGTGGCTGCCTTTCATGATAATGGAATGCTGGTAAAAAGATAAGATAAATATCTAAGTCGGAACGGCGACTATGTAGAACAGTAGCCGTAGGGTGTAGTTAACTGTTGCAGATAAAGCGTTTTTGATTTTTACATTGGTTTCGATTTCCCGACCGATCGGACCTTACTTTCCGAAAAGCCCTCGTAAAATAATAATATCTTAAGAATTTAGAAATGTACTTCCGAGCGTTTACTGTGCTTCCAATACGACTATTAATGGGATAAGGCTTTTTTTTCGTATTTCATAATTTTGTGCGAAATATTGTTACAAAGTCAGGTAAGCATGAATAATAACGGAACTCTCTCAGCAAGCAAGACATATGTGGTTCAAGTTAACATTGTTCCTTCACGGAACGTGCGCCACGTTTTGAATTGTTGATAATACACGTGGTGTCCCAGAAATGTTGCGACAAATTTAGAGTGGTTGTAGTGAGTGTGGAGGATACCTTGAGAAAACAATCGAGGACAGGAACCCGTGGCCGGAAAAATCATCCAGCGGCGCTGCAGAACTCTGAAGTTATGGGCGCCGGCGCCTGACACAAGGGTCACCGCTTCACCAGGAAAAGATGACTGAATTCGCTACGGACCGTAGGTGGAGCGTCTCGCGATGTTGTCTGTTATTCAGTGACCGCGACTGATTGCCACTGAGGTATCTGCTGCGTAGACATGCCTTGTCTCCTATGAATGCGATGTTCTGTTCCCTTTGTGGATGACGGTTTCCGACACGGGTTTCCATCTACAATTTATTTTTCTCCTGTATATAGAATAACACAGATGATTTTAAAGGTGTTCCAGGAGAAAAATAAATTGCGAGTGGAAGCCCGTGTCTGAGAGCTTCATTCCCCGAGGCAACAGTGCGTCGCATTCATGGGAGACAAGGCGTATCTACGCTGCGGCTGGCTCCATCTTGTCCGCTGGCGATCGTGGCAGTCAGTCGCGATAGCTGAAAGAAACAACACTGCGAGACATTCCGCCCACTGCCCGTCAGCGTACAAAGTCTCGTTTGCTGCCGAAGAGGTGTTGCCGCAGACGCCAAGATTTCGAAGCTCTGTAGCGTCGTTGGATGGTATTTCCAGACACGGGATCTTATCCTCCATTTCTTCCTCGAGACACCCTCTACAGGCCCTCGAAGCACTTCGCAACATTTCTGGAAACCATTCTCTCGATTAGCAGCAAATGGGTAACAGCATTTGACGTCTCAAAACGAAGGGCCGCGCGGAGTAGCCGTACGGTTTGAGGCGTCTTGCCACGGTTCGCGCGGCTCCCCCCGTCGGAGGTTCGAGTCCTCCCTGGGGCATGGGTGTGTGTGTTGTCCTTAGCGTAAGTTAGTTTAAATTAGATCAAGTAGTGCGAAAGCCTAGCAGTTTGGTCCCATAGTCCTTCCACAAATTTTTCAAAATGAAGTGCGAAGCACGCCTTATGAACGAGACGCTGCTAAGGGATTTCAGATATGCCTCCTCCATCCTCTCTCTCTCTCTCTCTCTCTCTCTCTCTCTCTCTCACACACACACACACACACTCCAAGAAACATTTTTGATAGGCTTACATCTGAAACAGGGCACTGACGTACAGACACGTTATCAGGAAACGAATACCATCGTTTCTATGTGCCTTAGTGTCCACATTCTGACGAAGGAAACTTCTCCCATCTCCACTATCCGAATCGACTACCTGCCAGTTGAGATTTACCTCGTCACCTGACCAAGACAATGGGTAAAATGTAGGATGTTTTATTGCCAGAAAAAGAGTCATAAATAAAGAAACCCAACAGAATCAGTAAGGTCTGCTGCATCCAATAGGTGAAACTGTACTCTACAAAAAGCGAAGTCTTCTGTTGTAGGCCGGCTGGAGTGGCCGTGCGGTTCTAGGCGCTACAGTCTGGAGCCGAACGACCGCTACGGTGGCAGGTTCGAATCCTGCCTCGGACATGGATGTGTGTGATGTCCTTAGGTTAGTTAGGTTTAATTAGTTCCATGTTCTAGGCGACTGGTGACCTCAGAAGCTAAGTCGCATAGTGCTCAGAGCCATTTGAACCATTTCTGTTGTAGCCTCGAGTGGACACCGCCGATTTCGTATTATTGCACAGGAACATGATCGTCAGAAGCAGCAATTTGCAGAAAAGCCGCAGCACGTGTAGGAAACAGTTGCGACAGTATAAGTTGGAATGACATAGCCGGAACTGACAGCAGCGGACGTTTAGACTGCGCAACCGTGCCGGTACAAACGCTAGCAGCTTCTACATATTCATAAGTGTTTTCGTAACCTGTTACGTACGGGTACTTTAAGAGAATCAGAGAACTGAAGAACTGCATCGAATTCATTTGGGGACATATATCAATTGCAAAATACATCATCGACTACTCGAGAACTTCTGTAAATATTGTGCCATCTGGAGCGCAGAATTACCACAATGGCAAGGATGGAAGATAAGAAAACATGTTAAGTAGATCAACTTAAATATGCATGAAAAAAAAAATAGTTCAAATGGCTCTGAGCACTATGGGACTTAACATCTATGGTCATAAGCCCCCTAGAACTTAGAACTACTTAAACCTAACTAATCTAAGGACATCACACAACACCCAGTCATCACGAGGCAGAGAAAATCCCTGACCCCGCCGGGAATCGAACCCGAGAACCCGGGCGCGGGAAGCGAGAACGCTACCGCACGACAAAATATGCATGACCAGACTGTAATTTTTGTCAAATGAAACTATATGGTTCCAGAAACTTTGCCAATTCTCAAAGATATATAATGTATGTATGCAAGCCGAAGCAACAAATGACAACTTGTCGCAAAGCTAGGAATCGAACCCGGGCCTTCTGCTCACTGGGCAGACGCGTTAATCACTACACCGCTCTTGCACAGTGGCTTTACATAACTGCACAGACCACCCTAGCAAGCGCAGGATCGAATGCTGGCCTTGGTACAAACTTGCATTTGTCACTTCAAACTGCATATACAGGGTGGAGAAAAATTATGATACAAAATTTTAACTCTGGATAGCTGATGCCAGTAGGAAGCGAAATTACTAATGTTGTGTAGGTGGACAACGCGCAATGTTTAAACTACGGAAACTTGGTGCCACGGGCTCCGACTGGCCGCGGGATTGCCCTGTTGCCGGATGCTCTGGTTAACGCATGACTGCGAATGCTTTGCCTGCCGCAGATAGAGATGTATCCGAGGCGGCCGGCACGCTCAGTGGTAGCGCGCCAGCCTTCCACTCCGGGGACCCCGCCGGGACCCCGACACATCCATTGTAGTTTCATGATAAGACGTCCCGGGAACAAACCGTTCAACAGCTGTTAGTTCGCATACAGAAAGTTTTTAGAAATTGTGTCGGCCCTGAAAAGGGCCCTTCTTGTAGCTACGACATCGTTTACTTAGCCGGCCGCGGTGGTTTGGCGGTTCTAGGCGCTTAGTCCGAAACCGCGCGACTGCTACGGTCGCAGGTTCGAATCCTGCCTCGGGCACGGATGTGTGTGATGTCCTTAGGTTAGCTAGGTTTAAGTAGTTCCTAAGTTCTAGGGGACTGATGACCACAGATGTTAAGTCCCATAGTGCTCAGAGCCATTTGAACCATTTTTTTACTTAGAGCAGGTGCTCGAACTGGCGACCCTCTGATGCAACACGAGCTTGATAACGTCTTACAGTGTTTTGCCGAACTCTTTCAAAGCTTCCTGGCATTGCCCCGAAGTGAATGTTGGCATGTTGGATGCATACATTAGTTGCTCTCCGTTTCAAGGTGTTTCGTGTCCAGGTGAGTGAACTAGAACCTTGAAGAAACCCCACAGGAAAAAGTCCGATGGCGTGAGGTCTGGTGGTCGCGGGGGCCATGTCCTACGAGCACCTCTGCCAATTACCAGGCCGTCGAAGAGTTCATTTAAATATCCGCGCAGAACACGACACGTGCGGGCTCCCCATCATGCTGCAACCACATGCGTAGCCGTATGTCCAGGGGAACATCTTCCAGCAGGCCGGGTAGAGTTTCTTGCAAAAAGTGAAGGTAGGTTGCCCTGGTAAGTCGAGGAGGTAGACGGACCGGCCCAATCAGATGGCCACCCACAATGCCTGCACAAATGTTGAGCGAAAATCGTTCATGCTGTCCTTGGACGTACGTGACGCCGTCTTGAAGGAAGGTGCACTCGTCGGTAAACAACACAATGGCGGGGAAGTCAAGATCTCGTGCAGCACATCACAGAAACCATCGGCAAAACCGTAGCCCGTGTGCATTGTCCGCCACAGGATTTAGGTCTCGGATAGGACGGAAACTAAATGGATGCTGGCCGTCATCTTTCAAAACCTCCCCTACTAACCCATGAGTGACCCCCATGTCGTGTCCAGTCGCTCGAGTACTTATCGTAGCTGCTTCTTCGAAGGGCTCGAGAACAGTTTCTTCAAATGCAGCACACCGTCGTGTTCGAGATATCCCAGTTACGAGCCTGTTTCGCCAAGTCGCCAGGGAATTGCTGTAAACGTTTGCGGCTGTGGATGGCGTCTTGCTGGGTTCCGTTCCTCATACAACCGTCGAACTTCATGCGCATTACCGTCGGCTAGCCCATAAACGAAAACCATGTCTCGTTGTTCTTCAAACGAATACTGCGCCGCAATGTTTACTGTATGACGAAGTCGCAGGTGACATGCGTGTTCCCCGAAGCGAAGCTTACGTGTGAATGGCTCTGACGAGAGGTGGAGACAAACAGCAAGACCTATTCGACAACGTGTGCGTGTCACGTTGGGTTAGTGACAGGGCGAGGGACGTTTGCATGTGTGAACCGACAACAATAGCGCTGCCCGTCACCCGACGAAAGGCAACAGAGCGCCAAATAGAGCGAGTGGCGCCAAGTTTCCGTAGTTTGAAAATAGTGCGTTGTCGACCCACACGACATTAGTAATTTTGGTTCGTGCTGACATCAGCTGTGTAGGTTTAAAATTTCGTGACACAATTTTTCTCCACCCTGTATACAACACAGATGTTTTGAGACTTGAAAACGTCTTTGGAACCATGCAGTTTCATTTGATTAAAGCACCTATGCGTGGGTTTCAGGTAGGATGGCCAGTCTTGTTCGATGCTGAGGTGCTATTCCAATACAGCTGAAGAACGTCTGCAGTGTATTCGAGATTGGGGAGAACACCAAGATACCATGTGGGCTGACGCGTTAACTGGGATTTGGGTTGATGAGGCAGGCTGGTGTCCAGAGCCACTGTACCAGAGTGGTGCCGTGGTTCAGTGCATCTGCCTGGCGAGCAGGAGACCTGGTTTCGAATCCTGGCCTTGCTACAAACTTTTATTCGTCGCTTCAGTCTGCATGTGTACAATAATTGTCGTGTTTTCTAATTGCAACTATGAGATAAACTAAACATCGCAGGTAAAATAGTTGATGATGCTAAGGTGACCATTGGCATGTTAACTACACAGCCACTTTCTATAACCAGAAGCGTTGGTATTCGGGATATCATCGTTAGAACTGTGTTCATCTACTGAACACCATGTGAACTTTACAAGATAAATAGAAAAATGAAAATCAGTTAAAGGTAATTTCTATTTCCGCAACGATAAACGACTTACAGCAAAAGTTTCGTTGCTACAATGTCATAATATCGTCAAAATAGATAATTTTAAAACTGGGGCAACCGCTGCTGAAATAGTTATACATGACTGCTTGACGCTTCATACAGTGACCAGCTTGTTTAAACTACAGGTGATAAAATTATTAAAATAAAACTGAATGAAATGTCAAATGCTCCGCTGTAGCTGTATTTTTTCTGGTCATTTATAAACCCACACATGCTGTTAAGTAACTACTTGAGTTGCGTCTTCTGGTAATAATATAGAGTCTAATGTACAAAGAAATTGACAGTGTGATCGAACTTCTCAGTACGACGTTTCACCCTTTCTGCCCTGGAAGCATGCACTGATACGGTTGGAAAGGGTATATTGAAGCCGTTTTTTCTTCTTAATGAGGCAAGCTTGCCCAGAGTTGCTGTTAACTCGTCCCTGATATGCTGCATCCAGGCTCTGGGACACTGTGACAGAGTTAATTCCCGGCTGGTGGCACATGTGTGTTACCGAGGACTGATCTGAGGATACTGCTGGCCGCAGCAGAACCTCAAGATCACGCAGACAGTTCACAGAGACAAGTGTCATGTATGGAGAAGCATTGTCCTGTTGGAAACGGTCGGCATAACATTGACGCGTGAGAGGTAACACATGACGTCGGAGGATGTCGGTGACGTGTCGTGCCGTCGGCGTTCCCTCAGTCACTACCAGCTATGACCCCGAGTCATAACCTACGGCTCCCCATATCCTGACTACTAGAGTAACACCTATACGCCTCTCCAGAACGCTGGAAGAATGGGACTTCTTCTCAGAACGTGAACGTACTCTCCTACGATGGCCATTCCGGTTAGTGCAGTATCGCAGCTCATCGTTGAAGACACTGCGACGCCATTAACCAGCGATATATGCTTCCCGCTCGCGGCACCTGTTACGGCTTTCGTGGCTTCTTATTGACAAACTGCCTGTTGGCTTCTGTCTCGGGTTCTTCGGCCGACTTTTTTTTATTTTTTTTTATGACGTTTCGCCAGCACGAGTGGCTGGCATTGTCAAGGCTTCACGCTTCATTGCTGATGGTGAACTGGATTCGAGCTCGAGGAGGCTAATTTTTTTTTTTTTTAAGTGGACTTAACATCTGTGGTCATCAGTCCCCTAGAACTTAGAACTACTTAAACCTAACTAACCTAAGGACATTACACACATCCATGCCCGAGGCAGGAGGCTAATTATATGTACCTGGAGTGCCAGCGTCCATGGACTTTCCCGTGGTCATTTCCGGTGAGGTTCTCCTCTTGCCACCTGCAACGGTCGTTTGCTGCAGCACGGGAATCCAGGGTCCGTTCACCATGAGGCTTCCTTCTTTCTGTTGAAGCTATTCTCGACACGTTCAGTTTAATTTCGTTCCCTCTTCCCATGAGTGTTTCACACCTTTAGTCGCCACTGTATTCATAATTGCGAAGAAATATCTCCTTCTCAACTGCCACTAGCAATGCTGATGTTGTTTACTACAGTCAGTTGATGTCAGGGCAGCAGCTCCAACTGACTCTCGAGTTTTAGACTATAATCAGACGCGGTACGCGTCGTTTCACCCACGCCGGGTCCCGTGTCAGGAAGTAACACTTGCGCTTCCCACGAGCGGGCCGTTACCAGACGCCGCAGAGCGGGTGGGGGCGTCAACGTGGCGGTCGTCGGCGCCGGGTGGCGCGACGGTGGCGCCGCTGTGTGAACCGGCCCGTTCCCAGGGCGCCGCGCCGGCCTTCGTGCCGTAATCCACGGGCCGCATTACGATGCAAATTGGAAAATTGCTACTTCTTCTCGTATTATGGTAATGTACGGGCCGACCTCCTTCATAAATAATTCCTCCGCCCGTCGCCAACTATAAATATTTATGGTTGTTAGCAGAGACGGCCGCGCTCCAAATTAGTTATCGCCATCCACCGACAACCGTCCCCGTATTATTTATCTACTTTTAAGAGTTGATACGAGACCCGAGAGCGCGCTGTGCGAATATTTATCGGGAATTTTGCATCAGTTATTACGCGGCATTTTTAGGGATATTTGGCTGGTTCAAGATCCGATGTCTTACTGGATACTCATTATCCCAGACGCTGAGAAACCGGTGCAAAAATTTGCAACGTTGCTCCGTGTCGAGACATGAGACACAGCAACCATCTGGTACGGAAGCGAAGAGTAATGGCTTTTGAACTAACTTCAGTGTGCAATCTTTCCTGACCTGCATCTTAACTTAGACAATCTCCGGAGGAAAAAGTGCCACAGACAACAAGACGGTAACGAAAAAAAGAAAAAAATAGGGAGACAAAGAAAGGGAAGGTGTAAGAGAGAGACAGAGAGGAATCAACAGGTACAGTTCTAGAATGCACAATAATATTTGGTCCGCTTTAAAAATAATCGGAGGAAACCACAAAATTACCTAAAAGTACAAGCTTAGCCTTAAAGGAGGTTGTTCACATCGTTTCTATACAGTTAGTAAAAATGTGAGATTTCTAGTGCTGTGTAGATCAGATCCATCTAGTGTGCCACTGGTCCCTGGCAAAGATGGCGATGTCCACGATTTCTCATACACAAACACCAGTTGACCGCCGTTGCCTCGTGAAACGTTCTTGTAAGGAGGAGAAATGCGTACCATCACGTTTCCGACTTTGATAAAGGGCGCATGGTAGCCTATCGCGATTGCGGTTTATCGAATCGCGTTGGTCGAGATCCAATGAGTGTTAGCAGAATATGGAATCGGTGGGTTCAGGAGGGTAATACGGAATGCCGTGCTGGATCCCAACGGCCTCGTATCACTAGCAGTCGAGATGATAGGCATCTTATCCGCATGGCTGTAGCGGATCGTACAGCCACGTCTCGATCCCTGAGTCAACAGATGGGGACGTTTGCAAGACAACAACCATCTGCATGAACAGTTCAATGCACGACCGCATGTTGCAGATCCTGTGCGGGCCTTTCTGGATACGGAAAATGTTCGAATGCTGCTCTGGCCAGCACATTCTCCAGATCTCTCACCAATTGAAAACTTCTGGCCGATGGTGGCCGAGCAACTGGCTCGTCACAATACGCCAGCCACTACTCTTGATGAACTGTGGTATCGTGTTGAAGCTGCATGGGCAGCTGTACCTGTACACGCCATCCAAGCTCTGTTTGACTCAAGGCCGTTATTAGGCCAGAGGTATTGTTCTGGGTACTAATTTCTCAGGATCTATGCAGCCAAATTGCGTGAAAATATTATCACAAGTCAGTTCTAGTATAATATATTCGTCCAATGAATACCCGTTTATCATCTGCATTTATTCCAGGTGTAGCGATTTTATTGGCCACTAGTGTAGTAGCGATGAAAATTCTCTATTGTATTATGTCTCCAACGGTTCACTGCTAGTCTAGGACCAAACGTCATTAACATTTTAACTATCGTCTGCAATACAAATGAATAACGCAGCTTATTAGATCATGGTGGCGAAATAATAACACGAATTATTTACACAGAAATGGTAAGGCTGATAGGAGCCGACTTCGGGGAAGATGAGATGGATTCAGAAGAAATGTAGGAACATGCAAGACAATACTGTCCCTAGGGGTTATCTTAGATGACAGACTGATGAAGGGCAAACTTAGACTTAGAAGAATTTAGAGAAAACTTTTGAGATTGTTGACTCGAATGAACTATGAAATTCTGAAGGTAGTCGGTAATAAAATACAGGAAGCGAAAGGTTATCTGCAACTTGTTCAGAAACAGACTGCGACTATATTTATCACGAGGACTTAAGTTAAGAATCGGAGAAAATAAAAGGGAAGCATTAGTTGATAACGG
The DNA here is from genome assembly GCF_023864345.2 of Schistocerca serialis cubense. Lineage (NCBI taxonomy): Eukaryota > Metazoa > Arthropoda > Insecta > Orthoptera > Acrididae > Schistocerca > Schistocerca serialis. The sequence goes on along the minus strand of NC_064644.1, from coordinate 80,408,942 downwards.
AGGGAAACCGGATTGTAGATTATCACATACGTTATTCAATCTATACACTGAACATGGAGTAAAGGAAAACAGAGAAATTTGGAACGGTATTTAAAGTTCAGCGAGAGGGAATAAAATCTGACATCTGTCGATGACACTACAGTTTCTTCGGAAACGAGAAAGCTCTTAGAAGAATAACTCAACGGCACAAGTGGTGTCTTGAAAAGATAATACGGGATGAACATCAACAAAAGTAAAGCAAGGGTAAAGGAATGGACTATAATAAAATCAGCGATTCTCGGAGGATTAGTTTAGAAAATGAGTGATATCAAGTAGTAGATAAGGTTTGACAAGCAAAGTAACTAACAATAGCCGATATAAATTCAAACAGGAAACAGCAAAAAAAAAAAAAAATCTGAAAAAATGGAATATGTTAGAAGTTTAAGTGTGAAAGGTGTTTATCTGGCTTACAACCTTCCTGGGGAGTGCAAAATTGACCATAAAGACATCGAGTAAGAAGAGACAGGAAGGTTTTAAAATGTGGCATTACGAAGGGATCCTGAAGATTAAGTGGGTGGGTCGGATAACTAATACAGAGGAACTATGTCGAAGTGAGGAGAAACGAATTTTATGGCACAACTTGACAAAAAGGAGGTGTCAGTTTATAGGCATGTTCCTGAGGCATCAGGGAATCGTCAATTATTTCATGAATGGAACAGAGGGAGTAAAAATTGCAGAGAAAGACCAACGCCATACTACAGCAATCACCTTCAAGTATAATTAGGTTGTAGAAATTCTGGAGAGGGGAAGAGACATGCACAGGAGAGAACAACATGGAAAGCCGCATCAAGGCATTCGTCTGACTGAAGACCACAGAAACATGGGCAACAACAGTGTCTAGTTTTTGTCGTATCATTGCCCGCCTTCTCAAGTGGAGTCAGAACTATGAGATAATATAATCTGTACATTCCACTCCGGTAACCGAGCCGATCGGCCAGTTGAGCGCTTTCAAATGTGTACCGTAAAATGGCAATGAACCAGCGACGAATCAGACTGTGCAGTTGGTGGCAGATCAGCTGGAGCAACACTCCCTGGAAGACCACTAGCGTCTCTTGAAGCTACACCTCTGACTTTATTCCAACCAAGTGCTCCTTGGTGCCCTCTGCTACACTTTAATGAAACATCCCGAGTGCTTAAGTACCATTATCATTATCGTCTTTTCTATACAGGGTGGTCCATTGATAGTGACCGGGCCAAATATCTCACGAAGTAAGCATCAAACGAAAAAACTACAAAGAACGAAACTCGTCTAACTTGAAGGGGGAAACCAGATGACGCTATGGTTGGCCCGCTAAATGGCGCTGCCATAGGTCAAACGGATATCAACTGCGTTTTTTAAAAATAGGAAACCCCATTTTTATTGAATATTCGTGTAGTACGTAAAGAAATATGAATGTTTTAGTTGGACCACTTTTTTCGCTTTGTGACAGATGGCGCTGTAATAGTCACAAACGTATAAATGCGTGGTATCACGTAACATTCCGCCAGTGCGGACGGTATTTGCTTCGTGATACATTACTCGTGTTAAAATGGACCGTTTACCAATTGCGGAAAGGTCGATACCGTGTTCATGTATGCCTATTGTGAACAAAATGCCCAACGGGTGTGTGCTACGTATGCTGCTCGGTATCCTGGACGACATCATCCAAGTGTCCGGACCGTTTGCTGGACAGTTGCGTTATTTAAGGAAACAGTAAGCGTTCAGCCACATGTGAAACGTCAGCCACGACCTGCAACAAATGATGATGCCCAAGTAGGTGTTTTACTGCTGTCGCGGCTAATCCGCACATCATTAGCAGACAAACTCGCGAGAATCGGGAATCTCAAAAACGTCGGTGTTGAGAATGCTACATCAGCACCGATTGCACCCGTACCATTTTTCTATGCATCAGGAATTGCATGCGACGACTTTGATCGTCGTGTACAGTTCTGCGAATGGCCCAAGAAAAATTACGGGACGATGACAGATTTTTTGCACGCGTTCTATTTAGCGACGAAGCGTCATTCACCAACAGCGGTGACGTAAACCGGAATAATATGCACTATTGGGCAACGGAAAATCCACGATGGCAGCGACAAGTGGAACATCAGCGACCTTGGCGGGTTAATGTATGGTGCGGCATTATGGGAGGAAGGATAATTGGCCCCCATTTTATACATGGCAATCTACATGGTGCAATGTATGCTGATTTCCTACGTAATGTTCTACCGATGTTACTACAAGATGTTTCACTGCATGACAGAATGGCGATGTATTTTTAACATGGTGGATGTCCGGCACGTAGCTCGCGTGGGGTTGAAGCGGTATTGAATAGCATATTTCATGACAGGTGGATTGGTCGTCGAAGCACCATACAATGGCCCGAACGTTCACCGGATCTCACGACCCCGGATTTCTTTCTGCGGGGGAAGTTGAAGAATATTTGCTATCGTGATCCACCGACAACGCCTGACAACATACGTCTGCGCATTGTCAATGCATGTGCGAACATTAAGGAAGGCGAACTACTCGCTGTTGAGAGGAAGGTCGTTCAACGTGTTGCCAAATGCATTGAGGTTGACGGACATCATTTTGAGCATTTATTGCATTATTGTGGTATTTACAGGTAATCACAATGTAACAGCATGCGTTCTCCGAAATGATAAGTTCACAAAGGTACATGTATCACATTGGAACAACCGAAATAAAATGTTCAAACGTACCTACGTTCTGTATTTTAATTTAAAAAACCTACCTGTTACCAACTGTCCGTCTAAAATTGTGAGCCATATATTTATGACTATTACAGCGCCATCTATCACAAAGCGAAAAAAGTGGTCCAACTAAAACATTCATATTTCTTTACGTACTACACGAATATTTAATAAAAAATGGGGGTTCCTATTTTAAAAAACGCAGTTGATATCCGCTTGACCTATGGAAGCGCCATCTAGCGGGCCAACCATAGCGCCATCTGGTTTCCCCCTTCCAGCTAGACAAGTTTTGTTCTTTGCAGCTTTTACGTTTGACGCTTATTTCGTGAGATATTTGTACCGGTCACGATCAATGGACCACCCTGTATAGTATATTCACCAGCCATATACCTCAACTAGCGTTGTACACAGATGAAAATGTATGGAGATGTAGACGTAGTTATATTGTTGTCACGGAAAAACGACAGGAGGTCTAAAACAAATAAACGTGTAATACATCGGCAAAATATCGCCAAAATTCAACTAATTATCTTCGGATACGAAAATTTCACAATAGATGAAAAGGAAATACCAGAAGACGTAAAGTTAAAAATATAGGGACAAGAAATAACACCAAAAAGGAAAAAAAAATTCTCATACAAACTACATATACTATCTTATCATAGAAACCTGACATAGACAACGTCATAGCGAGAGAAGGCAACAATTCAGTCTTTTAAAACTGATTAATTCTTTCACGTCGGCGCAATGAATTGTGTTTCTCGTTGTGAGGTGGTGGGCATAAAGAAACGCGATAGGCAACTATTTTAACATACTGAAACTTTATTTTTAAAACAACTAGAAATGACATCACATAATTTTACACTAAATTAATCACAAATTATATGTCTCATTTTTTCAGAAACCTCTCTCGTGAATGGGTCACACAATACGTATTCACAGCTTTTCGTTGCACCTGGCTTACAGGTGATTCATTACACATTATTGTTCTGCTGGTAGAGTCGAGCGTGAACCACTGGTGGATCACGCCTCCCGATTGGAGGGTCCAGTGTGACCCACACGCCAGCGTGATTGGTTCAAAATGGCTCTGAGCACTATGGGACTCAACTTCTGAGGTCATTAGTCCCCTAGAACTTAGAACTAGTTAAACCTAACTAACCTAAGGACATCACAAACATCCATGCCCGAGGCAGGATTCGAACCTGCGACCGTAGCGGTCTTGCGGTTCCAGACTGCAGCGCCTTTAACCGCACGGCCACTTCGGCCGGCAGCGTGATTGGGTTAAAGGGCAAATTAATGACGCTTCAAACGAAGAATTAGTTTGTTGTACATATAAGATCGTCAGTAGAGCAATTCTCTAATACCCACCGTCCGTGTGGATGGCTAACGAAAGCCAAACAAACAGTTTATTCAACACAGAAATAAGCTCCTTAGAAAAGCTACAAGATCTAGCACACGAATGGCACACAACGCCACATACGAAATAGAATTATAAGCCAGCAACTTACTGATCAGGCTGAACAGAATAAGTGCCAATACACAGACGACGGGTCTACTTAAACATGAAATCATAATTTTCAGCTTTCGAAAATTTCAGCACTATGGCCGTCATATACACCAGTTTATTGCATAAAGTAAAAAGATGTAAAATTACAAGGAAATGAAACTGTAAACAGGCCTAGCCAGCAGTATCAACCATCTCTTATGGGAAAGTCAAAAAATGAATAAATAAAAAAGTAATTAGAGAAATAACAATCAAACCTACTGTCTACAATATAATCCAAGGTGAGAATTTAGAGTGGTTTCCCTCGCCTGTAAGGTGAGAACAGGGTATACAATTTATTCTCTCAAGACCAAAGACGAAAATCAAAATGAATATTAATGAAATTATAATAAAACCAAGATAGAACTCAGATACAACAATCAAGTATACGGCTGAAAAGAGCATAAGCTGTCAGGGCAGCCCACTATCTCCCTTCAGTAGCCTGTTGGCTCATAGAGTTCGAAAGAGCTCACCACGATACGCCTGATTCAGCACTTAGGGTGGAACAGGTACAACGCTCTTTTGTGACGCGGCTACATGTAGCAACTCCTCTTAGATATGACGCAAGAACGGCTTCCGGATTGCAAATTTTGCATAAAGGATCGCTCTGAAGCCCTGAAGTCAAACATTAGTCCAGACAAGAGCGCTGACAGGCTCAGAAAAGGCGAGCACATCCGGTCACCCTTATGGGGGAAAACGTCATTGACTGCTATAAAACTATCGCCTTCCTTCCAGCCTCGCGACAGGATTCCCTGGCGAAAACAACAAAGTGTCTACAGCCACCGTCACCTTGGAGTCCATCGTTACGAATTGGCAGCCATCTAGGTGTGAAGGGAGCTTGGACTCAAGGAGCTGCCTGTCAAAACAGTGACTGGCTGAAGATGAGGCCCAGGCTGATCTTCCTTCAATGAAGAACCGATCTGCCTATCTGCGAGCTATTCAAGTTGCGACCAGGGCGCCTGTGCTACCACACCTGTGCAGTACAAGTAGAGCCTTACCACTGCACCTCTGTTTGATTGTGATCCGTCGATTACCTCGAATGAGAATGTCCACACGTTCCAATATTGCAGGAGACACAGCTGTGTGCCGCCGGCCTGCACGCGCGTGATTGGTTAGATTTGCGCTACCTAGGTGCCATGATGATAAACTTCTCACCCAACGACTCACCGTGCTTTTGTTCACAGCTAAGGCTCTGTAGAAATTCTGCAAGCTCCTATGAATATCTGCGATGTTCTGGTTCTCTGCCAAAAGAAACTCAATCTTAGCTCTCTGCTTGGAACACACCTCCATCGCAGGCATCATTCTAAAGGCTACACTTACCGCGCTCACCATCGAAACTTTATGAGACTACAGCGGCTGAAGCGGGAATATTCCACGATGTCCGCAACATATTCCGCATTTTTTAACAGAAACTGGCCGAGAAGAAAAAGGTGTTGCATTACTTATTGAACGAGCGTCGTAAGGCCCTGAAGGGAAGCAGTCACATGGGTATACCATTGAAACATAGGAGCTGGTGGGAAGGGTGTCAAGATGAAAAAGCTTCTATGCAGTTGTCCAAACGGGTGTCCTTTTTCCACAACATCGCTCCAGCTGATTCTGCACAGGACGAGTGATAGGCGCTACTTCATTGGACTGTCACATTTTTCCCCACTATCATATGATAGTGTACGCCTCCATAACTCAGTGGTCAGCATGTGTGGCTGCTATGCTGAGGGCCCAGGTGCGATTCTAGGCATTGTGAGGGAGTTTTTTCTTGGTGGGAGGGCTGGAACGGGACACACTTAGCCTCGTGTTGAAAACTGAGGAGCCACTTCAGTGACTAGTGACTAGTAGCGGCTCCAAGGCCAAAAGGCATGATAAATGCAGGGAGAGTGGTTTGCTGGACCTACATCCCTCCATGGAGCGCCCAGTGACTCCATTAGCAGAGGATGACACTGGGTTTGGATGGTTTCGATTGCCTCTTCACTGCCAGAATGTTCTATTTTTACCCTCAATACGTGGTGGCCACTTAGTTCATATTCTTTCGTCAGATGTGTGTCTAACCATCTTCATCGCTTAATATACTTCTTTACTTGTTACTCCATTTTGGCTCTTGTCCTCATAATATCAAAATTTAGAAGTTGCACTTCATTGACCGAAGGCCTAAGTTTTTATCCAATGATAGCACAGCCGAAACAGTGATGTACATAAGGATGTATACCAAGTGTTTGAGACGGATTTATTCAGTAAATATCCGCAGTGATCGTGAATTTGTACTGGAGCTGTATTCCTGAGTAGCCAAAATGCAAAAATTTACAACAAATCATCAACAAGTGATCTATCATCATGAAAAAGTGTCGAATTGAGCGGTGAATACATGAAAAAGAGCTAACATCATCATATAGATTCATTGTCGCAGCTCACATCTTTGAGGGGTTCATTAAAAATTCATGAGCGTAAATCAGGAGGGAACAGCATTTCTTTTTCTCGATACATGTATTTGTGTCATATTTTACCTTTAATTATTTATGATAAGACAGTTATCTGTAATTATTATAATATGTAAGGCAGAGAGTGTGGGTGTATGTCTGGTATCTGTTATGAAACCCTGGATTTCAAGCAAATTTGAGGGATAAACAGCTGGTCCATATGATTGGCAGATGACATTAGAATGTAAGTTTCAGAAATGGCGACGGCAAAATGGCGATTTCGAGTGTTTGCGTCAGCCTACAGAAAGCACATATTCGTCGAAACAGCAATACGCAGGGGACCTGTGGTCACTATGCTTTAATTTCGAAGGAGCAGGCCTGTAGTCGGCTGAGCAATGGTGCAAACCCAAAGTTCAGAAGGCGTTTGTAAGCCGTCCTGTATTCAAATGACCAGTCCCACCCAGGCTTCTTTTAACACATCCACACTGGACACCACAGCGAAAGAGTCTTGCTTCAGACACCACTAGTTGTGTATTTACATCCAGCAAAGTTAAGAAAGTAAAGATACGAAATTTAATCAATATTGAAAAACGATGTGTGACTCTACTGTCACTATTGAAAGAAGCTCTAAACATAGGGCAGGCAGTACCACTTAGGCAGTTACAATTCGTAACATGTTCTGCACAAAATTATCCGTTGATTAGCTATTTAACAAGACCAAGAAATAATGCAATCAAAGTGTCCTTCCGACTTTTACAGACACGTTGAATGCCATTGACACTCTCAGATTTAATTATCACAACTAGATATCTCTATCTACTGAAGTGATCACAAAAGAATGTTGATTTTCATTCCCATTTGAACAAGAATGCGACAAGAGAATTTCGTCAGTACAAACATTACTCTAAAGAACGTAAGTGATACATGCCTGAAATGCACAAAGTTGGACAATGCCATCCCGCGACTGCACCTACATATATGAGACGGTAGGTTGGACTCTTATATCCGTATCGTCGTGCGTTCAGTGTGAAAACCAGCACCGGAGCCGCTTCCTGTTGCTATCACGTTATCTCAAACAGAAATTTTCGCGCCTAGTATTGTGATAGGCTCATGCAGTCCAAAGTCATTGGGCTCCGCTAGATATACTACATTAAGTGGCTTAGACATAGTGGCAGCGGTCAGCAAGACATCACAGCTTACGACACGTTGGAAAAACAGCCGACTGGCGAGCCGCGCGATTGCGTGGGCGTAGCTACGGAAAAGGTCTGTGCAGGAAGAGTCGACGTCATTCCGAATGTTACAAGGAGGTCAATGACGAAATAATTATCTGAAAAACTGTTGAAGCTGCTGGAACCACCGAATAATATATAGTTGCCAAAACCAAATTACAGCGAGTGTTTCAGGGTGATAATTAGGACTGTTGATATTTTCAGAAACATCGGGAATCCGATATACCGACATTTAAAAAGTGTCATCATCGGCTCTCGATATATCAGGAAAAGAGGTATCGATATATCGACGGAAAAAGATATTGACGTACCGGTCCATAAAAATATCGGCTTAACATTGTAAATATACTGCCAGTTTTAGAGTTGTAGATTTAAATATTGATTTATGATTAGATATTCCTTACATCAACAAACTATCAGCCTGCTTATCCCCCTTAAGGGGAGCCGGAGGTGCCTATGCTGCCCATGTTAAAATCACTAAGTTTGAGGAACATTTATGAATAAACTACCAAATAGAAAAATTTGAATTTTTTTTTACATATAGAGTGGTTTAGTATTGCAGTTATGACAGAGGGATTTTGGAGTATCTTTTCTAGTTTCCTTCCAATTATTTTTTTATTAATGACCCACATTTTTTTACAAATAATTCCTTTATAATTAAACTGAAATGAAACTACTGAACATATTGCCAAATGGCTGTGTTACAATGTAACTTTGACCACTAGGAGCGCTGTATGAAAATTTCATCTCTCTAGCTTGAGTGGATTTTTGAGAAAATGTTCCTTATATTCGAAAAATTCTAATTTACGGGAAATGGCTATCAAAGTTTCTCAATACATTCCTGCACTATAGGATGGATTATCAGGGTCTTCTTCTCCATCCTCCAAAAGCTTCCTCTTCTGTCTTCTTTTCTGGCCAGTTGTTCCATCATACTTCATATGCCTTTCTCTTCTTTCTGCTCCTCTTATCCTTCCTCTGTCATTATTTCTTAGTGCTCGTACAGTGTTCACCCCAGCTGTAAATCCTAATGCCTTCAGAACTTCACACATCACACTGTTCCCTTGGTTGTAGGTTGCTATTGCATCATAAATGCCAAAGTGCAGTGTTTTTATGCCTACAAACACCATTTTAGGAATCACTTTCCAAATCAAATTGTTTACGCTCTCAATAGGATTCTGCGTCTTTCCGTGTAGATATTTGTATAACAATTTTGGCTGTGCTAAGTCATGAAAAATTGGTTTTATTGCATTTATCACAGCTGCTGGCAAACCATGTATGTGATCATAGTCCTTTTTTGCATTATATTTGCACCAGGAATCTTTTGGGCACAGGCTGTGTTGAGGGTATCCATTGGCAGAGGCAGTATGAAGGAACAATGCCCACACTGCTTTTTGCATGTCACTAACATTATTAGTATTTTGCCTTATAGCATACCCATAGTATCTCTGTAGACGTTCATCAGTAAGCCTGCCTCTCTCTCCTATTGTCTTTCCATCACTGAGCTTACTTGAACCCAAAGTTTGTTTGAGCCTTCGAAGCCGTGCGCCCATAAGCTCTTAGCGCTTCCGGCCGGTGTGGCCGTGCGGTTAAAGGCGCTTCAGTCTGGAACCGCGTGACCGCTACGGTCACAGGTTCGAATCCTGCCTCGGGCATGGATGTGTGTGATGTCCTTAGGTTAGTTAGGTTTAATTATTTCTAAGTTCTAGGCGACTGATGACCTCAGAAGTTAAGTCGTATAGTGCTCAGCGCCATCTTAGCGCTTCATTTGTCACAGAAAACAATGTAGCCAACCCTTGCACACTCGCTGTATGCGTTACAGACCGAGAAAATCCCAAGCAGTTCGCCAGGAAGTCACGAGAGGGTGTTAGATGCATTCAGCGGCCGCCCATTTCCTCTGCAGACGTGGGGGAAAATGGTAATAACTCCACTTCTAGGGCGAGTAGAACAATAATTCAAAGTTTACATTAAAGAGGAATGTTCCAATTAATTTTCGGTAGCAAAAAAAAATCGTAATTTTTTGGATTTGACCACCTCCGGCTCCCCTTAAAGCAAGAATTGAAAGGGAAACGATGCGTCCACGCTTAGCGATAACCACTTTGCTAGCAATGGTGTGGGATGGGTCTGTCGTTCGCTTTTATCACACATCGGATTTGTCCGGAACACTTCACGTCGGTTTCCTTGTTTTGTCATTTCTGCCAACGTCATCGACCTAGCAGTTGTAGAGTCAAAATAGCGCGGTGAAGCTAAACGTTGCTGTCTCTGTCGGCAGCGCAGAGCGACCTTTGCGTCAGCATTTCTCCTCACACGTCTCCGCCCACCGTAAGGACCGATCTCGTGATTTAGATTTTTGTTCATCATTTTCAGCAACTGTTCTTGAAGAATGAGCGACCGGAAAAATCACTAGCTGCATTAAAAATTGTTTTTTAATGCAATGGCTCTGAGCACTATGGGACTTAACATCTGTGGTCATCAGTCCCCTAGAACTTAGAACTACTTAAACCTAACTAACCTAAGGACATCACATACATCCATGCCAGAGGCAGGATTCAAACCTGCGACCGTAGCAGTCCCGCGGTTCCGAACTGAGCGCCTGAACCGCTAGACCACCGAGGCCGGCGTTTTTTAATGCAATTGGAGTGCTATTTCTTCACATCGGAAATCTCGTTATACCATTCATTCCACCCTCCACCCCCAGTGGTGACTGGAGCCATTTAATGTATTATATCTAGCGGGGCCCAAGGACCTCGGCCTGCACAAGCCAATCAGAATAAACGCCGCGAAAATTTCTGTTTGCCGAAAAGAAGAATTTGGGCTATATATACTTGCTTCACACAGTCAGAGAGAAAGACTGAACGTGAGGAAATCACAAAAAGTAGTAAGACTGCTTCACACAGTGAAAGTAAAATTTTGTTCTATTACGATTTCAAAAGAACAACTTCAAGCACGCGACTGCAGGTTTACTCGGCTTATTTGGGCTATGAAACGACTTCGCCTTAGCCGGCCGTTGTGGCCAGCGGTTCTAGGCGCTTCAGTCTGGAACCGTGCGACCGCTACGGTCGCAGGTTCAAATCCTGCCTAGGGCATGGATGTGTGTGATGTCCTTAGGGTAGTTAGGTTTAAGTAGTTCTAAGTTCTAGGGGACTGATGACCTCAGATGTTAAGTCCCATAGTGCTCAGAGCCATTCGAACCATTTTTGGAATGCTTCGCCTGAAGATGATCGATACGCAGTCCATTGAAACATTACGACTAGAAGACGACGCCACTTGGCTGATAACCCGTGAAGATTTCATAACTTCAAGCACGTAACGAAAATTGTGAAAAAAGTGTGATGTAAAATAAAAATATCGGCAATCGACATTACCATTTTGATATCGATAAAGCCCGTATATATCGACATTTTTTAAAAAAATGTCGATATGTCGATACTTTATTAACAGCCCTAATGACAATCGCTTCGGTTTATTGAGCAAACAATAACATAAACTTCAGGGTGGTTATAAATTAGTTACACAAAAGTAATATTTAGTTATGAAAAGGGTCAATAATTTACAGAAATATCTGATACAGCACTGAATGCAACATATCTTCAAGTTTTATTCCCAGCTAACACTACTAGTTTCCGACGTCCACGCTAGGCGGCATGCGCAAATGAGTGATTCCAGCAGTCATTGTGGAGTTGTATAGCTGTGTAGAGCGTGCGCAGTGTTGTTTATCGTTTCATGAATCCAAATCAGCTGCTACAGTCGGGACTAAATATTGTAAGCCAGCATCTTAAATACAAAGTGTTATTAATTGGTAAAATGGGTTTATCAAAACTGTCCACGTATTACATAGGATTCTGGGTCAGGCTCGACCAGTAGTCTGCGATGGAGCAATAGAACGATTTCGGCAGTTTTACATTCATAGCCTTGGTAAATCAACGAGACATGCCAGGTTAGGAATGAATATCTCCAGTTTTACAGTGTTGAAGGTATCTTGGAAACGCCGGTTATTCAAAAATCTACATCTTCATAGATAACCCTAAAGCCACCGTACGCTGCGTGGGGGGGGGGGGGGGGGGGGTAACGTGTACCACTACTTCTCATTTCCCTTCCTGTTCCGCTCGCAAATAGACCGACGGAAAAACGACAGTCTGTACGCCTCCGTTTGAGTCCCAATTTCTCAGTGTGTGTTGGCGGCAATACAATCGTTTGGCAGTCAGCTTCAAATGCGGCTCCCTAAATTTTCTCAATAGTGTTTCTCGAGAAGAAGGCCGCCTTCTCTCCAAGAATTTCCATTTGGGTTCCCGGAGCATCACGTAACACTTACATGTTGTCCGCCTCTGAATTGCTTCGATGTCTTCCTTTAGTCCGACCTGGTACGGATCTCAAACACTCGAGCACTACTCAAGAGTAGGTCCCACCAGCGTCCTGTATGCGATCTCCTACTAATTGGAACTGTTGCAAGCTTTGAGAGAAAGTGACAGAGAAAAACGAGCTGAGTTTGGGTTAGAAATAAACCAAATGCAGACTGAAGATGATTTTCGTAATAAAATTGTGCTAAGTGACGAAGCCACTTTCCGTAACTCCGGTAAAGCGAATCAGCATTATGTTTCGATATGGAGTGAGCGCAAACCATGTCACGTAACGAATATGTACGGGACTTGCCTAAGGTAAATGTTTTTTGCTCTGAAATCTGTAACAAGATTGATGGCCTTTTTTTTTCTTTTCTACTGAGTCAACTGTAACTGGTACATCGTACTTGGACATGCTTGAACATTGTCTGATGCCTCAGCTATAACAGGACATGGACACAAAATTTATTTTTCAGTAATATGTCGCCCCACGACATTATCACCGTGAAATTGTCGCGGATCTCTGTGGGGATGGCTGACTTGGCTTGGAAGTGGTGAAACACTATGCTGGCCAACGTGATCACGTAATTTAACCGCAATAGACTTTTGTGTATGGAGTTACATCAAAGACGGAGATGCGACAACGGATAACACACGCAGTTGCGACCATACATCAAAACTTGCTTCACAGGTTTTGCTAGGAGACTGATCACATGTCCGAGGGAGTACTCGAACCCCGGGGGGAGGAGCCGCACAATCCGTGATACGGCGCCTAAAAAGCGCGCGGCCACTCCGCGCGGCAAACTTATTACGGATGAGACGTTTGTCGTGTTGCAAAAAGTAGCTACATTCAACATATGTAAATAAAACTTGAAGATACACTGCAGTCAGTTCAGTATCAAACATTTCTAAAAATTATTTAACTTATTCAGAATTAGAGGTTAATTTTATACACTGTTGGTCATTAAAACTGCTACACCACGAACCGACAGGAAGAAGATGCTGTGATATGTAAATGATTAGCTTTTCAGAGCATTCACACAAGGTTGGCGCCAGTGGCGACACCTACAGCGTGCTGACATGAAGAAAGTTTCCAACCGATTTCTCATACACAAACAGGAGTTGACCGACGTTGCATGGTGAAACGTTGTTGTGATGCCTCGTGTAAGGAGGAGAAATGCGTGCCATCACGTTTCCCACTTTGATAAAGGTCGGATTGTAGCCTATCGCGATTGCGGTTTATCGTATCGCGACATTGCTGTTCGCATTGGTCGAGATACAATGACTGTTAGAAGAATATGGAATCTTTGGGTACAGGAGGGTAATACGGAATGCCGTGCTGGAGCCCAAAGGCCTCGTATCACTAGCAGTCAAGATGACAGACATCCTATCCGCATGGCTGTAACGGATGGTGCAGCCACGTCTCGATTCCTGGGTCAACAGATAGGGACGTTTGCAAGACAACAACCGTCTTCACGAACAGTTCGACGACGTTTGCGGGGCATGGACTATCAGCTCGGAGACAGTGGCTGCGGTTACCCTTGACGCTGCATCACACAGAAGAGCGCCTGCGACGGTATACTCAACGACGAACCTGGGTGCACGAATGGCTAAACGAGAATTTTTTCGGATGACTCCAGGTTCTGTTTACAGTATCATTGATGGTATGGGGTACCATTGGTTATACGTTTCGGTCACCTCTTGTTCGCATTGACGGCACTTTGAACACTGGACGTTACATTTCAGATGTTTTATGACCCGTGGCTCTTCCCTTCATTCGATCCCTGCGAAACCGTACATTTCAGCAGGATGATGCGCGACCGGATGTTGCAGGTCCTGTACGGGCCTTTCTGGATACAGAAAATGTTCGACTGCTGCCCTGGCCAGCGCATTCTCCTGATCTCTCACCAATTGAAAATGTCTGATCGATGGTGGCCGAGCAACTGGCTCGTCACAATACGCCAGTCATTACTCTTGATGAACTGTGGTATCGTGTTGAAGCTGCATGAGCAGCTGTACCTGTACACGCCATCCAAGCTCTGTTTGACTCAATGCCCAGGCGTATCAAGGCCGTTATTACGGACAGAGGTGGTTGTTCTGGGTACTGATCTCTCGGGATCTAAGCACCAAAATTGCGTGAAAATGTAATCACATGTCAGTTCTAGTATAATATATCTGTCCAGTGAATGCCCGTTTAGCCGGCCGGAGTGGCCGTGCGGTTCTAGGCGCTACAGTCTGGAGCCGAGCGACCGCTACGGTCGCACATTTGAATCCTGCCTCGGGCACGGATGTGTGTGATGTACTTAGGTTAGTTAGGTTTAGTTAGTTCTAAGTTATAGGCGACTGATGACCTCAGAAGTTAAGTTGCATAGTACTCAGAGCCATTTTTGATTACCCGTTTATCGTCTGCATTTCTTCTTGGTGTATCAATTTTAATGGCCAGTAGTGCATAACTTCTTTATAAACACACTGTATTTGTTATGTTTATAGACGTTTTTTCAAGCGACTCGAGAGCTGGTTCGATTTATCGATATAGATTTATTGCGTTTCGAACTGGCAAGAGTCGATTGTAGCTGCGACGTAATTCTCGCCCCGTGGCCCGAGAAGTAGCGAGTGCCGTGCCAGGAAGCGGACTGCAGCATCCTGTTGCACAGTGCGAGCTCGTTAGTTTCGGAGCTCCACGTCCTCCGGCAGGTGTTCCGCTCTCTGCCTGGACCGCGGCCTCTCCTGATTGTTCGCCGGTCGCGATGAGCCTCATATTTCATCGTCCGTGCCTCTCCACGTCCTCTTCCGCCTCTCGCCCTCCTCCCTCACCCCTTATTCCTTCGTCCTTCTGCCCACTCCTGCATCGCGCGACGCCGCTAGCCCACCGCCGCCACCGCCGCGAACAACATCGTAAAGTAGGGACGGAAGAAATTTACGGCGTATCCTGAATTTTTTCTAGCGCTCCATCTTTCTTCCCGGGGCCCCCCTCCGGTCCGTTCGGCGCCGTATTTAAGGATTCCTAATGGCAGGCCGCGGCTCTGTCCCGCAGCAATTAACGGCCGCCAATGAGTAATAAAGCAGGCGTCCCTGCGAGCAGGTCCTGCGCCCACCCCCTCCCCCACGACCGCTCCTCCGCGAGGGGAAACTTGTTAAACTAATGTCCGGAATTTATCTGCAGCACTCGCGCTGCTATTTACAAGTTCGCTCGCCTTAAATCTGCTCGCGCGTTGCTTAAGCCTCGATAAGCGTTGCGGGTGATTAATTAGGAAGCGGACGATAATTAAAACGTCAGTCAGCGTGATTTGCGAGAGAAGTGCCGCACACGACTAATAGCTCGCACGTAAGACGGGTGCTCTTCGTAGTGAGTGGCAAACGGAGCAGGCGCGTGGAAACTAATGCGTCCACATCGTAGTAACAACATCACCGACAAGAACTGGACGCGAAAACACGCCACAGATGTGAACAGATGTTAATGAACAGCAGTTTCAGAGCTCAAAGCGACTTGAAAAGTCTATGAGATTTTGCTGACGACAGCAACATTGTAACCAAACATAAAACGTCGAAACTTGTTGTACAGAAAGCAAATGAAACCCTGAGGTGTTTGTATCTGGTTATCTTTCAATAAACTTTCACTAAACGTAAAGAAAGTAAACAACAGGAATTTCTGCTTCAAACAAAAAATACACTGTAAGATAAGCGACACGGCACCAAGGAACTATCCCAAAGGACGGAAATCGGTAGATATGACGTACATGTACAGAAAAGCAAATGATTACAATTTAAGAAGAAAGTGGGTGATTTATTAAAGAGAAAGAACTTTACGAACTGAGTAAATCAGGAACGCTTTGGTGGACATCTGACCCTTTTACAAGCAGTTATTCGGATTGCACGTCCTTGTGAAGGATATCGTGCCAAATTATATTCACTGTGTGCGTTAGATCGTCAAAATCGCGAGCTGTCTGGAGGGCCCTGCCATAATGCTCTGAACGTTCTCAACTAGGGAGAGGTCTGGCAACCTTGTTGGCCAAGGTACGGGTTTGCAGGCACGAATACAAGCAGCAGAAACTCTCGCCTTGTGCAGGCGGGAATTATATTGTTCAAACATAAGCCCAGGATGGCTTATCAATAATGGTAACCAAAGGGGACGCAGAGTATCGTCGACATACCACTGTGCAGTAAGCGTGCCGCGGATGACAATCAAGAGGGTCCTGCTGTCAGAACATATGGCGGACAATAGGTTCTGTTGCAGTATCAGACGCCAGATGTGGCATATTGACACCAAATGTAGTGGATGGGTGCCAGGAGGTGCCATATTAAAACTCGGCCGAGCTTTACAAATGATTTATTCGTTTCCACTACAGAGTGTCATTCAGCTCGGTCTGCGTCACAGGCCCCGCATTGCTGAGGTCGCACCCCAGCGGCCTGTGGAACACACTGTGTCGAGCTGGCCTTGTACGCAGCTGTAGAGTTCCGATTATGTCGGGATGGCTGCGCCGCTAGCCGACTCAGTGGCCACCATCCCTGTTGGCTCCGTGTTGCTCCACTGGGAGCCGTAGGCCGGCCCCGCTGCGGCTTCTTCCTCGGCTGGCATAACTGGGAACGTGGCGACAACGACCGCCCCTGTGCCGGCGTCCGAACCCGCGGCCCTTGCCTTGCAAGTCTCCAGCGTGTGTCGGGAGATGAGTCAACTGCCCGCGGTAGTGACCCAAAGAGTGGCCCACCCTGGCTGGCTGTGGACCCTGCATCGGCCTCAGAGGGTCGAACCGACGTCCTGCCGTGGACTGGGACACTGTCGCCTCATCTGTTGCCGTGTGTCGCCAGTAGTGTGACATGCCCTGCCATTCAGGAGAGCTGCCACACTTGAATGAATCTCGTTAGGAAACAACACCTCAGTTTCACTAACGCATCGCTCCGAGTAACATACTACCCACACCCCGGTTGCGCCAGTGGGCCCCTTCTGCCTATAGCTTGCGGCATGCGAACCACTGCGTTTACTCTTTTCAGTGGTTCGATGGCCCCTGTGGCCTCCATTGCACTTCGCAACCTCTGGTCAGCGTAACTCACTGCAATCCGGCCCGCACCTGGCAGTAGCTTGCGCTCAGAACATCGCACAAAACTGACTTTCCCTATCCTAAACGGTGGTGCCACTACTGTTCGTATCCCACCGCTGTGCGAGGCGTCTCCGGGTACTTCTGCAGCCTGGAATCTCATTCACTTGTGTAGAACTGTCTTCAGAGATGATCCCACTTCCAACTGAACGCTGATGACAAGCGGAGACTAGTCTGGAAAGGTTCCAGGCAGCGGTGGGCCCCCTTACAGCATAGACGATAGTCTACATCCCATTTTGTTGCCCTTCATGACAAGCTATCCTAGGCTTACATTTCAGCAAGATAATGCCTGCCCGCACACGGCAAGAGTTTCTACTGCTTGTGCTCGGGCTTGTCAGACCCTACCTTGGCCAGCAAGGTAGTCGGATCTCTCACCATTGGAGCATTAAGGGTGGGGCCTTCCAACGAGCTCGAGTTTTTAATGATCTAACGTGCCGACTGAACAGAATTTTGCACGATATCTCTCAATGGGATATCCAACAACTTTATCAGTCAGTGCAAAGCCGAATAACAGCTTGCATAACGGCCAGCAGTTTACGAAAATATTATCGACTTGCTCAGTTTTTGAAGCTGTTTCCCTAGAATAAATCATCCAATTTTTCTGACATTCTAATCATTTGCCTGTCTGTACATCTACATCACGTCTACCGCTTTCCGTCCCATTCGGATAATTCCTTCGTGCTGCGTCTTTCATCTGTGTGTTTCTGTATGTGTGTGTGTGTGTGTGTGTGTGTGTGTGTGTGTGTGTGTGCGTGAGTGTGTGTGTGTGTGTGTGTGTGTGTGTGTGTGTCTGTGAGCATGTGTCTTCGAGTGTAATTATGTAATATTAACTGAGTACAAAAAATTTCGTAAACAATACAGCAAATACAATTTTTTAGCAATTAATATTGACATATACACACAAGTACACTGACAAAGATGTCATGAGCGTGCTATGTGAGACAACGTCCTGCATTCACATGCTATTCTTACACCCACGCTACCTTTCTCTCCAGAATTATTCTGTGATGGTCACGTTACACACAATACGGGCATAGTCTTAAGACCAGCATAACTAGAAACTAGAATAATAAATTAAAAGTAATCTGAACTCGATGGAAAGATCTGTCTAAACAGCAGTGGATTGGATCCTGTGAGTACATCTACCAATCTGTTATCCACATCAAGAAGAATATCACCTTAAACAGAAGCATTGTTGATCATGAGGAAAGGGTGAGGTTAAACGTACATCTACAAAAATCGAAAATCAGCATTTTCTACACGGGAGTAGAACTGTACAATAAAATTCAAATATTTTAACAGTTACAGTATACCTTTTAAATAATTTATAATACACATAAAGAATTATTTAGATAAAGCAGAATAGGAAATGCTAAATAACTAACATTACTAGCCGAGCATTATGGCCGAGCGGTTCTGGGCGCTTCAGTCTGGAAACGAGCGACTGTTACGGTCGCAGGTTCGAATTCTGCCTCGGGCATGCATGTGTGTGATGTCCTTAGGTTAGTTAGATTTAAGTAGTTCTAAGTTCTAGGGGACTGATGACCTCAGATGTTAAGTCCCATAGTGCTCAGAGCCATTTGAACAATTGGAACTAACATTACTCGGCAGTAAGTAAATATCATTCTACAGTCGACTGTCATAGTTTAAAGGTTGTTACTGTGAAATTCTATGACCAAAATGTCTGGTTGGAGAATTCTAACTTTTTACTGTCTTCTGTAACTCCACAACTCATTCACTGTGGTGAGCTGCTGATCTAGCTTTTTCAGAGAGGCATGGATGAAGTGTCATAAAGGTCCTCATGCGATGAGTGCGAGCTCGTGTGTGTGTGTGTGTGTGTGTGTGTGTGTGTGTGTGTGTGTGTGTGTGTGTGTGTGTGTGTACAGAGCGATGTAGTGTAGTTTGTGTGTAGTGAGGGCAGTGACCAGTGATTTCAAAAATGGTTCAAATGGCTCTGAGTACTATGGGACTCAACTGCTGAGGTCATTAGTCCCCTAGAACTTAGAACTAGTTAAACCTAACTAACCTAAGGACATCACAAACATCCATGCCCGAGGCAGGATTCGAACCTGCGACCGTAGCGGTCTTGCGGTTCCAGACTGCAGCGCCTTTAACCGCACGGCCACTTCGGCCGGCTGACCAGTGATTTGATACAAATGAATTGTTTTTGAACAGATTGATTTCCTGTACGCAAAAATTAGTTATTTTCTTAACTGTACCTTTTTCAGTTACGATGGCATGCCTAATACCAATTTCTAAGTGATCTGTGGACGAAAAACAGCTAACTAACAAAGAATGACTTAATATATCGGACTTCGTAGAAGTACAATACGGCGGCGGAAATATTGTCTACCGACAGACACACCACCTGGAAATTGTAAACATACACAAAGAAATTAGAACCCGCAAAAGGTGTGCTGTATTCCAGTCGCTAACTACATAAGATACACACACACACACACACACACACACACACACACACATACACACGCTTGAACACGTGCACACACGTCCACACGCAGAGTAATAAATGAGTAGATGAAATTTAGCCCTTACGTGACATGTACTGATAACTTCTTTCCCAGCATAATTAACTGGTGCCATGTCACGGCACCGGTGTAAATTACATCTTTTTCAGTCTGCGTGGGAATAGCACAAATGGAAACATTAAGTTAATTATGTCAATGGTCGCAGTTGTTGCCTCAGTTGGTATGAAGTGGGACACAAGCCTACAATTGAATCATTACTTATATCTTGGCCGCAGTAAGGCGCTAATTAATTATATTTGACAATGCCGCAACACCGAAATTGCGATAGTAAAATGAAAATTTTTGCAGACACAAGAGGAACAAGATGTCCGTTTAAAATATTGATAAAAAGAATCAGAACAATAGAACATAAATAAACGCAGTATTTGACAAATCCGCCACCAATTGCGATAATAGCTTCTATCCTTCTACATAGACAAGCTGTAACGCCTATAGGACAAGTGGTAAGAGCGAGTCGCCAAAATCGGTAAATCCCAGGCCACAGACGACGAATCGGTTGAGCGAGGAGGTCAAAGATGAAGTGAGATTTGCTTCCAGAGGAAAAGCCTCAAACATTCTTTGCGACTTGTGGACGGACGATGTCTTGTTGGAATTACGTATCAAGGAACTTGCGAAAACTATGCAGCTAAGTAGCTGGAGATAATCGGAGTATTACGAGAGCCACCTTCATCATTCTTAACATCCAGGAGCGATCTAAGCTGTCGTTCCAAGCATTCACCTCGTATGTCGTTGGATAATGCATTTTAGGACGTGAAGTTCATCTGTGTAGTGTTGTCGGACACTCCTGATTTAGTAACGACGTGATGTGTCTCAGCGTGAGTTTCGCCCTAAAAGAGATCGTTAGAAAACACGTTCACAGGCTTCAAGCGTGTCAGAGGGAGAAAGTGAAATTTCCTTCTGTAGAGCAGGCCGCGAGTTTGTGTGTCCTCTGCGCGAGTAGAGAGCGCAGAAAGTAACTCGGCTCACAGAAGCACCGACAGCACAATAGGAAAGGGGATTACAGTAGTGGAAGGGGGCGGAGAGGGTTCTCCGAAGCTAACGACCACTGCACACTAGGGGAGCTGCAGTTAAATCGCTGTTGCTAGCGAGTCTGTAAACGATCGTGTGAACAGGTTATGGCAGTAAGAGCAATAAGTCGACAAACACAGACACTCAGAATCAATAGTCTCTCACTAGATTACTAGGAAACTCTACTCATAAACAATGGGAATGGCTGCTTCTAAAGGGCGAAGCACATAATTCAACAGGCAGCAGGAGACAGAGTCAGCCACCCGTTCAGAACAAAGACGTGACATCTTATTGATCGTAGCCCTGAAATGAATCTACGTGATTAGTCAGCAATCCCTTTGTGCACATGTCCCGCAACTCTTAGCCTGGACGTCCACTGTGGCAATATTCGCCCAACTAACAGGTAATCCGTATGGTCATATGACTACGGCCGACTGATGAAGCTCGTACACTCCAGCGGAGGAAAATCCGACACACGGCTGGACGCCACTCAGTCGCGGGACAACTGATCTGAAGATTTACGTTATGAGACCATTCCCAGTGACAAAACTTGGACCAATGCAAACTACTCTCAGCAGGTGTATCACTGGGACTCGACAAGTGATAGAATGAACATTTGGGAGCTTGACTAGTAAACAGCGATTGCTGAAAAGATATATTGGAAACGATAAGCAAGATAATGTTGACACTGTATTTGAATGTATATGCTTGTTTCACGACTTCACAATCGAACTGAAGTGAGAAGAACCAGCAGATGCTATCGTTTGGCACTTAATCGACAAAAAGGTACGCTTCTGTTGGCGAGAACCGTGATGTCAGTGAAGTGCATTCCACCCTAGATAACTTTACTTTTTTTTTTTTATTTTTTTTTTTTTTTTGGCAAGTGTACGAAAGGGAGCGGTTTGAGTACTTTAGATGATCCTACTTAGTTGGGGTGATAGTATGGTTGAAGATGTTCTCCTTAGTTTTGATTTGATGTTAAATATACTTTCTAGAATTTTTTAAACAGTCTTATTCAATGTACGTTGTACGTCATGTAGACATATTCAGTAAATCTCATAGCACAGTATTATCTGTTGCTACATAATAATTAGCGTTTCCATTTATCTGCCAACTCATGTCCGATGTAATTTTTAATCATAGTTTCCTCTGTATGTTGCGGTGGTGCTATCTCTTGTCTTGCTTCTCTACGTCCATAGTTGATAATTAAGAGCGAAACACAATGTAATTAAATTCGTTATAGTGAGGTAAAAGTACTAAACGATACAGCATAATATGAAATGACCGATTCCTAGGTTGAAGACGCAAAATCCAGAAATCCACTGCCGTATAGCTATTCGAAAATGTATAAACATCGACATATATTAATACTTTATGTAATTACTATGATGATTATGGATTTCTTAAAAACAGAAGCAATGATAAACAATTATTTGTACTTTACTTTTGTAATGTATGTTCTAAAGGTGATTTTGCATGAATAGATAGAAAATACAACAGTATTTTCTTTGCTATGTGTTGAGAGCGGTAAATCTTTGTTCTTGTTCGGTACGAGTCGGGAATACGAGTTATATATGTGTTGAGTTACCATGGAGGTTGCTCATAATTGCATTGTGAAGTGAAATGACTAAAAATGTATCTGTTCCATAACACAAACTCAACCAATGTTCATATCACACACACATTAAAAAAAATTGCGTCACCTTGGTTCCGGGAGTTCGGGAACCTGTACAGAAAATTGGAATAGAGATCAACATAAACATCATACCTGCCCTTTTTATTGCTCATGAAAACCACACATTGCATGTTTTACCACCATACAGCGAGACCTTCAGAGGTGGTGGTCCAGACTGCTGTACACGCCGGTACCTCTAATACCCAGTAGCACGTCCTCTTGCATTGATGCATGCCTGTATTCGTCGTGGCATACTATCCACAAGTTCATCAAGGCACTGTTGGTCCAATTTGTCCCGCTGCAACGGCGATTCGGCGTAGATCCCTCAGAGTGGTTGGTGGGCCATGTCGTCCATGAACAGCTCTTTTCAATCTATCCCAGGCATGTTCGATAGGGTTCATGTCTGGAGAACATGCTGGCCACTGTAGTCGAGCGATGTCATTATCATGAAGGAAGTCATTCATAAGATGTGCGCGATGGGGACGCGAATTGTCGTCCATGAAGACGAATGCGTCGCCAACATGATGCCGATATTGTTGCACTATCGGTCGAAGGACAGAATTCACGTATCGTACAGCCGTTTCAGCGCCTTCCATGACCACCAGCGGCGCACGCCGGCCCCGCATATTGCCACCCCAAAACACCAGGTGTGTCTAAGGCGTTCAGCCTGACCGCGTTGTCTCCAAACACGTCACCGACGATTGTCTGGTTGGAGGCATATGCGACACTCATCGGTGAAGAGAACTAGATGCCAATCCTGAGCGGTCCATTCAGCATGTTGTTGGGCCCATCTCTACTGCGCTGCATGATGTGGTTGCAAAGATGGACCGCGCCATCGACGTCGGGAGTGAAGTTGCGCATCATGCAGCATATCGCGCACAGTGTGAGTCGGAGCAAGACGTCCTGTGGCTGCACGAAAAGCATTATTCAACATGAAGGTGTTGCTGCCAGGGTTCCTCCGAGACATAAACCGTAGGTAGCGGTCATTCACTGCATGAGTAGCCCTTGGGCGGCCTGATCCAGGCATGTCATTAACAGTTCCTGTCTCTCTGTATCTCCTCCATGTCCGAACAGCTTCGCTTTGGTTCACTCCGAGACGCCTGGACACTTCCCTTGCTGAGAACCCCTACTGGAACAAAGTAACAATTCGGACGCGTTCGAACCGCAATATTGACCGTCTACATACAACACGAGCCGTGTAGCTCCTTCCTGGTGGAATGACTGGAAATGATAGGCTGTCGGACCCCCTCAGTCTAATAAACGCTGCTCATGCATGGTTGTTTACATCTTTGGGCGGGTGTTCAAAAATGGTTCAAATGGCTCTGAGCACTATGGGACTTAACTTCTAAGATCATCAGTCCCCTAGTACTTAGAACTACTTAAACCTAACTAACCTAAGGACATCACACACATCCATGCCCGAGGCAGGATTCGAACCTGCGACCGTAGCGGTCGAGCGGTTCCAGACTGTAGTGCCTAGAACCGCTGGGCGGGTGTAGTGACATCTCTGAACAGTCAAAGGGACTGTATCTGTGATACAGTATCCACAGTCAACGTCTACCTTCAGGAGTTCTGGGAACCGAGGTGATGCCAAAGGTTTTTTGATGTGTGTATTTAAGAAAATGAAACCGAGCATCCTCTACACCAGTATATGATATTACATTACGGAATCTAGCTCGTACATGCATTACGAGCCAACAACTTTTGACAACAACGAAGAACAATTAACAGATGAGTTGTATGAAAACTGTTTATTTAAATTCTACCGTTGCTACCTCTCTCTGCGGTGCGTCACTGCCTCAGAGTGCCAAGTGATATTGTGACCATCCACCCAAATTTAAACTTACTTCAAAATTAATGAATCGAATTTAGGTTATAATAAGGTGGTGACGGTTAGAATATCGAGATAGATGCAACAACAAAAGGCCTCCGTTTACACCGAATACGTCCGACTACGTCAATTTTAAACTTTTCACGATGAATTAAATGTTCGAAGAGATTTCAGGATTGCAGCCGGTCGTCCAAAACTTCACTCTACGATATTTCAGCTGGATACCTGCCATTCACCTTCAGACGTGGCATTGAAAACGGACGAAGTCGTTCTCTGCTCCGTCTGATATGATTGCCGCGCATGCGTCAGAGTCACGTTGACAGAAGGAGCCCACAGCCCGCTGGCAAAACCCTCGCTGAAGGAACTCTAAGGATCTGGCGTCTTCGTCTGGAGGTGAGGGATTGCATTTTCCAGCTGGTAGCAGCTGTCAAGGTTCATTAGATTTTCCGCGATGCGTATTTCAACGGATTCTTTTATAATGGAGTCCCAAAAAGATGTTGTTGTGGTCAAAATTTATGTTTTGTGATACTCCACTGAATGTCCGTTGGAGATACAATGTTCTGCAACTGCAGACTTGCTGGCTTGCAGAATGCGAGTGCAACGTTTACATTCCGTGCAACATTCTTCCACTGTGCGCGTTGTTTGTCCTACATAGACCGTACCGCACTTGTAAGTTACTTTGCAAATTACCGGTCTTCGCAATAACAGGTTATCCTTCACGGGTCGTAGCAGGTCCGAAATCTTAGATGGTGGGAGGAAAATCAATTTCATCTGAAAATTACTTGCTTATTTGAAGGGAATATTTGCAGCGAAGAGAAGAAATGCTAGGAAATTTGCTGGCGCGCTCTCCTCTTTATCCTGTTCCCAATTTTTCGTTTTAGTTGAGAATGTCCTGTTCATTTGTCGGGTTGAGTATCCTTTCTCTCTGAACACTGTCTTTAAATGTGCGCGCTCTTTAGATAACTATCTGCATGCGACACTTTGGAGGCCCTGTGAACAGGGGTTTTAAGCACCCTCACGGCTTTGGGATGGGTGATGGCAACTTGAAGAGTGCAAGTACAGATCTGTGAGAGTGGGCCTACGATAAACAGAAAACTGAAGATGGCTGGCAGGTGTCCTGTTGAAATATCACGGAGGGAAGTTTACGATCACCATCTGCAATCCTGAAATCTCTTCGAGCGACCGAGTACGTCCGACCAATCCCATTTCACTGGGATTCTTCCGTCAGCCGGCCGTTTACGGCCTTATGTGGCCGACTTCGTCGTGTGCAGTGGACGCGTGCCAATGCCACAATAGATCGTGGGATTACTCGGCCACGTGCAGTCGTATACAGCTGTCCTAATAGTCGGATGAATACGGTTCCAGAGGATGCTCAGCCTTAGATTCACTCAGCAACAAACTTAACTCATACACCGTAAGAAAACTTTCGTGGACCTGTGTGTGAAATGCACACAGCTCAGTATTTTAGAAAAAGGCGAGATTGTGGCCACGAGAAAGAGCTTGTGTAAAATGACAATCTGTATTTAGTCGAAAATAGTATAAATGATGGGGGTTGTAACCACAGTGCAAGTGCACACACGGCCACAATACGTGACCATGCGTTACCGAAAGTGTAAGTTTCGCCAACTCTTATAGTAGTTATAATTATAAAACGCCATTGAAAAACACATTAAGATAGGGCATAAGAAAATACATGTAAGCCAGAATATATGTGGAGTTACCTTCTGCTCGTTAATCATCTTAAGCTTCCTGCAGAACCAATTGCCCGAAAATTCTGCAGTCTTAATACGCCCAGAATATGGCTTTGATTCTGGCAACACAAGTAATAGGAATTACCATAGGCCTTTCGCAAAACGTGTAGTGGAGTAACAGAAGGTTTCGTTACCCACAGCTTTCAGTGCAGTTCGCCCCGAACATCTCCGCGCTGTATTGCAGTCACCAGAGAAGTATCGGCTGACGCAAAGTGTTATCGGACAACCAGAAACTTTCATCACATTCCCTGACCAATTTAAGAAAGATGCACGTGTGTCTCATGACCAAAGAGCTTCCTGCTCTAGAAACATTGATCCTGACTGGGTATCTTTGCTTCAGCGTATACATGATGAACATTATAAAAACCTACAAACTGCAGGGAGCAATACCTGACTGAAAATGGAGGAAGTAAGGTCCTACGAACATATGTCCGTTAAATGACGGTGTGCATGCAACGACGACAAATCGTCCCGGAACACAGTACAGACCTGTCACAAAATATGTTCCTAGTGGCCTCCATGGGATGCAATGCACCCGTTCACACGTCGCATCATGGACTGCCGCACTTTGGCTTACACCATTCTGGCGGCCCACTTGCCTGGAGCTTGTACAGGCTTTGTCTCGATACCCTGTAGAATTCGGTCCTCCAAATCTGGTGCACGTATGTTCGTCTGCCTGGAAGGACCCAAGAATGGCATGAAGGGCATAAAATGTTGGGTGATGTGGTTGGTATATGTGAGGGTACTTGTTCTGGTATAGCCGTGCCGCCTATCGACCGTTTCCATCTGCTTTGCCGACACTAATACCATTTCGGCTTGTTCATGACATGAATACAGGCAGTCCTGCTGCTTACGGTACGTTGCGTCCATTTATGTTCTCCCTGACGCAGTACTAGAAGTATGATGAAGCAAAGCAGCTTACTTTAAGGACTTGCATAAATTTAAAACAATGATTGCACTAGGGCCGTCAACTTTTACAGCTCCACTCATATGGTGGTCTCAACCAGTATAACCTGAATAATTATAAATATAAGAAATTACAGCAGCTCATACATTTTAATGGAAAACTAATACGTTGCTTTAGTCATCTTGAGTGTCTGTATCCAATAACAAATTAGAGAACAGTACTGTTATACAAATGTATTTCGTACGGCTCGATGGCATGATGCGAGTCCTTCTATTGGATGTCACTTGTGCGACTTGCGTGGCCCTAACCTACACCAGTTACGTGTCGTTTAGAGCGGGTTTCCACATCATGTACATAAAAAGAAGGCGGTAGGACTCGCGCTCCAAGGGTTGAGTACTTCTTCGTAGCTCAACCGATTAGGACGAAATATTTTTTGATTATGAAGACTGAGCTCTTTCTACCTCTTACTGCAAACCTGGTCAAAATCCCTCCAGTAGTTCATAAAACTTTTCACCGATTACGAAAGCAATGTAAGTTTGTAAAGATAAAAAATTTGTTTTTATATGACATAATTACAAAGGAACAGTTTTCAGATTTTTTCATTCACCTGTACTGTGGAACTTGATTACTGCCAAATTTCATGATTTTAGGTCAAGAGGAAGTGCCCTACAAGCTGAGGTGACAGTGAGTCTTTGAATACCTCATAATATCTGTTGGAAGCCCTTGCAGAAATTTTGACCGATGCCGACCCTACAGCTGCCCATAACTGGCAAAGTATTTCCAGCGCAAGATGTTGTGCGCGAACTGACGTCTCGATTGTGCGCCATAAATCTTCGATGGGATTCATGTTGAGACATCTGGGTGACCAGACCATGCACTAGAATGTCCATAATGTTCTTCAAACCAATGGCGAGCAATAGTGGTCCGGTCACACAACTCTTTACGATACATAAAAACTGCATCATTGCTTGGGAACATGAACTCCACAAATGGCTGCAAATGGTCTCCAGGTAGCCGGTCATAACCATTCCCAGTCAATGATCGGTTGATCTGGACCAGAGGACGCAGTCCATTCGATGTAAACACAGACCTCAGCGTTATGGGGCCACCACAAGCTTGCACAACATGGGTCCATAGCTACGTGGGGCCTGCACCGCACTCGAATCTATCATCAGCTCTTGCCAACTGAAATCGGTACGCATCTGACCACACCACGGTTTTCCAGTCGCCTAGGGTCCAACCTATATGGTCACGAGCCTAGGAGAGGCGCTGCGAGGGACGTCGTGCTGCTAGCAAAGGCACTCGCCTTGGTCGTCTGCTACAGTAGACGATTAACGCCAGATTTCGCCGCAGTGTGAAACGCCGGAAATGCATATCCTCCTATTTCCATCTATTGCACTGCAAATTTTTTTCCTTATTTTGTTACCTGTTTCTGTGTCTTTGTATATTGTAATTGTTTTACTGTTTGTATATATATGCATTTATGTCGATGTATAATTGGTTTGTTTTGTGAATATTATTTGCATTTATACGCTGGGTCTGGCCTAGGGAAAACTATGCTATCGAACGAATACATCGATAGGTCGTGTGGAGAACCAAAGTGTTTAGGATCTTTGGTAGTGTTAACTCTGCCGCCTGGAGCGCGGGCAGAGCAGAGGGAGCCTGGCTGGAGTAGGGCGGTGGAGCGGGTGTGTTGTGTGACGCTCCCGCGAGTTGCCGCGCTTTCGGGGTTTGGCAGCATGTAATTGCGCTCGACTTGCTATGTTAGCCTCTGACATGGTGTCTCGGACGGGAAGCGTTAGCTGGCACACATCAAGAGCCCGTTTCGGCTGGAGACCGTGTCGAGAAGAAGGCGCGCCAACATCCAGCTTCTGCAACAGCGACGACCGACAGTGAGTGACTGTCGCCACCTCCTCGATCGACGGCTTCAAGCCTTCAATCAACCAACAAGGAAGACTGGAAGCACGTAAGCAAGTTTTAGAACTGTATGGCAGACCTCAGCTTTTCAAACTGATCCATTTTCATAACTAAATGAACCTTTGTTGCTCATTGTCCCAATTGCATTACCAAGCAGGGTCCCTTCCTTTTCCGGAATGAACCCGAGTGTCGTTGAAATTCAAACACCAGCATCATTCGATTTCACTGCTTTAATTTCAAATTTCAGTTAAGGTATTCATAGCTGGCTACAATATTTAGATTGCACAAGCACAAATTAAGAGTGCGAGTTTTGTTACCGTATTTTAGCTTACCTGTGACTGCAGCTCAGCTTGATACGTACTAAATTTTACTATTGTTAATTGTTCAGAATCTTTTAATTCAAGTTCAAAGTTAAATCTCTTATTTCTAAATTGCGTAGATTCAAGTAGCTTTTGAAATGATTGTTGAGGTAGCCCAAGACTAACTGTATTTTACTGAATTTCGATATGCTTCAGAAACAAAGTTCACTATTAATTTCAGTCACTAAGTTAACTTTCAATTTTCCAGTTTTATTAATTCGTTGCTAAAATAAGTCAGGGTGTAGCGAAATTTATTACTTCAGACAAACATTCAGTTTTCAGACAACACGTGTCAACCTTCAGTTGCCACGCTTTTAGTGCTAATTATATGTGGAATAACCTGTCTTTTTCAATTATTATAGTAATTGTCCATAGGACTGGCGACCGTAATTTCCCCCAAATCTCAAATATCTAATTACCGCTACTTGGTTGTTGACGTAACGGCCGCACATTTACTTTCTTTATTAACTTTACCCCTTTTCAAAATTAATTTCTACCAGTTTCATTTGCATTTTACCTTTCATTTAGATGTTATCCTTTCCTCCCTCTTTACCGACAGATTAACTTTGGTGACGATTTGCTTTTCCCAAATTTCCATAGTTACACGCGGTTTAATTTTTCACTGTCATTAAGGTCGATAAGTGAGGAGGAGGTTACAAGTGTACCAACGGACACGTTCGTCGTATATCCCACATTCATTTCTGAGGATATTTCACGCAGTAGTTCTTGTCTGATACGCAAACGCCGCTGCTCTCGCTCGTTAAGTGACGGTCATTCCTATCGCGTTGTCCGTGGTGAGAGGTAATGCCTGAAATTTGGTATTCTCGGCACACTCTTGACACTGTCGATGTCGGAATATTGAATTACCTAACAGTTTGCCGAATGGAATGTCCCATGCGTCTAGCTCCAACTACCATTCCGCATACAAAATCCGACAATTTCCTAAGTACGGCCACAATCACGTCGTAAACCTTTTCACACGAATCACATAATTACGAATGACTGCTCTGCCAATGCACTGCCCTTTTATACGTCGTGTATGCCATACTGTCGCCATCTGTATGTGTGCATATCGCTGCCCGACGTCATTCGTCATCCCAGTGCATGTTTCAGTGAGTGAGCTTGCAAATATCAAACATAGCCGCATCTGTTCACTGCACTAACTTAAAAGTTTAAACTTTTAAATCCACGAAGGGATTGTAGACGTTAGTATGCGATGTAATTTCTACGTTACAACTCTTCTTCCCGTTCCTGAGAAATAGTCTAGCAGTCTTTACTGATGGACAGACAGACAAAGAGACAGAAGGGCAGAAAATTGATCCTACAAGAGTAACGGTTTAGCCGATTAAGATACGGACCCTTAAAAGGAAGAAAGGAGGGAAGAATGTGGTTTAATGTAGCATTAACAATGGGGTCATTACAGACGGAGTAAAAGCTGGGGAAGAGTAGGGAGCAAACTCAGCCACGTTATTTTCAAAGGAACCATTCCAGAATTTGGTTCGAGAGATTTAGCGAAACCAGGGAAAACAAAAATCTGGATATTGGACCGCCACCTTCGGGATGCTGCCAATGAAAAAATCGCCCCCATTAATCCTCATTACCACTGAAATTCCTATGTTAGTGATTTTGACTATTTCATCTAGAAAATCGTGTTTATTCCTTTTAACTTCTGTTTATTCATGATTTCCTGTGAGCCATTCGAGCACATTGTAAACTGAATCAGGAGATCGTGATTCTGTGCGGTGACGTACACTGAGTTAACCGTCCGCTGATGCCATCATGATTAAATTTATTTCCTGTTTTACATACACATCCATTGCTCAGTTTGTGCCGCATGTCAACGCTGTGTTAACTGAGCTAATAACAGGATGAGCGAGTAACAGATTTTCAATTGATGAAAAGATTTTCCGGTTTCATGTCTGTATTTTACTCATGTGTGAATTTTTGGTATGAGATGTTTTCTAGTAAATTATTTTCTGTGTTGTGGTATGACGATGGGCTGATGGGACTCTAATACGATTTAACGTAGAGTATACGGAAGAACTGGCCCCTCTTTTAGCAGCAGTGAACTGTTCACAGCGGGTAGAAAATAAATAGTTTTCAAGTACGGCCGCCAAACACATGTATGCCTCTTACGTCCGTCTGTTGCAGATTTTTCTAACGTGTGTTGCATTCGCGTATTACAGCGTGTATGGGAACAGAAAAACCTCCTCTGTAGTAATCAACACAGGTTACAGAAACAACAATCGTTCGTCCAGGAGACCCAGAAAGCAGTAAGTGCCGACGTGACACCCAGGTTGATGGCTTGTTCCTTGGATTTGGCAAGACGTTCCATATAATTCCTTATAGCTGCTCAATGAACAAAACGCTAGTGTACGGAATAGCAGATCAACTGTGTGAATGGACTGAAGAGTTCCTAGCAAACAGAACGTAGCAGGCCATTCTTAAGGGAGAGAAGTCTTCGGACGTAAAAGTGCCTAACATTGTCTCTGGAAGTATCCAAAAGCAGTGTTTTAGGACCATTACTTTCCACGATATACACAAATCACGCAGTTGATAACGTCAGAGGTACTGTGAGGCTTTCTGTGGATGATGCTGTTGCACTCAGAGAAATAACGAGGCTACAAAATTGTATGCAGCAACACCTGCAGACGAGCGAAGGGTCATGGATGATTGGTAGTTGACCGTCAAATAAACGTAATATATAGTGCAGAAATAGAAAGAAACTTCCATTATTCACACGATTGCGGAACTATCACTGCAAGTAGTCACATAGATTAAGTAATTAGGAGTACGAGTACAGTAAGATTTAAAATACTGACGGTAAAAAAATCTCAATGCCGAGACGGATAAACACTCGAGCGATAAACACTCGAGCGCTCCCGCTGTCGTACCAAATCGCACCCCAGACCATAACGCTACTTGTAGGTCCTCTTCTAACCAACACAGGCCATCACTGGCACAGAGACAGAACCGGCTTTTATCAGGAAAAACAGCAGACCTCAACGCTGCCCTCCAATGAGTTCTTCCTTGACACCACCATGGCGGTGGCTTGGGATCAGTGGAATGCGCGCTATAGGGCGTCGGGCTCGGAACTGTCCTTGGAGTAACAAATTTGTAACAGCTATCTGTGTCATTGTGGTGCCAACTGCTGATCAAATTCTGTTGCAGAGGCAGTACAATGCGCCAGAGCCATACGCCAAACACGACGGTCTTACCTCTCGGTAGTGCCACGTGGCTTCCCGGAGTCCGGTCTTCTTGCGTGACCACTGGCTACATTCGTGACAACCGTTCCTGAAATGTCGCAGAAGGAACATCCAGTTCCCTGTAGCCCTTCTACCCGGCATCGTACAAGCTTAGTGAGGTGCTGATTATGGCTCTTTGTCACCTTGAAGTCATTCTTGACTAACATTAACTCACCTCATCCAACCTCAAAGGTGATTAACTCTCTGGACAGTTACGGCGGGTATTTAAAGCAAACTTGATTTGCATCCTCATAGTGGCGCTATTAGTGCTACTCTTACGGGACAGGTTTGATGTCTGAATAGACATCGTCTTCCAATGTAGAAACACGCCTACCAACTTTAGTTTATATTACGCAACTCTTCCTTGGTGCTGTGATTTTTTTTTTCGTCAGTGTAGAACGACTACATAAAACTTAGCGTAGGTAAGGCAGACGTTAGACTGATATTCATTGCAAAAATCCTCAAGAAGTGCAGTCCGCCCACGATGCATGTGCGTTACAAAAACTTCATTCGACCAATACTTAATTATTGCTCGTCATACTGGGATCTCTGCCAGATAGGACAGATGTAGGTAGCAGAGGAGAGCAGCATGTTCTGTTACATATTCGCTTAAGGGCCAATGCGTCATATACTCTACTGGTTATTAAAATTGCTACACCGTGAAGATGACGTGCTACAGAAGCGAAATTTAGCCGACAGGAAGAAGATGCTGTGATATACAAATGATTAGCTTTTCAGAGCATTCACACAAGGTTGGCGCCGGTAACGACACTTAAAACATGCAGACATGAGGAAAGTTTCCAACCGATAGCAGTTGGCCGGCGTTGCCTGCTGAAACGTTGTGATACCTCGTGTAAGGAGGAGAAACGCGTACCATCACGTTTCCGACTTTGATAAAGGACGGATTGTAGCCTATTGCGATTGCGGTTTATCGTATCCCGACATTGCTGCTCGCGATGGTCAAAGATCCAATAACTGTTAGCAGAATATGGAATCGGTGTGTTCAGGAGGGTAATAAGGAACGCCGTGCTGGATCGCAACGGCCTCATATCACTAGCAGTCGAGATGACAGGCATATTATCCGCATGGCTGTAACAGATCGTACAGCCACCTCTCGATCCCTGAGTCAACAGATGGGGACGTTTGCAAGACAACAACCGTCTGCACGAACAGTTCCACGACGTTTGCAGCAGCATGGACTATCAGCTCGGAGACAGTGGCTGCGGTTAGCCTTGACGCTGCGTCACAGACAGGAGCGCCTACGATGCTGCACTGTTTCGGATGAATCCAGGTTCTGTTTACAGCAAAAAGATGGTCGCATCCGTGTTTGGCGACATCGCGGTAAACGCACCGTAGGAAGCGTGTATTCGTCATCGCCATACTGGCGTATCACCTGGCGTGATGGTATGGGGTGCCATTGGTTACACGTCTCGGTCACCTCTTGTGCGCATTGACGGCATTTTGAACAGTGGACGTTACATTTCAGATGTGTTACGACCCGTGGGTCTACCCTTTATTCGATCCCTGCGAAACCGTACATTTTAGCAGGATAATGCAGGACCGCATGTTGCAGGTCCTGTACGGGCCTTTCTGGATACAGAAAATGTTCGACTTCTGCCCTGGCCAGCATATTCTCCAGATCTCTCACCAATCGAAAACGTCTGGTCAATGGTGGCCGAGCAACTGGCTCGTCACCATACGCCAGTCACTACTCTTGATTAACTGTGGTATCTTGTTGAAGCTGCATGGGCAGCTATACCTGTACACACCATCCAAGCTCTGTTTGACTCAATGCCCACGCGTATCAAGGCCGTTATTACGGCCAGAGGTGGTTGTTCTGGGTACTGGTTTCTCTGGATCTATGCACCCAAATTGTGTGAAAATGTAATCACATGGCAGTTCTAGTATAATATATTTGTCCAATGAATACCCGTTTATAATCTCCATTTCTTCTTGGTGTAGCAATTTTAAAGGCCAGTAGTGTAGGTTCTTCTCCAACTGTAGTGGCAGACGCGTCAAGAGAAGGCTTCTGGATCACTGTGTACTTGGCTGTTGAAATTCATGCACCTGGAGGCGTGAAACAAAATATTGCCTCGTCATACTTATATATCATGAAAAGGCCATGAACGTAAAGTTAGCGGAATTCGAGTGAACCTTTGGCGACTGGAACAGGTACGGGGTAAGTGACAGTGGTACAGGAGGTACCCTCAGTTGGACGCTGTAACTTATCTTGCATAATGTAGACATAGATATAGAAAGGGCTAATGCTTACATATTACATTGTTCTTTAGTCCACATGACATGATCTGAAATGTGTTCTTATTTCGACATCTAATGAATCCGACAACGCTTCGAAATTGCTAAATATGGATGTGAGTTGCATATACGTCCTGATATCCTTCTCCCCTCTCCCTCTCTCCGTTCATCTCCTCCTCACTCATCTTCTCCACTTCCTCCTCCCCCTGTCTCTCTCCGCCTTCTCCTCTCTTCTCTCTCTGTCGGTCTCCTCTTTCCTTCTTTCTATAACCATTTCCTCACCTTCCTCCACTCTTTACATCACCTCTTCGCCACCTCTCACTGACCTTGAGCTATGTTTATTGTTATAGCTAACGAAAACTTGACTGGAAATTGAAGTCGCTTAAAATAAATGGGTAAATCGGTTGGAATCATTGGTATACGGGGTATGAGAAAGACTTCTCCAACTGCTGGATCTGTGAGCGCAGTAGTTTCAATTACAACCTTTCAAATCGTTTTAATTTACAAACTGGTGGGATTACAGAGCTTTGCACGAAGCCTAATAATCATAAGGCGATAACCCACGTATACAGTTTTCGTATTTTCTGTTAAAATCGACTGTGGCAAAGAAAACAAAATATCACCCAGATGTGTAAACATTTATGTTTATAATAAGGGGGAAGAATACATATAGGAGCAAGAATCTCTCTAAAGCTTTAAATGCCCTGCTGTTGTAGTTAAATATTACTGCCACAAAGAAAATGAAACGGCACATTATGACAGCACAGCGTTTTCTTTCTCGAGTTAGTTTGGAAGGAAAACCCGTAGATTCCTCTTTAAATAAGAAATAAGCAGGCTGCGTCCGTCTGATTATCTATTAGAGTATTGTGCAAAAATTTGAAGTAAGTCGGTCAAGAACTTTTCGAGATATCCACTGACAGTTTTTCCCTATATGTTTCCTATGTCTGTCCAAGTGCTTGTTTGAATATTTTGAAAAAAAAGTTGCAACGGTCGTGTAAGAATTTGTAGTAAGTCGACCGAGAACTTTTCGAGGTGTTTGCTAACAACTTATATATATATATATATATATATATATATATATATATATATATATATATATATATATAATATCGTGTAAAAATTAGAAGTCTATCGTTC
Organism: Schistocerca serialis cubense; assembly: GCF_023864345.2. NCBI lineage: Eukaryota > Metazoa > Arthropoda > Insecta > Orthoptera > Acrididae > Schistocerca > Schistocerca serialis. The sequence continues at coordinate 80,372,967 of NC_064644.1, read as the reverse complement.
AGTAAATTTTCGGGATTTTTGGTACCAATATTTCCTCTTCATAAGTTATTACGTACATATGTAAATATCATTTTTTTTTAATGTAGATTATGTCCGTCCGAACTTTTAGTAAAGTGTTGCTAAAAGTCTGAACTAAATTAAAAATGTAACTGACGCCCGCCCGATATTTCATTGGGTTATTGTGTAAAAATTTGAAGTAAATCAGTCAAGAACTTTTAGACAGTTTTGGTAACAATGTAAGTGACGACATTTCTTTGAACAGTAGTGCAGACTTTAAATATATATTTGTGTACCACGAATATTTAAAATTTGTGACCTACGTCCATCCGAAGGTTTATTGCAGTATAGCGCAAATATCAGAAGTAAACTAGACAACAATTTGTCGAGATTTTTTATGACGGTCACCCGCTTATATGGTAAATATAGATCTATGCACCATATATATTAAAAAATATGCAGCTCACGTCCATCCGAACATTTATTACAGTATTGTGTAAAAATCTGAAGTAAATCGATGTAGTTGTTCTCTAGACTTTTAGTAACAACGTTAAATAACAACGTATAGTACCACAGATTTACATTCGGCCTTTAGCGCACAATGTCATTACTTGCCCTCTTCGCAAGTCCAGTTGCCCATTCAAGCATCTGATTATTTTCATTCTCTCCGTTTTTGAGCATCTGTGGCACTTCAGCAGCGCTTCCGGTGGCGTACCTGACCGCTCTGCCCACCGCCGTTGCTCCTCCCGGTCATTCCTGTGTACCGAGGTATCGTAACGATACTCCAGTATTTACCCATGCCGCCCCTTAGCGTAGCGAAAGTGCCTGATGATAGTGCGTTCGTGTCCTTTATTCCATCCTCTCGTGGCGTTAGTCTCTCAGACACCTGTATCCCTTAACAGCCAGCAGTTTGCTGCCACAAAAGCACCGGCGCCTGCAGATGATCTCCTTATTTCTTTTATGGAGCAGACGTTATGGAAAGTGCCTGCCGCATAGTTCCCTGTTACTTAGTAGTTGTGTGTATTGTTGTACGTATATAGAGTTAGGCAACAAGGGTTGAAGGAGAGGGTAAGACTGCGCACCAGATGTATTCGAGTTTTATTAATCGTACCCGTTGGTTACTCTTCTGGGTACCAAAGAATTCTTGGGCAGTGTTCCCATAATTTCGTTGTTCTCCAGGCGCTAACTGCTGAACAGTGTGGTAAAAAAGATTTTACGATAGTTTCACACAAATTTTGTCTTCGGAAAGCAACCTATAGCTCAGGCAATAATGATCTACGGAAGTTTAACTTCGTACCACAATGTATGACGGAGTATTGTCATCCGTGTGATTTATTAATACCTGAAAATTCCTGCTAAGCGTTTCCAACGTACAGAAAAAAGCTTCAGACGCGTAGTATGAGGCTAATTTTCGCGTTGCAAACTGTGTTAAACTGTGCAGTGCGTAATCCACGGTTAAAGCTGAACACCTCCAGTGCCCAAACTTCAGACGGATTTACCAATGAACCCCAATCAGGATGAAGCGCCTTATTTGTCAAGAAGAAAAATTGACGACTGGGGAGAGATCGGACTGTATGGAGGATGTGTAGGGGATTCCCAGAGAAAATTCTGCAGCGTAGTCGAAGTAATCTTGGCAACATATGGGCAGGCCCACGTGATTATACTCACAGTCGTGATATAACTCCGTGCGATTTCCGTATTCTTTCATATTTCCATCTTTGAAGATAGACATTCTTGGTCATCAATTTACTTCGGACGAAGAGGTGGATGCCTGAGTACAGTCATGGTTCCTTAGGCAACCGCAAACAGTTTTCCATGAAGCTGCTGACTGTCTTGGCTCACAGTGGGATAAATGTATTAAGAGTTATGGAGATTACTTTTGAAATAATAGTTTTCTTACTATTTTCCACCTGTCTAGTTTTCATCTGACTGCCCCTTATACGTAGGGAATTACAGTTTATTTCGAGATTCCTAACTAAACTGTGTGTGTTGAAACGTCATAAGAAGGCTTTAGCCTTAGAGACAACTGGCCTCATCTTCAAGCATCTGCTGGTAGCTCAACATTTGCTTGTACACAAAACGTAATTGGCATTTCAACAGTGCAGAAAGCTTATGCCCCGTATTTCGCCTTTCTTGGGAGTCTCGTGTGTTTAGGGGTAATATTGCGCAAAGGAAATAGCTTAGAAGAACCTAGTGAGATGGATTCGTAAGTAATAGTCCGGTTTTAGGGGTCTAATCAGGAAGGCATAAAAACAGTCAAAGTGATAGAGTTACATTTTCCTGCAGATATATGAGTCTCAACTTTACCTCCGATAAGGATACAAGCTGAAGTAATGAAGTAAAATTTGTCCCACAGCCTGCATTTTCTTAGTCTCATTTTCTTCTATATTTTTCTTTGAATTTGTTTGAGACCGACGTCCGATGACACCCGTTTACGTTGTTAGTCGGTCCATTCACTCTTTTTTTTTTTTTATTTTTTTTTTTTTTAGTACAGAGGGTAACTAACTCTCTAACCGAATACGCTGAGCTACCGTGCCAGGTGTGCAGGGCGGTAGCCGTAATACCACCGTAGTGTAGTGGCTACTCAAGACACGGCAGATAACAACGTGGGTCTCTGTCTTACGTGGCAGGCGTACTAACCACTACACCGCCGCCGTATTGTGGTTTCCACAGCTGCATGGACTACTCTGGTCCACTGACCTCCCAAACACAACCCTCAATTCACATCTTCAGCCTATTTTCCCTTCATAAACTACTGATCTTGCCAAGACTTTCTGATATTGGAACAGCACCCCAGCTTTGTACGTAGTTTGGAAATCCTGTCTGTACCTCAGACATAGGTGAACTAATCGAAGATAAAGTAGAGACTCAAATGTCTCCCGAAAAATGTTGTTGCACCACTTCAATAGATCACCTATGCCTGAGGTAAAGGCAGACTTTCCTCATTACGTACAAAGCTGGAGTGTTACTCCAATGTTGGAGAGCCTCGGCAATACTGACGATTTAAGAAGGGGAAAATATGCAAATGACGTGGACTGACGTTTGTTTTAGGGAGTGCGTGCGACTAGGGCGGCCAGGTGTGCAGGGCGGTAGCCGTAATAGCACCGTAGTGTAGTGGCTAGTATATCTGTCTAACAAGCAAGATACTCGAACTCAAGACACTGCTGTGGCACAAGTTTTAATTTATTATTTCAGCTTATGTCCCTACTGAAGACGTCAATGAATTTAGAGATCTGCTACTGGGTTCTTAAGAGGTCAGTACAGCCCACACGATAGTGCAACAGAAATGCCCTGGGAACTGAAATGCGAATCTTTGCTAGAAAGACGACGTTGTTCTTGCGAAAAGTTGTTGGCTAAATTTAGAGGCTCTGTATTGGAAGAAGACTCTGCGACCATTATGCTACCACCATCGTAGAGTTCGTTTGTGGTTTATCAGAATGAAATAACTGAGTTTAAGGCTCGTATAGGGCGACATAAGGTAATGAAATGTTCCGCCCTATGGTCGCACTGGACCAATCGGGGCAGACAGACCGCCACACCTTCTGTCAAATGCGTCACTGGATGCGGTATGGACAGGCATGTGGATGGTACTCCGCTCTCCCGATTGTTGTCTGGTTCTTGACCTTGGAACCGCTAATAAGCTGTCGAGTAACTCCTCAGAGGCTTAACAAGGCTGACTGCAGCCTGTACCAGTCCCCGCTTCTCCCACCAACGAAAGTCCCTGACGCTACCGGGAATCGAAACGTGCTCCTCCACACGCCGCGCTGACCGCTCCGCTACAAAGAGGGTCAGATATCGATATGTACAGTCAGTATTACCTCGCCCAATACGTGAATGGAAGAGGAAAGAAAATCGATTGTGTTGGCACCATGTACTCTCCACCGTGCACTTTACAATGATTTTCGGAATATATGCACTGAGGTGACAGGAGTCATGGGAACCACCTAATATCGTGTCGGAACTCCTTTTGCACTACGCAGTGCACCAACTCGGCGCGACATGGACTCAAGTCGTTGGAACCCCTTTGCAGAAATGCTGCCTCTATAGCCGTCTATAACTGCGAAAGATTTGGCGGTGCAGGATGTTGTTCACGAACTGACCTCTCGATTCATTCCCACAGATTTTGGATGGGATTCGTGTCGGGCGGTCTGGGTGGCTAAAAAAATTCACTCGAATTGTCCAGAATGTTCCTCAAACAAGTCACGAACAACTGTGGCCGGATGACATAAAGTCGTTGTTTGGAAACATGGAGTCTATAAATGGCTGAAAACGGCTCCAAGTCCCTCTTAGCAGAGGACCCAGTCCATTCCATGTCAACACAGCCGACACTATTATGGAGCCAACACCAGTTTGCAAAGTGCCTCGATGACAGCTTGAGTCCATGGGTTCGTGGGGTCTGCGCCACACTGCAATCAGCTCTTACAAACTGAAATCATCTGACCAGGCGACGCTTTTTCAGTGGTCTGGTGTCCAACCGATATAATAACGATCCCAGGAGAGGCGTTGCAGGTACTGTTGTGCTGTTAGCAAAGGCATCCGCGTTGGTCGTCTGCTGTCAAAGCTCATTAACGCCGGGTTTCGCCGCAGTGTCCTAACGGATACGTTCGTTGTACGTCACACATTGATTTCTGCGATTTTTCCACTCAATGTTGCTTGTCTGTTACCACTAACAACTATATGCAAACGCCGCTTCTCTCAGTCGTTAAGAGAAGGCCCTCGGCCACTGTGTTGAACATTGTGGGAAGTAATTCTTGAAATTTTGTATTCTCGGCACACTCCTGACACTGAGGACGTCGGAATATTGAATTCCCTAACGACTACTAAAATGGAATGTCTCATGCACCTAGCTCCAAATATCGAACCGCGTTCGATTTCTGTTAATTCCCTCCAGAACGTCTTCACATGAATCATCTGAGACGAAATGACTTCTTCGCCAATACAATGCCGTTTCATACCTTGTGCACGTGATACTACCGTCATCTGTGTATGTGCGTACTGCTAGCCCTTGACTTTTGTCACCTCAGTGTGCCTCTAAATTGGGTGTGTATTTAAGGTCAGTCACAAGTCGCACTTAGTTTACTTTATTGACCAGTTTCGCTCTTTAAGTCGAACGAGCATCAGCAGAAGCTCTGGAATTTACAGTTTGAAGTAGAGAAGTTGACTGTTACATTAAAGAGCAAAACCATCAATAAAACACTAAATGCGGCTATCGTGAAAAACTTCAACATTCGCTGTTTCCTTCGGTAAGGATGTGTTTTTACTGTCTTTAAAAATAACGGAGTGCATGGTTCAAATGGCTCTGAGCACTATGGGACTTAGAACTACTTAAACCTAACTAACCTAAGGACACCACACACATCCATGCCTGAGGCAGGATTAGAACCTGCGACCGTTGTGGTCGCGCGGTTCCGGACTGAAGCGCCTAGAACCGCTCGGCCACCCTGGCCGGCTACTGGAGTGTAGATTGGAATATAGAGACAGCATTAAAGCTGATAGAGCCTTATCGTGAACAGGAATGTTAATCGGCCCCTACGAACTGCGATTATAAAAATAAACTGAAAAGACTAGAGGCTTGAACGAAAATAACTCAGCCATTAGAGAGTGATATGCACGACATGGATAAGAAAATGGTGGCTTTAATGTTATCTTGTCGTCGTAAATGACGAAGGTAACGAATGAAACTTTGAGTGACTATTAATGGATACATAATTACTACGCTACTTGACAACACTAACAACACAGGAGCTGCCGGCCGATGTGACCGATCGGTTCTAGGCGCTACAGTCTGGAGCCGCGCGACCACTACGGTCGCAGGTTCGAATCATGCCTCGGGCTTGGATGTGTGTGATGTCCTTAGGTTAGTTAGGTTTAAGTAGTTCTAAGTTCTAGGGGACTGATGACCTCAGAAGTTAAGTCCCATAGTGCTCAGAGCCATTTGAACACAGGAGCAACGACGGCAAGTTACGAGCCAACTGCGATTCCACATGACCGTATCGCTTGGCCTCAAACCCTTCGTTTGTGTGGATGAGAATTCGACTGCCAGTACGTCACCGTCCAATATTCGGCTGAATCCAGTCTCTGCTGTTCGAGCCGACCGAAGTGGCCAAGCGGTTCTAGGTGCTTCTGTCTGGAACCGCGCGACCGCGACGGTCGCAGTTTCGAATCCTACCTCGGGCATGGATGTGTGTGATGTTCTTAGGTTAGTTAGGTTTAAGTAGTTCTAAGTTCTAGGGGACTGATGACCTCAGCTGTTAAGTCCCATAGTGCTCAGAGCCATAAGAACCATCTGTCGTTCGTTGGCCTTCGTTGGCCTAGGGTGTACGTGCATTACGGAGAATGACAGAGAGCGATCTCGACAGTCAGTATTCCCCCACACAATAAGTGAAAGGAACAGGAAAGAAAATCGACAATATTGTCGCGATGTACTCACCACCGTGCACTTTACAACGCCTTTCGGATTATACATGTAGACGTAGGCTGCAGGATTTTGTCGAAGAGAGGACATTTAAGCGAATGTTGGAGAATATTTTTAAGTCATCTTACTTGTGAACAGTTTCAGGATATCAGAGATTTTTGTGAAATCAAAATGTGACATTTGCTTCTATGAAGAATCCAACTACTTTGCGGCAGCGTGGAAGATTTATTTCACATGTTTTTGTGTATATCGTTTTCAGCCAACAAGAAACAGAACCGTTCATTATCATGATACATGGCAACATAAATTAATTTCTTATCCAATTATCATTAGTTAGACGCACAACTTGATGACTTAATCTCAGCTGTATATTTCACTTAACCTTGATCAGTCGATGTAAAGTGTCACTACCACACTACTCAGGGAATGTCAAACTGCGATCATAACGTTGTAGTGCCGTAAAGAAACAAACACCATTGCCAGGAAACGATCGTGATAGCTATGCTACGAGCCCTCACGAAGACAAAGGTTGTGTGATCTGCAATTACGTAATACATACGCACCGTCCAACGTCAGGCTCTGGACGTCAGACGGCGCACGTGCAAGCTGTCTGTGTACAGTACATGGCCATTGTTCGTCTGGTGAACAACGTGACGAGCGGATGTTGGAGGGGGTTGAAAATGAAGGCATAATGCGTGGCGTATCATGCACGGAGAGAGAGAGAGAGAGAGTGATCGCAGGTGGAGAATGCGTTGTGAGGAGAGCTGCGCCGGAGAGGTGTGTGGCGGGTAATCACACTTACCCCTTCCACAGGCCCGCCAGTCGGCGAAGGGCTCGGCGCTGATTGGCCAGCCTCAGCTCTGGGCGCCTGCAGCCGGTAGTCCTCGCCTGCAAACAAAATATGTTTCATTCCGACAAGTAGAACGTCCACACTGCAGCCAACAGTGGAGATCACTGTGCCCTACCATCGTGACGTTCATTCTACAACCTGTTCTGTACGAGCGTCTTTCTCATTTAACTTGACTGGTTGTGACGGAGCACTTCACATGTCAGTTTCACCAACAACGCCAGTGATCAGGTGACTGTGCCGAGTACAAAGTTCTGCAATCCTGAACAAGCTGAAGACTGCGCATGCGTTTAAACGGGCAGTGTTGGTGTCGTCATTGAACATCGAAAGTTAATCTATTTAACGCAGTGACCACTCACGGCATAGTAACGGACTTTGTGCTTTTGTGTCTTATTATTCTTTATTCTATTCTCTGTTTTCGTCAAAAATGGCGGCTGTTGCATGACGACTCTACACTTTTTCTGAGATGGTTGTCTCACAAGAGTAACCAAAAACCTGATGGAAAAAGTTTTACAATACCTGAGCAAAAGCCTGCTATATGCAATAAGTAAAAACAGCAATGAGAACTGTTTCTTTAAAGAAATAGCTCTTTTTAAGGAGAAAAATACACTTCTTATATTATCTGGCCCTTACAGAGAAAATAAGGCAAGAAAGATAAAGCGAAATGGCACTACGCAATGCCTTCTCAGTATTGTTTGGTGTGATCTGAATGTACATATTTTCTTGAGCAAATGAATGTTGATATCTCGAAATGTGTCTAAGACACATTTTTCCAGTCGTTGAGTTCCTAGCAGTATACAAAACAAACCATTCGACCATTGGCCCCGAAACTGCTCATGAATTCTATTTTCACCGTTAATTAACTCTACTATTATTATATAACTATATTCCAACTTTCTGTGAGACGGACCGTCCCTCATCACTTCACTTTCACAACTCAATACAGAGCTAAACAAAGACATGTTGCCAATTTGTCTAATGGGAACGTGACGTTTTGTTGACGGGTATCTGACACAAAATCTTTCTGCACCAATCGGGACATCAGTGCAGCAGATAGCGTTTGGCATACACAATTTTGGCGGCAACGTGTAAACAAAGACGAGCACTTGTGACAAGCGAGACTCAGTACAGAAACAAACGCTGCCGGCGCTGCAGTAGATTCACTTTCCAATCGGCACAAGCAAGTCGCTGGTGTACAAAGGGTTTAAGAGATCAAGAGGGGCCTCACATGCTGACAGACCTTTTGATATATGGAACAAAAGATCTTTCTTTGCCTGTACACGGAATTTTATTCCTATCAGTATCCAGACAGTTGTCAACATTACTTAGTTTCTTTACTTTGTAGTACAATGTAGAACATTTGCCATGTCCTGTTAATTCTATTAGTAATTAAATGACTGTGTATAGAGCTCTGTACTCTTCTACGTTTCTGGAAATCATAAGCGTGTTCAGAAAATGGACAGTCAACAGCTGTAGATTACGAGCGTTTTTATGAATCGAAGTAGGACATGAAATATACCAACTGCTACACCGCCGGAAGAATTTACCTATGATGGAAATGTATCTTACAGCATTTGTAAATAAATTTCAGTCACGAAACACGTGGAGTATTTAAGTACCAAGCACTATTGCTGTAACAGTATATACGATTTGCACGTATCTATACTTGTGTTCCTTATCTAGATTTAATCGTTTACGTTTCTACTGATCGCTTTTGAGTTTTCATTTGAATATGACAAAGTCGACCGTAAAGATTTTATTAGTTCGTCTGCATTCATACTCTGTTCGTGTTTCTACTTGGTATGGATTCCCACTATAGTATGAACAGTCCATATGAGTGCAACATTCTTTCCAATAATTTACAGTCTCCTTGCAAGTCTTTTAGCAAAATGAGAGCTGGTCGCTGGCTGCATAGATTCATGACAAACAGGGCATATTTTCTTCGAATCTGCCCTCTCTTCCGATAAATGTACTTCGTAAAGCTATAGATCAACGCACCATACTCAAGAATAGGGCGAAAGATGGTATTGTATGACACCTGTTTTGTGGGTGAACTACACGTCGACAGCATTTTACCTGTAAATCTCACTCCGTAATCTTCCTTGCTCGACGTCTGGATTTATGTGGACGTCGCAGTTTAAATTGCTCCGCACAGATACTCCTAGTTACGTGACAACTACAGCTGATTCCAGAGACTGATCGCCGATCGTATAGTCACACGATATTTGTTTTATTTTCTGTCTACGTACGTGTGTCGCACTGTATTCATTTATTCTAAGGATCATCTGTCAGTCTTTGTGCCAAGTGGTTTTCATCTTCAAATCGTCCTGCTCTTCGGAATAATTTGCAACGACAGTACCTCGCTGCAAACGTTCTAAGTGTATTTTCTCTCCAAAATGCTTTTTTATTACTATCACGTTCTCGATACACTGTTGTATGTCTCTAGACCTGTTCCAAGAGTCAAAGCATGAAGGAAACGTTTCGAACATTCGTTATTAGATGGTACATGGTCTTTCTGCCAAGCAGTGGTTCCATCCGGATTACCGTGAGCCAAGGACTCCTCCATTTACTCACAGATCATTTGAAGAGAAAACACAGGGATTTTACAGTTACAGGAAAACGAAGAGAGGTAAGCAAGATTAAATCTTTAAGCGACAAATCTCACGTTTGTCAGGAGAAAACATTGTATCTCTTTCCGTAAATAACTTCTTTGAACCGAAAAAGATTGAGAACTGATTCTGATACCACAGAATTATGCTTCCCACATCACTGCAAAAAATAATAAGGCGAATTACAAAACAAATAATTTATTTAGAATGTTCTGAGTATCACAGCAGGAAAAGATTTGGCCTAAGAGCCAATAAGCCAATTCACTTCGAGAACCATTTTCAAAGATTCTCGTTCGAGCATGTCCCTCATTTTTTGCATCTGGTTCAGATTATTATTCGCATTTACTAAGCCATTTTATGAATTCGTCTCTCGCCTTCTCTATGAAGAGAGAGAGAGACACGGATGTGTGAGATATATAGAATATCAAGAAGTGAAAATGAAATCACCAAAACCTAGTTAAGTACTTACCATCTAATTTCGCTGAGGAGATATACCTATGATTTATTAAAAATAATGGATATTCGTTTTGATAAGTTTATTTGACAAGACGTGTGAAAAGAATGGTATGTTATATTACCGAGGAAAGGTATGTACAAAATAGAAACGAGGAATCCTGATATATCGAGAAATGTAGCCGCCCAACGTCGAAACGTCGAAAACGGCTGGGAGTGCGTTGTGCTGATTCCATGCACCTGCCGCGCTGGGTAGCCGCGTGGTCTTTGGCGCCTTGCCACGGTTCGTGCGGCTACCGCCGTCGGAGATTCGAATCCTTCCTCGGGCATGGGTGTGTGTGATGTCATTAGCGTAAGTTACTTTAAGTTAGATTTAGTAGTGTGTGAGCCTACGGACGGATGACCACATCAGTTTGGTCCCATAGGACCTTACCACCACCATCAACACCACGACCACCACCACCACCACCATCTCCATGCACCTCAGTTCCACACTCTATAGTGAATGACTGAGGATGAGGCGGCGGTCGGACGATTGTCGCATGGTCTTCAGGGCCTGATCGTGGGGTTGCCTTTCTTCTTTTTCTTTTTGTATCGATATGGTCTGTACATCAACAGGACATTATCAGCGTATGAGTACCGATATTACTTCTATAAAATGGCACTATTTCGGATATAGAGATCTATAGTTATGAGCTATGAGCACATTCTGCCTCTGTTAGCATCAAAAACTACATTTTTACAACGACCGCATATGCGAAAAATGTTTCTAAATGTAGCTAATGGTTTTAAACCATTATTCGGTTACCGTTTCCATCCAGTAAAACTGGAGTTTCAGCCTACCAGAGCATTGAGGAGGCTTCGAAGAGAATGGAAGTAAAGGCTCTCCAGTTGTAAAAAGCAGTGAATCATTTGGGACAATGATTCACCAGGGAAAAGGATGACCAAAATTTACCATCCCATCGACATCCTAAGTTATGGGAAACGGAGTACATTTGTAGTTAGACAAGACTGAGAGAAAGGACCCTTGGGTCTTAAGCACCATGTCACCTCCGTTGGAGTTGAGATTTCCTAAGTACGTTTGATTTATTTCGCTAGATTGGTGAGACTGCTCTGATAGTGGATCAGATACGCAGGACAAAGGATTCGAATACCAAATTCGACAGTTTTGGCCGCACCAGTTGCAGATTGAGGCGAGTAAAAAAATGGTTCAAATGGCTCTGCGCACTATGGGACTCAACTGCTGAGGTCATAAGTCCCCTAGAACTTAGAACTACTTAAACCTAACTAACCTAAGGACAACACACACATCCATGCCCGAGGTGAGGCGAGTAAATTCCACCCCAAAATCCAAATCTTGAAATTTTCTTGATCAGGTTTGATATCTTTCTTCGAAATCTTCACGTTCAAAGTTTTCGACTTCCTGTTCACAACAAAAAAGCCATTGACCGTTCGCGTCTCCCTTATTTGTAAATGTTCAACGTCCAGTCTTAATAAAATCTGACACAAATTTTCTGCACTTGAGTACAGTTTTCCAGTGTAGTTCATATACTATTTTCGAACAATCTTTTTACAAAAAGTGATATGCAGCACATGATTCATGACTGCTGCTACGCAATGAACAGCACATTCTAGGTTTACTACAATTTTACATGATCTGAAGTGCAAAATACCGTTCGTGTACATCGGGAGCTATTGTAGAGAGCTATCATTCTGTTTCCTTGATCTTTCTGCCGCCTCCAAGAGAAACTCTTTCAATTCCTTGTCTCTGTTATACGAAAACACTACAGATACAATTTTGGAAAATTTCAACGGACTGCTACAGACAGTTGATATACGCATAAGGTTCATTTTGTACAAGACAACATGAAACATGTGATAGTGTATAGAGAGGATCTGGGAAGTTTATGTTTAAGAGAACATCAAATTTTGCGCGTCAGTGACAAGATTATTGTCTGCTTCACCTGTCGTTGGGTACAATGTTATCAGATGGAACGAATCTTCTACGTAACTGTTCTTAAAGTTGGCAGATGACAGTCATAAAAAGAAGGAGACAATAGAAATGTTCCATGTATTTGTCTACTTATAAAAAGAAAATCATTTGACTGCGTAAAAAGAAATAAGGTCGTACTGTATTCTCTCTCTCTCTCTCTCTCTCTCTCTCTCTCTCTCTCTCACCACACACACACACACACACACACACACACACACACACACACATAAACACACTTTCTCTCTCTCTATCTCTATCTCTCCTACTCTGTTCAATATACTGGGTGAATCACCTAAAATTTGCATCGCAAGTATTGCGGTTTTCATAGAATGCGTTGGCGGTCAGTGGCCTATGTTTCACGATTCTAGTGCGAGTAGTTTATGAAATATCGTATTTTCAAAAGTTCCCACAGCGACACTTGTTTGTGACATTCAAGCTGCGTAGTTTCTCGGTACGACGTTGTTATGTTTGTTCACAGTATGCTTGTGTGTTCCATGAATGCACTGCAACTTGCTAGTCAGTTTGTATGTGTCAGTCCAAGCAGTGAGTGGAAGATTTGTTTTAGCAATGCAGAAAAACGCCAACATGCACATGGTGTATGCAGAGGGCAGGAAGAATGCAGTTCATTGTACTACGGTGTATCCGGCAAGATATCCCAATAGAGTCAACCATCTCGGCAATTATTTATCAGTCTCTTCAACTAGTTACAGGAAGTGATAATGTAACACCTAGACAACATGACAAAAGAAAACAAGTGACGACAGAATAGGGGGAAATTAATGTTCTCGCTGCTTTTGCAGTTGATCCGCACGTTAGCTTCAGCGTAATGCAATCGCACGAGGATTTGGCGTCAGTCAGCAAGAGTCCTACGCATTCTCCATTGACCTAGGTTCCATCCCTATCACATCTCTCTCCATCAACAACTGCATGGAAACAATTATGAGGATCGTATTAACTTCTGTGCGTGGGCGTTAAGACAGGATACTCCAGCTGTATCGTGTATCTTGTTCAGTGATGAAGGCACATTTACCAGTCATAGGTAAACAGCCGAAATATACTCTACTGATCTGCTGACAATCCCCGTTGGCTTCGTCAGGTGGAATGTCAACGTCCATGGCCTTGAAAACGTGTAGTGTGAGGTAGTGAATCATCAGCCTCATAGACCCGTTTTTCATAGACGGAACACTGAACGCCCCAAAGTACTGTGGACTCCAAACGGGCCATCTTCCACGGATGACAGAAAACGTTCCTCTGGAGATAGAAGAAACCTGTGGTATCAACACTATGGCTGTCCAGCCCTTAGTGCGCTAAGTACTACGGCACGTCTTCACGAATTGTTTCCAAATCGTTGCATTCGACGCAGAGAACCCGTGCCTTGGGCAGCTCGTTCCCCTGATTCGACACCTGTAGTGTTTATTCTGTGGGGAAAAAAGACGCTGTCTACAAGGACATACAAACTACACCCAATGATATGCAACAACGTGTTACTGCAACCTGCTCGGACATTTCCGCCGAAATGCTATCACGTGTGCAGCAGTCGTTCCACACCAGACTGGAGACTTGTATTGCCACTGCCAGTGGACATTTTGAGCACAATCTTTGTCTCGCTACTAGTCAGGAGCCACATGACCAGTGTACGCACTTGTATTGTTCTTTAATGTGTGTTACAATAGGTACTGTACAAGTGTCGGTGAGGAAACTTTTCAAAATACTATACTCGTAAAAGACCTGCATTAGATTCTTTCAAAAGACACCATCGACATTCTGATTTATCCCATTTTTATTTTATTAATGTCAATAGGCATAGTTCCACATAAAAAAGTGTTTTCATAAAAAGTAGACTTTCCAAGTATTATTTCAATCTGTTTATTGGCTAACAATACGAGCCCCTGACTGCCAATTCATTCCCTGAAAAACCGCACATCAATAACGCTTTCCATTTCCACGATATTTGCGGTGCAAGTTTTAGGTAATTCACCCAGTATACTTAGAGGTCAAGAAAAAACATCTTAATGGGATCACAGGAATTTTTGTCGCTGGAAAATGGGTCTAATTGATTAAGTTTTCAGATGACGTAGTGAGTTTAATTATAGGAGGACAAACAATGAACACCTTGGTGGAAGATTTAAAGGCATCATGACAAGAGTAATGAAAACTGGTAAGAACCAAGAGTATGAATATTGAGACAAAACAAGGAAAGGAAGCGTAATCATAGGACAAGACAAAATTCAGGAGCAAAGTGTTTTCAGTACCTAGTCGTGTTAGTTAAGCAGGACGTGACCCGAAGTAAAGAAATAAAAACCGTAACTGGAATTGCCAAGAATGAAATTAACCGGAAGAAAATGCTGTATACTGAGAGAATGAACCTACAGCTGAGAAAACGTTTCGTCAAGCGTTTTGTGTGACTCGTATTGGAAACGAAATGAAATGATCATATGGCATTCTGGCCGGGAACCCCATTCGGGGGAGTTCGGCCGCCGTATTGCAAGTCGTTTTTAGGTGACGTCACATCGGCGACTTGCTAGTCAGTGATGATGGACACAAAACATCCAGTCGGGAATCGAACCCGGGCCCCCTGCTGGTAGGCGGTAACGCTACCGCTACACTACAAAGGCGTACAATCGTATTGGAAAGAAACTTGGATGGTATTGAATGACGACGAAAAGAAAGGGGTATAAGGTGGTCGTTAGAAAGGATAAGATGGGCAGCAAGAGGTGAGAACGAGTAAGTACAAAAACCATTGGTACTGAAACATTACAAGATGTAACAGAGAGAAAGAAGAACTAGCTAAGACACTTCTAAGAAGACAAGGTTTGTTAACAGGTGCACTGGAAGGAAAAGTTAAATGAAAAAATAAAGAGGAGGAGGAACGGATATAAGTTGATACATTAAGTGAAACTGCTTAATAGTTATGTAGTTACGAACTCTTTGGGACACACAGAGAAGGATGGCGAGTCAGTATTGTCCAAAGACCTCGCTATGAGGCAAAACACCAGATAATAATAATGCCTCATAAAACTCTTGCGATAAGCACCATTACTGGTTATAAATGATACTTATAGCCATGTAATAACTCACAACGGAAATCTGTTCTTTGTTACGATACCGACAGTAGATGTTCCGCTGGCACGTAAATTAACTTTCTCTGACGTAAACAGTAGTTAATAGGACCGCGATTGAACTAGTAAGTTTATTGTCAATGAATCTGTCCAGTTACCTCCACTCGCAAATATAAAGTGTGTTGAGATACGCAACGTTTTTCGGGTCTCACTGCTTCATCGTCAGGCAATGTATATAACTAACCTATGCATACAAAACGTGTCTAAGTTATTTATTTAATTAGTTAGTTACATGTTCCAAAGCTGTCATGTAAATTAACTTTCTCTGACGTAAACAGTACTTAATAGGACCGCATTTGAACTAGTAAGTTTATTGTCAATGAATCTGTCCAGTTACCGCCACTCGCAAATATAAAGTGTGTTGAGATACGCAACGTTTTTCGGGTTTCACTGCTTCATCTTCAGGCAATGTATATAACTAACCTATGCATACAAAACGTGTCTAAGTTATTTATTTAATTAGTTAGTTAGTTACATGTCCCAAAGCTCGTTTGAGCGATTCTTCTACCGAAGTGATATGGAAAGAGTCAGTTTGCAGGCTACGCGTACATGGTCACTGCTAACATTAATGAAGACATTATTTTTAGTCCTATTCATACAACACCACTTAATTTCTTTGCATTATTCTTGCAACTCCGATGCTGGTTTGCGGCCATGTTACAGTATGTTAATGACTGAAAACCTAGCGCAGTGAAATATCTTCACGCAGTCTTCATGTGGGTCTCACATTTAGCAACGAACACACAGTTTTCAGCAATGTTTGTCACGTCATTAATTATATGTCTATAGTTTGCCAAATCCAAAACAGAATAAGTTATTACAAAGTGCTTTAGCTTAGACGATTTAAGAATCTGGAACAGCAGAATGGCTGACGTTCCAAACACATGCATTTGTTTCACTGTTTAGGTGCTTTAGGAGTTCGATAAACGACATAATGAACTTTGCTTAAACCAACGTGTTCATTGTTCAATCTGATGTCTACACGGAGACTATTATTTGCATAATGTAATTCGTCTGCTATCTAGTGTTTGCATGACGTGTGATGCTGACACGTGAAATACGCAGATAATTAGGGACATTATTAGGATCGGTAGAACGAGGGTTCTGTATAACATCTCCTTCGTGGGTGGACAACGCTTCGTGAGTATTCCTCCAAAGAATCTCAGTCTTGTATCTGCCTTTCCTACTAATAGTTTTACATGATAGTTCTACTCAAAAACGTTTTTTACGCATATTGCCTGATATGTAAGTGGTTAGACTGCTTCCAACGATTATTCGGAATCATGCAATCATGTAACAACGGATCGTTCCGCCTATTAACGCCCAGTAGGATACTTTTGTTGTTTGTCGGCGGTTAGCCTCCAATCCCAGAAATATGCGACGGTGGTCTACATATTTAACTGGCTTTCACTACAATCTTCTTGCGACTTCTCTGTGTGTAAGAGTTTTATCGGCGAATAGTTTTATGAAATTCCGACGTTACCCACTAGATCATTTAGATGTGTGTAGTGATCAGTGATTGTCCTACAACATTCTCGTGGCATACGTCCGGAGGTCCTTCATCTCTGAAGATTTCTCTCAGTACCTCGTTTCTTACATATGGTATTGGTATTAATTTGCAGCGCAGTGCTATTCTGTAAACATTTGGTTTTAGTCCTCATTTGGACATACCGGCGTCAGTGTAACAAAATCGCGTTATGCCTGTGGCTTGAAGCCTGTGGCCTGTAGCTTGTTCCAATGGTGGCCGTGTAGGGAGATTTAATCTCCAGAATGTGATAGGCGCAGGGAAGCAAATCGTTAGCGTAACGTTTCAAATTACTAAACGTTTCGCCACTGCTCTGGGTACAATTTCAAATCTCCTAGAAGTGTCTCAATTTCGTGACGATGTATAACAGAGTATTACACTGTCCAGGCCCTACAGAAAATCTGAAGTAACGCCCGCGGTGTACTGGAAGCCAAATAGGACTTCGTGCGACAACCCATTCGTTATGTACCATATTACTTCGAAGGAAGACGTACTGCAGTTTATTATAACTTAAAAGCTCTTTCCGAGTCAGGAACTATATTTCCTCAAAAACAACTTGTTGGGGTGCAAGCTTTTGTTATGTTTCAACAGGATAGATCAAACTTATTAATCACGCTTCCACAAAATTTTCATTCAAACATCAGGAAATCTACTTATTCCAAAGTACTAAAAATTCTTGCACAATTGCTAGTATAATTTCCGGTAGCATTATCAAGTCATTTGGCGTAGTTTTTATGACAGTCGAATCGCAAACAGTAGAACTGGTTTTCAAATCAACATCTATATCTGAAATATCCTAGATTTCTTATGCCATAGCTGAGGTCCCTAAAGGTGCTCACACATGGAACTGCAGGCTTGATAAGCGTGCGTGGTGAAAGGGTTTTCTGCGAGCATGCGTCATTCCCCTTTGCCTTCACACTTTGCAAGCATCAGCTGGCGCTTCGAAGAAGTGTGGTACGGAAGACGACGATTTTGTCGATTTGGCCGGCACTGCCGTAGTGAAGCGGGATAAACGAAAGAGGAAACTTGACACGTGGTGTACAGACTGATGGAAATACTGCTACTTCTCGCGTGTTGGCGCTACTATGAATACTTTAAATAGTCTAAACATCTCTGTGGACTTTCAAATTCATTTCTTTCTGTCCCGGATTAACAAATGCTTTCAGTTCCTTCTTTCTGTTCTTCCTGTAGGTGACTTTGACAGAATTTATCGTTTTGATTATGGTATGCATATCTGTATCATGTGATATGTAGTTTGCTGAAAACACGACGTATGCAACACACCTCTTTGCCTCTTGAAACGAGGCTACCTTTCATATACTGGATTTTTTTTTTTTTTCCAGCAGATTCCGAGTGATTTGTTTCTTGTCACCCGACAAGTGCCGATGCGAAGATCGCCTCGCAATTGCTAGCACAAGCCTGCACATTGTCATAAATGTGTTCAAGCATGTTTGCATTGAATTGATTGCACGAAATTACATGACTCAAAATTGATCGACTCCGGCAGCTTGAGCATTGCCAATTCTTGTATAAAATTACCCTACAGATGGTAAAGGATACTTGCACGAAGTCTTCAATCTTGCATGCCTGTCCAGCTTGCAGTTCCGTATGTTTTCGCCTAAACACGTGTTTTGGTGGTGGCGCTCGACTATGAGGTTCGAATTCTGCCAAGTGCTTGCGTAATGTTTCTTATCACCAGACTTTATATCGCCAGCCTCTAAACCTTTCTACATCGCCTCATGGACTGAAGGAATGTGACAGTGTTGATGGTAATCAGACCATAGTTTAGCGACGAGCATTATCTCCTTCCCCCCCCCCCCCCCCTTTCCCGCTGCGGCCAATTATTTGAAGAATCGTACTCCCCATGACAAACCGCCACATCTCCCGAACTATGTATCGCACAGTGCTATAATTTTCCAAGTCATTCACCGATACATGTGGACACTGTTTGCAAAATGTGTTGCGAGTAGAGTTCGTAGTAAAATAACAACAAAATAGAAACATCATTCCTGATGCTGATCTTTTACTGCTTGAAGAGCTAAACCGTAGTTTTCCTTTTCCTTTTTCCTTTTATTATTTTGTTCGGGGGGGGGGGGGGGGAGGGGGGAGGGAGTCTACTATTGAAAAAAGTTTTTTAAAAGATTTGAAAATATGTGTAAAGTTTGTTAGAAGCCGCTAATTGCTCTCATTCTCAAATACTGTAACAGTACACTACGAGTTATTTGCACTAATGAACTACGTTGCCTCACATGTACACAGTTTCTAACTTTTATTCTTGACTTACTGTGTTACACCTTCAAAGTAGTTTTATACCTCTCAATGATTAGATTACGATAGAATTTTATACTTACCGATTCGGTCAATAATTATATGAAACAGTGAAAATCAAATTTTTGTTGCCCCTGGAAGCCGTTAGATTGGCAACCTGCAACTTGTGTTTGCATAGGGCTTCACCTTAGCCATTTAATAATATACAT
Source organism: Schistocerca serialis cubense (assembly GCF_023864345.2). Classification (NCBI taxonomy): domain Eukaryota; kingdom Metazoa; phylum Arthropoda; class Insecta; order Orthoptera; family Acrididae; genus Schistocerca; species Schistocerca serialis. Next base: position 80,353,532 of record NC_064644.1, on the reverse strand, counting down.
TAACGCGTTCACATCGGCGCTAGAAATGTGTTCCTCGCTTTGGAACTGCACGTGCATTCATGCTTTTCTTCATCTGGTGGCGCTAATTTACCTGTTTTTAGTTGTGGGCTGACGATCGTATTCAAACGCTCTAGGCTACTATTTCAATATACTGACTTTGTATTTTTGAAAGTGGCAAAAGCCCACTCTTTTAAAACAAGAGAGATCACATAAAATAATTTTACACTAAATTAATCACAAATTATGTGATATCTCATTTGCTGAGAAAGCTCTCTTGTTGAAGGGTCACACAAAATTGTATTCACAGCTGTTCATTGGGCCTGGATGTTAGGTCATACATCATACGCAATTGTATTGCTGGTAGCATAATTGGTAGGGTCGAGCGCGAGCCGTCTGTGGCACACGCTGCCCGCTGCGAGTATCTGGCGGGCGCCACCATAGGGGCTATTCGAGAGGAGTTGCCGTTGTGGTCTTCAGTCTGGTACTCGTTTAAAGCCGATGTTAACGCTGGTCTAAGCTGTGCCAGTTTCTTCATCTCTGATAACCACAGCAGCACAATGGAAAAGGCTCCAAGGTGGAAGGAATATACAGATCTGTTACATACAGCAAGGCAATTTTATGAGAGCATTAGGGAAAGAGAATAGGAAGTGGGTGACAACGAAATGGACGATCCCATATTGGGGGAAATATTTGAAAGAGCATTGCTAGATCTAGGTCGAAACAAGACATATGAAGGAGATGAAGATTGTTCAGAATTATTACGGCCCTTGAGAGAACCAACCATGACAAAGCTGTTATGCAGGAAGTATGTGACAGGTGAAATATTCTCAGACTTCAAGAAGAATTAATCCTTGGGTGCATAAAAGGGGTCATTTAGATCCGGCAACCTTCCATTCTCTCAAGAAATTGTCTTAAAATTCAATCCTTGCAACAAGTAATGTTTCTTCTGAAGAAAGCGAATTGTATTTCCAAGTGAAATTAATTATTTTGTTTTGTGAATTTCGTAACCTACACGTACAATGCATGACAGGCGACTTTCAGAAACCTTAGCATTCCTTTACGATACTTCATTTCATTTTATCTCAATGACGTGATAAAGTTGCTACTTTACTGGTAATAGTTATCAGTTTGGCATACACTATTAAGGCTATAACCCAGTACTCAATTGAAAGTAAGTTTATTGTTCAATGTCAGAACAATTTCAGATGAACATACGTTTTGTATCGTAAAGAGAATAAGTATCTAAGAGACTTTTATTCCTTACATAGAACATATAAATAGTCATTTATACACCACACTACGTGCAAAAACAGAAGAAGATCTGAATTCAGCACAAGTGATCAAAACTTTAACCAGTTATTACTGACAAGGAACCTCCCCATCGCACCCCCCTAAGATTTAGTTATAAGTTTGCACAGTGGATAGGCCTTGAAAAACTGAACACAGATCAATCGAGAAAATAGGAAGAAGTTGTGTGGAACTATGAAAAAATAAGCAAAATATACAAACTGAGTAGTCCATGTGGAAGATATGCAACATCAAGGATAATGTAATCTCAGCAGCGCCGTGGTCACGTGGTTAGCGTGAGCATCTGCGGAACGAGAGGTCCTTGGTTCAAATCTTCCCTCATGTGAACATGAGGGAAGATTTCATGACGCAATCATGATCACCCTCCCAGTAATGTGCACCAACACGTACAGACCAACGACCCGGTATAACACGGACACAAAATTTAACAAAATAAATAAAATATAAATGAAAAGATTAAAAAGTCAAAAACAAATAAAAATTTATAAAATCGCCGTGAGGAATTGGCACTCAAGCGACTGCCCGTTTTAGTTATCTTAATTTTCTTTGGTGAGGGGCGGAGGGGAAGGGAGGGGGGAAGTTTAGGTGTAAATAGGATAGCAACGTCAGAAGAAGGAGCAGTTTATTTTTGTTTGGTAGGGTCACAAGTAGCTGTGCCCTTAGGGTTGATCCTGATTTTTTTGTGTGATTCTTTTACTACGTATCAGTAACGACAAAAAAATTCTATACTTAACACAACTGACGTCAAGGGATTCGCAGTTAGCGAATAAACTTCGTAGTTACATAAAATATGGGAGGTTAAGCTGTACTTCGTCGACTCAGAAGACATTCTTCTACCATGGTATATGTGATGGTTACAAATGAACTGAGTTTTCTTAATTCTTTAACGTCGTAACAATTTTCTCTGTCTTGTCAACGGAACTGTGTGTTAGTTGCCAACAGCTTCTATTTCGAAATGTTTTTAACTTGTAACTGGGTTTTGACAATACGTCTTACTTTGATTTCGCTTACTGTTTTTCGGTGTGTGGGAGAATAATAACATAAAACATAGGCTACTAAATACAGTATCGGAAATGACAATATTTTCTCTATTCAGCGCTTAAATTGGAGTAGAATGTTTTTTCCTAGGTACAAGAGCGTGTTGCACCTTCGAACAGTTTTTCACATTTGGAAAAAGCTTGCTTCTGGTGAGTAATTTTTGTAATTTGAGAAAACACTACGGCAAACATAACATGGATGCTATCAAATCAAAATGAAGTAATAAGATATACTGAACGTTTGTTATAGGGCTGGCAAGAGGCGAAAGTCTGAAGCGTTTCAGGTTAAAACACCCTCGCCTACATTTCACTGATAGATCTTTGGAGTTGTGGAGCTTTCTTCTTGTGGTCATGCACTCAGTTTTTTCAGAGTTAATTTGCAGCCCGAACTTCAGTGCCACTGATTTCAAGGTCTTAATACATCTCTTTCAGTTCTTCTTGTGTGCGTCGTATTGGGGCAACGCCATCTGCTTAGGTCAGATAGTTGATATTTCCATTGGCGATTTCAGCACCCTGAAAATTCTCTTTGAAGAACCCCTGCGATACATTTTCCAGTGCCAAATTCAAACGGACATGTGATAATCCATCTTGTTCTAGTACTGCATCCACTTGAAACCTTTGCCTGTCTTAGCTTTTGTGTCATTTAAGCGTATCTCTACAAATCTCCACAGTTTCTTTGGCATGATAAATTCTGTCATGGTTTTAATCATATCCGGTCTATGGATTCTATTGCAAGCGTTTCTTGAAGAATATTGATTCTGGGCAGTATTCGTACGTTTTCTCACAGATATATTTTAAAACAAAAATCTGGTCGATGGTTAATCGTCCTGTTTGGAATTCTCCTTAGTACTCACCAACTATTGCCGCTGCCAGTGGTTCGATTTGTTTTTGTAGATGGTTGGAAAAGATCTTTTACAGGATGCTCAGTAGTGGTATGACTCTATAGTTTTCACATACTAATTAATCTTTCGTTCTGTGCATGGGCATATCACACATACCTTCCAATACACTGGTATTGCCTGTTTTGTGCAAATTAACTCGATTAGATTAACTTGTCTTCTAATGACACGACTATTATGAATATCAGCCAGCTACTCTGCTCTTTTAATGGTTTTTATTTTATAAATCACGGACGATGAGCCAATTTGGCCATATTGCCGTCATCAGGTGCGCTGTAAAAGCATAAGTAAGTGATCGTCTTAATATAATGGCCTGTAGCTATGATCGGAAAAGTTATAGTGCATTCGTTTGGTATTTTTACCTTACATGTGACATCGTTGCTGCCATGTTTTGTGTTTTCTGGGACTTATCAGTTTTTTCATAGATGTACGCTGGAGACAGATATATAGCTTTCGTCGGTTTCATGTATAATAATTTTCTCTTGACAGCTTGGATGATAGTTGATGGACAGTATTACATGCTTACATAGTTACCATTATAAGTAGGTGATGTGTAGAAATTAGTTTTTTTTTTTTTTTTTTTTTACTTTTATGGGATTGGTTCTAAGTTTGCCTGGATTTGTTTTACTTTTAATTGAGATTTTTTAAAGTTATATTTCTATTTTTTGGTAATAATTTTGTTATTGTCTACAATTTGTGATATTTCCTTGGTTTTATGTCTTTGTTGTATACTCTTCATGGTGCTATCGCTATTACTACGGATATGCACTATGTAGTGTCTCTGATTTATTACTTTACCCGTTTTCTTGCTTTACGAAGTGAATGAAGTTTTCTATGTACTTTTTGCGCATTAAGTCGGTATGCTCGTTGAGTAGATTTGTGGGGTTGATGGATGCATGTGAATACATCTCTATTTTCTCAAGGATATTCATCATTGCTCCCTTATGCGTAATACGCAGAATTTCTAGTGCTTCGTTTATGGGTTTTACGTCGAGTTCTTCTGTTTGAAAATGTTGAAAGAATGTGGATGGGCGGTTTTCACTTTCTCTGGAGTGCTTTTTATATTTAATGTCGAAGTTTCTACCGGTTTACCCTACGTGGAGTTTGTGGCATGTGTTACACGAAATTTTGTGAATTTTGTGTTTGAGGCTGTGTTTTGATATGCAAAGGCAATGTCGGTTTTGTTGAATAATTTGTTGATTTTGTTTGAGATGTCTCCTATATAATATTTGGTTACGAATGTTGTTTTGTTCCTTTTCGTTGTGAGTATGTTCAATGTTATTTCTTTATGTATATCTAGTCTTTTTGTTGTGCTTTATTATAGTATAATTGCAATTATGGAGTCATAATCGTTTTGCTGGGCTATCATTCTAAGATTTTTATTGCGCCTTCTTATGGTGCCAAATTTATTAATCTGTTAAGCAATGGGTGGAAGAATGTGAGTTTGTGGGCTTTGGGATGACATGAGTGTGCTCTGATAATACAGTCTGTTGTGGTAGGCTTTCTGTACATTTCGAGGCAATGTTTGTTGCTAACGTTCTTAATAGTGAAGTCGAGAAAGTTAATTATCTTGTTAGTTTCGTGTTCTATGGTAAATTTCATCTTGGGGTGCGACGGTTTCAGTGTCGTCTACATGTCTATAGTAGTATATTATTTTTTGATTATTTGCGTTTTTTTTCCCGAGACTATTTCTTCCAAGCTGTTAAAAAATATGTCAGCTGTGATTCTAGCAGTGCTACATCCCATCACGAAGACATCTTCTTGTGTATATTTTTTATTATCAAACTTGAAGTAATTGTGGTGTAAGACAAGTTTTGTTACTTGCAAAATTTCTGTAGTGCCTTGAGATTTTTCTATATTTGAGTAGGTTTTGTTCTATGATACCCATTGTTTTCTGGATTGGGATGTTCGTGTGTAGGTTAGTAATGTCAGAAGACACAAATCTTTCATCTGGGGATTTTTTTTATGTCTTTGATGTTTTTAGCTAACGTTATACAATTTTTCACTGCATATGTTTGTATGTTTAAAATTTATTAAGAAGGTTGGTGAATTTATTGATCTTGACTCAGAGGGCTTCGTCCCTAGCCTTGAGAATTTCAGCGGGAGCTACATCCTCTCCTGGACGTTTGACGATCTTACGTCAGCAATGGTTGGTGGTGAATATTCTGGAGCAAATGCTGCTGTATCTGTGAACTAGAGCAATTCACTTGGCTCCCTCTAGCTTAGTAGGTCACTGAAGTATGCCATTCCTATTCTTCCAATACCTTGATAATCCATTGACACTCTTCCATACATCTTTCATGAATTTGTGTTGGTTGTTCAATCCTTCTTAAACCTTTTCAGTTTCCTATGTAGTTCGTTACATCTATTTCCATGACAATCTTCCTGAGCTCCCATTCATGCTTCTTAGATACCTTCTCTTGGCTTTTCTTCTCGTGGCCTGTAATCGTCGTCGTATTTTTCGAAATATGTTTTTCCTTCTTTCCGCATTTTACACATGAGGCCCTGCTGACCCCACTACTTACGTTACAAGGAACTCCTTAAGTGCGATGTCGTAAGTTCAATCTTTAGTAAGACTCGTTAGAAAGTGTTGTGTTAATCATTGCACAGAAAAAATATTTGCTGCTAATAACTCACCATGTGCACCAGGAGGGTGACAGAAAGTGCTCGGGAAGTACAGAGATCAACCTTCTACGGGATGTCTGTATTATACTTCACAAAATGGACATTGTCGGCAATCAAGAAATGATCAAAACAAGCCATTGACTTGGACAACGAACACCGAATACGAAAAGGCGCACCGCAATGATCACAAAGGTTCGCACCATCAAGATCTAAGGTGAACTTCTCGGACATACAGGACGTTCAGCTAGGTATCCACTCTTAAAATGTTTCAAATGGCTCTGGGCACTATGGGACCTAACTTTTGAGGTCATCAGTCCCCTAGAAGTCAGAACGACTTAAACCTAACTAACCTAAGGACGTCACACATATCCATGCCCGAGGCAGGACTCGAACCTGCGACAGTAGCGGTCGCGCGGTTCCAGACTGTAGCTCCTAGAAACGCTCGGCCACCCCGGCCGGCCCACTCTTAAAGAATGCATGTAGAAACATATTAGTGTAACAGAGTGATGAGAACTGATGGAATATGATGGTGTGCAGCCGAATGCGGAACAGTCTATCACGGAGCTTATCGTGGAACTGGCTATCCTTTAAGGCGTAGCTGTAGATGGTGTGATAATATATTTTATAGGCACGGAAAAACAGACATCCAGAGTCTGAATTTTTCCGATAATTCCAGGTGGTATGAACTGCTATGTCACAGATATTCAGGAGGGATAGTTTGCTCTTAAGGAGTATGATTTTTACACGCAGACCAGGAATCAACCGTAAGTACGTAATTTTGACCAGCTATTGGGCAAAAGCAGTGCTCATACTATATTTGTAGTTCTCTTCCGCCCATTTTCCCACTCTTGCTTTCTGAGACATCAATATTCTCTACTATCCTTGCAAGATCACACGCACTAGAAAGAATCGCAGGGGGCGGAGCACTTCCAACTTCTCGCAGCACAAATAATAACTTTGGAGTCAATTTACCATCCAAATTTACAATCGGCATACTTTGTACGAGAGCATTAAGGTGTTGTTGTTAGTTGATCTTGATACAGTTCTCTTGGTATCTCTGTTTTCCAGGGTTTCTTTCATATACGTTTTTTCTTAAAATTGCGACTGCTCGGAGTTGAAAACAAATTCCTTACTGAATGATGGGATAAGTTTGTTTATTTCAGCTACAAATTTTCGCGCCGATTCGGCAGTTTGAAGTGCATCGTCAAGTTGGCGCTTTGTTTGAAGTTTCGTTATCTTACGTCTTCCAATTCTGTAGCACTGAAGTTATGCAACCACCCACTGCTTCCCTTGAAATCACTGTAATCTCTGTCACTCACAACGTTGTAGGTTACCGTCTTGCACATTCCGTAAATTGTATCGAAGAGCCATTAAACTCAGAAACATCCGTTTTAGTAACAAGTGCACCTTGTTCTCCCTTGAATATGTGTTGCTTTTCTTATGGACTACACGGTCACATTGCTGCGGAATTATTCGAAAACCTGTTTTCTTTATGTTCTTTTTTTCTTTCTTTTCTTTTTTGGCATTTCCATTGTATTTAGTACCCGCTTCTTGGACAACAATTGTCCTTTACTGCGTTTAACTGGAGGAGGGATTAGTGGCTCCCTGCCCGACAAGGGTGATGAACTACATGGCTCGACAATAGTTTCAGTATAGCTTTCGCTTGTTAAGCATGTATCATCATAGCACTCCTCATTTACAATGTCTACACACTCAAGCGCATACGATACAACACATGCCACTGAAGACATCTTGGAGAAACGCTTATATTCCATCTGCCACTTCTTTCTCACTCTGCGAAATTCCTTGGATTCCTTCGTGACGGAATGCGAACTTCGGCAACTGCCGTACATATAATGCAATATTTGCTTTGTTTACCATTGCCACTTCTCTGCTTCGCATCAACACCACTAGCACTGTCCGCATCTCGTGGTCGTGCGGTAGCGTTCTGGCTTCCCACGCCCGGGTTCCCGGGTTCGATTCCCGGCGGGGTCAGGGATTTTCTCTGCCTCGTGACGACTGGGTGCTGTGTGATGTCCTTAGGTTAGTTAGGTTTAAGTAGTTCTAAGTTCTAGGGGACTGATGACCATAGATGTTAAGTCCCATAGTGCTCAGAGCCATTTGAACCATTTTCGAACCACTAGCACTGCAGCACTGCTATGAGCTGCTCGTCGTCGAAGTAGTTTAACTGCCCTCTGTAGCTCCATCCTGTGCTCACCATAGGATACCTAAAGTTCGGACCTCTGTTACCATTAGCAGCTGATGCCCTGGTTGCGTGGTGGATAATATGAGAGGCGTCAAATGCCTGAACATCAGTGGCCTTTTGCGACATGGCACTCTAGGGGTTCCTCGTTAGATGTTGTAGTTCTTGTTGTCGACGTCGTCTTCAGTCTGGGGGCTGGTTTCATGCAGCTGTCCACGCTACCATGTCGAGTGCAGGTACATGCATCTCTGAGCAACTGCAGCTACTTGCATCCACCTAGGTCACACACACACAGACACGAACACACACACACACACACACACACACACACACACACACACACACACACACACACACACACACCGGGGAGAATACGGGACTACTTTATTTGTTTATATAGAAAGGGTGTATAATGTAAAAGTATCATATCGGCTCCTTCCTGTTTCATTAGCGCTCTGTACATATATTACACCGTCTGTGCAAACCTGAATTTATTTTACGGTCATTGTCTTTGAGACACACATCGCAAGATGCAAAATATGTTTTCTAAATCGTACAGAAACGCAGCACCTATGAAATTTAGGAAGGAGTTTCGCCGTGAAGCATAACGTCCTTATTGAAGTGCCCCCCACTGGAATTCATCGATACTTTCTGTAAAGCTCTCTGGCTTCCAGAACCAAAGTGCCCTGGATCACGCTCTCTGCTTTTAATTTTCTCTATCTCATCCAAAACCGACGAACAGTACTCCGGCCATGATGGTCTACGTTTTCCGTGCTTTAGGCAACTTATTTGAGGCAAATTCCGGGAACGGTCCGTCAACGAGAGCACGGACAATAACTTCGCTTCCCCTTCCAGTCTAACAATGTGCTTCGTAACTTATAACGACAGGTAGCACGTCACTGTACTTGATCCGCTTCTCTCTGTAGTTTACGGCTTGACGGCTTCCAACAGGGTGCGCAAGCTTTCGCATGACAATTGTGGATGGTCGTACAACGTCATCGTTGTGACATCCTAAATCATTTCAAACTGCACAATACTTAACCTGAAAACTAAATTTCGGAATCATCCATCCTGTTGTTCCCCTGTTTTACCAGTCTCTTTCTCGCTCGCTCTTTTTCTGCTCTCCACTATCTACTACAGTCAAAACACGTGATTATGTTTGGATGTTCATCTTTCGCAGCAGCTGTTTGGTAACGATTATTATTTGATTTCTTCTGTCTTAAGCGTACTGCAGCTGAATGGAATGATATGCCAGATGTGTTTCCCTTTTATTGACAAAAACATCAACAAAGGTGATTCTGTAAATATAGTACCCATAATACCATTTTATATTTAAACACTTTGAAGTTAAAATACTTTTTATTACGTATGACGTGCACACGACTTCATTGCTCCTTTTTACATAATTTGAAGATAGTGTTTTCTCCTCGTTGCTAGTACCACATTCATAACAAGAACTATTATTAACTTTATAAAAACCAGAATGAGAAACGTATTACATATGCAATATTTACAGAAACGCCACTGCCGACGCATGTCAAAATCGTGCGTTACATAACCCACTGTAAACCTGCACCATACTTGGGACAGAAAATTAATAATAATCTTTACAATGCGTCAGGTTTTCTTAGACATATGACAGAGTTTGTATAATTTGTACATAACGATACATGTCAGACATTTGTTTTCTTACTGGCTGCAAAGGTATAAGCAAACGCGAAAAGATACAATTTTGAATAGGAAGTGCAGTAGGATGTCAATACCCGATTGTGTATTATTGTGAACATAACGTACGTAATACGTCAAATTTACATTACACTTAGAAACGTTACACGAAGTATTAAAATGAAAATTTTTTTAGAGGCTGAAACATTAGCCATCATCCCTGAATTTCATTTTCCTGTTTCGACCTTAATTTCATACTCAGTTACTTTGGAAAATGCTAGTAGTCTCTACTTATCGGTGAAAATTGATTTACCTCTGATCAAACTTGCTGAACTATGGTTTTAAACAGACTTAGTATCGGAATTTTTTGAATAATAGTTAACAATACTGATGGCCATTTTTAAAACTAAGGTATTTATCGTGAGCTGCTTGTAAAATTACGAAGCAGCCTCCAGTTTACTTCATTAAATACCTTTCCAGCAATAACAATAGGTAAATACTTATCAACTATGTTTGCGGCCGGAGTGGCCAAGCGGTTCTAGTCGCTACAGTCTGGAGCCGAGCGACCGCTACGGTCGCAGGTTCGAATCCTGCCTCGGGCATGGATGTGTGTGATGTCCTTAGGTTAGTTAGGTTTAATTAGTTCTAAGTTCTAGGTGACTGATGACCTCAGAAGTTAAGTCGCATAGTGCTCAGAGCCATCGGCTATGTTTATCCGAAATTTAATGGCGGTTGAAGCTTATCTGCGGTGGCAAATATAGAAAAAAAGAATTGTTACCTTAAAATGAATCCCTTGGCGGGCGTGATCTGGCTGCTGGTAACAACCGTGCACACATACAGTGCGTAGAGAGCACAGTCCACAGACCCAAAGAACAATAATGTTCTTTGTGACTGCGAACTTGCAAAATTTCAGTGGCATTGTCATTGGTGGCGTACTTGTGGAAATTAGCATCTTTTTTCAGATGGGATGCGAGACAAATTATTCTTTAAAGAATGAAATTGAGATAGCATATGTCTTTCAGGCAATCCACAGGTATGAAACGCAGTCTGACATCAATATTTGAAACTGGTTTTACAGTTGTAGGAACTGGTGCTGCCATAATGAGCAACACACTGAAGGAAGTCACAACACTGTTACCAATAAATTTTAAGTTAATAAGGTAACAGCAGATTTAAGAGAAGACGATTGCTCATTATAGTTTTCGAGCTCCGCACCAGATAGTAATGCTTTTGGCTTGAATCGAGAATAAGTTATCACACGGCAATTGGAATTTATCTTAGACGCAAACATAGAGGTGAAGCCCTTGTTAGAAAACCGAAAGACGTACGACTGAAGATACTTTCCACTATAAATAAATGAGCTTTCAACCGATTGGCAGTCATTTATTTCAAGACGGTTTTTTCAGTTATATCTAATATTAATTTTAAAATACTAGCGTAATAATATCAACAAAAGCAAAACAAGCATAATGGAATGTAGTCGAATTAAGTCGGGTGATGCTGAGGGAATCAGATTAGGAAATGAGACACTTAAAGTAGTAAAGGAGTTTTGCTATTTGGGGAGCAAAATAACTGATGATGGTCGAAGTAGAGAGGATATAAAATGTAGACTGGCAATAGCAAGGAAAGCGTTTCTGAAGAAGAGAAATTTGTTAACATCGAGTATAGATTTAAGTGTCAGGATGTCGTTTCTGAAAGTATTTGTATGAAGTGTAGCCATGTATGGAAGTGAAACATGGACAATAAATAGTTTGGACAAGAAGAGAATAGAAGCTTTCGAAATGTGGTTCTACAGAAGAGTGCTGAAGATGAGGTGGGCAGATCACGTAACTAATGAGGAGGTATTGAATAGGATTGGGGAGAAGAGAAGTTTGTGGCACAATTTGACTAGAAGAAGGGATCGGGGGATCGGCTGGTAGGACAGGTCCTGAGGCATCAAGGGATCACAAATTTAGCATTGGAGGGCAGCGTGGAGGGTAAAAATCATAGAGGGAGACCAAGAGATGAATACACTAAGCAGACTCAGAAGGATGTAGGTTGCAGTAGGTACTGGGAGATGAAGGAGCTTGCACAAGATAGATTAACATGGAGAGCTGCATCAAACCAGTCTCAGGACTGAAGACCACAACAACAACAACAACAGCAGCGTGATAATAAAATGTGTGTGCATCCATACGAAATTTATTGTATTGTTTTTAGCGAGGATGTCAAAGTACAAAACAACTTCCTCAGAAGAAAACTTCGTTACATATTTTGATTTGATTTCTTACCCGGAGTCATTTCGATTGTTTAGTGATTAAACTACGACATCAATAAATTTAAAGAGCGCACTAAAAAAATCAGTTAATCGCGTTCGTGTGCTTTTTAGCAAAACAGAGGAATAACACGGCACAGGCACAAGCAGTTATATCGGATGCGCCGTTGCGGGGCTCGGACCAGCTTTTTTGGATTTGGGGACGCCACAGGACTGTCGAGTGACTCTGATGTGCGTGGTCTAGTCGTTCGCGGATCAGCATCAGTTTAAGAGTAAAAGAAAGGTTGGGGCTTGACGTCCCGTCCATGACGATATCATTAGAGACGGAGTACAGTCTCGGGCTGGGGAGGGAAATGGGCAGCGCTCTTTGGCTAAACCAAGTCAAAACCCGAATCTGGATGTCTTGCTGCTTCGCCAAATCGCTTGGTAGTTTAATCGAAGTGTGCTGACATGAAGTCAGACAACTCGGATATTGTCTCCCCTTCTAATTGACAAGGATATACTGCCTGAACGAACAAGATTTAGAGTAAAGTTCACTTGCACATGAAACTGAATAATTATTCTGTCATTTCGTCCGTCTGAGGCAGCCTTTCTTTCTCAGTGTGGCCCATCACAGTTTACAGACTTGCCTTTCGTATCGCTGACCAACACAGTCACCTGTACCACTGCCAATGTTATTGGATTTTACCGTATTTTGTGCATTTCACATTGTGTTTGATAGTGATTTTATTGTTTTAATAACATTTGGAATATTAATGTGTAGTTCACGCAACGATTTCTGAGACATTTGGCCAACGAGGGCACTGCGACTGAAATATAAAAATAATATTTTTTGTATGTGTGCTATCATTCGTTATTGTCATCTAATTACACTTAATTCACGGGTATCTTCCATCGTTAATGTCACGTAATTTAAGTTTGGATGCAATCGTGATGAAAAACAGAAACTCTGTCAAATAACTAGAGCTGTGTAGGGAACAGAACAATGAGTAACGAAATTGTGACTCTCCAAAAAAGAAGGAAATCCTTTTTTACCCAGCCATTATACCCTGTGACTAGGGTGGAGAACTGCATTAAACTTTTTACGGACAGAAAACATTAATTACAAAAGGATAAAGTAATTCTAAATAAACAAAGAAATCTCTCTCTCTCTCTCTCTTTCCCCCCCCCCTTCCCCCCCCCCCCCTACACACACACACACACACGTACAACGCACCTTTCCGACAGAAATGTACGGCCTACGGCCAATGTTACAGCACGTCATTATTTGCACCAGCGTTTTCTCAGTAATTGAAACCTCAGTTTTAAAGAAAAAAATAAGGCTTTTTGCATCAACCACTCTCAGTGTTTACATTCCAAACCCCTCTAGATAACTGAAGCACAACTCTACACGTCTATCACCAAAGCGCTGTTTCAGAATGACCAGCCTACTTCCCACATAGAAGTTACTCTTCGTTGAATCATTTTACAGATGTAGACTAATGGCACCACTCATATACTCTGGCTCCAGTATCCTACACGTTTAATCTAATTTTCCTAATTTCCTCGTCTACTTTGTAGCATTCCTTTTCTCTCAGCTCCAATATCATCCTATATAACGCGGTGATCATTTTCTTATGTTGCTGTTGATCACCGTTTAAGCCAAACCTAACAGGAAACCATTATAGTTGACGTAGAACGAAGCATATCCAGAGATCAGTAGCACTCGCTGTCGACAGTGCAGTTACATGGTTTCAAGCCTCTTCAGCGCGACGGTTCAACACTGACGAAGGTAGGACACCAACAAGTCGCGGAATCTTAGAAGACAAACAATAACGCAAAAGGATGATAAATGGCTCTGAGCACTATGGGACTTAACATCTGAGGTCATCAGTCCCCTAGAACTTAGAACTACGTAAACCTAGGACATCACATACATCCATGCCCGATGCAGGATTCGAACATGCGACCGTAGCGGTTGTGCGGTTCAGGACTGAAGCGCCTAGAACCGCTCGGCCACCCCGGCCGGCGCAAAATGATAAAGGGAAAGTAGTGTTCACGTACAGTGATAATGCAACACCACTGCTACAATACAGCACACAACAATTCCGAACCGTTTCTTTGTAATAAATGTTCACCGATAATGTATTCTTCCCATGGACTTCCTAACAAGCTGCGTAAGCCGTTCCACACTGGATCGCTGCAGCAGGAATGCTGCAACAAAAGCCGAGGCAGAACTATGCAGTAATAGCTGGAGTCTGACGGAGAGGTCGCACTACAGCATCTGACTACGTGGCTAATAGCCAATTCCGTGACAGAGTGAGGACATTTGCTTTACAAATATGAAACAAGTTCCGTATTTCCCGTATCAGTATAAGTGGACAGGTCTTCTCAGTCAGTGCAGCCTCAAGTTAAATGGCGAAACACTCAGTGCCAATTCCTGTATAACGAGTAGTACCACGTAAATACGCCAGAAAAAAATTATTGATGTACCTTGATCTGACGCACGCACTTGTAGTACAGCCTGCCTCTACGTTGTGAAAATGTCATATTGCTGGTCATTCTAGACCAGTGCGTTCCCAACCTTCGGGTAATCACCTCCAAAAGGGTAAAATGAAAATTTATGATGGATAAAAAGAAAAGGGTGCGACTGTGTTTCGGTCACGAAATTAAATTTTTTTGAAAGATCGTTACTATCATCACTGTTAAGACTGTAATACTCATTACATAAGTCACCAACGATTACATTTCTCTTGTGTTTCTAATACTGGAATTAATCCGTGACACAATGTGGTGGAGATAATAGCTTGTGAAACTATTGTATGAACAACATGTTTTTTGAAGTCCGCCAGCTGCGCACACATTCGGTTTTTTGTGCAACACATCTATGGGAGTAAAATTGAGACATACGAGTATGTATCACACATGTTTAATTGTCTTATGAAAATTCCATAAGTGAGTTGTAGGTAGTGCCACAGTGGACCAGACATTACTTCAATATTCACTTCGCAACGGAAAAATGAACTGACAGCAGAACACAACAATAACTGTACAATGGGCACTTCATCGCTGTACGACAGACACAGTTTTATTGTTATTACTAATGGAACTGTCAGCCTGAAGTCTTCCAAATCGGTCTTTTGTAAGGAGTCCAGCAGTCAAGTGATGTGCTGACAACAGGTAGAGTGCATCCATTTTAACTTGATTTTGATTTGAACGGAGCCGCAGGGTACTGGTGAAACAATTGTCACTATGGAGACGCGTGGTGCAGAGGAGGCATGCTTTATAGCACGCGTCTACCTTCAATGTGGATGGTTAGCTTCTTATTTAAGAAGGAGCTGTAGGTAGCAGACTCGATGCATTTTATCACATATAAAGAAAAGGTAGTTAGAAATGAGTAGCACCAGTTGACTCGTTGAATCATTAGTCATTAGCTGGTACTTGTTGCCGATGATACAAGTATAGCTATCACACCCGACAGACAAGAATTAACTGGTGAAATTGTAAACGATGTCTTTCAGAAAATCATTAAGTGGTTCTCTGAAAATGGGCTCTCATTAAACTTTGACAAAACACAGTATGTACAGTTCCACACAGTAAACGGAATGACCCCATTAATAAATATAGACTTCGATCAGAAATCGGTAGCTAAGGTAGAATGTTCAAAATTTCTAGGTATATGCATTGATGAGGGACTGAACTGGAAAATATACACTGAGGATCTGCTGAAACGTGCCACAGCAATGCCTCCGCGACGTGGTTACCGTCGTCGCTGGCGGCGCAGTGTACCTGTGTATCGTAGTTTGAAGGCGATTGATATTGACTTGGCTGGACAGTTTAATAAACAGCAACTGATTGGAGGTCCAAATGTTTATCGTGGACTCCATCTGAACTTTACCTGTGATGTACAAGCAGTGTTTGGAGGTAGTACCTGGCTGAAACTTGCTGTTATATGGGGCAACCAAGCAGATTATGGTGGCCTTGAAGCATTTCCATATGCTATTAGGGTTATTGCAAATTTTGGCAATATACATCTGAGTAAATTAGCTTACCACGCCTATTTTCATTCTCTGCTTTCATATGGCATCATATTCTGGGCTAACTCATCACTGAGTAAAAGAGTGTTCATTGCTGGAGCTCATCCAAGATCATCCTGCAGACACTTATTTAAAGAGCTGTAAATCTTCACTGTAGCCTCACAATATATATATTCACTTATGAAATTTGTTATTAACAATCCGAACGAATTGAAAAGTAATAGCACTGTACATGGCTACAACACTAGGAGAAAGGATTATCTTCACTACACAAGGTTAAATCTAACTTTGGCTCAGAAGGGGGTAAATTATGCTGCCACAAAAGTCTTTGGTCACTTACCTAATAGCATCAAAAGTCTAACACATAGCCATATAGCATTTAAAAGGAAATTAAAAGAATTTCTCAATGCCAACTCCCTCTACTCATTAGATGAATTTTTGGATATAGTAAGTGGGTAATTTCCCAACAAAAATTTTTTTTTTTTTTTTAGTGTCATGTAATATTTTGTGTAATGTAATATCTTGTATAGACACCTTTTATTAACCTGACATGTTCTACATCATTACGAAGTGTCGTGTTCATGTTCTATGGAACAAGTACTAATCTAATCTAATCTAGTCCGTGGTTTAATAACACACCTAAAATCACTCATCTTCCGTCATTTTAAAAATGAAAGAGTTCAAAGAACGTTCTTGCATGGTTTAGTCAGTTGCTAATTTTGATTATGGTGAGTGGAGCCTAGTAGTTAATATCTGATTTCTCTCTGGGGTAATGGTATCAGAAACGTTAGTGACCACTGGTGTAAGATAACAAAGTGAGCAAATAACAAAATAAGAAATTGCCTTACCTGTTCCCATGCCAGTTGCTGAAGACCTCGTGTGCGGCAACGACAACGATCGGCTAGTCGTTGCCAGGGTCGTTTTCTCGCAATGACGGACACTCAGCAGTCTGTTGCCACAACGTTGTAGCTTTAGAACTAAGTGGCCGGAAGCACTGGCACAAGAGCGTGTCGCCTAGAGGGCTCGAGCTCGCATCACACAACCACGGCGCTAATTCCGCCGTCAGCCAGCCCTCGCGAATTTCGGCTGTGAATCAGAGTCCTTTCTCGGATTCTCAACGACAAGTCACGACAGGTGAATCATCGCGACGAAGAATCGGCGACGGCGTGTTTGGTGACGCGCGCGTGACGTCACGGAGCACGGGATGCGGTGACCACTTGTTGCTGGGCCAGACCCCGCGCGGCGACTGGAGGCCGGCCGCTGGCGACACGAGGGGCCCCTACCCCCTACCCCCTACCCCCCCCCCCCCCCTCTTTCCATAACCAGGGAGGGCCGGGGCAGCCGTGACAGCGAACCAGCGGCGTCGGGGGCGGCGCCCGGCCGGGACAGACACAATGCGACGTGTGACGCGACGGGCGGCGCGTCGCGACGCCGACGCATCGCGGCCACGCGGCAGCTGACGCCACCCACAGGCCGCGCCGCCGCGCTGACCACAGCCCCTGCAGGCAGAGGCAGGCTGGTCGGGAACCACAGGCTTCTGCACGCAAGGGACGTTCCGTGATCATGCCCGATGTCGTTCCAGTTGCCGCATTTGTCAGTTGCCTAAGGCAGGGGAGCTGTCTATGCCACATTTCTGTGAATTACTCAAAGGCTATATACTCTGAAGTCCCAAAGAAACTGGTACACCTGCCTAATATCGTGTAGGGCCACCGCGAGTACACAGAAGTGCTTCAACACGACGTGGCGTGGAATCGACATGTGGGATGGAACTCACGCTCTGAATCCTGCAAGGCTGTCCATAAACCAGTAAGTACTAGTACGACCGGGTGTAGATCTCTTTTGACCAGCACGTTGCAAGCCATCCCAGATATCCTGAATAATGTTAATTTCTTCGGAGTTTGAAGGCCAGCGGAAGTGTTTAAACTCAGAAGAGTGTTCCTGGAGCCACTCTGTAGCAATTCCGGATGTGTCGGTTGTCACATTATTATGCTGGATTGCCCAAGTCCGCCCGAAAGCACAGTGGACACTAATGGATGCAGGTGATCAGACAGGATCCTTACATACGTGTCACCTGTCAGAGTCGTATCTAGACGTACCAGGGGTCACATACCACGCCACCTGTAGAAGCCCCACACCATTACAGAGCCACCCTCCGTCGCATGGAATCCCTAATGCTCCGATGCAGCCCTGGAGAATGGCGTATTGTATCACAGCCGTCCACAATACGAGCACAAAGAGTCTCTACATTTGGTACTGGGAAGCGTAGACAAGACCTTTCAAATGCCCCCATAAATGAAAGTCAAGAGTGTTGAGGTCAGGAGAGCGTGGACGCCATGGAATTGGTCCGCCTCTACCAATCCATCGGTCACCGAATCTGTTGTTGAGAAGCGTACAAACACTTCGACTGAAATGTGCAGGAGCTCCATCGTGCATGAACCACATGTTGTGTCGTACTTGTAAAGGCACATGTTCTAGCAGCACAGGTAGAGTATCCCGTATGAAATCATGATAACTTGCTCCATTGAGCGTAGGTGGAAGAACATGGGGCCCAATCGAGACATCACCAACAATGCCTGCCCAAACGTTCACAGAAAATCTGTGTTGATGACTTGATTGCACAATTGCGTGCGGATTCTCTTCAGCCCACAAATTTTTATTGTGAAAATTTACAATTTGATCACGTTGGAATGGAGCCCCATCCGTAAACAGAACATTTGTACTGACATGAGGATTGACACGTTGTTGGATGAACCATTCGCAGAAGTGTACCCGTGGAGGCCAATCTGCTGCTGATAGTGCCTCCACACGCTGTACATGGTACGGAAACAACTGGTTCTCCCATAGCACTCTCCATACAGTGACGTGGTCAACGTTACCTTGTACAGCAGCAACTTCTCTGACGCTGACATTAAGGTTATCGTCAACTGCACGAAGAATTGCCTCGTCCATTGCAGGTGTATTAGTCGTTCTAGGTCTTCCCCAGTCGCGAGTCATAGGCTGGAATGTTCCGTGCTCCCTAAGACGCCGATCAATTGCTTCGAACGTCTTCCTGTCGGGACACCTTCGTTCTGGAAATCAGTCTCGATACAAACGTACCGCGCCACGGCTATTGCCCCGTGCTAATCCATACATCAAATGGGCATCTGCCAACTCCGCATTTGTAAACATTGCACTGACTGCAAAACCACTTTCGTGATGAACACTAACCTGTTGATGCTACGTACTGATGTGCTTGATGCTAGTACTGTAGAGCAATGAGTCGCATGTCAACACAAGCACCGAAGTCAACATTACCTTCCTTCAATTGGGCCAACTGGCGGTGAATCGAGGAAGTACAGTACATACTGACGTAACTAAAATGAGCTCTAACATGGAAATTAAGCGTTTCCGGACACATGTCCACATAACATCTTCTCTTTATTTTTGTGTGAGGAGTGGTTCGTGATAGTTTGGCCGTACCTTTTTGTAACCCCCTGTATACTCGGAAGACTCAAAGAAACTGGTACACCTGCCTAATATCGTGTAGGGCCAACGTGAGCACACAGAAGTGCCGCAACACGACGTGGCGTGGACTCGACATGTGGGATGGAACTCACACTGTAAATCCTGCAAGGCTGTCCATAAACCAGCAAGTACGAGCACGACCGGGTGTAGATCCCTTCTGCCCAGCACGTTGCAAGCCATCCCAGATATCCTGAATAATGTTCGTGTCTGTGGAGTTTGGCGGCCAGCGGAAGTGTTCAAACTCAGAAGAGTGTTCCTGGAAGCACTCTGTAGCAATTCCGGATGTGTCGGTTGTCACATTATTATGCTGGAGTTGCCCAAGTCGTCGGAAAGCACAGTGGACATTAATGGATGCAGGTGATCAGACAGGATCCTTACATACGTGTCACCTGTCAGAGTCGTGTCTAGACGTACCAGGGGTCACATACCACTCCACCTATAGAAGCCCCACACCATTACAGAGCCTCCATCAGCCTTAACAGTCCCCTGCTGACATGCAGGGTCCATGGATTCATGAGGTTGTCTCCTTCCGCTCCGAAAGCCTATATCGATGATGTGTCGTTGAATGGTTCGCACCCTGACACTTGTTGATGGCCGGCCGGAGTGGCCGTGCGGTTCTAGGCGCTTCAGTCTGGAACCGCTCGACTGCTACGGTCGCAGGTTCGAATCCTGCCTCGGGCGCGGATGTGTAGGTTAGTTAGGTTTAAGTAGTTCAAAGTTCTAGGGGACTGATGACCTCAGATGTTAAGTCCCATAGTACTCAGAGCCATTTGAACCCCATTTGAACTTGTTAATGGCCCAATATTGAAATCTGCAGCAATTTGCGGAAGGGTTGGCCTGCTGTCGCGCCGAACAATTCTCTTCTCTCGTAGTTGGTCCCATTCTTGCAGGATCTTTCTCCGGCTGCAGTTATGTCGGAGATTTTATGTTTTACCGGATTCCTGATATTCACTGTACACTCGTGAAATGGTCGTACGGGAAAATCCCTACTTCATCGCTACCCCGGAGATGTTGTGTCCCATGGGTCGTCCGCCGACTATAACACCACGTTCAAACTCACTTAAATCTTGATAACCTGCCAGTAACCGATCTAACAACTGCTTCAGACACTTGTTGTCTTATATAGGCGTTGTCGACCGCAGTGCCGTATCCTGCCTGTTTATATATCTCTGTATTTGAATACGCATTCCTATACCAGTTTCTTTGGCACTTACGTGTGTACATGTTCTTTCGGACAGACAAGGGAGACGGACTATGATCTCTTCAGTGCGGATGCACACCGGTCTGGAACTCTACCAGATTTCCGCGAAATGCCGCCAGTAATGAGGAGAATAGACAAGGGACACTATATCAGTGGTGTGTGGGTAAGTTGAGAATTTGAGTATGACGGGAATTGTATTAAGGTAGTCCGTGGAATTGCACTGACCACTGTGTCCGGATGAAGCAGTGGCCTGAGCGTATGGCTTGCAAGAGGGAGACCCGCGTTCGAATCCCAGTCCATTACAAATTTTCAACTCTTCTCATTGATTTAAATCAATGCTGACTCTTACCCAGTGTGTGTAATTCCTTTGCGCTTATGTAAACGCTGTTCTGTGGCTTATCGTATTTTAACTGTTTGTTTTTTTCTGAGACGAAAAGTGAGGACCAGTCAATAATTTGCCTAAACCAAAGGGGGAAACTGCCTAAAAAAATCATACTTTCACTATCTGGTGTATCAGTCACCTCCTGGTCTTGGGAAGTTGCGCGCAATGCATTACGGGCAGGTTCGATGTCCGACGTTTTTCACAAATTGCTGGTGACTGGAGTTTAAACATCGATATTTCGGTATCGATACTCTAGTCTTTGGCCCATTAACGTAAAAGTCGAAATACCAAACATCGATGTTGCCAACAAAACCACGTAAATTACTAACAAAGTTAATAATTTTATCGTCAGTTAAACGAATCTTTACCGACATCGTTGCAATGGTTAAAGGAAAAGAGATAGAATTTGGAAGACAGAGTGCTAATGAACGCGGTAAAAAGAAATTTATTGAAAAGACTGAGAAACTGCCTTAATTGATGAAAAGGACTGTAATGTCGTTTATTCAAAGCGTAGTAGTATGTGATGAACAATGAAAAGAATCACACTTCAAACAAAATCTACATCTACATACATAGTCCGAAAGCAACCGTCGGGCGCGTGGCGGAGGGCACCTTTCACCGCAATTAGCCGTTTCTTTTGCTTTTCCACTCGCAGACAGAGTGAGGAAAAAACCTATGGCAAATTTACAGCCTTTTATGAGAAATTGAGATCCATTCTTGGCCTACTTGCCATCCAAGGAAAAATATTTTAGTACTTTGTGGGATTGTAGTGTTGTCATTGTACAATATTCAGGCAGAAAAGATGGGCTTGTAAACATTGACTGATACAATCTGGTTCCAATAGTGAATTTTCAAACTCAAGTACACTTAGACAGCTGTTCACAATTGATAACATGTTCATAAACAGTGTTCATGATGTGACCCTCACTAGCTAAAGATGAAGGAAATAGTACCAATACCTTCCGGGACAATTATAAAAAATTTTCAAAAACGAAAGTTCACAACAATCTGTGACATGGTCGTGGACAGAAAAGTAAAGGAGAAAGTGTAAAATAATGCTTTTGTTTTCAGTCTGTGAACACAAAACTGTTAGGTCCTTAGATTACTGGTTTCAACCAGCAACGCTCATCTTCAGATCTGCAATAAAATGTGGAAAAAAGCAACCTGGGTCTCGCACGTGCGACGTGTTATGAAGCCGTGCTGATTCGTGAACATGAGCTTTTTGGGTTAGGTTGTTTGAGGGAGGAGGCCAGACAGCGAGGTCATCGGTCTCATCGGATTAGGGAAGGACGGGGAAGGAAGTCGGCCGTGCCCTTTCAAAGGAACCATCCCGGCATTTGCCTGGAGCGATTTAGGGAAATCACGGAAAACCTAAATCAGGATGGTCGGACGCGGGATTGAACCGTCGTCCTCCCGATTGCGAGTCCAGTGTGCTGAGCTTTTTGGTCTCTAGAAAATTTGTTGTGTTCGAACTCAGAAAATACTCTAGAATTCTGCAGCAAACCAATATTAACGATACTGGTCTGTAATTTTGCCGCCGGCCGCTGGTGGCCGAGCGGTTCTGGCGCTACAGTCTGGAACCGCGCGACCGCTACGGTCGCAGGTTCGAATCCTGCCTCGGGCATGGATGTGTGTGTTGTCCTTAGGTTAGTTAGGTTTAAGTAGTTCTAAGTTCTAGGGGACTTACGACCTCAGCAGTTGAGTCCCACAGTGCTCAGAGCCATTTGAACCATTTTGTAATTTTGCCGTCCATTCTTTTACCCTTCTTGTACACTGGAGTCACCTGCGCTTTCCTCCACTCGTTTCACACTTTGCGCTGGTCGAGAGATTCACCATAAATGCAGACTAAGTAAGGGGCCATTGTGAAACCGAACTGCCAGCCGGTGTGGCCGAGCGGTTCTAGGCACTTCAGTCTGGAACCGCGCGACCGCTACGGTCGCAGGTTCGAATCCTGCCTCGGACATGGATGTGTATGATGTCCTTAGGTTAGTTATGTTTAAGTAGTTCTAAGTTCTAGGGGACTGATGACCTCAGATGTTAAGTCCCATCCGGATCTGGCGACTTATTTGTTTTCGACTCTTTCAGTTTATTCTCTACGTCATGGATGCTTATTACTATATCATCCACACGGGACACTGTGCGATGGCCAAACTACGACACGTTTGTACGATTCTCCTGCGTAAACTATTTTTTAATCGTGGAATTCAAAACTTTTGCCTTGCTTTTGCTACCTTCTACTGGCAAACCAGACATGTCACCGAGGGATTTGATGGGAGCCTTCGTTCCTTTTAGAGACTTTACGTGGGACCAGAATTTTTTGGGATTCTCTATCAGTTTTTAGCACAGGTAAATTCACTAAGTAGTCATTAACTGAACGATCTATACGAATGAAAATTTTTGCTGCTTCGTCCAGTGGTTAATGATGTCAATAATTGCCATCCTAGTGTACGTTCTAAGCTAACAGCAGCTAACATCGTAAATCATTTGTGACATTCTGTGTGGATAGTAAGTGCATCGAAAACAGAAAAATAATCCTAGTAACTATTATGCCGAAAATTAAAACGTTGGGCATGCAACCAGCACAGACTACCGAAACGAATCTGAGGAGTTATCACAACAGATGCCAATAGTCGTTGACTGTCAACTGAACATTTTAACTTTTAGGCGTACGAACGCCCATCGATTCTGTATTCAAGAATATACACTTTCAACATGATATATGTTGCTCGAAGGTGGTTAAAATCATCAGGGAAGAGCCGCATCAATTTATGGATTGAACATTATAAAATAGCATAAAATACAACAATCAGCAAACTGAAACATAAACAGAGCTATCATCATGTCCCAGTTACATCGCCCTTTAGTTCTTAAAAATGGTATAAGTATGGAATCATATTATCGGTAATACTTATCCAAAGCTACGAAAAAAAGTAGTAACGTATTTGAGCTGCATTGTAAAATCGTCAGCTTGTAGAAGAATATTCTCTCTATCAACAACACAGCAAGCTGAAGAGCAAAGGACTCTAAGAATGTTATTTTTATGGCAAACGTATAGAAAGTTGTGGAGTGAGTGAAGTTAATTTTTACTGCATTTATTAACTAAGAAAATTTATATTACATATAATTGTGTGTTGCCTTTTGCGCAATTATATAAATTCATCACATTGATGTTTGTTGTCGATTGTTACTGGCCATGTACGTTAGCCGTTGGCAGTAAAATGGAAATTATCATCGATGATTTACCAGCACTTTTATCCCTACAACGCATGCACCGATTATCGCAATACTATGCGACCCAATATATTAATCAGAAAATCTAGTGCTGCCACCCAGTATCCTATAAAATAATCACCGGTCCTGGGACCCTACTGCACCATAATACCAGTATGCCACTCTCCATGCACTTCCGTACCCTATCCACTCCACTCCCGCCGGAACTTCGACCAAGATACTACGAACCACCTCATATATCCTTGCGTTTTTCGTTCCTTAGCCATCCTTCTGCTCAATGACTGTTAGTTGCTTCATGCTGTTCCAAGGGGGGCCATTATCTTACTCGTCATGAACGTGATGATTTTCATGCACGTTCAGTACCACCACTACAGTATAGCATCATTCACATCATCGTAACTAAGTTGTAATTGTTGGATAAAATCATTTGAAGTCTTAGAAATCATGAAATCTGTTTGCCGTGGTATAGTGATGACCACTGTGCGCAGAGAGATTAATGCCGCCTGGTAGCGCTGTGTGCACATGATCAGCAAAGCGAAGTATTTCAGCGGAGCAAAGACGAGCACGGAATAATTCTAGCAACGATACGGCCCACAAATGGGGAAATCCGCTGCCATAAGCGACCTCGATGAAGAGCTGCTTGCTGTGGTATGGCGACTTGGAACAAGCGTCTCGGAAACTGTGAAGATTGTCCGCTGTTCGCTTGCTGCTGTCATGAGCATCTTTGGAAAGTTGTGGAAGGACGTTGATGACACTAGAAAGCTACAGGTATTGAACATCCACGCCTCGTGATACAATGTAAAAGTCGTTGGCTTGCGCGCTCTGTGGCAGCTCTGATGAGAAAATAAAATCCTCGTACAGACGACGGTGATTCGGAATACACCATTCAGCACACATGGCTGGACGTGGGTCTCCTCAGCGGACGCGCTACACGGCTTCCCGTGTTGTCACATCGGCGGGGTCAGCGAGACTGGACCGTGGATCATTGGAAATTGGTCACCTCGTCGGATGAATCACGTTTCTTGTTACACCAGGTAGACGGTCGTGTCAGAACAACTATGTCAGAATGCGAGTATCGACCTATATACGCTACTGGCCATTAAAATTGCTACACCACGAAGATGACGTGCTACAGACGCGAAATTTAACCGATAGGAAGAAGATGCTGTGATATGCAAATGATTAGGTTTTCAGAGCATTCACACAAGGTTGGCGCGGGTGGCGACACCTACAACGTGCTGACATAAGGAAAGTTTCCAACCGATTTCTCATACACAAACAGCACTTGACCGGCGTTGCCTGGAGAAACGGTGTTCTGATCCCTCGTGTAAGGGGGAGAAATGCGTACCGACACGTTTCCGACTTTGCTAAAAGTCGGATTGTAGCCCATCGCGATTGCGGTTTATCGTATCGCGACATTGCTGCTCGCGTTGGTCGAGATCCAATGACTGTCAGCAGAATATGGAATCGGTGGGTTCAGAGGGGTAATACGGAACGTAGTGCTGGATCCCAACGGCCTCGTATCACTAGCAGTCGAGATGACAGGCATCTTATCCGCATGGCTGTAACAGATCGTGCAGCCACGTCTCGATTCCTCAGTCAACAGATGGGGACGTTTGCAAGACTTGGTCACGGTTACCCTTGACGCTGCATCACAGACAGGGCTTCCCGCTATGGTGTACTCAACGACGAACCTGGGTGCACGAATGGCAAAACGTTATTTTTTCGGATGAATCCAGGTTCTGCTTACAGCCTCACGATGGTCACATCCGTGTTTGGCGTCATCGCGGTGAACGCATATTGGAAGCGTGTATTCGTCATCGCGATACCGGCGCATCACCCTGCGTGATGGTATGGGGTGGCATTGGTTACACGTCTCGGTCACCTCTTGTTCGCATTGACGGCACTTTGAACAGTGGACGTTACATTTCAGATGGGTTACGACCCGTGGCTCTACCCTTCATTCTACATTATGCGAAACCCCACATTTCATCAGGATAATGCACGACCGCATGTTGCAGGTCCTGTACGGGCCTTTCTGGATACAGAAAATGTTCGAGTGCTGCCCTGGCCAGCAGGTTCTCCAGATCTCTCACCAATTGAAAACGTCTGGTCAATGATGGCCGAGCAACTGGCTCGTCACAATACGCCATTCACTACTCTTGATGAACTGTGGTATCGTGTTGAAACTGCAAGGGCAGCTGTACCTGTACAAGCCATCCAAGCTCTGTTTGACTCAATGCCCAGGCGTATCAAGGCCGTTATTACGGCTAGAGGTGGTTGTTCTGGGTACTGATTTCTCAGGATCTATGAACCCAAGTTGCTTGAAAATGTAATCACATGTCAGTTCTAGTATAACATATTTGTCTAATCAATACCCGTTATCATTTGCATTTCTTCTTGGTGTAGCAGTTTTAATGGCCAGTAGTGTACATGGTTAGCGATATGCACGGCGGTACGCTCACACAACGTATAAAAGGGCAGTCCATTGGTTGAGCTATCATCTGTACTGAGGTAATTCAAGCGATGAGGTTCCCTACGGGATTAATACCACATGACGTGAATTAGCTAACTTTGAACCGGAATGGTAGTCGGAGATAGACGCATGGGACATTCCATTCCAGATATGTTTAGAGAATTCAATATTCCGAGATAAGTGCGTGCCGAGAACATTAAATTTCTTGCATTATCTCTCACAACGGCCATCGCAGTGGCCGACTGCTTTCACTTAACGACCGAGGGCAGCGGCATTTGTGTAGTGCTAAAAAACAATCAACACTGCGTGAAATAACAGCAGAAATCAATTGAAAGACAATAAGCCCTCGGTCACTATTTTCAACAAATTAACCTGGTTTCGACACTGCAAGGAGTGTCTTCCTCGCGAATTTAAAACAAAGAATGGGCTATATTCTATAACACGGTCACAGAATTATGACTAAAAATTGAGTATAAGTACGGAATCGTCGTGAAAGACTGGCAGTACTTATATGTCATTTATAAAATAATAAATATGACAAAAGAGCATTAGTCACCAAGATTTTTAAGATAAAGAAAACTGTGATGGCGAACCATTAAGGGCTGCTCGTTACTTGCGTGGTGTAGGTTGCGAAACGGACTGAGGTGCCCGCGTTAACAAAGGCGGCCAGGTGAACATGGCACTGCAACGAGCGCGCCATCTAGTAGCCGTAGATACATTTAGGCTAGTTCACATTGAAATATAGCAGAAATGATTATAAATGAACAGTATATGGTACATAATGGAAAGTAATGTTTGTTTCATAGTAGCATACAACATAACATTTTATCTACATCAAAGCTTATAACAGTAAGATAAAACATGAAACCATTATTATGAAAATGTAGATAGGACTGAATGACAACTTGTAGAAAGCGATATTGACGTGAAATGCAGCCAAGAAACATTTGACAATTTTGGAAGGAAAAGAACATTTCGGCAATATGCAGAAGGAGACCGGAAGTCAGATATCGAGTAACGGCTTTATACCGTTGAAAAAACTTTTGTTGCGTAGCTGTAGCTGTTCGTTAAGGATAAGGCTTCGAGCAAAATGCTTGAAAATCACTAATTCTTCTAGAATACCTAGTCTACGCTATTTATTTTCGGTATGTAAAATGTTGCTATCGCAGATGGCTTTAAGTGAATGACCTGTAATTAGAAGATCTAGAAAACTTTCTAAGAAAAAATAGCACTAGCCCCCAAAATTCGTCTTTTGCCGACCATGACTATTATACATTTGTTTTGAACTCGATATCATATTAGTGTGGTAAAAATACATTGTCTGCTTTGCAACAAAATCTTTCCTTTGCTAACCACATGACTATCAGTAGTTAGAGCCTTCAGTAGTTAGAATCTTTTATTTAGCTGACTGTATTGGTGCTTGCGGCATTTCTGTAGTTGGGGTATGAACATTTTTTCGAGGGAAGTGACTTATGAAATGCATAGGTTATTGTCAGGATTTCTACTAATTCAGGGCAATTCTTTTGAGTTAATTTGAAAGCAGTCAGATCACATTTTCCTTGAATATTGTGAGTAATTAATGAATAGGAGAATTTGAGTTCTGTCAGGGCAGATTACTTAGGTCAGATATGAAATGGTAAAGAATGGTAAAGAGACAGTACGTTCAGTTTCACTCAGCAATATAAACAGAAAATTTTGTTAAGAAGATTCATATCGGCTACGACTGATGTGCAACCTACACCAATGTGCAAACCCTGAGAATGAAAGTAAATTTAGCATGGCATGTTACTGCCAAGTAACATAGATCGATGAAACTTGGATCGTACGTAAAAGGAATGGCTACAGTGTAGTACAGGAAGTCCTAAAAAAAAAAAAAAAAAACGCAGTGAGACAAACAGAAAAGACACTTTGAGACAAAGACAATGGTTACACTAATGTCACCGTGATTTGTCCCATGGACATTACAAAAGGCAGGACATTGTTCTTAATAGGAAGAGTGGTCACAATGGAAGGAAATGCGTGCCCTGCAACGAGCTCCCACGCTGGCCACAAGGGATGTAGAGCGTACTACTGCTCCACCAGCGTGTTTCACTCCTGCTGGATGGTCATTGGTGCACGCAGATGTGCAAAAATACTTCTCGTCAGCGCCTCATACACATGACTGACAGTATTTAATGTTGAGGCAACATGCAGGCTAATTCATTCGTCAAATATCCTCTCGTTTCAAGTGTTCATCTGCTCTGTTCGACGTGGCCGC
Organism: Schistocerca serialis cubense; assembly: GCF_023864345.2. Taxonomy (NCBI): domain Eukaryota; kingdom Metazoa; phylum Arthropoda; class Insecta; order Orthoptera; family Acrididae; genus Schistocerca; species Schistocerca serialis. The sequence goes on along the minus strand of NC_064644.1, from coordinate 80,324,474 downwards.
ACAGTCTCATCCATAAAAAAATGGGACAAGTGCAAGTAGGACTAGCGCTCTGAGAGACCTTTAAAAACTGTGTGTCTGACATAAATAGCCGTGTATTTTGTTCGCAATTGACATAGAAACTTACATTTTTAGACCGGAAGACACAGTACACCTTGGTATTTGACATAAATTTCAACTTGATACCTCACGTGTCCCTGAGAAAATGTGGTCTTAATAGTGGACAGACAGACGGACAACAAACTGATCCTATAAGGATTCTGTTTCTGCTGATTGAGGTACAAAACCCTGAAAGTGAAGTCAGGGTCAAAAGCATCCCTGAAAAGTGCATACAGGGATGGAGTGCAGCGTCACAACAACATTGCCGGTGGCTGTGTCGTGTTCCAAAATTTGGAGGTCAATACGTCCTTGCAACACTGTCTTCACACATTACGCAATATAATACTTGGACCACCAAAACGATCATGTACAACAATGTCACTGATATGTGGTTCCCACCTACATCCAGAATTACTATCCAGAATGAATCCACATTCATCTGAGAAGAGTACGTGACCCCACATTTCCTTGGACCAGTCACTATGAGTAGTGGGGCAACCTATGTATGGCCCCACTTCGCATTGTTGCCAAATTTATCCAAGATGGTGGATGCAAGATAGCAGCGATAGATATGGCAACATCGCATGATGTCATGGTGGTAAGTTCAAATTTTGGCTTTCAAACAGGTCAACTGGGCTACTTCAACTAATCAAACCCCCTCCCCTCCTCCCTCCTCCAGAAAAGGTGGGAAATTCAAATTTTGGTGGAGAAAAGGTCACATGGGCCACGTCCACTAACCTAAGAAAAGGGGGGGGGGAATAGGTCACTTGGGCTATCTCCTCTAAGTCATCTAACCGCCACCTCTTCCTCGGAATTGGCGGGAAAATGACTCAGTCTGTGCTAGATATGATGGATGTAAGTCTTTATTTTTCATGCTGTCTTTATTTAAACTATTTGAGGCAATAACTGCATCCATTGTGTTCTCCAGGAGTCCAATTGACCTAGTATGCAGTACTGCCAGCTGAGGGCGCTTTCATTCCATGGCGGTCTGGGGAAAAATGTCGGGAAAACGACTCAGCCGCTTCTGGGCTGCTGGATGGGAAGGAGAATACCATATTTATTTCGGAACAATGTATTGAGGGATGGATTTCAAGTAGTTTATTTATTACACTGACACAAAACACTCGCTCTGTCGTGCTTGGGGTCACAATACACAGCCTACAGACCTACAAACTACGCCTGAGTAACCGAAATAACGCAGTACACTGATGGGCAGAGGCGCAAACAACTCGTAAATTGTCAAAAAAATGTATTAAAAGGCTCTGCATACACGCTCACAACGCTTAAACAGCCCAAAATAATGGAGTGCACGAACACTCAGTGGATGCAAAAAACGCTTTACAACTATCGCCACCCGCGACATATCAGCGAACTGTACCCAACAGATATTCCAACGCGTCCATCGACCGACGCCCCCGAATCCGGACACTAGCCAAAGCCGGAGAGACGAACGCAGGGGCGCGAGCTACTGCTCTCAGCCCGCTGCTGCCTACAGCCAGCAGGTGAAAGTCGCGTCTGTTTTCGTCGTATAGTCAGGATCCTTCTAATGTTATACTGACGTCACATGTCTATGTAAATAAGAGTCAAGTTGTTCAGATGGCTCTGAGCACTATGGGACTTAACAGCTGAGGTCATCAGTCCCTTAGAACTTAGAACTACTTAAACCTAACTAACCTAAGGACATCACACACATCCATGCCCGAGGCAGGATTCGAACCTGCGACCGTAGCGGTCGGGCGGTTCCAGACTGAAGCGCCTAGAACCGCTCAGCCACTCCGGCCGGCCAATAAGAGTCAAGTCTCCCCTCTAAATGCGCTATAGAAATCTGTTGCAATAATTCCCAGAGTATCACATGGCGCATTCTCCCTAGCGATCCTAATTGAACGTGCAAGACGCTTCTGGCCGCTTACCCAGGCGGAACGCATACTTGCTGGTCCAGTGCAGGCCTAATTGCCGAGAGAGAGATTTTTGCGTAGCGACTCATCCGTGCAGCTGCAGCTAAAAGGCTGTCAGTGTTATACTTATGTCTCATGCCTATGTAAATAACGGAAAAGCCCTCCCTCAGGGCGCTCTATAAAGATCTTCTGCAATGCTTTCAGAAACTGTTATCGAAAACAGTCCAAAATAACGCCGAATGCATTCTTCCTGATGCTCCTAATAGCAGAACCCATCCATCACATATCAGCATCTCACAAAAATCGTGAAGTGTCATAGAAATAGTTAACATAAGTTTTTGTAGGATCTTTCCTGATGTCTCAGCCTGTCTGCATGGAAATTCTTGCCCAACAAAAGGGGGATTTCCTCTCAGAGACAGTGGAGGAGGAGACTACCAGACAGTGTGGGGAGATGGACATAGTGGGAAGGACAGATGGTCAAAGACACAGAGTAGGAGATGGACAGACATGTGGTACTCATATTAAATGAGCCATGGGAACAATGCACTCCAATAGTCGATCTGAAATATTTCCATAGAAACGCACATCATGTTTCCATAGAGACATGCACAAATTCATCACACCTCATGTTGTTAGCCAAGTGCATCAGGCAATGCTGCTCTGCACTCTGCATCACTCCATATTTATTTTTTGTGCCATGTCAATAGTAATGTTGCTAAAGTAATAACAAGTAGATAACTTTTGCTTATTTGTTCCAACATAACATTGCTGTATCAACGAAAATGTCGTGAGTTCCTCACAGCAGTGCACATTGCACACATCACTGCATTGCCAAACACAAGTGACAACATACACAAACTGCTGGCCATCAACACAGCTCCAGAGACACTTTACACTGAGACATGGGTGTGCGCTATTTTCCATAATGTGGAGGATATACCTTCAGACATGATATATATATATATATATATATATATATATATATATATATATATATATATATGTGTGTGTGTGTGTGTGTATATCATCATCATCATCATTTAAGACTGATTATGCCTTTCAGCGTTCAGTCTGGAGCATAGCCCCCCTTATACAGTTCCTCCATGATCCCCTATTCAGTGCTAACATTTGTGCCTCTTCTGATGTTAAACCGATTACTTCAAAATCATTCTTAACCGAATCCAGGTACCTTCTCCTCGGTCTGCCCCGACTCCTCCTACCCTCTACTGCTGAATCCATGAGTCTCTTGGGTAACCTTGCTTCTCCCATGCGTGTAACATGACCCCACCATCTAAGCCTGTTCGCCCTGACTGCTACATCTATAGAGTTCATTCCCAGTTTTTCTTTGATTTCCTCATTGTGGACACCCTCCTGCCATTGTTCCCATCTACTAGTACCTGCAATCATCCCAGCTACTTTCATATCCGTAACCTCAACCTTGTTGATAAGGTAGCCTGAATCCACCGAGCTTTCGCTCCCGAACAACAAAGTTGGTCGAAAGATTGAATGGTGCACAGATAACTTAGTCTTGGTACTGACTTCCTTCGTGCAGAAGAGAGTAGATCGTAGCTGAGCGCTCACTGCATTAGCTTTGCTACACCTCGCTTCCAGTTCTTTCACTACGTTGCCATCCTGTGAGAATATGCATCCTAAGTACTTGAAACAGTCCACCTGTTCTAACTTTGTTCCTCCTATCTGGCACTCAATCCGTTTATATTTCTTTCCCACTGACATTACTTTCGTTTTGGAGATGCTAATCTTCATACCATAGTCCTTACATTTCTGATCTAGCTCTGAAATATTACTTTGCAAACTTTCAATCGAATCTGCCATCACAATTAAGTCATCCGCATATGCAAGACTGCTTATTTTGTGTTCACATATCTTGATCTCACCCAGCCAGTCTATTGTTTTCAACATATGATCCATAAATAATATGAACAACAGTGGAGACAGGTTGCAGCCTTGTCTTACCCCTGAAACTACTCTGAACCATGAACTCAGTTTACCGTTAACTCTAACTGCTGCCTGACTATCCATGTAAAGACCTTTAATTGCCTGCAAAAGTTTGCCTCCTATTCCATAATCTTGTAGAACAGACAATAACTTCCTCCTAGGAACCCGGTCATATGCCTTTTCTAGATCTATAAAGCATAGATACAATTCCCTGTTCCACTCATAACACTTCTCCATTATTTGCCGTAAGCTAAAGATCTGTTCCTGACAACCTCTAAGAGGCCTAAACCCACACTGATTTTCATCCAATTGGTCCTCAACTAATACTCGCACTTTCCTTTCAACAATACCTGAGAAGATTTTACCCACAACGCTGATTGAAGAGATACCTCTGTAGTTGTTACAATCTTTTCTGTTTCCATGTTTAAAGATTGGTGTGATTACTGCTTTTGTTCAGTCTGATGGAACCTGTCCCGACTCCCAGGCCATTTCAATTATCCTGTGTAGCCATTTAAGACCTGACATTCCACTGTATTTGATGAGTTCCGACTTAATTTCATCCACCCCAGCCGCTTTATTGCACTGCAATCTATTGACCATTTTTTCCACTTCCTCAAATGTGATCCTATTTCCATCATCATTCCTATCTCATTCTACCTCGAAATCTGAAACATTACTCATCGCATTTTCACCTACATTGAGCAACTCTTCAAAATATTCCCTCCATCTGCCCAAGGCATCCACAGGATTCACCAGCAGTTTTCCTGACCTGTCCAAAATACTTGTCATTTCCTTCTTATCTCCCTTTCGAAGACTGCTAATTACACTCCAGAATGGTTTTCCAGCAGCTTGACCCATAGTCTCCAACCTGTTTCCAAAGTCTTTCCACGATTTCTTCTTGGATGCTGCAATCATCTGTTTGGCTTTGTTTCTTTCTTCAACATAACTTTCTCTGTCTACCTGGGTTCTGGTATTTAGCCATTCTTGATACGCCTTCTTTTTCCTTTTACAGGCTGCCTTGACTGTGTCATTCCACCAAGCTGTTTGCTTCATCCTACTTTTACACACTACTGTTCCAAGACATTCTTTAGCCACTTCTAGTACTGTGTCCCTGTACCTTGTCCATTCCTTTTCCAATGACTGTAATTGACTACATCCAACTAACTGGTACCTTTCTGAGATCGCTGTTATGTACTTGTGCCTAATTTCCTTATCCTGACGTTTCTCCACTCATATCCTCCTACATATGGACCTGACCTCCTGCACTTTCGGCCTCACAATCCCAATTTCACTGCAGATTAAATAATGATCAGTGTCATCAAAGAATCCCCTGAATACACGTGTGTCCCTCACAGCCTTCCTGAATTCCTGTTCTGTTATTATATAGTCAATGACAGATCTGGTTCCCCTGCCTTCCCAAGTATACCGGTGAATGTTCTTATGTTTAAAAAAGGAGTTTGTGATTACTAAGCCCATACTGGCACAGAAATCCAAGAGTTGTTTCCCGTTCCTGTTGGCCTCCATATCCTCTCCAAATTTACCCATAACCTTTTCATACCCTTCTGTTCGATTTCCAATCCTGGCGTTAAAATCACCAATGAGCAGAACACTGTCCTTGTCCTTTACTCTAACAACTACATCACTGAGTGCCTCATAAAAACTATCCATCTTATCTTGATCTGTCCCTTCACAATGCGAATATACTGACACAATCCTAATTTTCTTGCTAGACACTGTCAAATCTATCCACATCAGTCGTTCGTTTACATACCTTATTGCAACTACGCTGGGTTCCATTTCTTTCCTGATGTAAAGCCCTACACCCCATTGTGCTATTCCTGCTTTGTCTCCTGACAGGTGGACCTTGTATTCTCCCACATCCTCTTCTTTCTCACCCCTTACCCAAATGTCACTAACAGCTAAAATTTCCAGCCCCATCTTACTTGTAGCCTCTGCCAGCTCTACCTTCTTCCCAGAGTAGCCCCCATTGATATTAATAGCTCCCCATCTCATTACCATTTGTTTGCCAAGTCGTATCTTAGGAGTCCCTGGTTTGTCAGTTAGAGGTGGGACTCCGTCACCTCCAAAGGTCCGAGGCATTTTGCTCTGATTGTTGCCAGCATCATATTTAAAGTACCAGGGAAGCAGGTTGCTAGCCTTACTTGCCCCGAGTCCCATTGGTTTTTACCCCTAACGGCTGAGGGACTAACCGGTGGATTTGGTAGTCTTTGCCATATGAGCACAAAGGTGACCACGACTCAGAATATGTCCGAGATGCCCAGCCTTATTCCAAAGTAACTGGTATCCCGACTGTCGGGACCACTTACTTGGCCACTCATACGTTGCCCGTGTTCATGAACTAGGACATGACTACAGGAACCCAGACCATGAACCATATATATATATATATATATATATATATATATATTCAGCCCCACATCCATGCAATCTTGGTGGTTCTTACCCCAGTAGTACTTCTTCCCAGATAATATGTAGCATATCCGCCAAATTGGATTCAAATCATTTCACTGTTTTACGCCATGATGTAGAATGAACAAACAAACACACACACACACACACACACACACACACCTACACACACACACATACACCCACACACACACACACACATGTATATAGAACACACACACACCTACACACACACACACACACACACACACACACACACACATATATATATATATATATATATATATATATATATATATATATATATGTGTGTGTGTGTGTAGGTGTGTGTGTGTGTGTTTGTTTGTTTGTTCATTCTACATCATGGCGTAAAACAGTGAATTGATTTGAATCCAATTTGGCGGATATGCTACATATTATCTGGGAAGAAGTACTACTGGGGTAAGAACCACCAAGATTGCATGGATGTGGGGCTGAATGTGGAAATTGTTTGTTAACTCCTTCACATCTAGGCTGCCCTGCAAGACAGGGTGTCATGCAGGTAGTATTGGACTGCATTCCAGGGGCTGTACAAAAAAATGGGCAGAGCTGATCAGAGCTATGGAGGAGAAGGAGATGGTCAGAGAGAGGTGGGAGGAGGAAATCGGCAGAGTCAGAGTGAAGGAGCAGATGGGCACAGGTAGGGTAAAGAGGAGATGGACAGAGAGGGGAGGAGGTGGGCATGGATAGAGAGAGTGGGGAGGAGGCAATGGATAGAGATGGCTGAGGATGAGTTGATCACAGAGAGGAATGAGGGATGCGATAGAGAGAATAAGGGAGACAGACAGAGGCAGGAAGGAGAGGGTGTACAGAGAGATAGCGGATGGGCTCAGGTCTGTGGGTGGAGGAAAGGGACAGACACATGGTACACATATTAAGCAGACCATGGATACATATACTGTGTCGACGGTACACCCTAGCACCCGATACAGCGTAATGGAAGTCTTTACAGTTCAGTGTGCTTTCAACAGTTTCCAACTGAGAAGCACTAGCGACTAAAAAATGAAAACGATTTCTATCAACATAACGCCAGCCACACTCAGGCGCTCTGCTCACTGCATCACACTGTACTGATCTTACGCCGCCGCGACAATGGAATCACGCCTGAGGTAATTACAGATGGATAACTTTTCCAACATAGCATTCCTGTAACATATTGTGTCGTTCATTCCTTACAATTGTGCTCTTTGTACACATCACCATACTGCCAGGCAGAAGCGACAGCATACACAATCTGTTGTCCACGATATAGCTCCAGCAACACTTAGGATTTGCGGGTCTAGTGAAGCAGGGGATACAACCCGTCGGCTTTGACCAATGACGTAAGAATTGGCCAGACAGCATTTATTACACAGATGAAAGAGCTGACAAGACTGTTCAGAAAAAAAGGAATACGAGAAATGAAACATTTAGTTGACATATATCAAGGCAAGTACTGTTTTCACGTTAAGGATATCGCGTGATAGTATCTCATTATTTCTGTGGAAAATGAAGGAGAAAAAATGGATGGAAATATTGGTAGCATAGAATACCTCACGTCACGTATATATGGGTTGTATCTCGAACCTCATTCGAGCTGTATTGGTTAACTGTAGTACGGGATACAAGTTTAACGTACGTCGATTTCTTTCGTTTTCGGTAGCATTAATGTCCTGTTATTCAGTTGTAATATATAGGTCAACTGAAGCACGAGATACAAATTTTAAATGTGGTGTTTCTCTCGCCTCCGCTACCACAAATAATCTGTTCTTACGTACATAGTAGTACTACCGATGGCAGAAGGAACTATGTACATAATATTTGTATCCGATAGTTCCGTTGACCTATATATATGTTCACTGCTGACGAAAACGTGGCACTGGACGTACGTTACATTTGCAACCTGTACCGCAGTTGAACTACAAGAAGAGACAATAAGACGACACATACACAATTTTTATCCCTTACTTGACTATGAGGTATAGTTCTTTTTTTTTCGCCTTCGATGCTAATAGTATCGACTGAAAGTTATAGTTTTGATCACAGCAGTGACAATAATATCCCATACCTTAGTTGAGCTATATAGCTATACACAACATTTGTATCCTGCTCTTTAGTTGTCATCTACAAGTAAACCTCATCAATGTTACATATGTCGTTCTTTTCGAATAGGTAGTGTCAGTGTAAAGGTCAATTGAAGGACATGATACAAATTTCAGTTGTGTCGGGTGTTTCGCCTTTAATATTGTTAGTACAGATTCGAAAAATTCATAGTGGTACTAGTGCTGGGAAATGAAAGAAGAACGACAGCTGTCAAATATCTGTTATGTACTGGAGTACACGAAAACATACGTAATCGTATAATACAGCAATGAAATACGTGAAATTCGCTTAAATATCCTCTCTTCGACAAAATCCTGTAGCCTATGTCTACATGTATAACCCGAAAGGAGTTGTAAAGTGAACGGTGGAGAGCACATCGCGACAATATTGTCGATTTTCTTTCCTGTTCCTTTCGCTTATTGTGTGGGGGACTAATGACTGTCGAGATCGCTCTCTCTCGTTCTCCGTAATGCACGTACACCATAGGCCAACGAAGGCCAACGAACGACAAATGGTTCAAATGGCTGAGCACTATGGGACTTAACAGAACTTAGAACTACTTAAACCTAACTAACCTAAGGACATCACACACATCCATGCCCGAGGCACGATTCGAACCTGCGACCGAAGTGGTCGCGCGGTTCCGGACTGAAGCGCCTAGAACCGCTTGGCCACACCGGCCGGCTTATCACACCAGAACTTCTTAAAAGAACCGAAGCTCGCCTATAAAGACATCAACAAAAATCACATACCCACATACACAATAAACAAAACATCACGAAAACACACACACAGACACACGCACAGACACACACATTCACACACCCCCCCCCCCCCCCATCGTAATGTGAAATTAGCTAACATATTTCGGACGGTACATTTGCCCATCACCCTTAACAAAACATTTAAAAGGGCAATATGTTTGGGGAATGGTACGCCTCAATGAATATGCGTCTAAGCGACTTTGAAGTGTGGAAATCCGGCGTTTTTCTTTCCCTACAAAAGATTTCACAGCTGACCAACAACCCTCTATGCCTTTTGTGCAAGACCCTGTGGATAATGATCTGAACTCTATATTGTGATTAACTACGAGATGCTGATAACTCCTTTCCCCTAAATCCCTATATGAAGATAAACCATCTGAAATTACAATGGAACCCTCTGGAACATGATCTTCAATTAAGCTGACCAAAACTTCCTTCCTCCGAGTGGGTACTACTTTAAACACTACATCGTAACACTCTTGACCTGAAACTACAGCTCCCCAAACCCATAATCCCACCGGAGGTTCCCCCTGTTGTACTTTCTTTTGACAAAATGTGACTCTTCAATTTCGACCATAACTACCGGACCCCCCAACGACCCCCATATATTTCATGTATTCCCCACAAACTTCCCTACAAAAAGAGTACCAGACCACAACTGTATGCTTACTCACACGACATTCATGGACACACAGCCACACAGGATATCTCAAACACCAACAGTACGTAATTTTCATAATGTCTCTTCAGGGGAACTTAGATTTTTCGAACTACGTCCCTCGTCTAATGCACCGCCACAACCAATCATCGCTGCAGCGCCACAAGAATAAGACGTGAGTACGGCGACGAGATAAAAATGGTTCAAATGGCTCTGAGCACTATGGGACTTAACATCTGAGGTCATCAGTGCCCTAGACTTAGAACTACGTAAACCTAACTAACCTAAGGAGATCACTCACATCCATGCCCGTGGCAGCATTCGAACCTGCGACCGTAGCTGCAGCGCGATTCCGGACTGAAGCGCCTAGAACCGCTCGGCCACCTCGGCCGGCGCGACGAGAAACACTTGTGAAGTGCATATGTTCGCTGCACTCACGACATCGAACATACTCGTCAACGAGACAACACATTTGTAAAAAAACAAATCGTGGTCAACATGTCTACACCCATAGCCTCTCTCAAATCATCCAGGGTCATCGGAACAGATAAATGAACGAAAATGAGATACTAAAAATTGGCCTAAATTGTTGTTGTTGTTGTGGTCTTCAGTCCTGAGACTGGTTTGATGCAGCTCTCCATGCTACTCTATCCTGTGCAAGCTTCTTCATCTCCCGGTACCTACTGCAACGTACATCCTTCTGAATCTGCTTAGTGTATTCATCTATTGGTCTCCCTCTACGATTTTTACCCTCCACGCTGCCCTCCAATACTAAATTGGTGATCCCTTGATGTCTAAGAACATGTCCTACCAACCGATCCCTTCTTCTGGTCAAGTTGTGCTACAAACTTCTCTTCACCCGAATCCTATTCAATACTTCCTCATGGCCTAAATTAAGAAACTAATATTACCTCAATATCACTAAGAATGAAATTAAGTACCGAATGAATTGCAAACAACCAATTATTTAAATAACTGCACATGAAGAATATCTTAAACCGTATGTAGCGATCTCTTTTAAAATCATATTCAATTACTTTCATGTACAATTATACCGCTTATCCAGAACACAGAACTATTTTACTGTTTATGGCTGAAAGTGAAGACATTATTATCTATGAGTAATGTATGACGTCATTGGTCAAAGCCGACGGGTTGTATCCCCTGCTTCACTAGACCCGGATTAGCCACTGAGGCGTGCGAACTACTTTCTTTAACGTGGGTGATGTTCCCTACTGATGTGTCGAGCGCGTAGCCGTCGATGCCACCACGGACAAAAGGTTGGTTCGGAAATAAAAAGCACACTGAAAACATTTAAAGAGTTTTGTATTTCGTCGTTGTCACTCACTGAGAAATTAACGTGAGATGCCGCCCCACTCCTTCCTCGATGTGTCAGCGGTTTGGGTACTCTCTATGAGCCTACAGATTCTTATGTACGTACACCATAATGTAAATAAGCAGCCAACTATAATATGGAGCAAAACGTATATTTAACTTGGTCCGTTCTTGTCAGTGCTGCCGCATTGCCTCTATTTCTTTCATAAGAAAGAAAGCAAACCGTCTTCAGTAACAAGTCATGATTTCTGTTAACACACATGATGCATTTCGATCTCTGGTGGCTCATTTTCTTGTGCTTGATCAGATTATATCGTTTTGTAAAAACAGGTTTCTGCTAGTTATATTAACAGTACATAGATATATTACAAGTTACAATACTAAAATAAAAACAGTAAGAGCTAAAAGCTAATATGATCTCATTAGAATGTAGAAGCAGTGGATCCATATTAAAAAAACGAGATACTTATCTTTCTATTAACAACGTCACAGAAAATTTGCGCACTTATACAAATCAAATAATACCTAAATGACACTGATGTTATTTATAAGATGATTTAGCTATATACAGATTTTATTTACTAAACGAACTTTTTCTGCTGATATCAAATGTGATCGTATTTCGTAAAATGGTGCAGCTTATGAATTCTGGCTTCTTTAGGAAGAAGTAAACTGTTGGAATTTCCGAAGAACCATTGGCTATTAAGCTCAGTTTCTTCGTTTAAGATGTTTCCAGATTATTTTCTCTTTTGTTACAGTGTTCCTGGTTTTACAGACCGATTAATTTTACGTACGGTATACAATTAGGCTGTTGCGGATGTCATTTGGAGTGTGTTTATTCACATGAATATGGTTAGTTATTGTGATCTGTCATAGTGGTTGAGCCTGAAAAGATCTGTTGCACAGTGGTTTATACGGGGTTACAATTATCGAACTACACGAAATAAAATCGTCCTAATTTTTGAACGGTTTGCGTTAGGACTTTCAAACTGTACGGTTGGCCGCCGAGCGTGACGGGAATTAGTATGCGCATGCGTACGCACCGTGTTGTCGTCGGCCATTTGCACTTGAAAATCTCACGGTACAGCGTGCCTGAGCGTACAGCTCCTGTGAAACCTGCAATGTGAGCAATAACAGCCCAACTGCGGCTCAGAGGAAGTTTGCGACAGATTTCAAGCTGAAGACAACCGGTCCAAGTGTGCTAGCAATCAAGAATTTGATTCGCAAGTTTGAGAGAACGGGTAGTCTTCGTGCTGACAGAGATGGCAATGTCGGTTCGTCCAAAAAGGGTGAAAACATCTGAAAACATCGAGAAGACAGGCACTACATTTCAAACCAGCTCCAGAAAATTGACCAGTCGAGCTACACAACAGGAAGACACTGTGAAAAATTGTTGTTGAAGACCTGCTTCTCTTTCCATGCAAAATCCAAATCCATCAGCCATGAAGCCCCAAGACCACGGAACAGCAGTTGTGTTGCACCAAAACTAATGTGCACATAATTCAAGAACAGGACTTCGAAGTGTATATCGCTTGGTTTAGTGACCAAGCTCACTTCCATTTGGATGGATTCGTCAATAAGCAAAATTGGTTAATTTGGGTAACTGAGAATCTGTATTTCGCGATCGAGAAGTTCTTCACCCTTAATGGGTAACTGTTTGGTATGTAATGTCCAGTCACGGAGTAATCGGTGCGATATCCCTCGATGGTACGGTGATTACCGAGCGGTACGTGAAGGTTTTGAGTGATGATTTAGTACCCTTAATCCAAAGTGACCCTGATTTCGACAAGATCTGCTTCATGTAAGGCGGAGCTCGACCTGTTCGAAGTGGGAGGGTGTTTCATTTCCTGAAGAGCACTTTGGGACTCTGAGGTACGCAGAGGCCTCTGGCTTGGGCCAGGACTGGCTGCCGTATTCTCCGATTCTGGGGCTACATTAAAGACAAAGTGTACTGCAATAACCCCAAATCCATTGCTAAGCTGAAAACAGCCATTCCGGAGATGACCGACAGCATCTATATTGCGATGCATTTCAGTGGGTCATGCGGAATTTCGCTATTCGTCTGGCTGGGTGGTTGGTTGGTTGGTTTGGGGAAGGAGACCAGACAGCGTGGTCATCGGTCTCATCGGATTAGGGAAGGATGGGGAAGGACGTCGGCCGTGCCCTTTCAGAGGAACCATCCCGGCATTTGCCTGGAGTGATTTAGGGAAATCACGGAAAACCGAAATCAGGATGGCCGGACGCGGGATTGAACCGTCGTCCTCCCGAATGCGAGTCCAGTGTCTAACCACTGCGCCACCTCGCTCGGTCTATTCGTCTGCGCCACATCATCACCAATGATGGCAGGCATATCGAACATGTCATAACCTAAATCCGAATATCTGTAGTGACGTTTACATGTTGAATAAAGTGCGTGCACGCCACAGTTTGTCACCCTGTGTATCGCACTGCATTCTGTTGTGAGGTAATGTATACTGTGTGGAGCAAGTGGTGGCCAAGTTTGTGATTTATGGAGAGAGAAATTTTTATAACCGTGTTGCCAAATAAGTTTGCAGTTCTTTTTTGTGTGTAAAGTGCGCGAATAGGGAATACTTGTGAAGATTTGTGTTGTGTCAATTGTTTTCCTGTCTAGTTTCTGTTACTGAGGAATGTCAGAATTTATTGGACTTCAGCCAGTCAATTTTACTGAGTAATGACTATCCATTGCAATTGTTTATCACCGTTAAATTAGTTTGGGGCGACTGGAAGAGAGGTTAGGTCAACCACTGAAAGACGGGAACCAACATCAAATCTGAGCGAAGTGCTCGTCTTCGGGTCGTGCCACCACCGTAAATTGCAGACAACTAGGACCGCGATAAACCTGCGCGCTTAGAAGCGCCCCATTCTACCGTTGCTACTTCGTTATTGGTTCCCCGACCGCAAGCGCTTCTGATGAATATTAATATCACGTAACGTGGGCTGTGGAATAGCTTTCCACGGCGGAACCTGACACGGTGCGTGAGCAAATGTACCGTTAATAACCGCGCATCAGCGCTGGGACCAGCTGTCCGTCATAACTCGTCAGGTAATGGAGCAGGCCAACTCTGCGACCCGCGGCCACAGGCTGTCGGCCAATTACCGCTGCACTCGCGCGTCGGCTGCCTCCGATAGTCAATACGCGCCCGGATGCTCACCGTAAATCCGGACGGGCAATTGAGTTACGTCGGCAGTAAATCACGTGCCGGTACCGTTCATTGCTTTTTAATACGGGAAGTGGTGAGGCTACAGGGAGTGTCTCCCGTCCCAGGTGTCGGGTCGTAAAAGCTCCGAGATTAAACAGAAACTTTAGTGCCGACACCTGCCTTTCACTCTCTCTCTCTCTCTCTCTCTCTCTCTCTCTCTCTCCGTCTCTACTTGCTTGATGGACGCGCGAACACAATGCTTACTTATCAAAAGATGATGTCTGTAGGTTTACATGTGTCTTTTTTGTGGTTATTCGCGTTTATTACTTGGTAGCTACTTTCAGTCTGATGGAGTGGAGCAGCAAAAACTACTTTGCAGGGTATATTTCACATGATGAATTTATAGCGCTGCCACCTGTTTTGGTTCTTTCCACTCAAGTCGGTGTTCGTACTATTGGGCGGTTGTCGACGTTGCTGTCGAGTTCAGTTTAGTCAGGCGGTGAGTGATTTAGTGACTACAAGTGCCTGAATGACATTGTTTAATGAAGGTGGTAAGTAAAACGGATTAGTCGGCTCGATCCAGTAGGTTGAATAGTAGCCAGTCAAATAATTAGTTGCCCCCACCCCACCTGGCGCGCCACAGGACACGTGTGAATTTCGTGTGGTAAGCAGCGTGGATTATCGTCCGTCTCTCTCTCTCCATTCGTGTGTTTCTTGTGGATCAGCAACATGCACTTAGACTAAAATCATTGCCATTGCTGTCGGCTCTGCAGGTGCCAGAGCACATGCAACTGTGTCGAAAAAGAATTCGTCCACAGCATGTACTACAAAACTCAATTCGGCAAAAGAGATTTGAGATCATAACCCACACTTCGATGCGTACGCGTTCACCTTAAGCTCCAAATCAAGAAAGCAAGAACTCCACCGAAAGTGCAATCAGCATAAGAGAGGCACTCACTTCATCCGTATGGGAGAGCCTCGCATGTTACCGGAATACACCAAACTCAGAACCAGAAGAGTCAATAATATATACATAAAGCCTGATAGGACGATTTCTCAGCCGACCGCTGTGACCGAGCGGTTCTAGGTGCTTCAGTCTGTAACAGCTCTGCTACTACGGTCGCACGCTCTAATACTGCCTCGGGCATGGATATGTATGATATCCGTAGGTTAGTTAGGTTTAAGTAGTTCTAAGTCTAGATTTAAGCGTCAGGAAGTCGTTTCTGAAAGTGTTTGCATGGAGTGTAGCCATGTATGGAAGTGAAACGAGGACGATAAATAGTTTGGACAAGAAAAGAATAGAAGCTTTCGAAATGTGGTGCTACAGAAGGATGCTGAAGATTAGATGGGTAGATCACATAACTAATGAGGAGGTATTGAATAGAATTGGAGAGAGGAGAAATTTGTGGCATAACTTGGCTAGAAGAAAGGATCACTTAGTAGCGCATATTCTGAGGCATCAAGGGATCACCAATTTAGTATTGGAAGGCATCGTGGAGAGTAAAAATTGTAGCGGGAAACCAAGAGACGAATACACTAAACAGATTCAGAACGATCTAGGTTGCTGTGGGTACTGGGAGATGAAGAAGCTTGCACAGGATAGAGTAGCTCGGAGAGCTGCATGAAACCAGTCTCTGGACTGAAGATCACAACAACAAGTCTAGGGGACTGATGACCTCAGATGTTAAGTCCCACAGTGCTTAGAGCCATTTGACGATTTCTGAGTCGTTTCCTTGATGTATTCCTTCGGCACTGCATAAATAGTATCATAAACGTCTCGAAGGAATGAAGAAATATTTGGCTTACATAGTCGAAAAGTTGTCTTAAGGTCCCAAAACACCCCCCTGCTTGCAGTTTACTTTCTGCGGATACGGCATCTCTTAGACTAGTGTCAGTGCAATGGATTTTACAAAGCACTTTTTCTAGTAGAAAATTAAAGCAACGTTCCGATATTCTCGTTTTTGAAAATTATTCTGTTGGGCCTTCATATACGAGTTATTTCAGGAACGTAACAGATGCTCCATGCAATTATTTTCGCCCAACCCATTTTCCTATCCACTTCCTCTTCCTCAGAGTTTCAACCTTTTTTCCCACTTCTTCCAGTACATACATTGCTGCAAGATGTGTAGCGTGCTTTCCCATTGCGCTGAAAATCAGGCTGCAGTACACACTTGGCAACAGGCGACACCTGACTGCAACTAACGCTCAGTTGCTTAGTTGCGTTTACCTGGCATTTGGAGCTACTAAATCACTTGGTACTTGACTAAATTACTGGCTGGCCTTGCGCGAACGAGCCTTTATACTTACTTATACTTAGTTTTTCCAATGCTGAGTAGCATATCGGGCATCACATTTCCTCCATTGAGATGGATCAGCTGCCAGGTTTTCATCTTCCTCTCAGTACATGCATTAAAGGTCTTTGTAAGATTTCGTTTCCAGTAGTCATCTGTTGTTTTCCACAACAGTGCTGATTTGGAGACTCTTCCATCTACCAGACATAAAACATGCACCGGAGTTTTCAGCCTTCTTTCAGCGACGCTTCTGTGTAGGCAGCGTAGATCACATTTTCTTAACACTTATCAACTGAAATGTGGACACACTAACTGATCATCAAAACTGTCTCAAGCATCGTTGGTGAAAAACACTGAATTTGGGTGCTGATTTTATCGATATTTTCGAATTGCTGATGTCTGCATCTACGTCCCTGCTATCGTACATAATGTTGCTGATGTGTGGGAATTGTTTAACATCTTGCAGTAGCTTCTGTTGCACCGTAATATGAGTAGATTCATTTCTCCTTTTTAAGCAGATTGTTTCTACCTTACCAACATTTTTTTGGCCATACAGAACTGGCCATTCCATCCAACTTGTCGGTGAGCAGTTGTAAACTTAGTAGTGGATCCGCGAGAAGAACAATGTCATCATGAAAATACATATCCGAAAATGTAGACAGTTGACTCCAACTTATGTCCAAGTTGGAGTTGTCCATAATTTTTCTCATTATGAAATCTATAACTAGTATAACTAGTACTATACAACTCGAGTACGGTTACAGGTTTCCGAAAACATCAGTGAGATGGTCAAGAATTCAGGAAGGTTCATAATTTTTGTGCAGTTATTAACAGTATATACCGGCAAAGCTGTTTTAAAATCAACGAAGTTTATGGGCAGTGGGCAGTTGAGTGTTACGCATTGTTCTATTACATTTCACAGAGCAAATATTTGTTCAGAATGGGATGTCTCACTTCGAAAACCATCCTCTTCTTGTCGTAGTCCACAGTCTGCTGCTTCTTGTATCCCTTTTAGAGAAACGAGGCAAAAGAGTTTGCTTGGCACTGAGAGAGGGTTAATGCCTTTATTAGTGCCTTCCCAGTTGATAGATTTTCTTTCATCGGTAGTTTAACATTCGTGGTAAGACTCCAGTCTTCTGATACTTTCCATGTTTACTAACGGGTACTGCGTAGTTTGGTCAGATGATGAGTTAAGTCTGCCTGTCTGTATTTCAGAATTTAGAATGATATACCATCCATAGGAGCTAGTTTATTGTTTTTAAGTGATGTGATTACTGACGCAGCTGGACGAAGAAAAAGATGGTATGTACTCGAGTCTCTGACTCAGAGCTGTTCCTCTCCCTATATATATAGGAAATGGTGAAACAAGTGCCACAGAATATCTCATATCTTTGCCATCAATGGACGAAGACGGATCGATGGCATAGGCCGTGGACATAGCAGGTTTGGCAGGTGCGCCATAAATGCCATTAACCACAACGCCTGAAAGCAGGTAACCGGAAATTACAAAAGTGGAGATGTAACCGTACACAGAGCAGGTGGAAGTTGGTTCTCTTGGGGGAGCTACCTCGAGTAGAACGCCGCCAGCCTCGGTGGTGCAATGGTTTCTTATCCCTACTGTCACTAGACTCTCAGTACATTGCTCCATTGTGCTGGATTCTGCCAAATTCGTTGACTCAGCATGCTGTAATGCTGATGGACTTTGTCGGCAGTGCTCGATTCCAGGTGATAGACAACATAGCATATCTGTGATGTCGTGGGCTATGTCTTGTGAGAAACTCTTAAAATGCTCAAGTTATTATCAAGTTTCTCTTATTGCATCCTGTGATGAACTCTGTACTTTCTGGAACTCCTACTTCCTTTATTTTTGTGGTCTTCAGTCCTGAGACTGGTTTGATGTAGCTCTCCATGCTACTCTATCCTGTGCAAGCGTCTTCATCTACCAGTACCTACTGCAACCTACATCCTTCTGAATCTGCTTGGTGTATTCATCTCTTGGTCTCCCTCTACGATTTTTACCCTCCACGCTGCCCTCCAATACTAAATTGGTGAGCCCTTCATGCCTCAGAGTATGTCCTACCAACCGATCCCTTCTTCTAGTCATGTCGTGCCAAAACGTCTCTTCTCCCCAATCCTATTCAACACCTCCTCATTAGTTACGTGATCTACCCATCTAATCTTCAGCATTCTTCTGTAGCACCACATTTCGAAAGCTTCTATTCTCTTCTTGTCTAAACTATTTATCGTCCATGTTTCACTTCCATACATGGCTACACTCCATACAAATACTTTCAGAAACGACTTCCTGACACTTAAATCTATACTCGATGTTAACAAATTTCTCTTCTTCAGAAACGCTTTCCTTGCCATTGCCAGTTTACTTTTTATATCCTCTCTACTTCGACCATCATCAGTTACTTTGCTCCCCAAATAGCAAAACTCCTTTACTACTTTAAGTGTCTCATTTCCTGATCTAATACCCTCAGCATCACCCGACATAATTCGACTACATTCCATTATACTCGTTTTGCTTTTGTTGATGTTCATCTTATATCCTCCTTTCAAGACACTATCCATTCCGTTCAACTGCTCTTCCAAGTCCTTTGCTGTCTCTGACAGAATTACAATGTCATCATTATTTTTATGTGGACTTAATTTCTTCCAGGATACTATGATTTCAGCAAGTGAAACTGTACTGACGTTTGATGGTTAGTAAAGAGTGTAAAACTGTTCATTTGTTACTGAAGGTTCTCGCACAATACATAAAGTTGGCTTTTTGTTTCTGTTGTAGTCAAACATGTCGCTACGGTGATAAAGGCTGATGCTAAGAGTGTGTTGAGGTGTTATATTATCCAACACTCCTCACTGAATATCATCACATCCACAGCATTACTCAACTGTCACTCTCCCGTGGTCAAGGCCTCGGGTTTGAACTCTGATACCGCGTAAATTTTGAGTAAAAATCATCAGCAGTGTTGGCCGAGGACTTCCGGTATCAGAAATCACAGCTCATCCAGCCAGCGGCCTTGTCAGAGGGGGCGGAGGAACGGATAGAGATTCATGCCACTCTCTTGACCTTGGAAACTACTCCTACAGGCGGAAGAAATGGCAATGATCAACGTCCTGAGGATGGAGAAGGCAACGGAAAAAACAACTGCATTAAAGGCACATAATAACTGTGACTGATGAAGTCTCATGATGATCTCCCCAATGGCAAAAGGTTCCGGGAAAATAACCCATTTGGATTTTCTGGAGGGGGACTGCTAAGAAGGTGGTGACCATGGGAAAAGGATCGAATAAGCCACTAAAAGATAACGCTCTACGAGAAGGGGCTGGAATGACAGAACTTTGAACGTTGTAGGGAAGCTACAAAATCTGAATGTAGTAGGGGTCAGTGAAGTGAAAGGCAAAGATGGCAATGATCTCTGCTGAGATGAGTACAGGGTAAATATCAACATCGGCAGAACATGGTGTAATGGGACTAGGAATCGTTATGAGTAGGAAGGTAGGGCAGAGAGTGAGTCATCGTTGAAGAGTTCAGTGATACAACTGTTCTCACCAGAATCGACAGCAAAACCAACACCGGAAACGATAGTTCAGGTATACATGCCGACTTCGCAAGCCGAAGATGAAGAGATAGAGAAAGTATTTGAGCATACTGAACGGGTAATTCAGTACGTAAATGGAGATGAACATTAATAGTTATGGAGGACTGGAATGCGGTTGTGAGCGAAGGAGGACAAGAAAGGATTACAGGAGAACATGGGCTTGGTACTAGGAATGAGAAACTGAGTTCTGCCACAAATTTCAGCTACTAATAGAGAATATTACGTTCAAGAATTACAAGAGGCGGTGGTATCCTTGGAAAAGGCTGGAAGATGCGAGAAGATTTCAGTTAGTTTACATCATAGTCAGAGAGAGATTCCGGAATCAGATATTTGACTGCAAGACATATCCAGAAGCAGATACAAACTCCGATCACAATTTAGTAGTGATGAAGAATAGGTTGAAGCTTAAGAAACCAGTCAGGAAGAATCCATAGGCAAAGAGGTGGGGTACGGAATTACTAAGGAATGAAGAGACATGCTTGAAGCTCTCTGAGGCTGTAGATACTACGATAAGGAATAGCTCAGTAGGCAGTTCAGTTGAATAGGGGCAGGCATTTCTAAAAAGAAAAATTAGGGAAGTTGGAAAGGAGACCATCGGTAGAAAGAAGGTAACTGCAAAGAAACCACGGGTAACAGAAGAAATACTTCAGTTGGGAGATGACAGAAGGAAGTTCAAAATTAAGGAAATTCGGGAATACAGAAATACAAGTCATTTAGGAATGAAATAAAAATGAAGTGCAAGGAAGCTAAGGCGAAATGCCGGTATGAAAAATGTGTGGAAATCTAAAACGAAATGATTGTCAGAAGGAACGACTCAGCATACAGGAACGCCTAACAACCATCCCTGAAATTAAAATCAAGGGCGGCAACAGTAAGTGTGCAGTGGGAATACCACTGTTACAGGCAGAGGAGAGAGCCGTTTGGTGGAAAGAAAGCACTGAAGGTATTTATGAGGGAGACGATTTGTCTGATGACATGATAGAAGAAGAAACGGGAGTCGAACGACAAGAACGAAGAACGAATGAAGGAAGTTTAGGGTTTAACGTCCTGTCGCCTCTAGGTCATTAAAGATGGAGCAAAATCTCCGATTGTTCCAAGGATTGAGAAGGAAATCGGCCTCCGTATTTGCCTGCAACGTTTTAGTCAAATCACGGGAAATCTAAATCTGGATTTGAACCGTTGTCCTCCTGAATACGAGTGCAGTTTTCTAACAACTAGGCCACCCAGCTCTTTAAGAATGAACGAAAAATAATGAGGAGGATAAATATAGCTAACACTTGGTTCAAGAATCATAACAGAAGGTTGTATACATGGAAGAAGCCTGGAGATACTGACAGGTTTCAGATAGATTACATAATGGTAAGACAGAGATTTGGAACCAAGTATTAAATTGTAAGTCATTTCCAGGGGCAGATGTGGACTCTGATCACAATCTATTGGCTCTGAACTGTAGATTAAAATTGAAGAAACTGCAAAAAGGTGGGAATTTAAGGAGATGGGACCTGGATAAACTGAAAGAACCAGAGGTTGTACAGTGTTTCAGGGAGAGCATAAGGGAACACCTGACAGGAATGGGGGAAAGAAATACAGTAGAAGAAGAATGGGTAGCTTTGAGAGATGCAGTAGTGAAGACAGCAGAGGACCTAGTAGGTAAAAAGACGAGGGCTAGTAGAAATCCTTGGGTAACAGAATAAATACTGAATTTAATTGATGAAAGGAGAAAATATAAAAATGCAGTAAATGAAGCAGGCAAAAAGGAATACAAACGTCTCAAAAACGAGATCGACAGGAAGTGCAAAATGGTTAAGCAGGGATGGCTAGAGGACAAATGTAAGGATGTAGAGGCTTATCTCACTAGGGGTAAGATAGATACTGCCTACAGGAAAATTAAAGAGACCTTTGGAGAAAAGAGAACCACTTTTATGAATATCAAGAGCTCAGATGGAAACCCAGTTCTAAGCAAAGAAGGGAAAGCAGAAAGGTGAAGGGAATATATAGAGGGCCTATACAAGGGCAATGTACTTGAGGACAATATTATGGAAATGGAAGAGGAGATAGATGAAGGTGAAATGGGAGATATGTTACTGCGTGAAGAGTTTGACAGAGCATTGAATGACCTGAGTCGAAACAAGGCCCCCGGAGTAGACAACATTCCATTAGAACTACTGACGGCCTTGGGAGAGCCAGTCCTGACAAAACTCTACCATCTGGTGAGCATGATGTATGAGACAGGCGAAATACCCTCAGACTTCAAGAAGAATATAATAATTCCGATCCCAAAGAAAGCAGGCGCTGACAGATGTGAAAATTACCGAACAATCAGTTTAATAAGTCACGGATGCAAAATACTAACCCGTATTCTCTACAGACGAGTGGAAAAACTGGTAGAAGCTGACCTCGGGGAAGATCAGTTTGGATTCCGTAGAAATATTGGAACACGTGAGGCAATACTGACCCTACGTCTTATCTTAGAAGCTAGATTAAGGAAAGACAAACCTACGTTTCTGGCTTTTGTAGACTTAGAGAAAGCTTTTGACAATGTTCACTGGAATACTCTATTTCAAATTCTGAAGGGGTCAGAGGTAAAATAGAGGGAGCGAAAAGCTATTTACAATTTGTACAGAAACCAGATGGCAGTAATAAGAATCGAGGGACATGAAAGGGAAGCAGTGGTGGGGAAGGGAGTGAGACAGGGTTGTAGCCTCTAACCCGATGTTATTCAATCTCTATATTAAGCAAGCAGTGAAGGAATCAAAAGAAAAATTTGGAGTAGGTATTAAAATCGATGGAGAAGAAATAAAAACTGTGAGGTTCGCCGATGACATTGTAATTCTGTCAGAGACAGCAAAGGACTTGGAAGAGCAGTTGAACGGAATGGACAGTGTCATGAAAGGAGGATATAAGATGAACATCAACAAAAGCAAAACAATAATAATGGAATGTAGTCGAATTAAGTCGGGTGATGCTGAGGGAATTAGATTAGGAAATGAGACACTTAAAGTAGTAAAGGAGTTTTGCTATTTGGGGAGCAAAATAACTGATGATGGTCGAAGTAGAGAGGATATAAAATGTAGACTGGCAATGGCAAGGAAAGCATTTCTGAAGAAGAGAAATTTGTTAACATCGAGTATAGATTTAAGTGTCAGGAAGTCGTTTCTGAAAGTATTTGTATGGAGTGTAGCCATGTATGGAAGTGAAACATGGACGATAACTAGTTTGGACAAGAAGAGAATAGAAGCTTTCGAAATGTGGTGCTACAGAAGAATGCTGAAGATTAGATGGGTAGATCATATAATTAATGTGGAGGTATTGAATAGGAGTGAGGAGAAGAGAAGTTTGTGGCACAACTTAACTAGAAGAAGGGATAGGTTGGTAGGACATGTTCCGAGGCATCAAGGGATCACCAATTTACTATTGGAGGGCAGCGTGGAGGGTAAAAATCGTAGAGGGAGAGAAAGAGATGAATACGCTAAACAGATTCAGAAGGATGTAGGTTGCAGTAGTTTCTGGGAGATGAAGACGCTTGCACAGGGTTGAGTAGCATGGAGAGCTGCATCAAACCAGTCTCAGGACTGAAGACCACAACAACAACAAACATTTACTACGTGCCGTACATGGATTCTTAATTGCAATGTAGAAGAGATAGGGGGTCCAGTGTTAGAATCAGAATTTTAAAGAGCTTTGGAAGACTTAAAATCAAATAAGGCAGATGGGATAAATAATATACTATCAGAATTTATAATATCGTTGGGAGAGGGGGGGAGTGGCAATAAAACGATTATTCACGTTGGTGTGTAGAAAGTATGAGTCTGGCCACACAACATCAAAGAACATTATCCACACAATTTAAAATATTGCAAGAACCGGCGAGTGAATTTCTTATATCGTTGGGAGAGGGAGGGGGGAGGGGAGTGGCAATAAAACGATTATTCACGATGGTGTGTAGAAAGTATGAGTCTGGCCATACAACATCAGAGAACATTATCCACACAATTCCAAAGATTGAAAGAGTCAACAAGTCCAAAATTATCACCCAATCAGCTTGGCAGCTCATTCATCCAAGTTTCTGACAAGAATAACACACAGAAGAACAGAAAAGAGAATTGAGAATGTCTTAGATAATGATCAGTTTGGCTTCAGCAAAGGTAGAGTCACCAGAGAGGCAACTCTGACATTGCGGTTGATAATGGAAGTAAAACTAAAGAAAAATGAAGACACGTTCATATGATTGTCGCCCTGGTAAAAGAGTTTGTCAATTTAGAATTGTGCAAGGTCTTCGAAATTCTGTAAAAAATAGGGGCAGCTATAGGGAGGTAAATATACAACATGTACCACAATCAAGAGAGAATAATAAGAATGGAAGACCAAGTACGAAGTGCGCCGATTATAAAGTGTGTGAGACTGGGCTGTAGTCTTTCAGCCTTACTGTTCAATCTACATATCGAAGAAACAATGATGGAAATAAAAGAAAGGTCCAAGAGTGGGATGAAAATTCAAGTAGAAAGGGTGTCTGTGATAAGATTCACTGATGACATTGCTACCCTTATTGAAAGTGAAGACGAATTACAGGATCTGCTGAATGGAATAAAATGTCTAATGAGTACAAAATAGTCTAATGAGTGCAAAACGTAGATTTAGAGTGAAAATGGAAGACGAAAGTAATGAGAAGTACTAGAAATGAGGTCAGCGAGAGACTAAACATCTGGATTGGTGATCAAGAAGTAGATGCAGTCAAGGCATTCTCCTACCTGAGCAGCAAAATAAGCCATGACCGGCGGAGCAAGGAGGACATCAAAAGCAGACCAGCACTGATAAAAAGGCCATTCCTACCCGTAAGAAATTAACTGGTATCGAACATATAGACCTTATTTTGTGGAAGAAGTATCCGAGAATGTTCGTTTTGAGCGTAGCATTGTACGGTAGTGAAACATGTACTGTCTGGAAACTGGAACAGAAGAGAATCGAAGCACTTGAGAAGTGGCGCTAGAGACGAATGTTGAAAATTAAGTAGACTGATAAGGTAAGGAATGACAAGATTGTCCGCAGAAATGGTGAGAAGTGGAATGAATGGAAAACTGACAAAAAGATGGCACAGGATGGTAGGACATCAGCTTCCGTGGTACCAGAGGGAGCTGTGCAGGACGAAAATTGTAGGAGAAGCAAATTAATGAGCACGTACGTTGCAAGTGCTACCCCGAAATGAAGAGGTTTGCAGAGGATCGGAATTGATGGGGGGCCGCATCATATCAGTCAGAAGTTCCTTTCGGAGTATGCTGATGCATTAGGTCCATACTTAACAATCATATACAAACGTTCGGTCGACGAAAGTTGCACAGGTCACACCAATATTCAAGAAAGGTAGTAGGAGTAATGCACTTAATTACAGGCCCATATCGTTAACGTCGTTATGCAGCAGGATTTTAGAACATATATTGTGTTCGAACGTAATGAATTACCTCGAAGAAAACGGTCTATTGACACACAGTCAACATGGGTTTAGAAAGCATCATTCTTGTGAAACACAACTAGCTCTTTATTCACATGAAGTGCTGAGTGCTATTGACAAGGGATTTCAGATCGATTTCGTATTTCTGGATTTCCGGAAGGCTTTTGACACTGTACCACACAAGCGGCTCGTAGTGAAATTGCGTGCTTATGGAATATCGTCTCAGTTATGTGACTGGATCTTTGATTTCCTGTCAGAGAGGTCACAGTTCGTTGTAACTGACGGAAAGTCATCGAGTAAAACAGAAGTGATTTCTGGCGTTCCCCAAGGTAGTGTTATAGGCTCGTTGCTGTTCCTCGTCTATATAAACGATTTGGGAGACAATCTGAGCAACCGTATTCGGTTGTTTGCAGATGAAGCTGTCGTTTATCGACTAATAAAGTCATCAGAAGGTCAAAACAAACTGCAAAATGATTTATAATAAATACCGGAATGGTGCGAAAAGTGGCAGTTGACCTTAAATAGCGAAAAGTGTGAGGTCATCCATATGAGTGCTAAAAGGAATTCGTTAAACTTCGGTTACACGATAAATCAGTCTAATCTAAAAGCCGTAAATTCAATTAAATACTTAGGTATTACAATTACGAACAACTTAAATTGGAAGGAACACATAGAAGATATTGTGGGGAAGGCTAACCAAAGACTGCGTTTCATTGGCAGGACACTTAGGAAATGTAACAGACCTATTAAGGAGACGGTCTACACTACGCTTGTCCGTCCTCTTTTTAGAATACTGTTGCCCGGTGTGGGATCCTTACCAGGTAGGACTGATGGAGTACATCAAAAAAGTTCTAAGAAAGCCAGCACGTTTTGTATTATCGCGAAATTTGGGAAAGAGTGTCATAGAAATGATACAGGATTTGAGATGGACATCATTAAAAGAAAGCCGTTTTTAGTTGCGACGGAATCTTCTCACGAAATTCCAATCACCAACTTTCTCCTCCGATTGCGAAAATATTTTGTTGACATCGACTTGCATAGGGAGGAACGACTGCAAAGATAAAATAAGGGAAGTAAGAGCTCGTACGGAAAGATATAGGTGTTCATTCTTCCCGCGCGCTATACGAGATTGGAATAATAGAGAATTGTGAAAGTGGTTCGACGACCAGGCACTTAAATTTGATTTGCAGAGTATCCATGTAGATGTAGATCTAGAAGACCGCTGACCCCACAAAAAAAGAAGACATTGCAAAGATGCAATGAATACTTACAATATTTCTCTTAAAAGTGAGATTCTGTGTTTCATTTCTGAAAATGAACCCTAGTTTGCAAAACTTGAGACAAATTAAAAATTATTTCAGTCAAAAAAATGTAGTGCTCACTTGTATGTGGTTGCTGATGCAGCAGAACTTTATTCCTAGAAACTGATGCTTGCACTCTATAAGAGCGTATTCTATATACGTCGCATGCCTGTTATGTATACTACTGTAAACAGACCATTACATGGTAGTGTGAGAGGGCCCCTTGCCTCCCACCTCCCCCCCCCCTCCAACACACACACAGCAGCCCTCTGCCATGTATCAACAATTACTTGATGTGTCTGCAGTTGTAGGCGGCCGAAGTGAGGTAGATACTTATAGCACAGGCTGGACAAAATGATACTGGCCCGGATAATATTTCATACACCTTCAGGTAGGAAACCGAATTTGAATCATCAGTCCTTGGTATGGATGACGTAAGCTGAGTTTCCTATCGTAAGGTGAGTGAGATATTATCCGGGCCAGTATCATTTTCATACCATACACAAACACAAAGAAATACGTACTGTTGCATAGATAAAGTTCACACCCTTTTAATTACATTATTTTACATTTAGCTAAAATCTGGAAAAGACAGTCATTTAAATTATTACGTTGTACTGCACTAACAATAGTTTGTCTCAGTGAATACTGTCTTTCGTTCAGAGTAATTACTTCTAGTAACTGATGGCTGTTTTACTGGCATCGAAGGCAGTTCTCTTAGCTTCATTGTACCTTCAGCCTGTCTTCTGTGTGTCTTCTGTTGGATCTGTGCGTGCGCTGACTTGTAAGGAGACGCGCAATGATACAATTTGCTCCACCGTGGTCGTGATAATTAAGGCGACCTCTATCTTTTTACGTAGCGGCAACCGTTGGTCTTGCAGCGAGTGAAGGAGTATCTGTAACGACTGCATCGCCCGCTGCGGACAGCTTGGAGTCATAGTACTCGGCTGAATGTGAGCGGTGAGTTTGGAGCGACTTCAGGGGTAGTCGCAAAGACTGCCGATTCCTCATTGCTAATGCCGTTTTCGCAGGGCATGAGATAAGACTTGGGAGACTGATTACAAAGATTGGAAATTAATTACAATGGAACGCTTAAACTTCGAAAAATCAATGAAAAAATTTTTTTACGAGTGATAGAGCGCATCATTGTTATGATGCAATAGCACTAATATGCTTACAGAAATGGCAGTCTAGCTTCTTTGACTATGGAATGGACTTACTCTCGAAATTTTCTTTCTTTCTTTCTTACTGCAGTAGAACTAACTCCCGGAATTGCATCTTTGTCCAACAAAATAACGCGTACTATCCTGTTTGGAGTGTGGTGCGGACACCAACCCAGGTCGTGTCGATTCGTTCTTTGTGAGTAATGATACACAACGATTGCTTAATGAGCATCAACATCAGAAACGTAAATGTTGTTCGGGCGATGTTGTTGTTCTGGGATGAATGTTAGGCGTGACCTTGCAAAGAACCTGAAATTTACATCTGAATTGTTCCAACAACACACTTCTCACATCGCACACCAAAGCCTGATTTCCTTAGAACAGGATGGGAGTTACACGCCCAGTCTTCCATATTATTATTGAAAGATTACTCCTAAGCATCCAGCCGCGTCAAGTTATTCAATACACTACTGGTCATTAAAATTGCTACACCACGAAGATGACGCGCTACAGACGCGAAATTTAACCAACACGAAGAAGATGCTGTGATATGCAAATGATTAGCTTTTCAGAGCATTCACACAAGGTCGGCGCCGGTGGCGACACCTACAACGTGCTGACACGAGGAAAGATTCCAATCGAGTTCTCATACACAAACAGCAGTTGACCGGCGTTGCCTGGTGAAACGTTGTTGTGATGCCTCGTGTAAGGAGGAGAAATGCGTACCATCACGTTTTCGACTTTGATAAAAGTCAAATTGTAGCCAATAGCGATTGCGGTTTATCGTATCGAGACATTGTTGCTCGCTTTGGTCGAGATCCAATGACTGTTAGCAGAGTATGGAATCGGTGGGTTCAGGAGGGTAATACGGAACGACGTGCTGGATCCCAACGGCCGCGTATCACTAATAGTCGAGATGACAGGCATCTTATCCGCATGGCTGTAACGGATCGTGCAGCCACGTCTCGATCCCTTAGCCAACAGATGCGAACGTTTGCAAGACAACAACCATCTGCACGAACAGTTCGACGACGTTTGCAGCAGCATGGACTATTAGCAAGGAGACCATGGCTGCGGTTGGCCCTAACGCTGCGTCACAGACAGGAGCGCCTGCGATGGTGTACTCAATGACGAACCTGGGTGCACGAATGGCAAAACGTCATTTCTCAGGATTAATCCAGGTTCTGTTTACAGCATCATGATGGTCGCATCCGTGTCTGGCGACATCGCGGTAAACGCACATTGGAAGCGTGTATTCGTCATCGCCATACTGGTGTATCACCCGACGTGATGGTATGGTGCGCCATTGGTTACACGTCTCGGTCACCTCTTGTTCGCATTGACGGCACTTTGCACAGTGTACGTTACATTTCAGATGTGTTACGACCCGTGGCTCTACCCTTCATTCGGTCCCTGCGAAACCCTACATTTTAGCAGGAAAATGCAGGACCGCATGTTGCAGGTCCTGTACGGGCCTTTCTGGATACAGAAAATGTTCGACTGCTGCCCTGGCCAGCACATTCTCCAGATCTCTCACCAATTGAAAACGTCTGGTCAATGGTGGCCGAGCAACCGGCCTCGTGACAATACGCTAGTCTCTACTCTTGATGAACTGTGGTATCGTGTTGGAGCTGCAAGGGCAGCTGTACATGTACACGCCATCCAAGCTCTGTTTGACTCAATTCCAAGGCGTATCAAGGACGTTATTACGGCCAGTGTTGGTTGTTCTGGGTACTGATTTCTCAGGATCTATGCACCCAAATTGCGTGAAAATGTAATCACATGTCAGTTC
The DNA here is from genome assembly GCF_023864345.2 of Schistocerca serialis cubense. Lineage (NCBI taxonomy): Eukaryota > Metazoa > Arthropoda > Insecta > Orthoptera > Acrididae > Schistocerca > Schistocerca serialis. The sequence continues at coordinate 80,294,457 of NC_064644.1, read as the reverse complement.
TTGAATAATATATCTGTCCAATGAATACCCGTTCATCATCTGCATTTCTTCTTGGTGTTGCAATTTTAACGTATCTAAGGGCTTTCAAATATTGACTGTCGTGTGGGTGCCGCTTTCGTCCTCACATAGCCGTGCTCTCCAATATGACGTCACTACTGAACATTCAAGCGTTCTGTACGGTAACGACTTCGCTGCGCGCTCGCCGCTTGATTCATCGTTACAGTGGCTGCCCTTCCTTAGCTGCAAGCCGCCGCCTTTACTGAGGGTGTTTTATATATCTGTCTTGTGTTGTTTCTTGTGTTGCACTAACCCAGACAGCCTTTGTCCATATAATGATAGATGTCTCATCGAATGCAATTCAGTATCCTCTCATGCTCTACTGCCACTGATTTGTCAGTATACCACAGGCCGAAACGTCTCTCGTATTTTGTTTGCCGCCGTATCACCGTTCACACTTACCCAGAAGACACCAGAGGAGGGCGCGAAGAACTTGGCGTGTTTGTTATTCTGTAGTTCACGAAATATTAACTGTTGCCTCTGAAGGCATAAATTACACTTTCCAGTCACTTAATGTGACGACCTATCAAAAACACGAATTGCGCTTGCAGATCCAGTGATGTTCTGGACGGTACGGAGGGACATGTGGAGCCACTACAGCTCCAGTGAAGTGGCCAATTGAGGCAGGTTTCTCGGTTAAGAACTCATGGCCCGAACAACCCGTTCGAGGTGGTCCAACAAATTCATGATCGGGTTTTGATCCGGTGAGATTGGTGCCCAGGGTAGTGTGGAGAACACATCCTCGTGCTCTTCGAGGAATGCACGCACACTGCAAGCCGTGTGACGCGTTGCATTCTCCTGCTGGTAGATGCCGTTGAGCCGAGGAATGACAAACTGCATAAAAGGCTCGCGTGGTCCCCAAATTCTGTTTCTTGTGTTGAGCCTTTTTCCTTAAAAAATGATGAGATCACCCAGGAAACACTAAGAAAACATTCCCAAGACCATAAAGCTCTTTCTCCCAGAATGGACCATTCGCTTTCAAACGTTGCAAACCATACACAGCAACGGCTATCTGTCCGATGGGGCACAAAACGTGGTTCACCTGAAAACGCCACCTGTCGTCCAGTTGCGCATTTGTAGACTATGAACGGCAGTCAGTATGGGTGCACGAACCAGGCGCCTCGTGCAGATTAGATTAGATTAGATTAGTTATTCGTTCCATAGATCCGTGCTGAGGAGATCCTCGTGGATGTGGGACATGTCAAAATTCTTTTTTTTTTAAGCTGAAATAACAATACCAATAGTATGAGTATATAAAATACATCATTTTTAAGCTGAAATAACAATACTAATAGTACGAGTATATACAATACATCATTTGTTTCTATTAAAAAATTCGTCAATGGAGTAGAGGGAGTTGGCCACTGGTGAGTCTTTCAGGTTCCTTTTAAACTGATCTTTATTTGTAACTAAATTTTTTATTTTTGCTGGCAAATTATTGAAGATGAGTGTTCCTGAGTAGTGGACCCCTTTTTGAACTAAAATAAGTGCTTTTAAGTCCTTGTGCAGATAATTTTTGTTCCTGGTATTGTATGTATGAACTGAGCTGTTTGTTGGAAAAAGAGATACATTATTTAGGACAAATTTCATTAAGGATTAAATATACTGAGAGGCAGTAGTTAGTATACCCAGTTCTTTGAAGAGGTTTCTACAGGAAATCCGTGAATTTACTCCACAAATAATACGTATTACATGCTTTTGAACTCTGAAAACTTTTGTTTGACTTGAAGAGTTACCCCAAAATATTATACCATATGACACTATGGAATGAAAATAGGCAAAGTATGCAAGCTTTTTCATTTTTATGTCGCCCATGTCTGCTAAAACTCGAATTGCAAATACAGATTTGTTAAGGCGATTCTGCGGTTCTGTGGTGTGCTCCTCCCAACTGAATTTATTATCAAGTTGTAATCCCAGGAGTTTAAGACTGTCAACCTCTTCTATCTGCTCTTCTTCATACTTTATGCATGTGCTGGGTGGAAAACTCTTACAGGTTCTGAATAGCATATAGTGAGTCTTTTCGAAGTTTAATATCAGTGAGTAGGCTTTAAACCATCTATTAATATCCATGAAAATATCATTAGCAGATCTTTCTAGAACTACACTCGACATACTATTTACTGCAATACTTGTGTCATCTGCAAATAAAACGAACTCGGCTTCTGGCAGTGTAACTGATGAGAGATCATTAATGTACACAAGAAAAAGCAATGGCCATAAGATGGATCCTTGTGGGACACCACATGTAATTTCTTTCTATTCTGATGATGGCTTATGACTTAATTCGCTAGTCTCTTGCACTGACACCCTTTGTTTCCTGACGCCATACGTAGCAACCTTTGCTGAAAGCTCGTTGAGGAGACACTGTTGGCAACCCCTTGGTTCATCTCGGCAGACAATAGCTCACTAGTTGAACGTCTATTCTCCCGAACACACCTCCGCTGCGATCCTTCACCCATGTGATCTAAGGCCAGTGGTCCACACAGTTGTCTCGGAGCCGGCTTTGGAGGGCGCCATTTTGCCATGCACGGTGCAGTTAAATCACAGCAGCACTTGAACACTTTACAAACATAACCGGTCTGAAAATGCTCCCACGTTTGGCACGGAAGCCAATGATCATGCCCTTTAGGGCGGAGATAAATCGTTGCGTTTCCGTATTGCGACAATCATTGCACTGTTGTCCTCGTCACTCCTATCGCTTCAACACCCACCACTGCTAGTGGTGCCACATGTCAACTTTGAGTGGTTGACGTGGAACATAGACAGTGGTCACATCCATGACTGAATCATATGTTTTCAGTCTTTAGGCCTCCAGCAAATGTTTGGAAACTCAAGAGACCTGTGAAAGATGGTGCAAGCCCAAGAACACCCGAAATACAGGGTGTTACAAAAAGGTACGGCCAAACTGTCAGGAAACATTCCTCACACTCAAATAAAGAAAATATATGTTATGTGGACATGTGTCCGGAATCGCTTAATTTCCATGTTACAGCTCATTTTAGTTTCGTCAGTATGTACTGTACTTCCTCGATTCACCGCCACCTGGCCCAATTGATGGAAGGTAATGTTGAACATGTGCCTTTACAAGTACGACACAACATGTGGTTCATGCACGATGGAGCTCCTGCACATTTCAGTCGAAGTGCTCGTACGCTTCCCAACAACAGATTCGGTGACCGATGGATTGATAGAGGCGGACCAATTCCATCTCCTCCACGCTCTCCTGACCTCAACCCTCTTGACTTTCATTTATGGGGGCATTTGAAAGCTCTTGTCTACGCAAACCCGGTACCAAATGTAGAGACTCTTCGTGCTCGTCTTGTGGACGCCATTCTCCAGGGCTGCATCAGCGCATCAGGGATTCCATGCGACGGAGTGTGGATGCATTTATCCTCGCTAACGGAGGACATTTTGAACATTTCCTGTAACGAAGTGTTTTAAGTCACGCTGGTAAGTTCTGTTACTGTGTGTTTCCATTCCATGATTAATGTGATTTGAAGAGAAGTAATAAAATGAGCTCTAAAATTGAAAGTAAGCGTTTCCGGACACATGTCCACATAACACATTTATTTCTTTGTGTGTGAGGAATGTTTCCTGAAAGTTTGGCCGTACATTTTCGTAACACCCTGTATACACAACAGCATTTTTGTTTGAACAGTTTTATATCAAACAGACTGTGCAAGCAACTGAACAGCGCCGTATTTTAATACGAAAGGAGTTTTAAAAAAATGGTTCAAATGGCTCTGAGCACTATGGGACTTAACTTCTGAGGTCATCAGTCCCCTAGAACTTAGAACTACTTAAACCTAACTAACCTAAGGACATCACACACATCCATGCCCGAGCAGGATTCGAACCTGCGACCGTAGCGGTTGCGCGGTTCCAGACTGTAGCGTCTAGAACCGCTCGGCCACTACGGCCGGTTGAGGAGTTTCCGCGGATGGTATTCTGAGAAATCAGCAGTAGCAGACCATGCTCTGGAAAGCATACACCGAATTTCATTCGACGTGACATCTATACTGAAGCGAAAAAGAAACTGATATAGGCATGCAAATTCACATACAGAGATATGTAAACAGGCAGAATATGGCGCTGCGGTCGGCAACGCCAATACAAGACAACAAGTGTCTGTTGCAGTTGCTAGGTCTGTTACTGCTGCTGCAATGGCCGTTTACCAAGATTTAAGTGACTTCGATCGTAGTGTTCGTGCACGAGCGATAGGACACAGCATCTCCGAGGTAGTGATGAAATGGGGATTTTTCCATACGACCATTTCACGAGTGTACCGTGAATATTATGAATTCAGTAAAACATCACATCTCCGACATTCTGCAAGAACGAGATTCTGGACGACTCTGCAAGAACGAGACCAACGACGACTGAAGAGAATCGTTCAACGTGACAGAAATGCAACCCTTCCACAAATTCCTACAGACTTCAATGCTGGGCCATCAACAAGTGTCAGCGTGCGAACCATTCAACGAAACATAATCGATATGGGGTTCCGGAGTCGAAGGCACACTCGTGGCTCTTGATGACTGAATGACGCAAAGCTTTCGGCCTCACCTGGGCCCGTAGCACCGACACTGGACTGTTGATGACTGGAAACATATTGTACGTCGGACGAGTCTCGTTTCAAATTGTATCGAGCGGATGGACGTGTACGGTTATGAAGACAGCCTCATGAATCCATGGACTCTGCATGTGAGCAGGGAACTGTTCGAGTTGGTGGAGGCCTTATAATGGTGTCGGTCGTGTGCAGTTGGAGTGATATGAGACCCCTGATATATCTAGATACGACTCTGACATGTGACACGTACTTAAGCATCCTGTCTGATCACCTGCGTCCATTCATGTCCATTGTGCATCCCGACGTACTTGGGCAATTCCAGCACGACAACGCGGCATCTCAAAGGTCCATAATTGCTAAGCAGTGGCTCCAGGAACACTCTTCTGAATTTAAACACTTGCGCTGGCCAACAGACTCTCCAAACATGAAAGTTACTCAGCATACCTCGGATGACTTGCAACATGGTATTAAAAAAAAAATGTTCAAATGTGTGTGAAATCTTATGGGACTTAAATGCTAAGGTCATTAGTCCCTAAGCTTACATACTACTTAACCTAAATTATCCTAAAGACAAACGCACACACGCATGCCCGATGGGGGACTCGACCCTCCGCCGGAACCAGCCGCACGGTCCATGACTGCAGCGCCAGAGACCGCTCGGCTAATCCCGCGCGGCCAAGGTGTTCAGAAGAGATCTCCATCCCCTCGTACTCTTATGCATTTATGGACAGTCCTGCAGGATTCATGGTGCCGATTCAGGGCCAGCTCTACTTCAGACATTTGTCGAGTCCATGTCACGTCGTGCTGCGACTCTTCTGCGTGCTCGCGGGGCTCCTACACGAGATTAGGCAGGTGTACCAGTTTTTTTGGCTCTGCAGTGTCATTAGACGGACAAACGGTTTCCCAAATAACTTAATAAAAGAGAAAAATAATCTGTCTGGCAACATACAATAAATAACACGGTTTGTAGCTAAGCGTAGGACTCAGTCATCTGCAGTTTGAAGCAGGCACGCAACGAAAACAATAGCTTAGATGTCAGTGGACTGGGGACCAGTGAGGTCCCAGGCGGTAGCACGGCTATATAAGGACGACAGCTGAAATCACACGTCAGTACTACTTGACAACGGCCGAGGAGCACTCATCCGAAAGCTTGTGGATATTTAACCGCATTACCTGGCTAGTAGCCTGTAATGGTACTTGAATTACGTAACCATTACGGCACCTCACCTCGACCTCTCGTTACCAGCAATATTCTACTGTGTTTGTGTAAAATAGTTAACATATTTCTGTGACAACATTCATATTTGATTTCATTAATGTAGAGGTACTTCGATACATCGATATGTGTATATTGCTATGATGTTATTCTTATGTGTATTCTTTCTTTTGTCACTATGATCATTGACGTACTTGTAACTCTGATTTTTGGGCGCATAAGCGGTTATTAGAGAGTCAAGCTTTGGTCGTCAGGTTAAAAAGACGCAAATTGCGTTCAGTTTATGAAATGTGAACTTTAACAGTGAGGAAGATATTTTCAAGTATGTTTTATATTGTGAAGTGTTGTTTTGGAACGAGTTACGTGATATTGAAACAAAAGTCGTAAAAAAGAAGTGTAACTTAAATTCGGAGTGCTGATTACTTCTTTACATAGCCATTACCCTAACTTGCAAAAGTTTAATCTTCATGAATGGTTTATGAAACACATCTATAAAACTTTTGAATATCGCAGAATAACACCTAGGCCGCTTTGCATCCGAGCTTGGAATCATCACTACCTAGATTTTCGACGATTGAGCCATGAGTTCACAACGAGACCAGCGTGGGAAACACGAAAAGATGAGGGCCTAGTTTATCCATTATTTCAAGAAATGACTTTATTAACTGTGCTCTAATGACACCGGTCACATAATATAACTTGGTTGTTGCCCGAAAATGCAATATCTAGCAGCGTGAGCAACACTACAATCATAATTAATTTTTGACCTTTGTTGTGGTAGGGTTGTTAGAAGCCCTAGCGAAGTTAAATAGTTTCCATCGCTGGGACACGATGCGTTCGTACAGTCCTGTGTACTGAGAGAGAGGCGACAAAGGATTTGGGGCGTCCTGGAAGAGCGCAATCTCATTTTTGCCGAGAGGAGTGCGTGCCGCAGGGAATACGCACGCGTGTCCCGAGAAATCCGATCCGCGGCTGCGAGGCGTGACGCTGGCCAGAGCAGGCGGCATGTGACACTTTTATACCGCGGCGCGCGGCGACTGACAATCCCCAGGCCCGACGCGAGAGTATGCCCGGCATTCGGGACGTCGCGTGGCAGCCTCTTCGGCTGCAGTGTCCTCGAGACGACGTCGCTTCCTTAACTTCTCGTTCGCGGGATACCGACTGTGCGTTATGCAGCGAAATTAGAATATATGGGTACAGCTCTTAGCTTCATCCTTTGTCATACAGTGAAGCGCCACAGAAACTGATGTAGAAATGGTTCAAATGGCTCTGAGCACTATGGGACTTAACATCTACGGTCATCAGTCCCCTAGAACTTAGAACTACTTAAACCTAACTAACCTAAGGACAGCACACAACACCCAGCCATCACGAGGTAGAGAAAATCCCTGACCCCGCCGGGAATCGAACCCGGGAACCCGGGCGTGGGAAGCGAGAACGCTACCGCACGACCACGAGATGCGGGCAAACTGATGTAGACATGCGTATTCAAATACAGAGATACGAAAACAGGCAGAATACGGCGCTGCGCTCGGCAACGGTCACGTAAGACACCAAGTGTCTGGCGCAGTAGTTACACCGGTTGCTGCTGCTACAGTGGCAGGTTACCTAATTTAAATGAGTTTGAACGTAGTGTTTGCGCACAAGCGATGGGACACAGCATCCCCGATGTAGCCACGAAGTGGGGACTTTTCCGCACGACCACTTCACTAGTGTACCGTGAATATAAGGAAGTCGGTAAAACATCAGATATTCGACACTGCTGCGTCGGAAAAAGATCCTGCAAGAACGGGACCAACGACGACTGAAGAGAATCGTTCAACGCGACAAAAGGGCTACTCTTCCACAAATTGCTGCGGACTTCAATGCTGGGCCATCAACAAGTGTCAGCGTGCGAACCATTCAACGAAACATCATCGACATGGGCTTTAGGAGCGGAAAGCCCACTCGTGTACCCTTGATGACTCGGCGACAGAAAGCTTCACGCCTCGCCTTTGCCCGTCAACACCAACAGTGGGCTGTTGATGACAGGAAACATATTTCCAGAATGAAATTTTCACTCTGCAGCGGAGTGTATGCTGATATGAAACTTCCTGGCAGATTAAAAGTGTGTGCCGGACCGAGACTCGAATCGGGACCTTTGCCTTTCGCGGGCAAGTGCTCTACCAACTGAGCTACCCAAGCACGACTCACGCCCCGTCCTCACAGCTTTACTTCTGTCAGTACCTCGTCTCCTAACTTCCAAACTTTACAGAAGCTCTCATTCTGGAAACATCCCTTATGCTGTGGCTAAGCCATGTCTCCGCAATATCCTTTCTTCCAGGAGCGCTAGTTCTGCAATGTTCGCAGGAAAGCTTCTGTAAAGTTTGGAAGGTAGGAGACGAGGTACTGGCAGAAGTAAAGCTGTCAGGACGGGGTGTGAGTCGTGTTTGGGTAGCTTAGTGGGTAGAGCACTTGCCCGCGAAAGGCAAAGGTCCCGATTTCGAGTCTCGGTCCGGTACACAGTTTTAATCTGCCAGGAAGTTTCATATCAGCGCACACTCCGCTGCAGAGTGAAAATCTCATTCTGGAAACATCCCTTATGCTGTGGCTAAGCCATGTCTCCGCAATATCCTTTCTTCCAGGAGCGCTAGTTCTGCAATGTTCGCAGGAAAGCTTCTGTAAAGTTTGGAAGGTAGGAGACGAGGTACTGGCAGAAGTAAAGCTGTCAGGACGGGGTGTGAGTCGTGTTTGGGTAGCTTAGTGGGTAGAGCACTTGCCCGCGAAAGGCAAAGGTCCCGATTTCGAGTCTCGGTCCGGTACACAGTTTTAATCTGCCAGGAAGTTTCATATCAGCGCACACTCCGCTGCAGAGTGAAAATCTCATTCTGGAAGCATCCCCCAGACTGTGGCTAAGCCATGTCTCCGCAATATCCTTTCTTTCAGGAGTGCTAGTTCTGGAAGGTTCGCGGGAGAACTTAGAGTAAAGTTTGGAAGGTATGAGACGAAGTACTGGCAGAAGTAAAGCTGTGAGGACGAGGCGTGAGTCGTGCTTGGGTAGCTCAGTTGGTAGAGCACTTGCCCACGAAAGGCAAAGGTCCCGAGTCTCGGTCCGGCACACAGTTTTAATCTGCCAGGAAGTTTCAGGAAACATATTGTCTGGTCGGACGAGTCTCGGTTCAAATTGTATCGAGCGGAAGGACGTGTCCGAGTATGGAGCCAACGTTATGAATCCATGTATCCTGCATGTCACCAGAGGACTGTTCAAGCTGGTGGAGTCTCTGTAATGGTGTGAGGCATATGGAGTTGTAGTGATATGGAACGCCTCATACGTCTAGATACAACTCTGACAGGTGACACGTACGTAAGCATCCTGTCTGATCACCTCCATTCTTTCATGTCCATTGTGCCTTTCGAAGCACTTCGGCAACTCCAGCAGGACAATGCGACACTCCACACGTCCTAAAGTGGTACAGAGTGGCTCCAAGAACACTCTTCTGATTTTATGCACTTCCTCTGGCAACCAAATTCCCCACTCATGAACATTATTGAGCATATCGTCAATGCCTTACAACGTGCTATTCAGAAGAGATCTCCACCCCCTCGTACTCTTACGGATTTGTGGGCAGCCCTGCAGGATTCATGGTGTCAATTCCCTCCAGCACTACTTCAGACATTAGTCGAATCCATGCCATGTCATGTTGCGGCACTTAAGCGTGTTCTCGGGGGCCCTAAACGATATTAGGCAGGTGTACCAGTTTCCTTAGTTCCTCAGTGTAGAAAATATGGATACAGATTTTAGCTTCGTAATGTGTCATATCTAGCGTCAAAAATATCTTTTTCGCATGTACGACGCCATACAGCTTCTTATCATTCTTTTATGTGGAATCGTAATGGTCCATAAGGGAGCGATACATAGGGGGATGTAGAATACCCCTAGATTCTTCACTTAATACTGGTTCCCGGAACTTTGCAAGTAAGCTTTCGCAAAATAGTTGGCGTCCATCTTCAAATGTGTGCTATTTCAGCTTATTCAACATAGTGGTGAGGATGTTCCGTGGGTTAAACAAATCTGTGAGGGTTTCTGCTTCCATTCTTTGTATTACGTTCAGCATTCCCTGTTATTTTTATCTGGTATGGTTCCCACACACATGACAAAAAATTCTGCAATGGGTCACACGAGTGTTTTGACCCCTTGCATTACCCCAGTAGCCTACCAACGAACCAAAGTTTATCGCCTGCATTACCTACGATCTGCATCTACGTGACTACTCTGCAACTCACAATTAAGCGGCTGGCAGAGGGTTAATCAAACCAGTATCTCTCTACTTCTCTGCCGCCCCCACTCGAAAAGCGCACGGGAAAGATTAAATGTTTCAGAGGGATTTCTTATTTATCTTATTTTATCGCGATGATCTTTTCTCTCTGTGTAGGTGGGTGTCAATAAAATTTTTACGCGTTCGCAGGAGAATGTTGAAATTTCGTGAAAAGATCTCACCGCAATGAAATTCTTTGTTTTAATGATTGCCCCCCCCCCCCTCCCCAACTCTCGTATCATTTCAACGACACTCTATTCTGTATGTGGCGAGAGTAGAAAACGAGTTGCCTTTCTTTGATCTTCTTCGATGTCCTCCGTCAATCACATCTGCTAAGGATCCCTTATTGCACAGCAGTACTCTAGCAGAAGGCGAACAACAGTCGCGTAAGTAGCCTGCTTCGTTCACCTGTTGCATGCTCTAAGTATTCTGCCAATAAATAGCAGTCTTTGATTCGCTTTCCCGGCAGCATTATCTATGTGATCGCTACAGTTCAAGTTATTAGTAATTGTAATCCCTAAGCATTTAGTTGAATTCACAGCCATCGGATTTGTATCATCTATCATGCAAACGGAATTCAGCGGATTCATTCCACTATTGATGTGGGTGACTTCAAGAGTCACTTGACACTTTTCGCACCATACAGATATCATGTCTGGATGATTTTGTAATTGGTTTTGATCATCTGATGACTTTATGAAACGGTGTGTAACAGCATCGTTTGCAGAAAATCTAAGAGGATTGCTCAGATCGTCTCCTACATCGTTTATGTAGATCAGAAACAACAGGAGACCTGTAGAAATTCCCTGGGGAACGCTATACACTACTTCTGTTTTACTCGATGACTTTCCGTGAATTACTACTAATTGACAGGAATCCTTCTGACAGGAAATCACGAGTCTAGTGGCAAAATTTGAGAAGAAGTCGCTTATAGATCCCTGTCAGCAGCACTCAGTAATTTGTGTAAATAAACCGTTTTGTCCAAGGTAGTTCATACTGTTAGAGCGCAGTAAATGAGATTTATTGTCTTACGTATTGGTGTGACGAGTGCAACATTCCAGACGTAGCTACCGATCTATTGTCCAGCGAGAGATTGTGTAAGTAACAGCAGACTCTCAAAGGAACTTAATTGATATACTATCTGGTCTGGAGGCCTTGCCTTTATTAAGCGATTTAAGCTGCTTCGCTACGCGGATTGTATCTACGTTACTCACGTTGGCAGTGATTCTAGATTTAAATTTTGGAATATTTACTTCGTCTTCTTTGCTGTAGGACTTTTGGAAAACCGAATTTAGTAAATCCGCCTTAGTGGTGTTGTCATCGGTAACATTACCGATGCTGTCGCACAGTAAAAGTGTGACTGCATCTTGCTGCTGGTGTACTTTACGTGCGACCACAATCCGTTAAAAGATTCTCTCCTTGAAGTTCACGTGAAATTTTGAGGTTCCCCAAGATATCGTCCTTCATGGAGGAATTGGGTTCTTTTAAATTTGTGATGATACTATTTAGTATCCCCACACATTGCTATAGCCAATAATTGTTTGCGTTGAGTAATTCTGGTTCTGAGACATCGATGTTATCGTCACAGAAACTAGGTTACTGCGAATTTGTGAAGCGCTAAAGTTTGCCTTTTTTTAACATTCAAGGCGAGATGCTAGTCTTCGGAACACTTTGAAACATTATCAAAATCTATCCCACTATTTGTGCAGCCTTTTCGAAACATTATTTCGTTACAGAAAACTGCATTATCTGCTTAAACCCAGCGTAGTGCTGGAAGCACGATGAAAGTGTGCTAGATCTTTATTTCTGTATACAGGGTGTTACAAAAAGGTACGGCCAAACTTTCAGGAAACATTCCTCACACACAAAGAAAGAAAATATGTTGTGTGGACATGTGTCCGGAAACGCTTACTTTCCATGTTAGAGCTCATTTTATTACTTCTCTTCAAATCACATTAATCATGGAATGGAAACACACAGCAACAGAACGTACCAGCGTGACTTCAAACACTTTGTTACAGGAAATGTTCAAAATGTCCTCCGTTAGCGAGGACACATGCATCCACCCTCCGTCGCATGGAATCCCTGATGCGCTGATGCAGCCCTGGAGAATGGCGTATCGTATCACAGCCGTCCACAATACGAGCACGAAGAGTCTCTACATTTGGTACCGAGGTTGCGTAGACAAGAGCTTTCAAATGCCCCCATAAATGAAAGTCAAGAGGGTTGAGGTCAGGAGAGCGTGGAAGCCATGGAACTGGTCCGCCTCTACCAATCCATCGGTCACCGAATCTGTTGTTGAGAAGCGTACGAACACTTCGACTGAAATGTGCAGGACCTCCATCGCGCATGAACCACATGTTGTGTCGTACTTGTAAAGGCACATGTTCTAGCAGCACAGGTAGAGTATCCCGTGTGATATCATGATAACGTGCTCCATTGAGCGTAGGTGGACGAAACTAAAATGAGCTCTAACATGGAAATTAAGCGTTTCCGGACACATGTCCACATAACATCTTTTCTTTATTTGTGTGTGAGGAATGTTTCCTGAAAGTCTGGCCGTACCTTTTTGTAACACCCTGTATACAGGGAATACGACCAAGTCTGAACATATGATTTCGCCTCTGTGTGTTTGTCCTGATCGGTAGGGCCAGTCTCCGGTAGCCAGGGGAAGGGGATGGTCTTTCCATTAGCCTGCTAAGTAGGTTCTGGTCGCAGACGAATACCCTGGCTTAACCTCCCAATGGTTTAATTTTTCTTCGCGGCCCGCGTTTTCCAACACCTGTCAGAAAGAAACTTCTAACAATCCTGGGAGGACCTTACAGTAGCGCCTTTAGCGGGAGCATGAAATGGTGAATGAAAACTCCTAGATTCTGTTCTTGGTTCTGATTGGCAGAAAGAGCTAAATGTTGAATAATTTTAAGTAGCGTTTTTGAGCTCGGTGAAATAGAGTAGTTGGTCAGCAACACTTGTAGTTGGTGTGGTAAGCCGTTGGCCCTGTAAGACTGAGTTGGCCTTTTATGTTTACCTGAGGTCAGGGAACAGTGGTCAATGCTGATCACCAAAGTTACTTTAAAATATGGAAAGATCACAATAACCCGAAGTACGTTTCTGTGTGCGCTCGTAGAATTCTGTTTACTCTTCTTGCAGTTTTCCAGGTGTCTGTTGCCCTTCACTGAGCAGGTATGTGCTCAATAGGAAGGATATCTTATGTTAGGGTGTGAACACATTAGCTAACTGGAATGAAGGGAATTTGGCGAGTTTAATCCAATAAATTCCATTTGTTTGTGAGAATGTTTCAGTTTGGTACTTTCGTTTGACCTTTTCTTCCCTATTGACTTTGAGCTTTAATACAGTTTTGGCACTGTGGAGGCTATCGGTGGATGTCGTGGGGAGCCAGTAGGAGGTGGTGTATGAACTGTTAGCGGTGGTCAGATCTTCGAAACTTTCTGAAGCTGGTTAGATTTGTATGTGGCTTAAATGTCTGACTGTAGACGATGATAATTATTTTGGATGCAGGCCGCTCAACAACATGGTCTTCGGCGCCCTCACGATGTGTCATTCTGTGGGAGAGCCTGGAGTGGAGGGGGGCGGGGCTGGTCGTGAGGAGGGGGGTTCCAAGGCTGTCCCCACAGGCAGATTACTTCATGTCAGATGTTGCTGCCCTGCCTCGGCAAATTAGGGATGAGGCCCTACAGTTCACAAACTTCCACAGCCCGTGTAACACTGCTGTCATTATCAGGGAGGACTGAGGGCATACCTCCAGCCAAACTGAGAGCTGCCCTTACGTCAATACAGGGTGGTCCATTGATAGTGACCGGGCCAAATATCTCACGAAATAAGTGTCAAACGAAAAACTACAAAGAACGAAAGTCGTCTAGCTTGAAGGGGGAAATCAGATGGCGCTATCGTCGGCCCGCTAGTTGGCGCTGCCATAGGTCAAACGCATATCAACTGCGTTTTTTTAAAAATAGGAACCCCCATTTTTATTACATACTCGTGTAGTACGTAAAGAAATATGAATGTTTTAGTTGGACCACTTTTTTCGCTTTGTGACAGATGGCGCTATAATAGTCACAAACGTATAAGTACGTGGTATCACGTAACATTCCGCCAGTGCGGGCAGTATTTGCTTCGTGATACGTTACCCGTGCTAAAATGGACCGTTTACCAATTGCGGAAAAGGTCGATATCGTGTTGATGTATGGCTATTGTGACCGGACTGTTCGCCGGATAGTTACGTTATTTAAGGAAACAGGAAGTGTTCGGCCTCATGTGAAACGTCAACCACGACCTGCAACAAATGATGATGCCAAAGTAGGTGTTTTAGCTGCTGTCGCGGCTAATCCGCATATCACTAGCAGACAAATTGCACGAGAATCAGGACTATAAGAAAGTCGGTGTTGAGAATGCAACATCAACATCGATTGCACCCGTACCATATTTCTATGCACCAGGAATTTCATGGTGACCACTTTGAACGTCGTGTACAGTTCTGCCACTGGGCACAAGAGAAATTACGGGACGATGAGAGATTTTTTGCCCGCATTCTATTTAGCGACGAAGCGTCAGTCACCAACAGCGGTAACGTAAACCGGCATAATATGCACTATTGGGCAACGGAAAATCCACAATGGCTGCGGCAAGTGGAACATCAGCGACCTTGCCGGGTTAATGTATGGTGCTGCATTATGGGAGGAAGGATAATTGGGCCCCCATTTTATCGATAGCAATCTAAATGGTGCAATGTATGCCGATTTCCTACGTCATGTTCTACCGATGTTACTACAACAGGTTTCACTGGATGACAGAATGGCGATGTAATTCCAACATGATGGATATCCGGCACATAGCTCGCGTGCTGTTGAAACGGTACTGAATAGCATATTTCATGACAGGTGGATTGGTCGTCGAAGCACGTTTACCGGATCTGACGTCCCCGGATTTCTTTCTGTGGGGAAAGTTGAAGAATATTTGCTATCGTGATCCACCGACACCGCCTAACAACATGCGTCAGCGCATTGTCAATATATTTCGAACGTCACGGAAGGCGAACTACTCGCTGTGGAGAGGAATGTCTTTACACATATTGCCAAATGCATTGAGGTTGATGGACATCATTTTGAGCATTGATTGCATTAATGTGGTATTTACAGATAATCACACTGTAACAGCAGAAATGATAAGTTCACAAAGGTACATATATCACATTGGAGCAACCGAAATAAAATGTTCAAACGTAGCTACATTCTGTATTTTCATTTAAAAACCTACCTGTTACAAACTGTGCGTCTAAAATTGTGAGCCATATGTTTGTGACTACTACAGCGCCATCTATCACAAAGCGAAAAAAGTGGTCCAACTAAAACATTCATATTTTTTTACGTACTACACGAATATGTAATAAAAAATGGGGGTTCCTATTTAAAGAAACGCAGTTGATATCCGTTTGACCTATGGCAGCGCCATCTAACGGGCCAACCATAGCGCCATCTGTTTTCACCCTTCAAGCTAGACGAGTTTCGGGCTTTGTAGTTTTTTCGTTTGACGCTTATTTCGTGAGATATTTGGCCCAGTCACGATCAATGGACCACCCTGTATACAAGACACACGTATCTAAAACATTTGAACCGAAATCGGCATATCACAAACCGCGCGGAGTGGTGGATCCTCCTGCCGGAGCAGGAAAAGGTGTATTGAAGCGCTATGTCCTACGCACAATCTGGTGGGCAAGTGCCCAGCATGTTTGGCCGATTTGAGAGACCTTAGTTTATTTCCCGCCACCTTCTACCATTTAGTTTCCCATTGAGGCGTCATTAGTCTCTCGGATGATGATATGACGATGTGCAAAGAGACGGTTCATTAACGTACAACTTGCTTCTTTGGCTTCCTTGTCGGCTGTCGTTTCCCTCTGTCCTGATGTGTCCAGGTACCCAACAGAAGATCGCCTCCTTACGACAGTGTTGGAGCCGCTGTAAGGACTTATGGATAAGCTGAATCAACTGGTCTACGGAATACATTTGTTGGACCAATGGACTATCAGACCAATTGTGTTATCGTATTGAAGAGTTTCTAGATAACAGAACGCAGCATGTCATTCTCACTAGAGAGAAATCCTCCGAAGTAAGAGTGATTTCAGGTGTGCCGCAGGGGAGTGTCGTAGGACCGTTGCTGTTCACAATACACATAAATGACCTTTTAGATAACATCGGAAGTTCACTGAGGCTTTTTGCGGATGATGCTGTGGTATATCGAGAGGTTGTAACAATCGAAAATTGTACTGAAATGCAGGAAAATCTGCAACGAAGTGACGCATGGTGCAGGGAATGGCAATTGAATCTCAGTGTAGAAAAGTGTAGTGTGCTGCGAATACACAGAAAGAAAAATCCTTTATCATTTAGCTACAATATAGCAGGTCAGCAACTGGAAGCAGTTAATTCCGTAAATTACCTGGGAGTAGGCATTAGGAGTGATTTCAAATGGAATGATCATATAAAGTTGATCGTCGGTAAAGCAGATGCCAGACTAGTTTTCTAAGGAAATGCAATCCGAAAACAAAGGAAGTGGGTTACAGTACACTTGTTCGCCCACTGCTTGAATATTGCTCAGCAGTGTGGGATCCGTACCAGATAGGGTTGATAGAAGAGATAGAGAAGATCCAACGGAGAGCAACGCCCTTCGTTACAGGTGGCTAGCGGAGTATGGATGTAGATGTAGATGTAGAGACCGCTTGTAAGGAACCGGGTGAGTCTGAACAGGACGAGGAACCTTGTACTATGATGCCAGTGAATCCGCTCCAGCGCCGTCATAATGCTGTACAACTCCACATCAGAATTTTTAAATTGTTCCGGAGTTGCACTTAAAAGACCCTATCAGGGCAAACAGCAGAACAACGGAGGACACTCGCTTGCCGGGCACCATCTGCATAAATAACGACAATACTGTGGTATGTACTTAAAATGGAAGAAAATTTGCCGCGCGGGATTAGCCGAGCGGTCTCTGGCGCTGCAGTCATGGACTATGCGGCTGGTTCCAGCGGAGGTTCGAGTCCTCCCTCGGGCATGGGTGTGTGTGTTTGTTCTTAGGATAATTTAGGTTAAGTAGCGTGTAAGCTTAGGGACTGATGACCTTAGCAGTTAAGTCCCATAACATTTCACACACATTTGAACAGTTTGAAGAAAATTTAATCTGGAGAACAAGTTTTCCGCTTTGCGCATCTGAAGATACCTAGGAGGCTATCTGTTCCACCCCTGGCTGCGTGTTCGGAGGTCTGATAAAAAATGTGGAATCGTTCTCGATTTTGAGTGCCATCCTTGCGCATGGGCCATGCTAGTCTTTTCTGTCTGGGCAGAAGTTTAGCACATTTCCCGCTGGAGACAATACCTGACTTTAGAGTAGTGAATAGTCAAATCCCGTTTCACGGGACAAGCAGAGGCTAGCAACTGCATTGATTTCATAGGTGTAATAGTGCACAGACTTAATCCGAGTCGACCATTAAAGTTTTCAACTAAATCTGCAGAGAACTAGGTTTACGTTGCTTAATATGTCTACGACGCCACGTATCGACAATGGTGTATGATTCTTTGCAGCGACCACGACTGAAATTTCGGACCACCCTACCGTAGCTCCAATAACGGACGAAAGGTCTGTATGGGTCTGGGTACTCTCTGATGGAAGTAATTGGGCGGAAGAAGTTACAAGCAGCTCGAAGTCAGCAGAAATCATTATTTATTTCCCCATACTTCATTACATTAGACTTGTGCCCATATATGGCAAGCACATTGTGGTGGGCGTCGACCCCGTGGGCCATGGCGTACGATGCGTAGTCATAAATACGTTCCCAGACACTGTGCCCTGCCTGACTTGGTGCTGGAGCGACCTGTGGTATGTGGAATCCAGGACAGCGGCGGCTCACTGTGTCGGATGCTGGTGTGTCGGTCTGGCCGGACTACGCTGCTAACAAGACGACTGGGAGACTAGCCAGTCAAGGCGAATGACAGAACCATATACATACAGGATGATAGCCCTCGGCACACCCTATGCTGTGATGTCGGGATGAGGGTTGTGTGACGGCTGTCTCAAGGCTGGAGCCGTCACCACAGCGGATGCCTTCTGGATGACCCGCCGATTCAATGTCTAGCGTGGTTGGGTGTCAAGTATTTATATGCGCCAGGGCGGGATTGTTACTTTGTGGTCGCCGCAGGTGCCACGTTCACCACTTACTGCAACACCTGCCAAAATTTCCATTTTACGGGTATTGTATTGTATGTTGTATGTTAACTGGGGACCTAGAAACGACGGAGAGGCTCCGTCCCCGCCACAGCCGCAGTGGTCCACAAGCCCACGACGACTACCGCAGTCCACTTTGTAACCTCCCCCTCACTTATCGACCTTAATGACAGTGAAAAATTAAACCGCGAGCACCCAATAAAAATTTGGGAAAAGCAATCGTCACCGAAGTTAATTTGTCGGTAAAGAGGGAGGAAAGGGTTACATCTAAATGAAAGGAAAAATGCAAATGAAATTGGTGGAAATTAATTACGAGAAAAGGGTGAAATTAATAAAGAAAGTAGATGTGCGGTCGTTACGTTAACAATTAATTGGCGTTGATTAGATATTTGAGATTTGGGGAAATTACGATCGCCAGTCCTATGGAAAACTACTATAATAACTGAAAATGGAAGATTAATGCACATATAATTAGCACTAAAAGCGTGGCAACTGAAGGAAGGTTGACACATGCTGTGTGAAAACTGAATGTTTGTCAGAAGTAATAAATTTCGCTACACTCTGACTTAATTTAGCAAAAGAATTAGTAAAACCGGAAAACTGAAAGTTAATTTAGTGACTGAAATTAATAGTGAACTTTGTTTCTGAAGCACTACGAAATTCAATTAAATAAGGTTAGTCTTGGGTTACCTCAACAATCATTTCAAAAGCAACTTGAATCTACGCAATTTAGAAATAAGAGATTTAACTTTGAACTTGAATTAAATGATTCTGAACAGTTAACAATAGGAAAATTTAGTACGTACCAAGCTGAGCTGCAGTCACAGGCAAGCTAAAATATGGTAACAAAACTCGCACTCTTAATTTGTGCTTCTGTAATCTAAATATTGTAGCCAGCTATGAATACCTTAACTGAACTTTGAAATTAAAGCAGTGAAATCGAATGATATTACTTTAATGCTGGCGTTGGAATTTGAACGACACTCGGGTTCATTCCGGAAAAGGAAGGGACCCTGCTTGGTAATGCAATTGGGACAATGAGCAACAGAGAGAGGTTCATGCTAAGTTGCTGTAATTTCGTGAGGCAACAGTTTGAAAAAGCTGAGGTCTGCCATACACTTCTAAAACTTTACATTCTTTTAGTGTTCCTTGTTGGTTGATTGAAGGTTTGAAATCGTCGATCAGGGAGGTGGCGACAGTCACTTATTGTCGGCCGTCGCTGTTGCAGAAGCTGGATGTTGGCGCCCCTTCTTCTCGACACGGTCACCAGGCGAAACGGGCTCTTGATGTGCGCCAGCTAATGCTTCCAGTCCGCGACACCGTGTCAGAAGCCATCATAGCAAGTCGAGCGCAATTACATGCTGCCATACCCAGAAAGCGCGGCAACTCGCGGGAGCGTCACACAACACACCTGCTCCACCGCCCTACTCCCGTCAGACCCTCTCTGCCCGCGCTCCATGCGGCAGAGTTAACACTACCAAAGATCCTAAAACACTTTGGTTCTCCACATGACCTATCGATGTAATCGTTCGATAGCATAGTTATCCCTAGGCCAAACCCAGCGTAAAAATACAAATAATATTTACAAAAGCAACCAATTATACATCGACATAAATACAGAAATATATATATATATATATATATATATATATATATATACAAATAGTAAAACAATTACAATATATAAAGACACAGAAATGTCATATCTTCAGTTAACAAAATAAGGACAAAAAATTTATAGTACAATAGATGGAAATATCAGGATATGCATTTCCGGCGTTAGAACTTCACCCCTCCGCCGTCCCACACCGAACCCAGGATTATTGTGCAGTTCGGCCCCCAGTGGACCCACCCCCCTCCCCCCAGGGAACGTCTCCCACCAGACGAGTGTACCCCTATGTTTCGTGGTAAAGTAATGGTGGTGTATGAGTACGTGTTTGCGCAGCAATCGCCGACATAATGTAGCTGAGGCGGAATAAGGGGAACCAGCCCGCATTCGCCGAGGCAGATGGAAAACCGCCTAAAAACCATCCACAGACTGGCCGGCTCACCGGACCTCGACACAAAGCCGCCGGGCGGATTCGTGCCAGGGACCAGGCGGGTACTCAGTCGATCAGTGTCTGAACATTCACGCTGCAGCCCCTCCGCAAGGGGAGTGGCGTAATGCTGTCCCAGCAGGTTACGGTATGAACGCTTGCCTTGGATGGCTCCCTTGTAAGTATGTTTGGTAGTGATTATTAAAACCTGTGCAAAGTCTACTTTTGGCAGTCCTTGGTTACACTTCAATTCTGCGACGGCTGTTTGGAAAGCAATGTCCAATCGGTCACAAAATGGAAACCATAGTGAAAATAAGAAACGTTTTACTAGCCACAGTTTGCCACACCTTTCAACTATTTCTTTACATACTCTCCACTCCGCCTTACACATCTGGCATAGCGTCGAACCCACTTTTCAATAACCCGTGTCATGAAAGGCCGCCACCTGTGCTTTCCGCCAATTTCGTACGCTGATCTGCATTTAGTTGTCTGTACCAAAATGCTGTCTTCACAGATAGAGGCTCATGTGAGCAGAGATGAACATCAGTGGGAGCCAAGTCAGGACTGTATGGTGGATCATCAAACACTTCCCATCGAAAACTCTGCAGGGGCATCCTTATTGATCCCTCAGTGTGCTGCCGAGAATTTTCAAGAAAAACGAAATGCATTACATATACGTTAAGTGGAGTTGCATGAAATCAGGCGAAACCTCTCAGCGGGCACCTACACTTGGCACTAGAAAATATTTTTCTAGGCATCTTTATGTGCTCACCGTGCGCTCATAATTGAAAGGAGATGTACAATTAGTGTGGTGGAGCGCTATGAAATGGGTAAAACGTGTAACACCTACTGTAGAAAGGGAAAATGGACCACACAGATTTATTAGGACAGTCCCGGCAAAGTATGCAGCCCGAGCACAGGAATGAGCTATTCTGTAGTGTTGCTAGAGGTTCTAGTACCTGAATGTCACTAGTGATGGGGCATGAGATATGGTTCTGACGGGACGGAGCAGCAAAATGGGCCGTCTCCTTCTTAAAGGAGTCTTCCCGACATTCGCCTCAAGTCATACAGGGAAATCGAGGAAATCCATTCTGGGATTCGAACCGCCGTGCACTCCAGCGGCTTCAGCAATGCGCCTCCTCGCTCAGTAGCAGCAATTACCATTTCATTTTTAACGCATGTGAAAGTGATTAGCATTACGCCTTTATTACGCAAACTACGGGTGACTCGTATATGATGTAAGATTTTAACGGCAATGAATTTCGAAATAGCGCAGCACTTGCCACTATATGCCACTTTCACAATTTATAGCCAAGTTTCACAGAAGATGACAATATACGATGTCGAAAGCGTCCGGTTAGCGATTGCACGGCAGAAATAAAGAAGTTATTTGTGATTAGAGGTGTTACCAGTGGTTCCGTTAGCCATAAAAGCGAGGCGAGGAGGCACCGCCGTAGCGTGCCGTCGAGCCCGGCGAGATTCGCGTCGTCTGCGCTGACTCGTTAGCCGCGGTGACGCGGCGGTAGTAAAACACTGTAACGGCGCGCGATCCTCCGACTTACAACATCCTTAGTGGCGCTCTCCACACTCATTACGACGTGCACACCCAGTGGTCTTATTTTCTCTTCCAGGAAGTCCCATCGCCTGTTTCCGGCCTACCTGGAAACGGGTTACACGATGTCCGAAGCTGCAACTGCAGCAAATACTAGCTGAGGGGTACGTCCACCTCAGACTCTACAAATAAATTCATTCGCCCTGTTTTCTAATGCAGACAAAGTATAGTTCGGAATTGGAATTTCCACCAGTCCTCATTTTTCCAGAAGCGTTCCCTTCGTTTCAGAAAATATTGCGGTGTTCTCAATCACTTTCTAATTGTGTATTCCAAACCTACAATCCACATACCGCAGTATCTTATGCACCGCAGGATACTTATCATTATCCGTCTTACTTGTTCCGACGCAAATGTTTCATAGGAAGAACAGCTGTCGGCAGGCTTGCATATGGGCTGGAATATCTCTTAAGTTTTGTCTTCTCAGTATTTTCACGAGATATATGCAGGGGGAAGCAGACTGTTTACTGACACGCTAGAACGGATCCTGGAGGCGGTGGGGCTGTCATGGGGGTCATGATTTCTTCATTCACCTCTGCCTTTCTTGTGTTGTGACCTGATATTTGTGAGTGTTTCGAATCGAGCAACGTAACCTCTTACCCGTGTTTACATTCCGCGCTGACCAGTTGCAGCTGTAGCGGCGCATCGAAAGCTAAGTACTAATTAATTGTTTGTGTACAGTAGTTTATTTAGGAACTTTAGTAGTCTTCAACCGGTGTTCTTGGTGTTTTCCGGTGAAATAACTTCAGAAGAAATTTTTGCGAACTGCTTTCAGTTTCGTTACTGTCATTAGACGTTTGATTTTCTTTCTGTGTTAGTATTTTGTTATATTCTCATTTGTTGTTGATTAACACTGTCAATAATAGTAGTTACTTTCCTTGTAGAGCAAGTTTGTGATTACTGTAGTCAGTTTTTAACATTTTCTTATTGTAGTAGCGGAACTTAGATAAAGTTGTTTTCTTGTTTCAATAACTGTAAAATTTTGCCATGAGTGAGAAGTGTGGGCTTTACCGTAGGTTCGTGAGTAGTGGATTGCGGTGTGAGACTTGTTCGAAGTATTTTCGCTGGGGGGAATGCAGTGGGGAAGCCAGTGGGCATTCTGGTGAGATCCTCTCCTGGAACTGCAGGTTATGTAGCAAGAGTAAGTTGATAGAGGAGCAGGAGCGTAAGATCTGCGCCCTTCAGGTGCAGTTGAAAAACGCACAGGAGGAGCTAGATAGGGTGAGGAGGGAGAAGGGGGTTGGGGAATGGGAGCTGGCTGTTGGCAAGAGATCTGCTAGGAGAAGGAGATTTTCAGATAGTTTTACTATTGGTGTTTGTAATAGATATGACTAACTGTCAGAGTCTAGTGGAGAGGAATCTCTAGTAGCTGTAGATGTAGGAAGTATGCAGCAGACCTCAGCAGTTACGGTGGCTAGGACAGTTGCAAAGTCTAAGAGAGAGAAGAAGGTTCTGCTGTTAGGTAGTTCTCATGGTAGAGGTGTAGGCCAGCAGTTGCAGGAAGTTTTGGGGAGTGAGTACCAGGTCACCAGCATTGTGAAGCCTAACGCAGGATTGGCTCAGGTGACTTTTAACATAGGGGGGTTATGTAGGGATTTTACAAAAGAGGATCAGGTAGTGATTGTGGGTGGGGCTGGTAATAGTATTGATAGGGATGGGGAGTATGACATAGATGGTGACCTGGAAAAGATAGCCACTCAGACTGGCAACACGAATGTGCATTTCGTGGAACTGTTTCAGCGTCACGATCGTCCTCATCTTAATACAGCCTTCAGGCGTAATAACATGAGACTTGGGGGTGCGCTAATGACAGAAGGCATGAGTCACATTTCAGTGGTGTCGGTGGAGTCTATCAGCAGGACGGGTTTCACTAGACATGGCCTGCACCTCAACAGGTATGGAAAGGGGAGGTTGGCAAAGCTTACAGGTGACAGCATAGGTCGGGGTGGTGGGATCACTCATGGGAAAATTCCGGTAGTTGTGGATGTTAGAGCTGTACCTTTTTTAGATTGAAGTCAGCTGACAGGTATTCTTGCTTAAGGGAAGTCTGTCTAACAAAGAAACCACTTTCGACAAAGCTTAGGTATCCGATTAATGAGGGGATTAGTATATTTCATCAGAACATAAAAGGCATTAGATATAAAGTTAGTGAACTGCTTATAGATGTTGACTCTGAAATTATTGGTATATCTGAACACTTCTTAAATAAGGAGATAATTCAGAGGCTTCCTTTACCAGGATACAGGTTGGCTGGCAGCTTTTTTAGGAGCTCTTTGCGGTGTGGGGGAGTAGCCATGTATGTGAAAAACGGTATCCCATTTGAGTCAATTGATGTTTCAAAGTACTGCACTGAAAAGGTGTTTGTTGTGCAGGTGTGGTTAAATTTAGTGGAGCTAAACTTCTTACTGTTGTTATTTATAGATCCCCAGACTCCGATTTCGCAACATTTTTGCTAAGGCTAGAGGAGGTTCTTGGTTCACTTTATCGGAAATACAAAAAGTTAGTTATATGTGGTGACTTCAATATAAATTGTATAAGTGATTGCGCAAGGAAAAGGATGCTGGTAGACCTCCTTAATTCATATAATCTTATGCAAACCGTATTCTTTCCAACGAGAGTGAAAGGGAACAATAGAACAACCATAGACAATATTTTTGTTCATTCATCATTACTAGAAGGGCATTCTGTTAGCAAAATGGTGAATGGCCTTTCAGATCATGATGCACAAATTTTAAGTCTAAAAGATTTTTGTGCTGCAACACATGTTAAATATAGTTACCAACATTTTAGGAAAGCTGATCCTGTTGCTGTAGAGACTTTTGTAAACCTTATCACGGAACAAGAGTGGCAAGATATTTATAGTGCTGATACAGTAGACGATAAATATAATGCTTTCCTGAAGACTTTTCTCGTGCTCTTTGAAAGTTGCTTTCCGTTAGAACGTTCAAATGGTTCAAATGGCTCTGAGCACTATGGGACTCAACTGCTGTGGTCATTAGTCCCCTAGAACTTAGAACTAGTTAAACCTAACTAACCTAAGGATATCACAAACATCCATGCCCGAGGCAGGATTCGAACCTGCGACCGTAGCGGTCTTGCGGTTCCAGACTGCAGCGCCTTTAACCGCACGGCCACTTCGGCCGGCT
Source organism: Schistocerca serialis cubense (assembly GCF_023864345.2). Lineage (NCBI taxonomy): Eukaryota > Metazoa > Arthropoda > Insecta > Orthoptera > Acrididae > Schistocerca > Schistocerca serialis. The sequence goes on along the minus strand of NC_064644.1, from coordinate 80,269,299 downwards.
AGAACGTTCAAAACAGGGTACTAGCACAAACAGGCAGCCTGGGTGGCTGACTAAACGTATAAGAATATCTTGTAGAACAAAGTGGCAATTATATCAAAATGTTAGAAACAGTCACAATCTAAATTCAGTAACCCATTACAAACAGTATTGTAAGGTGCTTAAAAAAGTTATTAGGAAGGCAAAAAGTATGTGGTATGCAGACAGAGTAGCTAAGTCTCAGGATAAAATTAAAACCATATGGGCAGTCGTAAAGGAAGTGGCTGGTCTGCAGAGACAGGTCGAGGATATAGAATCAGTGCGTAGTGGGAATGTCCGTGTTACTGATAAGTCGCATATATGTACAGTATTTAATAATCACTTTCTGAATATAGCAGGTGAACTAAATAGAAACCTAGTCCCAACAGGGAATCATATAGCGCTCTTAGAAAAAAGTGTTCCGAGACTGTTACCTGAAATGCTCCTCCATGATACTGACAAGAGGGAGATTGAGTTAATAATTAAATCACTAAAGACCAAGAACTCTCATGGATATGACGGGGTATCTAGCAGAATACTGAAGTATTGTTCCACGTATGTTAGCTCAGTACTTAGCCATATCTGTAACTTTTACTTTAGGAGTGGTCGGTTTCCTGACCGATTAAAGCACTCGGTAGTGAAGCCACTTTATAAAAAGGGAGACAGGGATAATGTTGACAATTATAGACCTATTTCTATGCCATCGGTGTTTGCTAAAGTTATCGAGAAGATTGTATATACAAGGTTACTGCAGCATTTAAATTCACATAATTTGCTGTCAAATGTACAGTTTGGTTTTAGAAATGGCTTAACAACTGAAAATGCTATAGTCTCTTTTCTCTGTGAGGTTTTGGACGGATTAAATAAAAGGTTGCGAACGTTAGGTGTTTTCTTTGATTTAACGAAGGCTTTTGACTGTGTTGACCACAAAATACTACTGCAGAAGTTGGAACATTATGGAGTAAGGGGAGTAGCTTGTAAGCTCTCTCGCCTCTTACTTTAAGAACAGAAAGCAGAAGGTAATTCTCCGCAATATTGAAAGTGGTAATGATGTTCAGTCCCAATGGGGCACTGTTAAATGGGGCGTTCCCCAAGGGTCGGTGCTGGGGCCACTGCTGTTTCTTATTTATGTAAATGATATGCCTTCTAGTATTACAGGTGATTCAAAAATATTTCTGTTTGCTGATGACACCAGCTTGGTAGTGAAGGATCTTGTGTGTAATATTGAAAAATTATCAAATAATGTAGTTCATGAAATAAGTTCGTGGCTTGTGGAAAATAATTTGATGCTAAATCACAGTAAGACTCAGTTTTTACAGTTTCTAACTCACAATTCAACAAGAACTGATATTTTAATCAGACAGAATGGGCATGTTATAAGCGAGACGGAACAGTTCAAGTTCCTAGGCGTACGGATAGATAGTAAGCTGTTGTGGAAAGCCCATGTTCAGGATCTTGTTCAGAAACTAAATGCCGCTTTATTTACCATCAGAACAATATCTGAAATAAATGACATTTCAACACGAAAAGTAGTCTACTTCGCATATTTTCTTACGCTTATGTCATATGGTATTATTCTTTGGGGTGATTCTTCTGATTCAAAAAGGGTATTTTTGACTCAAAAACGGGCTGTTCGAGCTATGTGTGGTGTAAGTTCGAAAACCTCTTGTCGACCCCTATTCAATAGTCTGGGAATTTTGACATTGCCTTCACAGTATATATTTTCTTTAATGTCGTTTGTTGTTAGCAATATTAGCTTATTCCCAAGAGTTAGCAGCTTTCACTCAGTTAATACTAGGCAGAAATCAAATCTGCATGTGGAATGCACTTCCTTGACTCTTGTGCAGAAAGGAGTGAAGTATTCTGCTGCATCCATTTTCAATAAGCTACCACAAGAACTCAAAAATCTTAGCAGTAGCCCAAACGCTTTTAAGTCTAAACTGAAGAGTTTCCTCATGGCTCACTCCTTCTATTCTGTCGAGGAGCTCCTGGAAGAGCTAAAAAATTAAGCAAATTCCAGTGTTACATTCTTGATTTTCTTTATTTAAACTAACGACGTGTCGCCTAAATATGTTTCTTATGTTTCATTTTATCTGTTTCTACAATCTACAACTGAATATGTTTCTTATATTTCATTTTATCTGTTTCTACAATCGTGTTATAATTTCATGTATTGACTCGTTCCATGACCATGGAGACTTCTCCTTAATGTGGTCCCACGGAACAATAAATAAATGAATAAATCCTTCTCTCCACCACCCTAAGAAAAGAAAAAGCACTGTACTATTCACTGAGACGACAATTTATTAGGATTACATTTCCATGGATCGATAAGCCACGTTTAATAAAAATTTTCTATACACCATACAGTAGTTCTTTGATCTAAAAACAAGCCTTTGGATGAACGATGCTGTTTACAGGTCTCCATTTGTTTCCTGTTGCTTCCCATAAAGGATTTTGAATGGTTAAATCCATGAGTGTTGTTTTGAAAGTTCCATTGGTAACAAGAGCTAATAGCATTCCACGTGACTCTTGCCAGCTTAATTGTTTGCGTTGTTCATGAGGACAGCAGAGGGTGAGATCAGTGTGAGAAAGATACCGTTTGCTTCCCCATACATTTCCTATCAGGCCGCTACGTGCGTATACGGCCGGCGGCCAGGCAGTCTTTTCAGGGGCGTGTAAGTATACTGTCCTGCGCTGTTGGGCTCTTCCGTTACATTCTGGAGTCAGGTACTTGAGTGAGTAAAGTTTACTAACGTTATACTGCAGAAAGTGATTCGGGATCCGATTTTTCATTTCTACTATTTGTTCTCGCTCAGCGAGAGTGACTAAGCATGTAAGGCTTTGCTCTTCCCGTGGAGTAGCCACATGAACCGTTAACTTTTCGTGCTTCCACATACATTAACCTTTTAGTTACTATTTTCTCGTCAAGTTTAAAGGTCATCGTGCTGCCGTATTTATAGTCATTTTAACCCAGTAGCCCGTATGATGGGACTTCAATCTTTTGTCCATTATATTACCACTTGGTATGGAAGTCAAGCTAGATTCACTCCGAAGTAACTGAGTGGATGGACCAAATCCCTTCAGCAGTCCGTCTTTGCCGTTTCACAAACCACCGGTTCATAAATTTCAGATGAATTACGGTGCTTTTATAGACTTGAACTCAATCATGAGGCGCAGATCTCCACACGCGCCCTCTGTTTAATATCAGCCCATTAACACTGCTTCTCATCATATAAAATGCGAAATTACCTGTAATATTGTGTAGTGAATTCATTTTGGTTCCTCTTTACAGAGTGTAACGTGTCTTGCTTCCACCAAACAGAATCCGAATTCTATCCTCATCCCATCCGCTTCCTATGTGATGGTTTTTATTGTAGTAATTTATGGGATAAGTTCTACCTGTAGTATCCCTGTGTATTTAATTTCATGAATATCTTCGTGGAGAACACTTCGTCCTAACACGTCCATTCGTCCCAGTCTCGAACCCGCTTTTGATAGCACCAGTGTGTTCATTTTTTTTTTCTTGTCATTTTAACATGTATTAAGGGATGCACTATTTACGTAATTTTCTGAGAGAGGAATTTATTTTGTCTCATGAGTAAACATTTTCCAGAAATTGTGATTTGACAATAAACAATATAAATATACACGTCTTACAGTAATATGAATACGTTATGCAACTTAACGTACTTATTCATGTATACGAGTGGCAATCCCAGGTCTTTATCGAATAAACTACCATTCTTTGTCATAATGAACTCCTTCTTTTCTTGACAATGTGACATGTTTCCAATCCTGTTCAGTTTTCATACTTGAACGCCATATCACCGGGATTATGCAAGAGGAACTGAAATGCGTGATTGAAAGAAACTACAGACCTTAGCATACCAAGTCACATTCCACTGCGTGCTTATCTTAATTAATACAACTCATTACAGTTTTATTGGCCACATTCAATACCACAAATTTTGTGAATTGATATTAAGCATGCTAGTCCACGAATGTGATGTTGGCAGAAAATTACCAATAAGAGAGAGAAAGTGCATTGTTGACCTCAGTGCAGAAAAGAAGACTTTAGTAAACAATCCCCCCTCCCCCTTTCATCTAAACCCCCATCCAGATTTTTGCAATCATTACCAAGCAAAGACTTTTATTAAACACCCATCTTTTAATATGAAAACACTATATACTATTTATTGCGATTAGTGTTAAGACCGTATGCACCTGTGGCATGTTAAATACGGGGATGACAGTAAATTATATTTTGGCAGAGAGGGCAGCGGGGAGGAGAGGAGAGGGCAGCGGGGAGGAGAGGAGAGGGCAGAGACAGTAAAGAAAACTTACACACCCCCGAGGATCGAACCCTGGATCCACGCTGGTCGACTCACTTTGGAACGAACATTCTCGTACTTCCAACAGTGAATCACAGCATAACGCGCAACAGCTGTCTTGTATATTCTGCCACTGCCACTGGTGGAGGATGAATATGCCTGTGATTAGTAAATGAAACCATGACGAAGTGCGTTGTTCTTCTTTGGATCTTCTTAGATCGTCACTCTTTCCTCCATCAATCTGACCTCGTAAGGAACCCATACTGACAAATAGTTCTCAAGTTGGTGAGGGGTCTGTAAGCTAACTCCGTCGTGGGTGCACTACATTCCATGAGAATTGCTCCATTCAATTTCTGTATGGCATCTGCCTCACCTACGATTAACTTTATGTGGTCGTCCTACTTCGAATAACTTTGTACACATACTCCCAGATAATTAATATATGTAACTGCCCAGTGATAGTCCAACTACCGTACAACGGAACCTCAACGGAGCTTTCCGCCTGTTTATGCGCAGTACGTAGCACTTGTTTATGATGACGGTCAACTGCAAATCTTTGCACCAAGCAATCGGCCCTCTGCGTATCTTCTTGTTTTTCGCAGTAATTTTGTAACTTATCAGTTTCTATGTATACAACAGCGTCAACAGTAACAGGCTCAAAGACCTTTCGATGCTAACTACATCATAAAAATCAAACAATGGAAAATCCAGGATGGAATGTAGCAATACCAGAGAAGGAAAGTTGCTACTCACCATATAGCAGAGATGCTGAGCCGCGATAGGCACGATACAAAGATTCACACAATCACAGCTTTCGGCCTTTAAGGGATTTGACAGCAGTACACACACACACACACACACACACACACACACACACACACACACACACACACACACATTCACGCAAGCGCAACTTGCACACACATCTGCAGTCTCAGAGAGCTGATACTACTGAAATGTACTTAAGGAAAAACATAGGAGTGTATAACCTAAAAGAGAAAGTAAAGGAAAATAGGAGAATATGTAAAGAATATGTAGAGCGTGTGGGCGGAGAAAGGTTCACATTAAGGGCTCTAGATTATAAATGCTCTTTAAGAAGAATTGTAGGAAGACCGTGCTAGAGATGAATACCGTAGCAGGCAAATTTCCTAATGCATAAACTGAAGAAGAGGAAGATGAAGATGAAGAATGGTAGTTTGGCAGCAGTGTAATCAAACGTACGGTAAATATTTCCATTAAATACTGTGTAACTGTGCTGGCTAATTGTATTTTTCAACAAATTCATATGCTTGTAGATGCAGATTTCCCCATAAAAATTACTAAAATTTAAATGAAACGTCGTACAGGACATTTACTGTTTCCCATTATGCAAGTGCGATTCTTATCTTACAGCACTTGAAACCGAAAGCTTTCTTAATTTCTTATTTCTATATTTTCCTCTGAATTCTTTAATTGATATCCTCCTTCTTATCACATTTCCACTTCTTATGAGTCATAGACATTCATTATTTTCACTTTCGGTATTGAATAATACTTCTTATATTTTGTTCTACTCCAGTTTCGGCCGCACATGGCAGATTAACGAAAACACTTTGGCAGTGTTTTCGATGGGAAGTAGTTAATCACCCACCATACAGACCGGACTTGGCTCCCTCTGATTTTTATCTGTTAGCTCAAATGAACTGCTCGCTACAAGGACAGAATTTTGGCACATGTGACAAGCTCGACACCAGCGTAAGGAATTGGCAGAAAACAAAAGTGGCTGTCATCTATAACAAGAGTGATGAAAAGTTGGTACCACACTACGACAAACGTCAAAGTCGGAGCGGCGACTCTGCAGAAAAGTAGTTGGAAGATGTAGCTGAATGTGGCAAATAAAACACTTTTGATTTTCACCGGGCTCTCCATTTCGCAACTCATCGGAGGTTGAAGAAAAAATAGCTTTCGTATCTTGTATGCTAGAGTTTGATGGTTTACACTTTATTTATTTATTTTTGAGGCATCAGGTTTATGATTGATTTGAGGTGGACCATCACGAAATACTCTTCAGCGCCAACATCTTTATCTCAGAGCCGCACTTGCAAGCTACATCCTCAGTTATCTGGTGGCTGTATTCCAATCTATGTCTTCCTCTGCAGGTTTTACCCTTTATAGTTCCTTCTAGTTTTATGGAAGTTAGAAACTGATGTCTTAATATATGTCCTGTCATCCTATCCCTTCTTATTGTCAATGTTTTGCATAAAATCCTTTCTTATTCTAAGATAAACCTCCTCATTCCTTACGTAATCAGTCCACCTAATTTTCAGCATTCTTTCGTAGCGCCACATCTCAAATGCCTCAAGTCTCTTCTATTCCGGTTTTCCCACAGTCCATGTTTCACTACCATATAATGCTGTGTTCCAGACGTACATTCTTAGAAATTTCTTCTCCAAATTAATGCCGATATTTGATTTTAGTAGACTTATCTTGGCCAGGAATGCCCTTTTTGCCAGTGCTAGTCTTCTTTTGATTTCCTCCTTGCTCCGTCCGTCATTGGTTCTTTTACTGCCTAGGTAGCAGAATTCCTTAACTTCATCTACTTTGTGACTATCAATCCTGATGTTAAGTATCTCGCTGTTCTCATTTCTACTACTTCTAATTACTTTCGTCTTTCTTCGATTTACTCTAAATCCGTATTGTGTACACATTAGACTGCTGATTCACTCAGTAGATTCTTCTCCAGTTTCACTGAGGACAGCAAAGTCATCAAATAAACTTATCACTGATATCCTTTCACGTTGAGTTTCAATCCTACTCTTGAAGCTTTGTTTTATTTATGTCATTGCCACTTCAAAGTATAGACTGAACAGTAAGGGCGAAAGAATACATCGCCGTCTTACACATATTTTATAAACGAACTAGCTCTTCGCCAGGAACTATTAATCGAATTTTTAGGTTTTTCGCATATTGCAATATCTTCTAAGCTTTTCACGGTAACAAATGTCATAGAAGCACGGTCGTTCCCCAACGGCCTTATGACCAAAAGGCTGTTTCCGGTAGCTGGAGCCCGAGGTCTTCGTTAAACCGCCTTTGAGTTCTTGTCTACATCTACATCCATACTCCGCAAGCCACCTGACGGTGTGTGGCGGAGAGTACCTTGAGTACCTCTATCGGTTCTCCCTTCTATTCCAGTCTCGTATTGTTCGTGGAAAGAAGGATTGTCGGTATGCCTCTGTGTGGGGTCTAATCTCTCTGATATTATCCTCATGGTCTCTTCGCGAGATATGCGCAGGAGGGAGCAATATACTGCTTGACTCCTCGGTGAAGGTATGTACTCGAAACTTCAACAAAAGCCCGTACCGAGCTACTGAGCGTCTCTCCTGCAGAGTCTTCTACTGGAGTTTATCTATCACCTCCGTAACGCTTTCGCGATTACTAAATGATTCTGTAACGAAGCGCGCTGCTCTCCGCTGGATCTTCTCTATCTCTTCTATCAACCCTATCTGGTACGGATCCCACACTACTGAGCAGTATTCAAGCAGTGGGCGAACAAGTGTACTGTAACCTAATTCCTTTGTTTTCATATTGCATTTCCTTAGTATTCTCCCAATGAATCTCAGTCTGGCATCTGCTTTACCGACGATCAACTTTATATGATCATTCCATTTTAAATCACTCCTAATGCGTACTCCCAGATAATTTATGGAATTAACTGCTTCCAGTTGCCGACCTGCTATATTGTAGCTAAATGATAAGGGATCTTTCTTTCTATGTATTCGCAGCACATTACGCTTGTCTACATTGAGATTCAATTGCCATTCGCCGCACCATGCGTCAGTTCGCTGCAGATCCTCCTGCATTTCAGTACAATTTTCCATTGTTAAAACCTCTCGATATACCACAGCATCATCCGCAAAAAGCCTCAGTGAACTTCCGATGTCGTCCACAAGGTCATTTATGTATAATGCGAATAGCAACGGTCCTACGACACTCCCCTGCGGCACACCTGAAATCACTCTTACTTCGGAAGACTTCTCTCTATTGAGAATGACATGCTGCGTTCTGTTATCTAGGAACTCTTCAATCCGATCACACAATTGGTCTGATAGTCCATATGCTCTTACTTTGTTCATTAATCGACTGTGGGCAACTGTATCGAACGCCTTGCGGAAGTCAAGAAACACGGCATCTACCTGCGAACCAGTGTCTATGGCCCTCTGAGTCTCGTGGACGAATAGCGCGAGCTGGGTTTCACACGATCGTCTTTTTCGAAACTCATGCTGATTCCTGCAGAGTAGATTTCTAGTGTACAGAAAAGTTATTATAGAACATAATTCGTGTTCCAAAATTCTACAACTGATAGACGTTAGAGATATAGGTCTATAGTTCTGCACATCAGTTCGACGTCCCTTCTTGAAAACGGGGATGACCTGTGCCAATCCTTTGGAACGCTACGCTCTTCTAAAGACACCGCTGTAAAAGGGGGGAAGTATCTTCGCGTACTCTCTGCAAAATCGAACTGGTATCCCATCAGGTCCAGCGGCCTTTCCTCCTTTGAGCGATTTTAATTGTTTCTCTATCCCTCTGTCGTCTATTTCGATATCTACCATTTTGTCATCTGTGCGCCAGAGAGAGAAGGAATATTTCGATAAAAACTTCCATCCCTTAACACATGTTACTTTAGAAGTCAGATAGCAGTTTTCATACATTTAGTGTTAAATGTTTTTTGGTGTAAGGAAACTGTTCCGGCGCAACATCAAGCGCCGGCACGTCGGCCAGGAACGTTACAGCAGAGAGGGCTGTGAGACGACGTCGGCCAATAGCGCTGGGACGGCAGCACGGCAGGAGCGGCCTCTACACGGAGAGAATACAAGGGCCGTGCGGCCTGGCCGCGGCCAGAGTGGAACACGCGCAGTCATACAAACGCTACAGCAGTGACTGAGGAACTGTTTTGTTTTGCTTGCATTGAAATTGATTACATCAAAGGACACTGATTATTTGCATGTTGCCATTTGCTTGCGACGCACCTTTTTGAACACGCAAAGTTAAGTATTGTCAGTTTAACTTACTGTAATAAACTCCACTAATACGATTTGCTTGAGTTGTTATCTAACGATCCGAGAAAACTGCTTCATTGGCATCCCGTATTAGACGTGTGGGCAGGATACTATAGAAACACCTCGACAAATATTTTCGTCCCTATTTTATCCCCTTAGGGACGGAATTTCCAGCAGCACTTACACACACTGTTTAGGAGCCGAGAAGCAGAATCCAGATTTTCAGAGATTTAGTTTCAAAAATTCTTTCGTAAGTAAATAGTTTAATAAAGACTTTCCTCCCTTATTTTAGTCCCTTAGGGCTTAACAGTCAAAAAACACTGAACTAACTTTCTTTAATTTCTAACTAAGAAGCCTAAAACAAACTTTCTAGCATTTATCTTTAAAAATTCTTTTATAATTAAGTATTTTAGAAAAAACTTTCATCCCCTTAGCGGAGAGTTTCTAAAGACACTAAAAACGTATTACTTTATTTGTAACAGAGGAGTCAAACATGAATTTTCGTAGATGTAAAATAGTTTCGTAGTTCTTTAATAAAGATTTATTTTCAAAACGTTTTCACCAACTATTTGGTCTCCTTAGGGGCTAGGTTTGCAAAAATGCTGAAATATCTATCTTTTTACGTCTGACCGAGAAACCAAATACCAATTTTCGTAGTTGTAGCTTCAAAATTACCTTAATATAGAGACATACTTTCAGAAAACATTACATTCGTTACTTCACCCACTTAGGGGTGAACGTTTGGAAAATACTTTATTAAGCCGCATGTACAGTATGAGATCAACATCTTCCCCAAATTTCAAGTTACTTTCCGTAGCGGATGATGAGTCAGTCAGACAGGACATAGTCTTTCATAACGGGTGGCCCACTTGAACATATCAGTACAAATATGTCTAGTTCAGCAACAGATTCTGTAAACGACTTTTACGGATATGAGTACAAGGCAGGGGCTCATAAAGGTAAATTCTGTGAGACATTCTAAAACGTAAGTAAATATAAGTTACAACACAGACTCAAGGGTTTCTTTTTTTTTAAGTGGGCACCCCATATTACTTCTTGGGCAGTCAGTAGCATGAAAAATCACAAAAAGAATGGCGTTGGTTGCATCACAATACGTCAATTACATTCTAAGAAATTTCAGAGCGCATTTGGCCGTTGAAAGAAGCGAAATCTGCCGGTATTGCACGTCTCAAGATGTAAGCGGGAACCCCACATGTCAGTGTTTGTGGCAGGAAATCATATGAATACTTCCGGCCCTCGTGGCAACAGTGAAAGTAATATTAGGTATGTAAATCACATCTCGATGATGGGGATCGTCGGGTTCTCGCTTGCACCTCGAGTGTGCAATAGTGTCGCGTTTCGCTTATTTCTAGCGTCAACTTCGCTTTGCAGATACTCTGGATGTAATTGACGTATTGCGATGCAACCAACGCAATTCTTTTTGTGATTTTTCATGTTATTGATGCCCGCATCTCGTGGTCGTGCGGTAGCGTTCTCGCTTCCCACGCCCGGGTTCCCGGGTTCGATTCCCGGCGGGGTCAGGGATTTTCTCTGCCTCGTGATGGCTGGGTGTTGTGTGATATCCTTAGGTTAGTTAGGTTTAAGTAGTTCTAAGTTCTAGGGGACTGATGACCATAGATTTTAAGTCCCATAGTGCTCAGAGCCATTTGAGCCATTTTGAACAATGTTATTGATCGCGTAACAAATAATACGGATTGTCGACAAAAAAACAGCATTTATTTTCATGGGCCCTTGACTTACATTCATTCCAGTGAAAGTCGATTCCCAAAATCTATTTTTGTTCCAGAGATATTTGCTCTGAAACGTATATACAGAGTGGACATTAATAAAACCTCCAAACTGCAGGTACGGGTTCCTGAGTGGAAATGGAGGAAAGACGGCCCTTTCAACATGTGTCGGAAATACATCGTTGCCACAGTAGATGGTGCTGAAGACTGACAGTTCGTCTCAACACGTGCCGTGTGTTCCTTGCGTGTTGCAGGCTGTGTGCCGGCCGATTTGGCCGAGCGGTTCTAGGCACTCCAGTCTGGAACTGCGCCACCACTACGGTCGCAGGTTCGAATCCTGCCTCGGGAATGGATGTGCGTGCTGTCCTTAGGTTAGTTAGGTTTAAGTAGTTCCAGGTCTAGAGGACTTATGACCTCAGATGTTAAGTCCCATAGTGCTCAGAGCCATTTGAAGCATTTTGCAGGCTATGTGATTCACGCAGCGTGCTGTAAACAGCAGAATGGTCCGGTATTCAAGTCGGGAAAAAGCCGAGATAGTGTTTGTGTAAAGCCAAGCAGATGAGTTTCCATCTGTTTGGTCGGCAGGCAGCACGGCTGTACCAAACCAAGTATCCTCACCGACACCAGCGACATCACATGACATTTCAAGACATTTTTCGGCGTTTGTGTGTGTGGTGTGCGTACTGTAAGACCTTCAGTACACACACCATCAGATTATTTGACTCGTCGCTCCAACGAAGTAGGCGAGTGTCAGCAATATGTCTCGTGGTCTTATCGTGGCGTGTTTATCTTCTGCCGTTAGGTCAGACGATAGAAATGCCACTTGCACGCTTAGAGTAGCAGATTGATGGTGACCAACTTTAAACAGAACTTCATTAATTTTCACACTCATTTATTAAAATAATAACAATCATAAAATTACTTAACTTGATTCTGGATGCTATTTACAATTCACAATCTGAAGTTCCTTTGGTCTTGGCTCGTTAATCTTATTCTCACATATCTCTGCCACTTGACAAAGTGTCTATACATTTATCTTCATGGCCTATGTACAGTAATATGATAATCTTATTAGGCGCAGACTGAAACTTGACTATAGACTGGTACAGACAAATGTAGACTGGTACAGACAGGTGCAGATAAATGCAGACTGATGCAGACTGTGTGATCGGAGATCTGTACACTCGTTATAATACCTCGCGCGTTCAGTTATCACTGCGCGAGTGTGATCCGCGAGGATAAAAGATTGTACGTTAGCAACAATCTCATTGGCTGCGTTACATGTTAATACGCGGATCGGCGGAAGCAGAATTTGGTCCGTCTCTAAGACAGCGCCATCTCGTAGTGTGGAGACGGACGAGCGCTGCGCCTGCGCTGTTGTGCTTAGCGGGGCGCGCTCTAGTGGGAAAGTTGTGTACGCGCTGACTACGCGGAACTATGTTCACAACAGTGTGATCACGGGTTCTTTCAGACATACGAATGTGCATGGAGGGGGCGGACTATCGATGCGACAGATTTGGAGAACCGGGTTCTACAGCATATTGAGACGAAACCTAGTACAAGCTCCAGGCAAGTGGCTCGCAAACATGGTGTAAGCGAAGTACGATTGTGCGTATACTACACGACAGCCTCTACTATCCCTTTCACCCGCAATCCCACTGAGGCCACACTGAACATTAGTTGTGACGTGGGTGAGCTGCAGCTCTATACTGTGTTCCTGAACGATTTATTGTAGTTGCACGCACACCGTCCATTTCCAGACACATATTCATAGGACCAATTTCCTTTAGGCAACGGCCTTGCCGCAGTGGGGATATACCGGTTCCCGTGAGATCACCGAAGTTAAGCGCTGTCGGGCGTGGTCGGCGCTTGGATGGACGACCATCCAGCCGCCATGCGTTGTTGCCATTTTTTCGGGGTGCACTCAGCCTCGTGATGCCAATTGAGGAGCTACTCGACCGAATAGTAGCGGCTTCGGTCAAGAATACCATCGTAACGGCCGGGAAAACGGTGTGCTGACCCCATGCCCCTCCTATCCGCATCCTCCCCTGACACGGCGGTCGGATGGTCCCGGTAGGCCACTCGTGGCCTGAAGACAGAGTGCTTATATTGTCCTCTATTTCCAGTCAGGAATCCGTCTCTGCAGTTTGTCGGTTTTATTAACGTTAAATAATTTACTGAGTTGTTACGACCGTCTGTTTGGTGGAGCTCCCTGGGAGTTTGCCCCTTCGCTGGGTACGCCCTCGGTCCTGACTCAGGCGCACCTCCCGCAACTCCAGAACGGGGCAGCAGTGGCTGCGGTGCGTCCGTCACTGGACAGGACAGCCATTGGCCACGCACTGCGTCACGCCGGTGGTTCCCCGGGCGCGTCGCTCGTTCCGCGGTCCCATTCCGTCCACTTTGGGACTCGACGCCGGCCGCTAATTAGAAATTTTTCCTCCCGCATTATCCAAAATGGCGGTGCGGCGGCGGCGGCCTGCAAGAAGGCCGTCCCGAATCGCCTTGTGTGGACTATGCCGCCGCCGCCGCCGCTGGGGTTTGTTGGCTCGTCTGGGGGCGGTCCGGTTATGGTTGTAAAACCGACGTCGGGCGGCCGCAGTAAATATTTTAACGAGCGGCACTTTGGGCTCTGGGCCCATCCTCTGCTCTGCCCACCACTGCCGCCGGTACAGTCCCGCACACACCCTGCGACCCTACTTCGCTGTAAGATTGGAAGTCGTATGTTTCGGAAATTTCAGTTGAGGCCGACTCTTGACTTTAAACATATTTGTTTCGCTGGCCGTCTCAGGTGTACGCTAGAGAGAAGGTTAGAATTAAAAATGACAACTTACATTTTTTTTTGTGTGGTAGGTGTTTACTCTTTATTCATAAGTTTGGTTTGATGTAGCGTGCCGCGACTGTCTCTCCTTCGCCAACCTCTTCATCTCAGAGTAGCACTCACATTCGTCGTCCTCAATTACTTGTTCGATGTACTCCCATCTCGGACTTCCTTTACAGTTTGCATCTACATCTACATCTACATGACTACTCTGCAATTCACATTTAAGTGCTTGGCAGAGGGTTCATCGAACCACAATCAAACTATCTCTCTACCATTCCACTCCCGAACAGCGCGCGGGAAGAACGAACACCTAAACCTTTCTGTTCGAGCTCTGATTTCTCTTATTGTATTTTGATAATCATTCCTACCTATGTAGGTTGGGCTCAACAAAATATTTTCGCATTCGGAAGAGAAAGTTGGTGACTGAAATTTCGTAAATAGATCTCTCCGCGACAAAAAACGTCTTTGCTCTAATGACTTCCATCCCAACTCGCGTATCATATCTGCCACACTCTCTCTCCCCTATTACGTGATAATACAAAACGAGCTGCCATTTTTTGCACCCTTTCGATGTCGTCCGTCAATCCCCCTGGTAAGGATCCCACACCGCGCAGCAATATTCTAACAGAGGACGAAGGAGTGTCGTGTAAGCTGTCTCTTTAGTGGACTTGTTGCATCTTCTAAGTGTCCTGCCAATGAAACGCAGCCTTTGGCTCGCCTTCCCCACAATATTATCTATGTGGTCTTTCCAACTGAAGTTGTTCGTAATTTTAACACCCAGGTACTTAGTTGAATTGATAGCCTTGAGAATTGTACTGTTTATCGAGTACTCGAATTCCAACGGATTTCTTGTGGAACTCATGTGCATCCTCTACAGCTCGTTCTAGTACCACACAGTATTAGCACTGTGCTGCTTGACGCAATCAGGTCGATTAAATGCGTAGAGGTTGTAAGACGTGTATATTTCTATTGTCTATTGTCAAACCACAATTTATGAAAGATGTTTATCCTTTATTAATAGGATTAAGTAGGAATAATTAAAATTTGTCATGTTGGAAATAATTGTGGTAGCAGGGGATGTCTGCACCAAAGTATTGTTGGCAAGAGAGACCGCACATTGACATAATTTTAAAAAGAGCGTGGGAGACCGCGTATGGATACATTTTAAGAAAAGAGCGGGACAGACCGCGCATTGATACATATTGTAATGGTATTACGGATTGCCTGCACCAGAAAGCTTTGTTGGCAGGAGAGACCGCACTTTAGCGTTCGTAGGAAGTCAGTAGTAAGCGAGATGTGAAGCGAGTTGGTAGCAGGTCTGAAGCGAGAGGTTGAGAGGAGCAGTGTGCCTGCCGGCCACCAGCTGTGATTTACAAGAGATTGTAAACGGATGTACAGAGACATCAGCTAACTATTATCATAAGAGGAACTAATATTATTGAATTATTTTCTTTGCGAATCTCAAGACTACTGAAGGTATGTTTGCGCAATGCTAGTTGTAAGATTATTGTAAAAAGTACGTCCCATTTGAACGTTTGTTAAAATCATTTCATTACCAGCAGTAAATATTTATAGAAACGTTTTCAGAATATAATTAATTTTTGCCAGCAATGTTGCATTACTGATTATATAGTCCATCCCAAAAACCATCAACGTAAAACTTTGCAAAAATTTTATTGTTGTCAAGCAAAAGTTTAACTATGAATTACGTAACTTCAGTCAAATTAATTAAAGAATAACGTCAGCTTTGCTATTAAAGAATAACGTCAGCTTTGGTAATAAATACAGCCACTTATTATGACAACGCACCAGCAGTTAATAGAGTATAGTAAACCAGAGTAAGTATATTCATGTCGCAGCTCGATTTAGCAGTCAGATGGCGATCCAGTAACAGTAAAAAAGGTAAGGAGCAGTTTTGGGTTATTGCAGATAACGACTGAGGACCACGACGACGACACATTCTATGTTTCGTCGAAATAATCAGAAAATCACTTTTAATAAACAGCAATTAAATTTGTATGTGAAGATTGAGAAAGAGAATAAATTTCAAAGGGAAGATTTCATTTGTTATTATTAAACAAGAGATAGAAATCCTAAGGAAAGGTTTCATAGGTTATTGTAGAAGGGAGCAAGAGAGATATAGAGGAGACGGGAAGGTTTCAAGCTAACGTTGCCAGTAGTATGAAATGGAGCGAGCATTAAAGGAATGTAGTAGGGAAGGCGAATGTTAGTTTTGAGTGTTGTAAAGTGTGGTTGATCTGTAAAGGAGACCCCACATCGGGCTCTAGTGCGACCCATTCTTAAGGTCTGCTCGAGTGTTTGGAATCCGCAGCACATCGGATTAAAGGAAGACATCGAAGCAGTTTAGAAGTGGGATGCTGGATTTCTTACCGTTAGATTCGGGCAACATGCAAGTATTACAGACATGCTTCTGGAACTCAAATGGGAATCCCTGGAGAGAAGGCGACGTTATTTAGAGAGCCGACATTTGAAGCTGACTGCAGAACGATTCTACTGCCGCCAATGTCCAAATCGCGTACCGATCACGAATACAAGATAAGCCAAATTGGGGGTCATACAGAGGCATACAGACAGTCGTATTTCCCTCGCTCTGTTTGTGAGTGGGGCAGGAAAGGAAATGGCTGGTAGCGGTACAGGGTTCCCTCCGCCACGCACCGTAGGGCGCCTTCCTGAGTTTGTATGTAAATATAGATCTAGAGACCATGCAAGTTATTCCCTGATGTCTCAATACAATGAGTTCAGCTGCAAAAGTTTTTGATCATGTGCCCAATAACATGAACTGTCTGACAGAAAGCAAAGAAAGTTTTAAATCCAACTTAAATATACTGGTTCGACAGCTACCTCAAAAACAGAAGTCAACAAGTCATTTGTGGGTCGGAGAAGTCATCATGGAAAAACGTGCGCTCTGGAGTTCCCCAAGGCTCCGTCCTTGGCCCATTACTCCTCTCATTGCACATCAATGATATTTCTGCAATGATTCAGTCCTGCAACTACCATCTATATGCCGACGACATCCAACTGAAGTGCAAGCCCCAAGAACATTGCTGATGCAGTAGCGAGTTTGAACGCAGACCTTTGCTCTGTTTCTCGATGGGCACAGAACCTAGGTCATTCTTATATCTCATCCAAAGTTAATCAGCAGTACTTTCGCGAAACAATCCCTCAAATACTCCTCAATGGTACCCAATTACCACCCCAAAAAACAGTAAAAGATCTTGGAATAATCTTGGATGAATACCTAAACTGGGAAGAACAAACAGTCACACCTTGCCGGAAATCGCTCTCCTCCCTACATGCAATCCAAAAATTTAGAAAAATGTTTCCAACTCGTGTTAAACAAAAATTAGTCCAAACACTAGTCTTTCCTAATCTTTACTACTGTGATGTAGTTCAAAATGGTACAAATAGTGAAAATTCGAGGTGCCTCGAGCTAGTGATGAATGCTTGCGTTAGATACGTGTGCAATATACTGTTGTATGATCATATCAGTCCTCCATACTCCCAGCTAGGTGGGATACGCCCATATAAGGTACGCGATCTCCACACGATGTGCTTACTCCATCGATTTCTTAGTCACTGGTGCGCCCAATACTTATCTTTTCATATTAAACCCCATCATCAGTCCACAAGCGCAATACCAGATCGGATACGTCTAGCATCTTGGCTGTACCTTTACATAACAGAAAATCTTTCTCCGTGTCATTCTCCATCTCAGCCACACGACTATGGAACGCGCTCCCCTGTGATCTGCGTCTTATACAGAACCACTCAACATTCAAGAGGGAACTCAAAACTTACATATTAGGGACGGTATAGCCACCATTGTTGTGACCCTCTCATCTGTTTCTTTCTCCTCTCCATAATATCTTCGAATTTTACCATTCTATTTCTCTTCCTCTAACCTAGCTACCTCTTCTACGTCTCTTTGACCCCATTCTAGAGTCTTATCTCTCTGCTCGATGTGAATAACTCACAAGCTGCAAGAACATAACGAGAAAATTCCCAACTAGCAATAGAACTGACATTCATAAAAGAAAAATATGTTTACTTTTATATACATAGTCATTACTATTATTATTATTCTTGATTGTTATAATTATTTTTTGATTATTATAATTATCCTTGTACTACTGATATAATCTCTATTTTTCTTTAACATTAATACTTTATAACACGTGTTATGTCCATAATGTTCTGTACAAACTGAAATTCGTTCAATCTGAGTATGCCTGGTTAGATGTAAGAGAGGGCCTGGGAAAATAAATGCATAAATAAATAAAATAAATAAATGATTTTTCTGTACAGTTCCTTCCATTCCACGAAAGAATCCTTTTAAAAACTGGTAGCCGGCCGCGGTGGTCTCGCGGTTCTAGGCACTCAGTCCGGAACCTCGCGACTGCTACGGTCGCGGGTTCGAATCCTGCCTCGGGCATGGATGTGTGTGATGTCCTTAGGTTAGTTAGGTTTAAGTAGTTCTAAGTTCTAGGGGGCTGATGACCACAGATGTTAAGTCCCATAGTGCTCAGAGCCATTTGAACCAAAACCTGGTAACATGTAAAAATAACTGATTTTTCAGTACATTTGTATGAGTAGAAGTAAAAAATAATAATTTTTGATTAATATTAACACAAGCCATGTACGCATATCCTGTACACTGACTGGCTCCACATCGTTTCCATAAACAAATCGTTCAAATGATCGGTGGAACATGTAACGAACTAAATGTCCTACCATCCTGTCCTTTCTTCTTATCAGTCTTTCCTATGTACACTGATGTCCAGATTTAAAGCAACAAACGTCTGTTTCTCCTTCCTGTGACTAATTCATGACATGATCATACAAACTGTCAACACATGTTAACATCGTGTTCTGCACAAAAGATAGCATTCTGCTCACCGGGCAACCACGCCAATGATGACGTCAGCGCGCCTATTAAAACGGGGTAGTGTTTGCTGTGTAGTCCCATGTCCATAGTCGCTATTCACACAGTCACAGACGGTGCAATGTGGCACAGAGAAGACGCCTATCAGACTCTCTGCGGTGGAGAAACATAGAAAGAAAGGATGTAGGACAGTCGCAAATTGACGTGGCCCGATGGCTTAATGTGAATCGTTCTGTCGTTTCTCGGACGTGACGACAGTTTATAGAGGTCCAGACTGTATCCCGAAGATCAGGGCAGGGCCGACCACGCGTGAATTCAGAAAGACAGGACCGTTATTAAGCTGTAAGACAACGACGGTACGGCCTGCCACTGCACGGCAACTGGCATCTGACCTCGCAGCATCCACTGGACGTGTTGTAGAGGGACAAACTGTGTACAGATGGCTCAAACAGGGATGCCTTTACTGTTAGAGACCTGTTGTATGTGTACCTCTGACGCGTCCTCACAGAAGGGAACGTTTAAAGTGGAGCCGTCAACATGCCACCTAGAGGGTCTAACAGTGGGCCAATGTTCTTTCCACAGAAGGGTCCCGATTCGGTATGGAGAGCGATTCTCGACAGATTCACATGTAGAGGGAAAGTGGAACGTGATTGCGGGACCCAAACGTTGTGCAGAGAGACCGATATCGAGGAGGATCCATAATGGTGTGGGCAGGGATTGTGTTGACCACTCGAACAACTCTTCAGGTAACTGTGCAGGTGAATCGGCAAGGTTTAACTGCTGTCAGATATCATGACGAGATCTTGGGACCTCATGTGCCGTTGCTACGAAGTTCTGTGGGCCAAGACTTCGAATGACGGTGGATAATGCTTGTCCTCATAGAGCACAGGAGGTCGGAAGCGGAAGCGGAAGATACCACACGCTTGACACGACCTTATCGGCTCTCGCGAATTGAATCCCATAGAGCACGTCTGGGATGCACTAGGGAGACGGAATGCACCACTTCAGAATCTGTGAGCAGGAATAGTGGGCGTTATTTCTTCAACGACATGTTGATGACATCATTCACAGAATGCCACGTCGTTGTCATGCCTGCATTGCTGCCAGAGGTGGCCACATCCCATGCCGAGTACATTAATCAGTTGTCGAAATGTGTGTGCAAATCCGTTTTAAGTTGAAACTTCCTGGCAGATTAAAACTGTGTGCCGGACCGAGACTCGAACTCGGGATCTCATTCCCGTTTTAAGTTGGACAAAACGAAGAACATTTTTGTCTGTTGTTATGTATGTTGCACATATTTACGTTCTTTATATTGTTGCTACTTTACTATCATAAATTTATATTGTTTTGCGGCAAAATAAACGCAACCTTGTAAAATTTCTGCTTGTACCTTTACTTGTGGACACCAGTGTATTTCTGTAGTCTCTGATTTTGCGAAAAACTTCTTCATTACTTACCTTAGCAGTCCACCTAATTTGCAGCATCCTTCTAGATATCAAAGATGCTTCTACTCCTCCTTCTCTGCTTTCCCCACAAGCCATGACTCTCTTTCTAATACGTGTACTGCGTTGTGATTGGTCTAGCCCAGGACCGGCCAAACGCTGCACAGTTTGCAGACGTGCAGAACTGCTGCACATGTGCGCATGTGTGCGGCAGCGAGCGACAGCGACATCTGTTATTAGACATGTGTCCTAAATGAACGGCGGCGGCTCCACTTCCCTGTTTATGTGGTACAAGCAAGGGCGCAACATACCCAGTCTCGTTTACCCCTGGTGACCGTAACCTTAACAGAGAAGTACTGAGAAATGGCAAGTACTGTGAAAAAGCAAAGGACGGGAGATCTATGTTCTCAGTCGTTTAAAAATGACTGGGAACTGCAATTGTTTTTTGTAGACGTTGGTGAAAACTCACAGTGTTTGCTGTGCCGCCGAATAATAGGCGTCCAGAGTAAGTTTTCAATTGAAAGACATTACAATACATATCACAAAGACGAGTGTAGTGTACTCAACAGTGAAGAGCGGCAAGCAAAATTAAATGTCCTTCAGATAATGGATGAGACACATCAACTCGATTTTACTGTACGTCAAAGTAACTGATACTTCTTGAACTCTTAATTTCTTGTGTTACATTTATGTCTGTTTTACTGTACGCTGTAAAATATACTGTTTTCAGTTTTCCAGAATGACAACCACACTAAATCTTCACTGCGAGCAAGTTCTAAAATCGCACTAAGAATTGCACAATCTGGGAAACCCTTTTCCGAAGGGGAGTTTGTGAAAAGGTGTCTGATTGATGCTGCAGAACTTGTGTGTCACACGAACGTTAGCAGGTTTGAAGAAATCAGTCTATCCAAAAAACAGTGACAAGACGTATCAGTGCTATGACCGGCGATCTGCACAGGCAGCTAATAAATAAGGCTAAATACTTTATTGCTTTCTCTGTTGCGCTCGATGAAGCAACAGATCTTACAGATACAGCCCAGGTTGTGATATACATACGGTGTCGGTAACGCACTTTCTGTAACAGAGTAACGACATCTGTGCGTAGAAACATGCACTACATGAACGCTGACGGATGCGGCGTGCACGCTGTGACCCGGAAGTTGCACATGTGCAGGAGCACCGCACGCGTGCAAAATTTTTGGCCGGCCCTGATCTAGCCCCTAGTGTTCAAATGTAACACTCTTCCCTAACAGTACTATTAATCCCGTCACGTCTTCACTAACAGTACTATTACACCTGTCACGTGAAAAGTAAAGTGTAACACTACTGGCTACTACGATGAAGAGCCAAAGAAACTCGTACACCCGCCTAATATCGTGTAGGGCCCCCGCCAGCTCGCTGAAGTTCAGCAACACAACGAGACATGGATTCGATTAATGTCTGAAGTAGTGCTGGAGGAAATTGACACCATGGATCCTGCAGGGCTGTCCTGTCCGTAAATCCGTAAGAGTACGAGGGATTGGAGATCTCTTTAGCATGTTGCAAAGTATCCCAGACGTGCTCAGTAATTGTCATGTCTGGGGAGTTTCGTGGCCAGCGGAAGTGTTTAAACTAAGAGGAGTGTTTCTAGGGCCACTCTGTAGCAATTCTGGACGTGTGGAGTGTCGCATTGTTCTGCTAGAATTGCCCAAGTCCGTCGGAATGCACAATGGACATAAATGGATGGAGGTGGTCAGAGAGAATGCTTACATACGTGTCACCTGTCAGAGCTGTATCTAGAGGTATCAGGGGTCCCATATCACTACAACTGCACGTACCCCGCACCATTACAGAGCCTCCACCAGCTTGAAGAGTCGCCTACTGACATGCAAGATCCATGGATTCATGAAGTTGTCTCCATACCCGGGCACGTCCGTCCTCTCGACACAATTTGAAGCCAGACTCCTAAGACCAGGAACATGTCCCCAGTCATCAACATCACAATGTCGATGTTGACGGGCCTAGGCGAGATGTAAAGCTTTGTTTCGTGCAGTCACCAAGGGTACACGAGTGGGCCTTCGGCTTGGAATGCCCATATCGATGGGTTGGCACGCTGACACTAGTTGATGACCCAGCTCTGAAATCCGCAGCAATTTGCGGAAGGGTCGCTGCGATGTCGGAGATCTGATGCTCTACCGGATTCCTGATATTTACGGTACACTCGTGAAATGGTCGTAAGGGAAAGTCCCCACTACATCGTTATCCCGGAGATGCTCTGTCCCATCTCTCTGTAACACATCCGGGGGTAGAAATGGTGGGGGACCCGTAAACTGGTTTAGACTTTGACTGTGCGCCCTGTCCACGCCACGTACCTGATACTCTCATGGCGGTCGTATTGTTCTGCTCCACACTGCTGCTGGCTTACCTGTAGTTATGTATCTAAATACGCAATAGCGTTTAGGGGAGCCACTGAACATTAAATACAACACTGTCCTACGTCTGGTATGAACAACTTTGTTGTGAGACGATAAGAAATTCGCTAGGTGCACTGTTTACATTCTTAAGTCGCAAGTGTTGATGCCAATTAACATTCTTGATGATTATCTGTCCACAATATCACTTGGACGAGCGTACGCGTAACCGACATGACGCGGGTGATTCTTGATAATGCGGAAGCCGGATGATTGAACGAAAGTTCTTAGGCTCGTCACGCATACACAGATATGTGGTACCAGCCGTCCCTGACACTATTAATAATATAACACTGTTCAGAATGTTAATTTACATTTCTCAGTTCTCACTTGTACACGCGTACGCGTAGCCGTGGTAGAGCAGAACGCGATGACCGAACGCACATTCTCGCGCTCGCTACAAGACACTGGCACGTGATTGCACTCCTTTGGGATAACTATTTTACTGATTCACATCAGTTCATTCTGGGAGGTCGAACGCGATGTGGATGATTGATGCTGTACGTTACAACACGCAACGGACGGATACTCAGTTACTTCACTGGCGGCACTGCTCATTTTTAATTATTTCATTACGCACTTTTCATTGAATCCACTTACACATCTCAATACTTCACAGTTACAGGGCTATTACAAATGATTGAAGCGATTTCATAAATTCACTGTAGCTCCATTCATTGACATATGGTCACGACACACTACAGATACGAAGAAAAACTCATAAAGTTTTGTTCGGCTGAAGCCGCGCTTCAGGTTTCTGCCGCCAGAGCGCTCGAGAGCGCAGTGAGACAAAATGGTGACAGGAGCCGAGAAAGCGTATGTCGTGCTTGAAATGCACTCACATCAGTCGGTCATAACAGTGCAACGACACTTCAGGACGAAGTTCAACAAAGATCCACCAACTGCTAACTCCATTCGGCGATGGTATGCGCAGTTTAAAGCTTCTGGATGCCTCTGTAAGGGGAAATCAACGGGTCGGCCTGCAGTGAACGAAGAAACGGTTGAACGCGTACGGGCAAGTTTCACGCGTAGCCCGCGGAAGTCGACGAATAAAGCAAGCAGGGAGCTAAACGTACCACAGCCGACGGTTTGGAAAATCTTGCGGAAAAGGCTAAAGCAGAAGCCTTACCGTTTACAATTGCTACAAGGCCGGATACCCGATGACAAAGTCAAACGCTTTGAATTTTCGGCGCGGTTGCAACAGCCCATGGAAGAGGAGCGTTCAGTGTGAAACTTGTTTTCAGTGATGAAGCAACATTTTTTTCTTAATGGTGAAGTGAACAGACACAATGTGCGAATCTGGGCGGTAGAGAATCCTCACGCATTCGTGCAGCAAATTCGCAATTCACCAAAAGTTAACGTGTTTTGTGCAATCTCATTGTTTAAAGTTTACGGCCCCTTTTTCTTCTGCGAAAAAAACGTTACAGGACAAGTGTATCTAGACATGCTGGAAAATTGGCTCACGCCACAACTGGAGACCGACAGCACCGACTTCATCTTTCAACACGATGGTACTCCAACGCACTTCCCATCATGATGTTCGGCATTTCTCAAACAGGAGATTGGAAAACCGATGGATCGGTCGCGGTGGAGATCATGATCAGCAATTCATGTCATGGCCTCCACGCTCTCCCGACTTAACCCCACGCGATTTCTTTCTGTGGGGTTATGTGAAAGATTCAGTGTTTAAACTTCCTCTAACAAGAAACGTGCCAGAACTGCGAGCTCGCATCAACGATGCTTTCGAACTCATTGTTGGGGACATGCTGCGCCGAGTGTGGGAGGAACTTGATTATCGGCTTGATGTCTGCCGAATCACTAAAGGGGCACATACCGAACATTTGTGAATGCCTAAAATAACTTTTTGAGTTTTTGCATGTGTGTGCAAAGCATTGTGAAAATATCTCAAATAATAAAGTTATTGTAGAGCTGTGAAATCGCTTCAATCATTTGTAATAACCCTGTATAGTACCTGCAGCCACACTTGAACTTCTACAATAATGTCTTTCCCATGCAGTGCTAGCCACAACACAACACAGCAGCTCCATGTCCCGCGGTCGACTCTGCCAAAAGCGGCCGCTCGTAAAGATACTCCACTACCAAACCAGCGATATGACAACATGCTTACAGCTCGTGCGCCGACTACGACTCTACGTTCAAACTCACTTAAATCTTGATAACCAGCCACTGCAGCAGCAGTAACCGATCTAACAATTGCGCCAGACATTTGTTTTCTTATATAGGTGTTGTGGACGTCAGCACTGTATTCTGCCTGTCTACATACGTTGAAAGGTCTCTCTTGGATTCCTTTCATGTTAATTTCTTAAATATGTTGTCATTTACGGCATACATTCCACTTCTAAATTTACTGTGGTGTTTCTGACTCTATATGGAAGCAGACTGAGCAGTGGAACGTGTTACTTTTACACATAATCAAGAACGATCTGTCACACTACTACAGTTTAAAACACAGTTTATGTGTAATTCATGTCACACAGTCTCATACGGAACGTACATCTGCTTTCTTTTATATACTGTATATGATAATATACTGTCATCCCCTTTCCCTCCTGTGTGAAAGGATGAATGAGCAAATATATTTCTAGTTGCATGCTTGATGGTAGCAGACAAGCCTGTCTGCTAGAGAACAGTAGGACCAATGTCGGAACAGGTAGCTACACTTTCTAAAGGCAAAGAGGTTTCTATTCTTAGTATGGTCCTGTCCGTCCCTTGTCATGTTGGTATAGGAAGCTGCCTCTCTGGTCACTTCCGTTTGTATCCGTGAAGCACCCCCAGAAGGGCCCACGGCAGTCGGTCCGTGGCGAGCATCTGAAGTGGTAAGATCTCCAGCTAAGCACATCTCTGCTAAGTCTGTAGGTCAATGGATTTCTTAAGTTCAGCCTAACTGAAAATTTAATCAACTTTATTTCAGGTTTAGCTCTAAAATATCTAATGTTATCTTACATTGCAACGCAGAGTAATTTGAGTGTGAAGTTCAGAATATCTTCCAGTAGTTGCTTTGTCAATACTTTGTGAGTAAAGTGGAACCACGTTTCGACGATCCGTAACTCTAACTAAGATCATCAATCTTAAATGCGAATGTGCGTGAGATTATAACGTCTCGTCTTGACAATATTTTTCAATATAGCAGCTTTTCTTTATGTTCAACCCACGTCGGGTGTACTTCGTGAGACCAGTACCATGTGCTTATACAATTGTTTGACACATCAGGTTAACAGTAAGACGATAGTAACCAGTTCGAGGTTTTTCTTTCGCAAATTACGTTTCGATGTAATTTATTTTAATTATCAAAATTATTGTGGAGTTACACTCTTGGTGTAAACCAAGTTGACCACGTGAAGCATGTGGTGTAATCATCAAAGTAGCCGTCAGCTATTCTTTTCGGGAAGATTTCACAGAGAGTTAGTATGAATTTAGTATACCAGCGTGTGGTAATTTCATGATGGACAGGATTGCGCTACGAACGTAACTTCTTTGGGTGAAAATTGAATCAGTTGTTTGTGGTTAATTTCCACTTGCATATGTTTCAACGTTCTTTGTGTGTTATTTTATGAATGCAGTGTTGTATGCAGTATCCCAATCTTGACTCCATATTTGATGTGTTCCGTAAGATTACAAACTCACATTTTCACAATCCTAAATAAGGCACCAGTTTAGTTATGAATCAAGTTTAATATGCTGAAATCTTAACAGAACAATGATCAACATTAAAATAAATGTCCAAATATAAATTATTTAAATTCTATATATATATATATATATATATATATATATATATATATATATATATATATATATATATATATATATATCACCAGTTATTGTAAGATGACCATTAAAAGATCAAAATTAACGATAGTCTGGTTGCGAATTTGGTAAGCTAGACTGGATACCTGGTGAAAAAGTTGCTCAGTAATGCAAGGTTAACTTCCCCAGATAGCTCACAGCTTTTAACCCGCTTTTATTGTCTTGAATATCAGCACCGCTTTCAGAACAACTTAATGCACCAACATTACAACGTCTGTATTTGAATACACTTGACTACACCAGTTTCTTTGGCGCTTCAGTGTAGCACTACCGACTACTAGTAAATTAGCAAAAGGCCGATGATGTTACTCCTGTGAAAGCATATTTATTTGACCGTGATCGTGCTTAATAGAAAGGCATTTTACTATTTTAGTTTTTTAAAGGTGTCTATAGGAAGGAAGCAGTAGCAAGAAAAACGGGAATCGTACCAAGGTTCTGCTAGTGATCAAGTAAACTGTAATTACGTACAAGGAAACGACCGCCATGCTAATTAGGCAAAGTTGTAGAAAGTACTAGCATTGTTCATAAAGCAAGTTAACAGTTGGCAATGACTTTATTCGAAACTGAAATTCTGTTTTCCTGATAAGATACAATAGCGCAAATTAGCAAGTAACGTACCAGTGGTTAGATGTGAACTACACAGAAGGAGTATTAATACGTTTAGGCAACAACTGACTCTCTATAGCAACTACTATCTGTACACCACAGAAGGAAGCTAATAATCATAATAGCTAAATGATTACCAATGGTGAAGCAGTACTAACTTGGACAAGAGGTTCTTTTGTCAATTTAATTACAGGATATTACCACCATTGAAATAGCTATGAAGTAATTGTATTTTTTGTACTGATAATTACTTGTATTATCAAGGACCATTCACTTCTGTATACTATTAGCTCAGATGGGACATCTGATTTCTTACTCTCGTATAGACTGAATAGTAGTAGATATTTGCATACTCTAGTACACACACGTTATAAGAATGAAAATTATACCGCATGATCACTGTTACTGTAATACGAAATTTAAATATGGCTCAACTATTAGCATGCGGGCCCAGAAACTAGTCTATCATTAGATCAAGGCTGAACATTTTAGTCACATACCAATATTTGAAACACTGTTAACTATAGACTGCATGAAATAGTAAACACTGTTTTCTCGTCGGCCGGTGTGGCCGAGCGGTTCTAGGCGCTTAAGTCTGGACCCGCGCGCCCACTACGGTCGCAGGTTCGAATCCTGCCTCGGGCATGGTTGTGTGTGATGTCCTTAGGTTAGTTAGGTTTAAGTAGTTCTAAGTTCTAGGGGACTGATGACCTCAGATGTTAAGTCCCATACTGCTCAGAGCCATTTGAACCACTATTGTCTACACAAGAATAATCTTTAAACCGAACACTTCAAATATTCTGTTAGTAACTGTGCTTTGATGAAACTTAACTATCCTTTAAAAATAATTACACTGAGTAATACAAAACTGATGCTCACTAAATAATTACGTTCTTTATGACTCTTCAATGTTTATCAACTTTTCTTAAGGACGATAATTGCTTTTCAGTTCAGTAAAATACGATACTCTAAATTATCGTAGGGTAGGACCCAGTCTAGGTAAACGACTTAGTATAAAGCGCGGTGGCTCAACTCAAAGTTTGCGGAACACAAAGTTATTATTGAAAAAGAAACCGCACAACTGCAGTTGCACAGCACTCAAATAATTCTGTGAGGTGAGGGTGGTGGCAGTGACGATCTCCTGTGCCATTCAAAAAGTACAGCAAAAGTATCCGTAGCTCTTGTTGTGCAACAAGCTCCGAAAATTCTCTTCTTAGCGTCGGATTTTGTTGGTACAGACCTAACCAAAGTATACTATGAATAATAAGCCAAATTGCTTGTGCATTCGAGGCTGTATTATATAATCTTGCAGTTCTTCTCGGTTCTTTCAGTTCACACGACGCCAACACTTTGCCCGCTAGCCATCGACTGATTCATGGCACAAAGGAACTTTGCAGTTCGACCGATATATCCTTTCTATTTCCACCAAGCCAATTTCGCTATGGCTGGCCTTCCCCCCAAGTTTCACATGTTTAAAAACCTACATTCAGTATTGTTATTACTTCAGAATACATCACATTTGAAATTACATCCCTAGATTAATTACTAATACATAAATTATCATAAATAATGACTGAAACATTTGCATGGATGTTACATCAAAGAGCACGATTATCCAAAAGTCACATTAAGTAAAAACAGATAAAGACGTTAGATAAGATCGTTATACGTAATATCGATAATAGTGTTACAAGCTAGCCCGTGTGGTGATGATTCTTTCGGATTCTTCTTTGTTCATTGATCAGTTTAGTGCTGTGTTAGAATCCATACAGTTTTTGAGTAATATTATAGTTTCGCAATCATAGTTGAAAGTGTAATTCGTGTCCTTTATGTGTCTGGGCACCATATCAGCCGTAATAGTCCCGCATCTTGCTGGTGAAACCCTGATAACCATTCATTTTTTTATCAATGTTCTATTCTGATAATGTAACTTTATTCTCGTATTGTTTTATAGCCTCGAAATCTGTGTGTCCTCTGGAATTTTTTGCGTATTGCTTGAATAAATGTTATTTTTCCAGATCAAACTCTATCATTTACCAATCATTAAAATAAACCTGAATAGGTTGAAAAAATCAGCCAATCAGTTACAAAACAGAGGTTTACTAGTTTTATATATTTCTAAAAATATCGTCTTCAGAAGAAGTGGTCTCTAAAATGTATATAAAACCAGTTACAAAAATTATTTGTACAAACATACCGAAGTATTAATAGAAAATATTTGTGAGATAAACGCAACCAGTTGTTATATCACATAATTGTGTATTAGATTACCTGAAGGCCACCGGCCCTTCCCATATACAAAATTGACAAAAACAACAATTATCTCAAGCCACGGCTTTAGATAGCAGAAAAGTTACATTAATCGTACTTCAGAATGAATGCCCACTGGTAAATGCCCATTGGTAGAGGCTCTTGTCAACATAAAATTATAACAGGAGTCATAGGATACAATATTTGCATACGTTAAGCGTACGTCATACCGGAGACAAAGGCCAGCTGTTCGAATATACAGGCTGAAGGGACCAGGAAAAATTGGACTGCACGGGGCGCTAAATACATGCGCGTAAGAACCACACCTTGCCTGTGTTAAATAACACCATTTTACATTAAAGTGAGCATGAAATAGTCTCCACAGCTGGTTGTATGCATTTTTAGTTCCCATTCCCTCTGAAGAAAATATTTTTTCCAAATATCGAAACCTAGGTAAAGGGCTACTAAGCCTTTGTTTTGCAACTGGTTGACTGATTTATTCACACTCTTCAGAATTACATAGCTGCTGATTCGCAGCCTTGTTTAAGATTTTGATTAAAGTAAATCATTCAGTTAAAAAAGCCGAGGATGTCCAACCATAAGCATTAGGCTTCCGTTTCCGATGTGCACCACTGTTTTCAGGTAGCCTATTACCTTCATGGTGGTAATCCATCATTTTTCATGATCTGTTGTGAGAGATTCAGCGTCAGTTTAATCTGCATTCGCACGGAGCTCCAGACACAGCACAACCGGCTTCTGGCTTCTGGAAAACTAGTTAACAATTTGGAAGTACAAGGTGGAAAATAGCTCGTTTGAAATATTTTCATGTGCAAACGACTTTACGGCTTATTAAATGTTTAATTTGGTTTTATGAAGCAAATCGTAATTGATCACTTAGTATGTTTGGAAAATAATCTTCAAAAGTATTTTCTCTTGGAACTCGATAGTAAACAGACTGGTTTTAAAATCCTCTAGCCGAGGGATGGAACGTGTGAAACATCTCTAGCTAATAAGACAGCTATAATTAGCAGAACTGTCCTGTGATTTCAACCAGAATTTGAATTTTCAAGAAAAAGCTTGAACAGTTTTTGGACTATTGTTCAGGAAATATTTTCTATACTGTCAAATCTAGGTGATAGTTCTCCTATGTGTTACTATTTACCAGAGTGACCAGTCATTTATAACAGTGGCGGCCATTAAATCAAAATATTGCTTAGATCTTCAGAATATCTATTGTGACATGGAACTACCAGTGACAGATATATAAGACGCTCTTCGAGTTTTGCGTCAGAATAAGCAGGCTCATCCGTAGCAATGACAGTGAAGCTATCTTTTTCCAGCCTGTAATAAAATATATAAATACATTCAAAATGTATCATCGGGTTGATGCGACTCTCCACGTTCGTCTATCCCGTGTAAACCATCTCTCCACAGCTATTGAAACCTACGGCTATTTGAACCAGCTTACCGTTCTCCCTCTACAATTTTTACACTCCATATTTCCTTCCATTAGCAATTTACCACGCCTAAAGATATATCGCGTCAACTAATCCTTCCTTTTACAAAGGTGACATAAACTTAAAACTTTGAACATAGCTGCTAGGGTTCAGTGAACGTGTCAGAATTATATTACAACAAATAAGCCCTTGCTCACAAATGTTGTTGTTGTTGTGGTCTTCAGTCCTGAGACTGGTTTGATGCAGCTCTCCATGCTCCTCTATCCTGTGCAAGCTGCTTCATCTCCCAGTACCTACTGCAACCTACATCTTTCTGAATTTGCTTAGTGTATTCATCTCTTGGTCTCCCTCTACGATTTTTACCCTCCACGGTGCCCTCCAATGCTAAATTTGTGATCCCTCGATGCCTCAAAACATGTCCTACCAACCGATCCCTTCTTCTAGTCAAGTTGTGCCACAAACTTCTCTACTCCCCAATCCTACTCAATACCTCCTCATTAGTTACGTGATCTACCCACCTTATCTTCAGCATTCTTCTGTAGCACCACATTTCGAAAGCTTCTATTCTCTTCTTGTCCAAACTAGTTATATCACAAATATTCAGTCAAAATTGACCAGGTTTCGACGCTACTATGAGCGTCGTCTTCAGAATAAAACTAACTGTTCTAAAACATATTACGTATATAATACATAAATAAAATTAAAGTTTGTACTGTCTGGAAAAAGATGGAGTACTTACAAGTCACATTAAAAAAAATCTAAGCCGGAAAGGCAATGTCATTAATAGTTGTAAATAAGATGGCGAGCCGCTACGGGCTGCTCGTACTTGAGTGCACAAGGGTTGCAACCCTGTTACCATCAGGATTACAACACTGTGAAGAACATTCTCTCAGTATACAAGCAAGCGTAGCTTTACTTTAAGAAATACAGCAGCCAGCTTTATTTTCACGTTTTTTTTTTTTTTTTAATTTGTGCCATTATGGGTTTCCGTCTTTCATCCGTCTTCATTTGGCGCAATATATATTTAACCACCAGTTTGTACACTGCTAAAACCACCGACTTCAGTTTAGATGCTGCGGCTGCGTTTCTATTCTGTTGGTTGTTGCTCCAATTTTTTGCACTTACAATCGTGGTACAAACACTTTTTCTATGCTTATAGCTCAAAAATAGAGCGATTTCCTCCATGTTACCGAATAACATGGCGGAAGAATGGTGGATACTGTTCGTTTTTGCGCAATATGCAAAGAAAAAGTGTTTTTGACAAGACTGTAAGCCCGAAAAAGTGGTGCAACTAGAAGCACAATAGAAACTCAGCCGCAAAATCAAAATTGAAATCGATCCTTTTAGCGATGTGCAAACTGAAGGTAATTTTGGCTCTTCCGTCAAACATCTAATATAAGTCGTGTACCTAGATTTCTCTGAAACCCAAACTGATCTTCGACGATATCGGCTTCTACCACTTTTCCCAGTCTATTTTAAATAATTTGTCTCAATCTTTTGCAGTCATGAGTTTCAAAATCGTACAGTGAAGTGTGTACGATAAAGTTATTAATATCGGTTTTTAAAAATTTTATTACCTTTGTCTTTGTACTCATTTTGGTTGATATTGTTTTAATCCTTTGCTTTAAACGAAGTTCTTCGGCCATATATTTATCCAGTTTGGGTATTAGCTGGAGACATGTTGATTATATGTACAAAATTACGCACCCTCGTAGCTAACTGGCTGTTGTTTTATGGTCGTAGCTCCGCAATGGAGCGTTTTCGACCTAAAGTTTCCTGCAAAGTTCAGCTCTTTTCGGTGCCCCCTACCTTATTCTGGCCTATTGTCTCCTTCATGGGGAGCGTGAAGGAAATATACTATATCTGAATAAGTTCTGTGACAGATGACTGCATTCAGTCCAGTCGTGGTGCTAACTAATATATTTGTGGTCCTAAAACAACCGTAACGCGCTGTATTTACTTACATTCCTGCAGATAGAGGTACCTCACTGTTTATTTGTTGTGATTTGCAAATGCTACATTCAAGTGAATTTGTTTCATAACTAAAGCTTATAAGTTACCTTGATGTATATATTCGTGTATACTTCGCACGTCACTTCATGGTGTGTCAAGGAGGGTGCTTTGAATACTATTGTCACCTTCCCCATTTTCGTTGTTCCAGTCGAAAATATAGCGCAGGAAGACCGACTATCGGTAACCCTCGTAGTGAGTATGAATCTCTGTAATTTTACTTTCATGACCTTTTCGCTAGATATACGTAGGAGGAATTAACATTCCAGTTGACACCTGAAGGAAGGTACGCTCTCCAAATTTTGACAGTGGACCACATCGCCCTGCATCGCATTACCTTCACAAATTAGTTTGATTTCTAAAACTGTGTCAACACAAACGCGATTACATAAAAGCACTTTTCAGCTGAAGAAATTACTACTGTCAAAAAACAAAAAACAAAATAAATTAAAAAAATAAAAAAATAAAGAAAGAAAGAAAAAAGCTGTAGGCTTGGAGCACATGGTGCATGGTGGAAAGTAGCTGTACCAGAACACTTTCGTTCCGCTGATTACTGGAGTAAGAAGAGCAGGACAAACAGAACTCCGACTGCGGCGTCCTATATTCGCTGGCCGCGGATTACACAATACGAGTCTCGGTACTTACAAGACTGGCAGCTGATGGCGACCGTCGATCTTTCGGAGAGCTCTGACATTAAATGAGACGTATTTTGCAACCGCATGGTGAACAAACAGCGAGACGCGGGCCTGAGACAGGTAGGGCTCATGAAATATGGAGGAGCGGAGGAAAGTAATGGCAGCGGCCCTCGCCACCGCCGGCTGGCCAGCAGCCGCAGCCGCTGCACAGGGGAGGGGCCCGCGCTTCAAACAGCGCCAGGGTGGCGGGAGGCCAGACCCGACGCACCACACTGCTGCCGCCGAGCACTGGCGCTGTTGTTATTTTTAAAAACATCGGGACTCCGATATATCGATATTTAAAACAATACACTACTGGCCATTAAAATTGCTACACCACGGAGATGACGTGCTACAGACGCGAAATTAACCGACAGGAAGAAGATGCTGTGATATGAAAATGATTAGCTTTTCAGAGCATTCACACAAGGTTGGCGCCGGTGGCGACACCTACAACGTGCTGACATGAGGAAAGTTTCCAACCAATTTCTCATACACAAACAGCAATTGACCGGCTTTGCCTGGTGAAACGTTGTTGTGATGCCTCGTGTAAGGAGGAGAAACGCGTACCATCACGTTTCCGACTTTGATAAAGGTCGGGTTGTAGCCTATCGCGATTGCAGTTTATCGTATCGCGACATTGCTGCTAGCGTTGGTCGAGATCCAAGCAGAATATGGAATCTGTGGCTTCAGGAGGGTAATACGGAACGCCGTGCTTGATCCCAACGGCCTCGTATCACCAGCAGTCGAGGTGACAGGCATCTTATCCGCATGGCTGTAACGGAACGTGCAGCCACGTCTCGATCCCTGAGTCAGCAGATGGGGACGTTTGCAAGACAACAACCATCTGCACGAACAGTTCGACGACGTTTGCAGCAGAATGGACTATCAGCTCGGAGACCATGGCTGCGGTTACCCTTGACGCTGCATCACAGACACGAGCGCCTGCGATGGTGTACTCAACGACGAACCTGGGTGCACGAATGGCAAAACGTCATTTTTTCGGATGAATCCAGGTTCTGTTTACAGCATGAGGATGGTCGCATCCGTGTTTGGCGACATCGCGGTGAACGCACATTCGAAGCGTGTATTCGTCATCGCCATACTGGCGTATCACCTGGCGTGATGGTATGGGGTGCCATTGGTTACACGTTGCGGCCACCTCTTGTTCGCTTTGACGGCACTTTGAACAGATGTGTTACGACCCGTGGCTCTACCCTTCATTCAATCCCTGCGAAACCCTACATTTCAGCAGGATAATGCACGACCGCATGTTGCAGCTCCTGTACGGGCTTTTCTGGACACAGAAAATGTTCGACTGCTGCCCTGGCCAGCACGTTCTCCAGATCTCTCACCAATTGAAAACGTCTGGTCAATGGTGGCCGAGCAACTGGCTCGTCACAATACGCCAGTCACTACTCTTGATGAACTGTGGTATCGTGTTCAAGGTTCATGCGCAGCCGTACCTATACACGCCATCCAAGCTCTTTTTGACTCAATGCCCAGGCATATCAAAGTCGTTATTACGGCCACAGGTGGTTGTTCTGGATACTGATATCTCAGGATCTATGCCCCCAAATTGCGTGAAAATGTAATCACATGTCTGTTGTAGTATAATATATCTGTCCAATCAATACCCGTTTATGATCTGCATTTCTTCTTGGTGTAGCAATTTTAATTGCCAGAAGTGTACATAAATTGAACAAAGGACACAGAATGTTTCGGTATGAAGAACTAGAAATCTATGCTCACAGAAAAAAAGGTACGGAACAAATGCTCAACGACTTTAGCGAAACAGGCTAAATCAAATTATTGAAAAGGTTTGACAAAACACGCAAAGATTTCCCGTAATTTGCAGTTTCAATGCACTGCAACTAGTGTAATCACTCCAATCCATCCCTCAATAGGTTCAACCTACAATACATATGTATAATCTGTGGTAATCTTATTACATATAAGAAATTAATGTAATAATCGAAGTCTTCACATATCTGTATTCAAGAGCAGCTCATAAATATTTTTTTTAAAACAAAAGGAAAACACGTTTATGTAAATAACTATTTAATGATTATTTTTGTATACACATGCAGCAGCACATTCAAATTAAAAAGAAGGAATGTTTATATAGGTACCTAATATAATAACTGAGCTGTGCACATGTCGATATTCTGGTGCAGCGCATTCACCTATTTAAATATAAAAACAAGTTATTGCAGAAACCATTTAATCTTGTATCCCTGTATCCAATGTAAACAAACATCTCTTTAACAAATACAATTTCTTGAAACAACGGTGTAAATATAATATGCAGTGGAGAGGATATGCACCACGCAACATTATGTAGACCTTTTATAGCTCTACCGTCCCTGTAAGTACAATTCACTGTCCAAAATTTATGTTGTTTAACCTTTCAATTTTTATCAGCTGCAAAATACTCCAAAAACCTACAGTACCCTTGGTCTGCGACTGTGAAAGGCATCTGTACTCTTCACCAACACCAGCCATGTAAATAAGAAATTTTCTACCCGAAGATCAAGGAATGAAACGCGTAGTGGCAAACAAGGAGGCCCCTGACACAGAAACTGTTTTATTTGTATTACTCCATTCATTTTCTTGAAGTTCCACAATATAACAGGTTGAAATTACGATGGTTGACTGAGAAGTAATACCTTCACCTTCGTAACTCTTCAACAGTTGGCAGCATTGTTCAGTGGCAGGCCTTAGCATTGAACGGTTGTGTTGTGTAAAGTATGGAACTCTGCGCGATGGTCGGTCAATGCGATTTAAGCAACGTGCAGTCATTGAATTCTTTTCAGCAGAAGATGTCACCCCAAAGGAGATTCGTCAAAGAATGAAAGAAGTTTATGGTGATTGTGTTGATTTGCATCGTTGGGCAAGTAAGTTTAAAGATGTTGAGACGGGAACATCTGACCTGCATGACAAACAAAGAGTTGGACGTTCTGTAACAGCAAGCACCGAGTTTCACAAGCGAAATGTTGACAGATTGATTCAGGACGCTCGTCGCATCACTCAGAGAGAAACTGCAAGCGCAATCGGCACTTCACATGAACGTGTGGGTCACATTATTGCTTTTCTTGGCTATCGGAAGATCTATGCACGATGGGTATCCCGGACGCTGACTCGTGAAATGAAAGTGCACAGACTTGAAATTTGCCAGGAACTCCTCTCGCGTTGTGAGTATGAAGATGCGCCGTACTCAAATCAACACAGTCACCATAAACTGCTTTCATTCTCTGATGAATCTCATTTGGGGTGACACCGTCTGCTGTCAAGAATTCAATGGCTGCACGTTGCTTAAATCGCATTGACCGACAGTCTGCGCAGGGTTCCATACTTTACGCTGTAACAACATAACCGTTCGATGCTAAGACTTCACGCCAATTGGAGCAGTAGAGAAGAGGCTACGGAACAAGCTAGTACCTGCCGCATAACAATGCTGCCAACTGTTGAAGAGTTACGAGAGTTGAGGCATTACCTTTCAGTCAACCCTCGTACTATGAAATACAGACAATTAGCTGCTTACAGGCGTTGATAAATATCAACTGGGACAGTTCAAAATGTGTACCCCGACTGGGACTCGAACCCAAGATCTCCTGCTTACATGGCAGACGCTCTCTCCGACTCTTTTTTTTTTTTGTGTTTTGTTCGTCGCTGTTCGTTGTATTTGATCGTAGTGGACGTCACGTGACATCCATTGAAGTTCGTTGCTGATTCTTTCATTCAGTTTCTGTTAATACAGAGACCAGCCAAATCTCCGACTGAACACGCTGATCTATCGTGCCGGCACCGAGACATCGAGGATACATAGGGTATTGCAACTGCAGGGATTTATCTCTGGCATGCTTTCCTTGAGACCCACATTTCCAACTTACTGTCCACACACTACATTTGCAGTGCCCCTGCCCACTATACTTATTACTCGCGGCAGTCAATCTACCGATTCCCGTAAGAGTTTGAGCAATATGACTGCATCTGCACATGTCCGAAAGAACAGATACCATCTTCATGTATTCACATATATATCAGGTTTGCTGCATGTTTCCAGAAGAGTTTCGACGCCGTTCCTCACGATCGTCTTCTAACCAAACTGCGCGCCTGTGGAATATCGCCTCAGAAAGGTCAGAGTTCGTAGTAACAGACGGAAAGCCTTCGAGTAAAACAGAAGTAATATCCGGCGTTCCCCAAGGAAGTGGTATAGGCCCTCTATTGTTCCTGATCTATATTAACGACATAGGAGACAATCTGAGAAGCCCTGTTAGATTGTTCACATATGATGCTGTCATTTACCGTCTTGTAAAGTCATCAGGTAACCAAAACGAATTGCAAAATGATTTAGATAATATATCTGTATGGTGCGAAAAGTGGCAGTTGACCCTGAATAAAGAAAAGAGTGAAGCTATTCACGTGAGTACTAAAAATAATCCGCAGAATTTCGATTACGCGATGAGTAAACTGGAAGCAGTCTTAATCACATAAATTTTTTCATGTGGCGATCGCGTTCGTAAGATCATCTTGAGACCATAATTGTCTGCTGGAAGCGGTGGCACATGCCAACCCTCTTGCTTGTCGCTGGTGGTGAATGGCGCCACCGCCTCCGGCAGACAATTATGGTCTGAAGATGATCTTATAATAACATCGAACGCGGTCACCACATTAAAAAATTTATGCGATCAAGAGAGCTTCCAGTTTATTTATAATAATTATAGATCGCTGTTTCCTATAATAAGAATCATGTTCTGTAAAATGTTATACGCGATGAGTCCCACAAATCTTAAGGCCGTAAATTCAACTAAATACTTAGTGATTACAATGTAGGTGAAACGGCTAGAAGTGACGCAGTACATCTCGAAAATCTTCGTCAACATTTCGAAGATAAATTTCAAGAACCTTCATTCGAGAATGACGAGATCAATAATCTGTTCGAAAAAATCGGAACAGAACACTTGTCAACAGTACAACAGGAGGAGCTAATAGAACTCAGAAGTAGAACGCTTCGAAATGAATTTAAATGGAAAACTGTTGAAAATTTTTAGGTGCGAATATCCCAATTTAGCAAGAAAGGTAGTTGACCTGTTATTATCCTTCCACAGCTTACTTGCGTGAGTCTACATATTTTTCTGCAATACCATTAATCACGACGAAACATCGGCTTCGACGTCTGCTGGAAGGGGTTGTCCGAGTTGCTGTTTCAAAGATCCAACCAAAATTGGATCTGCTTTCTTCGCAAATTCAAGCAAACAGATGACGCTTAGTGTTCAAATGTTAGAAAATTTCCGAATTTTGAAAAGTGTACATTTTTACTTTCGTTTTTTTCCTCATTGGTTGATCAGCTTGGATATAACGGTTTTAAATTGTCGTTTAAGTTTCGACTGTGGCTCTGTTGTCATTTCTACGTCGTGATCTTCCGAATATTACAATATTCTAAATGAATTACAAGCAATATGCATGAAACTTTAAACTTTAGGTAACCAACTAGTTTGTGAACTAATTTTTACAGAAATATGTAGGTAATGAAATATGCATACTTCCTCAGTTCCAATAACTACACTCACGCTTGTGGTTAGTTGTAAACTGGTTGCAACTGTTAACTTTCACCAGCTTCGAATAATGCAAATGTCTGATAATTAAAAAAAAAAATTAACTCTCATGTGCACGAATAATAATAAAAATTGTTACCGTTGTAACTGATAGTTGCAATAATTACAGAGAAGTAAATACAGATCATGGGCCACTTTTGCGTCAAGTGTCAGAAGTGCTTAGAAAGGTAAGAGAAATAGGAGTGCGTAGACAAGATAATTTATGTTTCAGAGAGGGAAGAAGGGGGCGGGGGCGCGACGGAAAAGTTTGAAAACCCGGCTGTTAGAATATTCTGTAAAATTTTGAAAGAAATCGATCAAGCGCATTTCGAGGTTTTTGGTAAGACTGTTATACAACGGCTTGTCTTTATATGATTGTGTAGATTACCGATAACGTCTATGATTCTGCGAATATAAAAACTCGGAAAGTATATTTTCTCTAAATGCTTTCGTAATTCTTAAGAATGACTGACCCCAATAAACTGTTGAATACTTGGGATGGATATGTTAGGGTAGTCTTTGGTGGTTACGTTTCTGCATAATAATATTCCGTTGTGGGCAACTCGTGGCGTAAGAAGCGAACCACCTTCAGTGGAAAACACTTTCGAGTAGTGAGCGAATACATCATGCCTTAAATGCATTAAACTGCACTCTATAACTGCAGGTGTGTGAACTGAACGATAGTCTTAAATCACTATCTTTTTGCAGCGATCACAGCTGAATGGTGAAGTAGATGAATGGACTGACATTTAAGCTCGGCGCTTGGAGGCAGAAGCATATGTGACATTTACCGGAATAGGAACGTGACAGGAGCGGAGCCTGAGGCAGTGAACGTACATTTTCTGCAGCCGGTTGCGCAAAGTGTGCTGGAAAGGGTCATTTACTGGAAAGACACTAGCCCTTGGTCGTAACTGCATCAAATGCTCTCGAGTGACTGATGACGTTCGTTCTCTGCTGCGATGCCTCAGCGTTACTGCCAAGCTTCAGTTATGCCGAGTGGCTCGCATTCCTTTCTAGCAGAAAAACGGCCACAGTGAATCTCGACTGTTTTGCGTCACACTTTGCATTCATTCTGCAAAGGAGTGCGAGGTCACTTCTGCGGGAAACTGATTGTCCGTTGCAGCTCTGTACGTAAATTTTAATGAGATACCTCACAGTGTAAGAGCACAGTAATAAGCACCCACAAGGGAAATATGAGGCTGCAATTGCCTCCCACCCCTCCCGGATTCTGGGTAAAGATTTGTTATTCGTAAAAGAATTCTCGCGAATTTATGGCAGTCATTCTCCGCCACTGAACTGCAGATTTAATACTGCCGAGCTCTGCGAGAAGTGCTGCGTCTTTAGCTGTCACTCAGTTTTGAAATGTGCCTCTTAAAAAGCCACTTTCCAGTTTCAGTTGTATTATTTCGCAAACTAACCATTGCTGGAGCTATGCAAAGGTGGTACTCTGTTCCAAGAATGTGCTGCAAACGGGTTGTTTACGTTGTACACTGAGGTAACAAAAGTCAGCGATATGCACGCATACAGATGGTGTTAGTAAGGCGTCCACAAGCTATAAAGCGGCAGCGAATTGGCGAAGCTGTCATATTTACTCAGGTGATT
Source organism: Schistocerca serialis cubense (assembly GCF_023864345.2). Taxonomy (NCBI): domain Eukaryota; kingdom Metazoa; phylum Arthropoda; class Insecta; order Orthoptera; family Acrididae; genus Schistocerca; species Schistocerca serialis. Next base: position 80,228,526 of record NC_064644.1, on the reverse strand, counting down.
CGTGTGGAAAGGTTGCCGAGGTGATTACGGCCGCACTATGGCAATTGGCAGGCTTGGAACGCGGAGTGGTAGTTAGAGCTACACGCATAGGACATTCCATTGCGGAAATCGTTAGGGAATTCAATATACATTGTAACCTCCCCCTCACTTATCGACCTTAATGACAGTGAAAAATTAAACCGCGTGCACCTAATGGAAATTTGGGAAAAGCAATCGTCACCGAAGCTAATTTGTCGTTAAAGAGGGAGGAAAGGGTTACATCTAAATGAAAGGAAAAATGTAAATGAAATTAGTGGAAATTAATTTTGAAAAAAGGGTAAAATTAATAAAGAAAGTACATTTGCGGTCGTTACGTTAACAATTAATTGGCGTTAATTAGATATTTGAGTTCTGGGGAAAATTACGGTCGCCAGTCCTATGGACAACTACTATAATAACTGAAAATGAAAGATTAATGCACATATAATTAGCGCTAAAAGTGTGGCAACTGAAGGCTGACACGTGCTGTGTGAAAACCGAATGGTTGTTAGAAGTAATAAATTTCGCTACACTCTGAGTTACTTTAGCAGAAGAATTAATAAAATCGGAACATTGAAAGTTAATTTAGTGACTGAAATTAATAGTGAACTTTGTTTCTGAAGCACTACGAAATTCAATTAAATAAGGTTAGTCTTGGGCTACCTCAACAATCATTTCAAAAGCTACTTGAATCTACGCAATTTTGAAATAAGAGATTGAACTTTGAACTTGAATTAAATGATTCTGAACAATTAACAATAGTAAAATTTAGTACGTACCAAGCTGATCTGCAGTCACAGGTAAGCTAAAATATGGTAACAAAACTCGCACTCTTAATTTCTGCTTGTGTAATCTAAATATTGTAGCCAGCTATGAATAACTGAACTTTGAAACTAAAGCAGTGAAATGGAATGATATTACTTTAACGCTGGCGTATGAATTTCAACGACACTCGGGTTCATTCCAGAAAAGGAAGGGACCCTACTTGGTAATACAATTTTGACAATGAGCAACAAAGGTTCATGCTACGTTGCTGTATTTTGCTAATGGAATAGTTTGAAAAGCTGAGGTCTGCCATACAACTCTAAAACTTTACGTGCTTTCAGTCTTCATTGTTGGTTGATTGAACGCTTGAAGTCGTCGATCGAGGAGGTGGCGACAGTCACTCATTGTCGGCCGTCGCTGTTGCAGAAGATTAATGTTGGCGCCTTCTTCTTGACACGGTCACCAGGGGAAACGGGCTCTTAATGTGCACCAACTAATGCTTCCCGTCCGCTACACCATGTCAGAAACTATCATAGCAAGTCGAGCGCAATTACATGCTGGCAAGACCCGAAAGCGCGGCAACTCGCGGGAGCGCCACACAACGTTACTGCTCCACCGCCCTACTCCAGCCAGACTCTCTCTGCCCGCGCTCCATGCGGCAGAGTTAACGCTACCAAAGATTCTAAACACTTTGGTTGTCCACACGACCTATCGATGTAATCGTTCGATAGCATAGTTTTCCATAGGACAGACCCAGCGTAAAAATACAAATAATATTTACAAAACAAGCCAATTATACATTGACATAAACGCATATATATATATATATATATATATATATATATATATATATATATATATATATATAGTAAAACAATTACAATATATAAAGACACAGAAATGTCCTATCTTCAGGTAGCGAAATAAGGTTCAAAATGGTTCAAATGGCTCTGAGCACTATGGGACTCAACTGCTGAGGTCATTAGTCCCCTAGAACTTAGAACTAGTTAAACCTAACTAACCTAAGGACATCACAAACATCCATGCCCGAGGCAGGATTCGAACCTGCGACCGTAGCGGTCTTGCGGTTCCAGACTGCAGCGCCTTTAACCGCACGGCCACTTCGGCCGGCAACGAAATAAGGAAAAAATTTATAGTACAGTAGATGGAAATAGGAGGATATGCATTTCTGGCGTTACAACATCCGTAGCCTCAACAGTGTGCCGAAAATACCAAATTTCAGACATCACCTAACAGAGAAGGAACACAAAATTCAAAATGGTTCAAATGGCTCTGAGCAATATGGGACTTAACATCGGAGGTCATCAGTTCCCTAGAACTTAGAACTACTTAAACCTAACTAACCTAAGGACATCACACACATCTATGCCCGAGGCAGGATTCGAATCTGCGACCGTAGTGGTCTCCCAGTTCTAGACTAAAGCGCCTAGAACCTCTCGGCCACTCCGGTCGGCAAGGAACACCTCGTGAAATAACCTCAGAAATCAATGTGGGACGCATAACAAACGTATTCGTTCGGACAGTGCGGTGAAATTTGGCGTTAAAGGGCACAAGACGAAGACGCGAGTGGTTTGCTAACAGCACGACATCGCCTGCAGCGCCTCTCCTGGGCTCGAGACCATATCGGTTGGTCTCTAGAAGACTGGAAAACCATGGCCTGGTCAGTTGAATCCCAATTTTAGTTGGTAAGAGCTGATGATTTGAGTGCAGCACAGACCCACAAAGTCAGGGGCCGAAGCTGTCATCAAGGCTCTGTGCGAGCTGGTGGTGGTTGCATAACAGTGCGGGCTGTATTTACATGGAATGTACTGGGTCCTTTGGATGATCGGCTACTTGGAGGCCATTTTCAGCCATTCATGGACGTCGTGTTTCTAAACAAAGACGGAATTTTTGTGCATGACATTGCGCCTTGTCACCAGGCCACAATTGTTCGCAATTGGTTTGAAGAACATGGGTGGAAAACTCGAAGGAATGGTCTGGCCACCCAGATCGCCCGACATGATTCCCGTCGAACATTTATGGGACACAATCGAAAGGTCAGTTTGTGCACGAAATCCTGCACTGGCAACACTTTGGTAACTACGGTCGGCTATAAATGCAGCATTGCCTAATGTTGTTGATAATTCTTCCGGGTTATATGGCCGTGGTCCATGGAATACTTCTATTCCTAACGTTTCGTCCAACACTACGTTGGACATCCTCAGAGGTATGGCTGGTCCTGTTGAGTCCTGCCGACTACGTTGTACATCCTCAGAGATATGGCTGATACTGTTGAGTCCTGCCGACAGGACCAGCCATACCTCTGAGGATGTCCAACGTAGTAGTGGACGAAACGTTAGGAATAGAAGTATTCCATGGACCACGGCCATATAACCCGGAAGAATTATCAACAACAGTACCATCCGGTCGTGAAAGCCTTCATTGTATGATGGCCTAATGTGTACGTATTCTCTGTCGTTGCACGAGTTTCGCACCAAATAAGGTAAATCGTGACGATGAATCAGATCGGAGAGACACTGCACGTCAGTCTACGGAAGGGTACACTCCATGACACTGTGACAACTACAAGTTGTGTCGCCGCGAAACGTTCGCTGTTCCTAGCATTTTAGGAACGATTTTTAGGGTTCAAACTGCTGACACTAGGCCTGCTATTTTTACTTTGCGCGACTAATATTACGTATGTTCTCTCAATTAACTTTGTTTTATCCTGTCACAGTCGAACTGAGTTCACTTATTTACTACATGGGTCATAACTTTGTAATAGAAGATTGTTACTTCAAATAAGGACATTGTGTGTTTACTTTGCATTAGTAGGCCAAACTTCATGATGGGCAGACGACTCGCAGTATCTTGGGAATTTTTTCTTGCCACATTGATCGCACGAAATCATGTACGAGGGTCGCTCCAATAGAAATGCACACCATTTTTTTTTAAATCCATTTTTTATTCTACATATTTGAAAGTTTTACAGTGTGTAGATACATCGTTTAGGAACTATATTTTCATTTCTCCACGTAATTTCGATACCTCTCAACTGCCTTACGCCATCTTGGAACCAGCGCCTGTATACCCGCACGGTAAAATTCTGGACCAACCTGTTGCAGCCACTGTTTCGCAGCGTGCACAAAGGAGTCATCATCTTCAAACCTTGTTCCACGAAGAGAGTCTTTCAGTTTCCCAAAGAGATGATAGTCACATGGGGCCAGGTCAGGACTGTAAGGCGGGTGTTTCAGTGTTGTACATCCGAGTTTTGTGATCGCTTCCATGGTTTTTTGACTGACTCGTGGCAGTGCATTGTCGTGCAGCAGCAAAACATCCTGCTTTTGCCGATGTGGTCGAACACGATTCACTCGAGCTTGAAGTTTCTTCAATGTCGTCACATGTGCATCAGAATTTGTGGTGGTTCCATTTGGCATGGTGTCCACAAGCGAGAGTCCTTCGGAATCGAAAAACACCGTAGCCATAACTTTTCCAGCAGAAGTTGTGGTTTTCAATTTTTTTTCTTGGGTGAATTTGCATGATGTCACTCCATTGATTGCCTCTTCGTCTCTGGTGAAAAATGATGGAGCCATGTTTCATCACCTCTCACAATTCTTCCAAGAAATTCATCTCCACCATTCTCGCACTGTTCCAGAAGTTCGCTGCATACCCTTGGTGTTGTTTCTTTGTGGGCCACTGTCAACATCCTGGGAATCCACCTGGCACAAACCTTTTTTAACGCCAACACTCTCAGTATTCTGCAAACACTTCCTTCTCCTATCCCACTATAGCGTGACAATTCGTTCACTGTGATGCGTCTGTCAGCAGTCACCAGTTCGTTAACTCTCTGCACATTGTCTGGAGTGTGTGCAGTACGAGGCCTGCCGCTGCGAGGACAATACTCAATATTGCCGTGCCCGCTTCCATCACGTAACCTGCTTGCCCGCCGACCAACCGTACTGCGTTCGACAGCAGCATCTCCATACACCATTTTCAATCTTTTGTGGATGTTTCCCACTGTCTCATTTTCACAGCACATGAATTCTAAGACAGCACGTTGCTTCTGACGAGCCATCTTGAAGACATGCTGTGACGGCGGCACTCACGGGAACAGGTTGAACTAAGTTTGAAAACAGGCGGGAGGGATGTATCCACTCACTGTATAACTTTCACACATGCAGAATGAAAACTGTATTCTTACAAAAATAATGTTCATTTCTTTTGGAGTGACACTCGTACATTGCTTGGTGCGGCGGCGGTTTCGTCGCTGGACAGCACTCCAGACTGATACGAACCATAACGTAAAAGTGTAGTCACGGTGTATTGTTCCGTGTCGCTTCTTGAACAACTTTTGTCGAGCTGCAGAAAGGGTCCGTTCCAAGACACTGGCGCGCAGATTCCAACCTCAGTTCCCAACGCAACATAAACGCGATAGCAGTACTTCCCACGATATCCGTCCTCAGTTCCCACAAAGACACCCGCTCCGCTTGTTGCACAACAGAATCAAAACAGCACTTTACTTTTAATCTGAAGACGTAGATGGTCCATGTTGTCTTACTGGTTATTTATTGTGTCGAAAAAAATAACATTTTAACTGCAAGGAGAAAATAAGTGAAATTGCAAAGTAGAAAAGATGTCCGTTCCAGGAAATGAAACGTTCTCAAAAACTGTATGAGGTGCAACACAACGCCACATGGACTCACAGAGCTATAAATTCTCCAATTCAGAGTATATAGCTGCACGGTAATATGATAATCTGAAGAGACGAGGGTAGGCAATTTCAGTGTGGTTTTGGGAGATTTCGCACATTTTTCTAGTCATATACTAAAACCGTGTTAGCCATTACCCAATCAGCCCAAAAATGTACCTTCCAAAACACGTTTGTGTTCAACTTTTTTGCGCCAGTCTACATTAAAAAAAAGAAGACACAAAAATTGCAATAAATCCGGTCAAACGAACAATAGTGGAGTTCGGTATGCTAATAAAACGTCATCAGACTTAAATAAGTGTTTTTTTTTAAGTTTACTGCCTGTTTCGCCACTCCGAGAGCCATTAATTTGGCATTCTAGTTGGTTATTTTTGTTGATATTCATCAGAATTTTCTCAGTCATTCTGACTTTTTTAAATTCCAGGTTTCTAATTTTTAGTGTCAGTCTAACATTTCTTGACCAAAAGTTTTCTTTCTGGCTATGGTCCATGGCCCGTTAACATACCTTGGATTTAATCATGTGAGAATATAGCTACAAAATCGTTGAATCAAAAAGGTGGCATCTATATACGAAGAGATACATTTTGAAACATGCTCACCGATTAGTTATCAAAGTAACCGACCTTAGACGTACAAAATAGAAAACTGTCAATCGTTAGATATAAAATAAGTCTTATATACATCCTGTCACTATAAATTCTTGGGGAAGAACACGTTCTCAAACTCAGCGGGTCAGTTACATAAAAAATGGCTGTTTTAGAATATTGTCCCCTCTATGCTAATTTACTCGGACGCCCATCGGAACAGTTAAAATTGTTAAAACATTTGCGTTGTAATACGTCATAGCCAGATGCTATTCGTAATTAAAGACTCCGACGAGGAGCGGTCCCAAAACATAGATTTAACATATTTTTGTAGATAATGGATCACAGAATTTAAATGTACCTAGAAACATTTCGTATACTTTCTACATAGATGCTTGACGTGTTAGAAACTAGTGGTAGTAGTCTTTACGGCAGCACCTTGAAATGTTGGTTAGCCCTGTGTAGCAGACGTTTGAGGGAGTAGTTTCTGTGGGGGATAGATTTCATGGTCTTCTAGAAGGTCAAAGCTGATCATACTGGCAAGGGGGTCGAATCAAACTCCACATTATTTTCACGTTCCGCTGCTTGCAGCGAAAGAGAGTCAACATGGTGGCTGAACGTACGCTCTAAAATAATTGTCTCTATTATACTTTGAAACGCCATTCGTCGATGTTTAACGTAAATGCTATTAGTGTTTTGATAGCGTTAGCAATTCTCTTATGTTTCTGGCATTGGCAGTTTTGTCCAGTATTGTACAGGTGTTTCTGGCATTGGTAGTTCTGTCCAGTATTGTAAAGGCGGTCTAACTTCTTAAATGCCGCACTAGAGTGCACTAAAACACTGTAACGTAACTGAACGTTTAGGTGAAATAAAAATGGGAAAATTTTCTTTTTGTTTGTTGAGATGCATTTCGACGCTTTTGCAACATTTGCATTAAACAGAATTGCCAAATCACGAATTTTGAAACCTACCTGAAGAGAACAAGAAAATCGGTAGCAATCTGCAGCCCTCGAGGTTTAGATCATGCTGGTAATAGATTCGCGTGTCGCAGCAGAGTAGACAAAAAAACGACTCACAGTAAGAGGTCAGCAGCGTTCATTGCAGTGTACACACACAGACACACACACACACACACACACATACACACACACACACACACACACACACACGGATTTTCTGATGCGCCCGTTACAAAATGGCTTATACTACTAAGTCAGTTAAGTACCTTCAACAGTAACAAGACATTGAAATTACTATCCATCGAGGGCGAAAAAAACTACAGTGGACTAAAACTAACAAGTGGGCGTACACGACACCGTTCCCCATGCTTAGCAACACGGCTAATTCCCTCGTATGCAAATATCGCCTGGATTTCACGAAAATTTGTTACTCACTATAAATTCTTGAACACCATTCTCTGTGTTACGATTACCGCATCAGCCAATCCTTCCTTACACGAATTGGATACATTTTACTACCCTTTCTCTGCTCTCTTACTCTAATCATGGGGGACAAGCAAGGAGCCGCCCAGAAGACTGTACGTGTATAGTCGGGCAACGGCAAATACCGGCAGATCCTTCCATACACTGAGCTACATCTAAAACGAGATGTATTCAGAATATAAAATGAAGAAAAAGCCCTTTTCAAAGTCATGTTTGACAGTAATATCTCTCAACACTGAGGTCATATCAACTGAAAAAGAAGACCTTATATCCAACACATGTAAACTTCATTACTGTGACGTCCTGTGCCTCCAGGAGACACACGGAGGGCCATCACAACGCCGTCCAAATATTCCTGGGATGACCTTGGTGAAGGAGTGCCCCCACGATCAAAATGGAAATGCTCTATTTATTCGGCCTGGAATCAAAGTACCTAACATACAAGTTGTAATTAGGCTGTGTGGGTTTTTTATTGGTAACGCCACGTAGCGCTCTGTATGAAGATCACTGGCTGTGCTGTGTGCAGTCTGTGGCTGGTTTGCATTGTTGTCTGCCACTGTAGTGTTGGGCAGCTGTAGCGTTGCGCAGCTGGAGGTGAGCCGCCAGCAGTGGTGGATGTGGGGAGAGAAATGGCGCAGTTTTGAAATTTGTAAGACTGGATGTCATGAACTGCTATATATATTATGACTTTTGAACGCTAGTAAGGTAAATACATTGTTTGTTCTCTATCAAAATCTTTCATTTGCTAACTATGCCTATCAGAGTGTGTGTGTGTTGGGGTTTACGGGCGCTCAACATCGAGGTCATCAGCGCCCTTGCCTATCAGAAGTCAGTGCCTTCAGTAGTTAGAATCTCTTATTTAGCTGGCAGTAGTGGCGCTCTCTGCATTGCAGTAGTTCGAGTAACGAAGATTTTTGTGAGGTAAGTGATTTGTGAAACGTATAGGTTAATGTTAGTCAGGGCCATTCTTTTGTAGGGATTATTGAAAGTCAGATTGCGTTGCGCTAAAAATATTGTGTGTCAGTTTATGCACAGTCATGTTTAATATTTCTAAGGGGACGTTTCAAAGTTAACACCGTTAACAACACGGAAATCATTTCTGTTACTGTCGGAAGCATTATGGTGTCATCTATATATAAACCACCAGGGGAAAGGTTTGCTTTCAGCCAACATGTCTGTTACCCACAGCCAATAAAGCAAGACTTAACTATTTCAGTAGAGTGTGGGGCTGCCAAGACACAAATGAGGACGGAGAATTAATGGAAAGCTGGGCAGAAGAACACGAGCTGAATTTCATCCATGATCAGAAACAGTCTGCGTCATTCAGCAGTGAGAGATGGAAAAGATTGTATAACCCAGACCTCATATTTGTTTCCGAAACCTTGTCTGGGCCATTAAATAAATTTGTTCTCAACCCTGTCCCAAAGACCCAGCACAGACCAATCATGCTAAAGTTTAGTCCTGTAATAGTGCCACAAAAAGTACCCTCTAAAAGATGTTTCAACTTCAAAAGGTCTAACTGGCAAAAATTTGCGGACACCTTAGATAGGAAAACCGTAAATGTACCACCGAGCATTGAAAACTACGGAAAGTTCGTCCAAGCTGTTAAAAATCAGCAAGAATCAGCATACACAGAGGCTGCAGAATACTCTACATTCCTGGAACGAAAAACTCCTGGAAGAAAAAAATCCATAAAAGTTGAACGTCCACGAAATGATAGTCAATCTACAACCAGAGAATCAATGTGGAAACAGAAATTGGATAAAGACAGACTGAAAAGTTGTAACATTAAAGACAAACTTCCTGCTGTATCACAATTGGAATGGAGAGTCTAGAAGAACCTAAAGAGACTTAGGTGTCAAATGGGATAACCTGTTGAAGTGGGGATGCGCCGAAGAGGAGTCCTGCCAGTGTGGAAGAAAACAAGCCTGTTGACCTGTCCATCCTTGCCGGCCCCATGCACTTTCCAAGACCTGAGGTTGGCCAATGACGCTGCAGTGTGTGCCGAAAACTGGAGAGAGATGTGAGCCTTGCTATAGACATTATTGACGACTTACAGTACGTGAAGATCATGAATGTGTATATGAATGTAGAACTATTATTTAGTTGTATTGGTGTAGCCGAGCGGTTCTAGGCGCTTCAGTCTGGAACCGCGTGACGGCTACGGTCGCAGGTTCGAATCCTGCCTAGGGCATGGATGTGTGTGATGTCCTTAGGCTAGTTAGTTTAAGTAGTTCTATGTCTTAGGGGACTGATGACCTCAGCAGTTGAGTCCCATAGTGCTCAGAGCCATATGAACCATTTTAAGTTGTATTTGTATCATAGTATATACAGCCTATTAATTAATTACAGATGTAGGTCAGACACGATTAAATAAACTGTAATCCTTATCATTTGCTTACCTAACTTGAAGCATAATATTCATTTCGTTGGACAATTTTGCACTCTATTTTTCACAAACGATAGTGTAATTTTAGTAACAGCATGTTACTCTTGAGACATAAAAGTAACTTCGGGTGTACCTCAATGGAGTGTTACAGGACAATTACTTCTCGCAGTCTGTATAAACCACCTGGATAAGTCTTAATTTCCCAGAGTGTTTCAGCATATAATTTTGTTATGCACAGAGCAGCCGCAACCCTAGAAAGGCGTAACGAATTTCAGAAAGACTGGCAGCTGACAGGCACTTGATGGGCAAATTGGCAGTTGACCTTCAACATAAAAAAATGTAAGGTATTGTGCATAAACAGATGGAAAGACCTGTTATTATATGATTACACGATTGCGAAGGAGCACCGAAGCCACCCACATTCGTTAAATACCTGTGAGTGTGTGTACGGACCGACTTACAGTGGAATATGAAATGATTGGCATGTAGGAGAGGTTCTAGGCTGAGGTTCATCGGAACGAACCTTTGGAGGCGCAATCCATCCACGACATAGGCAGCTCACAGAACACACATTCGACAGAAACTTGAATACTGCTAGTCAGTGTGGTATCCGTATCGGATAGAATTGTTAGAGGAAGTAGAGGTTTAAAGAGGAGCAGCGCTTTTCGTTACAGGTTGAGGCCAGACGTTACAAGAGAGGCGTTGTGGTTGACTGTTAAAATTCCGATGGTGTACATTCTTACAAGAGTCCTCGATTATATTGTTTGCTCTCAGGTATATCTCGCGAAGAGGCCATGAAGGTAAAATTTTAGAAATTTAAGTTCACATTGAAGGTTCTTCCTGCGGGCTATTCGCGACGGGCACAAGGAAGAGGGAAGGGGGAGTCACAGTGGTAGACAAAATACTCTCCACCAGACACCAAAAGGTAGCTTCCAGAGTATGGAAGTACATGTAGACTTATTGCGAACTCTAACGTGAATACTCAGAAGAATGGTTGGCGCTTCACCTGAAATCCAGGCTTGAATTTCCACCGACGCACGTGGTGTTAGGATCTGCAAACTCATCACGGAGTATCGGTTTCGTGTTGTGCAACGCTGTACAAAGTCCACGTCGCCGCACGCGAACACGTGCGGTGTCCCCCGTGCGGACAGGAAAAGTCAGCGGGCGCCGTTCCAGAGAGCGACGCCCGGCTTGTGACGTCACGGGGAGACGGCGCGGCCTGTGATTAGGCGCACGGCGCGGCGCTCGATCATAGTCATCTGCGTCCGCTCTCCCTCGGAATTTACATTGCCATAAAAAATTCTCAGAAAATTCGTTCCCCCTCTAAGGTTTTTATCTGGCTGTCCACCGTCACGCACCTCACGAAACGCGTCAGAGTCGGATGAGCTCTTTTCCGAACTGTGACAAGTTTCGTCAAGTCAGCAGGAGGAAATGTCACAGGGATGTGAGTGCATTGTGAAATTTCTAGGTAGTTATTGCCATGTACGAGAGGTTATACGGAAAAGCGGGTAATGTATAATACGTACAAGATCCAAGACGGAAAAATAAGACCAAGAACAAAATTAACGGATTAAAAAGGATGTAAGACTGGGATGCAGTCGTTCGCCCCTATCACACAGTCTATAGATAGAAGAAGCAATGACACAAGTGAAGTAAGAGTTTAATGCGATTCTGTCTGTTTTAATTATTCGGTTGATGACCGTCAGGTTTTAGACTTTCTTTGCTTTTTGCGTGTAATTAGATTGGGAAACCGTTGAGATTGAACTTAACATATACATGGATGGACTTGGGGAATGAAAGGTTGCAATAAATTTTTCATCTGTGATTATTAGTTTACGTATGAAATATTCCGTTGCAGGTTAATAAAAATGAATTTCTTTGAATATTCTAAAATAATTATTCAAGTTTTACTTTTATTCAAGTACTAAAGCTATTTGTGCAAGAATGAAAATATTATTGTCCATCGAACTTACCAAACATTTTCACGTTGCAGTGGATTTTTGGTTTAACTGAATATACCCCGACTAGCTTTGAAGCATAAGATATCTTTACCATATGAAAATGTTTTCTTTTTTATATTGCTCAGCTCTCATGAAAATTATGCAGTTTTAAATACACTTTACTGTATGTTCAGAATTTATCACTTTTTTGAATGAAAATTTACAAAAGCTAAACCTGTAAATGCACAAGATAAAATCTACTATCTCTTTTTATTCTGCGCCTGGAATGCTGTGAAAAGGAACACTTTATTATTTTCCTTCACCTCTACCTGTAGCCTTCTTAGGATGTGGTCGTTATTGCGATCGTATATCTAAATCTGCCGCTGCCGCAGACAACTCGCTCGCGGTGCAGCTCCGCACCGCCAGCGATATCCAATAAAATGCTGAAATTTCTTAAATAAAATGGGTAATGTCCGGTGCGAACTTTGCAGTAATTGTGACAAACAGATTTTACTAGATAAATGTATTTTAACAGAAACAGTTAAAATCTTTACACACCTTTTACAATCACAGCTACAAATGGCGTCTATCATCGACTTATGACAAATGAAGACTACGTAACAGCCTAATGCAATGTCACGGGTTCCTCTCCCATTCAGTCCGTGCAGGAGACAAGCGATTCTATTACAATATATTGCCTATTTATATCTTAACTAATTCTTGTACAGTCTTTGTCGTTTCTCATTACATATCGTTTCTTCTGTGGCGGTTTTCACATCCTGCGCCACAGATAGTATTTCGCACTCTTTGAATAATTATTTATAATAGTAAAATTCATAATTATCTTTTTCCTCACAAAATGAAGTGTCCTTTTGAAATTCAAGTAACAGAACTTTCACTTTGGATGCGTGCTGCCAGAGAACGTTACAAGTTCAAGATTGATATTTCAAAAAGAAATATCAGAAATATTCGCTGATGACATTGCTATCCCAGTGAAACAGAAGAAGACTGCAGGGTCTGCTGGAATGGAATGCGTTCAGAATATGGGTTGACAGCAAACGTGGAAAATACTAAAATAATGAGAAGTAGCAGAAATGAGAATAACGAAAAACCTAACATCAAAATTTGTGATCACGGAGTAAAGGAAGCTAAGGAATTCTTCTACCTTGATAGCAAAGTAGCCCAGGGGCGGACGAAGCTAGGAGGACATAAGAAGCAGACTGGGTCAGGCAAACACGGAATTCCTGGCCAAGAGAAATATACTGATGCCAAACATAGGCCTTAATTTGAGACAGAAATTTCTGAAAATTTTACGTTTGGCGCACAGCATTGTATGCTAGTGAATGATGGCCAGTCGGAAAACCGGAATGGAGGATAATCGACGCGTTTAAGATGTGGTGCTGCAAAAGAATGTCGGACGTCGGGTGGAAGGATACGGCAAGAGGAGAGATTCTCCTCAGAATTGTCGAAGGAAGGAATACATGGGAAACACTGTCAAGAAGAAGGTATAGGCTGCCAGGATACGTCTTAAGACATCAGGGAATAAGCCGCGTGGTACTGGAGGGAACTGTAGAGGGAAAGCCGGCCGGTGTGGCCGTGCGGTTCTAGGCGCTTCAGTCTGGAACCGCGTGACCGCTACGGTCGCAGGTTCAAATCCTGCCTCGGGCGTGGATGTGTGTGATGTCCTTAGGTTAGTTAGGTTTAAGTAGTTCTAGGGGACTGTTGACCACAGATGTTAAGTCCCATAGTGCTCAGAGCCATTTGAACCAAGCCATTTTTGTAGATGGAAAGAACTGTAGGGGAAGATAGAGATCTGGAGCCTTCAACACCATTCTCTGCGTTACAATTTTGATACATACGCACTTACTGTAGACCAAGCTGCTATGGATAAATCTTGGTATTGGCTAAACATATTTACACACGTGTTTAATTCATATATAAATATTTGTATATGATGCCATCCTCTGTTAACGTCAAAGAGTGAACGCGTTTTATTTTGTTCCTTTTATTGGTTTTTTATTAAATATTCTTGTTAACTTTAGAGACACGCCCGGTTAGACGAGAGCGCTAATGCGCTGCTTCCTGTGCTCGGGTAGGCACACTGGCCCCGAATCGAATCTGCCCGCCGGATGAACGTCGAGGATCGGTGTGCTGGCTTGCCTGGATGTGGTTTTTAGGCGGTTTTCCACATCCCACTAGGTGAATACCGTGCTGATCCCCATGTCCCGCCTCAGTTACACGACTCGCAGACATTTAAAAAAACGTTCACACTAATACATGGCTTACACTAGATGCAGACAGCTGGGGTACACTACTTCCGTCCCGGGGGCCGGGGGGGGGGGGGGGGGGGTACAGGATGGTGACAGGAAGGGCATCTGGCCACCTTCTGGCACTAACATTGCCAAATCCATAGTAACAGGGCCGACCTCGCGTTGGAGTGGGACAAAGGCCCAAGGAAATGATGATGATTCTTGTTAATCTTAAAATTATTTGTGAATGTTTCAGTCCAAAATGTTAAATAAAATTTAACTGTAAAAATATTGCGCGAGAATGGGAGCCTTGGTGTATACTTATAGGGAAAGAGTTTTCAGATAACAATTGTAGGATGACAAATTAGCTTGAAAGTTTGGGTATAGACTAGTCCAGACTCATGAATAACGAGTTTGTAACTGCGGTGTATAGACCGTTTTCCAGTGAATTTTGAACTGGAAAAATAATTGACAAAGACCATTCAAATGTTACGTCTCCGGAAGTAATACTACAAAGGCTGCGACTCTGGTATAATGCATAGACACTTATGTTAAAGGGATGCGCACTGATGAGTTAACATTCCAATGTCTTGATCCACCTTTTACGGTGAACTGATGTATAATGAAGTAACAGGAAATCAAATGCATACCAATGTCAGTGTGCCTTTTATCGTGAACTAATACCCTGTGGACAAATATGAAAGCATTGACTGTGAAAGGACTAGCTTATTGTGTGAACTGATTCCAATATTGAGTACATATTCTGAACTGCATTCCATATACGAACCAAGTTAGAACATGCAGTGACCATATTACACATTACATTATTCAGTTCTTTTGGTCATCAGTCTACTGACTGGTTTGATGCGGCCCGCCACGAATTCCTTTCCTGTGCTAACCTCTTCATCTCAGAGTAGCACTTGCAACCTACGCCCTCAATTATTTGCTTGACGTATTCCACTTCTGTTAAAGGATTATATTTGTTTTAATTCATCGACTACCAATGCTTCAATCAACAGGGAGATGAAACACAATTTTTTACCATATTTCCATAATAATTGTTGCTTTCAAAACGAAAATTACAACGGTATTCTGTAACAAGAATCACGATGACTGCAGTTTTTTATAGGTCACCACTGTGAGACGACAATTTGCCTTTTCTCACAGACCGGAGTGGCTTAAGTTCAAAGACAGTGTATCGATAGCAAAGGAGAGATTTATTCCAAATAAATTAATAGCAGATGGAACGGATCCTACATGGTAAAAGAGGTGAAAAAGCTTTTGCAGAACCAATGAAAAATCATCCCAAATTTGAATGAACGAAATATCCCCAATATTAGCAAAGTTTTACAGAAGCTCTAAAATAAGCGCGAACTTCAGTTCGAGGTACTCCTGATAGTTTCCACAACGAAATTCTGTCTCGAAATCTGGAAGAAAATCAAAACAGATTGTGATAGCATTTGGAGTGCTCTGTGCGATAGTTATGGTGATGTTGCCGATAAAGCGGAATTACTAACTATGGTTTTCCGAAACTTCTTCGATAGACGAAGGCCACCTCAGTATTTCAGAATACGAATCAAGGACTGTTGCCTATCTAAGTAGCTTAAAAGTGGATGTAATCACTGCTGTAAAACAGCTTAAATCACTTACTCTGAAAGCAGCTTCTAATCACTTTCATTTTGCATATTCTGTTGTGCAAACTGACACGTGGCAAGTGCGTGATCTTACTCGTGACTTGACACCTTTCAACGACAAAACAGTGGGGAAACAACTTGTACTGGGAGAGAAAATTCGTGCTGCCATAATAATGACGGATTCGACTACAAGCTTTCCCTCACTAGTACAAAGTATTCAGAAATGTTGGTTACGAAATTCATCCTCAGGAGAGGCTACAACAATTTTATTATTCTCTTCCACCTACGTGGCCAATTGGTCATAAATTAGAATTTGTGTGCAGTTTCTTAGAGGGCGAACCATCTACAAGGATGGATTCACTAACACTTAATTGTCAAACATATGATGATTTACGTCAGACATTCCTGTCTGCCTATTGGTCAGAGACAACGCAGGACCTTGTTAAACACAACATTATTATGCTCAAGAACTACGACCAATCTCGTTTTGCAAGTTCGTCTCACTTTTCCGAGTTCATGGTGCGAAAGAACCAATTTCTGACAAATTCATAAAGTCCGTCACAACCAATACGAATCTGTTTGACAAATCTACCGATGCACGTAATACACATAGTGTTGAGACGTCGTTGTGAAGACGACGTCTAAACCTTCAGAGTCTTGCTGCAAGAACTGGAATTCGGCAATGTGGAACGACAGCCGCATAATAACCATTATAACAGTCAGAGGCAAACTACCGCCCACAGGATAATGAGGAACGGCCACAGCGTAATAATCATTATAATGATAATTACAGAGCCAATTACCACCCACGGCGTGACCAGCTGCAACTCTGGCATTCGAGAGAGCTGTTCTATGGTAATCGAGATGACGATAGACATTCAGTGATACATCAGCCTCATAGGAAAAACAACTGGCATACCTGAAGTGGC
Organism: Schistocerca serialis cubense; assembly: GCF_023864345.2. Lineage (NCBI taxonomy): Eukaryota > Metazoa > Arthropoda > Insecta > Orthoptera > Acrididae > Schistocerca > Schistocerca serialis. The sequence continues at coordinate 80,211,868 of NC_064644.1, read as the reverse complement.
TTTTATTATTGCGGAGGTCACCGAGTCAGAAGTAGGAAACACACCCTGTGTAACCGAAGCAATTATAGAAACGATAATCAATTCTACAAAGACATTCCAACCAACAGAATAAATGTAGTGTGCGCGGCGAACAACAATACATAAAATACATAAGCTCACGGCATATTTACCTTTTTAATCGAAAAGATTTCAATGATCTGCTGATTTGGATTGCGGGAGTACTATTACAGTTATGAGCGACAAAGCATTTAATAACTGCGAGAAATTAGCAATTTGTCCGACATTACCACTACAATGTACAAACATAAAAGGAGCTATCACAGGCAAAAGCGTGGACATGAGGAACCAAACTCGTTTAAATCTCGTTATGTCAAGGAAATGAATTTTTGGCAAATTTCTTAATATTATCTCAAGTTAATACACAAACAATTTTGGGTGTTGACTTTCTGAAAGAGCACAAATCGATTTGAAATTTTAAAGGCACTGGAGCAAGATGGGGTGTTAGTATATGTGAAGTTTGAAGATTGGATTAGAAAGGAAGAGGAGGATATGGACTGCTTGGAGTTTCTTTTTCCACTTAAATCGAGAATTTTGGGTAAACATTTTTTTTTTTAGTAACTTACATGATGCAATGGCATTATGAAAGTGATCAGTCCGCAGACATCCAAGAAATTTTGCACAAAGATAAAGTAAATAAAGTTGAGAGTTCTTCCAAGGCAGACAAATAAGATCTATCTGAAATTCTAAGTTCTGACTCTCACGTTTTCAGTAATGTAACAAAAACTATAAAAGAAAAAAGTGTGTACTAATTCGAAGTGAAGGAACACACAATGTTTTTCGTACCACCATATACCAGTCCTCTTTGAATAGGGAAAAGGTAAGACAATGCATACCACTGATGTTAAGTAAAGGGGCTATAGCACCTGCTGTAAACTCACACAATAATCCGCTCCATATCGTGAGCAGGAAAGACGGGGCTACAAGATTGGTTTTTGGTTGGAGACAAATCAATACTATCATTCTATCATGAAACACAACGCTTGAAATAGAAATTGAATAACAAATTAATTTGAATTTGGAACATGTAGAAATTTTAAAAGTTACCTTTTGACCTTAATGTCTCGGCTGCTGCTTTTGTCGAGCGACTAGACGCTATTCCACCGAACACTTTGTGGCCAAGAATTACTTATTATGCTGACAACAAACTAACTGTGAAGAGTCTTGGCCTAAGCACATCCACGCATTAAACTCATTATTAAAGATATTTTCAAATTTTAGCATTACAGTTAATTTCCCGGGCCCAAATTAAGTTTCTTGGTCATATTTTGTAGGCAGAATGTATCCTATTGGACACAGAGAAGTTAAAAGCAGTAGTGGAACATCTTATAACACTAAATGCCAAGTTCGAAGTTCTCTAGTTCTCATAAATTATATCGTTGTTTCGCGGACTGGAAGTATTTAGCCATAGCTAGATTCTGTGAACTTACAGGAAAAAACACAGCTTAGTACTGAGATAATAGAACTCAGACTGAATTTCAGAGTTTGAAGGATGCACTTCATGCTGCTCCCATTTTATACCACCCAGGTCTCTCGTGTGCCTTGTGCATTGCCACTGACATTTGAAAATTGGATATTGGCATAGACCTGTTCCAATAAATTGAGAAGGATGGTGTTAATAACCAAAGAAGCATAGCTTTTGCTAGTTGTGAACAATCCAAGACTGAACGAAATTACTCCATTACACACGTAGAAAGAAGCATTGGGTACTGCCTGGGCCTACATGAAATTCTGTTCCCATTTGTATCTCAACTACTAAACTGTAGACTGACCATCGAGCATTGCAGTTTTTAATGAGGGCTAAGATAACTCATGATCGATTACCATCATGGCTTACTATTTACTGGAATCCACTTTTGTTGTGATGTATACACCTGGATTCAAAAATATCGTTGGTGACTCTCTTTTATATGCACCCGTTGGACTAATTAGAGGATTGCTAAGAAAAATTTAGCAAATTTACATTCGGAAAGTAGCATTTGAAAATTACATCTCGTTATCATTCTGTAACACTGCAAAAGAACAAGATAAGTGCCCCATTCAGAATGAAGTGAATGAGAAGTTTCGTGACAAAACAAATACTACAAAGAGATATTACTATATAATACGAAATATCCTTTTCAGACCCACAAATCCTGACGGTTCTACTTGGGCAGTGAGCATACCTGATGAGATAATGAATAAACGGACTTGGCACATGCATCTTAGCTATACCCATTATCGCCCCAGAAAATGGTTTAATAAATTATGCTGTTTCAACAATATGGAGTGAAGAATTTGTAGTGTTCTAACAAAGTACAAACTTTTCCACAAAGCAAAACAACTTACTCACACAGTGCTTCCTTATTTATAGCTATTGTTGATTTTCTTGGGAAGTAGTAATGTTACCATTATAGTGATGACTACAACATCATGATACAATTGATTTGGCTCCCAGCAATATTAAAAAGGCAACAAAGAAAAGAAGGAGACTATAATGTGGTAAAATAAATGTGAAAGAATTACAAGTGGTAGAGAAAGTGTCAGTTAAGTTCACCGGTTATCTCATAAAGGAAAATCGCAACACCACCAACTTTTCTTAGTGTATGATGGTCCATACTGCATACAACAAATGCACATGACATTGCGGCAGTGGTAGAAACTCTAAAGACTTTCAAAACGCAGTGTCTCCACCATAAAACTGTTTATTGAAATCATTAAGAAGTAGCTGTAAATATCTGTAAATAAATGCAAAAAATTATTAGATTACAATCAGTGAGTAATTAGGACTTCTTCATGATTTGTGTATTTTCTTCTGCATTTGTTAGTATAATTACCTTATGCTGCAGTATGTTTCATGTTAGATCATTTTTCGGTCTTGTGGGATAGTGGATGTCATAAAATTTCTTGGTTTATAATGGATCACAGCATCACTTGGAATATTTGCTAACTATTGACACTGTTTCAGGAAAAGAAAAGAGAGTATGTAATACATCCACTGTCCTAATCTACATATTTGTTCAATTGGCACAGTTTTGTCGTAACGTTAAGGATACTGGAACTTTATTTTTGGCCATATTCAGATGATAATGAAATGAAAATCTGTAAGGAAGAGAGAAATGGAACACAGCTTATTGAATGGGCGAAAAGAAGTGAGAATCTACAAGGTAAAGAGTAAAGTAACTTGAGTTTTGAAAGAGATCTTTTTATGTAAAGAAGCAATGAGGTAAGAATTTTTGTGAGACATTTACAGATGATAAAAGATGAAGTTAATATTTTGTATTGAAAATACAATGTGAAGATATGTTATGAGACAAGTTAACATGAAATGAAAAGGCATAAACAACGAAGTTACTGAGGGAGATATATATGTTAAGAGGAAAAAGGTAGGATTGTTGCTAATTGTCACTTGGTAAGACAAGAGAAAGAACAAAGAGCTCTAGATGTGCTGAAGCTCGGAGAGAGAGGGGGGGAGGGAGGGAGAGAGATTCTACGTAACTTAGGAAATCAAAAATCGTTCTGGTACATGCAATTAGGCACTAGTAAGACAATGATCAATATGAACATAGCTTTGTTGTTATTGCTAGTGTCTGACAGCAGATTTTCGACGGTAGGAACGAAATTTCCTATGAGTTCTTGGCCATTCCACTACCTCATAAATAGAACACTTATTGCTTGTAGTTTTTTATGATATGATAACATGACACTGTGCTTGAGTAGTGGAGTAATGGTAACTTAGAAATGAGAATAAGACTAATGATTGACTGACTTTTTGCAAATAAGATATTTGTTCTGGTGGTAGGCACACAGTTGTTACCAAACCCACCATTCCTTTCCCACAACCTCGTGTTATATGTGTAGCGGTTTGATGTTGTAGCTTGGATTCCCTTTCTAGGCAGATGCATTGAGGATACCCTGTAGTTTGTTCTCTTTTCTTCTTTTAAGATTATTTTGAGTTTATTAGTTGCAAATATGAGTTCAGTAATTATTGTTGTGCAAAGATTTCAAGGAGGTCAGCAACATCAACATGTTGGTAATTAGTGAGAACTCACTTGTATGTTCAATATTCTAATTATTGCTCCTCTATCTGGATTAGTCAGCCCTCCAAATACCACTTGGGTCAATATGACAATATAATCACATTAGAAATATGTATATCCCTTGTTTTCATACCTATTATTTTCAAAATATATGAATTTCTGTGCCTGAGCTAATCCTACCTAGTGACGTTTCGTTTATATGAATATAATGAATATATACATAACACACTATTTTATTCATTTTTTAATTTTTTTTCCAATGGGTACTACTGGGGTCAATATGATCCCAATGTAATTGTTTGTTTCTTGAATGTAACTGTTATGAAAAATAGAGTGAGGAATCTTACATTGAACACCTGTTATAGAAAACATTTACAACAGATAAAATATCATTTCTCACTTATTTTTATACCCATTGTTAGAGCTTCTTCCATCAACTGTTGTTGTACCCTTCCTAGTAACACTAGAGTCAATATGACCCCTTAAGCACATTGAAAAATCACATCTCACTTGTTTTCAAATTTATTTTTTGCCGAAAGGTGTGACTCTCTCTCGCTCCCTTTCTCTCTCAGTCATTTATATCCAATGACGTTTTCTCCAGTTTTATATTTACAGTACATTAAACTATTTCATTTTTTTAATTTTTTGTGTTATTTCCTTTTCTTTTCTGGCGGTGAGTAACACTGGCGTCAGTAAGACCCTAATCTTTTTTTTTTATTTCTTGAACGTACTATTTATGAAAACAGGTGCATTACTGCTACACCGAACAGCTATAGTGCATGTTCCACCGTTTATTCATCAAAATACTGAGAACATGTCTGGTTTAAATTACTCAGGGTCTATATGACCCCAGTGATACTCAGTAAGTCAAAAAAAGTCCTGGTTGTAAAAGAGTTAATTAATATTCTGTTACAAAGTCAAGAAAAAAAGTTTTTGTGATATAAATAGTTTGTAGAAGCAGACATTATCAAGTATGAGAATATGGAAGGAGGGGATACTCATTATTCATATTAGTTACAGTTTAATTTTGTGTCACTGAAAGGACTTAATTTCGAAGTATTTCCGTTTGTCATTTGTAAATACTTTTCAAAGAAACGTGCACAGTAAAATTTGCATTGTTACACCTTGCCCTTTTGCATGAACAGTAATAAATACTTTTGAAAAGGCATTAAAAAACTAATTTGTTAAAGCAGAAACTTACATAAAATAAGAATAGGAAGTCAATCTGCTGAGCAGTGATTTATTTCAGAACATAATTTGCAGTGCAGCCAAAGTAGAATAAAGTTGAATATTACTGACAGATTATTATGTACCGATACAGTTAGTAAAATTTCGTCCAAACTTAAATAGTGCGTTTTTGTAACAAGCACATTTATATCACGTAACAGTTATTATGAGTATTCTTGCGAATTTTTCTTCCATGCAGTCTAATTTACAGTCAGATGTATTTTATGGCAATTAGAATCACATTCATAAAAAAGTAATTTCCATAATTAAGTTCATGTTCAAAAGCGGATTATCTCCACCGATTCTAGAACAGAATCTGTAATCGGAAGTAATGAAGTCAGTTATCAGTTCGTTAACGAGAAATCCAGTTACATACAGTTGCAGCATACGACCAACACCAAACAGGCCACATTAAGGTTTTATGCCAGTGCCAAAATTGTTAAATGAGCTACGAACTTTTGTATCAATGTCTAGGCAGTTTCATACGTTCAGTATTCTTACGAAATGGCAAAATTTTTAATTTAGACTGCTACAGTTTGCTGCAGATCGACAGCTATGACCTTCACTTTCCTCCCGTCAGGAGACCCTTCTGATCTTAATGTTAGTAGCACCAGGCAAAGTATTCCACAGCGTGACGAATTGCTGTGAAGAAGAGCACGTATAATTGCCTTTTCTTTTCCATTGCACAGAGTAGTCTTGCTATGGTTCGTAGCATAGCAAAAACTAGAAGACACCCAGATTTATCTGAAAGTGCGATCTACATAGGTAATAACACGGGTTTCGAATAGCGTTCCACAACATTTGACGTGGTGTACAGTATATTCAGAGAACGCTTCAGCGAAATTAATCAGTTGAACTGTATGGGTAGAAGTGATTACATTTCCGCTAGGCATTATAGCCATCATGTGTTATTGATCGTTCATTATTGAACACATGATCTAGTACGGAAAAACGGTTCATAAACAGTCGAGTTCATTGTCAGTTAACACGTCACTGCAACTGAGGCACCACTGAAACTACAAGTCGAGAAGGCCTGAGAAGATCCCTGACAGCTATAAGTTCTGTTTAAAGCTTTCAATTTCATAGCACCAACGGCTACAGGCCTAAACAGTAGTCGACTATATAACTGCGGAAACAAGGAAGTGTTGCCATATAACACTTCGAAATCGCTTTATATGTGGCTGGTTGAAAGGGCAGGCGTAACTACGGTGCCTAGTCCCACAGCAATTGACAAGGATCATCTTCGACCGAGTCGACCACAGCAATGCTGAACCACCTCCAGAGCCATACGCTACAAGAGAAGCTTTCGATATCACAGTGTGGTTTAATGTCAAAATACCGAGATAGTACGTTAGTAGAAAAGTCAGCCAGTATATTGCTTCCTCATACGTACATCTCGCGAAAAGAAGAAATTCGAACTCACAGGGAGACCTATGAGCAATCGTCGTCCCTGCGGTCCATTCGCGACTGAAACATGAAAGGAAGTGTCAATGGTGCATTAAGTAAAGTGTGGTGAGGTCGTGTGGAAACTTCATGATCATTGGCTTTTGAGCAAATGGTGGAAGCAAAACGGCCCAGTTTGAGAACTGTTCGCGTGCCGCCACGGCTAAAATATACCAAGTATGGGAAAATAGCACTATCCCAACCAAGTGCGAAGGCAACTCTGGTACAACACGGGCCATAGATTACAAATGTGGACTACAGCTCCGAAGCTGTGAACGCGCGGATAGTCGTGCGAATGTCTGTCCAGATGATCAAAGGGGCAACCGACAGGTACTTCTCAACGGCCGTTCAACGAACATTGCCCCCTCAGCAGGCGCCACGTTTGTGCACCCGTGCTGACTGCTTTTCACGGACGAGGAATGCTGTAGAAAGCAGGAAATTTCACGCAAACACTGCAACTAGACGTCCACTGCACTGGGACAGGTGCCATTTTCGGATGAATCGCGTTAATGTTCCGTCAGACGCATGGTACTTGGCATGTACGACGTGGAACGTCTGGAAGCAAACACCTTGCAACAATTTATTGAATGTTCCAGGCCGGAGAAAGGGACGTTATGGTGTGGAGTATGTTTCCGTCGCATCCCCTGGTTGATCTCGTCATTCTGGAAGGTACTATGGATCAACACAAGTGCGCATCTATCCTTGAGGGAAAATGCACACCACCATGCGGTTTTTTTTCCTCAGCGAAGTGGCGAATACCAACAGGACAATGCAGCGTGTCACACACCTCGCAGCGTACTGCGTGGTCCGAAGAGCACCAGAGTGAGTATACCTTACAGCACCACAACTCTGTGGATGATCATACATTTTCTACGTGTTTTACGAAATTCGTTTTATTAGTTATGCTGAATATTAGCGTTATAAATATGTTGTCAAGTTACAAATGCTATTTGTTGTTGAGAAAGAGAAGACGCATGGAATCTTAACATTTTGTAAGAAGACACGCTGGACTAGTCAGGGAAACCGACAGGAAGAAGATGCTGTGATACGCAAATGATTAGCTTTTCAGAGCATTCACAAAAGTTTGGCGCCGGTTGCGACACCTACAACGTGCTGACATGAGGAAAGATTCCAACCGATTTATCATACACAAACAGCAGTTGACCGCCGTTGCCTGGTGAAACGTTGTTGTGATGCCTCGTGTAAGGAGGAGAAATGCGTACCATCACGTTTCCGACTTTGATAAAGGTCGGATTGTAGCCTATCGCGATTGCGGTTTATCGCATCGCGACATTGCTGCTCGCGTTGGTCGAGATCCAATGACTGGTAGCAGAGTATGGAATCGGTGGGTTCAGGAGGGTAATACGGAACGCCGTGCTGGATCCCAACGGCCTCGTATCACTAGCAGTCGAGACGACAGGCATTTCATCCGCATGGCTGCAATGGATCGTGCAGCCACGTCTTGATCCCTGAGTCAGCAGATGGGGGCATTTGCAAGACAACAACCATCTGCACGAACAGTTCGACGACGTTTGCAGCAGCATGGACTATCAGATCGGAGACCATGGCTGCGGTTACCCTTGACGCTGCATCACAGACAGGAGCACCTGCGATGGTGTACTCAACGACGACCCTGGGTGCACGAATGGCAAAATGTCATTTTTTCGGATGAATCCAGGTTTTGTTTGCAGCAGCATCATGGTCGCATACGTGTTTGGCGACATCGCGGTGAACGTACATTGGAAGCATGTATTCGTCATCGCCATAGTGGCGTATCACCCGGCGTGATGGTATGGGGTGCTATTGGTTACACGTCTCGGTCACCTCTTGTTCGCACTGACGGCACTTTGAACAGTGGACGTTACATTTCAGATGTGTTACGACCCGTGGCTCTACCCTTCATTCGATCCCTGCAAAATCCTACATTCCAGCAGGATAATGCACGAACACATGTTGCAGGTCCTGTACGGGCCTTTCTCGATACAGAAGATGTTCGACTGCTGCCCTTGCTAACACATTCTCCAGATCTGTCACCAATTGAAAACGTCTGGTCAATGGTGGCCGAGCAACTGGCTCGTCACAATACACCAGTCACTACTCTTGATGAACTGTGGTATCGTGTTGAAGCTGCATGGGCAGCTGTACCTGTACACACCATCCAAGCTCGTTTTGACTAAATGCCCAGGCGTATCAAGGCCGTTATTACGGTCACAGGTGGTTGTTCTGGGTACTGATTTCTAAGGATATATTCACCCAAATTGCGTGAAAATGTAATCACATGTCAGTTCTAATATAATATATTTGTCCAATGAATATCCGTTTATCATCTGCATTTCTTCTTGGTTGTAGCAATTTTAGTGGCCAGTAGTGTGATAAAACTTTACGTAACTTGGACACTGAATTTCACTGCCAAAGCACAGTTTCTAATTTATAGCTTGTGGCATAATTTATAACTTTCATTACAAATAAATAATTGCTAGGTAAATGACAGTCGTTACCAATGAGTAAATTCAAACAATCTTTCTGCTTTCTACAATTATGACAGGCAGTGTTACGGTGAGTAAGTTAGCAAAACGTCTCTGTCCAGAGCCAGTAAACAATCTTACTTTAATTGATCTTTGTAAATTAATATTATATGTTATATGTGTTTGATATTTAGTTACTTTCTGTCTACTGTGACATGTGTGGTGTACTTGAAAGTGTGCGTTAGGTACTGTTCCTACGTTATGACGCCATAACTCTTCTTACGTAAAATTGCTAACGAGTATAAAGTTCAGTTTCAATTTAATTATTCTTATTCCGGTGAGAAACTGGCAACCGTTGGTTATTTTCATTAATAACATACTTTGAAACCTTGTTTCCAAATTTTCCACGAACTACTGCTAATTAAAACCTAGTTTACGTATTAAAAATATATAAAGTTAACAGACCTTTGTTTCTAACCGTCACTGCTAAAGTACTGTGCAGTGCCGATTCGGTTATAACTTCATCTACTTCTCTCGGTTTTGCATTATTCTTCGTAGTAGATGCCTTTTTCCCATAGATTAGGTACACGGTCATGTAGAAAAACCTAATTAGCCGGAGAGGTAGGAGAGTTATAAGCGAAGCGCCAGGGAAGCCGAGCGCGCTGACGCGCTGCTTCCTTGACTCGGGTAGGCGCGCCGCCCAAGGATCGGATCTGTCCAGCGGATTAACGACGAGGGCCGGTGTGCCGGCCACCCTGGATGGGGTTTTTAGTCGGTTTTCCACATCCCGCTAGGTGAATACCCGGCTGGTCCCCACGTTCCGCCTCAGTTACACGACTCGCAGACATCTGAACACGCCCGCACTTTTCCATGACTTACGCTAGACGCAGACAGCAAGGGTACACTAATTCCGTCCCAGTGGGTTCGGGGTGGCGGCAGGAAGGGCATCCGGCCACCCCTTTCCACTAACCTTGCCAAATCCGTTCTTAACAATGTCGACCCTGCGTCAGTGCGGGACATGCCACCAGTGAAAGAAAGAAAGGAAGTATGAGGGTTATAAACGTATTCCTCAGATTTAAACCGAATCGAGAATCCAGGGGACCACGTCGATCACACTGTTCGCGCCATGAGTCGTCAGTCGAGAAACCCAGTGCAACTTGACCCCGGCACTGGAGCTGGCATGGCTCCAGATCCCTGTCGGTACCTTCCAGAACCTCCCTGACTCTCTTCCTGCACGTTTCGCGAGGCTCCAAGCTACAAGACGTGTTTCTTCAGGTTTTTGACAGCTGTTCTCTTTACTGTGAGTGGGCATTGTGTAATAGTACATCCAACGATTGCCCAGTAGTAGTTAACTTGCTGACTTGATAATATTTTTCTCCATACTTGACCCTATGCTTACTATTTACATTTACGAAAATCGGTGCATTATTCCTTACATATTTTTATCAAAATCTCGTAGTTTGTTACAGGAATTTTTCATAAACCTGTTGATACTATTCATTGACGTATAGCTGCTCGGCCCGTCTCACATTGGGCGATGTGATAACGGATCTGAAACCAGCGACCGATTATGAGCCGGTTGTATAAGCCAATGGATTAATTTACTCAGCGACAAAACTTATAACATTAGCAGAAGTGATGCGGAGTTCTGCTTAACGAGTTTTAGATTTTGATGTGGTGCCGTCTAACAGCGGACCCAAACTCCAAGTGTTGACAGACATTCGTTCGTGGTGACAACAAAGGTCAGATCCGGCGACAATATCTCAAACGCAAATTACTGATGTTTCCACGCTACATTAGACGTTTCAACACAGAACAAGATGGGATGGTAGATCGTTCGGTAATGAAGCGTCCTATGGGCCAAGACTATTGGATCATCAATGTAGACTCTGTCCTGTGGGACACGTCATTTGACTCACCCTGCTTCTCTTGAAGCAGAACACTGTCGGCGCGCAAGTTATCGAAACTCTGTTCATCCAACATTTGAGAACCAGAGCACTTAGCAACTTTTGACAAACTTTTCACACAGTTCCAACGTTCCCGAAAGCCTTTCTTCCTGGCACCACACACAAAATAATGAAAAGAAAACTAATTCTCTCTTACTATATTTTCGCTGTTCATATAATAAAATTCCAGCGTCAGGCTTGACGTTTTAACCCCTTTAACGCCTTGTGTCGCGAATTCGTGTCATGCCAATGCTGTGCTTATAACTGAAAGGTTAACTGCCTCGGAATGCCAGTGCCGCTAGATACTGATTATTCATCTAGCTACCAAGGCTTTTGCTAAGTGCTGCCTTTTCCAGAGTGTTTCGGGCACCTCTAAAGTACCACAGTTCTTGATTTTAATCTTTCATCTAGAAATTTATTCAGGCATTAAGAAGTTAATTTAAAATTGATAGCTACCACAGAAACTAAATTGTGATACATTAATAGACGAATAGAGTTACCCGAATAGTTTTTATGATAGTTATCAATTTTAAAAGTCTGCTACATATATTTTACATAATGGGTTTTTATCAGATTATGTTTTTGCGCAAATGATGACTACGTCTAAGCTGACAGTAGCGACATCTAGGGATGATGTAGAGAAACAGATTTCTGTTAGCTACTGTACTTCAGTAGCCAGTTGCAATTATGACTGTGTGGTCGATGCGGCCTATTCTACACCTTATTTTAGATCTTTATGAAGATGCTATGCTGATTATATTTATATGTTTTGAATATACCATTACGGCCTAATCACTTTAGGACATGGTGTAAAAAAGACATGTTTTACCATATTTTCTGTACATCTCCCTGGTTGTGTGATAGTGTATTGTGATAAGTTCTGCTGTATTATGTTGAAACACACTGCTTACTAGGTGTATATATTTGAATATTATAGATCTGAGAATGGTCATCACGGACTGAAACCGGTCATCGTCTAAATAATACATATTGTGATCAAAGATTGAAATAAAAAACATTTGACAGTATTGGATCACTGTTTGTATACGCGACTATGTCTCAGTTGGTGAATTTACGTTATTTTTCATATAGTTCAATAATTGTCACCATGTATAAATCGATACATCAAGGCATCGATAAATTTTTTTCGACATTCTTCTGAATAATATACTGTTCTTGCGATACTCCTATGAGTATAGTACATATTTTTCAGTCCTAGTCGCGAGGGAAGATATTACGAAACTTCCGTCCGTTCGTCTTTTTGAGTCTATCTCAAGAAGTGTCGCCGTCTTCATGACAGTGAAAGGGCTGCTACACGTGTCTACTTCAACCTCTCATGAATTTACATGCAGTAAACTAGATCTTTGTACCCATTATCGTCGTATGATTCCTCGAATGCTCGGTCGAGATCTTGCACAACCAGGCTCCGCGGTGCCCCGGTGAGCGAGATCAAGGGCAGATAGCGCAGGCTACTGTCCGCGTCCTCGCGGCTACTTGCCACCCTCGACCATTCTTTCTTCACGACGATTGCTTCCTGGCCGCGCCTGCCGAAGCAGTAAGCATACATTAAGGTCGGAACACACCGCAGTAATGGCAGGTCGCTGTGCCTCGGGTGCTGCGGCGCTGCGCGGAGTCCAGCTGAAGCAAGCTGGGCTGGAGAAGGCTGGACAGCTGGATCAGGCTGGGCTGGCGAAGGCTGGAGTGACTCACGTCGTCCCGGATGTGATGTGGCCCGACTCTGAGGAGCGGATGGCCGAGGCGGTGGCTGCGATTCTCTCGTGGGCGCAGTCGTGAATGCAGGCGGCAGTCCGTGGGCCTAAACGGAACGGTGCCGCGGAATTTTCTAGAGTGTTGCAATTTCATTTCCATAAAAATTATGATGTGCAAAAGTTACGTTTGATTTGTAGCTGGTAGTATAAGTTACAACAGTTCATCTCCAAAGGTCAGGGCTGATTTCTGTGGAGAAGACGGAACGGATGTAAGCCGTACGATTTGTTTTAAATGCGAATATTACCGTATTTGATAAGAGAAGAATGAAGTACTGACATCTCCTCGTGTAAGGAGGAGAAATGCGTACCATCACGTTTCCCACTTTGATAAAGGTCGGATTGTAGCCTATCGCGATTGCGGTTTATCGTATCGCGACATTGCTGCTCGCGTTGGTCGAGATCCAATGACTGTTATCAGAATACGGAATCGGTGGGTTCAGGATGGTAATACGGAACGCCGTGCTGCATCCCAACGGCCTCGTATCACTAGCAGTCGAGATGACAGGCACCTTATCCGCATGGCTGTAACGCATCGTGCAGCCACATCTCGATCCCTGAGTCAACAGATGGGGACGCTTGCAAGACAACAACCATCTGCACGAACAGTTGGACAGCGTTCGCAGCAGCATGGACTATCAGCTCGGAGACCATGGCTGCGGTTACCCTTGACGCTGCATCACAGACAGGAGCGCCTGCGATGGTGTACTCAACGACGAACCTGGGTGCACGAATGGCAAAACGTCATTTTTTCGGATGAATCCAGGTTCTGTTTACAACATTGTGATGGTCGCATCCATGTTTGACAACATCGCGGTGAACGCACAATGGAAGCGTGTATTCGTCATCGCCATACTGGCGTATCACGGGGCGTGATGGTATGGGGTGCTATTGGTTACGCGTCTCGGTCACCTCTTGTTCGCAATGACGGCATTTTGAACAGTGGACGTTACATTTCAGATGTGTTGCGACCCGTGGCTCTACCCTTCATTCGATTCCTACGAAACCCTACATTTCAGCAGGATAATGCACGATCGCATGTAGCAGGTCCTGTATGGGCCTTTCTGGATACAGAAAATGTTCGACTGCTGCCCTGGTCAGCACATTCTCCAGACCTCTCACCAACTGATAGCGTCTGGTCAGTGGTGGTCGAGCAACTGGCTCTTCACAATACGCCAGTCACTACTTTTGATGAACTATGGTATCGTGTTGAAGCTGCATGGGCAGCTGTACCTGTTCACGCCATCCTAGCTCTGTTTGACTCAATGCTCAGGCGTATCAAGGCCGTTATTACGGCCAGAGATGGTTGATCTGGGTACTGATGCCTCAGGATCTATGCACCCAAATTGCGTGAAAATGTAATCACATGTCAGTTCTAGTATAATATATTTGCTCAAAGAATACCCGTTTATCATCTGCATTTCTTCTTGGTAGCAATTTTAATGGCCAGTAGCGTATATTTTCTAAGCATTTAATAATATTTATATCATGAAATATTACCTACTGGAACCATCTGTGACTTGTCGAAGGCATTTATTTGACTGTGTCATATTATTCTAGTAGAGAAGTCAATTTTTTATGGAATACATATACCAGAAAACTCATTGCTTATTTAAGAAACAGAATGCAGAAAGTTACCCCAGCGAATTCGAGTAATACAAAGAGAGACACCACATCATCAGCATGGGAAGAAGTTTGAATAGGGGTCCCATTGGGTTCGATCATTGCCCCACTAGTGGTGTTATTTATGTTAATGATTTCCCATTTTATTTGAATCATGAAATAGTCCTGTTTGCACGTGTTACAAGCATTGTTGTGCAGCCGAGCAAACAATCATCGACAAAGAAAATAGTATATGTTTGATGCTATTTTGTCTAAAACGGACATGGTGAGACCGTGGCTGTGTACAATTAATGTAGGTTAATTCTTACAAAGAAGGAAACAGCAATCAGGCACTAAATAAATAGCAGTGTTAATAGTGGCTGGTTGCTGTTTACTTCTTTGTAAGAATTAACCTACAATTACTAGTATATGTTTTCTTTGTGAGTGTTACTGAAAGGTTTTGTGCAAATGGGACAACTTTAAACTTTGAAAGAACGCAGTTCATTCAGTTTTTTTACTGCCCAAAGTAGCCGAATTGGTATTTACCTAGCATTCAAAAAGAAACAGTAGACAATATTGAACGTTCTAAGTTCTTAGGGGTGCATAGTGACGAAAACTAGCTGGAAAAACCACACAGATCAGCTAAAACGTTTAGGTCAGCTGCTTTTGCCATAAGAATAATTGTCAGCTTTGGCTGTTCTCACATCCAGTGCTTCTTGTGCAACACATGTGCGCAAAGCTTTAATTGATTTTCACTGTGGATTTAA
The DNA here is from genome assembly GCF_023864345.2 of Schistocerca serialis cubense. Classification (NCBI taxonomy): domain Eukaryota; kingdom Metazoa; phylum Arthropoda; class Insecta; order Orthoptera; family Acrididae; genus Schistocerca; species Schistocerca serialis. Next base: position 80,196,576 of record NC_064644.1, on the reverse strand, counting down.
TTTTACAACCGACTGGACCTTGAAAACAAGGAAAACAAAAAACAAAAAAAGGCTGTCTTAACTGCTGTTTACTTGTGGTTTCCTCTGGTCCTAGTGTTGATACACCTCCGCCTGGGAGTGGTGAGGGATCCGTTTTGGGCACTCTTAATTGATGTATACTTTTGTTTTCCACCGGTATTAGTGTTTATACATCTCCTCTTCAGTGTTGCGATGGATCTGTTGTGGTTGCTTCTGTCATTTATACGTCTGAGTACGTAAAAAATTCCTTGGTGATCGATGCGCTGGCTGCTGGTGCAGCTGTGCTGGTGGTGCTGGTTGTAACTCTGTTGTTTGCAACGACAATGACTCATCATGTGCGTGAAAACTTTCGCGGGCACATCTGGACTTTGTGTCGCCGAATCATTCCCGCGTGGGTTTGTAGGGTGACCACTGCTCTAGCAGGAGCTCGATAATGGTGCGTGAGAGCCAACGAGTTTTACGCCCATACACAAGAATGAGGAGTGGACTTGTGGTAACGGTAGGTATTCTTCCGGTTGTAGAAAGCGAAGTGCTACCCTAGGTTGCCTACAATCAAGCAATTATATTCGATTTTTTCTGTCGATAGACGTAGTATGGCACCTACTGAGTAAAGGTGTGTGATTTAAATCTTTTAGATTAAGTAGTAACAAGCTGGACAAAACACTAACAGATTGACATTCATCCAGTCTTTATTGTACTGTTAAAACATTGTGTGTTCTTTGTGCCCATACTTCTTTCATTCTTTTGCTGTGGGCTTCATTTCTTTCTTGAGACCACGTTGTTCCAGTCTTCTTCCTTGGTTTCTCCTCTTGGTCAACCTGCCACTTGTGAATTTTGGATCTGAGGATTTCCCTGTTTTGTATATCCTCTGGTGTAATTCCTGCTAGTTCAGATCTGTTTTGATTTCGCCAATCCATTTCATTGGGTCTGTTTTAGATTTACTCCTGTTTCATAGAATTCAACTATTTGATTTGTAAGTCTGTCCAGATACATTCTTTTGATGTGTCCATAGAATCTTAATCTACGTTTTCTAAGTGTCATTGTGAATATTAGAATATTGTTTCATTTCCTATTTGCCTCTGAGCCGATACTGTTCGTCTACAAGTTTTGGGCCCAAAATTTTTCTTATGATCTTCTGTTCCTTTTCTGAATATTTTCTATGTCTGTTTTCCTGTTTAAAATTAGTGATTCGGATCATTTTATTATTATAATTATTATCATTGTTTGTGTAATTACTGGAATGTGAGTTACGACATAGTATTTATCGTGGCCCGTTAGGTTCATGCAGCAAATAAATAGTTGCATCCCAAAAATGTTGCAGGCCGGGGTGGCCGAGCGGCTCTAGGTGCTACAGTCTGGAACCGCGCGACCGCTACGGTCGCAGGTTCGAATCCTGCCTCGAGCATGGATGTGTGTCATGTCCTTAGGTTTGTTACGTTTAAGTAGTTCTAAGTTCTAGGGGACTGATGACCTCAGAAGTTAAGTCCCATAGTGCTCAGACCCATTTGGTCCAGTCCAAAAATTTTGTCACTGGTGCCATCACTTCATCTCTTGTATGGTCTGGGCGATATCTGCATTGCATCTCTGCACCGGACAATCCTCCGGACCATTACAAGGAGGGTGGAATGGATGGGTGGAAGATGCTGAATGTCACTGAATATACAACAGTTTGGTAAGGTTTGGGACTAGAATGGTCCATTGTCAGAGAGGACGCTTTTAGGGACGCCTTCGATTGCACATATTTGGGCTACAACAGATGGTAGACATTTGTAGTACATAGGGGAAATGTGAACAGAATCCGTTACTATAATCCACAGACGCCATATAAACGGTTTCGGAAGTGTACTTGGTGGCGCCCATAGAGACCCTACAGTGGTGGCCACAAATGGAAATGTTGACGTGGTACTGGCCGAGATGTGGTGCATACCCGGCTATACACGACTAGCTTGATGACCTTTCTTATATTATAGCGCTACACATACAGGCTTGCAATGATGTCAAATGCCCCTGATCGGAGGTAAAGTCTCTAACTTTAGGAAGTCTATCTTAATCATGTGGTTGCCTTCTGCTGTTAATGAAAACAAGATGACTCCATGGTCCACACAAAGTTGGTAGAGGTGTGAAGAAGCTTTTAGTCACCTGTTGTCTTGGATGAAACCCTGGTAGCCACCCACAACACTTGAAATTCCAAATATGCCGAGAATGCCGTTCTTCAGCCATCGCATCTGCTAGGTGCAGCGTTGTCAACCGAAGATCCGTTAGAGCTGTTGGTGAACGGGTGTCTTTTTGCCAACAGACCTGTAAGTAGACATCAGAAGCATCATATCGACTTGCTGGTAACCGAAATGAAGCGTCTGCACTGCAATGGTGACCTGTGGCCTATGTGTAACCTTATAATGGTAATATACTGAGAATCATGGATCAGTACTTCAGGCGTACTGGCTGTGCATTCTGTGTTGTGATGATCAGGTGCAAATATTGCCACCAGCGGCTTGTGATCAGTGATCAACTCATAGTACTCTTTTGAGGAGATACTCAAGGCATTTTTGTATACGCTAGAGGGTGGAGAGACCCTTCTTTTAAATCTGTAATTTCGTTGGGAAGATACAGCGTTTTACATACATATACTCTGAAGAGCCAAGGAAACTGATACACATTCCTAATATCGTGTAGAGCCCCCGCGACCACGCATAAGTGCTGCAATAGGACGTGGAATGTCTGAAGTACTGCTGGAGGGAACTGATACTATGAATTTTTCAGGGCTGTCCATAAATCCTTAAGAGTACAAAGGGGTGGGGATCTCTTCTGAACAGCACGTTACACGGCATCCCTGATTTGCTGAATAATGTTCATGTTGGGGAGATGGTGGCCAGCAGAAGTGTTTAAACTCAGAGGAGTGTTCTTGGAGCCACGCTGTAGCAACTCTGGACATGTGGGGTGACGCATTGTCCTGGTGGAATTGACAAAGTCCGTCGGAATGCACAATGGACGTGAATGGATGCAGGTGATCAGACAGAATGCTTACATACGTGTCACTTGCTAGACTATTAGGGGTCCCATATCACTCCAGCTGCACTCGCCCCACACCATTACAGAGGCTCCGCCAGCTTGAACAGTCCCCTGATGACACGCAGGGCCCATGGATTCATGAAGCTGTCTCCATACACGTACACGTCCATCCGCTCGATACAATTTGAAACGAGACTCGTCCGAACGCGGAACATGTTTCCAGTCATCAACAGTCCAAGTTCGGTGCTGGCGGGTCCAGGCGAGGCGTAAAGTTTTGTGTCGCGCAGTCATGAAGGGTACACGAGTAGTCCTTCGGCTGCGAAAGCCCATATCGATGATGCTTAGTTGAATGGCTCGGGCGCTGACACCTGTTGATGGCCCAGCATTGAAATCAGCAGCAATTTTCGGAAGGGTTGCACTTCTGTCACTTTGAACGATTCTCTTCAATCGTCGTTGGTCCCATTCTTGCAGGATCTTTTCCTGGCCTCAGCGATGTCGGGGATTTGATGTATTACTGGATTCCTGATATTCACGGTACACTCGTGAAATGGTCGTACTGGAAAATCCCTTCACCGCTACCTCGGAGATGCTGTATTTCGTCGCTCGTGCGCCGACTATAACACCACGTTCAAACTCAGTTAAATCTTGAAATAATCTGGCATTGTAACAGCAGTAATCGATTTAACAACTGCGACAGGGACTCGTTCTCTTATATAGGCGCTGCCGACCGCAGCGGTGTATTCTGCCCGTTTACAGTGGAACGTTCGGACTCATTAGTTGTGCAGTGTGACAATATTGCTCCAGTGTGTTGAACAATAACCAAACAACAGAAGTGTTTCAATCAGTTGTTATTTATTTTTCTTTAAGTCCGAGTTCTCATTCAAATGAGCCAAAAATAGTCGGAGTTTGGAAATCTTTTCATGAGACAATAAAAAGACATACAAAGGATTTGTTTGGGGATTATAACTGATAATAGTTTACTTATTCTAATTCCAGTTGCTCCTGGAAAGTAATTCCCTCGTTCTTCTTGGCAAGAAAAGCCGATCTGGCTGTGCTGGATATGTTGCGTTCGGCAGCCTGTACATGTGGTTCGTCAGCTTTTCGGCTAATATGTTTGCATGCGCACTGCAGTATAAATCATTTCGTGAACGTGCCCCACGGTACGACAAGTTTTACACCTGAGTGGGCGACTCCGGCTGAGAGCGCACTAAACCGACCGCGACCCTCCTTCAAACACCGGAATACAGAAACCTCTGTAACGCATGGATTACAAAACCTTTTCGTAGTATCATTCTAGACATATCTTTCAGAAAATGGAATAAAAAAAATAATTTCCGACCATTTTAGATGAGGACGTAGCTTTTAGCTGCCGGTTTCGGCATTTCACTGGCGCCACCCTCAGGCCCTTACGCACACAGTGGGAAGATGTACCTCAAAAATTGGTGCAGTACAACAGGAGCCATCAAGTAAATTTGAATTCTATGGCTCCCTGTATTTTACACCTGTCTCCTTCAGAGTTCGAAAAAGAGTATTCCAGTAAACATTTTCAAAAACGTTCTCTAAGTCTACAAATGCTAGAAACGTGGGTTTGCCTTTCCGTAACCTATGTTCTGAGATACGTCTACGTCTACATGGATACTCTGCAAATCACATTTAAGTGCCTGGCAGAGGGTTCATCGAACCACCTTCACAATTCTCGTATAGTGCGCGTAAAGAATGACACATATATCTTTCCGTACGAGCTCTGATTTCCCTTATTTTATCGTGGTGATCGTTCCGCCCTAGGTATGGCGGCGTCAACAAAATATTTTCGCATTCGGAGGAGAAAGTCGGTGACTGGAATCTAGTGAGACGATTCAGTCGCAACGAAAACCGCCTTTCTTTTAATGATTTCCGGCCCAAATCCTGTATCATTTCTGTGACACTCTCTCCCATATTTCGCGATGATACAAAACGCGCTGCCTTTCTTTGAATTTTTTCGATGTACTCCGTCAGTCCTACCTGGTAAGGATCCCACACCGCGCAGCAGTATTCTAAAATAGGACGGACAAGGGTAGTGTAGGCAGTCTCCTTAGTACATCTGTTACATTTTCTAAGTGTCCTGCCAATAAAACGCAGCCTTTAGTTAGCCTTACCCACAACATTTTCTATGTGTTCTTTCCAATTTAAGTTGCTCGTAATTGTAATACCTAGGTATTTAGTTGAACTTAACGGGCCGCGCGGGATTAGCAGAGCGGTCTAGGGCTTTGCAGTCATGATGAACTGTGCGGTTGGTCCGGCTGAGGTTCGAGTCCTCCCTCGGGCATGGGTGTGTGTGTTTATGCTTAGGATAATTTAGGTTAAGTAGTGTGTAACCTTAGGAACTGATGACCTTAGCAGTTAAGTCCCATACGATTTCACACACATGTGAACATTTTTTGAATTTGAATTTACGGCCTTTAGATCAGACTGATTTATCGTGTAACCGAAGTTTAAGGAGTTCCTTTTAGTAGTCATGTGGATGACATCACACTTTTCGTTATTTAGGGTCAACTGCCACTTTTCGCATCATTCAGATATTTTTGTAAATCGTTTTGCAGTTTGTTATGATCTTCTGATGACTTTATTAGCCGATAAACGACAGCGACATCTGCAAACAACCTAAGACGGCTGCTTAGAGTGTTTCCCAATCGTTTGTGTAGATAAGGAACAGCAAAGGGCGTATAAGCCTGAAATCACTTCCGTTTTACTCGATGACTTTCCGTCAATTACTGCGAACTGTGACCTCTCTGACAGGAAATCGCAAATCCAGTCACATAACTGAGACGATATTCCATAAGCACGCAATTTCCCTACAAGCCGCATGTGTGGTACAGTGTCAAAAGCCTTCTGGGAAACTAGAAATGCGAAATCGATCTGAAATCCCTTGTCAGTAGCACTCAGCACTTCATGTGAATAAAGAGCTAGTTGTGTTTCACAGGAACGCTGTTTTCTAAACCCATGTTGACTGTGTGTCAATAGATCGTTTTATTGTAGGTAATTCATCATGTTCGAACACAATATATGTTCTAAAATCCTGCTGCATATCAGCGTTAACGATATGGGCCTGTAATTTAGTGGATTACTCCTACTACCTTTCTTGAATATTGGTGTGACCTGTGCAACTTTCCAGTCTTTGGGTACGGATCTTTCGTCGAGCGAACGGTTGTATATGATTGTTAAGTATGGAGCTAATGCATCAGCATACTCCGAAAGGAACCTAATTGGTATACAGTCTGGACCAGAAGACTTGCTTTTATTAAGTTATTTGAGTTGCTTCACTACTCCGAGGATATTTGCTTCCACGTTACTCATGTTGGCAGCTGTTCTCGATTGAATATTTACTTCGTCTTCTTTTGTGAAGGCATTTCGGAAGGCTGTTTTTAGTAAATCTGCTTGGGCAGCACTGTCTTCGATAGTATCTCCATTGTTATCGCGCAGGGAAGGCACTGATTGTTTCTTGCCGCTAACATACTTCACATACGACCAGAATCTCTTTAGATTTTCTGCCAGGTTTCGAGACAAAGTTTCGTTGTGGTAACTGTTGTAGGCGTCTCGCATTGAACTCCGCGCTATGTTTCGAGCCTCTGTAAAGGACCGCCAATCTTGGGGATTTCGCGTCTGCTTAAATTTGGCATGTTTGTTTCGTTGTTTCTGCAACAGTGTTCTAACCCGGTTTGTGTACCAAGGAGGATCATCTCCGTCATTTGCTAATTTATTTGGTATACACCTCTCAATTGCTGCCGATACTATTTCTTTGAATTTAAGCCACATCTGGTCTCCACTTATATTATTAATTTGGAATGAGTGGAGATTGTCTCTCAGGAAGGCGTCAAGTTAATTTTTATGTGCCTTATTGTAATAGGTATATTTTTTGCTTATTTTTCGAGGATATGGGGATTACAATATTCAATCCCGCTAGGACAACCCCGAGTTCACTAATCCCTATATCGATTTTGATGCTGGTTATTAACTCAGGATTATTTGTTGCTAAGAGGTCAAGTGTGTTTTCACCACCGTTTACTATTCGCGTGGACTCATGAACTAACAGCTCGAAATAATTTTCAGAGAATGCGTTTAGCACAATTTCGGATGATATTTTATGTGTACCTCCGGAATTAAACATGTATTTTCGCCAACATATAGCGGGTAAATTAAAGTCACCACCAACTATTATCGTATGAGTCGGGTACGTGTTTGAACTGAAACTCAAGTTTTCTTTGAACCTTTCAGCAACCGTATTATCCGAACTGGGAGGTCGGTAAAAGGATCCAATTATTATTTTATCCCTGTTACCAACAATGACCTCTATTCATACCAACTCACAGGAAGTATCTGCTTCATTTTCGCGACAGGTTAAACTACTTCTAACAGCAACAAACACGCCACCGCCAACCGTGTTTAGCCTATCTTTTCGGAACACCGTTAGGTTCTTCGCAAAAATTTCGGCTGAGCTTATATCCGGCTTTAGCCAGCTTTCAGTGCCTATAACGATTTGAGCACAAGTGCTTGGAGCTCTGGTACTTTCCCAACACAGCTACGACAATTTACAATTCCGTGAATAATTTTCTGAAATGTGTACCTCCAGTGGTTAGACAACTTGGACCGGACTTGACGATGGCAGCAGTGAAGTACAGAAACTAGTAGCTTAAAGAAAATAAATATGAACTGAGTGAAATATGGCGGTTGTTTGGTTTTTCTTCTACGTAGTGTCCATCATGGATCCAAGAACATTTCTTCAGTTTCTTAATGGGAGGCATTCGTTTCCAGAATGAGTGTGCACGCAGGGGGATAATGGGCGAGACACGTACCTTATGTTAGACAGTGTTTGAGAGCTGAGAACGCTAGCTTACATTCGGAAGTCCATTCAAAAGGGACGCCAGCTATCCAGCGTCTGCTCTATGGTGCAGCTGTCTTGGAGACATTTAGAACCATCTGTTATAACTTTCTCTACCAAGTGCAGAGTTAAGTCCTTTCTGATTGCTTGTTTCAAGCAGCCAGTGTATGGCTCGTAAGAGAAGTTTTAACAGTGTAGCAGTGAATGACGTTTACTAGTTAATCTTCGTAAATGTACATCGCGTAATTTATCTCAAGTGGATTCCGGTCGCGACCGGGAGTGAAATTTTTCGCCACACGATGGGTATCCGAGGACGTGGCGAAGGAAAACTTAACTTATTCAATTTTTTATGCCACTGTCTCACGGAGATCCTCAATTTCCGATTATGACAAAACTGTAGCTGTAGTGTTCAGAAAAATGAACCTAATGTCCCGTCATTTAATGATGCTACTCAAGTTCCGACACTGTTGTGCTAGACATTACAGTGGGCTGTTAATTGTATTAGCTTGAGAGCCTCCTTCTCTCGATTGCAATCTATTAAACTGTTTACTTAATAATCAGGCACTATCCACCTCAGTAAACATACGTCAAGCAGGCTGTTGCCACGTATTTGTTATTGACACTAATACAGTATGAACCAGCTATGCACAGACAGCAAACTACCGAGCTGGTTACTTTCACAATACAGAGCTTCTAATTACAAATAAAACTAATCCTTACTCAACACAGAGACAACGGTTTGCAATAAAAACAAAATAGTTGACTCACACATTTTTTTCCAGCAGAAGGTCTGATATACTTCGTCTTCTTCGTTTGAAAGCTATTTGGCCCACGGACCCTGCACTACTCTGGGGAAATGTGAATCTATCTTAGATTGTTATTCAATACGTGTGTAGCATGCCAACACATTACATTACAACAACGTACGTATCTCTTCTGCTATCACCTTCCAACACTTGCCCACTCTTGCACTCTCTCACAATCAGTTAAACGAACCAAAGTTTGTTGTGAAGGTAGAGAGTATATAAAATGTGGGCCGGCAATAGAAAGAAAAGCATTTCTCAGTTTTATGTAAAGAAGCAATGAGGCAAGAATTTTTGTGAGACGTTTACAGATGATAAAAGATGAAGTTAATATTTTGTATTGAAAATACAATGTGAAGATATGTTATGAGACAAGTTAACATGAAATGAAAAGGCATAAACAACGATGTTACTAAGGGAGATATATATGTTAAGAGGAAAAAGGTAGGATTGTTGCTAATTGTCACTTGGTAAGACAAGAGAAAGAACAAAGAGCTCTAGATGTGCTGAAGCTCGGAGAGAGAGGGGGGGAGGGAGGGAGAGAGATTCTATGTAACTTAGGAAATCAAAAATCGTTCTGGAACATGCAATTAGGCAATAGTAAGAGAATGATCAATATGAACATAGCTTTGTTGTTATTGCTAGTGCCTGACAGCAGATTTTCGACGGTAGGAACGAAATTTCCTATGAGTTCTTGGCCATTCCACTACCTCATAAATAGAACACATATTGCTTGTAGCTTTTTATGATATGATAACATGACACTGTGCTTGAGTAGTGGAGTAATGGTAAATAAGAGAGAATAAGACTAATGATTGACTGACTTTTTGCGAATAAGATATTTGTTCTGGTGGTAGGCACACAGTTGTTACCAAATCCACCATTCCTTTCCCACAACCTTGTGTTATACGTGTAGCGGTTTGATGTTGTAGCTTGGATTCCCTTTCTAGGCAGATGCATTGAGGATACCCTGTAGTTTGTTCTCTTTTCTTCTTTTATGATTATTTTGAGTTTATTAGTTGCAAATATGAGTTCAGTAATTATTGTTGTGCAAAGATTTCAAGGAGGTCAGCAACATCAACATGTTGGTAATTAGTGAGAACTCACTTGTATGTTCAATATTCTAATTATTGCTTCTCTATCTGGATTAGTCAGCCCTCCAAATACCACTGGGGTCAATATGACAATATAATTACATTAGAAATATGTATCTCCCTTGTTTTCATACCTATTATTTTCAAAATATATGAATTTCTGTGCCTGAGTTAATCCTACCTAGTGACGTTTCATTTATATTAATATAATGAATATATACATAACACATTATTTTATTCATTTTTAATTTTGTTTCCAATGGGTACTACTGGGGTCAATATGATCCCAATGTAATTGTTTGTTTCTTGAATGTAACTGTTATGAAAAATAGAGTGACGAATCTTACATTGAACACCTGTTATAGAAAACATTTACGACAGATAAAATACCATTTCTCACTTATTTTTATACCCATTGTTAGAGCTTCTTCCATCAACTGTTGTTGTACCCTTCCTAGTAACACTAGAGTCAATATGACCCCTTAAGCACATTGAAATATCACATCTCACTTGTTTTCAAATTTATTTTTTACTGAAAGGTGTGACTCTCTCTCGCTCCCTTTCTCTCTCAGTCATTTATATCCAATGACGTTTTCTCCAGTTTTATATTTACAGTACATTAAACTATTTCATTTTTTTTAATTTTTAGTGTTATTTCCTTTTCTTTTCTGGCGCTGAGTAACACTGGCGTCAGTAAGACCCTAATCTTTCTTTTTCTTTTGTTTCTTGAACGTACTATTTATGAAAACAGGTGCATTACTGCTACACCGAACAGCTATAGTGTATGTTCTACCATTTATTCATCAAAATACTGAGAACATGTCTGGTTTAAATTACTCAGGGTCTATATGACCCCAGTGATACTCAGTAAGTCAAAAAAAGTCCTGATTGTAAAAGAGTTAATTAATATTCTGTTATAAAGTCAAGAAAAAAAGTTTTTGTGATAGAAATAGTTTGTAGAAGCAGACATTATCAAGTATGAGAATATGGAAGGAGGGCATACTCATTATTCATATTAGTTACAGTTTAATTTTGTGTCACTGAAAGGACTTAATTTCGAAGTATTTCCGTTTGTCATCTGTAAATACTTTTCAAAGAAACATGCACAGTAAAATTTGCATTGTTACACCTTGCCCTTTTGCATGAACAGTAATAAATACTTTTGAAAAGGCATTAAAAAACTAATTTGTTACAGCAGCAACTTACATAAAATAAGAATAGGAAGTCAATCTGCTGAGCAGTGATTTATTTCAGATCATAATTTGCAGTACAGCCAAAGTAGAATAAAGTTGAATATTACTGACAGATTATTATGTATCGATACAGTTAGTAAAACTTCGTCCAAATTTAAATAGTGCGTTTTTGTAACAAGCACATTTATATCACGTAACAGTTATTACGAGTATTCTTGCGAATTTTTCTTCCATGCAGTCTAATTTACAGTCAGATGTATTTTATGGCAATTAAAATCACATTCATAAAAAAGTAATTTCCATAATTAAGTTCATGTTCAAAAGGGGATTATCTCCACAGATTCTAGAACAGAATCTGTAATCGGAAGTAATGAAGTCAGTTATCAGTTCGTTAACGAGAAATCCAGTTACATACAGTTGCAGCATACGACCAACACTAAACAGGCCACATTAAGATTTTATGCCAGTGCCAAAATTGTTAAATGAGCTACGAACTTTTGTATCAATGTCTAGGCAGTTTCATACGTTCAGTATTCTTACGAAATGGCAAAATTTTTAATTTAGACTGCTACAGTTTGCTGCAGATCGACAGCTATGACCTTCACTTTCCTCCCCTCAGGAGACCCTTCTGATCTTAATGTTAGTAGCACCAGGCAAAGTATTCCACAGCGTGACGAATTGCTGTGAAGAAGAGCACGTATAATTGCCTTTTCTTTTCCATTGCACAGAGTAGTCTTGCTATGGTTCGTAGCATAGCAAAAACTAGAAGACCCCCAGATTTATCTGAAAGTGCGATCTACATAGGTAATAACACGGGTTTCGAATAGCGTTCCACAACATTTGACGTGGTGTACGAGTATATTCAGAGAACGCTTCAGCGAAATTAATCAGTTGAACTGTATGGGTAGAAGTGATAACATTTCCGCTAGGCATTATAGCCAGCATGTGTTATTGATCGTTCATTATTGAACACATGATCTAGTACGGAAAAACGGTTCATAAACAGTCGAGTTCATTGTCAGTTAACACGTCACTGCAACTGAGGCACCACTGAAACTACAAGTCGAGAAGGCCGAGAAGATCCCTGACAGCTATAAGTTCTGTTTAAAGCTTTCACTTTCATAGCACCAACGGCTACAGGCCTAAACAGTAGTCGACTACATAACTGCGGAAACAAGGAAGTGTTGCCATATAACACGTTCGAAATCGCTTTATATGTGGCTGGTTGAAAGGGCAGGCGTAACTACGGTGCCTAGTCCCACAGCAATTGACAAGGATCATCTTAGACCGAGTCGACCACAGCAATGCTGAACCACCTCCAGAAGCATACGCTACAAGAGAAGCTTTCGATATCACAGTGTGGTTTAATGTCAAAATACCGAGATCGTACGTTAGTAGAAAAGTCAGCCAATATATTGCTTCCTCATACGTACATCTCGCGAAAAGAAGAAATTCGAACTCACGAGGAGACCTATGAGCAATCGTCGTCCCTGCGGACCATTCGCGACTGAAACAGGAAAGGAAGTGTCAATGGTGCATTAAGTAAAGTGTGGTGAGGTCGTGTGGAAACTTCATGATCATTGGCTTTTGAGCAAATGGTGGAAGCATTCCCAAAACGGCCCAGTTTGAGAACTGTTCGCGTGCCGCCACGGTTAAAATATACCAAGTATGGGAAAATAGCACTATCCAAACCAAGTGCGAAGGCAACTCTGGTACAACACGGGCCATAGATTACATATGTGGACTACAGCTCCGAAGCTGTGAACGCGCGGATAGTCGTGCGACTGTCTGCCCAGATGATCAAAGGGGCAACCGACAGGTACTTCTCAACGGCCGTTCAACGAACATTGCCCCCTCAGCAGGCGCCACGTTTGTGCACCCGTGCTGACTGCTTTTCACGGACGAGGAATGCTGTAGAAAGCTGGAAATTTCACGCAAACACTGCAACCAGACGTCCACTCCACTGGGACAGGTGCCATTTTCGGATGAATCACGTTAATGTTCCGTCAGACGCATGGTACTTGGCATGTACGGCGTGGAACGTCTGGAAGCAAACACCTTGCAACAATTTATTGAAGGTTCCAGGCCGGAGAAAGGGACGTTATGGTGTGCAGTATGTTTCCGTCGCATCCCCTGGTTGATCTCGTCATTCTGGAAGGTACTATGGATCAACACAAGTGCGCATCTATCCTTGAGGGCAAATGCACACCACCATGCGGTTTTTTTTTCCACAGCGAAGTGGCGAATACCAACAGGACAATGCAGCGTGTCACACACCTCGCAGCGTACTGCGTGGTCCGAAGGGCACCAGAGTGAGTATACCCTACAGCACCACAACTCTGTGGATGATCATACATTTTCTACGTGTTTTACGAAATTCGTTTTATTAGTTCTGCTGAATATTAGCCTTATAAATATGTTGTCAAGTTACAAATGCTATTTGTTGTTAAGAAAGAGAAGACGCATGGAATCTTAACATTTTGTAAGAAGACACGCTGGCCTAGTCAGGGAAACCGACAGGAAGAAGATGCTGTGATATGCAAATGATTGCCGGCCGCGGTTGTCTCGCGGTTCTAGGCGCGCAGTCCGGAACCTTGTGACTGCTACGGTCGCAGGTTCGAATCCTGCCTCGGGCATGGATGTGTGTGATGTCCTTAAGTTAGTTAGGTTTAAGTAGTTCTAAGTTCTAGGGGACTGATAACCACAGCAGTTGAGTAGCATAGTGCTCAGAGCAATTTGAATTTTTATGCAAATGATTAGCTTTTCAGAGCATTCACACAAGGTTGGCGCCGGTTGCGACACCTACAACGTGCTGACATGAGGAACGATTCCAACCGATTTATCATACACAAACAGCAGTTGACCGCCGTTGCCTGGTGAAACGTTGTTGTGATGCCTCGTGTAAGGAGGAGAAATGCGTACCATCACGTTTCCGACATTGATAAAGGTCGGATTGTAGCCTATCGCGATTGCGGTTTATCGCATCGCGACAATGCTGCTCGCGTTGGTCGAGATCCAATGACTGTTAGCAGAATATGGAATCGGTGGGTTCAGGAGGGTAATACGGAACGCCGTGCTGGATCCCAACGGCCTCGTATCACTAGCAGTCGAGACGACAGGCATCTCATCCGCATGGCTGCAATGGATCGTGCAGCCACGTCTTGATCCCTGAGTCAGCAGATGGGGACATTTGCAAGACAACAACCATCTGCACGAACAGTTCGACGACGTTTGCAGCAGCATGGACTATCAGATCGGAGACCATGGCTGCGGTTACCCTTGACGCTGCATCACAGACAGGAGCACGTGCGATGGTGTACTCAACGACGACCCTGGGTGCACGAATGGCAAAATGTCATTTTTTCGGATAAATCCAGGTTTTGTTTGCAGCAGCATCATGGTCGCATACGTGTTTGGCGACATCGCGGTGAACGCACATTGGAAGCATGTATTCGTCATCGCCATAGTGGCGTATCACCCGGCGTGATGGTATGGGGTGCTATTGGTTACACGTCTCGGTCACCTCTTGTTCGCACTGACGGCACTTTGAACAGTGGACGTTACATTTCAGATGTGTTACGACCAGTGGCTCTACCCTTCATTCGATCCCTGCGAAATCCTATATTCCAGCAGGATAATGCACGAACACATGTTGCAGGTCCTGTACGGGCCTTTCTCGATACAGAAGATGTTCGACTGCTGCCCTGGCTAACACATTCTCCAGATCTGTCACCAATTGAAAACGTCTGGTCAATGGTGGCCGAGCAACTGGCTCTTCACAATACGCCAGTCACTACTCTTGATGAACTGTGGTATCGTGTTGAAGCTGCATGGGCAGCTGTACCTGTACACACCATCCAAGCTCTTTTTGACTCAATGCCCAGGCGTATCAAGGCCGTTATTACGGCCACAGGTGGTTGTTCTGGGTACTGATTTCTAAGGATATATTCACCCAAATTGCGTGAAAATGTAATCACATGTCAGTTCTAATATAGTATATTTGTCCAATGAATATCCGTTTATCATCTGCGTTTCTTCTTGGTTGTAGCAATTTTAGTGGCCAGTAGTGTAATAAAACTTTACGTAACTTGGACACTGAATTTCACTGCCAAAGCACAGTTTCTAATTTATAGCTTGTGGCGTAATTTATAACTTTCATTACAAAGAAATAATTGCTAGGTA
The DNA here is from genome assembly GCF_023864345.2 of Schistocerca serialis cubense. Taxonomy (NCBI): domain Eukaryota; kingdom Metazoa; phylum Arthropoda; class Insecta; order Orthoptera; family Acrididae; genus Schistocerca; species Schistocerca serialis. Next base: position 80,181,422 of record NC_064644.1, on the reverse strand, counting down.
AATGACAGTCGTTACCAATGAGTAAATTCAAACAATCTTTCTGCTTTCTACAATTATGACAGAGAGTGTTACGGTGAGTAAGCTAGCAAAACGTCTCTGTCCAGAGCCAGTAAACAATCTTACTTTAATTGATCTTTGTAAATTAATATTATATGTTATATGTGTTTGCTATTTAATTACTTTCTGTCTACTGTGACATGTGTGGTGTACTTGAAAGTGTGCGTTAGGTACTGTTCCTACGTCATGACGCCATAACTCTTCTTACGTAAAATTGCTAACGAGTATAAAGTTCAGTTTCAATTTAATTATTCTTGTTCCGGTGAGAAACTGGCAACCGTTGGTTATTTTCATTAATAACGTACTTTGAAACCTTGTTTCCAAATTTTCCACGAACTACTGCTAATTAAAACCTAGTTTACATAGTAAAAATATATAAAGTTAACAGACCTTTGTTTCTAACCGTCATTGCTAAAGTATTGTGCAGTGGCGATTCGGTTATAACTTCATCTACTTCTCTCGGTTTTGCATTATTCTTCATAGTAGATGCCTTTTTCCCATAGATTAGGTACACGGTCATATAGGAAAACCTAATTAGCCGGAGAGGTAGGAGAGTTATAAGCGACGCGCCAGGGAAGCCGAGCGCGCTAACGCGTTGCTTCCTCGACTCGGGTAGGCGCGCCGCCCAAGGATCGAACCTGCCCAGCGGATTAACGAGGGCCGGTGTGCCGGCCAGCCTGGTTGGGGTTTTTAGTCGGTTTTCCACATCCCGCTAGGTGAATACCCGGCTGGTCCCCACGTTCCGCCTCAGTTACACGACTCGCAGACATCTGAACACGTCCGCACTCTTCCATGACTTACGCTAGACGCAGACAGCAAGGGTATACTAATTCCGTCCCAGTGGGTTCGGGGTGGCGGCAGGAAGGGCATCCGGCCACCCCTTTCCACTAACCTTGCCAAATCCGTTCTTAACAATGCCGACCCTGCGTCAATGCGGGACATGGCACCAGTGAAAGAAAGAAAGAAAGTATGAGGGTTATAAACGTATTTCTCAGATTTAAACCGAATCGAGAATCCAGGGGACCACTTCGATCACACTGTTCGCGCCATGAGTCGCCAGTCGAGAAACCCAGTGCAACTTGACCCCGGCACTGGAGCTGGCATGGCTCCAGACCCCTGTCGGTACCTTCCAAAACCTCCCTGACTCTCTTCCTGCACGTCTCGCGAGGCTCCAAGCTACAAAACGTGTTTCTTCAGGTTTTTGACAGCTGTTCTCTTCACTGTGGGTGGGCATTGTGTAATAGTACATCCAACGATTGCCAAGAAGTAGTTAACTTGCTGACTTAATAATATTTTTCTCCATACTTGACCCTATGCTTACTATTTACATTTACGAAAATCGGTGCATTATTCTTTACATATTTTTATCAAAATCTCGTAGTTTGTTATAGGAATTTTTCATAAACCTGTTGATACTATTCATTGACGTATAGCTGCTCGGCCCGTCTCACATTGGGCGATGTGATAACGGATCTGAAACCAGCGACCGATTATGAGCCGGTTGTATAAGCCAATGGATTAATTTACTCAGCAACAAAACTTATAACATTAGCAGAAGTGATGCGGAGTTCTGCTTAACAAGTTTTAGATTTTGATGTGGTGCCGTCTAACAGCGGACCCAAACTCCAAGTGTTGACAGACATTCGTTCGTGGTGACAACAAAGGTCAGATCCGGCGACAATATCTCAAACGCAAATTACTGATGTTTCCACGCTACATTAGACGTTTCAACACAGAACAAGATGGGATGGTAGATCGTTCGGTAATGAAGCGTCCTATGGGCCAAGACTATTGGATCATCAATGTAGACTCTGTCCTGTGGGACACGTCATTTGACTCACCCTGCTTCTCTTGAAGCAGCACACTGTCGGCGCGCAAGTTATCGAAACTCTGTTCATCCAACATTTGAGAACCAGAGCACTTAGCAACTTTTGACAAACTTTTCACACAGTTCCAACGTTCCCGAAAGCCTTTCTTCCTGGCACCACACACAAAATAATGAAAAGAAAACTAATTCTCTCTTACTATATTTTCGCTGTTCATATAATAACATTCCAGCGTCAGGCTTGACGTTTTAACCCCTTTAACGCCTTGTGTCGCGAATTCGTGTCATGCCAATGATGTGCTTATAACTGAAAGGTTAACGGCCTTGGAATGCCAGTGCCGCTAGATACTGATTATTCATCTAGCTACCAAGGCTTTTGCTAAGTGCTGCCTTTTCCAGAGTGTTCCGGGCACCTCTAAAGTACCACAGTTCTTGATTTTAATCTTTCATCTAGAAATTTATTCAGGCATTAAGAAGTTAATTTAAAATTGATAGCTATCACAGAAACTAAATTGTGATACATTAATAGACGAATAGAGTTACCCGAATAGTTTTTATGATAGTTATCAAATTTAAAAGTCTGCTACATATATATTACATAATGGGTTTTTATCAGATTATGTTTTTGCGCAAATGATGACTACGTCTAAGCTGACAGTAGCGACATCTAGGGATGATGTAGAGAAACAGATTTCTGTTAGCTACTGTACTTCAGTAGACAGTTGCAATAATGACTGTGTGGTCGATGCGGCCTATTCTACACCTTATTTTAGATCTTTATGAAGATGCTATGCTGATTATATTTATATGTTTTGAATATACGATTACGGCCTAATCACTTTAGGACATGGTGTAAAAAAGGCATGTTTTACCATATTTTCTGTACATCTCCCTGGTTGTGTGATAGTGTATTGTGATAAGTTCTGCTGTATTATGTTGAAACACACTGCTTACTAGGTGTATATATTTGAATATTATAGATCTGAGAATGGTCATTACGGACTGAAACCGGTCATCGTCTAAATAATACATATTGTGATCAAAGATTGAAATAAAAAACATTTGACAGTATTGGATCACTGTTTGTATACGCGACTATGTCTCAGTTGGTGAATTTACGTTATTTTTCATATAGTTCAATAATTGTCACCATGTATAAATCGATACATCAAGGCATCGATAAATTTTTTTCGACATTCTTCTGAATAATATACTGTTCTTGCGATACTCCTATGAGTATAGTACATATTTTTCAGTCCTAGTCGCGAGGGAAGATATTACGAAACTACCGTCCGTTCGTCTTTTTGAGTCTATCTCAAGAAGTGTCGCCGTCTTCATGACAGTGAAAGGGCTGCTACACGTGTCTACTTCAACCTCTCATGAATTTACATGCAGTAAACTAGATCTTTGTACCCATTATCGTCGTATGATTCCTCGAATGCTCGGTCGAGATCTTGCACAACCAGGCTCCGCGGTGCCCCGGTGAGCGAGATCAAGGGCAGATAGCGCAGGCTGCTGTCCGCGTCCTCGCGGCTACTTGCCACCCTCGACCATTCTTTCGGCACGACGATTGCTTCCTGGCCGCGCCTGCCGAAGCAGTAAGCATACATTAAGGTCGGAACACACCGCAGTAATGGCAGGTCGCTGTGCCTCGGGTGCTGCGGCGCTGCGCGGAGTCCAGCTGAAGCAGGCTGGGCTGGAGAAGGCTGGACAGCTGGATCAGGCTGGGCTGGCGAAGGCTGGAGTGACTCACGTCGTCCCGGATGTGATGTGGCCCGACTCTGAGGAGCGGATGGCCGAGGCGGTGGCTGCGATTCTCTCGTGGGCTCTGTCGTGAATGCAGGCGGCAGTCCGTGGGCCTAAACGGAACGGTGCCGCGGAATTTTCTAGAGTGTTGCAATTTCATTTCCATAAAAATTATGATGTGCAAAAGTTACGTTTGATTTGTAGCTGGTAGTATATGTTACAACAGTTCATCTCCAAAAGTCAGGGCTGATTTCTGTGAAGAAGACGGAACGGATGTAAGCCGTACGATTTGTTTTAAATGCGGATATTACCGTATTTGATAAGAGAAGAATGAAGTACTGACATCTCCTCGTGTAAGGAGGAGAAATGCGCACCATCACGTTTCCGACTTTGATAAAGGTCGGATTGTAGCCTATCGCGATTGCGGTTTATCGTATCGCGACATTGCTGCTCGCGTTGGTCGAGATCCAATGACTGTTATCAGAATACGAAATCGGTGGGTTCAGGATGGTAATACGGAACGCCGTGCTGCATCCCAACGGCCTCGTATCACTAGCAGTCGAGATGACAGGCACTTTATCCGCATGGCTGTAACGCATCGTGCAGCCACATCTCGATCCCTGAGTCAACAGATGGGGACGCTTGCAAGACAACAATCATCTGCACGAACAGTTGGACAGCGTTCGCAGCAGCATGGACTATCAGCTCGGAGACCATGGCTGCGGTTACCCTTGACGCTGCATCACAGACAGGAGCACCTGCGATGGTGTACTCAACGACGAACCTGGGTGCACGAATGGCAAAACGTCATTTTTTCGGATGAATCCAGGTTCTGTTTACAACATTGTGATGGTCGCATCCATGTTTGACAACATCGCGGTGAACGCGCATTGGAAGCGTGTATTCGTCATCGCCATACTGGCGTATCACGGGGCGTGATGGTATGGGGTGCTATTGGTTACACGTCTCGGTCACCTCTTGTTCGCAAAGAAGGCATTTTGAATAGTGGACGTTACATTTCAGATGTGTTACGACCCGTGGCTCTACCCTTCATTCGATTGCTACGAAACCCTACATTTCAGCAGGATAATGCACGATCGCATGCAGCAGGTCCTGTATGGGCCTCTCTCGATACAGAAAATGTTCGACTGCTGCCCTGGCCAGCACATTCTCCAGATCTCTCACCAACTGAAAGCGTCTGGTCAGTGGTGGCCGAGCAACTGGCTCTTCACAATACGCCAGTCACTACTTTTGATGAACTGTGGTATCGTGTTGAAGCTGCATGGGCAGCTGTACCTGTTCACGCCATCCTAGCTCTGTTTGACTCAATGCTCAGGCGTATCAAGGCCGTTATTACGGCCAGAGGTGGTTGATCTGGGTACTGATGCCTCAGGATCTATGCACCCAAATTGCGTGAAAATGTAATCACATGTCAGTTCTAGTATAATATATTTGCTCAATGAATACCCGTTTATCATCTGCATTTCTTCTTGGTAGCAATTTTAATGGCCAGTAGCGTACATATTCTAAGCATGTAATAATATTTATATCATGAAATATTACCTACTGGAACCTTCTGTGACTTGTCGAAGGCATTTATTTCACTGTGTCATATTATTCTAGTAGAGAAGTCAAGTTTTTATGGAATACATAGACCAGAAAACTCATTGCTTATTTAAGAAACAGAATGCAGAAAGTTACCCCAGCGAATTCGAGTAATACAAACAGAGACACCACATCATCAGCATGGGAAGAAGTTTGAATAGGGGTCCCACTGGGTTCGATCATTGCCCCACTAGTGTTGTTATTTATGTTAATGATTTCCCATTTTATTTGAATCATGAAATAGTCCTGTTTGCTCGTGTTACAAGCATTGTTGTGCAGCAGAGCAAACAATCATCGACAAAGAAAATAGTATATGTTTGATGCTATTTTGTCTAAAACGGACATGGTGAGACCGTGGCTGTGTACAATTAATGTAGGTTAATTCTTACAAAGAAGGAAACAGCAATCAGGCACTAAATAAATAGCAGTGTTAATAGTGGCTGGTTGCTGTTTACTTCTTTGTAAGAATTAACCTACATTTACTAGTATATGTTTTCTTTGTGAGTGTTACTGAAGGGTTTTGTGCAAATGGGACAACTTTAAACTTTGAAAGAACGCAGTTCATTCAGTTTTTTTACTGCCCAAAGTAGCCGAATTGGTATTTACCTAGCATTCAAAAAGAAACAGTAGACAATATTGAACGTTCTAACTTCTTACTGGTGCATAGTGTTGAAAACTAGCTGGAAAAACCACACAGATCAGCTAAAACGTTTAGGTTCAGCTGCTTTTGCCATAAGAATAATTGTCAGCTTTGGCTGTTCTCACATCCAGTGCTTCTTGTGCAACACATGTGCGCAAAGCTTTAATTGATTTTCACTGTGGCTTTAATTTTACAAACGACTGGACCTTGAAAACAAGGAAAACAAAAAACAAAAAAGGCTGTCTTAACTGCTGTTTACTTGTGGTTTCCTCTGGTGCTAGTGTTGATACACCTCCGCCTGGGAGTGGTGAGGGATCCGTTTTGGGCACTCTTAATTGATGTATACTTTTCTTTTCCGCCGGTATTAGTGTTTATACATCTCCTCCTCAGTGTTGCGATGGATCTGTTGTGGTTGCTTCTGCCATTTATACGTCTGGGTACGTAAAAATCTCCTTGGTGATGGAGTCGATGCGCTGACTGCTGGTCCAGTTGTGCTGGTGGTTGTGGTTGTAGCTCTGTTGTTTGCAACGAGAATGACTCGTCATGTGCGTGAAAACTTTCGCGGGCACATCTGGACTGTGTGTCGCCGAATCATTCCCGCTGGGTTTGTAGGGTGGCCACTGCTCTAGCAGGAGGTCGATAATGGTGCGTGAGAGCCCACGTGTTTTACGCCCATACACAAGAATGAGGAGTGGACTTGTGGTAACAGTTGGTATTCGTCCGGCTGTAGAAAGCCAAGTGCTATCCTAGGTTGTCTACAATCAAGCAATTATGTTCGACTTTTCTGTCGATAGACGTAGTATGGCACCTATTGAGTAAAGGTGTGTGATTTAAATCTTTTAGATTAAGTAGTAACAAGCTGGACAAAACACTAACAGAATTGACATTCATCCAGTCTTCATTGTACTGTTAAAATATTGTGTTCTTTGTGCCCATACTTCTTTCATTCTTTTGCTGTGGGCTTCTTTTCTTTCTTGAGACCACGTTGTTGCAGTCTTCTTCCTTGGTTTCTCCCCTTGGTCAACTTGCCACTTGTGAATTTTGGATCTGAGGATTTCCCTGTTTTGTATGTCCTCTGGTGTAATTCCTGCTGGTTCAGATCTGTTTTGATTTCGCCAATCCATTTCATTGGGTCTGTTTTAGATTTACTCCTATTTCATAGAATTCAACTATTTGATTTGTAAGTCTGTCCGGATACATTCTTTTGATGTGTCCATAGAATCTTAATCTACGTTTTCTAAGTGTCATTGTGAATATTAGAATATTGCCTCTGAGCCGATACTGTTCGTCTACAAGTTTTGGGCCCAAAATTTTTCTTATGACCTTCTGTTTCTTTTTCTGAATATTTTCTATGTGTGTTTTCCTGTATAAAATTAGTGATTCGGATCATTTTATTATTATAATTATGATCATTGTTTGTGTAATTACTGGAATGTGAGTTACGACATAGTATTTATCGTGGCCCGTTAGGTTCATGCAGCTAATAAATAATTGCATCCCAAAAATGTTGCAGGCCGGGGTGGCCGAGCGGCTCTAGGCGCTACAGTCTGGAACCGCGCGACCGCTACGGTCGCAGGTTCGAATCCTGCCTCGAGCATGGATGTGTGTCATGTCCTTAGGTTAGTTACGTTTACGTAGTTCTAAGTTCTAGGGGACTGATGACCTTAGAAGTTAAGTCCCACAGTGCTCAGAGCCATTTGATCCAGCCCAAAAATGTTGCCACTGGTGCCATCACTTCATCTCTTGTACAGTCTGGGCGATATCTGCATTGCATCTCTGCACCAGACAGTCTTCCGGACCATTAGAAGGAGGGTGGAATGGATGGGTGGAAGATGCTGAATGTCACTGAATATACAACAGTTTGATAAGGTTTGGGACTAGAATGGTCTATTGTCAGAGAGGACGCCTTTAGGGACGCCTTCGATTGCAAATATTTGGGCTACAACAGATGGTAGACATTTGTAGTACATAGGGGAAATGTGAACAGAGCCCGTTACTATCATCCACAGACGCCATATAAACGGTTTCGGAAGTGTACTTGGTGGCACCCACAGAGACCCTACAGTGGTGGCCAGAAATGGAACTGTTGACGTGGTACTGGCCGAGATGTGGTGCATACCCGTCTATGCACGACTAGCTTGATGACCTTTCTTATATTATAGCATACATACAGGCTTGCAATGATGTCAAATGCCCCTGATCGGAGGTAAAGTCTCTAACTTTAGGAAGTCTATCTTAATCATGCGGTTGCCTTCTGCTGTTGATGAAAACAAGATTACTCCATGGTCCACACAAAGTTGGTAGAGGTGTGAAGAAGCTTTTAGTCACCTGTTGTCTTGGATGAAACCCTGGTAGCCACCCACAACACTTGCAATTCCAAATATGCCGCGAATGCCGTTCTTCAGCCATCGCATCTGCTAGGTGCAACGTTGTCAGCCGAAGATCCGTCAGAGCTGTTGGTGAACGGGTGTCTTTTTGCCAACAGACCTGTAAGTAGACATCAGGAGCATCATCTCGACTTGCTGGTAACCGAAATGAAGCGTCTGCACTGCAATGGTGACCTGTGGCCTATGTGTAACCTTATAATGGTAATATACTGAGAATCATGGATCAGTACTTCAGGTGTACTGGCTGTGCATTCTGTGTTGTGATGATCAGGTGCAAATATCGCCACCAGCGGCTTGTGATCAGTGTTCAACTCATAGTACACTTTTGAGGAGATACTCAAGGGATTTTTGTATACGCTAGAGGGTGGAGAGACCCTTCTTTTAAATCTGTAACTTCGTTGGGAAGATACAGCGTTTTACATGCATATACTCTGAAGAGACAAGGAAACTGATACACATTCCTAATATCGTGTAGAGCCCCCGCGACCACGCATAAGTGCTGCAATAGGACGTGGAATGTCTGAAGTACTGCTGGAGGGAACTGATACTATGAATTTTGCAGGGCTGTCCATAAATCCTTAAGAGTACAAAGGGGTGGGGATCTCTTCTGAACAGCACGTTAAACGGCATCCATGATTTGCTGAATAATGTTCATGTTGGTGAGATGGTGGCCAGCAGAAGTGTTTAAACTCAGAGGAGTGTTCTTGGAGCCACTCTGTAGCAACTCTGGACATGTGGGGTGTCGCATTGTCCTGGTGGAATTCACAAAGTCCGTCGGAATGCACAATGGACGTGAACGGATGCAGGTGATCAGACAGAATGCTTACAGACGTGTCACTTGTCAGAGTCGTATCTAGACTATTAGGGGTCCCATATCACTCCAGCTGCACTCGCCCCACACCATTACAGAGGCTCCGCCAGCTTGAACAGTCCCCTGATGACACGCAGGGCCCATGGACTCATGAAGCTGTCTCCATACACGTACACGTCCATCCGCTCGATACAATTTGAAACGAGACTCGTCCGAACACGGAACATGTTTCTAGTCATCAACAGTCCAAGTTCGGTGCTGGCGGGTCCAGGCGAGGCGTAAAGTTTTGTGTCGCGCAGTCATGAAGGGTACGCGAGCAGTCCTTCGGCTCCGAAAGCCCATATCGATGATGCTTAGTTGAATGGCTCGGGCGCTGACACCTGTTGATGGCCCAGCATTGAAATCAGCAGCAATTTTCGGAAGGGTTGCACTTCTGTTACTTTGAACGATTCTCTTCAATCGTCGTTGGTCCCATTCTTGCAGGATCTTTTCCTGGCCTCAGCGATGTCGGGGATTTGATGTATTACTGGATTCCTGATATTCACGGTACACTCGTGAAATGGTCGTACAGGAAAATCCCTTCACCGCTACCTCGGAGATGCTGTATTCCGTCGCTCGTGCGCCGACTATAACACCACGTTCAAACTCAGATAAATCTTGAAATAATCTGGCATTGTAACAGCAGTAATCGATTTAACAACTGCGACAGGGACTCGTTCTCTTATATAGGCGCTGCCGACCGCAGCGGTGTATTCTGCCCGTTTACAGTGGAACGTTCGGACTCATTAGTTGTGCAGTGTGACAATATTGCTCCAGTGTGTTGAAAAATAACCAAACAACAGACGTGTTTCAATCAGTTGTTATTTATTTTTCTTTAAGTCCGAGTTCTCATTCAAATGAGCCAAAAATAGTCAGAGTTTGGAAATCTTTTCATGAGACAAGGAAAAGACATACAATGGTTTTGTTTGGGGATTATAACTGATAATAGTTTACTTTAGATTTTCGTGGAAAAAAAATGGCGCCAATAATTATGGTTTGATCAAGGCGTCAAAGGCCTGCGAGTTTGAGATATGCAGACTGCATGCAGAGTAGCCCCTCAGGGATTATGTGGAATCAAAAATGGATAATTTCTGACAACATTAAATTAAATTTAGGGGGGATTATACTAAACCACTACGAAATAACCTTAAATTTAACATTATGGTGCTGACTCTAACTCTAGTTCGATTTTGGAGGACATGTTTCATTCTTTATGGTTTTACTAAAAATATTTAACATTAATAAATTTCTTGTATTATCGGTATAAGCTTCCAAGACAAGTGTATATATTTCGGCGGTCAAAGGTAGAAGATAATACGTTGAACGGTTTTTATTTTATGCTGTGCGCAGTTTTGAAAAATCACTTACCGAGAAAAACCTGTTTAAAGTTTACGAAAAACTGTTATATGTACTATTAGTTCAACCTGCATGAAAACTATAAATTATTATATATTTCTGATGTCGCGGGACACACATATGAAGATACCTTTTCAAAATTCAAGATGGCTAATTCAATATGGCGGACTAAAAGCTATATTTAGACCACTTCTTACCAAAATTTGACCAACAAAGTGTTTTCGTTTCTTACTTTTAGTCTGCAATCTCAGGATCGCACATCCTTATTGTAATTCCAGTTGCTCCTGGAAAGCAATTCCCTCGTTCTTCTTGGCAAGAAAAGCCGATCTGGCTGTGGTGGATATGTTGCGTTCGGCAGCCTGTACATGTGTTTCGTCAGCTTTTTCGGCTAATATGTTTGCATGCGTACTGCAGTATAAATCATTTCGTGAACGTGCCCCACGGTACGACAAGTTTTACACCTGAGTGGGCGACTCCGGCTTAGACCGCGTTAAAGCGACCGTGACCCTCTTTCCAACACCGGAATGCAGAAACCTCTGTAACGCACGGATAAAAAAACCTTTTCGTAGTATCATTCTAGACATATCTTTCAAAAAATGGAATAAAAAAAAAATTCCCAACCATTTTGGATGAGAACATAGCTTTTAGCTGCCGGTTTCGGCATTTCACTGGCGCCACCCTCAGGCCCTTACGCACACAGTGGGAAGATGTACCTCAAAAACTGGTGCAGTACAACAGGAGCCATCAAGCAAATCTGAATTCTATGGCTCCCTGTATTTTACCCCTGTCTCCTTCAGAGTTCGAAAGAGAGTATTCCAGTAAACATTTTCAAAAACGTTCTCTAAGTCTACAAATGCTAGAAACGTGGGTTTGCCTTTCCTTAACCTATGTTCTGAGATATGTCTACGTCTACACGGGTACTCTGCAAATCACGTTTAAGTGCCTGGCAGAGGGTTCATCGAACCACCTTCACAATTCTCTATTATTCCAATTTCGTATAGTGCGCGGAAAGAATGAACACCTATATCTTTCCGTACGAGCTCTGATTTCCCTTATTTTATCGTGGTGATCGTTCCGCCCTAGGTATGGCGGTGTCAACAAAATATTTTCGCATTCGGAGGAGAAAGTTGGTGATTGGAATTTAGTGAGAACGCAACGAAAAAACCTTTCTTTTAATGATTTCCAGCCGAAATCCTGTATCATTTCTGTGACACTCTCTCCCATATTTTGCGATAATACAAAACGTGCTGCCTTTCTTTGAATTTTTTCGATGTACTCCGTCAGTCCTACCTGGTACGGATCCCACACCGCGCAGCAGTATTCTAGAAGAAGACGGATAAGGGTAGTGTAGGCAGTCTCCTTAGTACATCTGTTAAATTTTCTAAGTGTCCTGCCAATGAAACGCAGCCTTTGGTTAGCCTTCCCCACAACATTTTCTATGTGTTCTTTCCAATTTAAGTTGTTCGTAATTGTAGTACCTAGGTATTTAGTTGAACTTACGGGCCGCGCCGGATTAGCAGAGCGGTCTAGGGCTTTGCAGTCATGATGAACTGTGCGGTTGGTCCGGCTAAGGTTCGAGTCCTCCCTCGGGCATGGGTGTGTGTGTTTATGCTTAGGATAATTTAGGTTAAGTAGTGTGTAACCTTAGGAACTGATGACCTTAGCAGTTAAGTCCCATACGATTTCACACACATTTGAACATTTTTTGAATTTACGGCCTTTAGATTAGACTGATTTATCGTGTAACCGAAGTTTAAGGAGTTCCTTTTAGTAGTCATGTGGATGACATCACACTTTTCGTTATTTAGGGTCAACTGCCACTTTACGCACCATTCAGATATTTTTGTAAATCGTTTTGCAGTTTGTTATGATCTTCTGATGACTTTATTAGCCGATAAACGACAGCGACATCTGCAAACAACCTAAGACGGCTGCTCAGAGTGTTACCCAATCGTTTGTATAGATAAGGAACAGCAAAGGGCGTATAAGCCTACCTTGGGGAACGCCTGAAATCACTTTCGTTTTACTCGATGACTTTCCGTCAATTACTGCGAACTGTGACCTCTCTGACAGGAAATCGCAAATCCAGTCACATAACTGAGACGATATTCCATAAGCACGCAATTTCCCTACAAGCCGCATGTGTGGTACAGTGTCAAAAGCCTTCCGGAAAACTAGAAATACGGAATCGATCTGAAATCCCTTGTCAGTAGCACTCAGCACTTCATGTGAATAAAGAGCTAGTTGTGTTTCACAGGAACGCTGTTTTCTAAACCCATGTTGACTGTGTGTCAATAGATCGTTTTATTCTAGGTAATTCATCATGTTCGAACACAATATATGTTCTAAAATCCTGCTGCATATCGGCGTTAACGATATGGGCCTGTAATTTAGTGGATTACTCCTACTACCTTTCTTGAATATTGGTGTGACCTGTGCAACTTTCCAGTCTTTGGGTACGGATCTTTCGTCGAGCGAACGGTTGTATATGATTGTTAAGTATGGAGCTAATGCATCAGCATACTCCGAAAGGAACCTAATTGGTATACAGTCTGGACCAGAAGACTTGCTTTTATTAAGGTATTTGAGTTGCTTCACTACTCCGAGGATATTTGCTTCCACGTTACTCATGTTGGCAGCTGTTCTCTATTGAATTCTGGAATATTTACTTCGTCTCCTTTTGTGAAGGCATTTCGGAAGGCTGTGTTTAGTAAATCTGCTTGGGCAGCACTGTCTTCGATAGTATCTCCATTGTTATCGCGCAGGGAAGGCACTGATTGTTTCTTGCCGCTAACATGCTTCACATACGACCAGAATCTCTTTAGATTTTCTGCCAGTTTTCGAGACAAAGTTTCGTTGTGGAAACTGTTGTAGGCGTCTCACATTGAACTCCGCGCTATGTTTCGAGCTTCTGTAAAGGACCGCCAATCTTAGGGATTTCGCGTCTGTTTAAATTTGGCATGTTTGTTTCGTTGTTTCTGCAACAGTGTTCTAACCCGGTTTGTGTACCAAGGAGGATCAGCTCCGTCATTTGCTAGTTTATTTGGTACACACCTCTCAATTGCTGCCGATACTATTTCTTTGAATTTAAGCCACATCCGGTCTCCACTTATATTATTAATTTGGAATGAGTGGAGATTGTCTCTCAGGAAGGCGTCAAGTGAATTTTTATGTGCTTTATTTTAATAGGTATATTTTTTTGCTTATTTTTCGAGGATATGGGGATTACAATATTCAATCCCGCTACGACAACCCTGTGTTCACTAATCCCTATATCGGTTTTGATGCTGGTTATTAACTCAGGATTATTTGTTGCTAAGAGGTCAAGTGTGTTTTCACAACCGTTTACTATTCGCGTGGACTCATGAACTAACAGCTCGAAATAACTTTCAGAGAATGCGTTTAGCACAATTTCGGATGATATTTTATGCGTACCTCCGGAATTAAACATGTATTTTCGCCAACATATCGAGGGTAAATTAAAGCCACCACCAACTACTATCGTATGAGTCGGGTACGTGTTTGAAATCAAACTCAAGTTTTCTCTGAACCTTTCGGCAACCGTATCATCCGAACTGGGAGGTCGGTAAAAGGATCCAATTATTATTTTATTCCTGTTACCAACAATGACCCCTATCCAGACCAACTCACAGGAAGTATCTACTTCAATTTCGCGACAAGTTAAACTACTTCTAACAGCAACAAACACGCCACCGCCAACCGTGTTTAGCCTATCTTTCTGGAACACCGTTAGGTTCTTCGCAAAAATTTCGGCTGAGCTTATATCCGGCTTTAGCCAGCTTTCAGTGCCTATAACGATTTGAGCACAAGTGCTTTCTATTAGCGCTTGGAACTCTGGTACTTTCCCAACATAGCTACGACAATTTACAATTCCGTGAACAGTTTTCTGAAATGAGTACCTCCAGTGGTTAGACAACTTGGACCGGACATGACGATGGCAGCAGTGAAGTACAGAAACTAGTAGCTTAAAGAAAATAAATATGAACTGAGTGAAATATGGCGGTTGTTTGGTTTTTCTTCTACGTAGGGTCCATCATGGATCCAAGAACATTTCTCCAGTTTCTTAACGGGAGGCATTCGTTTCCAGAATGAGTGTGCACGCAGGGGGAAAATGGGCGAGACCTGTACCTTACGTTAGACGGTGTTTGAGAGCTGAGAACGCTAGCTTACATTCGGAAGTCCATTCAAATTGGACGCCAGCTATCCAGCGTCTGCTCTATGGTGCAGCTGTCTTGGAGACATTTGGAACCATCTGTTATAACTTTCTCTACCAAGTGCTGAGTTAAGTCCTTTCAGATTGCTTGTTTCAGGCAGCCACTGTATGGCTCGTATGAGACGTTTTAACAGTTTAACAGTGAATGACGTTTATTCAGGTCCGCCAGTAGACGTTTACTAGTTAATCTTCGTAAAAGTACATCGCGTAATTTATCTCAACTGGATTCCGGTCGCGACCGGGAGTGATAGTTTTCGCCACACGATGGGTGTCCGAGGACGTGGCGAAGGAAAACTCAACTTATTCAGTTGTTTATGCCACTGTCTCACGGAGATCCTCAATTTCCGATTATGACAAAACTGTAGCTGTAGTGTTCAGAAAAATGAACCTAATGTCTCGTCATTTAATGATGCTACTCATGTTCCGACACTGTTGTGCTAAACATTACAGTGGGCTGTTAATTGTATTAGCTTGAGAGCCTCCTTCTCTCGATTGCAATCTACTAAACTGTTTACTTAATAATCAGGCACTATCCACCTCAGTAAACATACGTCATGCAGGCTGTTGCCGCGTATTTGTTATTGGCACTAATACAGTATGAACCAGCTATGCAGAGACAGCAAACTACCGAGCTGATTGCTTTCACAAAACAGAGCTTCTAATTACAAATAAAACTGATCCTTACTCAACACAGAGACAACGGCTTGCAATAAAAACAAAATGGTTGATTCACACATTTTTTTCCAGCAGAAGGTCTGATATACTTCGTCTTCTTCGTTTGAAAGCTATTTGGCCCACGGACCCTGCACTACTCTGGGGAAATGTGAATCTATCTTAGATTGTTATTCAATACGTGTGTAGCATGCCAACACATTACATTACAACAACGTACGTATCTCTACTGCTATCACCTTCCAACACTTGCCCACTCTTGCGCTCTCTCACAATCAGTTAAACGAACCAAAGTTTGTTGTGAAGGTAGAGAGTATATAAAATGTGGGCCGGCAATAGAAAGGAAAGCATTTCTAAGTTACAGAAAGTTGTTAGCATTGAAATGGATGTAAATGTACATGTAAGGAAGTCCGTTTCGAAGGTAGCTGTTTGTGCGGAATGTAGCCTTGTGTAAAACGGTGGACGATAGAAAGTCCAGGCAAGATGAGAACAGAAGACTATGAAAAGAGGTGCCGCAAGTGAATACTTAAGAAACATTATACACTGACGGGAAAGACTCACAACACCAACAAGGAATTGCGGATGTAAAAGAAAGTGGGTAGGCGTGTTTCTACATCTGAAATATGATACATTTTCAGGTTTCACTCCAGTCTCATAATATGGGCGCCAGTAGCGTCGCTATAAGGATGCAGACCAGGTTTGCTTTAAATACGCGCTGTAACAGCCGTGAACGTTAGTTACCATTGAGATTGGACGTGAAGAGTTCATTTTAGTCAAGAATACTCTTAGGGCGAAAAAGACGTCATTATTAACACATCACTCACTTTGGACGATGTCGTGTAATACGGCCACAAGAAGCTGGATGTTCCTTCTCTTACGTTGCGGCGGCAAGTGTGGCCGAGCGGTTCTAGGCGCTTCAGTTTGGAACCGCGCGACCGCTACGGTCGCAGGTTCGAATCCTGCCTCGGGCATGGATGTGTGTGATGTCCTTAGGTTAGTTAGCTTCAAGTAGTTCTAAGCTCTAGGGGACTGACGACCTCAGATGTTAAGTCCCATAGTGCTCAGAGCCATTTGAACCTTTTTTTTTCTTACGTTGCAGAAAGACTCGGCAGAATATGTAGCCAGTTTAGATGAATACCGCCAGCGGTGGTCACTAGAATGTACGGTCGAAAGATAACAGGGCTCTGGACTACCGAGAGGGAATATCATCGTGTTCGGCGTATGGCTCTGACGCATCGTACTGCGTCTGCAGCAGCAATTTGGGCAGTAGTTTGAACCAAAGTGACATGATGAACTGTTACAAATCTGTTACTTCAATAACAGCTCGGAGCCAGACGCTCTGTAGCATGCGTTCCAGTGCCTCCAACCATCGCCGTTTGCAACTTTAGTGGTGTAAATCAAGAGCTCAGTGGAGTGCAGGGTGGAGGTCTGTTGCGTTTTATGATGAATGCTGGTACTACCTCTGTGCCAGTGATGGCCGTGTGTTGGTTCGTAGGAGGTCATTTGATGGCCTGCAAACAACCTGTCTGAATGCTAGTCCCACGGGACATACACTTGGGGTTATGGTCAGTAGTGCTATTTCGTATGACAGCCAGAGGTCCCTCGTGGTTATTCCAAGCACCCTGACAGCATATTTGTACGTCAGTCTGGTGTTTCTACCTGTTGTACTGCACATTCATGAACAGCATTCCAGGGGTGTTCTCCAACAGTGTAACGATCGTCCATATACAGCTGTGGTAACCCAACAAGCTCTATTGAGTGTCGACATCTACATCTACATCCGTACTCCGCAAGCCACATGACGGTGTGTGGCGGAGGGTACCTTGAGTACCTCTATCGGTTCTCCCTTCTGTTCCAGTCTCGTATTGTTCGTGGAAAGAAAGATTGTCGGTCTGCCTCAGTGTGGGCTCTAATCTCTCTGATTTTATCCTCATGGCGAGATATACGTAGGAGGGAGCAATATACTGCTTGACTCCTCGGTGAAGGTATGTTCTCGAAACTTCAACAAAACTCCTGGAGTTTATCTATCATCTCCGTAACGCTTTCGCGATTACTAAATGATCCTGTAACGAAGCGCGCTGCTCTCCGTTGGATCTTCTCTATCTCTTCTGTCAACCCTATCTGGTACGGATCCCACACTGGTGAGCAATATTCAAGCAGTGGGTGAACAAGTGTATTGTAACCTACTTCCTTTGTTTTCGGATTGCATTTCCTTAGGATTCTTCCAATGAATCTTAGTCTGGCATCTGCTTTACAGACGTTCAACTTTATATGACCATTCCATTTTAAATCACTCCTATTGCCTACTCCCAGATAATTTATGGATTTAACTGCTTCCAGTTGCTGACCTGCTATATTGTAGCTAAATGTTAAGGGATCTTTCTTTCTATGCATTCGCAGCACATTACACTTGTCTACATTGAGATTCAATTGCCATTCCCTGCACCATGCGTCAATTCGTTGCAGATCCTACTGCATTTCAGTACAATTTTCCATTGTTACAACCTCTCGATATACCACAGCATTATCCGCAAGAAGCCTCAGTGAACTTCCGATGTTATCCACCAGGTCATTTATGTATATTGTGAACAGCAACGATCCTACGACACTCCCCTGCGGCACACCTGAAGTAACTCTTACTTCGGAAGACTTCTCTCCACTGAGAATGACATGCTGCGTTCTGTTATCTGGGAACTCTTCAATCCAACCATACAATTGGTCTGATAGTCCATATGCTCTTACTTTGTTCATTAAACGACTATGGGGAACTGTATCGAACACCTTGCGGAAGTCAAGAAACACGGCATCTACCTGGGAACCCGTGTCTATGGCCCTCTGAGTCTCGTGGACGAATAGCGCGAGCTGGGTTTCACACGATCGTCTTTTTCGAAACCCATGCTGATTCCTACATTGATCATGTTAGATCACCATATCTGTCTCCATTCGAGCACATATGGGACGTCATCGGCCAAGTCCTGTGTCATCTACAAATAGTATTAGTCTTCCCTGTGTTGACCGACAAAGTGGAACAGGTATGGAACTCCATCCCACAACATGACACCTGGCCCTTGTACAACATAATGCACGCGGGTTTGCATGCTTGCATTCAACGTTCTGACGGTTACACCGGTTATTAATGAACCAGCTTGTTACTGACGTAGCACTTGCAATGGCATACCTCACGCTTACGTTAACCTGTGATTTTTCAATGTTAAATAATTAAATATGTTACCTAGACAAATGTATTCCCTCAATTTCGTTACTCTACATTAATTATTTTTTGATGTTGCGATTTTTCCCGGTAATATATATGTACTATATGGAACGGGTGGAGACTCTTGGTAGCGATGTACGTGTGAAACTTTAATACATGATGATTAACGTATAAGTGGGTAAACAGAAAATATGTTCAGATTTTTTAGGCGAAAGATGGTGGTCATAGTGAAGGAGCCTAAGGAGACTTAGAAAATGCGTAAGGTATGATCACTGGCTGTCTTCCACTCTTTTCGATATACGTTATGTCATGAATGTATGATAGAGTTACTGTAAATTAAATGTGAACGTGAAAGAATGTGGTGTTTTACATTTGTAGATGATTTTGTTCTCTTTTAAAACAATGGACGTATAGAAATGTTTTAAGCAGTGTAATATTCTCGAAATGAGTATGCAATGGAAACCAATATTAGAAAAATAAAAGATGAGTAAACAGGAGCTAGAAAGTAGTTTAAATTGGTTTTAAACGCAGAAAATCTCAGGTGTGCTTAACAGTACGAAGAATAATGAAAGAACGTGTGCAGGTGAAACAAAATCCCGAGCGGCAACGCTACATTTCGCATTTCTCAACAATAGGAAGATACTTTGCAGTAATATAAATATCAAATTGAGAAATCAACTAATAGTGTGTGTCACATACGGCGTTCCTTTATATGACGCAGAAATTTGGACACTGAGGGTGGGGGACAGGGAGCAGTTTGAGCCTTTGTCGTGCAGAATAGAGAAGATACGGTAGCGTGCCGAAAAGCAATACCTCCGAATTTTTTATATGAGAAGCCTTAAGGATTTTTAAATAAAACAAGGTTTATTAATATCTACATCTTTTTTCTGCAGCTCTGCACATATTTTGTCAACATAGTCACACTGGCGACAAACATATTTCTCCCAATGACAGACCAGTTTGTTGATATCGTCAATGTGGAATGTTTGACACTGTAATCGGAGCCACAACCCTACCTCTGCTTGCGCCGCTCCATCACCATCAAAGTGAAGTCCTCGAAGGTACTCTTTAAGTTTTGGAAACAGATGAAAATCGGATGGGGCTAAATCTGGACAGTATGGAGA
The DNA here is from genome assembly GCF_023864345.2 of Schistocerca serialis cubense. Classification (NCBI taxonomy): domain Eukaryota; kingdom Metazoa; phylum Arthropoda; class Insecta; order Orthoptera; family Acrididae; genus Schistocerca; species Schistocerca serialis. The sequence goes on along the minus strand of NC_064644.1, from coordinate 80,161,712 downwards.
ACGATCGATGACAGCGAACCCGAGGCGTCAGATTGTTGCAAATGTCGCAGGGCTCGTGTAAGGTCTGACGTTGTTATACTGAAGGAGAGAGTGCTTCATGTGTGAACCAACTCCTCATTTCAACTCGATTGCAGCACGGCGTTTCTCACACATCGCCGTGTTACTCGCTGCATTTCGGAGCCCTCAAGCGACAGGGGGTCGCAACTTCCGTCAATGAAGCCGTAAAACCGACCGTGTAATATGTGTGGCGTGATTGCAATACCTTAACCGATACTGAGAACAGAGTAAAAAGTTACGATGCATTACCATTCAGGACGCACAAGTAAAATTGGTCCAACATGCTGAAAAAAGAAGAAATGCTAAGCTGCGCTGGTACATCGTTTCTTGTAACACGCGGAACCCAAGGAAGTAGATTTAGTTACCGGTAACCTCGAAAGCATCGTACACCATCTTGAATCAACCAATGAATTGTTACGCTCATTAATCGCAACTAATCACGGAGATGTGAGTGAATAAGAAGGTCAGTGCTACAAACGTCGCACTGGGAGGAAACTAAATACGGCTGGATAACTCTAACGTTTTGCGCTGTAACGGCTTTCCTTTCGTTTGAGTACAGATGACGAAGTAATATTTTGTATTTAAATCACAAGACTGGAGTACCTACTATCGATTTTCACAGGTTACGATTCAATATTCGAAATCTACGAAATGAGTATGTGATGATATTTAGAAAGAAAGTGCAGAGTTGATCGGAGCGAGAGGGCAGGCGAGAGAGAGGTTGAAAAGAAGAGGAAGAGAGTGACTGGGGGGGGGGGGGGGGGAGGTAGAGAGGGAGACCTGTTACCTAGTCTACAGACACAAGGTCGTCAGAGTGCAACTGCAGACTGTCAGCCAGCTGTTCATCTCATAATAGCGTAAATTGCTCTGGCAACTGAAGCCTCTCGAATTGTGAACTTCACGATCTGTATTAGATAGTCTTATGTGCCTTCAGTGTGCTTGAGATCTTACTACAAGTCTCTCACGAACATGCCCCTCCAGCAAGAGGTTAATTGTGGTGGACTCTGACCCCCAGCGCAGATGTTGCATGTTGACAGCTCCTGAAAACTGTCAAAAGTGAGATTAAGGGATGTTGCTACATCTTTTTAAGTGAATTTCTCTAACAAGAAACCAGCATACAATAATTGTTGGCACTGTTTTCAAGAGGCGCTCTAAATGGGTATTCCTAAATAAATTTAGGCCCCTTTTACAGCCGACGTCTGAGTGAACTCTGTAGATATGTTAGCCTTCTACTTCCTCGCTGCTCCTAGCCGCCAACCATCTCCCTGAACCTCTGCGCTCATAGCGCCCAGATTCATGCAAACGAACCTATCTAATGGTCAGCGCCATATTCGGTGAAAATTAATAATTACAAACTGAGAAGTGTTTCAATAAAATTAAAATAATAGGAAAATAATTAAACACTCCAACAACAAGATGAGGTATTCCGAATTTATCAGATACCAGACACAGGGAGCGTTTGGTCATCTACAATTTGTGCAGAAATCAGAAGGCAGAACCTTGTAAGAATGAAATGTTGTAGTTGAGAAAGGAGTGAGACAGGTTTGTAATATATCCCCCATGTTATCCAGTCTATACATCGAGAAGGTAGTAAAGGAAACCAAGAAGAAATCTCAAAAGAGTATTAATATTCACGGCGAAGAAATGAAAACAGGCTTATCGATGAGACAAAAATTCTGTCAAAGACGGCAGTGGGTAGTGTCTACAAAAGAGGTTAGCAGTTGAATATCAACAAAAGTAAAACAAGGCTAATGAGCGAAGTCGCATTATATCAGGTTTTCTCAGAGGGTATTAGATTAGCAAATCAGAAACTGAAACCAGTGGATGAGATTTGCTACTTGGGCAGCAACGTTACTTGATGGTGACTGAAGTACGGAGGATATAAAATGCAAATCGGCAACAGCAACACCTGGTTTTCTAAAAAGGATAAATGTGTTGATATCGAATATAAATTTAAGTGAAGGAAACGTTTTTTGAAAGAATGTATCGTGGGTGTAGTCTCGTATGGAACTGAAATGAGAACGTTAAGTGTCTCTAAGACAAAAAAAAAAGAAGAAGCTTATGAAATATGGTGCTGCAAGGGGATGCTATGGTTCAGATGGAGAAGTGGTTTCACGAATCGAAGAGAAAAGACCTTTCCAGGCCACTGCATTATTAAAAACAGGGAGAGGTTGACGTGACTCATCCTGACACATCAAAGAATACCTAATTTGCAATAGTTATACGGAGAAGAAAAGACTAGCATCGGAAATACAAAGTGGAGAGCTGCACCACACCAGTCTTCGGACTGAAGACCACACCAAAAACACAAATAAGGAATTGTTATGCTAACTTTACGTCTTACCCATTGACAACAAAACGATACATTTGACTTTAGTTGGATTTTCGTAATATCTCCACCTCCTTGTGTTCACGCAACTGAGTTAGAAACACTCTAAGTTTTTCTCTGCGTGATCGTTTGGTGGTGTTTTTCTGGATGTACAGCCGAACTGTTGATTCCATTTTACGCACGGTATTTCGACGATCGATCTAATCGTGTTCTAAATTTAGGTGCTGCGAACTGTGATGCTACGGGTACTCGCTGCGGGTATGCATTAAGTGACATCTCTCTGCCTCTGGAGAAAACAGCTGGCTCGGTTGTCGAGATATCGTGTATAAAATGGTATGAATAACTGAGTCGAACACAGTGAAGCAGGCACTTAAGAGGGAGAACAGGCAGTTATTTTGCAATTGGTAATGAAATCAGAAATTTTATGTGTGGTTGTTGTTGCTATATGTTGTATTATATTTTATGTCTTTATTCAGGTGAAACGACTTTAATTAATGACGATGAATATCCTAATTTGTTGAACCTGTTTCTATAAGATGAGCAAAAACACCGCTCGGATTGTAGTAATTTTCTTCATTAAAACTACGACCTGTTTACGCCAATTTATGCGCACCCTCAGCAGGGTGCTGATCTGAGAAGGGATTAGAAAGACAGTATTTTTTTTCTTCTTTTTACACTGGCTTAGTAAATATTGTTACATTGAGTAAAATAGCACTGTACATTAGTTACTTGCATAAATTGTAAGTTGGTAGTGCAGAGGACCATTCTACTCCATACAACAATATTTACTAAACTAGTGTAAAAAGAAAAATTTTAAAATACTTCCTTTCTAATCCCTGTTTGAACTACTTGAGGATGTACCGGAATTGGTGTGAAACTGGTCGTGCTTTTAATTAAAAAAACTTTGCACAGTCAGAGCGGTTTTTTTGCCTCCTTATAAACACGTGGACTTTTGGCTGTGGCTGCCCGAAATTCAAAATAATGTGATTTTGTGATTTTGGACACTTATATTAGCTTATCACTCGCGCCCTCTACTGGCTATAACTCGTGTTTGTATAAATATACGACGCCCCCACGCCACGGCTAACAACTTTACAAGTTCCTTCACAAATGTTTGACACTCGTATCAGAATATTCCTAAAGGCCTGTTGCGGTCGCCAGTTGAACAATATGGGGGGCAGAGTGAGCAGCAATCCCCGGCAGTTTGCTGACGAGGCTGTGGTGTGCAGCACGAGCACTTTGATTAAATATGTAGGTGTAACGTTGCCAGGAGATATGAATTGGAACGAGCATGTAAGGATTGCAGAATGGAAGGCGAGAGGTCGAAATTGGTTTATTGGGAGAGCGTCAGGTAAGTGTGGTTATCTGTAAAGGAGACCGTGAATATGACACTGTAGTCTGATTAAAATTACTTGATAACTGACACTTTACGTGTTGCAGCTGGTTTCCTCCAATGAGAGCACTCATCGTCACGCCCGAGCCGCTCGCCATTTCCAAACTGCCGCAACAATTGGTCGGTTCACTTCCAGTTCCCTTATATGTCTGGGTCCAGAATCATTTTATTTCGTATTTCATCACACATAATAATCACAACACAAACATTGGCTCTAAGCACTATGGGACTTCACTTCTGAGGTCATCAGTCCCTTTGACTTAGAACTACTTCAACCTAAATAACCTAAGGACATCACACACATGCATGCCCGAGGCAGGATTGGAACCTGCGACGACAAACAATACACAAACATAAAGATGCTAATGAAATACACACGTTCCATACACAGCACTAACTAAACACTAGGATACTTTCGTACAAGACGTGATTGAGCGTCTATACGCGGTTATCAAAGTCACAGAGATCAGCTTTCGTTAGTTAAGCTTCGCACTGTTGCGGCCACATGTAGTAAGCGTTGCTTCAAGCAGTGGAGAATGGCAAAACAGTAGCACGCCGGCGACCGAGGCGTTGCAAAGTAAGCACGCACAGATAGTCTTGCTGACAGCAGTAGTCTACCAACAGGCTGACGCAAGGACGCACACAAACCGAGCGCCGAGCGAAGCCTGGAGAGTGCTGAGTAAGGGGAAGTGAGGCCAGCACGCCCACAAAATTACCGACCCATCAGCCTTCTGAGCTCGCTCAGTAAGGTTGTTGAGAAGGTGATTCTCAAACGCATCACTAGGCACTGCATAACAAATGACATCCTGAGACCGGAGCAATTCGGCTTCAGGAATCACCACTCCACTACACAACAACTCCTACGGGTCGTTGAACATATAACACATGGCTTCAACATAAACAAAGCTACAGGGGCAGTGTTCCTGGACATCGAAAAGGCTTTCGACCGTCTATGGCACAACGGCCTCATCCGCAAACTCAGCGACGCGGGATTCCCCGACGGGCTGCTGCGTCTAATACACTCATACCTCACAGACAGGAGCTTCAACACTGACGTGCAGGGAAAACAATCAACACGACACGGTATACACGCGGGAGTACCCCAGGGAAGCATCCTAGGGCCCCTACTGTTTAACCTCTACATAAACGATCTCCCAACCACACACAACACAATGATGGCAATCTACGCGGATGACACCGCCATCCTCGCGCAAGATTGGAAACCATCAAACATTACGTCACGCCTACAGACTGCACTCAGAGTGGCCGAGCCTTGGGTGGAGAAATGGCGTGTTAGAGTAAACGTCGACAAGTGCGAAGCCGTTCTGTTCACTAAAAGACCGAAGCAACTGCGCAAACACCGCTACTGCAGACCAATAACTCTACATGCACGTCCAATACGTTTCCGCGAGAAAGTCAAATACCTCGGTGTCTGGCTGGACCGGAAATTACTCTGGGGGGACCACATACAACACATGACCAACCGAGCTAGCGCGAGGCTCAAACAGCTCTATCCTATGCTCAACAGGCGTAGCACACTGAACAGAAGGGTGTCGAGGTCCATGTACATGACACTTATCCGACCCCTGATAACGTACGCAGCTCCCGTCTGGGGATACGCTGCGCCTACACGCCTGCACCGTCTGCAGCTCATACAAAACAAAGTACTCAAAATCATAAGCAATGCTCCACGATACACACGCATCGCGGACCTTCACCGGGAATACCGACTTGAGACTCTCACGGAGGTAATCCACAAACTCACTACAAGACTATACAGAAACTCCAGACATTCGCAGAACCCGTTTATTCTGAATCTGGGGAACTACGACCACAACCATAGATGGAAACATAAAAGACCAAAAGACATACTTGCAAGGACATAACATCTATGGCCAAGCATACGCAAACATAACGGCACAGGCGAGCCCCTGTTAATCAGACGCCATTACTGGATATCCAGCTGGAACACACTGCCGAATAACTGGCACCACACAGGGAAGCCGTACCGTACACTGCATGCAAACAAGCTCCACACATCCCCCACACAGTGAGATGATCTATGGCCGATCTCCCACTACTGTATAACGATCTTGATTGTTCCAGGAATGTACCAGCCGCAGCAACTGGGACACATCGCCATTGCTTGTCACGGTAATGATGCATGATACCTATACTAACAAATCCAACCTTGCATGAGCTATCGCAGCTAGTAACCCACTACTGCTCTTACTACCCATCCCACTGTCGCAGAGGTTTTTTTCCCACGGCACGAGCCATGGCACTTTTTTCCCTCTGCTCTTCAAATCGCTACCCTCACTCGCGTTTTGTCCACTATCTATCACCTGATGGACCGTGTTAATGCGTAGCCTTACCCAGACGCACGGACAACATCACAGCCCAGCATCCTGTGATCCACCTACTAGATAACTAACATGTTTACGGAGGTGACACTAGAACTTTTGGTTTGGTCACCACGTTGGTGCGGGCGTGGACGGGCCCCATCTCTTTTTTTCATATAGGCAGCAACAGACAGAAGCCATTAGGAAGCAGTTCAGATCTGAGGACGGACGTGGTCCGTGTCCAAATGTTCAGTCTTCATAGTGTGACAATTCCGGAAGTCAGGAGTCATCCGTTCGCCGCCAGATATCAACTTCAACTCTGGAGGTCGGCCCGAGTTCGGTCGGCACCATGGCTGACTAACTACAGCGAGAACTTCCAGCAGGACCAGCCACAGCGCGGTCTCGGTCACAGGCGCCGCCGGAGACTGACGTCCGGACATCACGGCAACCTGGCCCCATGGCGCGTGGTCCGTCCATGACGGGACCTCGCGGACATTGCGACTGATGGCTTCCCAGCCGCCAGTGCTGCAGGCGTCGGCAGCTGACCTCACGGCGACGTGGCTCCGTGGGCGTGCCCGTACTGGGGCGCCAGGCGGCGACGAGTTCATCTCAACCACAGGGCATCCTGGCTTCAGCGGAACACTGGTGGCCTGTGGCTCCCGAGTGTGACCAGCAGCGCGCGTTGCGCGCAATGTCGGAGAATCTACACAGCAGCAGCCAGGCGGAGGGATCCGCAGGGCTGTGTAGCGACGACGAGGGATAAATTGTAAAGAATGTTGAATAAATAATTGTAAAACTCCACGCCGTCTTAGCCTTTGGCGCAGCCAGTGTCTGCTGCTAACGAGTGTTGCAGAAGTCGTAACAGCACAAAATTACATGAAACCAAGTTTTTGAAGGCTGCAACTCATCACGGCGATGGGGTAATTACTGTCAAATACATAACAACTTCACCCTTGTTCTTTATCTGCTCTTATTTTTCTACCTATCATTCTTCTTTCGATGTTAATCAGTCTGTATCGTCTATAATCTACAAACAAGTGCCCAAAGAGGACTGCCCACTGGTTGATTACGTCGTGACTAGAATAGCTAGTGAGAGGATAATTTTAAGTGAACTATGAGAGCAAGAAATTACAGTTTGCTTTTATCGTTGAAACGGAACTTCTTTGTCTTGGTTTTCTCAGATTCCCGAGATGGTTGCAGGGCCCTGTCCGTAACGCTCCAAACGTTGTCAATTGGGTAGGAATCCGGCGACACTGATGGGCAAGGTATGGCTTAGCAAGCACGAACACGAGCAGAAGGAACTCTCACCGTGTGCACGCGGGCGTTATCTTGCTGAAATGTCAGCGCAGGATGGCTTGCTTTGAAGGGAAACGAAATAGGTAGAAGTGACATACATGTACAGACAGCGGATACAGTTTCAAAAAAATTCGATGATTTGTTCAAGAGAAAGAGCTTTACTAATTGGGAATTGAAAGCAGTTATTAGGCTTGGCATTGACCGGAAGGTTTGTTGGATATCCTCTTGAAATGTATTGTTAGAACTGGAACATTACAGCGTCATAATTTCGAGATGGTTGGAAGGTCTCCTCAGAAAGCTCCAAACGTTGTCAGTTGCGGAGAGATTCAGCTATCTTGCTGGCAAAAGTAGGGTTTGGCAAGCACGAAGACAAGCACTTGAAACTCTCGACGTATGCGGGCGGGCATCACCTTGAAGAAGTGTAAGCAGAGGTTTGCGTGCCATGAAGGGCAGCAGAACGTGGCGTGAATATCGTAGACGTACCGCTGTGTTGCAAGGGCGCCGCGGATAACAACGACAGGGGTCCTGCTCAAAGTGGTACCCAAGACCATTACTCCTGGTTGTCGGGCGGTATGGCGGGCTGCAGTCGGTTTGACTTCCTATCGCTGTCGATTGCTTCTCCAGACACGTTCTGTTCCATGAATCTCATTGATCGGGTTGACTTGTTTTCGGCGATGGGTTCCGCTTGCAACTGAGACCCGATGACCATCGAACACGTGTCTGGAGACGCCCTGCACATCAATGAGTGCCAAACTGACTATCGCTCGCCATGGGCTCAGACAACCAGGAGCGATGCTATGGAGTACCATTTCTTTTCATAGCAGGGCCTCTTTCTTTGTCATCTGTGGCAACTTTACAGTATAGCAGGATGTCGACAATATTGACGCCACGTTTTGCTGCCCTTCATGGCAAGCCAGCTTGTAGAATGAGATTTTCACTGTGCAGCGGAGTGTGCGCTGATATGAAACTTGCTGGCAGATTAAAACTGTGTACCGGACCGAGACTCTAAATCGGGACCTTTGCCTTTCGCAGGCAAGTGCTCTACCATCTGAGCTACCCAAGTACGACTTACGTCCCGTCCTCACAGCTTCAGTTTTGCCAGTACCTCGCCTCATACCTTTCAAACTTCACAGAAGCTCTCCTGCGAAGCCTGCAGAACTAGCACTCCTTCCGGAAGGTAGGAGACGAGATACTGGCAAAACTGAAGCTGTGAGGACGGGGTGTGAGTCGTGCTTGGGTAGCTCAGATGCTAGAGCACTTGCCCGCGAAAGGCAAAGGTCCCGATTTCGAGTCTCGGTCCGGCACACAGTTTTAATCTGCCAGGAAGTTTCATATCAGCGCACACTCCGCTGCAGAGTGAAAATCTCATTCTGGAAACATCCCCCAGGCTGTGGCTAAGCCATGTCTTCGCAATATCCTTTCTTCCAGGAGTGCTAGTTCTGCAAGGTTCGCAGGAGAGCTTCTGTGAAGTTTGGAAAGTAGGAGGCGAGGTACTGGCAGAACTGAAGCTGTGAGGACGGGGCTTGAGTTGTGCTTGGGTAGCTCAGATGGTAGAACACTTGCCTGGGAAAGGCAAAGATCCCGAGTTGGTGTCTGGGTCTGGCGCACAGTTTTAATCTGCCAGGAAGTTTCAAACCAGCTGGTGCTTACACTTCTTGAGGGTGTTGCCGGCCACCATACAGCGAGGGTTTCAAGTGCTTGTCTTCGTGCTTGCCAAACCCTACCTTGGCCAGAAAGATGGCGGCATCTCTGGCAAACTGAGAACGTGTGGAGCTTTCTGGGGAGGCCTTCCAACGATCTCGGGATTTTGACGATATAACGCGCCAGTTCGACAGAATTCGGCACGATATTTTTTGAAGAGGACATCTAAAATCTCTTTCGGTCAATGGCAACCCAAATAACTGGTTGATATTGGCCAGATATGGAGCAAGGCATTATTGACCTGCACAATTAGTGAAGCCTCTTGAATAAATCACCAAATTTTTCTGAAACTGTAATCATTGTCTGTACATGTACATCATATCTACCGATATCCGTCCCAATCGGATAATTCCTTCATGATACGTCTTGTTTTTGTCTTAGAGTCAAAAATAAGGTGCGATCAAGACGACAAATTTGTATTAATGGAGGAGGAGGAATGAAATTGTGAACAATTACTTTGCAATCGTGCAAGATCGCCTGCTGGCTTATGCGGCAAATATTTCCAACACCATCGTTGGAACTCCGTCTTGTTAGTTTGGTGCCGGACGTAAGGGCAGCTTTTGTGGAGCGTCTTGAGCTCGCACGTGTGTGTCAGCCACCAGGTCCCTGAGTGAGGGGCGGGCAGTGAAGTGCCCGTCCGCAGATGCGCGCACCTCCAGCCTCCCCCGAGGGTCGGTAATTGGGTTTGCGCGAGACGTGCGCGCCCACCCTCTGCCAGGCACCCCGACGGCGGCTGTCTTTGTTCCCAGGCCGGACAATTATCTGTGTAATTGAGTGGCCGCCAGCAGAGACTGACCACGTGTCCTGGATCACGCTCTTTCCTCCAGGGTTGGCTGGGCTGGTCTCCTTGCGGATCAAACCCGCAGCAGCTGAGGCCAGCGGCCTAGTAGCAGACGCTGCAGTAAAGCCCTCAGTTTCGCGAACCCTTAACAGTTCCACGAATATACACACTGTTATCGCACTGTTACACAGTAGTCACGAATATGATTTCTCAGGTTCTCTCGGCGTGGCTGATTAATCGTATGCTTTCGGGTGTTCAGCCGAACAGCTGCGTTCAGTTTCCCGCGAAATACACAAGGGTCCAAAAAATGTATCCACTGTTTAAAAGTCCATAACTTGCAAACTAATTGACAGAGTTGTCTCATTTTTGGTGAAAGTGTAGTTTAAAGTCCAACTTAAAGATATCACTGTATGTGTTCGAAATGGTCACCATGAACTTCTTCACACAAACGATGCCGTCGTACTGCAGCGTGAACTACTGACTGCAACGTGTTCAGTTGGATATTTGCACATGAATGTACGATGGATTCTCGAAGTTCATCCAATGTGCGTGGCTTTTGTCGATAAACGACTTCCTTTAGTGTTCCCCACAGGCAAAAGTCCAGAGGAGTTAGGTCTGGGGAACGTGGTGGATACTCCACAGCACCTCTACGGCCTATCCATCTTCCTGGTAGATTTTCGTCGAAATATGCCCCAACACGATTTTGGTAGTGGGCTGGGGCACCATCTTGTTGAAAGTAAACTCTTCCGTGTCCATACGAGTCTCGGATGGCAGGTAAAATGGATGTCTGAAGCTTCTGAAGGTACACTTCACCGGTAACTGTGCCGTCAAAGAAGAATGGCCCAATCAAGCCCCGGTAAGACAACCCACACCACACATTTACTCCTGGCAAATTCACGGCTTTGTCTACATGGACGTTCAGATTTTTGGCGGCCCAGTAGATGCAATTGTGGCGATTTACTGTACCATTGAGTTTGAACTGTGCCTCATCAGACCACACAATTATCTCTGCAAACTCTTCATCGTTGCGCACCATGTTAGTAAACCACTCGCAGTACTCCATTGTAGGATCTGGGTCGTTCTCGTTCACTGCGTTTATCAATCGTGGGGTGTAGCACTTCCACTTTGCTGTCTTCAAAATTCGCCGAACACTTGAGCGACTCACTCCAGTTTCACGGGCACACTGTCTCGCAGACTTCTGTGGTGAGCGAGTGAATTGTTGTAACACACGACGGGAGTTAGCTGGACTTGTTACTGTTACAGGTCGTCCAGATAGTTGTTTGTGTACATATTTAACACAGCCTTCGGCTTCAAATTTGTCTCGAATGAGACGAATCGTTAAACGTGACGGTGGCTCTGTTTGATACTCATTTTGCCATTGCCGTTGAACCTCATTAATGTTTCCGTACTTTAAATACCACTTCAAAACTGACTTCCTTTCATCGAATGTAAGCCTTGCACCAGCCATGTTTACTCGAGTAACTAGGTGCAACTAGGAACAAAACACTGACTATCCGGCGACTGTCATCTGACAAAACAAAACAACGCAATACAACGCTTGTATGGCGATTGCTGGAACTAAAAACTATTACACTACCAAAGATGAGACAACTCCGTCAATTAGTTTGCCAGTTCTTTTCGTGTTGAGCGAGTTCTGCGAACTGCTGCCTAGTCCTCAGTCTGTCAGTAAAGTGTTGTCATAGCTCAGTTTCTCAGAGTCCGCACTGATAATCATTCAAACGCATACTGGCCCAGCATTTCCCAGGTCTGAAGGTTGAGATGACCAGCGAGATTTGAATAGAGTACCGAATCCCAAGGCATGCTTAAAAGTAAAACCTCCATTAAAGATTATTAGATTTTCGGGAGCCTTTATTCCCTTAGAGATCTTACTTACGCCGTCACAGAAACACAGGGTTAACGTCAAGGCACCAGTCTTGTCGTGCTCCATTTTATGATTATACTGTAGGTGGTACTCGACGGCAGCTGACGTCCTCGGATGTTTTTAGTCGGGTGTATCACCGATGTTCGTTGCGCTTCTCCTCGGCTGTTCCAGCAGTCTGACCCGCCTAATATACGCCGCATTCGCATGGAACTCAGTACATATCGGATTTCCAGAGGCCTATCCTGTCTGTTAATAAGGTTTCGAGACTGGATTAATAACAAACATGTAGAAAAATTAAGATAGTGGCTTAGTATTTCAAATGATCTATGCAGTCTCATAATGCTTCAGATGTTCTGCATGTTCACCTCTCGTTTGAGGAGAACGCACAGAACGTTCACACAACCGTGCGAAAGTCTTATAAGGGTACTTGTTCTCGATGTTGTTCAACTCGCACTTCACATTCGCAGTTTCTTCGCTCTTGGCGAACTGTCAGAGACTGATTCTGCACTTTATCGTGGTAGGTTCACATTGATAACACCATGTCTCGTTACCGGTGATCATTTTTTCAGAAAATAACTGTTTTCGTTTCAGTTGTAATCAGGACTTTAATAAAAATGGCAAAGGAAATGTTAATCACAACACTGGGAGGAGTTGAGGTCTAAATAACAATATATTCATTCATTCTTAACATCACAAGACAAAAAAAAATGGCTAAAGAAACGACATACAAAGATTTTTTATTGGACAAACGCTTTCAGTAATATGCGGTCTATGGTGAACAAAGTGATCAGCTGGGGATCAACACACGACACCAACCAGAACCAATCGCTTTACCTGACTTCATACATGTGAATCCGTGGTATGGCCCAAAAAGTACGCTACTATTAAGCATCTCTACTCTAATATTCCATAAAGAAAAATATGGTTTCAAAGAACAGTGGGCTGAGAAGCATAGATTTGAGCCCTACGCCGTAGCAGCGAATACTTTATCCTTCTGCTGGTCAGGACGGCACACCACGACGCAGTCGGCGACTGGAGTCATGAACGGCAGCAAACTGTTATTAATGGCGCTCGTCCGAAGAAAAATGCAAGTAGGCGGTTTCGCGTTCGGCTAATTCGGAACGCAGGTACTTCCCTATGAGCCTCTGAAACCCCAATGGATTCCAGTGTGCAGGTGGCCCCTTCTGCTGGTCTGTCAAACCAGTTCGACTCCGTGCCACGACTATGCGTGATGGAATATGTCAAATATTTAGACGGCCGACTCAAGACAAATAACTACACCCACACATCACACGTTGTGTGCATGATACTAGGAGCAATACCTCTGACTAGCACAGATGGTGACTGGCACACTAGCAAAAGACTCAAGTCTCACCATTCAGGTAAAGACCTGCAGTTCTTTACCAGCGAAGCGCCAGTAGAATAGTGTCGTCTTCTCTTTCTCTCAGCTTTCCTCGCCACCTCGGTAGTATAGCACATTCACATCTTAGACTTCTCCCACCTTAGCACAAGCCAATCTCGAGCTGGAGTGGGGCATTCGAAGCTGGGAGACCCCGCCCCTTGCTCTGCATCCACAGATTTGAACAACCAGCGACATTAAAAATTAATTGGGAGAAAAGGAAAAAATATTCAGCTTCGTGGCCTCTTTCCCACTCGCTTACGTTGTGTCTCTGCTAAAAGCATGACCTGGATGGAACCACAGTACTCCAAAGAACGGCCATAAACTTCCTAAAAGCCTCGTGCCTTCACAAATATGTTTTGTAGCAGAGTCTGGACGTCTGGGCGCCACTGACCTGTCCCACGATAATTCGCAGAAACACACAGTCATCTCATTGGCTTCCTGCCTAACAAGGGCCCATCCTCTGCTTTATTGGCGGTCATCAATGCTCTGCCCATAGCAGCAGCCTACTGGGATGTGGCCGCCGACCGACCGGCACCATCCAATGTTTCTGAAAAATGAGGCCGATGTATTGGGCAGTCCGCAACGTTTTCACCCAGGTTCCAAAGAAAAAATTCTCCCCTAGGCGCCGGCCACAGTGGCCGAGCGGTTCTAGGTGCTTCAGTCCGGAACCGAGAGCCTGCTACGGTCGCAGGTTTGAATCCTGCCTCGGTCATGGATGTGTGTGATGTCCTTAGGTTAGTTAGGTTTAAGTAGTTCTAAGTTCTAGGGGACTGATGACCTCAGATGTTAAGTCCCATAGTGCTCAGAGCCATTTGAACCTCTCTTTGAACGCAGGTAAAGCTTACTGCTGTTCCTCCACTGGAGTACACAACCAAGAGTGTTAAGTACTGACAAACATTCCAGCATTTGAATGAAGTCAGCTCGTATCTAGTATAGCAACCAAGCAATAAAGATCATCGTCCCTAAGAACATTAAGAAGCATAACACTATACCAGAGGTGAGCAATCTCTCAGACTTTTCACATATTTTTCCTCTATTCAAAATCTTCTGGAGAATTCCTTAAGCACTTGATTTGGAGATGTTTATTTCGTTGCTGTTAGTGATTTCTGACGTAACAATGTCGACACACTATGGCGGAACGTCCACGACATGCTTCTGCTTGCTCTCAACTGACTGGTCGTATGGATATACACTCCTGGAAATTGAAATAAGAACACCGTGAATTCATTGTCCCAGGAAGGGGAAACTTTATTGACACATTCCTGGGGTCAGATACATCACATGATCACACTGACAGACCCACAGGCACATAGACACAGGCAACAGAGCATGCAGAATGTCGGCACTAGTACAGTGTATATCCACCTTTCGCAGCAATGCAGGCTGCTATTCTCCCATGGAGACGATCGTAGAGATGCTGGATGTAGTCCTGTGGAACGGCTTGCCATGCCATTTCCACCTGGCGCCTCAGTTGGACCAGCGTTCGTGCTGGACGTGCAGACCGCGTGAGACGACGCTTCATCCAGTCCCAAACATGCTCAATGGGGGACAGATCCGGAGATCTTGCTGGCCAGGGTAGTTGACTTACACCTTCTAGAGCACGTTGGGTGGCACGGGATACATGCGGACGTGCATTGTCCTGTTGGAACAGCAAGTTCCCTTGCCGGTCTAGGAATGGTAGAACGATGGGTTCGATGACGGTTTGGATGTACCGTGCACTATTCAGTGTCCCCTCGACGATCACCAGTGGTGTACGGCCAGTGTAGGAGATCGCTCCCCACACCATGATGCCGGGTGTTGGTCCTGTGTGCCTCAGTGGTATGCAGTCCTGATTGTGGCGCTCACCTGCACGGCGCCAACATGCATACGACCATCATTGGCACCAAGGCAGAAGCGACTCTCATCGCTGAAGACGACACGTCTCCATTCGTCCCTCCATTCACGCCTGTCGCGACACCACTGGAGGCGGGCTGCACGATGTTGGGGCGTGAGCGGAAGACGGCCTAACGGTGTGCGGGACCGTAGCCCAGCTTCATGGAGACGGTTGCGAATGGTCCTCGCCGATACTCCAGGAGCAACAGTGTCCCTAATTTGCTGGGAAGTGGCGGTGCGGTCCCCTACGGCACTGCGTAGGATCCTACGGTCTTGGCGTGCATCCGTGCGTCGCTGCGGTCCGGTCCCAGGTCGACGGGCACGTGCACCTTCCGCCGACCACTGGCGACAACATCGATGTACTGTGGAGACCTCACGCCCCACGTGTTGAGCAATTCGGCGGAACGTCCACCCGGCCTCCCGCATGCCCACTATACGCCCTCGCTCAAAGTCCGTCAACTGCACATACGGTTCACGTCCACGCTGTCGCGGCATGCTACCAGTGTTAAAGACTGCGATAGAGCTCCGTATGCCACGGCAAACTGGATGACACTGACGGCGGCGGTGCACAAATGCTGCGCAGCTAGCGCCATTCGACGGCCAACACCGCGGTTCCTGGTGTGTCCGCTGTGCCGTGCGTGTGATCATTGCTTGTACAGCCCTCTCGCAGTGTCCGGAGCAAGTATGGTGGGTCTGACACACCGGTGTCAATGTGTTCTTTTTTCCATTTCCAGGAGTGTATGTTGTTTACTGGTGAACGTTCACCCGTCTTGTGAACTTGGGACTGCGTCTGGCAATGTAAGTAACAGAAACAGAACACCATAGCCATATTTTCAATGTATTTATTATTCACACGAATAAATTCAGTGCTACATTTGCGTCATCTTTAGGTCCTGTTTACCAAGAAACAACTTATATAGTTACAGTACCTGTGGTTAATAACTTAACTGATGCAACAATTATGTAGAAACTTGAATCATTAAGTGGATAAAAGTACGTGAACATAAAATCACAGTGTAGAAAAACGTATCATCACAGTAATCATAAGTGTGGTTTGCAGCATATGTAAAAGAAACGTGGAACCTTCTAAGGTGACGATTGGTTTACTTTGAAACTATGACAGTATAAAACAACGTAGTCTCCAACAACTGTGAATTTGGAAAAGACCAAAATATCAAACGTGACCCAACTGAAAAATATATATTGCGATTTACACCGATGAACCGAAACTTTATGACCACCTCTTCATTAGAATGTTGTCCCACTTTTCAAACACAGCTCAACGGAGATTCTGCTTGGTGATGGTTCTACAAGTTCTTTACAGTGCTACAGAAGTATGTGGAACCAGATGTCTACGCACGCAAATTCCTGCAAATTACGGGATGTTGGTCTACGGGCATGCAGCTGAGGCCCAGTACATGTTGGAAACGTTACAGATCAGGCACATTTGCTGGCCAAGATATCGATGTGAGTTCATTATATAATGCCCCTCAAACAACTATACCACGACTGAGACCTCGCAACATGGACAGTTATCCTACTGAAATATGTCTTCGCCGTAGGGGGAGACTTCAAACATGAAGCAATGCAGATGGTCCGTAATAATGTTCACGTAGTTCATGATCCCTTCTATTAGCACCACAGATACCATGAAAGCCCATCTCAATGTACCCTATAGCGTAATTCTGCTCTCACTGGCCTGCATCTGTGGCGTGAAGCCATTCGCCTGGGTGACAGCGTGTGAGGACCCAGTCATCGAACTGGTGTAATGAGTAATGCGATTCATTTCACAGGCGACACGTTTCTATCGATCCACGGTGAAAACTCAGTGATTCTGCGGCCACTGCAGTCGTAACTATGTCGTTGGGTCAACAGAGAAACACGCAGGGATTGTGTGACGTGCGGCTTGATGTTCAAGAATGGCCTTTAACACTTGTGCGAGCACCAGCATTGTACTTCGTCGTCAGATCTACCACAGAGCGCTGCCCATCCTGGATAACACAGTGGGGAGTATCCTCTACGATTCGTGATGAGACGTGGTCGTCCAACACCATGCGGCCTACGCGTTATTTCACCATCCTTCAACCACTTTGCACAGGTGCTTACGACAGTAGTACGCCAACAGGCGACCAGCCTCACTGGCTCAGAGATTCTCGTTTCAAGCCACAGCGCCGTAACGATATACCCTCTGTCAAAACCGCTTATATCAATGCGTTTCCACATTTGCGACCCGACCCGTATATTCGCTATAATGACTGCCCATTCGTCTCTCTTCCTCTTGCATTCTGCCGGCCGCAGTGGTCTAGTGGTCCTAGGCGCGCAGTCCGGAACCGCGGGACTGCTACGGTCGCAGGTTCGAATCCTGCCTCGGGCATGGATGTGTGTGATGTCCTTAGGTTAGTTAGGTTTAAGTAGTTCTAAGTTCTAGGGGACTGATGACCACAGAAGTTAGGTCCCATAGTGCTCAGAGTCAGAGCCTCTTGCATTCTTTTGTTATTGCATCAGATGCCTGTAACACCAACGGGAGACGTTCAATCTCGCAGTGGGCAGTGGTCATAATGTCTTGGCTCATGAATGTACAACGAACATGATACGTAAAAGGTTGTAGAAATGGTTCCAAGTACGAAAAGCGGCAGCAAGAAACACAGACGGTATCTTATTTTTTACATCAGTTCGCATTCTGTTATGTCGGTTAAATTTTCATGATGGTATTTACCTTTAAAGTCGTGAGTTCATTGAGCATTTCGTGTGGATATTTCCTTGTATGAATGTATATTTTCCAGTTCTTCGAGACTGTTCATAGTATATCCTTTCGGTATGCTGTGTAATATATCTAACCCGGTTTCTATTTTCTCGGCTTTGTAGTGTCGGGTTTTCTGATGTAAACAGAAGGTTTACGGATTACTATCACTATTTCTAAAGTGTCCTTTAAATCTAGTGACAAAATTTGATCGATGCAGAAATTGTTACCAAAGCGAGCGAAATTTTAACACCGACCTTAAACAACAAACTAGAAAGATTGGTAGCAGTCCGTCAAAGCTTCTATTTACATCTAAAAACTCAACAACACAAACCGAAAAAATTGAAACTGCGTTAGAAATATTACACGTAATACCGAAAGGGCTTACTATGAGCGTTTTCGCAGAACTGGGAACTGTATAGTGGTACAAGAAGATATCCACACGAAATCCTAAATGAACACACAGACTTGAAACATACGAGGGCTGTTCTGAAAGTAAGTTCCGATAGATCACGA
Organism: Schistocerca serialis cubense; assembly: GCF_023864345.2. NCBI lineage: Eukaryota > Metazoa > Arthropoda > Insecta > Orthoptera > Acrididae > Schistocerca > Schistocerca serialis. The sequence goes on along the minus strand of NC_064644.1, from coordinate 80,143,401 downwards.
AATGAAAACGGCAGTGAAAATCCGGTGGAGATGTGCACAGATGTATTGTGCAGTGGGTCCAGTATGTCTGTCAATCGCGTGACGTCGTCTCTTTTCGGTTTTGATCACGCAGCGTGCGCGTAAAGATGCCTGTAAAGCCGTCGGCACACGGACCGTACTGTCGAACGTCAACGTTGAGCGTGCCGGGTTCAACGTGCTGCTGAACGCTCAGGAACGATGCGACTCGTGCACACGGTACGTGGGCTTCAGTGTGGTTTACGCGATCGCAACGCACTCCAGCGGCAGTAGTGGGATGTTTCCCGTTCGTACATTACACTGTTTACTAAACGGGCGCGCGTAAAATTCCCACGTTTGCTCTATTAAAACGCACATTTCCTCCATTATCCATATGCTAGTCACGTTATTCTATATTTAATATACGCAAATATAAACTTCATTATCCATGTTCATGTTTTAAGACAAAAAGGAATTTACCATGTCCAATTAACAAGGACACAGGACTATAAAAGTTACACTACAAACAATTCGATACAAATTCGCAATAGTTATTCACGTAAGATAAACATTATTTCATCATTCCCACATTTCAGTGAAACGCCAAGGTCATTCTTACTTGATCTTGTTCCTACCTAGTGGAAGACTATGAATTACGAAACATAAAAGAAAAAGCAGCAAAATATCTTTATACATAGTGCAAGCCGTCCTATGGATGAAGCCAATCGAACAAACTCACTCCTCAAAAACAGATGAACTTATATTTAAGTAACATCAAATGTTGCAGCATATACTCATACTAAACTTATAACAAAGCATTAGAACCTACTGAAAACGCGAATGTTAGGGAATTTTTTTTTTTTTTTTTTTTTTTTTTTAACACAGAGCAAACAGCCCTCTGACCGAATACGCTGAGCTACAGTGCCAGTTGCTAAAACTACGGTACACAATTTGTGGCCTGCCCTAACATCTTGCAGCGTGCTAAAAGCTTTAATCGGAGCTATGTTACTAACTGAAATTTTATTATAACAAATTGTATCAAGAACAATACTTTTTGGTGGATCCTCACTGTGTCGTTGCCTTGAAATGGCGTACAATGATAATACTCCAGTTAGAATAATTCTTTTGCCACGAATATTATGTTTTTCATTATTTTACTTTCACGAATCACACAGTTAAGAACGGGTTTTAGAGTAATTCTGAATTTGCCGGTGCTCTGAAACGGCATATATCCTTACAGGCTTGAAATGTATGCCAATATGGCGCCTCACAACTCTGTGTTGAAGGGAGACGGAGTGCATGTGACGTAGGTGGGGTGCCATCTCATTGGTGAGCGCTCAGACGCACGCTCAGAATATCTGACATGCTAGATATTGCTCTGCACGTTCGGAAAGACTCCCGAACATGTTATCCACGCTATGACGTCAGAAATTGGGCACGCTCAACGCTCAACGTTCGAATGCACGGTCCGTGTGCCGACGGCTTAAGAGTAATCCCTCATGGCAAGAGTGGATTTCCGCTGCGAGCTTTCGCCTGATTCCATGCAGCCCGACATAACATACCTGTCGTGCACTTCCTACTTCACGATAATTCCCTGCGTCACGCTGATTGGTAGTGTGTTGGGTTACCCACGATACAATTCGGACATGGCTTCTTCTAGTGTTCGTTCTGCTCACATGAACCGCTGGCTATGAAGACATTTTGGTAGAGGTAACGAGCTGCAGACCAGCGTAATGAGTTGGCGGAGAGCAGAGGCGGCTGCGTTCTATAGCCTGGGTAATGGTACAACGCCGTGGAAAACGTCTACCTCGGAGCGGAGACTACGTAGAGTAGCAACTGGATAGCTAACTGTTACAAATAAAAAAATTTTGATTTTAACTGTGGTTTCTCTATCGCTACCGATCGGATCATGACAAACCAATAGCCCTCGTACTATGCAAACATGTAGCTTCGTAGTAAAGAACAGTCAAAATAATGAACTGTCAAAACAACTGTCAAAACCGTTTAAGTTATGCAACTACAAAAATATTATACCTACTATGGCTTGACAGGAAAAATTTACTATAGGTGCAATACAGTAGTCACCTCCAACTACACTACTGGCCATTAAAATTGCTACACCAAGAAGAAATGCAGATTATAAAAGGGTATGCATTGGACAGGTATAATACAACTGACGTGTGACTACATTTTCACGCAATTTGGGTGCATAGATCCTGAGAAATCAGTACCCAGAACAACCACCTCTGGCCGTAATAACGACCTTGATACGCCTGGGCATTGAGCCAAACAGAGCTTGGACGGCGTGTACAGGTACAGCTGCCCATGCAGCTTCAACACGATACCACAGTTCATCAAGAGTAGTGACTGGCGTATTGTGACGAGCCAGTTGCTCGGCCACCATTGACCAGACGTTTACAGTTGTGTGAGATCTGGAGAATGTGCTGGCCAGGGCAGCAGTCGAACATTTTCTGTATTGAGAAAGGCCCGTACAGAACCTGCAACATGCGGTCGTGCATTATCCTGCTGAAATGTAGGGTTTCGCAGGGATCGAATGAAGGGTAGAGCCACGGGTCGTAACGCATCTGAAATGTAACGTCCACTGTTCGAAATGTCGTCAATGCGAACAAGAGGTGACCGAGACGTGTAACCAATGGCACCCCACACCACCACGCCGGGTGATACGCCAGTATGGCGATGACGGATACACGCTTCCAATGTGCGTTCACCGGTGTGTCGCCAAACACGGATGCGTCCATCATGGTGCTGTAAACAGAAACTGGATTCGTCCGAAAAACTGACGTTTTGCCATTCGTGCACCCAGGTTCGTCGTTGAGTACACCATCGCAGACGCTCCTGTCTGTGATGCAGCGCCAAGGGTAACCGCAGCCATGGTCTCAGAGCCGATAGTCCATGCTGATGCAAACGTCGCCAAACTGTTCGTGTAGATGGTTGTTGTCTTGCAAACGTCCCCATCTGTTGATTCAGGGATCGAGACGTGGCTGCACGATCCGTTACAGCCATGCGGATAAGATGCCTGTCATCTCGACTGCTAGTGATACGATGCCGTTGGGATCCCGCACGGCGCTCCGTATTACCCTCCTGAACCCACCGATTCCATATTCTGCTAACAGTCATTGGATCTCGACCAACGCGAGCAGTAATGTCGCGATATGATAAACCGCAATCGCGATAGGCTACAATCCGACTATTATCAAAGTCGGAAACGCAATGGTACGCACTTCTCCTCCTTACACGAGGCATCACAAAAACGTTTCACCAGGCAACGCCGGTCAACTGCTGTTTGTGTATGAGAAATCGGTTGGAAACTTTCCTCATGTCAGCACGTTGTAGGTGTCGCCACCGGCGCCAACCTTGTGTGAATGCTCTGAAAAGCTAATCATTTGCATATCACAGCATCTTCTTCTTGTTGGTTAAATTTCGCGTCTGTCGCACGTCATCTCCGTGGTGTAGCAATTTTAATGGCCACTAGTGTAATAATGCAAACGTAAACATAAAATAGCCATGATTTGTTGTTGTTGTTGTTGTTGTGGTGGTCTTCAGTAGTGAAATTGGTTTGATGCAGCTCTCCATGCTACTCTATCCTGTGCAAGCTTCTTCATCTCCCAGTACTTACTGCAACCTACATCCTTCTGAATCTGCTTAGTGTATTCATCTCTTGGTCTCCTTCTACGATTTTTACCCTCCACGCTGCCCTTCAATGCTAAATTTGTGATCCGTTGATGCCTCAGAACATGTTCTACCAACCGGTCCCTTCTTCTTGTCAAGTTGTGCCACAAACTCCTCTTCTCCCCAGTTCTATTCAATACCTCCTCATTAGTCATGTGGCCTACCCATCTAATCTTCAGCATTCTTCTGTAGCACCACATTTCGAAAGCTTCTATTCTCTTTTTGTCCAAACTATTTATCGTCCATGTTTTACTTCCATACATGGCCACGATTTAGCTATTGACAATCTTACCAAGGATCTCTTCGCAGTTCACTTGATAGCGACAATTAACCCGAGCAGACTCGTTGTGGAGTATTAAATATACAGGCAGGTGCAAAAGTCATGGGATACCTCCCAATACAGTGTCAGACCTTCTTTTGCGCGGCATAGTGCATAAACTCGGTGTGGCATGGAGTCAACAAGTTGGTGGAAGTCCCTTGGATAAACATTGAGCCATTGTCCCTCTATAGCCATACATAATGATGAAAGTGTTGCCGGAGCAGGATTTTGAGCACAAATGGCCTCCCGGTTACGTCCGATGTCGCGCCATCTTTGTGGCCAAATCATTCGCTCGATTTCTCCAGAATGTTCTTCAAACCAAACACGAACAGCTGTGGGATGGTGATATGGCGCATTGTCATCCACAATATTTCCATAGTTATCTGGGAACATGAAGTCCATGGGTGCCGATCATAACCATTTCCAGTCAATGATCAGTTCACTTGGACCAGAGCACCCAGCCCACTCCATGTACTCTGCCTCGTGATGGCTGGGTGTTATGTGCTGTCCTTAGGTTAGTTAGGTTTAAGTAGTTCTAAGTTCTAGGGGACTGATGACCATAGATGTTAAGTCCCATAGTGCTCAGAGCCATTTGAACCATTTGAACCACTCCATGTAAACACGCCAGCTTGCACAGTGTCCTGTTTACAACTTGGGTCCATAGCTTCGTGGAGTCTGCACCACACTCGAGGTCTACCATCTGCTCTTAACCACTCAAATCGGGATTCATCTGACCAGGCCACATTTTTCCGGTCGTCTACGGTAAACCGATATCGTCACGAGCTCAAGAGAAGCACTGCACGCGGTTGTGCTTTTAGCAAAAGCACTCGCGCCCGTCGTCTACTGTCACAGCCCATTAATGTCATATCGAGCCGCACTGTCCTAACGGATAGGTTGCTTGTACGTCCCACATTCATTTCTGCGGTTATTTCACCCAGTGTTGCTTGTATGTTGGCACTGACAACTCTACGCAAACGTCGCTGCTATCGGTTGTTAAATGAAGGCCGCCGGCCACTGCGTTGTCCACGGTGAGAAGTAATGCCTGATACACTCTTGGCACTTTTGGAGCTCCCCATTGATTTACGAAGTGGAAGGTCCCACACACATTGCTCCAACCAACTACCATTCAGCATTCAAAATCTGTTAATTCCCGTAGTACGGCCACAATCACGTCGGACGCAATTTCACATGATTCACGACAGTACAAACGGTAGCTTGGACATTGCACTGACTTTGTATCTCTTGTGTACGCGGCACTACCACCATATGTATAAGTGGTTACCGCTATCCCATGACCTTTGTGGCTTTAGCGCGTTACCTTATTGCAACTACTTTGCAGCTTTCATTTCCATTACGTCTTATAATGACGTATACTACGTTGAGGGCCCAACGGGACGCAACATAGACACAAGTTCACTACCATACTTACCCCTTCCTTCTAGGGTCATATGACGTGGTACCAGTCCTACACTTTCTACAGCACTCCAAATTGCCCAGAATGTTCTTTCGAGAAGGTGACAAGGTGTGAGATTATTTCTGCAAGTTGCCTCTAAATTGACTGTGAGCTTATTACTACAGGAATGTTATTTCATTGGTTGCAAAACCCTGATACTTGGCCAGCCTAAGTGTAGTCGCGCATTTGAGAAGTGCTCATTGTGCCACAGTTGGTCAGTAGCACTTCACTATCTATAGGACACTTGGGCCGTTAAAATATACGGGCATTCGACATCGTTACTGCTCCAGCAAATGTTTCACACCGTCCGCAAGCGGCGGCGCGCTGCAAAATAACGCCGGCTTTATGTCGGTGCTGCGGCGACCTCGCTTTGAGGCACCGCCCTTCCCTGTAATCCCACGATTAATGCCCGCCGACCCACGACCTTGCTACGCAGTTCCTCGTCGCCCGAGTTATTACCCGACCTTTGCGTTCATCGGTGGTACCAGGCTGCTCCTGCAAGACCTGCAGCCGATAATAACAACAGGCTTGCTTCCCCACACTTCTACTCTTCGACATTGTTACTGTACTTCCGTCTGTTTTATTCCCTGATCCACCAAAAGGTATTTTCCGTGACAGTTTCACTGCATCCTTGTTTCAGTTTATTTTCAACGCTTTATTAAAGTGTTTCTGCACCCTCTTCTCTCTTAATATTTTCCTACTGCAATTTCGAGATAGAAAGCTAAAATTAGTTGCTCGTGTTTACTACCACGTCAGACGATTTGTTGCAGTTGTCGACATCCTGGATATTCCAGAAGTTGTTTTTTCGATAGAATGTACTCCACCGACCGGGCTATCCAAGCAGGACTCCTGACATCTCATAGCTTCGTATCTGCCCAGTACCTGATCTCTCCTACCTTCCCAACTTCACAGAAGTTCTCCTGCATAGCTTTCGGGACTAGCATTGCCAGAAGAAAGCATACTGCGGAGACGTGACTTGATACCCCGAGGCTATTTTCTGAATTAATTTTCACTCTGCAGCTGAATGTCCGCTGATCTGAAACTACCTGGCAGATTAAAACTAAGAGTCTGATAGGGATTCAAATACTGGGCAATTTGGATTTCCATTCGGTAATACGTATGGATACTAAATAAAATTTTTAAAAAATACTGCTACTAAAGGGACCAGCGACCACCTACTGGCAGACTCCTACGATACATGCTCAATTAGTGAGAACCATGTTAATAATTCACAAATGTTTTATCCTTTGTAAGATGTAACTTTCTAATCTTCAAAGGGATCTGTTCTTCTACTTCTTCTTACACATTTTTCACATCATTTATCGACGCTTCTCTCTTTCTTCCTTCTGTCTAAGTGCCTCAAGTCTTCTTCCAACGTTTTTCATGGAAACCGTTCAGATCTTATAATTTCTTTCGGAGTGGCAATAATTCTTCACTTTCTTGTGGAGTACGTTGGAGTTTGTCGATGTCCCAACTTCTTTGCACCATGTGTTATTGGTTTTTAATTTATGGAAATAAGTAAAAGGCGCCAACGGCCTTGCTGCAGTGGTAACATCGGTTCCCGTCAGATCACCGAAGTTAAGCGCTGTCGGGCTGGGCTACCACTTGGATGGGTAACCATCCAGTCTGCCGAGCGCTGTTGGCAAGCGGAGTGCACTCAGCCCTTGTGAGGCAAACCGAGCAGCTGCTTGATTGAGAAGTAGCGACTCAAGTCTCGGAAACTGACATACGGCCGGGAGAGCGGCGTGCTGACCACATGCCCCTTCGTAACCGCATCCAGTGACACCTATGAGCTGAGTATGACACGGCGGCCGGTCAGTACCGTTGTGTCCGTTTAGTTTTTTTTTTAAGTAAAAGGACTTGGTATCAGTTTCTTGCATTCATCCTTCGGATGCTATTCTTCTTTTCCTAATCTTGTCTGTAAGTTTTTCAATATACGAATGAAGTTCACTGTTATGATATCTTCTGTATTATCTTTGCCCTTCAACTAGTCCCAAAATTTTCCTTAACATTTTTCTTTCTGTGACTTCCAGTGCAGCCGGCCGTTGTGGCCGGGCGGTTCTAGGCGCTTCAGTCTGGAACCGCGTGACCGCTACGGTCGCAGGTTCGAATCCTGCCTCGGACATGGATGTGTGTGATGTCCTTAGGTTAGTGAGGTTTAAGTAGTTCTAAGTTCTAGGGGACTGATGACCTCAGCAGCTAAGTTCCACAGTGCTCAGAGCCATTTGAACCATTTGAACTTCCAGCGCTTCCATCATTGCCTTTCCGCCTACTTCTACATCTACATGGCTACTCTGCAAATCGTACTTACGTGACTAGCGGAGGGTTCATTGAACCATCTTCGCACTAATTGTCTATTATTCTACTCTCGAACAGCATCCGGAAAAAACAAACATCTCTGCTTTCCGTGCGAGTTCTGATTTCCCTTATTTTATTCTGATGATCTTTTATCCCTGTGTAGGTCGGCATCAACAAAATATTTTCGCATTCGTTGGAGGAACTTGGTGAATGAAATTTCGTTAGAGATTCCACCGCAACGAAAAACGACTTTGTTTGAATGATGTACACCCAAATCCTTTATCATGTCCGTGACACTCCGCTATTTCTCGATGATGCAAAACGTTCTGTCCTTCTTTGAACTTCCTAGATTTACTCCTATCTGGTAAGGATCCCACACTGCGGAGCAATACTCCAAAACAGGACGGACAAGCGTAATGTAGGCATTCTCTTCAGTAGATCTGTTGCATCTTCTAAGTGTTCTGCCAATATAGCGCAGTCGTTGGTTCGGCTTCTCCACTACATATTCTATTTGTTCTTTCCAATTCAAGTTGTTCGTAATTATAATACCTATATATTTAGTTGAATTTAGTGCCTTTATCGTACAAGCAAGTTTAACTGATTCTCTTTAGCACTCATGATGACCCAAGACTTTTAATTTCTTACGGATAGTTTGAATTTTCTCACCATACAGAAATCATATCTAAATCGTTTTGCTATTGGTTTCGATCTTCTGATGACCTTACTAGACGATAAACGACAGCATCATTTGCAGACAACCTAAGACGGCAGCATAGATTACCTCCTAAACCATTTGTATGGATAAGGAACAGCAGAGGGCCTATAGCACTACCTTGGGGAACGCCAGAAATAACTTCTATTTTAATCGATGACTTTCTGTCAATTACTACGAACTGTGACCTCTGAGAAGAAATCAGGAATCCAGTCGCATAGCTGAGACAATATTCCATAAGCACACAATTTGATCACAGACCACTTGTGTGATACAGTGTCAAAACATTTCTGGAAATCTAGAAATACTGCATCGGTTTGAAATCCCTTGTCGATAGCACTCAACATTTCCTCTTTAGCTAATTGTGTTTCACAAGAACGTTTTCTAAATCCGTGTTGACTGTGTCAATAGAGCGTTCTCTTCGAGGTAATTCATAATGTTCGAACACAATATACGTTCCAAAATCCTGCTGTATATTGACATCAATGATGAGGGCCTGTAATTAGTGGATTACTCCAGTTGCCTTTCTTGAATACTGGTGTGACCTGTGCAGCTTCCCAGTCCTTCGTTGAGAGAGCGGTTGTATCTGATTGTTGAGTATGTAGCTATTGCATCACGCCATTCTGAAAGGACCTAATTGGTATGCAGCCTGGAGTGGAAGAGTTGTTTTTATTAAGGATTTAAGCTGCTTCACTCCTCCGAGGCTATCTACTTCTAAGTTTCTCATGTTGGAAGCTATTCTTGATTCGAATTCTGGAATATTTACTTCGTCTTTTTTGTGAAGTAAGTACGGTAGGCTGTGTTTAGTAATTCTGTTCAGAGTAAAACATTCTGCTGCATAAAGTGCTGGAGGGCGAATTACTGTAGAGTACTAAGAAAGTGTGGCATTGACGGATATTCGCCTCCTATTATACATTTCCTTATTGAGGTATTATGCTGTTTTCAACTTATTAACTCTTGCTTTGATCACTTTTTTCTCCGAAGTATCTTGTTCAGTTACTTTTCCTATATACTTGAACTTCTTAGTTCTCTCAGTTTTTCCGTGTTTAGTTTTCACTATGTTTGGGTGGGGCTAACTTAATGTTTGTCATATTCTCTTTTTTTAAGATTTGTAAGACTGGGTTTTCAGCTTGTGTTTTGAGCAATTCTATTAGTCTAGTGGCTGTTTCTGCTTTTTTTTTCAAACTTCTTTCGGAAACGGACGTCCCGGAAATGCCCTGCAAGGCATATAAGTTTGCAGAAAATGGAAGAGGGCCAATTCGTAAAGTACCCTTGTTAGACGGTTCTCTGTAAGTAGGAGTAACCGACAGAGCCTAATAATACATGCGGGAGATGATGATGGTGTCGGGTGTGCCTTCGTCATTGGCGCCGACGTTTTTCGGTATAGGATTCCGGAACACTGCCCAGTATTTACAACGGAGCTCTTCGCCCTGTATTAGGGATGCGCAAGCTGGTTCACCCTTGGTAACTGGTGATCGCTCCTTTTTGCGTAATGTTCGTTTTGCTCGTTCACTATTCATTTGCGCATGGTATACAGTTCTTTCGAAAACTTGAAACCTGGTGCTTCCATCTAGTGTGCAGTGTCCTTACAATTCTCGCACACTTGTGGATGTAGGTTTAGTGACTCAACAGCACTTTGAGCCTTACTATGACATTGGGCGGCTGATGGCAGTGAAATAATATAACGTGGCGCACGGAAAACCGGCTCCGAGTACAGACTGCTCGACAATTACGCTGGATTTGTTGAGCGCTACTACGAGAATAGATAAATATGTAATAATTAGGCCGACAATGAATAACAGATAAGCTAATACAAACAGTTAACTTCTGAACATTAGATGACGATTGGTGGGCGACAATGAAGAGTCTAGTACTCGGGGCCGATTTATCGTATTCCACCCTGTGGCACTGTAGAAGATATCATATTCTCTTTACAATATAAGACACCAGACACTCGATTATGGAGCGCGAGCTTCATTCGGTTGTTATTCGGTCTGCCTTCCATGACAATGAACATGCTGTTTTACCTCAGATTAAAAAAAAAAAAAAAAAAAAAAAAAAAAAAAAAAAAAAAAAAAAAAAAAAAAAAAAAAGACGGAAAATGGCCACTCGTGTGTGCCGTGCCGACAACCTTTGCATGTGTAATAACAAAGAACTTGCCTCTTTACAAGAATGTCTTCTGCTGTTTATAGAAATAATGAAGTAAGCTGATATGCCCTTTAGAATCCTGCAAAGATGTATGCATTAAATCCAACGTAATTATTACGTAATTATAAAATATATTTTAATTACCGGTCGTGGACGCTGAATAGAATACGAAAACAACCAGAAGGCCAGAGTTCAAAAGAAGTTGGAAACAGATCTAGAATGGGCGCGCGCAGCAAACGAAACGAACAACTCCATACTAGACTAACTAGGAGCAGTCGGCAGTGCAACTGCGACGAGTGGCTACGCCAAGAAGGACGAATCCGCTCGAGCGAGACGAGACCGAGACAGACGGGAACGGGACCGAGGCTGTAACGAGACCGGCCGACGTGCCGTTGCGGGAACGAGACCGACCGTTACCCGTTCCCGGAAACTAGTAGTAGAAAGCCGCGACCGAAGTGAACTATGAAAGACCGTTCCTTAGAATTCGTTCCTCTCTCCTTCCGTTCATCTTGGTGAACCGTTCCTTTGGACCCGGTAGTTTGCGAACGACCCATCTCTACCCTGTATCAGGTCACGCAGTACATCCGGCGACACTGGCCTTTCAATTGTGTCATCTGCTGAGACTCTCTCAGCGCCCTTCAAAGCATCTGTGTGCTACACATCGTCCTCCTCTTTGTGCAAGGGGCCCAGGAAAGCTGTCACTTGCTCACTCTTGACTGAGCTACTGTGATGTTTATGTGGGTTCCTGGTCACGTCTGTCTGACAGGAAACGAGGCCGCTGACGATGCTGCCAAGGCTGCAGTCCTTGTACCTCAGCCCTCCAGTTGTTACATTCCCTCAGATGATCTCGGTGTCACTTTGACATAGCCACCGTCTTCCTTCCATGGGTACAAGCTCCTGGTTATTAAGCGTCTTCCAGCAGCTTGGACGACCTCCTCTCCGCCCTCTCCCCGCAAGAAGATCACTTTAACAAGGCTGCGTATTGGGCACTGTCTTTTGAGCCATCCCAGACACTCTGGGATGATAATGGCATTGAAACAGAGGATGACACGCGTAAAGCTGAAATACTATTTTCCAAAGCTGTTTCACAGGGGAAAACCGCACTGCAGTTCCTTCCCTAAATCCTCGCACGAACGAAAAAATGGCTGACATCGAAACAAGTGTCCAAGGAATAGAAAAGTAACTGAATCACTCAGCAGAAGAAAGTCCACTGGACCTGACGGGATACTAATTCGATTCTACACAGAGAACACGTAAGAACTTGCCCCCCTTCTAACAGCCGTGTACCGCAAGTCTCTAGAGGAACGGAAGGTTCCAAATGATAGGAAAACAGCATAGGTAGTTCCAGTTTTCAAGAAGGGTCGTCGAGCAGATGCGCAAAACTATAGGCCTATATCACTCACATCGATCTGTTGTAGAATTTTAGAATATGTTTTCTGCTCGCGTATTATGTCATTTCTGGAAACCCAAAATCTACTCTGTAGGAATCAACATGGATTGCGGAAACAGCGATCGTGTGAGACCCAACTCGCTTTATTTGTTCATGAGACCAAGAAAATATTAGATAAAGGCTCCCAGGTAGATGCCTTTTCCTTGACTTCCGGAAGCGTTCGATACAGTTTCGCACTGTCGCCTGATAAACAAAGTAAGAGCCTACGGAATATCATAACAGCTGTGTGGCTGGATTGAAGAGTTTTTAGCAAGCAGAACACTGCATGTTGTTCTCAATGGAGAGACGCTTACAGACGATAAAGTAACCTCTGGCGTGCCACAGGGGAGTGTCATGGGACAATTGCTTTTCACAATATATATAAATGACCTAGTAGATAGTGTCGGAAGTTCCATGCGGCTTTTCGCGGATGATGCTGTAGTATACAGAGAAGTTGCAGCATTAGAAAATTGCAGCGAAATGCAGGAAGATCTGCAGTGGATACGCACTTGGTGCAGGGAGTGGCAACTGACCCTTAACATAGACAAATGTAATGTATTGCGAATACACAGAAAGAAGGATCCTTTATTGTATGATTATATGATAGCGGAACAAACACTGGTAGCAGTTACTTCTGTAAAATATCTGGAAGTATGCGTACGGAACAATTTGAAATGGAATGATCATATAAAATTAATTGTTAGTAAGGTGGGTGCCAGGTTGAGACTCATTGGGAGAGTCCTTAGAAAATATAATCCATCAACAAAGGAGGTGGCTTACAAAACACTCGTTCGACCTGTACTTGAGTATTGCTCATCAATGTGGGATCCGTACCAGGTCGGGTTGACAGAGGAGATAGAGAAGATCCAAAGAAGAGCGGCGCGTTTCGTCACAGGGTTATTTGGTAAGCGTGATAGCGTTACGGAGATGCTTAGAAAAAAAATGGCAGACTCTGCAAGAGAGGCGCTCTGCATCGCGGTGTAGCTTGCTGTCCAGGTTTCGAGAGGGTGCGTTTCTGGATGAGGTATCGAATATATTGCTTCCCCCTAATTATACCTCCCGAGGAGATCACGAATGTAAAATTAGAGAGATTAGAGCGCGCACGGAGGCTTTCCGGCAGTCGTTCTTCCCGCGAACCATACGCGACTGGAACAGGAAAGGGAGTTAATGACAGTGGCACGTAATGTGCCCTCCGCCATACACCGTTGGGTGGCTTGCGGAGTATAAATGTAGATGTCATTTGTTATGTGGTGCTCCCCCACCACTTTGTGGACATTGTGTCCGAGGTTTGGGTGTCCGTCATATCCTGACGGACTGCACTTCTTTCATCGGCCGTTTTAGAGAACGACGCGCGGGCTGTCGACCGCGTTTTACTTTTTGTCCGTCGTAGCAATATGGCGAAGTACATTTAATTTTTAGTTCTGGACCACCGTTACTCTATGGCGTATTTTATAGACCTATCTCCACATACTTGATTTTAGCTGTCTTTTCATCCGTCGACTGAGATTGACGGGTAGTCGTTTCTAATTCGTCTCTTTATCTTCGTGTTCTACAGTTTTAAAAAATGTTCAAATGTGTGTGAAATCTTATGGTACTTAACTGCTAACCTAACCTAAATTATCCTAAGGACAAACACACACACCCATGCCCGAAGGAGGACTCGAACCTCCGCCGGGTCCAGCCGCACAGTCCATGACTGGAGCGCCCGAGACCGCTCGGCTAATCCCGCGCGGGTATACAGTTTTAACATGCGTGCGTATGACCCTAGATGTTTTTGCGCACTAAAACAAGGCAGAGCAAAACAATGATCACGTTATGAGAAATAAGTACGCTGTCCAGCGGTGCCAGCCGCGCAAAGATTAGTGCGTGTGGTCAGATTTCATTACGTCTCAGTACAAACAGATCACAGCTGTGTCTTACGGCTCAGCGTAAAGAGTTCTACATCTACATCTAAATCTACATGACTACTCTGCAATTCACATTTAAGTGCTTGGCAGAGGGTTCATCGAACCACAATCATACTATCGCCCTACCATTCATTCGGGAGGACGACGGTTCAATCCCGCGTCCAGCCATCCTGATTTAGGTTTTCCGTGATTTCCCTAAATCGCTATAGGCAAATGCCGGGATGGTTCCTTTGAAAGGGCACGGCCGACTTCCTTCCGCGTCCTTCCCTAATCCGATGAGACCGATGACCTCGCTGTTTGGTCTCTTCCCCCAAACAATCCAATCCCTACCATTCCACTCCCGAACAGCGCGCGGGAAAAACGAGCACCTGAACTTTTCTGTTCGAGCTCTGATTTCTCTTATTTTATTTTGATGGTCATTCCTACCTAAGTAGGTTGGGCTCAACAAAATATTTTCGCATTCAAAAGAGAAAGTTGATGACTGAAATTTCGTAAATAGATCTCGCCTCGACGAAAAACGTCTTTGCTTTAATGACTTCCATTCCAACTCGCGTATCAAATCTGCCATACTCTCTCCCCTATTACGTGATAATACAAAACGGGCTGCCCTTTTTTGCACCCTTTCGATGTCCTCCGTCAATCCCACCTGGTAAGGATCCCACACCACGCAGCAATATTCTAACAGAGGACGAACGAACTGAACTTATTCGTAATTTTAGCACCCAGGTACTTAGTTGAATTGACAGCCTTGAGAATTGTACTATTTATGGAGTAACCGAATTCCAACGGATTTCTTTCGGAACCCTTGTGGATCACCTCACACTTTTCGTTATTTAGCGCCAATGCTACCCACCACACCATACAGCAATCTTTTCTAAATCGCTTTGCAACTGATACTGGTCTTCGGATGACCTTACTAGACGGTAAATTACAGTATCATCTGCGAACAACCTAAGAGAACTGCTCAGATTGTCACCCAGGTCATTTATATAGATCAGGAACAGCAGAGGTCTCAGGATGCTTCCCTGGGGAACACCTGATATCACTTCAGTTTTACTCGATGATTTGCCATCTATTACTACGATCTGCAACCTTACTGACAGGAAATCACGAATCCAGTCGCACAACTGAGACGATACCCTATAGTCCCGCAGCTTGATTAGAAGTCGCTTGTGAGGAACGGTGTCAAAAGCTTTCCGGAAAACTAGAAAGACGAAATCAACTTGAGATCCCCTGTCGATAGCGGCCATTACTTTGTGAGAATAAAGAGCTTGCTGCGTTGCACAAGAACGATGTTTTCTGAAACCATGCTGATTACGTATCAATAGATCGTTCCAAAAAATGGTTCAAATGGCTCTGAGCACTCTGGGACTTAACATCTGTGGTCATCAGTCCCCTAGAACTTACAAATACTTAAACCTAACTGACCTAAGGACATCACACACATCCATGACCGAGGCAGGATTCGAACCTGCGACCGTAGCAGTCGCGCGGTTCCGGACTGAGCGCCTAGAACCGCTAGACCACCGCAGCCGGCAATAGATCGTTCCCATCGAGGTGATTCATAATGTTTGAATACAGTATATGCTCCAAAACCCTACTGCAAACCGACGTCAATGATATAGGTCCGTAGTTCGATGGATTACTCCTACTACCCTTCTTAAACACTGGTGCGACCTGCGCAATTTTCCAATCTGTAGGTACAGATCTAGCGGTGCGCGAGCGATTGTATATGATTGCTAAGTAGGAAGCTATTGTATCAACGTAATCTGAAAGGAACCTAATCGGTATACAATCTGGACCTGAAGACTTGCCCGTATCAAGCGATACCCCTAAGGTATCTACTTCTATGAAACACATGCTAGCAGCTGTTTGTGTTTCAAATTTTGGAATATTCCATTCGTCTTCCCTGGTGAAGGAATTTCGGAAAACTGCGTTCAATAACTCCGCTGTAGCGGCACAGTCGTCGGTAACATTACCATCGGCACTGCGAAGCGAAGGTATTGATTGCGTCTTGCCGCTTGTGTACTTTGCATACGACCAGAATTTCTTCGGATTTTCTACCAAATTTCGAGACCATGTTTCGTTGTGGAACCTATTAAAGGCATCTCGCATTGAAGTCCGTGCCGAATATCGCCCTCTACAAGTTGTCCGACTTCGTTTCGCTGTTCCAGTGTCCAAGCACTGACATAACGTTAATGCAGTTTCAGTCTCGACGCAGGAACAATAACTCGCGCCGTCCGGCAGCCTTAATAGCCGGCGCACGACCCGACAAGTGCTTTTGCCGCGGCCCTGTCAGCCGTAGTGTGGCGCAGGGTGCGGCTGCGCTGCGCCGCGCCGGCGTCTCTTTGTAGTCAGCTGCCGCGCCCAAAACGTAGCGACGCGGCGGCCTTCCGCGTGCCCAAGGGCGACCAGCGCAGGGGAGGGCGCTTCGGGATCGGCCGACCCCTGACCCCAGGGTAGGGGAGGGGGGAGGGGGAGACTGGGGGAGGACTCGCCCCCGCAATTACCGGGTCTGGCCGCGCTGGACCTCACCCCGCCACGCCTCTGCTAGCGTCGGCTCGCCTGTCCTAGGCTAGCGGCCGTAATCACACGTATTAGCCGACACCTGACGTTAGGCCATTGTCGCGGCGCCACCGCCGCCTAATGGATATTCACGCCGCATCGAGCTAAACGACGTTTTATTACGGCCGCGGAACGGTGCGACCGCCAGGCTGCCTGTCCCACCGGCGTGTCGAAGGCGGACGCAGGAAGGCGCTGCTTAGTGTGGAAATTTAAGAGTCCCACTTCGAACCCAGAAAGGAAAACCTCCGATACCGAAGGCTTTAAAGCATCTGCCAACTGAGGCAACTACACTACTAGCCATTAAAATTGCTACACCGAGAAGATGACCTGCTACAGACGCGAAATTTAACCGGCACAAAGAAGATGCTGTGATATGCAAATGATTAACTTTTCAGAGCATTCACACAAGGTTGGCGCCGGTGGCACCACCTACTACGTGCTGACATGAGGAAAGTTTCCAACCGATTTCTCATACACAAACAGCAGTTGACCGGCGTTGCTTGGTGAAACGTTGTTGTGATGCCTCGTGTACGGAGGAGAAACGCGTACCATCAAGTTTCCGACTTCGAAAAAGGTCGGATTGTAGCCTATCGCGATTGCGGTTTATCGTATCACAACATTGCTGCTTGCGTTGGTCGAGATCTATTGAATGTTAGCACAATAGGGAATCGGTGGGTTGAGGAGGGTAATACGGAACGCCGTGCTGGATCCCAACAGCCTCGTATCACTAGCAGTCGAGATGACAGGCATCTTATCCGCATGGCTGTAACGGATCGTGCAGCCACGTCTCGATACCTGAGTCAACAGATGGGGACGTTTGCAAGACAACAACTATCTGCACGAACAGTTCGACGACGTTTCCAGCAGCATGGACTATCAGCTCGGAGACCATGGCTGCAATTAGCCTTGACGCTGCATCACAGACAGGAGTGCCTGCGATGGTGTACTCAATGACGAACCTGGGTGCACGAATGGCAAATCGTCATTTTTTCGGATGAATCCAGGTTCTGTTGACAGCATCATGATGGTAGCATCCGTGTTTGGCGACTCGCGGTGAACGCACATTGGAAGCGTGTATTCGTCATCGCCATACTGCCGTATCACCCTGCGTGATGGTATGGAGTGCCATTGGTTACACGTCTCGGCCACCTCTTGTTCGCACTGACGGCACTCTGAACAGTGGACGTTACATTTCAGATGTGTTACGACCCGTGGCTCCACCCTTCATTCGATCCCTGCGAAATCCTACATTTCAGCAGGATAATGCACGACCACATGTTGCAGGTCCTTTACGGGCCTTCCTGGATACAGAAAATGTTCGACTGCTGCCCTGGCCAGCACATTCTCCAGATCTCTCACCAGTTGAAAACGTCTGGTTAATGGTGGCCGAGCAACTGGCTCGTCACAATACGCCAGTCACTACTCTTGATGAACTGTGGTATCGTGTTGAAGCTGTATGGGCAGCTGTACCTGTACACGCCATCCAAGCTCTGTTTGACTCAACGCCCAGGCGTATCAAGGCCATTATTACGGCCAGAGGCGGTTGTTCTGGGTACTGATTTCTCAGGATCGATGCACCCAAATTGCGTGCAAATGTAGTCACACGTCAGTTCTAGTATAATATATCTGTCCAATGAATACCCGTTTATCATCTGCACTTCTTCTTGGTGTAGCAATTTTAATGGCAAGTAGTGTACATACACAGACGTTGGTAAGTACACAAGTTCTCAGCTAGCCACAATGATGGCGTTACGGTCAATACAATTTTGTGTAGATGGTCAAGTAATTTCTTCAAGCGCCTATCAACAGTAGTAATAAGGTTGAAAATTGCGTGGGACGAAGCTGTATTGTATACATTCTGTGCTGACGTGAGCTGTCGTGAGCACACCCGCCGGCAAAGAAGTTGAAGATGATCGATAACAGGCGCTGAATCAAGCGCGTCTATGAGGAGAGGGGCCAAAGACAGATTCGCAAGCAACGCGCTGTTAATGCCCTCTTGACTGCATATATGTAGACCGTCACGGCGGACCAGAGGTCCCAGTCAGTCACAGACAGTCATCCCAATCGCAGACAGAGTCAGCTGCTAGTCTAGATGGCGTCTGTCAGTTCACATTACCGGCTACGGGAGTGTGGTGTTCATGGTGAGAAGTGCATTTCACCAGGAGTGAGGCTAATGTCGACTGTTACGGAGGAGCTTTTCCCATGACAGCTTGCTTAATGATAAGTAGCTTCTTGTTGTTGTAAATAAAGAACACTGTTAATACAAGCGTGCAGTTGTGTAATAGAAAGAGGATACCAGCCACCACACAACATCCTCTCCTTGCTTTCCATTTTGCGCGGAGTGGCCGGGCAGTTAGAGGCGCCATGTCACGGATTGCGCGGCCCCTCCAGCCGGAGCTTCCAGTCCTCCTTTGGGCATGGGTCTTGGTGTTGTTCTTAGCATAAATTAGTTTAAGTAGTGTGTGAGTCTAGGGACCGATGACCTCAGCAGTTTGGCCCGTTAGAAATTCACACATATTTGAACGTTTTGAACTTTCCATGGAACAAGACAGTGTCAACTACGACACAAAACATTCAATTATTACTACCATCTTTGGTGATAAATCAACACCTTAGGATACAATACTGAACAACACTCCTCACACGCCCCACAAATTGAGACATAGTAACATGCACACGTAGTAAAGCAACAACTCGTATATATGAATCTGACGCATATTCAAAAGCAACAAAGAGAACGAAACAATGAAAGATACTACTCAGATGTCACAACTTGAGATATCAAAATGCGCACATGTAGAGAAGCGAAAATTCATATACACTGACGGGGAAATAAATAGCGACACCAAAAAAATAATGTAGAGCAATGAAATTCGGGATTACTTTTTTGTAAGTAACATATTTAAGTGAATAACGTTACAAAATCACAGGTTTATGAAACCGCGAGATAAGCCATCACAAAATGGTTCAAATGGCTCTGAGCACTATGGGACTTAACTTCTGAGGTCATTAATCCCCCAGAACTTGGAACTACTTTAACCTAACTAAGCTAAGGACATCACACACATCCATACCCGAGGCAGGATTCGAATCTGCGGCCGTAGCGGTCGCGCGGTTCCAGACTGATGCGCTTAGAACCGCTCGGCCACTACGGCCGGCCGTCGCAGACAGTCAGCTGCTGTTCTAGTTGGCGTCTGTCAGTTCACATTACCGGCTATGGGAGTGTAGTGTTTATAGCGGGACTTGTATTTCACCAGCAGTGAGGCTCTCGTCGACTGTTACAGAAGAACTTGTACCACAACTACTTGCTTAAAGAAAAGTCGCTTCTTGTTCTTACAAATAAAGACTCTGCTAATACATGCTTGCAGTTGTGTTATAGAAAGAGGATACCAACCACCAAACAACATCCTCTCCTTGCTTTCCATGCAACAACACTCTACAGTGTCAACTACGACACAAAACATTCAATTATCACTACCATCTCTGGTGGTGAATCGACACCTTAGGATACAAGACTGAACAACACTACTCATACGCCACACAAATTGAGACATAGTAACATGCACACGTAGCGAAGCAACAACTCGTTATATGAATCTGACGCATATTCAAAAGCAACAAAGAGAACGAAACAATGAAACTACTCAGATGTCACAACTTGAGATATCAAAATGCGCACATGTAGAGAAGCGAAAATTCATATACACTGACGGGGAAATAAATAGCGACACCAAAAAAATAATGTAGAGCAATGAAATTCGGGATTACTTTTTTGTAAGTAACATATTTAAGTGAATAACGTTACAAAATCACAGGTTTATGAAACCGCGAGATAAGCCATCACAAAATGGTTCAAATGGCTCTGAGCACTATGGGACAACTTCTGAGGTCATCAATCCCCTAGAACTAGAACTTAGAACTACTTAAACCTAACTAACCTAAGGACATCACACACATCCATGCCCGAGGCAGGATTCGAACCTGCTACCGTAGCGGTCGCGCGGTTCCCGACTGTAGCGCCTAGGACCGTTAGGCCATTCCAGCCGGCGCCATCACAAACGTGGAATGCTGATTCATTAATAACCGGTGTAGTCTGCAGAGTGCGAACGCTAGCATGCAAACGTGCTTGCATTTTGTTATACAGGAGCCGGGTGTCAGATGTGGCACGGGGTTCCATGCCTGTCGTACTTGCGTTATCAACACAGGGATGATTACTGCTGGTGGTGGATGGCGCTGGAGCTATCGTCTGACGATGTACCATATGTGCTCGACTGGATGCAGGTCTGATGATTGAGCAGCCAATGCGACATTTCGGAAGAGCATGTCGGGTTACAACAGCGGAGTGTGGGCGAGCGTTATCTTGATGAAAACCAAGCCACTGAATGCTGATTAAAAATGGCAACACAATAAGTCGAATCACTGGATTGACGTGCAGATTTGCAGTCAGGGTGCTCTTCCTGTAGTACGAAATCGCACTCCAGATAATGACTACAGGTGTAGTTGCAGCGCATCTAACACGCAGACAGGTTGTTTGCAGGTCCTCGACTGGTCTGCTTCTTCCAAACACACGGCCTTCACTGGCACCGAAACGTTATCAGCTTTCATTACAAAACACTACACTGCCCTCCAATGAATTCTCGTTTGACACCTCTGAAGTCGCAAATGGTGGCCGTTTGGGGTCAGTGGAATGCACGCCACAGGGTGACTGGCTCGCAGCTATGCTTGAAGTAACCGGTTTGAAGAAGTTCTTTACGTCACTGTGGCGACAACTGCTACTCAGACTGCTGCTGCAGATGCGGTACCACGTGCCAGAGCCATACGCCATAAGCGATGATCTTCCCTCTCGGTAGTACCACGTGACCGTCCGGAGCCCAGTCTTCTTGCAGCAGTACATTTTCGTGACACTGCTGCCAGCAATCAGGTACAGTGGCTACGTTCCTGCCAACTCTTTCTGCACTATCACGGAAGGAACATCCAGCCTCTCGAAGCCCTATTACGCAACCTCGGTCAAACTAATTGAGTGATGATACCGGTGTCTTTGTCGCCTTAAAGGCACTCTTGTACCGAGCTCACCACGTCCAGTGTCAAAGCACCTAACTTTCATAACCGTCACACCGTGTGTTTAAGGAAGACTTGATTTCCATTCTCAGAGCGACACTGCTAGTGCCACTCTTATGGACAGCAGCGAAATTTGAAAAGACATCGTCTTCCAGATGTAGATACACGTCTACCAACTTTCTTTAAAAAAGACGACACCCTAACCATGAAAAACACTGCCAGACCTTAACACCACCTCGTCCATGCTACACTACTGGCACTACGAATAATGGAAGGAAGTGTCCTCCAGGCATTCACCAAAGCGAAATCTTTCTTTACTGCATGTGCATGTTTCCATGTCTCAATCTGTGTGTCATGGGGGTAGTACCGTTCATTCTTTCATACTAAGATTATAATTGTGACCGAAATCAGTGGTAACAATAAATACATGAAATACAAGGCTGTTGAGCCGTGGTTAAAAACTGCTGTTTTGAGGAGCGCGTCGCAGTGCTTTGTGTGAAGCAGTCGCCCTCCGTTTCTGGCGGTGGCGCAGTTGTGGTAATCGCAGCTTTGGTGTCTCCCTCTGGTGGGAAATCGGAAAGGTTGTCTGTTCACGTACATTTAAGGGGCGCTATGAGCTCGGCATGGGGTCAGTGGGAGTGAGGCTAGGTCAGTCTCGCGTCGCCAGTTGCTGGTCTGTCTCTCGTTTGCATTTGTGCGGCAGTTAGTGTCTGTCTGTCGCGGAGGGCTAGTATGTCTGTATTTTGGATCAAACTTTAAAGCCAGAAAATGAGAGTCTTGTCACTCCGCCAGTAACAGAACTCAGCTAGGGGTCGCCCGGTCGGGGCTGAGTTCCTGCATCTGAG
Organism: Schistocerca serialis cubense; assembly: GCF_023864345.2. Classification (NCBI taxonomy): domain Eukaryota; kingdom Metazoa; phylum Arthropoda; class Insecta; order Orthoptera; family Acrididae; genus Schistocerca; species Schistocerca serialis. The sequence continues at coordinate 80,120,983 of NC_064644.1, read as the reverse complement.
TGTGCGCGTTAGGCCGCCAGCCTGCTCGAGTTGCTCGGCCAACGGTCATTGGCGGTTGGATCGGTCGGTTGGTCTGTCGCGCACTGAGACACGAGATGACTTGTCCGCCTTGAGCGTCGGCGCAAGTCAGGTCCCCGCGTGAGTCCAGCGGGCAGCGCTGTATAGACAGGGGTAGTGGCTTCGCGGTTCACACGAGAGCAACAGGAGCGAAACCGCGACATCGGGCTGGCCGGGGCAAGCTGCGACGCCGTGAGACGGGAGATCGGCGCGCCTTCCTGCGTCCGTTGAAGCGGCTGGCAGCGGACGGTTCGGGAGAGCGTTGGGGGTGCTGCGCCAGGTCTTCCCCAGAGATCGCAGTTTATTAGAAGATAAGTGATTGAAGATATGTTGTTTCATTTACTTGATAAATTCTGCTTGTTTTCTTGGTGAGGTCACCAGCGGCTTTGTTTTGGGGTCGTCCCAGCATTCTTCTCCCATTGTCCACCCGCGGGAAGGTGGTTATTTGTGAATTGGGTGGTCCGTTTTGTCCTTGTGGAATTGGGGACGTTTAGAGCAATCTGCCGTTCGGGTTGTTTTGTAACCCCCCCACTCGCCTCTCAATCTGCCATACGTTAATAGTTGCCTCTGTCATGTTTGTCGGATTCGGTGTTAACGAATGTTGTACATTTTTATGTAAGTCTGCATTTTATGGGTTTTATTTAAATAGTCATCGTAAGAGTCCTTAAAAAAAACCAAATTGCACTTTCGGTGGCAAATAATTTGAGTGTTGTACCATTTCCATCCCTCTTACGGGGTGCGTAGTTTACATGTTCGTGTGAGTCGTTAAAAATTTTTTGTTTAAAGTAATCTGGTGTGTTGCAGATTTGCACCATTGTACTCTTTCAGATGTTGTGAGCGGTCGTGACTACGGCCGTGTTGAAAAGCCGCCCGGAGTGGCCGAGCGGTTAAAGGCACTAGAGTCTGGAACCGCACGACCGCTACGGTCGCAGGTTCGAATCCTGCCTCGGGCATGGATGTGTGTGATGTCCTTAGGTTAGTTAGGTTTAACTAGTTCTAAGTTCTAGGGGACTTATGACCACAGCAGCTGAGTCCCATAGTGCTCAGAGCCATTTGAACCATTTGAACCGTGTTGAAAGGGAGCAGGCAAGCTTCTCAGCCTGAAGGCTCATACTGTTAACATTGTTCTTACTGCCTCTAAATAAAATTGAAACTTGATATTTCGAGGGTGCTTTCTGCTTATAATTTTATATCCGTTTTGAAAAAGCTTTTAGGAATAAAATTCACATTTGTTAAAAGTAATTTGATGTTCCATCAGTTACTTCCTGGCAATTACTTCCACGCTCACCTAGATTGGTTAAATGTGTTAATGTTCTTGATGAACCGCTAGTAAATAAAGTAAATTCCTTAAGAAACGGTTTAGCTGTGTCACGCATTTTTCAATGAAATGTATACATTATCCGATCAAATGCATCCGTACACGCCTATGTGTTGCAGGTTTGACGCCAGATGTCAGAAGAGGGCGGATCCTCCATTATAAAAGCAGACAGGGGTTAATGCGTTGTCAGTAGAGAGGCAGTGGCAGCAGAACTGGTTGATCAGGAGACCTCAGTGACGTCGACCGAGTGCTAATAATAGGATGACAACTGAGTAACAAATCCATCAGAGTCATTTCAACCTTTCTAAACCTGCCTGAGTCTGCTGCTGGAGATGTGGTTATGAAGTGGGAACAGGAGGGAAGAACCACAGCTGAAACAAAATCAGACCGATCTCATATGCTGTAAGACAGGAACCATCGAGCACTGTGGAGGGTGGTTCTAAAAAATTAAATTAAATCATCGGAAGCTATCATCGGACGTTCCAAAGTCATACCAGCAGTTCAGCTAGCGCAACGGCTGCATGTGGAGTTAGAAAGAATCAGGTGTAATGGTCGAGAAGGTCCTCATAAGCTAGACATTTCTGAAGTCAATGCCAAGCATCGTTTGAGGTAGCGACGCCACTGGACAGTGGATCACCGGAAACGAGTGATTTGCAGTGACGCATCGTTCTATATGCCGCAGTGGTAACACCGGTTTCCGTCAGATCACCGACGCTAAGCGCTGTTGGGCTGGGCTAGCACTTGGATGGGTCTGCCGAGCGCTGTTGGCAATCGGGATGCACTCAGTTCTTGTGAGACAAACTGAGGAGCTGCTTGATTGAGAAGCAGCGGCTCCGGTCTCGGAAACTGTCAAGCGGCCGGGAGAGCAGTCTGCTGGCCACATGCCCCTCCATATCCGCATCCAGTGACGTCTGTGGGCTGAGGATGACACGGCTGCCGGTCGGTGCCGTTGTGCCCTCATGGCCTGTTGGGGTGGAGTTTAGCTTTATCACTCTCTACGATGTGGCAATCCCACAGAAAGATTTGGCTTTGGTTGAGAGGCACCCACACGCATTGCTCATATTGTGGCATCAAGCAGTCAGGCCTGCAAGATGAGTGATCTGCCAAGCAAGTGGATTTATTCTTATTTCTCAAGTAACATCAATGACTGATTATGAGCTCTAGTACCCACAATTAAGCTACAAATTATTCTCCTGTTTGAATATTACGCAACGGAAACGGATAACGTACATCTGACTATTAGGAATTTACACAACTCTGATTATTCACTACACTCTGGCAGTACCACATTTTCTTTCTTACCCAACAGCTTTGGTCAACACGTGGCCATCGCACTGAATATGAATGGCGCACACATTATAAATTCTGGGTATCATGACTACACACTATTCGAAGAACAAGGCCACCAATCTTTTTCTTTTCACTATCTTTTTTATTCCGATAAATTCTATTATGACTCAAAGATAATCTCAACACACCATTACATTTTATACAACAATTAAACATGAGAAACTCAACCCAGTGGGCACGGCTTTACATTGGTGATTCTCTATCTTATGGTCTCGTTATTATGTAACGCTACAATGCACTTTCTGGATAGGATGGTGGATCTTTTGCTATATCTCACACTTCGACTCTCACACCCATCATCACGAAAATTTCCTCCAGACCGAGCGGTACAAAAAGGAACATGCATAACCAACTGCCTCTGAACCTATCTTGCTACTCTACCATGCAAACCACACATACCTAAATTACATGAAATACATCACACTGGCAACATAGAATACAACACAAAGAATAGTCACAACGTTAGAATCACTTCACTTTCAGCTTTCCCACTTCAATTAGTATTCATCTCACTTCATAACTTTTCTTTCCTACTAAGAACTCTTGAGGATATATGCACGTCTTCCTGTGCAACGCAAGCCAAGTGGCATTGCTGGATTGACGGCTAATTCACCTTGCTTCTCTCTCAGAGTGTTAGAGTTTAAATCTAGCGTCACACGGAAATATAACACGCAAAGTAATACTAAGATCATATTCTTCACACACGCGAGTCCTCAACTGATACCTTGGACGAGTACTTCACTTTATCCTTTGTCTCGTACACAGATACACAGTACTCACCACGTGGAAGTGCTCGTCTCTAATTTCAAGTCCTGCACCCACCATTTCTTAAATATTTCCAACTTATAGTACAAATGCCAGTAATTCAGCTTAACTTTAGCTCTCGGAAGTATTTCAACTTAGTACTAGCACTCGCAAGTATTTCAACTTAGTACTAGCACTCACTAGTATTTCAACTTAGTACTAGCACTCGCAAGTATTTCAACTTAGTACTAGCACTCGCAAGTATTTCAACTTAGTACTAGCACTCACTAGTATTTCAACTTAGTACTAGCACTCGCAAGTATTTCAACTTAGTACTAGCACTCGCAAGTATTTCAACTTAATACTAGCATTCACTAGTATTTCAACTTAGTACTAGCACTCGCAAGTATTTCAACTTAGTACTACCATTCGCAAGTATTTCAACTTAGCACTAGCACTCGCAAGTATTTCAACTTAGTACTAGCACTCGCAAGTATTTCAACTTAGTACTAGCACTCACTAGTATTTCAACTTAGTACTGGCACTCGCAAGTATTTCAACTTAGTACTAGCACTCACTAGTATTTCAACTTAGTACTAGCACTCGCAAGTATTTCAACTTAGTACTAGCACTCGCAAGTATTTCAACTTAGTACTAGCACTCACTAGTATTTCAACTTAGTACTAGCACTCACAAGTATTTCAACTTAGTACTAGCACTTGCAAGTATTTCAACTAAGTACTAGCACTCGCAAGTATTTCAACTTAGTACTAGCACTCACTAGTATTTCAACTTAGTATTAGCACTTGCAAGTATTTCAACTTAGTACTAGCACTCGCAAGTATTTCAACTTAGTACTAGCACTCGCTAGTATTTCAACTTAGTACTAGCACTCGCAAGTATTTCAACTTAGTACTAGCACTCACTAGTATTTCAACTTAGTACTAGCACTCGCAAGTATTTCAACTTAGTACCAGCACTCGCAAGTATTTCAACTTAGTACTAGCACTCACTAGTATTTCAACTTAGTACTAGCACTCGCAAGTATTTCAACTTAGTACTAGCACTCGCAAGTATTTCACCTTAATACTAGCACTCACTAGTATTTCAACTTAGTACTGGCACTCGCAAGTATTTCAACTTATTGCTACACGTGGTTTCGTTGTGACTGTTGGTCACTTCCGAAGGTTACTGCGATCCCCTTAATATCACCTGCCTGTCACTTAATTCTCCCCCCCCCCCCCCAAAAAAGTTCCTGAAACAGAGAAATAATTATTTCAAATTACTCTTAAGTATTTCACATGCTACCACGCTCTTCGCTATTTTGTCTTTACAGAGCACACCTAATACAGGTCTTACCAACACAAGATCCAGCGCCAGAGTGCTGAAACATGGCCGTTCTTCAGGTCATCTCGCACCTCCGCCGAGGTGGGGGAGCACCATGCTACCGTATTGGTCAGCCACATTTCAGGCGCTCAAAACTCAGGTAAATTTTATCTCTTTGGTTCCACCAAAGGTGACCAAAGGACCGTCTCAAAGTTTATCAATATTGAACATTCACTATCAGCAGTTAGCAGACGACCATACATTCATTCATTTCACAGGTCTCACCAAATTGGATGTAGGGATTTATTTTGTGGGAGTGCACATGAAATCAATTAAACAAATAAATTGTCCTTTCCTACACTGGTATCCGGCTTCGGTGTATTAAGCGAAATTGAGTTATTATTACAAAAAATATTGTTCTGACAAGAATAACGAAGAATGTTGTACCTATTTTCAATGTCGGGCGGTACTGTACCCTTTCGTGGTGAATGCCTAGTGCCAACAGTGACGTAAGGAGAAGGTGATGTTTAGGTATGGCAGTGTTCATCAAGGTTAGGGTGTCGTCGCCTTTATTGTGCTTAAGAAAACACTAAATGTGAAAGAATGTGAACACATTTTAGACCATTGTGTACTGCAAATACAAGAGTAACATGTCGGAAATTATGATTGTAGCAGCTTGACAGTGTCCCTTGTCACAAAGCAGTATTTGTGAGGCACTGGTTAATGATAACAACATTCCTGAATTGAACTATCATACAGATGAAGCATCTTTGGTATGAACTAGAAAGTGTACTTCGCTGCAGACCCGAACTTCCAAGATCACTACCTTCTCTACTCTCGGCACCTGACGAAGGAAGGGCTGCCATTCCTCCATGGACATTTAGCCATTTCACTGAAAGTTTCCTCATCACAATGAAGGTGAAGGCTTAACACGCACCATATTAAAATCCTCTAATAGCTATCTGGATACTTTTGGCCACATAGCGTGCATACAGAGGTGTTTTGAAAGATTCATCTGAATTTAAAAGACTATTCCTTCTGTATGAATGAAGACAGAAACTGGGGCTAATTTTAACTCACACGTCGAAACCAAAGTTTACTTTTGAAATATACTAGTATCCAAAATTAAAGCATGAAACTGCTGTTTGCCTGTCCTGTGTCTAATTCACGATATAATCAAACAAATTGTCAACCGATGTCCGTACGATCGTGTTCTGCACAGGAAGATGGCATTCCATTCAACGGACAACCGTGCCAACGATGACACCAGGGCACCTATCAAACATGGTTGTGTTTGTCAGGTAGTCCCACATCCACTGTTGCTAAATACAGTCACAGATGGTGCAGTATGGCACAGAGAAGATTCCTAGCAGACTCTCTGCAGTGGAGTGCCAGAGAAAGAATGGAAGTAGGAGAGTCCCAAACTGATGTGGCCTGATGGCTTGAAGTGAATCGTTCTGGAACACGACTGCGGGACCCAAACTTTGTGGAAAGCGCCGATATCGAATAGGATCCCTAATGGGTTGGCGAGGGATTACGTTGACAGTTCGAACACCTCTTATTGAAATTGTACGAGAGGGTCGGCAAAGTTTAACTGCTGTCACGTATCGTGAGGAGAGCTTGGAACCTTACGTGCGGTTGTTGCCAGCTGCTGAGGCCCCAGACTCCTTACTGATGGACAATAATGCTCTACCTCATTGAGCTCAGGTGGTTGTTTTTCTCTTGAAAAGGCAAGATATTGCATGAATGGTGTGACCTGCTCGAGCTCTAGGGACACGGGTTGCATAATGTCAGCATCAATCAACCACTCTCCAAGTTTTGCTAGCAGCTAATACTTCAAACCAAGCATTTACGTAACTTTACAAAATACAGTATCAGTCCTAAGTGTAGTACCCCAAATTAAATAGCACAAGGCAGAAGTGAGTAAAAATACGCAAAATATGCTGGTCAGCATATCTGCAGTGCAACACAACAAGAGAGATTTCTATCTTCAAAGAAGGCACAGCTAAGGCTCTTGGTTAACTTGTCCACATGTTGACACGACCTCAATTTATTATCTAACTATATGCCTGGGAACGTCACAGATGGAACTCCATCCAGTGTGTGCTTATTGATGTCTACTTCTGGTACCTGTAAGTCATCAAGTGACTCCACCATTATCAATGGAGACCGCATCTTCGACGACACCAGCCAGTCGTGAAGGTGAAATGTCGAATAAGCTCTGAACCAGTCATATAGTCATATATCTGTCCGAATACTGTTCTGTCTGAGTCTGGTATGTCCAGTTGCACATGGCGCAGACATCAAGTACATCTAAGGTTCGTGTAGAAATATGTGTCAATACTGTTTGAAAAGATATTAATATACATGATTTAAATAATCATAAACTGTCCCAATTACTTATTTTTCATCCTTAACATAACACAATTGATGATTTGTTCTAGTTTTCAAGTGCATTTTGTTCAGAAAAATATTTTTTGTGATGTTTGCTTGTGTAATTTTCTATCTCCCTTGCATTACAGTACTTTTTTTCCTTTTTGGGGGTGGGGGGGGGGGGGCAATGCTGCAGTTCGAAAATCAGACATATGAGCATTACAAGTTAATGTCAGAGACAGTATTTTTGTTTCGATGCTTACAAGTATTGTGCTTCCTCCATTACACATAATATCATAAGCACACAGAACATCATTTTCACTGTTTGTTTTTGTAATCGGAATTTGCTATAGAATTATTATGAGAGTATGGTTCCACGAAGAGCTTGTATGAAGTCTGAGGTGTTACATTTTAGCAGAATTACATTATACACAATAAGTTGTCAGTTATAAAATTTATTTTTCACATACATAGCATTTAAGGAAGGAAATGGAAATTTTTGTACAGCATAAAATGCAAGGCGGAAAGATTCTCAGTTACCAATAGGTAGATAGTGAAATGGTTATTTTTTCCTAGTGTTTCGCCTGCATATGATAATTGTAGTAATTTCCATAAATATGTGCATTACACCAACGACAGTTTTCAATGTCCGAAAACAAACAGAAAAATTGTCGGTAATTCAGTAGTCGATAAGGTAAGATAAATTTAATAATTTCTTTATATTATATCAGGACACTGCTACATACATAACACACATAAACTGTATTTACAGGATATTCCTACACTGTAGGCCCTGAGGAATACAAAATGCTGACATTATTGTCATAAAATATTATTGGGAACTTTCTGCAATTAATATGCCTATGTCTAAAGGTGACAAAATTAATCAAAAGTGTGAAATTCAACAAAATGTGCATAAAAATAAACTATTTTGGCATATGTTTCTATCCAAATAACAACACCATAATTCGAGACAGAAATCATGTACTGCAAAGCCAGAAATAAAGGACAAGCATGGTAAAATGTTTTATATCAAGAGATTTACATACATCACCTGTACCTTGGCAGTACTAGTCCTCTAATTTTTGATCAATTATTTAAATTTATAGTTAAATACATATGTTATACCAATAATCAAATACAAGTAATACAAGAAACCCGCAACATCAGCTATATGCACAATATCCCGAAACAAGAGCAGAAAAAGCAGTTGCAGGAATTTTTCAATTTCATACAAAAACTGTAAACCTTTCTGATATTAACTTCAATCCAAAAGAACAATAACTACTATATAAGGACATAAAATGTAACATACAACTCTTTAGTAAAACACATCACAATCACAAGTAATGTTATTTATTGATATGGCAGACTTATCTGCCAGATGATAAAATGAAATAAGAGTAAAAACTGCACAAATTATAAAGAATACGTTAGCTCATACCAAATATAGCCACCAAATAAAGTTAGAACTTGCTACACTAAATAACATAAACTTAAAGCTGTTTAACATTGACTACACAAGTAAGGTAAATAATAACTTCAAATCAAACAACATCACAAAAATTAAATGAAAGAGGGCAACAAATATGTGGCACTAATCGAAAAAATGGTGAAAAATTGTAACACACGTGAGTGATCTTGAAAAAACTAAATATATAGTAGTGACCCACAAACGCCTAAATTTTATGGACAATCAAAGATCCATAAAAACCCATATCCCAATTCACCTGATAGTGAACTGTATAAGTAACCCAACCAACCTGATTAGCATCAGGCTGAATCATCTACTTACACAGTATTACAGATATCAACAACAATTCGCAACAAAAAGCTCAAGGCAATTAGCAAACACCTTTAAAAACATCCACTTCCCAGAAAACAGAAAATGCAAAGCTGTGGATCTTACAGATACACCAATACTGACATATAAGAAACCACGGATATAACAAAAACAGCCTACTACAACATAGAAAGCCAGCCATTACAGGAATATTAGAAACTGTTGAATTACTAAAAGTGGTATTATACCAAGTTTATTTTGAGTTAAATAATGAAATTTGCAAACAAAATAATGGAGTATGGGATGCAGAAAATGGCAATAGCTAACTTACTTCTCAACACTTTAGAACAAAAATTATTCAGCACTAATAAAACATGCACTAAGAAAACAAAGTCCCATTTCCAATATGTAGATGGCAATTTGCAACTAATAGATGGTCCTACGGTTGACAGATACATACAACACTAAACATTTCATCCTAACATCAAATCCCAGTAAAACATGAATATAATAAATGTATCAACTTCCTTCACCTAACAATAAAAAGCATTAACAATGAATATCACTTTATAATTTACAGAACACCTACAAACTCAGATAACATTATTAATGCAAATATTTGTCATCCAAAAACACACAAACAGGCTCTTTTTCGAACAATGATTACTGGTTACATAACCTGCCATTACAACAACGAGCTACATGGAAAGAACTTGAAAGTCTCAAACACATAGCACAACAAAACAAGTATACAAAGAGTATAAAAATCACACATACCCAGAGCCTTGCTGACATAAAACTAAAACAAGGAAGACCAACAAAACAGAGAATCGCATATATACCACAAAGATACTTGGTAAATACATCAGATGAACAAAATTAATAATAAAAAAATACTTCAGTGAGATTTGCATACCATACTGTACACAACATAAAAGCACAAATACATCCCAGTAAAACAAAACCACCAATATATGTACATGTGCCCAGGTATGTATAAAATCAATATTCTGTATAGGCTAAACAGAATGAAATCTTCTCGCCATAAAGGGCAACACAAATCTTTCCACATTTTTCAGACATTTGAAAACAGAACACCATAAATTAAACCAGATCGTCCACTCAATGAAAATCCTACATATATAATACCTAAAGGCACAATAATGATCCTTTGAGAAAAGATAGAAACATGCACACATGCAAACACACACACACACACACACACACACACACACACACACACACACACACATACGAAAATAGCCATATAAAATCCTAAAAGAAGAGACTGAACTAAAACTCAAAAATTTTATTGAAGATTTCGTCAAAATGATAACATGATAAGTAAAGGCTACTCACACAAACCTATACAAAGAATCTATAGCCACCACACAATTATATAGACAAAAGCTGTAAGTACCTAACCATACAATATAGCTGACTACTGTCAAGGAAGGCTGTCAAAATTAAAGAAAACAAAAAGCTCGACAATAAGATTTACTGTTGATAAAAAATATACATAACCAAAACCAACTGCAGTCTGCAATACAAATACAGTACACAGATATATTTGACAGCTGTAACATCAACGATGAGATATGGAAGTAAGTACTTGAGGCAATGTTCCAAAACCAATCACACAAATAAAGTAAAAATTGTATATTTTAATAGCGTTATAAAACTGCAGATCACTTAAAAATGGAAATGCAGACGAAATAAGCTTATTGACTAACTGTACAACTCTTCAATAAAACTTTAAAAAATAGCAGCATTCTGGTATAAATACATAAAATGTCTAAAGAAATATATACTACACTGCAGATCCTGAGGAATACATACTAACAACTTTATGCAGATAAATAAAATAACCCTCAGAAAACGTAACACCTCTGACTGCATACAAACTCTTCATGGAACCATACTGTCGCAATATCTCTGTAGAATGTTTTCATTACAAAAACAAATGGTGTAAGTAATTGCGTGTCTGTGAAGTTCTGTGTTATGGAGAAGGCACAATACCAGTAAGTAGGGAAGCAAAAATGATAACTCTAACATTAGCACATAAGAACATTCTAAGATTTATTTGTCCGAATTTCCAATTTCAGAATTACTTCAGAAAGACTACAATGGAATAGAGGCAGAATATCAGAGATGCAAACATCACAAAAATAATTATTTAAATAATAAAAAATGGAAATGTCATGTGACTAGGGCCTACCGTCGGGCAGACCGTTCGCTAGCTGCAAGTCTTTCGATTTGACGCCACTTCGGCGACTTGCGCGCGTATGAGGATGAAATGATGATGTTTAGGACAACGCAACACCCAGTCCCTGAGCGGAGAAAATCTCCGATCCAGCAGGGTATCGAACCCGGGCTCTTAGGATTGACATTCTGTCGCGATGACCACTCAGGTACCGGGGGCGGACATTTAAATAATGAATTACACATTTGTAGGCTCTCTGAAAACATCGATTATGATGGATGGCATTAAGTACTAATATTTGCTGTTCACTCTCGATGGATACGTATAATTATCAAATCCCTGTAATTATTGCCAGGAGAGTATGTCCATTTTTCTATTTCTATTTTCAGTGGATGCATCACACGACATAAGAGTTACAGCTCACCTGTAAGGCATAATCTTATATTCTCATTATGTCTTCGTTTCTTGGACAATAATCCTATTCGTGTTTTCTAACCGAAAAATTCATTTCAATATTCCACTGCATCCTCTGAAACAGTAGCTGGTCGTTAGATTGTTTCTTGGCTTATCGTCTCTGTTACTTGTTTTTTGCACTAAAATTGAACTTTTTTACCAAGCAAGCTTTAAACGAGATATGCAGTGAAATTTGCATATGAGGATAGGTATCCATTACCTCTTCATTTGTACTCTGCTATGAGTTTTCTTTCTGTTCTCTACTAGAATCAACAAAATACAAGATAACCACAACTACAGCGAACTTCGCTCCGAATATCAACATTTTTATTACGAGTTTATGTTTGTAGACTTTTCAATGTATGCGATCACTTTCAATATAAGAGCCTTGCTAATAAAGTAAGTTGTGCAACAACTCGTGTTCCAGAGAGAAAACAATGTCCAGATGATCTTCACAGATCAATCCATTATATCCCTGCAGCTAATGTCTTAAGAGTCATGATTGGCATCTTTTAAGGTTCTGATATTATTGTGCTTCCCATTACAGGTAGAATATCAAAGACAACATGTATTTCCTGTAACTGTTGAGATGCTGTTTTTGCCTGTTTTTCTTACGAGGGAAATATCACACTAACAAGCATGAAGATGTCAACAATCATCGTCGTAGTTTACCCTGATCAGTAATGTCACTCTTGATACTGAGCTTTCGACAACGATTATGTTCTACATTAATATACTTGGCAATGGTATTCATTCTAGGGAGCTGGTCAGGGAAAAATCTTTGGAAAAAATATGAAAAACGTCTGTCAAATGTTAACCAAAATGATTTGTTTAAAAGTAAGAAATAAAACAGATTAGGAAAAAACTTTAAAGCAGATGAGGGAAACGTTTAACACCTTTTCTGTACATGATTTCGAGTACCACTCAAACGCGCATCAAATGTTTCTATACTCTGTTTTATTTCTTACTTTTAGACAAATCATTTCACAAAATGCTGATCGATATCTCAAATTATTTTTATATTTTCAAGTTTTGTTCAGAATGCATGATCTTGTTGACAACTCATTTGCTTTCCTGGTCTCGAAATGTCCTGAATTTTGTACTTGCTTCGAAGGGAACCATTTTGACAGTTAAATATCAGAACAATGTCACTTTTTATACACAGAAAAGTAGCTAGGCCTTGAATAGCTGAATCTTTCACGCTTATTTTTTTATAGCTAGTAGCAGCTATTCGTGAAATGTTCCGATTTCCTTTCAAATCAGAGATTATGTTTTCTAATTGTCCTGACTATGATTAAACTTTTAATTGCAAAACTAGAGCTCACTCTGGTCAGTTTGATACTTCAGTTGTCCGTCGTCTACCTTTTCTTTGGCTATGGAAACCCTGACAAGATGTCATTGTGTAATTTTCCCTCAAATCGCTAATTACGTTTCTCGTAATTATATTGACTACTCGAAAGAAATTAAGATTTTTCGCAAAGCTGGAACTCAGGCTGGTCCATTTGATACCACATTTGCTCATTTTACGCTCTTCGTTTGAATAAGGAAGTTCAGACAAAAACCCATTCTGTAACTTGTAGATAATCTCGTTTTCACTCGCTGAAACATTTGACCAAAAAAGTTTTAATTGTGTCATATCGATGAATAGAAACGTTAGTTTCAAATCACTAAGCGTCATTTTGTGTATGAAGATACGAAAGCCAAAATTACTTCGGAATTACTTTTTCCAGACAAGATTATGGTAAGGCAAACTACAAGGGCAGCCAAAGGTGACGTAATGGGGTCAGGAAGAGATCAAATTATCAGCAGAACGAAAAAAACCAACAGTATTGTTAGACGGCAAATGATTGTAAAAAAGAAGACTCCTAACGGTAGTGTCAGAATAACGGCGTACGCCGAATACATCACAACTACATAAAAATAGTCTCTTCCACTCATGATTAGCTAGTAAATGAAACAGAAAAGAAGAGATGTCTGTTGAGATTTCTTCCGTCACGAACAGAGATTAACGACCTCAGCAGAAGAATAATATCGGTTCTGTAGCCAGTAAAAATGGTGCTCCTCACCTGTCTTCCTTTGTCGCGGGCTTGTGTTTGCGTTTCAAAAGACATTTCGCGGACTGCTCATTGGCAAACAACGAGGCTCTGCAGAAGTACGTGAGAAAGGACGGCAGGAGTCCAGGAAACTGGGATGCCATTAGTGGGACCCTGGGAAAATCAGTGTGGGACCGAAAGATTCTCACTTACCGACCGGCCGTGTGGCGTGACAAAAGTTTAACAATGGAGGCGCGTTCTGAAAGAGCATTTGACTGCGATTAGTCGAGCAGCCGGTGTCCTGAAGAGGGACAAGCCACGCCGAAACGTTTCGACACACAACTGTTCTCGTTACATTCACGTCCCCAAAGACTTTTTTTTGTTTTTCTTGTTTTTGTTTTTTGTACAGTCGCTAATTTACGGGTTCTGTAGGTTGTTCCAGTGACAATTGAATTCAGGGAGTAACGGCTACTGTAACAGAAAGGTGATTTCGCTTTCAAAATGTGTTGACGCTAATTTGATTGTTTTGTTTCTTATCCAGAGCAATAATAGTATTCTCAGTGTGCAGTTTTTGCCTTCCTGAATAGTGCTAAGTTGAGAATTTTACATTAGCGATATTTAGGTTATGCCTATGTGCAACTCAGAATCCTTTTTTTGGTTATGTCAGAAGCGTTTCGCCATCATTTTTGAGGATTCTTGGTTGTATAAAGTGCCAATGTTTAGGCCAGTTAGACAAAATGAATCATTCAGTACCGTATTCAGTAGTGAAGTTTTTGATACCATCTGAGTTATAACATGTGTGATACACGACTTTTATGGATTTTTGCGGTAGATTAGAGCATTTTCAACTACTGTATTTCTTAGATGAGCATGTCATCTTTGTCATTACAGAATTGTTAACTTCTTACTTTCATACACCGATATGCAAACATCTGAGAGGAAGCCATGTTGATCCGCGATCTTTGGTTGTGTTGTTACACAGTTTCTGCCTAAAGGCGCTCACAGAGAGAGCATTATTATTAGCCGAGGTGTGCTGGGAAAGAAGCATTGAACTGAATCGTTAGGAAATTTTTATCTGGAATTGAGCTGCTGAACGTAAAATACAAAGTTGCTGGAAACTGTTGAATAAGACGATTATGAGAGAATGTATGGATTTTGAAAAGAGTTGTGAAGAACTGTGATTCAAAGCAGATTCACAGCATTGCATGCTTGCATGTAGACAGCACTGTGTTGCAAAATTAATTGTCTTACCGAAATTAGGTGAAACATATCTAATGGATTGCTCACAGATAGTGAAGTTTGTTTTCCTCCACGACATATACTGTACATTTTTTTCTAAAGAATAAAATTCATTGTGGGTAGGTAATCTTTGTGTAAACTAAAATTTTGGAGTAATCAACCTATTAAAAGACCAGCAATTTTTTTTATAAAGTCACTATTGTCCACGATCTTGAAGGTCAAGCTATAAAGTAATCCTTTGCTGAAAAATTGTTTCAGAAAAATCATTTGTAGAAGATTAGCACCCAAAACTGTTCTCATGCAAGAATACGTTGCTTGTGTCCGCATTACACGAGGCGATGCGTACACTTTCCAATGTAATTTTTAGCTGAACATTTTTGTTTAGCTTTGCTGTGGCGCTGCTTGCTGCACTCCACATTCGAGAGAAAAATTTTGCTGTACCGAGGTAATTGCAAGAACAGTTCAGGGCAGTAGCCATACGATTGCAGTTACACCATACGTAATGTCACTACGCAGTTAATCAGCTATTGTATCAGATAGATCACAATCAATTTGGAACTTATTTTCTTGCTATACACAGTGCATTTCACTGAACAGGTATATATCCGTGTTTGAAACAATATTCGTATTCTGAATTTGGTTTCGCAATGTGCGGTGGACTAAAATTAAAACAGTTCGGATAATTTATTCAGACAAAATATAGTTGTTCATTTGATGTGTGAGTTTCATTGGTTTTATGTTGACGTAATTTTGCGATGTTTAAATGTGTCCATTGTGAGGTCATGCGACACACCACTGTTCACTCGACTGCGCAGTACAGGGCTTAAGTAACCACTTTTTCAGTAATTACTTTTGTACACCTAATTTCTACACTACACACATACGGAGATAAAGAAGGAAAGTTACACATTATCCTTATTTGTTTATAAAAGACGGATACGTTTACGCAAGTTACAGCTTGATTATATAAGATCCCGGAAGACAGTCACTCTCGCAATTTCACCTTGAAACACTTGAAAAGTAAATAGAAACATAATTTTGCAGTGAGAGAGTATCCGAAAATAATGTAACATACAATCAAGAAGTCAGTCAAGTAATAACAAATACCTCATGGACTTAGAAGACTTGCAAATATTATTTAGTTTGTGCCACACTCTAATAAAATGTGAAATGTGTGTAAGACATGAGTCCCCTTCTGAGGATTTCATCCGCCTAGTGCAATTCTTTTTATTTGACACCACTTCAGCGTCAAGGATGACGAAATGAAGATGAGGACAATGGACATGACCGGTCCCGAGCAGAGTAAATCTCCGATCCGGCAGGGAAATGAAACCGTGCACCCCGTGATCGAAGTCAGCAATGCTAACCCAAGACAACGAGTTGCTGACAGCAGATTATAATTCATTAGATAAACAGCCATCTTCCTGTCACGAAAATGTAGTTCACAAATATCCATTTCGTTTGACACAATAACACAATATTTCGAAGCATAAGCAGTGTTTTACACATGTCATATTTTGGAAACGTCGATTTTTAATTCGTGATTATTCAGCATATCTGTTACTACCTTCTTTGTTCTTAAATTTTTCTGCTCACAAAAACACGCAATTTCATCTAAATTATCGCTTATAAGAAAACCCTACATTTAAGTAATTATTATGAAAATGGAGGTATGTAGACTATTGTGGCAGGCACGCAGAACTCTTAACCATCACAAAATGCACACCAGAGGATAGTTCCTATTTTGATTGTATACAGCACTCTTCATAGTTTATGATTCACCCCCTCGGTGAAAAGTTCGTTCTATCTTACCAAGCATTTCGCAGTTAAGTTGTTCTGTACCTATGTCTTTGGTTATGGAAGAGCGCCGTAAAGGGCGAATAGTAATAGTATCCGTGGCCTCGATGTCTTTCGGGGTGGCTTGCTTTAATAAAATCTTCTCATTTTACAAGCCGCGTCACTTCGAATAAAACACTCAAGCTTTCGATAGTTGTCCCGCCCATATTCACAAGCAGTTAAAATAAGTGACTGGTTGATTTTAACTCCTGACGACGATAGTGGAAACAGCTATCGAAAACTCGAGTGTTTTATTGGAAGTGATGCATCTCGTAAACCGAGAAGATTTTATTGACGTAGTAGCTCCTTTTTGGCAACATATTCTGGTGACGCAGTGTTTCAGACAATGTATTCCTTTTGCATTTCGAGTGCTGCTGTTATGAAAATGGAAACCAATATTTAAGTAGAATTTACACGAAGACTTTTGACGGACCATTAACAATTAGACAACGACAGAAGAATTTCCCCTAAACATGGCTACCGAAGATACGTCTTTTTAGTTATTTGTTGAAGGTGCTCTTCTCTAATTTTGAAATTAAAGGGCATTATTAGTTGCTGCAGCTCTATAGCACCGACAAACATTTCAGTGTAATTTTACGGAGAAAGCTAAAGTTCAAGTCGTATTATGTGGTAATGTGTTCTGCAGGCGCGCTCGAGGCCAGACTCGTCCGGCAAATTGCAGTTATTCATTTTCCCATAGATTTAACCTAAAATCACTAGAGCACTGCTTTGCAAAGCTTAAGGACGAGACAGGAGAAGTAACATAACATGTTAACTACCGAATGGAAATGAATGAAAGTGCAGGATCATGTTGTCAGAGAACTGCCAGGCGTACACAGACAGTTGGACGCCATATGACGTGAGGTCAGCGAGACTATAGCACCAAATGGGGCTGGCCCCAGAACAGAAGACCGTTGAAGGCACTGGAAAAGGCAGTGTCTGTCAAACACCGGGCGTTAGGATAGACACAATGTGGTGCTGTTCTTCATTAAATCACTGCCCGGAGACAACATCTGGATGACTTCACAGGGAAGAAACACCGGGAAACTGGAAGAAGGATGAAGTGTGGAGTTTGTTATACACTACTGGCCATTAACATTGCTACACCAAGAAGAAATGCAGATGATAAGCGGGTATTCATTCGAGAAATATATTATACAAGAACTGACATGTGATTACATTTTTACGAAATTTGGGTGCGTAGACCCGGAGAAATCAATACGCAGAACAACCACGTCTGGCCGTAATAACGGCCTTGATACGCCTGGGCATTGAGTCAAACAGAGCTTGGATGGCGTGTACAGGTACAGCTGCCCATACAGCTTCAACACGATACCACAGTTCATCAAGAGTAGTGACTGGCGTATTGTGACGAGCCAGTTGCTCGGCCACCATTAACCAGACGTTTTCAATTGGTGAGAGATCTGGAGAATGTGCTGGCCAGGGCAGCAGTCGAACATTTTCTGTATCCAGGAAGGCCCGTAAAGGACCTGCAACATGTGGTCGTGCATTATCCTGCTGAAATGTAGGATTTCGCAGGGATCGAATGAAGGGTGGAGCCACGGGTCGTAACACATCTGAAATGTAACGTCCACTGTTCAGAGTGCCGTCAGTGCGAACAAGAGGTGGCCGAGACGTGTAACCAATGGCACTCCATACCATCACGCAGGGTGATACGGCAGTATGGCGATGACGAATACACGCTTCCAATGTGCGTTCACCGCGAGTCGCCAAACACGGATGCTACCATCATGATGCTGTCAACAGAACCTGGATTCATCCGAAAAAATGACGTTTTGCCATTCGTGCACCCAGGTTCGTCATTGAGTACACCATCGCAGACGCTCCTGTCTGTGATGCAGCGTCAAGGGTAACCGCAGCAATGGTCTCCGAGCTGATAGTCCATGCTGCTGCAAACGTTGTCGAACTGTTCGTGCAGATGGTTGTTGTCTTGCAAACGTCCCCATCTGTTGACTCAGGGATCGAGACGTTGGTGCACGATCCGTTACTGACATGCGGATAAGATGCCTGTCATCTCGACTGCTAGTGATACGAGGCCGTTGCGATCTAGCACGCTCATGCACCCAGCGATTCCATATTCTACTAACAGTATTGGATCTCGACCAAGGCGAGCAGCAATGCGCGATACGATAAACCGCAATCGCGATAGGCTACAATCCGACCTTTACCAAAGTCGGAAACGTGATGGTACGCGTTTCTCCTCCTTACACGAGGCATCACAACAACCTTTCACCAGGCAACGCCGGTCAACTGCTGTTTGTGTATGAGAAATCGGTGGAAACTTTCCTAATGTCAGCACGTTGTAGGTGTCGCCACCAGCGCCAACCTTGTGTGAAAGCTCTGAAAAGCTAATCATTTGCATATCACAGCATCTTCTTCCTGTCGGTTAAATTTCGCGTCTGTAGCACGTCATCTTCGTGGTGTAGCAATTTTAATGGCCAGTAGTGTAGTTTACAGCATTGTTTCACATGCGTTATTTCACATGGAGTGCACTTCGAATCTAAGGCACTCCTGCCGGAAAGAAATGAGGTGGTCGAGCACGGTTAACTGCAGTAGCAGATAACCGCTACATTGTGCAACGGGCAGGAAGGGTCCTACGTGAAGGAGCGGGTGCAACTGCAACCACACTAAACAGAACTCCAAGGCACACAGTCTAAAACTCGACAGTGCCACGCTATTGTCTCTTCGCCCGGCGACCTGTACATTATGTTCCGTTGACAATGGCACATCGTCTACACCATTTTTGATGGTGCCTAGAACTGCACCAGCGAGGAGTGGAATCGTCTACTCCTCACGAATGAGAGCGGGTTCAGCCTGAGTAGTTATTGTGGACGCTCCTTCATACGGCGAGGGGTGGTAACACGTAATGCAACCAGGAACCTTGCACTACAGATTATTTTGGTGGTGCAGGTGTTATGGCGTGGGAAGGCATGATGCTGCATGGGCGTACTGACCTCCAAATCTTTGAATACGGTACACTCACCGGTCAACGAGACTCCTTCCCGATGTGTGTCTGCCGGCTTGGGTGGCCGAGCGGTTCTAGGCGCTACAGTCTGGAACCACGTGACCGCTACGGTCGCAGGCTCGAATCCTGCCTCGGGCATAGGTGTGTGTGCAGTCCTTAGGTTAGTTAGGTTTAAGTAGCTCTAAGTTCTAGGGGACTGATGACTTCAGAAGTTCAGTCCCATAGTGCTCAGAGCCATTTTGAACCATGTGCGTCTTTTCCGGGTAGCATATGGTCCTGACTTCGTTTTTAGAGATGACAGCGCGGGACGGTATCGAACAGCTCAGGTGGAGGAGATCTTTAAGGAGAGGTCATTGGGAGGATGGACTGATGCGCCAGTTTCACCCACTTAAACTCCACTGAGCACGTGTGGGATGCTCTGGGGAACACATTGCAGCACGTCTTCATACACGAACGACCGTCCAAAAGCGCTGCAGGATGAATGAAACGCCCTGCCACAAGAGGACCTTATCAACCTTCTGGCCAGCGTAGGGGCACGTTGCTGAGCATACACTGCTGTCCACGCCGATCGCATACCATATTAACAACCATTTGCTGTCTTTTATAATAACAACATAAGAGATATTAAATTTAATTGATGAAAGGAAAAATACAAAAATGCATATAATGAAGCAGGCAAAAACGAATACAAACGTCTCAAAAATGAGATCGACAGGAAGCGCAAAATGGCTAAGCAGGGATGGCTAGAGGACAAATGTAAGGATGTAGACGCGCACATCACTAGAGGTAAGATAGATACTGCCTACAGGAAAATTAAAGAGATCTTTGGAGGAAAGAGAAGCACTTGAATGCATGTCAAGAGCTCAGATAGAAACCCAGTACTAAGCAAAGAAGGGAAAGCAGAAAGGTGGAAGGAGTATATAGAGAGTCTATACAAGGGCGATGTTCTTGAGGACAATACTATAGAAATGGAAGAGAATTTAGATGAAGATGAAATAGGAGATATGATATGCGTGAAGAGTTTGACAGAGCACTGAAAGACCTAAGTCGAAACAAGGCCCAGGGAGTAGACAACATCCCATTAGAACTACTGACGACCTTCGGAGAGCCAGTCCTGACAAAACTCTACCATCTGGTGAGCAACATGTATGAAACAGGCGAAATACCCTCAGACTTCAAGAAGAATATAATAATTCCAATCCCAAGGAAAGCTGGTGTTGACAGATGTGAAAATTACCGAACTATCTAATAAATCACAGCTGCAAAATACTAACGCGAATTCTTTACAGACGAATGGAAAAACTGGTGGAAGCCGACCTCGGGGAAGATCAGTTTTGATTCCGTAGAAATGTTGGAACACGTGAGGCAATACTGACCGCACGACTTATCTTAGAAAATAGATTAAGGAAAGGCAAACCTACGTTTCTACCATTTGTAGACTTAGAGAAAGCTTTTGACAACGTTGACTGGAACACTTTCTTTCAAATTCTGAAGGTGACAGGGGTAAAATACAGGGAACGAAAGGCTATTTACAATTTGTACAGAAACTAGATGGCAGTTATAAGAGTCGAGTGACATGAAAGGGAATTAGTGGTTGGGAAGGGAGTGAGACAGGGTTGTAGCCTATCCCCGATGTTGAGCAAGCAGTAAAGGAAACAAAAGAAAAATTCGGTGTAGGTATTAAAATCCATGGAGAAGAAATAAAAACTTTGAGGTTCGCCGATGACATTGTAATTCCGTCAGAGACAGCAAAGGACCTGGGAGAGCAGTTTAACGGAATGGACAGTGCCTTGAAAGGAGGATATAAGATGAACATCAACAAAGGCAAAACGAGGATCATGGAATGTAGTCCAATTAAGTCAGGTGATGCTGAGGGAATTAGATTAAGAAATGAGACACTTAAAGTAGTAAAGGAGTTTTGCTATTTGGGGAATAATATAACTGATGATGGTCGGGCCGGCCGAAGTGGCCGAGCGGTTAAAGGCGCTACAGTCTGGAACCGCACGACCGCTACGGTCGCAGGTTCGAATCCTGCCTCGGGCATGGATGTGTGTGATGTCCTTAGGTTAGTTAGGTTTAAGTAATTCTAAGTTCTAGGGGACTTATGACCACAGCAGTTGAGTCCCATAGTGCTCAGAGCCATTTGAACCATTTTGATGATGGTCGAAGTAGAGACGATATAAAAAGTAGAGCGGCAATGGCAAGGAAAGCGTTTCTGAAGAAGAGAAATTTGTTAACATAGAGTATAGATTTAGGTGTCAGGAAGTCGTTTCTGAAAGTATTTGTATGGAGTGTGGCCATGTACGCAAGTGAAACGTGGACGATAAATAGTTTGGACAAGAAGAGAATAGAAGCTTTCGAAATGTGGCGCTGCAGAAGAATGCTGAAGATTAGATGGGTAGATCACATCACTATTGAGGAGGTATTGAATAGAACTGGGGAGAAGAGGAGTTTGTGGCACAACTTGACGAGAAGAAGGGACCGGTTAGTAGGACACGTTCTGAGGCATCAAGGGATCACCAATTTGGTATTGGAGGGCAGCGTGGAGGGTAAAAATCGTAGAGGGAGGCCAAGAGATGAATACACTAAACAGATTCAGAAGGATGTAGGTTGCAGTAGGTACTGGGTGATGAAGAAGCTTGCACAGGATAGAGTAGCATGGAGAGCTGCATAATACCAGTATTACGACTGAAGACCACAACACATAATAATAGGGGGACCATGAGAAAGAGGGCTGACTTCAGTATACAGTGTGCGGCGCTTAAATTTGGACTAATGAAACTTTTTCTAAAAAAGCAATTTTATAGAAACAAAATACAAATGAAAATGGAAATCTTTTTACACATAAGCAGTGGTATCTTTCAAGAGTAACAGTAATCGACGCAACCCCCTCCAGCAGCAATGACCGCCTCCAATGTTGTCCTTAAGCGACAGCACGCACTCTTTCCATTTTCTTGAGTCCTGCTTCGTTAGCGGTGCATAGAAATGTGCCATTAGGGTGCCTCGTGTTATTGGTAACTCTTTTGACTACGCTCCAAACATAATAGTCGAGAGGGTTCAGATCCGGGGTATTCGAGGGCCATAACTCCTTTGACCAGAACATGTCAACCTGATCCAAGAGCCAGTTTTGTACTAAATGGATCGCGTGAGGTCCTCCTCTCTCATCCGACGCATTGTTCGCTCGTTGACATTCGTTACTGACGCCAGTTTCCTCAGCGATTTTCCCCTCCCCCCTCTGTCCGCAGATCGTGGTCTCGCGGTCGCGTTCTCGCTTCCCGAGGACGGGGTCCCGGTTTCGATTCCCCGCGGGGTCAAGGATTTTCACCTGCCTCGAGATGACTGGGTGTTTGTGTTGTCCTCATCACTTCATCTTCATTCATGAAAGTGGCAAAATTGGACTGAGCAAAGGTTGGGAATTTGTACGGTCGCTGACAACCGCGCAGTTGAGCGCCCCACAAACCAAACATCATCATCATCATCATTTCCCCTGGTCCTCCGGAATCAGCGTCTGTCTTCTCGATGACTGCCGCAATTCGTGACACGCGATTCCTCTCCAGGTTAGCAGTACCTTCCTCAGACGTCTCCAAAGCATTGTACTTGGCCACAGTATCGTAAACAGTTGATCTTGGACACCCGAAGAATCGAACTATTTCAGTGTGCGAACGCCCAGCGCCAAGAGTTTCGTAACCGCGGCTCTTCGGTTGTACTCCGTACTTGTTTGTACCATGTCTGACATACTGAGGTTCTGACTGTTAACTAGATGCCTCTGGCTTTCAAGAACGCCGATCCCGAACTCCAGCGGAACTACAATATGGCGGAAATTTAAATCCACAATTTGTCCGAATTTAAGCGCCGCACCCTGTAATGCTTGCCTTTGAATGAAAATGTCGTTCCTATTCGTCTCACTGCGTATTTCTTTCGGTTACCTGTACTCTATTGTAGCACTTATTTGTATGTATGATCAAAATTTTGCCGACCTATATTACTTGGGATCGACACATCATGCGCAAGTTACTTTCGTTCTCAAGTTTTGCGCACAAGAGTATAAGATTATAACCAAGGAAAGTCAGATCAGCAACATCAATAATCAGCTTGAGAAATTTAATATCACTTCAAAAATTATCATACCTCCAAAACTGATCTTGTTGTGAATGAAATAGAGGTGGACAAATAGCTGATTATAATCATCCTCTGACATGGTTAAACATTATTATATTTTCAGATGACTCAGAGGCAGTATGAATGATTTATACACACGCACACGCACACACACATAAACACACACACACACACACACACACACACACACACACGCATAGGTACCTGCACGTGACGCACAGAATTCTCGATTAACTGCTACAAGACTCATTTCCCACAGTTTCTAGCAAACCCAAAGCCCTGTTAACAATATCATGCAGTGTGGTTTGGTACATTTAACAGCACAATGTTAACGTTACTTATAGAAAGTAGATGTAACGTCAAACAACCGATATTTTTCCAAAATTTGGTATTCAGTACAGGGTGACCACTGCAGATAACTCGTGGTTCGGAAAAAAAGTAAAAGCTATTTGTTTAGCTAGCAGACCACATTAACCAGTACGACTCCCTCCTTGTAGCTTTGTTGGTCAGGAAAATGTGAATAGTAGCACATCTTTTTTAAGTTGCAACCTATACTTGCAGTTTTTATTCGGTAATCGTCTCCTCTCCTCGAGACCTGTTCAAAAACGTACCACAGGGTGACATTCACGTAAACATGACGTTATTAAAAACGCAACAGAAAACCGAATTCGACTCTCCTCTCACAGTGCAGGTACCCGGGTTAAAGGGACTTGTCAATTTGCTGAAGTTGACTATACACAAATGGAAACGCAAGAAAAATCATTCTGTCAACCATCTTCAGCTGTAGATAAGGTATAAATGCTACTTATTTTGTCTGGAACAGATCAATGGGACTAAATAAGCGATGTATACTTTCCTTGTGCTTCGATTTGTCCCCTGTCAAATACAGCAAGTGGATGAGTTACTTTAACCAGAATACCTCCACTCTTTGTTATGTTTGTAATTACGTCATCTTTACTTCAATACTACAGTGTGATACGTTTCTGAGTATGTCAAAAAGGGAGTAAGTGGCTTTTCGGAAAAAAAATTTGGGTGCTATTTAAGAAATATGTGCTGCAGTTTATTTCTTTGTAACGAACAAAGTAACAAGAAAGACAATCTAACTGGTGGACATCACCCTGGAAGCTAAACAAAGTTTGAATGATACATTTTTTATTTTATTTCTAGACAAAAAGTCATTTGGTGTAGTCAAGATAAATGAGATACCCTGTACGTGTGGACAGATCAGTGAAAGATTCGTATCTTCGAATGAGAAGATAATCAGATTACAAGAAAAGTTCAAAATTTTAAATCCTTAGGACTGCAGATGTAACTATTCCCACACGAACATACTGTATAATGTTGAGATGTAGTAACTTGATGTTGGCCGGCCGCGGTGGCCGTGCGGTTCTAGGCGCTCCAGTCCGGAGCCGCGCTGCTGCTACGGTCGCAGGTTCGAATCCTGCCTCGGGCATGGGTGTGTGTGACGTCCTTAGGTTAGTTAGGTTTAAGTAGTTCTAAGTTCTAGGGAACTGATGACCACAGCAGTTGAGTCCCATAGTGCTCAGAGCCATTTTTTTGATGTTGAAGTCAATCGAACCGAAAAACCACAGCAGCAAGCCGGCCGGTGTGACCGTGCGGTTCTAGGCGCTTCAGTCTGGAACCGCGTGACCGCTACGGTCGCAGGTTCGAATCCTGCCTCGGGCATGGATGTGTGTGATGTCCTTGGGTTAGTTAGGTTTAAGTAGTTCTATGTTCTAGGGGACTGATGGCCACAGATGTTAAGTCCCATAGTGCTCAGAGCCATTTGAATTTGATCCACAGCAGCAAGATGCGAACCCCCTACCATAGTTTGAATTCAAGGTGGCAGTATACGCAAGCTTTCAAATGTGTATATATGGACGAAAAAGATTGCAACACCAAGGAAGAGTTGTGCTACGTAAATGAAAGTTGGTAGGCGTGTTTTTTCATCTCAAAGATGCTATCTATTAGAATAAGTGTGGCGCTAGTAGCGCTACTATTAGTTGCAAATCAGGATGGATTTAAATATATACACTAACGCCCGCAAGCGTTAGTTACCTTTGAGGTTGGATGTGGCAAGTTGATGTTAGTCAAGAATGTGGCTGAGAAAGTCGCTGTTATCAACATCTCACTGAGTTTGAACGAGGTCGTGTAGTAGGACCGCGAGAAGCTAAATGTTCCTTCATTTATAGTGCAGAAGACTTGACAGTATGTAGCACTGCACATGATTGCTGGCGGTAGTGGTCACGAGAATGTACAGTCGCAAGAAGACTCGGCTCCGTACTGTCACTTGGCACTACCGAGAGGGAAGACCATCGTCTTTGGCGGACAACTCTGGCGCATCACAATGGATCTGCAGCACCAATTTGAGCAGCAGTTGACACCACAGTGGCACAACGAATTGTTACAAATCGATTACTTCAACTACAGGGCCGAGGGGGGCGCTCTGTAGCGTGCATTAGTATACCAACCAAACCACTGCCAATTGCGACTTCAGTGGTGTCAAGCGAGAGCTCACTGAAGGGCAGGGTGGTGGTCTGAGATGTTTTCTGTTGAAAGCTGTTTCTGCCTCGGTATCAGTGGCGGCCGTTTGCTGGCTAGGAGGAGGTCAGTTGGGGGGGCTGCAATCAATGTGTCTGCTTACCACTCACTGAGGACATAAATAGGGAGTTATGGTCTGAAGTGCTATTTCATATGACAGCAGTACCACTCTCGTCATTATTCTATGTCCCTGACTGCAAAACTGTACCTCAATTGCTGATTCGAACTATCGTGCTGCCATTCATAAACAGCATTAAAAAAAAAATGGGTGTGAAATCCTATGAGACTTGACTGCTAAGGTCATCAGTCCCTAAGCGTACACACTACTTAACCTAAATTATCCTAAGGACAAACACACACACACCCTTCCCGAGGGAGCACTCGAACCTCAGCTGGGACTAGCTGAGTCCATGACTGTAGCGCCTTAGATCGCTCGGCTAATTCCGCGCGGCAAACAGCATTCCAGGGCTTGCTTCCAAGAGGATAACGCTCGCCCACATACTGCTGTTGTAACCCAATGTGCTCTACTGAGTGTCTACATGTTGTCTTGGCCTGTTCGATTACCATCTCTGTCGCCGTTGGAGCACATATGGGACATCATTGGTCGACAACTCCAGAGTCATCCACAAACAGCATTAATCGCTCCTGCGTTGATCGACCAAGTGCAACAGCCGTGTGACTTCACGCCACAAACTGACATCCGGCATCTGTACAACACAATTCAAGCACGTTTCCACGATCTTATTCAACAGTCTGGCGGTTACACCTGTTTTTATTGCAACACCGTTTCACATTCTCAGTGCTTTATCTTCTGCTTACATTAACGTGCGATCTTGCTGTGTTAGACACGAAAATACCTCATTTAGACAAATGTGTTCGAGAAATTTGACTACTCTAGGTTAATTATATATATACGTATCAAAAAAAGTTTTGCATCGCCGTGGTTCCTAGAACTGCTGAAGACAGACGTTGACTGTGGATACTGTTTCACAGACACAGTCCCTTTGACTATTTAGATACGTCACTAAACCGGCCAAAGATGTAAACAACCATGCACGAGCAGCGCCTATTACACGCAGGGGTCCGACAGCCTATCAGTTCTAGTCATTCCATCAGGAAGCAGGTACACGGCTTGTGTTGTCTGTAGTTCAACCAGGCCTAGATGGTCAATACTGCGGTTCGATCGCGTCCGCATTGTGCCAGTAAGGACTCTCAACAAGGGAAGTGTCAAGTTGTCTCGGAGTGAACCAAAGCGATGTTGTTTGGACATGGAGGAGATACAGAGAGACAGGAACTGTCGGTGACATGCCTCGCTTAGGTGATTGACCGCTACCTGCGGATTATGGCCCGGAGGAACCCTGACAGCAACGCCACCGTGTTGAATAATGATTTTCCTGCAGCCGCTGGACGTCGTGTTACGACTCAAACTGTGTGCAATAGGCTCCATGATGCGCAACTTCACTCCCGACGTCCATGGCGAGGTCCATCTTTGCAACCACGACACCGTGCAGCGCGGTACAGATGGCCCAACAACATGTCAAGTCGACCGCTCAGGATTGGCATCACGTTCTCTTCACCGGTGAATGTCGCATATGGCTTCAACCAGGCAATCGTCGGAAACGTGTTTGGAGGCAACCCGGTCAGACTGAATGCCTTACACGCACTGTCCACCGAGTGCAGCAATGTGGAGGTTCCCTGCCGTTTTGGGGTGGCATTATGCGGGGCCGACGTACGCCGATGGTGGTTACTGAAGGAGCCGTAACGGCTGTACGATGCGTGAATGACATCCTCCGACCGATAGTGCAACCATATCGGCAGCATATTGGCGAGGCATTCGTATCATGGACGACAATTCCCGCCCCCATCGTGCACATCTTGTGAATGACTTCCTTCAGGATAACGACATCGATCGACTAGAGTGTCCAGCATGTTCTCCAGTCATGAACCCTATCGAACATGCCTGGGATGGATTGTAAAGGGCTGTTTATGGACGGCGTGACCCACCAACCACTCTGAGGGATCTACGCCGAATCGCCGTTGAGCAGTGGGATAATCTGGACCAACAGTGCCTTGATGAACTTGTAGAGAGTATGCCACGACGAATACAAGCATGCATCAATACAAGAGGACGTGCTACTCGGTATTAGAGGCACCGGTGTGTACAGAAATCTGGACCACCAACTCTGAAGGTCTCGTTGTATGGTGGTACAACATGCAATGTGTGGTTTTCGTGAGCAATAAAAAGGGCGGAAACAGGGAATATATAGAACATAAATATGGCACCACACGGCGAAATGATAAGTAGACATTATTGTACAATAATTACACATAAATACTCGTACTAAGTTTTTATAATAGCTTCTTGGACGGCACCTGATGAAGCCCACCTGGATAACACTAACACAGTTTTAATGAGTTCAACTGGACAGCTGTCTCTGGCGACTAATCAGTCGCTCTTTTATGAGAATATGACATTGTCAGAAAGACAGCTTTTACCATTCCATAATACTCCTTCAATAAAGACTGTTAGTATGACAGTGATTATTTATGTTAGTTTTTTTATATAGTAGGTTTTGTCTTAAACTGTCAAGCAAGATATTTCAGTGCTGAGATTTACTGCACATGTATTTCTGACATGTGTCATTCTTAATGTTCAGCGTAATATTCTACATATAAAGCTATATTAAAATGGAGCGAATTATTTGCGATGTAGCGTCACAGTGTGGACAGAGCAATTGACTGTAAAGCGAACTGAGTATACGTCAACCTAGACGACTAACAACGTGTGTGTATCTAAATGAACATTATAAGAGTAATTAAAATGAATGTGTATCATAGCAATTGCTTGTGTTCTCCGTATCGTTGTATGTTTCCTCAAGTAAAGATACTATTGCACCAGTACATACGAGTGAACGTGGGGAGACTCGTATATGAGCGTGCTTGTGTATGTTGTTTAGATAGGTACTAGTTTGAACCTCGTCGCCTAGGGCACGAGACTCATCACGCAATGAGCATGCGAAACAAAAAGAGAAATAGTACACCTACGCAGTTGAAACGTCGTTAACGAACTTGCTGTACAGGTGAATCTTATCACAACTTCATAGGCACTAGTTTTATGCGCAACCAGGGTATGATGTTACGTGGCGTCTTCAGTTTTCACGCAGCATGGTTCAGAATACTATATGGTCATCCCCTTGATTAATGTAGCCGTTCTCTTATGGCTCCTAGTAATTGCAGACCGTGTTCAGTCCGTCAGTTCCTGTCCTGTTTATTGCCTTCTTTTCACTTGTCTTTTATTACCGTAAGGAGCTGTAGAAGTGAGAGCATACGAGCTGGCTGCAAAAGACGAGAGTTTTCTTAAAAGAAACGAGTAGGATCGTAAACTTGTCATGTCAGGACTGAGTTTCAGCCTCAGGTAATAGAGTAATATTTCTCCTAAGTGATATTAAAAGCTATCCCGCGGGCAAGCCAAAGACAATATTTTTATGAGTGAGTTTTTTAAATTTTTCTGTTTTAGTAGGAAATAAGCATACCAGTTTTCTTGTAGTCACGGAAGGCATTTTTACTCGAAAGGAAGCTTCTGAAACTCTGTTAAATGCCTATGTTATATCTCGGATAAGAAATGCAAAGACTGCTCTTCATTTTACGTAGTTCTACATTCGTATGTTTCACCGATGTGGTTTCTTCCTGACAAAACCTAAGTTTGTAACCTCTTTCTTGCTGGCCAATAATAATGTCATTAATTGCACGTAGTCATGTTAATCATTTTTCAAAAAATTAAAATGGCTCTGAGCACTATGGAAGTTAACTTAAACTTAACTAACCCAAGGACATCACACACATCCATGCCCGAGGCAGGATTCGAACCTGCGACCGTAGCGGTCGCGCGGTTCCGGACTGTAAATCATTTATAATTTTTTTTTTTTACATTTCTTTTCTCCACATTATGAAATAAATTTATTTCTGTTTGAGAATTTTTCAGGAGCCGACTGAGAAGAGTTGGAAGCGGAGTACTCTATGATGAAATGACCGAACACTCTTCGTGTTCTTTCGTTAACGGTTCTCTAAGTGAAGCCAGGAACCCCCTGACATTTGTTTACCGATCGTTCCTTTTATCTTACATTATTTCTTCCTTAAGAATTTTTCTAGGTTGATCAGTCATCCATCATCAAACAGTGACGTCAGCCAACATACTTACTGGCTTGATACAGCTCCCAAAACGATTATCTTAGACAATGGTGAATGTAACGTGATTAAAAATAAAAATTTTAGATTTATCAACTGGTTTGCACCTCTGTGTCTTTTGAAAGGAATCTTAACCAAGGTCATTGGAACGCTATTTCTCGTTATGATTTTTAAATTATATAAACTTTCTATTCTTTGAAGAGCTACGTAACGTCGCTTATTGAGAAACTTTCATCGGAATATCTAAACACAAGAGAACGGCAAGAATGTTTCAGTAACCAACATGGCATTTGCATCCCCCATCCCATGTACTCTGGGCGGTTTACAGACACAGCCACCTGCCAGGAAAAAACTCAGTACTGTCTGACGCACCCTGTTGGAAAAATAAAATACCTACCCAGGGGTCGCCTTCCACAGGTCAGCGTGAGAATCACCATTGCCTCAGTGAGCTCGCTGCGGAACAAGTTTCGAAAAATCGTCGAGAGGGCCGTTAGGTAACAGGTCTCAGAAGCTTACTGAACAGTAAATTCGGATAAAGAACCGAAAGTGACGTCACTGCCGACACTAATCTGCTGCACCGATCGGTATGAACGGTATAGAATAGGGTCCCAGCTGACGGTCGGTAGTGACCGATCAGCCGAGAGAGATGGACGTGGAAAATGTTCAGCCTTTATTCGCATAACAAACAAACTTTACTATAATTACAAGAATTATTTTTCCTTCGTTTTACTTGCTTTATGCGCCGAGGATTATAAGTTCACTTACACAGATGTTGGAGCATAGGGAAAATATAGTGACTCATCTATTTTTATGCAGTATTAGAATCGGAATCTAAAAGAGCTTTGGAGGACTTACGGTCAAATAAGGCAGAAGGGATAGATAATATTCCATCAGAATTTCTAAAATCATTGGGGGAAGTGGCAACAAAACAACTATTCACTTTGGTGTGTAGATTATATGAGTCTGGCGACATACCATCTGACTTTCGGAAAAGCATCATCCACACAATTCCGAAGACGGCAAGAGCTGACAAGTGCGGGAATTATCGCACAATCAGCCTAACAGCTCATGCATCGAAGCTGCTTACAAGAATAATAGACAGAAGAATGGAAAAGAAAATTGAGAATGCGCTAGGTGACGATCAGTTTGACTTTAGGAAAAGTAAAGGGACGAGAGAGGCTATTCTAACGTTACGGCTAATAATGGAAGCAAGGCTAAAGAAAAATCAAGACACTTTCATAGGATTTGTCGACCTGGAAAAAGCGTTAGACAGTATAAAATGGTGCAAGCTGTTCGAGATTCTGAAAAAAGTAGGGGTAAGCTATAGGGAGAGACGGGTCATATACAATATGTACAACAACCAAGAGGGAATAATAAGAGTGGACGATCAAGAACGAAGTGCTCGTATTAAGAAGGGTGTAAGACAAGGCTGTAGCCTTTCGCCCCTACTCTTCAATCTGTACATCGAGGAAGCAATGATGGAAATAAAAGAAATGTTCAGGAGTGGAATTAAAATACAAGGTGAAAGGATATCAATGATACGATTCGCTGATGACATTGCTATCCTGAGTGAAAGTGAAGAAGAATTAAATGATCTGCTGAACGGAATGAACAGTCTAATGAGTACACGGTATGGTTTGAGAGTAAATCGGAGAAAGACGAAGGTAATGAGAAATAGTAGAAATGAGAACAGCGAGACTCTTAACATCAGGATTGATGGTTACGAAGTCAATGAAGTTAAGGATTTCTGCTACCTAGGCAGTAAAATAACCAATGACGGACGGAGCAAGGAGGACATCAAAAGCAGACTGGCTATGGCAAAAAAGGCATTTCTTGCCAAGAGAAGTCTACTAACATCAAATACCGGCCTTAATTTGAGGAAGAAATTTCTGAGGATGTACGTCTGGAGTACAGCATTGCATGGTGGTGAAACACGGACTGTGGGAAAACCGGATCAGAAGAGAATCGAAGCATTTGAGATGTGGTGCTATAGACGAATGTTGGAAATTAGGTGGACTGATAAGGTAAGGAATGAAGAGGTTCTACGCAGAATCGGAGAGGAAAGGAATATGTGGAAAACACTGATAAGGAGAAGGGACAGGATGATAGGGCATCTGCTAAGACATGACGGAATGACTTCCATGGTACTAGAGGGAGCTGTAGAGGGCAAAAACTGTAGAGGAAGGCAGAGATTGGAATACGTCAAGCAAATAATTGAGGACGTAGGTTGCAAGTGCTACTCTGAGATGAAGAGGTTAGCACAGGAAAGGAATTCGTGGCGGGGCGCATCAAACCAGTCAGTAGACTGATGACCAGAAAAAAAAAAGTTTGCATGAAAATCTCGTTAGTAAATGCTTACGAATATCGGAGGAAAGCCCCATATCAAACAAGGGAGTACCGATGCCGTGTGCCATTGTCGGAGATGAGGCATGTGGTATGTCTGTAAAATTAATGCGTCCTTTTGGAGGAAGGAGTTTAACAAACAATAAACGAACCTTTAATAACTGGCTGTCCCGGACTAGTCTGTTTATAGAATACACTCTGGCAAAGAAATGGAGAACAGAGTATTTTTCATCGCGTAATAGATATTGAGATGTTGGAAATGAATTTGTAACTGCCGTATTATGTGCATGATGCGTTTTACAAAATAAAGTTCCCGAAAGAGATGACTGTAACTTATTCTAAGTCCCTCCAAAACTGGAAATTCTCCCACGTCCTACAGGCTATCTAAAGTCATCATGAAATTTGTTTCAGGATGCAAGGAAGGTGTGAATGCTTCGACAAGTGCACGGACACTGAAGGCAGCCACCTAAGTTCTCCACGAGACACCCCGCTGGCAACTGGCATCGCGGAGTCGAGCCACCTGGTTGTCGCAGCGGGCTGCAATGCACGTCATTTTCCTATTGGCCGCCGCAGACTGCCTGCCTGCCTGCTTACAGCCTAATTTCACCAGCGACTCGGCCCCCTTCATCTGCCTCTTGCACCTGTCAATGCGTCTCCCATCCCCACTGCTAACATGGCGCAAGAACTCTACGTAAGCGGCCAACAATGAGAATGTAGCCGACAAAAACTTTCAATTTTCAAAACCTTTCTCAGATTGCTAACACCATCGGATATGCGTGTGTTCTCAGTAGGATTACACGGTTCGTGATTGTAGTACTACAAAAAGTGTGAACCAAACAAGAACGATTAACATCACCAGACTTTTAATCTAAAGTCCCCTTAAACGTTTATTGAATGCAGATGGACATCCAGAACCATGTAAAGTGTTGTAGGGTTAACACTGAGTGAACTTGCTGTTAGAATATGGGATAGTTTTTCGATCCTACATCCGTATGTGTAGTTACGTATGGGTATGAGATTCAAAAATTTCGGAAGAGACACTGTGTTCGTGTACATAAGGAGTTCGCAATCTTGAAGCGTGCTTGCAACTTCTGTATTGTGAAAGTACCGTTTGTAAAACGGTTTCTCACCTTTCTATACCAATTGCAATTATTGCACCAAAGTCTTCTCCACGATTTAAAAACACGTTTTCCACCTCTGTTGCTGTTCATGACCAAGGGAGGCTTATAACGAACTTCAGACATATCATAGCCAGAGAAATGTCAAAGAAATCGGGTAACTAGTTTCGAATGACATTATGACGTGAAAAGAAGATTTTATTAGGAATGCGATTTAAGAAGTGAAGTTAAAGTGGAATCACAACGAATTATTTGCCAAAAAATACAGTGAAATTGATGAACTGAAAGTCATACACCGAAGTCATGATTAAAGACGACTTCAAGAGCTCATTGCATATGCAGAACGATAAATCTCCGTAAAATCAAATAACGTATCTGATTAAATGTTTCAGACAAAGAGTTGTTCTGAAAACTAACACAAAGGAAACGATAAATGGTTTCGTTTAATGAACGGCAAAGAATTAGAGCTGCAAATGAAATTAGATTTCAAAGTTATCTGTTATCCTTAATACTTTTTTTTTCGCAGGTGACGAATAGCTGTTTTTACTCATGTAACTGACGAGTGTTTAGATTAATATTTTTTATTCACGAATAACGAATAGCAATTGATATCTGTATTTGCAAAAATTCCGCCCAAGTCCCGTGCTAAGCGAAGCGCATCGCGCATGCTCGCACTGTGAATTCCCAGCCTGTGTGGAAGTGTGTGGAGGCGCGTGGAATCTGCGTGGCTCTCGCAGCTGTGCCAACCGTGTGCACGTGAGCTGACGCGGCTGTCATTTAGTGTCGGTAATCTTCGGCGGCTTCCGCCAACATTCGCGGAGCGTGTTTAGGGAGAGGCAGTTGGTGGAGACTCAGGACGATCAAGCCTTCTCCAAGGTGGCGCGTTAAGGAGCTGTCTATGGGACCTTAGTAATTGTCAGTGCGGGGTATGGACGCTGTGTTGACACTTAACACCCAATAGGGCCGTTGGTATGTAGTGCTGGGCGAGAGGATGACGATTCTAGAGTAGGAGGCTTCCAGGCCACAAGAAGAACACTTACGCTTGAGTGGTTGAGGACAGTATTTTGGTTGCTCGAGTGATGTAGTATCCAGTGAAGCGTAGAGGCTGTGTCTTGAGTGTATTGGATAATCAGTAACATCAGGCTACGCACGAAAGGACGGCGCATAGGGTACGTGATGTTATAGCTTTTTCACACTAACAAGGGAACCTCCCCATCGCACCCCCCTCAGATTTAGTTATAAGTTGGCACAGTGGATAGGCCTTGAAAAACTGAACACAGATCAATCGAGAAAACAGGAAGAAGTTGTGTGGTACCGTGAAAAAAATTAGTAAAATATACAAACTAAGTAGTCCATGCGCAAGATAGGCAACATCAAGGAGACTGTGAGCTCAGGAGTGCCGTGGTCCCGTGGTTAGCGTGAGTAGCTACTGAAAATTTTACTTTCTTTATTTTCGCAAAGTTATGATCTGTCCGTTCGTTCATTGACGTCTCTGTTCACTGCAATAAGTTTAGGGTCTGTGTTTTGCGACCGCACCGCAAAACCGTGCGATTAGTAGACGAAAGGACGTGCCTCTCCAATGGGAAACGAAAACATTTGATCGCAAGGTCATAGGTCAACCGATTCCTCCACGGGAAAACACGTCTGATATATTCTATACGACACTGGTGACGGCATGTGCGTCACATGACAGAAATATGTTGTCGACCCACCTAACTTGCACACTTGGCGAATGGGTGAAAAGATTCTTCTACCTTACCTGATTTAGGTTTTCTTGTGGATGTGATAATCACTCCCAAAAAAGTGATGAAAACATAAGAGTTTGTCACATAAACCGAAAATAAAAAATTAAACTTATCACTCGAGGGAGGACTTGAACCTAGGACCTCTCATTCCGTAGCTGCTCTCGCTAACCACGTGACCACGGCGCTCCTTGACTGCCACTGTCCTTGATGTTGCCTATCTTCGCATGGACTTCTCAGTTTGTATATCTTGCTTATTTTTTTCATAGTTCCACACAACTTCTTCCTGTTTTCTCGATTGATCTGTGTTCAGTTTTTCAAGGCCAACTTATAACTAAACCTGAGGGGGGTGCGATGGGGAGGTTCCCTTGTAAGAGTGGGACCGTTACTGTTTTCGTATATAATCGGTCTTGTAGCAGGCGCTCTGTCATTGTACTTGTAAATGTTGAAATTTTCTTATGCGAGCATTTTATTTGACAAAGTCGCAGTTGTTTGCACAATGATGACTAGGTTTGGCAAATTTGAATTGTCATTTTCAAATCTCAAAACGCGTGAGATGTAAGCTAGAGATGAATATTCAGCTTGAATGTGTAATCGTAAGTTACAGTGATACCACATAAATACAAACAATACCGTCTACAACAGCTATTAGAGGCAGACACGTTATGATAATCGATAATAATGTTACTATAAGATCAAAATATGCGAATACGTCGAAAAGTGTCTTGAGTCATATATAAAATTACACACACTGTGTTCGTATCTGAATTACTTAACAGTACAGGTAATACTACAGGTATGGCAGTTAGAGAGAAATAAAATTTACAGCAAATGTTACGAGTTGTTGAAGGCAAGTACCATGGTGTATAAGATGATTGGGATCTTTTTAACTCATGCAATGTTATTAAATGCAAAAAGGTTTTCTGTGTCAGCTATATAGTTCTCATCATGAATAATGACGACAGACAGAATTACTTTTGTCGGCTTTTGTTTCAGTTGCTTTCTCGTCAAGCAGCTTTTTATTCAGGGATTTTAGCGTTTGAGTTTCATTCCTGTTTCAATATTAATGTTTTCCGCCTTTAAAAAAAATTAGTGGTTTTAACAGCAGAATTTATTATCTGGTACCGTTGATTTTCGCACATTCAGTAGCTATTTTGACATCTGTTACAATATGATTAAGTGCGTTTTCTTTCAACTCTTTAATAACATCAGATTGTAACCCCTTGCTGAGTGAGGCCTGTTCATCGTTAGGGAAAGGAATATCTGTGAAATTGACTACTCTACATTTTAACGAAACTTTAGCAACAAATTATAGTCTCCAAATGCCTGACCAGGCACTATTTTTTGGATTGCGTAAAGTAGACAGTCTTGTAGGAATTAAGGACACTAATTGTAAGAAGTCTACACCGACGATTACAGGGAGAAAGTATCATAAAAGATAATAATGTTACTCTACTATAAAAATGGGTGAACACTTCGAAAAGTGTCTATAGTCTACTTACAGAGACTTACGTAAGGCGTGTTCATAGCTGACATACCTGCCACTATTGGTCGCTTGACAATTTTATAAACAAAATGTACATGGAATGTTACAGGCCGTCGTATGCCGTGA
Organism: Schistocerca serialis cubense; assembly: GCF_023864345.2. Classification (NCBI taxonomy): domain Eukaryota; kingdom Metazoa; phylum Arthropoda; class Insecta; order Orthoptera; family Acrididae; genus Schistocerca; species Schistocerca serialis. The sequence continues at coordinate 80,083,622 of NC_064644.1, read as the reverse complement.
TCCTGACTGATTCTGTATATTCTGCTGTACATAGGATGATGTTCTAGTCCTTACGCTGTGAGAGTGACTGATTTTCTTTACACCATTCCACTGAAAATAATCTTGTTATTTTCTCCTGCGAGAGCGATCTTTTGGTGCGTCAAATTATACAATAAATTGTATTGAGAAATTTGCGTTGGTGGTCTCACGGATGGTTGATGGTAGCTGCTGCCCTTAAGTGACGATAGTGGACGTAGACATATATTTAGTTGAGTGTTAAATTAAGTATTCTTAATTACATCGGGATTTTGGATTCCAAATTATTATCCTGTCATTAATTGCAAAAATTAATTTCATAGTTACCTTTTTTCTCGTGGCCAGTTGCACCTACTTCTAGCTGTTATTGTAAGCTATTATTTATTGGCTTTATTCTATCTGCTGGGGTGAAGTAGACTTGAATTTCGTTTCAATGCTTTAAAGGTATTTATGTTTTTACTGCCTTGTAGAGCCCAACCTTCAAGAACTCTATTGGGATGTAAATTACTTTCTGTTTTATTATCACTTCTCTGTTTTTAAGAATAATATTTTCTGTTCAATAAATTCTTTGTAAAATTGACTTCACGCCTGAAAAAACAACCAAGTCTGTAGCCCACTCTACCAAAATCCTATGCTGCACCATCACGTCAGGTGCTGGATCTGCATAACGATGGTGAACAACAATCGAACAACGATCGTGTTCCTACCGAGTCAGGTGGTACATTGGCTGGCGCCCTGGATTCGCATTCGGGAGGACGACGGTTTAAACCCGCGTCCGTCCATCCCGATTTAGGTTTTCCATGATTTCCTTAAATCGCTTCAGGCAAATGCCAGGTTGGTTCCTCTGGAAGGGCAAAGCCGACTTCCTTCCCCGTCCTTCCCTAATGCGATGGGACTGACCTCGCTCTTTGGTTCCCTCCCCAAATCAACCAACCAACCAACCAACGAGCGTGTTCCCCGTGGTCACACCGACGCGTCCATTGCCATGCTGTATGCGGAGCCAGCTGAAAAGAGTGTGTGGTGTCAAACATAAGCCAGTATTACTGTTGCCACTCCTGTCTCTGCTGTTGCGTCTAGGGAAGTCGCAACTATGGTCGCCGTTCTGAATGTCCATGTTGCTCCAGACAGCACTATTCGTGTGGTACTTCTGTTGCTGCAGATGAATCCATTTTCCTATCCGAGGTACGTGACATAGCTGTACGATCCTACACGATCCATCGAACAAAATGCCTGTCCTCTCTGGCGCTAGTTGAGTTTTATTATTGAGATCTTGCATGGCGCTGAGTACGGTTTTCCTGAGTCCATCTATTCTATATTAGGCGTGAGATCGCGACCAACGGGAGCGCGCGAGCAGAAATGCCGTGGAAAGGCAAACTAAAATCTCGATACGCTACGATCAAAATCCAACAAGTGTTGCTAGGTGTAACTCCTTCTTGCACAAACAGACAAGAGAAACCCCAGAGCAATGGACTTTTTATACACAGAACGTACATGATATTAGCAATTGTTCATGGATTCCCACAAGGGAATTAAACCAATTTTAGCGACTGGGAAGAAATTACAAAGAGAGCCCCACAGAGTTCAATTTTGGGTCCACTCCTATTCCTTATATTCATGAATGACCCTCCAGTTACCATTTAACAAGCAGAACTGGTACGTTTTGCGTACGATATTAGCTTTGTAATAAATCTCATTAGAGAGAAAACAACAGAAGAGATGGTAAATAATATTTTCCAAACAATTATAAAGTGGTTCTCAGAAAATGCACTTCCATAAATTTTGAAAAGAACTTACTATATTCAGTTCTTTACAATAAATGGAATCAAACCAAGAACTGATGTAGCTCACGAGCAGGAATCAGTAAATACAGTAGAATGCTCCAAAGTTTTGAGTGCATATACTTGAACTGGAAGTAACACATTACTCAGGGTGTCAGACAGCTAAGTTTGGCTGTTTTTCCTCTTCGTATCATTGCTAATCTTTGGAAATGAATCAACCTCCTGAAAAAAATTTCAAATGTGTGTGAAATCTTATGGGACTTATCTGCTAAGGTCATCAGTCCCTAAGCTTACAACTACTTAACCTAAATTATCCTAAGAACAAACACACACACCCATGCCCGAGGGAGGACTCGAACCTCCACCGGGACCAGCCGCACAGTCTATGACTACAGCGCCTGAGACCGCTCGGCTAATTCCTCGGGGCCAACCCCATGACATATCTTAAATATATCCACTTAATAATGTCTTATGGAATAATTTTATGGGGTAACTCTTCACTTAGAAAGAAAGTATTGATTACACAAAAGCGAACAGTATAACGTGTGGAATTCACCCACGGGAGTCATGTAGGAACTCTTCAATTAGCTAGGCGTTTTAACTGCGCCGTCGAATTACACATATGCGCTAGTGAAATTCGTCCTAAATAACCCACCCAATTTTTTAGAAGAACAGTGATACCTATACCTACACTAGAGGAAAAAGTACCTTCTTACCCATTGTTATAGCTGTCAGTGCTTCGAATAATGTTTCAATACGCAGCAATAAAAATCTTCGGTCATTTTCCAAGAACATAAAACGTCTGACAGGTAGCGAAGTAAGTTTTAAATCTAACTTAAAATACTGTGATTTCTTCTGGGTAACTCCTTCTGCTGCACAGAGGATATATTATTAAAAAAGAAGCTTGTTTTAAGTAAAATTTCATAAGTAGGACTGAAATAATGATGTGTTCTTTATGTGAATGCGTGTCTGTTCTTTCGGATAGGAGATCCCGGGTTCGAATTCCGGTCCGGCGCATGTTTCCACTTGCCGCCGCTAATCCCGCATAATATCCCGAAGCAGCTGACGTCAATAGTGCCCTCCCTTTCCCTTCCTTTCTCTCCTCACCTACCTCCAATGTACATAATAATGTGTTCATTAATGTTAACACTAATCATTTATAAATATCTTGTAAACTGACTCATCCCGCACCATTTTGATAAAAGAATCGCTCAAATGATCCACGTATGGAACATGTAATTAATTAAGTAACTAAGAATACACGATGACGTCACCTCTGAACTCACTTAACCCCTTCGTGGTTGATGGGTCATATATGTCCCGCTAACTTTGAGCGCCAGTTCGAGTGTCGGGATATATGTTACCCAGCTCTGCGCGGTGCTGCCATCTAGGGACGACTGTACTGAACCTAAGAAAAAAATCGGGACTGCACTGCGAAGGCAATAGAGAAGCGGTGACTACTTTTGTCGACTGGCGTGTATATATGGCCGCTGCAACGCCACTTATTTGTGTCGTTCTTCAGTTTTCATCATTTCTCACTTTCCAGCGATGTCTGAAGTAAGTAATTCATCTTATTATTAACTTAATAATCATTTTTTAGTACAAATACAGTGTGGAATGTACTTCTCAGCGACTCTGCTATCTTATAATCAAACTAAAATTTGTGGGACACATGTGTCCCAGCAGACATTATTTGTAAAGATTAGCAAGACAAATGGTTAATTCATCCAGGATAAAAGGGGGGATCAATGCCCACTTTCTTCCCAGCAAAGAGAGGAGTATCTAGTGTGCCAGATGACGTCCGGCTCGTGAACGTAGGCAAACATGTACCGAAAGACAGTGGCACTAGGAAGCGATGCAGATTCTGCAGCACAAACTCTGAAGAGAAGAGAACAAAAGTTGTTTGCACCACTTGCGGTGTACCACTCTGTGCCACACCATGTTTTTCCAAGTTTCATGGCATGTGAAGTTTTGTAAGTATTGATCATGTATCATGAAAACTGAAATGTAATGAATATTTTTTACACTGGCTCTACACAAATAAAACGATTACATGCATGTATAATTTGTAGTTATTTTATTCTCTGCAAAATCCTGTTTATGGCTAAAAAAATAAAATTACAAAATCAGTCAGTCAGCAGAAAAGGTATCTTGCGTTGGTTCATGGGACATGTTTGTCCCACTTCCTGTTGTGAAAAAATGGTGGACTTAAAAAGTATTTTGGTGGTGAAAATATAATAATGGGACTGAAAAGAAACTGTTATCACCTTAATATTTTAAAAATCTGAAAAAAATGAATTTTATCCATGAAAGGGCTAAGTAATTCTCAAGGGCGCGTCCAGGTCTCTGGAATGGGGCCGATTCAAAACGAGTCGTTGACGAAGTTCTACTCAGGTTCCAGTACTGCAGGGTATAATGCATCACTGTGTCCTGGTGAAAAGACCGAAGATCATACTGGCTATGAAGAATTTCGGCTGACCCATTGTAAGTACCAATTCTGCGTTTGGAGGTGGTATAAAGGCACTTGGTGAAGAGCAGCAGAAATCAACAGCCAAGTCTGGAGACTGCAAGATTTGATCTTGACCAGTTCAGGACTAGAAATTTAGACAGATAACTCTAATAGTTGAAACTGCTCAATTACTGTGATCGAGACGGCAACGGGGAACCATACTAGGGAACTAGTACGAGCAATCCTACTGGGGGAACATCCGCAAGTGAGCATCGTAATAGACGTAGAAATCACCGCTTCAGTTGTATTTACTCAGTGATATCAATAGCTTTAATGGTGTTATTACCTTTTCATTATGGCGTGCTATTGTAATCCTGCTAAACTAAATAGCGATTGGGTAGCACTTACAAGAACATTGTTGTACAGTTAGGTTTTATTCGGCACAGGTCTCTTTAGGCTACTAGCTTTTTAGTAATTCGTTTTTGTCACCTATTCGTTTTGTTTTCTCATTTTAATGTTCACATTAATCCTTTAAATTTGTCTTATTACACTTTGCTATGCGCCTTTCGCGTTGTTTATATCACTTTATAATATTTTCTCTCCTATTCTGCGTTTAAAATTGCCAGTTTGAATGTGGACAGCAGGTCACAACACACTACGCAAGTGTTCTAGTTCTTATCTTATACACGCCTCTTCATCTAGGGTGGTTTCTCCGTTTTGTTATTAATTGTCGCCGTCGTATTGCAACGTACTCCTTTCTCACTTTTCACCGTATCTAGTCCGATCGCCGTTCGAATTTTATAAATTGTTGTCCTCATTTGCTTTATCTTATGCAGATAAGCCCATGTAAATATTATTTTTGAGCGCATTTCTCTTGTTCGTTTTCAATAATTGCACTTAATGATGGGCATTTGTCAGCCCGAAACCGGTCGTGAATTAAAAAATAAAAGCCTTACAACTGAATCGGTGATTTTCATGTCTATTATTTCCCTCGTAGAAATCATTATGACTAGAGTAGTAAGCTGTGCTGACGACACGGTAGTTGTTGTTGTTGTGGTCTTCAGTCCTGAGACTGGTTTGATGCAGCTCTCCATGCTACTCTATCCTGTGCAAGCTTCTTCATCTCCCAGTACCTACTGCAACCTACATCCTTCTGAATCTGCTTAGCGTATTGATCTCTTGGTCTCCCCCTACGATTTTTACCCTCCACGCTGCCCTCCAATGCTAAATTTGTGATCCCTTGATGCCTCAAAACATGTCCTACCAACCGATCCCTTCTTCTAGTCAAGTTGTGCCACAAACTTCTCTTCTCCCCAATCCTATTCAATACATCCTCATTAGTTACGTGATGTACCCACCTTATCTTCAGCATTCTTCTGTAGCACCACATTTCGAAAGCTTCTATTCTCTTCTTGTCCAAACTGGTTATCGTCCATGTTTCACTTCCATACATGGCTACACTCCATACAAATACTTTCAGAAACGACTTCCTGACACTTAAATCTATACTCAATGTTAACAAATTTCTCTTCTTCAGAAACGATTTCCTTGCCATTGCCAGTCTACATTATATATCCTCTCTACTTCGACCATCATCAGTTATTTTACTCCCTAAATAGCAAAACTCCTTTACTACTTTAAGTGTCTCATTTCCTAATCTAATCCCCTCAGCATCACCCGATTTAATTTGACTACATTCCATTATCCTCGTTTTGCTTTTGTTGATGTTCATCGTATATCCTCCTAGTATTGGCAGAATATGTTTCACAGCTACAAGCAATATTTCAAGAAATTAATAGAGTCTGCATCGATTTTAACGTCAAAATGGATTTTATGGAAGGTTTTAGCAAGGTCTTACTATTAACACCATTCCACTTCGAAAAGATATCAGAATATAGAAATCTCGGTGCACGGATCAACGATAAATTCCATCAGAGCCAATAAATCAAGGGCTGAATTGAATAAATTGTAGCTGCCTTTTTTAAGATGAGATCATTTTTTACCAAACCTAATTTAAACTTGCAATTAAGACTACGAATAAATGTTATGTAATTCCAGGAGTCCTACTGTTGTACGAAGTTGAGGCGTGCACAATTAATAAGGCAAGAAAGAGGAAGACTGAGGCGGCGAATCAATAAGGACGATGTATTGGAGAACATAATCAAACCCAGTATTTTGAGCGTATCATAAGAAGAGGAAGATACAATATTCTATGACCGATAATGGATGAAAAATTATAGCGAAAAGATCAGTAGGAACAAGACGAACATTGTGGCTGCAGCACCTTAGATAGAGGTTTGGATGCTCTTCTCTACAGCTGTTTAGACTCACAGAACCGAAAAGGAGACTGTCTATAGTGACAGGTAATCTCTGAAGAGAGACGGCATCGTAAGAAGGGGAGGACGTCAATCCTATCTTATTCGAGTGGTTGCGCTGGAATGCACAGTTGAGAATGTAGTACACTTTAATTTGGCGTTTGTTGCATTTCATCTTTATGGTTTTCCGATTTTAACGGTGAGCTGTGTTCCTTACACATGCAGCACTGCAACAATCAGGCAAAAAATTATAATTTCATTGTAAATGAACAAGTAACTCCAGTAAAGAATTCAGGTGTTGTGCGCTTCCTCGAACAACATAATAGGTCCACAGAGCACTGCGAGAATAGTACGTAACATCCGAAAAAAAGGCCTGATGAGGTGCGAAGGAGCAGAGGGGCTGTCACGTGAATATCCCCCCACCACAGCGGTTCGCTACCTCTGCCGGTGCCGGCCTATTAATTTTTTAGTCCCTACCTGCGCTCGCTCCGCCCGCGCCGGTGAGCTGGCGCTCGGAGGCCCACAAGCTTTGTTCGTGCTGGCGGCCTTCCGCGACAAGCCAGCCGCAATAATTAACCACATTGTGCTGTGAATCCGACGCGATTGTTGTGTCGCTTTAGCGTCGGCAGCGCGCCGATACACCGTGCGCGCCCCCAGTGGCTTGTTCTGCAATTAATGCCGCCTATTGAGACCCCTCCTTCCTAGTATTAACAATCAGGCTATAAGTCACAAGAGCTGCCGCTCGATCGAGTCCTTCGTCCACCTCTCTTCTTTTTTTTTTTTCTCTTCCACCTCACCGAACATTGTCCTTTCGGCCGAAGTAACAAGTAATTACCGCAAGTTTGCCTGCTCGGCCGGCGCTGTACCCACGTTCTAGACTGTTTCCTTGCGGAACTAAAGCGGTCTTTCGCTCTTCTGAACAAAAGGGCGGGTGACGAAAGAAACCCGCGCCCGCAATTACGCCGTGCCGCGTTGCAGCGGCGACGGAAGCCATTCGCCGTCGCTCTGTTCGGCTAATAGCGCACCCTGGGAAAAACCTGCGTTAATTAACTGTTGCGGCGAGCATTAGGCACTCGCGGATTCTACGAACGTCGGCCGGCGACCTCTTACTGAGCGAATGGCCGCCCCCGCCGCGGTCACCACAAAGCCGGCGTCCCGGTGTAATGTCCACTGATTAAGGACTCTGCCTGTAATACTCGGCGAGCCGAGATGCCGGCGGCACGACCGTGGCTAACGCTGTGTCGTGGACTTCACGGCGCGGACCTCGGCTGTCGACAAAGAGACGTGGCAGGCGGGCTGTCGGCCCCTTATTCACTTAACACGGGGCGGGGAGCGGCTGCGACAAAGACCCGAGCGCCAAAAGGAGTGCCAGATCGCCGGAGGTAATCCTCTTCGCGCACGGAGGAGTGCAGTATCGTACTTTTGAGCAGCTCATGCAATGCAAATCGTTCCCTCTCCCAAATAAAAAAAAAAAAAAAATCCTTATTCAGGCGGCATTATCGCGTATTTCGCACTGCAACGCACACCAACTGCTTTTGCTTGCTGTGTTCGACATGACGTCGTTACGCATCTGTTTTCGAGTCATTGACGGAAAAAGAAAGTAATTAAGAGTGGGACAATATACCAGATTTCCTGGGCGCAACTGATGAGTTGTATAGTTTCAGGCGGCAAGGAAAAGGTTTGAAAATGAAAGGGGTCATGTAAATTGGAAAGTGCTGTCCCGGGTATCTTACTTTTATACTTCTTCTTCTTTCTTGGCTCTACAGCTCATGATGAGCCTTGGCCTCTTCTACAATTTCCTTCCATCTCTCTCGGTCCTTTGCCAACACTCTCCAGTTTCTATAGCCCATCTTCCTAAGATCTTCGATTACTCCATCTTTCCATCTGGCTCTTGGTCGACCACGTCCTTTCTGCCCTCCTGGCTTCCCTTGTAATCCATCCTCTTTGTTCTTTTCCATGCCAGGTCCATCTTCCTTCATCCGTCCGACTTTACTTTGTAGAAGTTTCGCAACAGTTGTTTTTTACAGAGCGGGCTGTCAACCCTGCGTCCAACCCCTACCAGGAGACGGGTGATTTTTAATCTGGGTTTTCTTCCCTTAACTTTTGGAGACCCAACTCCCAACTGCAAGGCAGCAGTTATTGTTTTGCTAGTTTTGGTCCGCCCCGGGTATTTTATTTCCCCAGTGTCCACCATATCTGGTGAACATTCCCAATCCGCCACCTGGTGAGGCGCCCGATGGGAGACTAGCAACTCCACACGGGCTTACTTTTCTACACGTATGTCAATAACCCGCCACTGAAATGAGATGACCGTACGGCGTTATTGACCGGGAAACCTGGCCCGGGATTGTTCAGCCGATTGCCGCATTTTTCTAGAGTGGTGTGCAGAAACTAAGGACGTAAGTAAGTTCCGCATGATGCGCCACTGCCAACTAACACAGCTCGATGAAACTTGGGACAATACGTAGAAAGAACTACTGCAGCAGAGGCTCCCAACCTTTCTCAGGCCACTACCAGGCATTAGCTAGCACACCCGTTCACGATATTGCTGCCCACAACACACCTTCTCAGACAATAAAGCAAACTATATATAAAAAAAAAAGTTCAAATGGCTCTGAGCACTACGGGACTTAACATCTGAGGCCTTCAGTCCGCTAAAACTAAGAACTACTTCACCCTAACTAACCTGAGGACGTCACACACATCCATGCCCGAGGCAGGATTCGAACCTTCGACCGTAGCGGTCGCGCGGCTCCAGGCTGAAGTGCCTAGAACCGCTCGGCCACACTGGCCGGCAACAAACTATCCACAGGGAGGGTACACACTTGTTACAACACATGCTTCCCCTGCATTACTCCTCTCCATTGTGGCACATGCTTGACCTGCACATTGCAACCTCACATAAAATCAACCAAGTTAAAATTTGTGCACTACGCTCACTCTTTGCAAATCGCTTACTTCCTGCATTCCTCACTTCTGAACTGGCAGAAATAGAACTTCTTCAGGTGGTTTGAGCCGGTACGGCTCGAATTTATTTATTTATTTGTTTGTTTTTTGAAACCACCCGCCTTCTCAGTACTCGCCGCGATGTCAGTATCGTGATCGGATTGGAGTCTCTGGTCACCGCATATCTTTGGCGAGCTGGCTTCCCGCTCGCGTATGGAACGAGGAAGAAGGCGCTTTCCGTGAGTTAGCTCTGGACCGTGCGTGAGGAGGGCGTCGGTGTCAGGGGGCAAGCCAGCTTGGTCTGTGGAGAAATCGTTAACGCTAGGATTTCACCCGGAACGAGTCCCGCCCACTCACCCCCGGTTTCCCCGGTCTTTGTTCGGCGCCTGGGCATCGTTTCAGTTGACCCACGTGGCTTACCGCGTTCGGCTGCACTCGGAGTGAATGTTAAATTAACATCTTCCTAGGTCTTAAATTTTGCGAGATAGTTAAAAGACACGTTACAAAAAACGTGCACAATTGGCCTCAGCTCTGCCAGGTACTTCCACAGCAAACATAACAGAAAACAATTTAGCATCGAATTCTTTAAATACGGGAACTCAGTATTCAGATGAATAGCCTATAAAGAAACATACTTTTATATGAGAAAAAGCACCCAAAGCTACAACAGGAAAAACCTTTCCTCAAAGAACAGTTTGCTCGGAGAATGAGGAACCACAGTATACTTGACATTTAAGTTTCAGAACTCAGACAGTATATGTGTAACAAGCACCAATGTTCACTATACTTCCAGGGGGCATCAAAATTAGTTTGTTCTTGCTACATCGATCCAAGCTGTTTTTGTGTGTTATTCAGTGAATAGTTTTGCTGAAACGTTTTAGGGGTGGTAGAAGAACTAGCACAGCATGAAGGATGTTTTACAGCGGAACACTGCAGCATTTGTTTCCTCCATAACTGCTCTGTGACATACACATCATCATTATTATTTGTAAAAACTGGTTTGAATGACATTTACGAAATTAATAAATCTTCTGGTTAAAAACAGTCAGGACAAAGAATAACGACAGATTATTTTCTTGAGACGTTTGCAGCAGCATATAGGACACTAATCACACAGAAACAGCCACAATTCTGTATAACCTCGTTTATAATGCACAGTTATGGCAGTGGAAGAATTTACAAGTTAAAATTCACCCATTACCCTTGCAAATACAAACGAAATATGTCATATAATCAAATATCTTATTGCTTTCATTAGGCATTTCTACTTTATGGCATTCTTTTATTCTTTAATTTTCGCGAGCTACTATGAGGGCCTACATAAACAAAACGACTTTGACTTATTTCTATATAACGTTGGTTTTAGACAACAGAGTTATTCGACTGCATCCATGACTGCATCCATGACAGATTCAAGACCATTGTTTTCGCAACGTATGTTTGCTCTACTGTTTCCCTCAAATAAACGTATTATAATAAGTTAATTAGTTAATGAAAATTTGTCATTATTGCCCTTAAATAACAGCACGTTATTTTTTGTTTTCTATTGCTGGCGATGCTTTCAATTCTCTATAAATATTTTTATTTCTTTAATAATGCGCATTCATATTATATTACTATCCAGGAAAACTTAAATTTCTTATCATTACTGAATTTCATCACAGTGGAACATGTGTTGGACTGTGACGATAACAACTTTGATGTAGCTTCCAGTTTGCGGAACTGGCGGCTGTTTAGGGGAGGGCCTTACACTATCAATAGGAGTGGAGGGGGGTGAATGGGCGGGACTTTTTCCGGGTGAAATCCTAGCGCTAAGGGCACGTGGTCTGTGGGCCCCGCAGAAGCCATCGGTACGGGGCAGAACGCTGTGGGCTCCAAGACCCTAGTGTGGAGGGCTGGTGTTGTCCCGATGGCGACCATCGCGTGGTCATTCAAGGGCTGAGAAGTGATTTCTTGGTTCTGGCCTTGGATTCCGACGAGGAATTACGGCAAGTTTGATGTATGAGGTGAACCTAAGAGTTCTAAAATGCTGCACGTTGGTGACGCGTATATCAGACTTGTGAGTGGTGTAAGCTTTGCTTCGGTACTGCAGTCTCCAGTTAGGGGGCTGCTAGGGAGGAAAGCGTTGATATCGGTATTGTCATCTATTTAGCTGCTTTAAAGTAAATGACTGTTTTGGATCAAAGGTGGATCCAAGCGAAGAACCGAATCATTGCTTGTCTTATTAAGAAACCGAAATCGGTCCCAGCATGTTAAACTCTGTTATCTACAGCTATAACGAGTAATTGACACGTTGGGGGTGTCCACAAGTGAACTTTGACTGCGGAGCTTTTCAGACGGACGATTATGAATCGTGTTAAATGCACTTCGCTTCTTATGGTATTTTACGGTTCTACTTGTCGTGGCGAAATCGCCGATAGTATTTTCATAATTTAGCTTGGGACGTCATTCTGTGGTTTGGTGTGGCCCTCCCAAGAATTTAAAGTCCCAAATATTTGCTTACTGCCTTCCTGAGGTTGCATTGCAACAGTTGTTGATTCGTCTCTTGTCTGCCTCACCGTATTGCTGTTTGGAGCGGTGCTGTATAGTTGAAGTGTTCAGTAGTACCGCATCTACTCCCTCGCCCGTTTTAAGATTTGCGAGCCGCATCCACATCGAATATATAGTTTGTGTGAGTTGGTTGCGCCCTGTTAACGTTTTGTACATCGTAGGGATCTTTCCCGTGCCGCATGTGATTCTGAAGGAGCGCAACAGCGCATGACCACGACGAAATCAAAAGATATGTATTGTATATTTTTAAGGGATGTAATCACTGAGATTCAGTGTTGATTTGTGTGCTTTTTTATTTATTTTGAAACGAAAAGATTACATATCTGGTTAATTATAACATATATGGTTAATTATTTGTAATAATACGTTGTGTGTAGTGTGCATCACATTTAGGAAGCCTTATGGTGTAAAGTGTTTAAAAGGAAGGAAAATATTTTGGGATACGGTGCGCATCATAGAGGCTACAGTGTTTGAGCTTACGTTGATAGTAATCAGATTTTATTGCATTTAAGATTTTTAATTAAAATTTTTGCGGTCGATATTTTATTGTCTTTAGGGATCACAGATAATATCTACGAAAATTTTGGCATTGCGATGTGGCGTTAGAATGTTTTTTTAACCTTGCATAATGCAATTTGTATTTTTTTTCCTTTGCTTAGAAAGGGATTTTGAGTTTTTAGCGTTGTAAATTGATTCTGACAGCTGCTCTTTGATCTGTTAAACTAATACTTCAGAAACTTTCATTGACAAACTATATTGAAGATTTTGTTGTTCATGATAACAAATGTTCACTTACTATTTTAACATCAAGTTAATACGGCTGTAAAATTTTAAAGGTAAAGAAAGGCTGTTATGAGAGAAACGGTGCCTGCCCGTATCCCCCACAACTACCACGTATTCCAAGCATTGGCCTTCGGGCGTTGTTGGATGTTTCCCCCGGTCTCTATCCCAGCTAACGCCCTAGGGACCATGGCACGGTTAATGCGTTGTGTGAGCCAACTATAATAATAACAACAACAATAATAATAATACTGTGAACACCACATTAGTAGCTATTACGCAGTTACTGCCGTGTCGTCCTCGTGCGCTTTAAATGGTTTATTTACCGAGACATCAAGAGGTTGCAGTTGTGAATTAGGTCCTCAGTGAATTAGAGCAACCTCTGTATTTCCCTATCTCACTTTCGCTTTGACAGAATTTTTCAAATGACGACAAACTGGTCTTGCAGAAGAAGAGATCTGTTCTTCAATAAAGCACCTTTCCTTCTCTCCCACACTGCGTTAAGCCATAATTTGATACCAGTCTCGTCCATCCAGCCGTTGTCATGTATGTGAACAGCACCTGACGGTATTTCAGAAGGTTTTGGCATTGATTTGCGCTTCAAAGTGATCATTGAATTAAGTTTGGTACCGTCAGCACCACAAGGAAGGACAACACTGCATTGCATTTTTACATGTCCACTTGTTATTACAGTTATAGTTTTAGCACGTTTCACGGCAACAGTTCCGTCACTCGGAACATCAAACGTCAGAGGAGTTTCTTCTGTTTCGCTATTTGGCTTAGTTCCACACTGATTTTGTTTCGATGTTGAATAATAAAGCAATGGAAGGATAATACTGTCTCTTCATACATTTGTGGCATTTTCTGAGATATTTTGGTTTTGGTTCACATGCTAAGTCATGAAGCTTCACGAACCTGTAGCACCAACCAACTCCACCCTTAAAGTCTGTCAAGTTCCAATGTAGCCCTAGCTTACGAGCGTGTATTTGAATCATTTTTGTATTAATTCCAATGCCACTTTGACGGTGTCCTTATATCCATTTCAATACATCTTCTAGTTTTAGCCATTTTCCATTCAGTCCTCTATTTGCACATTTAGTCTTCCTCATTTTTTCAGTTGTTCTCTAATAGCCCGCCAATCGCGGATGGTTCGTCATGTTGGTGGAGGGCCGAAATGCCGCTCAGCTGCTCTGTTTCCATGTTCTTCTACATATGCTATTACTTTCTACTTTTAGCCCGCATCACATTATTTTTTCGATTACGAAACTACCTGCTAAAAAAAATATTGTAATGTTACCGGTTGCACAAATCACTTTAAGTTAAAGTTCGCTGGTCCCGTAGTCTACAATGACGCATCATAGGCTAGAGAGTGTTCTGGGTTTGTGGTGGGGGGGCGCAAGAGAGACAAAATTAGGAAGCTTGTGAATCCCCTCGACTCGTGTTCATCGCGTCGGTGCACAGCTGCTACCAGTTGAATCCAATGTTGCATTTTTATATCAATGTCGAGTATATGATGCAGCTGAATTTTAGAGGCAACAAAAAAGTGCGTCTTATAGTCCGTAAAATACGGTAGCCAATAGGGTAGTCAGCAGCATCAGCACAGGGCTTTCAGAGATCAGTTTAACGCTCAGCTGCAACAACGCGCAATTTAAACAGTTCCTGACACGTAATGCTATTGTTCAAAGGATAATCAAATCGTCAGCGATGTCGAACATTTCAAATTATTAGGACGGGTGGAGGGGGGGAAGTACCCGTCGTCTAGGGGTGGCGTCTTTGATTCATAATCAAAACTTCTTCGGTCCTGGGTTCGATCCCCGCCATTGCCTAAATTTTGATAAATGATCAGCATTGGCGGCCGAACACTTCCGGCATAAGAAGTCAGTCGCTTCTGCCAACGGACTTGTCAAAGAGGGCAGAGGAGCGGATAGAGGTTCAGGGCACTCTCTTGTCCTAGGGGTGGGAAATTGCCCCTAAAGGCGTAAGAATCAGCAATGATAAACGACATGAGGATGCAGGAGGCAATGGAAACCACTGCATTAAAGACACGTAACGTGTATCCACAGGACATGTAGCCTGTAATTGAAGAAGTGTCATGATGATCTCTCCATTGGCAAAAGATTCCGGAAAAGTCCCCCACTCGGATATCCGGGAGGGGAGGTAACCATTAGAAAAAGATTGAATAATCTACGAAAGGATAACGTTCTACGAGTCGGGGCATGGAATGTCAGAAGCTTGAACGTGGTAAGGAAACTAGAAAATCTGAAAAGGGAAATGCAAAGGCTCAATCTAGATATAGTAGGGGTCAGTGAAGTGAAGTGGAAGGAAGACAAGGATTTCTGGTCAGATGAGTATCGGGTAATATCAACAGCAGCATAAAATGGTGTAACAGGTGAAGGATTCGTTATGAATAGAAAGGTAGGGCAGAGGGTGTGTTACTGTGAACAGTTCAGTGACCGGGTTGTTCTAATCAGAATCGACAGCACACCAACACCGACAACGATAGTTCAGGTTTACATGCCGACGTCGCAAGCTGAAGATGAATAGATAGAGAAAGTGTATGTGGATATTGAAAGGGTAATGCAGTATGTAAAGGGGGACGAAAATCTAATAGTCATGCGCGACTGGAATGGAGTTGTAGGGAAAGGAGTAGAAGAAAAGGTTGCAGGAGAATATGGGCTTGGGACAAGGAATGAAAGAGGAGAAAGACTAATTGAGTTCTGTAACAAGTTTCAGTTAGTAATAGCGAATACCCTGTTCAAGAATCAGAAGAGGAGGAGGTATACTTGGAAAAGGCCCAGAGATACGGGAAGATTTCAATTAGATTACATCATGGTCAGACAGAGATTCAGAAATCAGATATTGGATTGTAAGGCGTACCCAGGAGCAGATATAGACTCAGATCACAATATAGTAGTGATGAAGAGTAGGCTGAAGTTCAAGACATTAGTCAGGAAGAATCAATACGCAAAGAAGTGGGATACAGAAGTACTAAGGAATGACGAGATACGTTTGAAGTTCTCTAACGCTATAGATACAGCAATAAGGAATAGCGCAGTAGGCAGTACAGTGGAAGAGGAATGGACATCTCTAAAAAGGGCCATCACAGAAGTTGGGAAGGAAAACATAGGTACAAAGAAGGTAGCTGCGAAGAAACCATGGGTAACAGAAGAAATACTTCAGTTGATTGATGAAAGGAGGAAGTACAAACATGTTCCGGGAAAATCAGGAATACAGAAATACAAGTCGCTGAGGAATGAAATAAATAGGAAGCGCAGGGAAGCTAAGACGAAATGGCTGCAGGAAAAATGTGAAGACATCGAAAAAGATATGATTGTCGGAAGGACAGACTCAGCATACAGGAAAGTCAAATCAAACTTTGGTGACATTAAAAGCAACGGTGGTAACATTAAGAGTGCAACGGGAATACCACTGTTAAATGCAGAGGAGAGAGCAGATAGGTGGAAAGAATACATTGAAAGCCTATATGAGAGTGAAGATTTGTCTGATGTGATAGAAGACGAAACAGGAGTCGATTTAGGAGAGATAGGGGATCCAGTATTAGAATCGGAATTTAAAAGAGCTTTGGAGGACTTACGGTCAAATAAGGCAGAAGGGATAGATAACATTCCATCAGAATTTCTAAAATCATTGGGGGAAGTGGCAAAAAAACGACTATTCACGTTGGTGTGTAGAATATATGAGTCTGGCGATATACCATCTGACCTTCGGAAAAGCATCATCCACACAATTCCGAAGACGGCAAGGGCTGACAAGTGCGAGAATTATCGCACAATCAGCTCAACAGCTCATGCATCGAAGCTGCTTACAAGAATAATATACAGAAGAATGGAAAAGAAAATTGAGAATGCGCTAGGTGACGATAAGTTTGGCTTTAGGAAAAGGAAAGGGACGAGAGAGGCAATTCTGACGTTACGGCTAATAATGGAAGCAAGGCTAAAGAAAAATCAAAACACTTTCATAGGATTTGTCGACCTGGAAAAAGCTTTCGACGATATAAAATGGTGCAAGCTGATCGAGATTCTGAAAAAAGTAGGGGTAAGCTATAGGGAGAGACGGGTCATATACAATATGTGCAACAACCAAGAGGGAATAATAAGAGTGGACGATCAAGAACGAAGTGCTCGTATTAACAAGGGTGTAAGACAAGGCTGTAGCCTTTCGCTCCGACTCTTCAATCTGTACATCGAGGAAGCAATGATGGAAATAAAAGAAAGGTTCAGGAGTGGAATTAAAATACCAGGTGAAAGGATATCAATGATACGATTCGCTGATGACATTGCTATCCTGAGTGAAAGTGAAGAAGAATTAAATGATCTGCTGAACGGAATGAACAGTCTAATGAGTACACAGTATGGTTTGAGAGTAAATCTGAAAAAGACGAAGGTAATGAAAAGTAGTAGAAATGAGAACAGCGAGAAACTTAACATCAGGATTAATGGTCACGAAGCCACTGAAGTTAAGGAATTCTGCTACCTAGGCAGTAAAATAACCAGTGACAGACGGAGCAAGGAGGACATCAAAAGCAGACTCGCTATGGCAAAAAAGGCATTTCTGGCCAAGAGAAGTCTACTAATATCAAATACCGGCCTTAATGTGAGGAAGAAATTTCTGAGTATGTACGTCTGGAGTGCAGCATTGTATGGTAGTGAAACATGGACTGTGGGAAAACCGGAACAGAAGAGAATCGAAGCATTTGAGATGTGGTGTTATAGAGGAATGTTGAATATTAGGTGGACTGATAAGGTAAGGAATGAGGAGGTTCTACGCAGAATCGGAGAGGAAAGGAATATGTGGAAAACACTGATAAGGAGAAGGGACAGGATGATAGGACATCTGCTAAGACATGAGGGAATGACTTCCACGGTACTAGAGGGAGCTGTAGAGGGCAAAAACTGTGGAGGAAGACAGAGATTGGAATACGTCAAGCAAATAATTGAGGACGTAGGTTGCAAGTGCTACTCTGAGATGAAGAGGTTAGCACAGGAAAGGAATTCGTGGAGGGCCGCATCAAACCAGTCAGTAGACTGATGACCAAAAAAAAAAGGACTGAGGGTAGATGGCAGGTTGGAAGTATCCGTTCAAGATGGTGTGGAGAAACTGAATGCTGTTGTCTCCAAGTTCTCTGACACCGAAACGTGAAGGTTTGTTTACTTTAAATACTTTCACTCGGTTATCTTGTATGCTGCTATGGGGAAGTTCTGCTCACTCACCAAGAATATTCTTGGGTTAGAAAACGACTGTCAGACATATCCTACGTGTCATTTTGGGAGCTTCGTGTAGACCATCGGTGTACGTGTATTTCATCATTAGATATGCTGCTGACAACAGAGACTCGTTCAGGGAACACTAAATGGAAAATAGATGGCTCAAATGGCTCTGAGCACTATGCGACTTAACATCGGAGGTCATTAGTTCCCTAGAACTTAGAACTACTTAAGCCTAACTAACCTAAGGACATCACACACCGCTATTCCCGAGGCAGGATTCGAACCTGCGACCGTTGCGGTCGCGCGGTTCCAGACTGAGGCGCCGAGAACCGCTCGGCCACACCGGCCGGTGGAAAATAGATATACACTTCGATAATAGTTCATTAACTGCTGAACACAAAGGTGTGCACACTTCAATAAGTTTCACAGGTTTCCAGGAGAATTTAGAAAATTGCGTGACAAACCGCGGAGTGTACAAATGCAGCTGAAAAGCTGCCTTGCGCCACACTTCTGTTCTGTGCAGGAATTTCTCTCAGTAGCTGAGAACCGTAATGCATTGTGTATTCGTACGATCTCTCAAAATATTTTCCATTTTATTGACTCTTTAATTCTTTTGTCATGTTCGATTTCATGGGAATGATGTGCCCCACGACCGTGATGTAATCCAGAACAGAAAACTCAGCATCGGTCGTAACGTCATCTGTCTTTTTTATTGTATTGCACATCTAGATTTCAGCTAGGAGTGCAGCTATCATCAGTGGGTTATAAGTAATCATGCAAACTGAAACTAATTACACTGACGTGACAAATGTCAGCGGGGACCTCCCAGTGCCGTGCCGTACCTAATTTTGCCCGGCGAGGTGCTGCACCTCCACGTGGCATGGACTCAACAAGTCGTTGGAGGTCCGCTGCAGAAATATTGAGCCATTCTGCCACTATAGCCGTCCATAACTGCGAATGTGTGGCCGGTGCAAGATTTTATGCAAGAACAGACCTCTCGACTATGTCCCTCAAATGTTAGATGAGATTCATGTTGGGCGATCTGGTTGGTCGTATCATTCGCTCGAGGTGTCCAGAAGGTTCTTTAGGACAATCGGGAACAATTGTAGCCCGTTGATATGGCGATTTAGCCGGCCGAAGTGGCCGAGCGGTTCTAGGCGATACAGTCTGGGACCGCGCGACGGCTACGGTCGCAGGTTCGAATCCTGCCTCGGGCATGGATGTGTGTGATGTCCTTAGGTTAGTTAGGTTTAAGTAGTTCTAAGTTCCCATAGTGCTCAGAGCCAATTGAACCATTTGAAACATATGGCGAAATATCCAAAACAAGATCCATCGTTATTTGGGAACGAGTACCAGAACATAACCATTTCCAGTCAGTGATCGATTCAGTTTGACCAGACGACTCAGTCAATTCCATGTAAACAGAGCCCACACCATTATGGAGCCACCACAAGCTTTCACAGTGCCTTGTTAACAAATTGGGTTCATGGCTTCGTGGGGTCTGCGCCACACTCGAACCCTACCATTAGCTCTTACCAACTGAAATTGGGACTCATTCTGTCCAGACCACTGTTTTCCAGTCATTTAGGGTCCAACCGATATGGTCACGAGCCCAGGAGATGCGCTGCAGGCTGTGTCGTGCTTTTAGGAAAGGCATTCGCTTTGGTCATCTGCAGCTACAGTCCATTAACGCCAAATTTCATCGGATACGTTCGTTGTACGTCCCACATTGATTACTGCGGTTATTTCATGCAGTGTGGCTTGTCTGTTAGCACTGCCGACTCTAGGTAAACGCATTGCTCATGGTCGTTAAGTGAAGGCCGTCGGCCACTACGATCCTCGTGGTGAGAGGTGATGCATCAAATTCGGTATTTTCGGATCACTGTTGACACTGTGGATCACGAAATACTGCATTCCTTAAAGATTTCCGAAACTGTATATCCCATACTTCTAGCTCCAACCAGAACATAATCATTTCCAGTCAATGACTGGTTCAGTTTGACCAGACGACTCTGTCCCTTCCATGTAAACAGAGTCCACACTATTATGCAGCCACCACAAGTTCAGTCTGTTAGTTCCCGCCGTACGGCCGTAATCACATCGGAAACTTTCAAGTACGCTACCCCTTTATGTCCTGAGTCCGCCATTCAACCACCATCAGAATATATGCATATTGCTATCCCATGAACTCCAGCTACTGTATATATGTGCCCACATCGCAATCCCAAGACTTCGCCTGAGTGGATAACGACACATATTCCAATTTAATTCAAGCATGTATAAGCTTTTTTTTTTTTTTTTCTTTGGTCATCAGTCTACGGACTGGTTTCATGCGGCCTGCCACAAATTCCTTTCCTGTGCTAACCTCTTCATCTCAGAGTAGCACTTGCAACCCACGTCCTCAATTATTTGCTTGACGTATTCCAATCTCTGTCTTCCTCTACAGTTTTTGCCCTCTACAGCTCCCTCTAGTACCATGGAAGTAATTCCCTCATGTCTTAGCAGATGTCCTATCATCCTGTCTCTTCTCCTTATCAGTGTTTTCCACATATTCCTTTCCTCTCCGATTCTGCGTAGAGCCTCCTCTTTCCTTACCTTCTCAGTCCACCTAATTTTCAACATTCCTCTATAGCACCACATTTCAAATGCTTCGATTCTCTTCTGTTCCGGTTTTCCCACAGTCCATGTTTCACTACCATACAATGCTATACTCCAGACGTACATCCTCAGAAATTTCTTCCTCAAATTAAGGCCGGTATTAGATATTAGTAGACTTCTCTTGGCCAGAAATGCATTTTTTGCCATAGCGAGTCTGCTTTTGATGTCCTCCTTGCTCCGTCCGTCATTGGTTATTTTACTGCCTAGGTAGCAGAATTCTTTAACTTCATTGACTTCGTGACCATTAATCCTGATGTTAAGATTCTCACTGTTCTCATTTCTACTACTTCTCATTACCTTCGTCTTTCTCCGATTTACTCTCAAACCATACCGTGTACTCATTAGACTGTTCATTCCGTTCAGCAGATCATTTAATTCTTCTTCACTTTCACTCAGGATAGCAATGTCATCAGCGAATCGTATCATTGATATCCTTTCACCTTGTATTTTAATTCCACTCCTGAACCTTTCTTTTATTCCCATCATTGCTTCCTCGATGTACAGATTGAAGAGTAGGGGCGAAAGGCTACAGTCTTGTCTTACACCCTTGTTAATACGAGCACTTCGTTCTTGATCGTCCACTCTTATTATTCCCTCTTGGTTGTTGTACATATTGTATATGACCCGTCTCTCCCTATAGCTTACCCCTACTTTTTTCAGAATCTCGATCAGCTTGCACCATTTTATATTGTCAAACGCTTTTTCCAGGTCGACAAATCCTATGAAAGTATCTTGATTTTTCTTTAGCCTTGCTTCCATTATTAGCCGTAACGTCAGAATTGCCTCTCTCGTCCCTTTACTTTTCCTAAAGCCAAACTGATCGTCACCTAGCGCATTCTCAATTTTCTTTTCCATTCTTCTGTACATTATTCTTGTAAGCAGCTTCGATGCATGAGCTGTTGAGCTGATTGTGCGATAATTCTCGCACTTGTCAGCCCTTGCCGTCTTCGGAATTGTGTGGATGATGCTTTTCCGAAAGTCAGATGGTATATCGCCAGACTCATATATTCTACACACCAACGTGAATAGTCGTTTTGTTGCCACTTCCCCCAATGATTTTAGAAATTCTGATGGAATGTTATCTATCCCTTCTGCCTTATTTGACCGTAAGTCCTCCAAAGCTCTTTTAAATTCCGATTCTAATACTGGATCCCCTATCTCTTCTAAATCGACTTCTGTTTCGTCTTCTATCACATCAGACAAATCTTCACCCTCATAGAGGCTTTCAATGTATTCTTTCCACCTATCTGCTCTCTCCTCTGCATTTAACAGTGGAATTCCCGTTGCAATCTTAATGTTACCACCGTTGCCTTTAATGTCACCAGAGGTTGTTTTGACTTTCCTGTATGCTGAGTCTGTCCTTCCGACAATCATATCTTTTTCGATGTCTTCACATTTTTCCTGCCGCCATTTCGTCTTAGCTTCCCTGCACTTCCTATTTATTTATTTCCTCAGCGACTTGTATTTCTGTATTCCTGATTTTCCCGGAACATGTTTGTACTTCCTCCTTTCATCAATCAACTGAAGTATTTCTTCTGTTACCCATGGTTTCTTCGCAGCTACCTTCTTTGTACCTGTTTTCCTTCCCAACTTCTGTGATGGCCCTTTTTAGAGATGTCCATTCCTCTTCCACTGTACTGCCTACTGCGCTATTCCTTATTGCTGTATCTATAGCGTTTGAGAACTTCAAACGTATCTCGTCATTCCTTAGTACTTCCGTATCCCACTTCTTTGCGTATTGATTCTTCCTGACTAATGTCTTGAAATTCAGCCCACTCTTCATCACTACTATATTGTGATCTGAGTCTATATCTGCTCCTGGGTCGCCTTACAATCCAGTATCTGATTTCGGAATCTCTGTCTGACCATGATGTAATCTAATTGAAATCTTCCCGTATCTCCGGGCCTTTTCCACGTATACCTCCTCCTCTTGTGATTCTTGAACAGGGTATTCGCTATTACTAGCTGAAACTTGTTACAGAACTCAATCAGTCTTTCTCCTCTTTCATTCCATGTCCCAAGCCCATATTCTCCTGTAACCTTTTCTTCTACTCCTTTCCCTGCAACTGCATTCCAGTCGCCCATGACTATTAGATTTTCGTCCCCCTTTACATATTGCATTACCCTTTCAATATCCTCGTACACTTTCTCTATCTATTCATCTTCAGCTTGCGACGTCGGCATGTATACCTGAACTATCGTTGTCGGTGTTGGTCTGCTGTCGATTCTGATTAGAACAACCCGGTCACTGAACTGTTCACAGTAACACACCCTCTGCCCTACCTTCCTATTCATAACGAATCCTACACCCGTTATACCATTTTCTGCTGCTGTTGATATTACCCGATACTCATCTGACCAGAAATCCTTGTCTTCCTTCCACTTCACTTCACTGACCCCTACTATATCTAGATTGAGCCTTTGCATTTCCCTTTTCAGATTTTCTAGCTTCCCTACCACGTTCAAGCTTCTGACATTTACATTACATTTTCTGCTTCTCACTTCTTTCAGATTAAAATGACGGAAAATAAAAAAACGGTAAGAGAAAAATTGAATGAAGAGTGCATGAAAACGGCTGTGAGAAAGATTGTGTCCAACAAAATATCCGCGAGGGAGGCAGAGAAACGTTTTCAACTATTAGAAATGAAAAGTATCACCGCCGAGGAGAAGAGATTAAAATCAGGGGACATAAAGTCTGAAAGATAGTTGAAGAAAGCTGAAATTCGACTGAGCGTTCCAAAGTAAAACAAGCACGCGAAGAGTGGCCGCGGAAAGCCGATTAAAAAGGCAGCGGTGCTGCCGGATGGCGACTCTGGTTTCCGCTCGCTGTCTGTACGCAGTGCTGAAGTGGAGACATCCCTCTATACAACAGCGAGGCTCATCACTAGTCCAGTAACAAGTTGTTACTTCATCGTCTCCCAGTGGTGAGTCATTACCCTTACGTTGAATAGTAGCAAGTGTTTACTAATGTTTCTGTTAGAACAGGAATCTCGCCGGCCATTAGAAGCAGACACTGTGAGTTCCATTCCAGTAAAATTTTAGTATTAAGCTTAAAAAACTTTCACTGTGAATTTAGTTATTATTAAACAGTAGCGTTGTGGTCTGAGTACGAAGCCAGGAGCCTTCTCCTACTGCATGATCGATTCTGAAGCTGACAAATAAGAGAACTTCCACACAGACGCATGAAAAGGTGCGCGCTCAGAAGAAAACAGCGCTGTAAACCAATAGAAACGCTTGTTTTAGAAATTTAAGCAGAACGTTTTTTCGTTGCATGGCCTCTGAGGCGACGGTGGTGCTTACACTGGCTAAGTTTATCTTTCTAAAAGGATTCTTCAAACAAAGCTGTTTTTTACTTTGCCAGATAGCCGTCCCCGTGAATCGCTCATTGTTTCTGGCATGAGGGGACACTAACGCTGTGTTCGCTTCCTTAGTCTAGACTAAGAAGCTTACGACCCAGCTCGTTGCTTCTAAGAAAACTCTTATCTTCCGGGAGCCAACTCTTAGGCTTCCTTACAGTAACAAAGGGGAAGTGAAATGAAGGCGATAAACAGAACAATCAATGTTGGTACGGAATACTGTCTGCAGTTACGAAGTAGCAGTATTCGAGGATGATCAATGGGATGAGCACCTAATATTCTGAAATCATTATTAGAATAGATGCACCAAACTGCTGCTTATAATAAGTAACCTTTATTCACGACAGACTGTGTCGACCTGTATCACCATTGTCAAGTACACCTAGACTGATGTGACGTCTCTTACGTCGTTAGTGAAATGTCTTATAACTGCCACTGTTTTAATAAAATGTTAAATGATGTAAATATGTTAAAAATAAAATGTTAATGCTGTGTGACAGTAGTTTGACATTTCCACTCTTACGACGCTATATTTTTATATGTAAACATATAGCGTTCAAGATAAAAGTATAGCGTCGTGAGAGTGGAACTGTCATACTGCTGTCACACCGTAATTAACATTTTATTTTCAACGTATTAACATCATTTACCATCTTATTAAAATAGTGACAGTTATAAGCCAATTCAATAACGTTCTAATATGGACGTCACATAAATCTAGTTGTACTTGACAACTCTGAAATAAGCTGTATGACAGTTTAATGGAAAACCAGCCACATAACATCACATCCTCATTGTGAAGAAATGAACCCCAATGAAGTGTTGTAAGATTCCTCCGTAGCACAAGTTTATCAAGGACATTTAAATCGAGTTGAAGTGCTATTCTGGTTTCTGTTTTGTGCGCTCATCGTCTGATGAGAATTGTGCAATGGCTGACAGGGTTCAACCTCGTTCATGTTCAACATGCAGAAAATACACAAGCATACTCATACACAAGCCACCACGCATGGTGCAAAGGAGCATTATAGGAACACACGTTCAAACCGAATGAGATATAAACAGAATAAAATTTGAATACAATTGTGCGCTGCATAGATGTGTATTGGTACAAATTTGTAAAATCTTAAAAGCTTTTTACAACAAATAAAAAAAACGTACTGACTGCCAAAGATTTTGCTAACATCTAACATGCAAATACTTGTGTTACCGTGAAGAAAGAGTTCTGTACATATTGGTAAATAAGTATCGTATGTGTGACATCAGTTAGACAGTCTCAGGCGTATCTGAGACATGTATAACTTGTTTTCGTCTAAAATATTGCAAATTTACAAGTACTCGCAAACTGCTACACTGCTGATGGTGTACGTTAGGATTACAACTTGAGGAACGAAATAAAATACGACATCTCAGCAGCAACCATATCGGCAGCATCACTGATGATGTACATTAAAGCTGTGGAACAGATAATGACTGGACCAAATAGTCAGTATTTATCATTGTCCCTGGAAAGTACAGACAAAAACTACGAAACACAAAAGCCACGTCACTGATCTCGGACAACGCATTGTTCATCACACATTATTGTTTCTACAGATCGTAGGACACACAAGTAATGTGGGAAGGAAATGTTTGGTATGTACAGTATCGGCAGACCTTCTCACAGAAGCGCAACACAATACACAATCCTAAGTTGTAAACTTGTCTTCATTATAAATAGTACGCCGCCTAAAATAAAGTTTATGTCTATAGAATGCTAGTTACAATAATTACTCCTTCTAAACATCACTGATATGTTAAATCGTAATTTGCATCACAAAAATAAATTCACAGATTTGGGATGAACACAATAACAAATTTCTGAATACCAAATATAAAACTTTTCCCCACTGAGTGAATGCTCAAATAATCTGAGTTCTAATAACTAACAGCTACTTCTTGAACCCCTTTATTGTCTGTAGGAATGTATTTTGTGATAATGGCACAAAGTTCAACACTTTCCAAATATAGAAGATGTAGCAAAACAGAATACCAAGTCCTCTACGGTCGCAGGTTCGAATCCTGCCTCGGGCATGGATGTGTGTGATGTCCTTAGGTTAGTTAGGTTTAAGTAGTTCTAAGTTCTAGGGGACTGATGACCTCAGAAGTTAAGTCCCATAGTGCTCAGAGCCATTTTGAACCAAGTCCTCTCCACTCAACGGCGTCCCATCTGGCCAGTTCCACTTCATGGTGAGGCGAAGAGTAGAACAGTTGATCATGGCAGCGCTTTGTTCAGACAAGGATCCCCAATGCAGCTGGTTCCACTGGAACTGCTGTCAGTGGAGGGGAAAAGCCAAGTCTTAGATCCACACCCATTGGCGATGACTACGATGCTCACCGACCATCAGTGTGTGGGTGGTTAAAGTCCTTCCCAGCGGGTGTCGGCCATGCAGCTTCTGGAAGTAGAAGATTTGACTTCAGGTTGTCTGGAACAGAAAACCGAATAAGGCTCTCCGTGGTCAGAGAAGGATCCCGATGTGATCGGAACTTGATTACTGTGCTTCCAGTGATGGGACCCATCCAGGAGCTCATCTTCTACCACAGCCTGTCCGAGAAGTTTAATGACTCCATAGCCCAAATGGGATCATGTATAGAAAGCCGTTTATTGTGGTGCGACCATAGGGGGCTCAGGCGCAGCTGGACAACTGATAGATTGATGCGGATGGCCACTGATTCTTTCAGCAGATGATGCACCTTCTTGAGGTGTAGCTCCATAGGATGAAAGACAAAGGGACAGCACCACATAGACGGGATGGTGTTGACAAAGTATATTCACCTGATTTTTAAAGATATGCGCAAATATTTTTGCCAAACACCTTTCAGGCTGGGTGAAAAGGAGCAGTATGTACGAGACCAACACCATTAGCGGTGCAGAAATTTGAAAATTTGGAAAAAGTGAACTATGGCCTGTTACAAGAGTTTCAGGAAGAACCTAACAGGCATACATGCAGACTAGTGCCCTGACAGTATGACCAGAGGACGTGGAAGTCATTCTGATCACTAAAGGGAAATATGTTCCCAAAGCTCTGAGCCACGAGGAGCCTAAAAATGGGCCCGCTAAATAATGATGAACACGGTACGAGGCACAGAAGTGGTGGGCCAAAGAAAATATCAGTGGTGATGGGCAGACTCTTTGCTCTGACATGTTTCACATCAAGAGATGAAAGCAGTGATGTGTGTCCACACCTCAGCAATGAACCTGTTGCCAGGCGAGCAGCTCAGTGAGCACCGGCCCTGAGTGGCCGTCATATGTTAGTGGGAGTGTTCTCTGTCGAAGTGCTTGCTGAACTACCACCCGTGAGCGCCCATTGTCCCGTTGGACATATACCATGTCCTTCATGGTGAAAAGCCCAAAAAGCCTCGACTTCGAGGTGCTCTTGCTCCTTCCTGTTGATGAGGCAGCATTGATGCATGTAGTGTTTCATCTGCTGGAGGATGGGGTCATCCTCGTGGCGGCTGACCAAGTGGGCGTCTAATGGGTGGCTGGAGACGGCGTCCTCGGCATAGACATCTAAGTGACAATCCACCACTGGATCAATGAAGGAGTTCGGGTCGGTGCCTGTATGCAGGCGTGACAAGAAGTCCACGTTTGCATAACGTGTAGTGAGCCTGTAGTGGATGTCATGTGAATACTTGCAAAGGAATAATACACGTACACATCTTGAAATTTTGGCCGGAACTATAGCTGAGGCAATGAAAAGTGGTAATAACAGTTTGATACGTCATCAAGGTAAAAGAGTAACCATAAACAAAGGCATTAAATTTTTTAATGCTAAAAATTATTGCTGAAACCTCCTTTTCTATTTGGCTGTAGTTTCTCTAAGCAGGATTTAGAGTTTTTGATACAAAATTGATTCGCGTTCGACGGTATTTCAGACGTGGGAGAGCTCTGCGCCGATACCATAATCTGATGCTTCAGTTGCAAGGAGAGGTAGCTCAGAGTCATTTGCACTGAGGGATGTCGGCTGGTCGACTCCCAGAATGCTTTGCCCCAGTGTAGGGTCCACTGGACAGGTAATTTCTGTGACAGGAGGTGATGGACTGCTTCTGAAAGTGCCACTGTATGTGGAATGAACCGACAGTAATAGTTATTTGATCTAACACTGGTTTTAACTGGGACTTGTCTTGAGGCACTGGTAACTTCTGTACTGCAGCTATATAGTACTGTGTGGGTCAAATGTCTGTAACACTGAAAGGATATCCCAAATATTCCATTTCGTATACAAATAATTCTCATTTTTCCCATTTACACTGATGATTCGTTTCTTCAGACACAGTGAACAGGGCCTCTAAATTCCTTAGGAGATCTGCTATACCTTTTCCAGCTTCTAGGATGTTATAGAGGTGCAACATCATGCAACAGTTGTTCCAAGTATCGTTGGAAAACAGCTGTCACTCTGGTAATACCAAAAGGCAACTGATTGTCTTTAAATAATCCAAATATGTTAAAGACCAGCACTTCTTTGAAAGCATCATCCAAAGCTAGCTATAGGTAGATCTTTAAGATCAATCTTTGCTAGCATCTTTTTGCCTGTGAGTCGTGCCAAGACATTGTCCATCTTGGGAATGGGCTATGTATCAACAACTGATTGTGCATTGACCATTAAAATCTCCAGAAACTCTCGGTGCCCAGTTGGATTTCTCCATGATGACTATCGGTGTTGCCCAACGGTTATTAGAGACTTGGATCAGAATTCCTTCATCTTGAATATAGTTCATTTCTTCTCATAACTTGTCCTGTAAGGGAAAAGGAACGTTTTGTGGCCTAAAATGTTTTGAATTGCCTGTGCAAGCACAGCAATATAAGTCTCAAAGTCCAGGATTCGGGTGGTTGTTAGCAGAAAAACAGATGCAAAAAGTTTAAGGAGCATATCTGCAGTTGCCAGGTTTCCCAAGGTATGTAATGTGTGTTCAGCCATATGAACATCAAGCCCCAACAGTTGCAACATGTCCATTCCTAGAAGGTTTGATGCTCCTGGTGCAGCAATGACTTCAATGTGCGCCGTTAAGGTGCTAGCTCCATATATGGCCATAGTCTGACAACAACCTGTAACCATTATGGGGTTATTACTCTGACTCCTGAGTGGAACAGTAAATACCTGAAGTGAGGGTGAATCCACCGGCCGGCCGGGGTGGGCGAGCGGCTCTAGGCGCTACAGTCTGTAACTGAGCGACAGCTACGCTCACAGGTTCGAATCCTGCCTCGGGCATGGATGTGTGTGATGTCCTTAGGTTGGTTAGGTTTAAGTAGTTCTAAGTTCTAGGGGACTGATGACCTCAGAAGTTAAGTCCCATACTGCTCAGAGACATTTGAATTTTTTTTTTTTTCAGACCACCAGTTGACATTTAGGCCAGTCTATAATGCTGACTTCTGGGAAAACAGTAGTACTGCTTGGGCAGTGTTCAATGTCCCTATGGGCCTGCAAACATTCTACATTCGTCCAATCGACTGACATTCTGAAACAGAGTGACAAACTTCCGCCTTGTATCCTATCTTCGCACAAGTTTCGCATTTTGTCCTTCGAAATCTGCACTTCTGGCGTGGGTGCTTGATGAAGTGTTGGCTGCATGAAGATCGACATCGACGTTGGCCGTGGTTGGGTTAATCTTTGTTATTCTTGGAAGTCTGCTGGGTGTGAGCTGCTGGGTGAGATGAAAAACCGGGTCTTTTAAGGGTCAGACTGATTGTTCAAAAGTCAGTGTTATGCTGTAGCATGCATCCAGCAAGGTATCCTTCAGCTGCAATGTCATGGCATAGGGCCTCATCAGGTACATGGACGAGCAACATGTCTCTAACGAGGGAGGATGCATAGGATTGTTTGTATTGTTCTTTGGTACATTGGAGCCACAGTCCCACGACAGACCTTGAAGCCGTCCCGTCCATTCCCTATATGATTGAGACGGTAGCTCGTGGCAGCTAAAATATTTGTGCTAGGGTCTTGGGAATCTACAAGGCTAGCTGTAGGTGTAGCATACGATAGGGGTTGGTACTCTGAGTCGGGATGCAACTGTTGTATCAGAGGGAACGACACTGCTAAGCAGAAACACACATTGCTGCGTATCACCTTCGATTGCACGGACGATGAAGAGTTGTTCCATCAGGGCTATGTAGTAGGTCTCCGGCTCTACCTCCCGCTGAACAGCTGGGACGATGGTGGCGTGGGCCGGACGTTGCAGATGGTTATGTAGAACCGCTCCTGTAGCCCAGACATGCCGAGTGCCGCCAGTCGTTCCGCCAGTAGCTGATTTGTTTGCTGCACTCCTTGTAGCAGGATGATCCCAGGGTGTGTCAAATCCAGGCCCTCCGTTTGAGGACATCGTTGCAACGTGTATGCAACGTAGCACGATTCCGATGCGGATATATAACCAGCCTATGTAGGCAACGTATTAGTGTGGCGTTCGTGCCTTTCCAACCTGCGTGCGGTAAATGCGGAAGCTTGAACTAAGGCGAAGCTAATACCAAATGCGTCCAAATGGGACCAACGTTCTGTTGTACTTTTCTTGGCTGCTGAAGAACAAGCACCGGTAGACATCCTGATCTCTGCCCATGGGATTATCAGCCTTTGGCGCCATAAAAATGCCTTGAAGGGTCGACGATTCCTATCGGACGGGTATGTGCAGGAGGCAGTTAGGGACTTCTTCGTGCAGCGTTTTACCAGGCGGGTATGTTCAGCCTGGTGCGACGGTGGGCTGATTGCATCAATGCTCAAGGTGACTTTGCCCAACTAGCTTACCGATTCAAGATTGTACAGCCTTGAGCGGAAACTTCATCGCCCCTTATCCTATTCTTTGTCTCTGTCTCCATAAAAACGTCATGGTGCTGCCATTTTTTCTCGATATGTTTAATCTTTGCACACTCATTCACAATTCATCTGATTTGTGTGTTAGTCCGTTAACAGCTGCAGTAGGAAACTGGAGACAAATTTTATGAATATTTTTTGCTTTGCTGTGTTCCAAATGATTGTATTAAACATTATACAGGGTGTATCAAATTAACTATCCCTAGTTTTTTAAAAAATAACAGAGGGGATGAAACTAAACATGTCCAGCAATGAGTCGTTTTGAATTTGTACTGAATGGAGGAGACTGCATATTGTAATAAAAATGCTGGAAGGACTTCATTGCAAAGTGAGTGTGAGATTTAGAGAACAATATTGGTAATGGCACATTGCGTAAGTGTGTTACAAACGAAATTATCATATATAAACATAATGAAATTTCCATATACATTTATAAATGTTATTTAAGTCAATAGCTACTGCCATCTTTTATAATTCTGACAGAAAATGTGTGTGAAAATTATGAATGTGAATGCAGAAAATGCGCTTAGACAAAAATTACGTTCTGGAGGCACGAAATTTAATGTCCAGTTCAGTTTTGTAATTAGGAAGTCTGTCTTTCCGCCGCTTTGAACAAAAACAATTTTAAAAATTTTAATGCCTGAAACTAAGTAATCAAATTTCACAGGAGTTATTTTGTGACTTATAATAACAAACTAAATTGATTAGTTCATTGTTTCCGTAGTAAGAGTAGCAGATGAAACATAAAAAAAGCACTCTGTCTTCAGGCCACGAGTGGCCTACCTGGACCATCCGACCACCGTGTCATCCTCAGAGGAGGATGTAGATAGGAGGGGCGTGGGGTCAGCACACCGCTCTCCCGGTCGTTATGATGGTATTCTTGACCGAAGCCGCTACTATTCGGTCGAGTAGCTCCGCAATTGGCATCACGAGGCTGGGTGCACCCCCAAAAATGGCAACAGCGCATGGCAGCTGGATGGTCACCCATCCAAGTGCCGGCGACGCTCAACAGCGCTTAACTTCGGTGATCCCACGGGAACCGGCGTATCCACTGCGGCAAGGCCGTTGCCTAGCAGTTGAAACAGAAGCATTTAAAATCTGAGAGATGAGCACTTTCTTCTTTACGAAAAATCATTCGTAGACGTTGTTCAAAAATGGCTCTGAGCACTATGGGACTTAACATCTATGGTCAGCAGTCCCCTAGAACTTAGAACTACTTAAACCTAACTAACCTAAGGACATCACACAACACCCAGTCATCACGAGGCAGAGAAAATCCCTGACCCCGCCGGGAATCGAACCCGGGAACCCGGGCGCGGGAAGCGAGCGTAGACATTGTATTATTGATAAATAACGTTTACGTTCATGTACTTTACGACTTAGAAAATACTCTGTTACACCTGTATATAAACTTTCTGCTCTGTGTCTGAACATTTAGCGCGATTTTTAGGGTCATCTGCTTTCTGAATGCAATGTGATGCCGTGTCAGAGTCTGTATAATTTCCACGAATGGTTACAGACTCTGTAATACACGATAACGCTTCATCTAACAAGCAACCCAACTGATGTGCAAACTCATCAACAAATATGGTTTGCTTTATTTGGAAATGGAGCCCAGTGATACATCCTACCCCGGACCCAGTCCTGGTTCTCAGCGGCCTTGGACAAATCTTCCGGCTCGTTGGCTGTGGCCATCTTCAAACTGTCTTAGAAGTCTGACTAGCTGGAAAATGATGCGTAAAATGAAAATTTGTCCTTTTAAACCTCGTAGCCAACTGATTTGCCCCTTGGTTCTGTTATATCACACCGAACGTTCACCAGGTATACCAATTAAACCATTTTATTTGCTACACAAAAATAAACTCACAGATTTGGGATGAACACAATAACTTCTGAAGAACAAAAATAGAAACTTTCTTAACTGAGTGAATGCTCAAATAAGCTGTTTCAAAAAGTAATAGTCACAGGTTGAATCCCTTTAATTTCTGTAGGAATTAATTTTGTAATGCCGCCACTAAGGCCAACAATTTCCACATGTGGGAGATGGAGCAAAGCAGGATACCATGTTCTCTCCACTCGGTAGCGTCCCGTTTGGCCGGCCCCATTTCCTGGTGAGGCGAAGAGTTGATCTTGGTAGCGCGTCGTCCATGCGAGGCCTCCCTTAATGCGGCTGGCGGCGCTGGAACTGCTCACTACCATGTACCCAGTCATTCAGGTTGACATGTATAATCCACCATTTTCGGCGACCACTGTTGGCCTCCCTTCTGCATTTTCATTAAGGGTATGCTGTGGACACTCCTGTCTTTCAAAAGAACAACATCTGTGTTCACAGGACTGTACGCCTACGATTCTGGTTTGGTGAAGAGTCAGGCACATTGTCGCACACCGAGTGGTCCACTAAATCACCCGATGTTAGCCCGTAGTAGATGTGTGGGACTACTTGAAAAAGCTGTTGGAAACGTAGCAGTCAGCATCCACGCAGCTCAGTAAGTGCTTTGGATCTAAACACCTGTGAGTGGCTTCAGCTGTATGTGGCTTACCTGCAAGGCCTTGTGGACTTTTCTTTGTCGCCGAACTGGGGCCATTTTCGAGGCCAAGGGCCGTCTTATATGGTGCTACCGTGATAGCTCTTGAGGGGGACTAGTTTTTCGTTTTGAGTTCTCAGATTCTCCTGTACATCAAAGCATCTCCCTCCTACGCTTACCAGCAAACACGCACATTCCTATCACGGGAGGACTGAATTACCAAAAGCTATAGTGCATTAGACACTGATACAACAATAATCAAATTTACTGAACAGTTTCACAAATGGAACGCTTTTTTTGGAACATTCTATATTTTATGTTTCACACCTGTTTGACTTCTACATAAGGGCACCATTCGTCGAATTAATTAATAACAATACAGTTTTATTTTCATATGCAATTTTTTGGTTCCGAAAACAGCTCAAACCATAATTTTTATAGTAATACATTATTTCTCACAGCTTTTTGTTTACCCACCTGGAATCTCCGTTTATTCTCATCTGATAGTACATTAACTTATAACGGTATTGTCTCACGTCGCTTTTTGTTTCATCATTTTCATGTTTAGTTAGCTAACTGTTTTTCTCATTTGTTTACGTAAGTGTAGCCAGCCTAATCACCGTTTCCTTATCTCTCTCTCGATATCTCTCTCTCTCTCTCTCTCTCTCTCTCTCTCCCTCTCTCTCTCTCTCTCTCTGTGTGTGTGTGTGTGTGTGTGTGTGTGTGTGTATGTGTCTGTGCGGACGTACGCATGCGTGTATTTATCATTTTTAATGACTTTGTGCACACGAGAAGGAATTCACTATTGACATTAATAGCTAAAATAGTAGACAGATGATAATCAGAATAATGTCACACAATTCCTTTGCCCTCACTTCCTGATCTCTCCAAATATCCTGTAAACAAAAAATCCAGTCGTCAGAACACCTAGAACTCTTCAGCCACTCTCTCAAATGTCGTATGTACACAAATGTGAAAAAAAAACACCAAGCGGACAAGCTGATAAGACAGAAATCGTTCACAGCTCGCGAAAAAATCTGCGTCTCGGGGCAGACCAGTAATGGTCTTCAACAGTAGTTAGCTTTCCAAAGATGAAATCTTTAGAGCAAAATGGTCATGACGTGAAAATCTGTCGAGGTGTTATTTATAACAGAAGTGACAGCACCTCATCCAGCTGCGTGACCAGATGAGAAGAAACTCTAACTGCTGACGGGAAGACGAGTAAAAGAAACTAATAATTTTTAATGTAAAATTTATGTTATTAATTGTTTTCTAACCTAAAAGCATCACATATAAAAACAAAACTGTATTCTTCCATACTAATTCCGCTGAAGAGGTCTTTACGTAATAAATGAAATACTTCTGGAACATTAATGTATATACACTACTGGCCATTAATATTGCTACACCAAGAAGAAATGCAGATGATATTCATTGGACAAGTATATTGTACTAGAACTGACATGTGATTACATTTTCACGCAATTTGGGTGCATAGATCCTGAGAAATCAGTACCCAGAACAACCACCTCTGGCTGTAAAACGGCGTTGATACGCCTGGGCATTGAGTCAAACAGAGCTTGGATGGCGTGGCAGGTACAGCTGCCCATTCAGCTTCAACACGATGCCACAATTCATCAAGAGTAGTTACTGGCGTATTGTGACGAACCAGTTGCTCGGCCACCATTGACCAGACGGTTCCAGTTGGTGAGAGATCTGGAGAATGTGCTGGCCACGGCAGCGGTCGAACATTTTCTGTATCCAGAAAGGCCTGTACAGGACCTGCAAAGTGCGGTCGTCCATTATCCTGCTGAAATGAAGGGTTTTGCAGAGATCGAATGAAGGGTAGAGCCACGGGTCGTAACACATCTGAAATGTAACGTCCACTGTTCAAAGTACCGTCAATACGAACAACAGGTGACCGAGAAGTGTAACCAATGGCACCCCATGCCATCACGCCGGGTGATACGCAAGTATGGCGATGACGAATACACGCTTCCGACGTGCGTTCACCGCGATGACGCCAAACACGGATGCGACCCTCATTATGCTGTAAACAGGACCTGGATTCATCCGAAAAAATGACGTTTTGCCATTCGTGCACCCAGGTTCGTCGTTGAGTACACCACCGCAGGCGCTCCTGTCTGTGATGCAGCGTCAAGGCTAACAGCAGCCATGGTCCCCGAGCTGATAGCCCATGCTGCTGTTCGTGCAGATGGTTGTTGTCTTGCAAACGTCTCCATCTGTTGACTCAGGGATCGAGACGTGGCTGCACGATCCGTTACCGCCATGAGGAAAAGATGCCTGTCATCTCGACTGCTAGCGATACGAGGCCGTTGGGATCCAGCACGGCGTTCCGTATTACCCTCCTGAACCCACCGATTCCATATTCCGTTAACACATCTGAAATGTAACGTCCACTGTTCAAAGTGCCGTCAATGTATTGTAGTACTCCCGTATAATACGTAAAGGAATGTCTACTCGAATTTTATTTAGGCCGGAGTGGCCAAGCGGTTCTAGGCGCTACAGTCTGGAGCCGCGTGACAGCTACGGTCGCAGGTTCGAATCCTGTGTCGGGCATGGATGCGTGTGATGTCCTTAGGTTAGTTAGGTTTAAGTAGTTCTCAGTTCTAGGGGACTGATGACCACTGCAGTTAAGTCCCATAGTGCTCAGAGCCTCGAATTTTATTTCAGTAATTTACGCATGAACAAATTATCTGAGCAACATAATCAACTTCATTGCATGTCACATTTGGGTCTTAATAGCTACATTGACGCAACAAGCAAAACAATGACGGTTTACGAATTCGAGTCTGTCTATGGTAAAACTGAAACAAAAACTGGATCACTACCTATTTTTGCAGTGTGTACGCTGAAACTGATCAGGTGTCGAGGACAGTGTGTATCCTGTTTTCAGCAAGTGAGAAGTGTGAGGTGGCCAGAGTTGCAGGTTACTGCCATGCTAGCAGTAATGTCGCGATGCGATAAACCGTAATCGCGATAGGCTACAATCTGACCTTCATCAAAGTCGGAAACGTGATGGTACGCATTTCTCCTCCTTACACGGGACATCACAACAACGTTTCACCAGGCAACGGCGGTCAACTGCTGTTTGTGTATGAGAAATCGGTTGGAAACTTTCGTCATGTCAGCACGTTTTAGGCGTCGCCACCGGCGCCAACGTTGTGTGAATGCTCCGATAAGCTAATCATTTCCATATCACAGCATCTTCTTCCTATCGGTTAAATTTCGCGTCTGTAGCACGTCATTTTCGTGGTGTAGCAATTTTAATGGGCAGTAGTGTAGATTGCAGCAAGAAAAAGGCTTTTCAGTTTTTAAAACCAATGTTTATACACGTTGTCCCAGGAAGTATGACCAATATTCAGGAACATGACAAACGACCATTTGAAGCACAAATGTGTAGTAAACATGGGCTCTTAAAGGCATGCCTTAAAAGCCGTGTGCACTTCTTCATTTTTGATACTGTGAAACGAATCTCGTCTACTGCAAGCTCTTTGGCTTGCGTATTCTGTGAGGAATTAGTGTGGACCAGAACAAGAAAAAAAAAGTTGTAGGAAGCACGGGCTCTAAAATATATACCTTGAGAACTACGAGAACTTGCCCATTAGGAGAGGTGTGTTTCACGGTAGTGAAGATGAACAAGTGCTGATAGCTCTTATGGCATATACTTTAGAGCCCATGTTTACTGAACATCTTACTCTTTTTTTCGTCCATGTTACCACCTCGCAAGATATGGAAAGCGAAGGGCTTGCAAAACAAGAGACTTGTTTCACAGCATCGAAGAAATGCTCAGAGTTCTTAAGATATGTATTTTAGAGCCCATGTTTACTAGACATTTTTGCTTCGAATGATGGTCCCTGTGTATTGCTGAATATTGACCCATTCCTCCTGCGACACACTGTGCACTAGCTGTGGGAAACTTCCACGCCAAGAAACTTGGCAAATCAAAACAGTACACCACTATCGGTCTTTATTTACACGGTCGCTAAGCACAGTGAAGCCAGGTTATGAGAACAGCGATGCCTGGACGTGAGAAGTGCTTGCTCATTGTGGTGTCCAGACACTTGGCAGGGGGTGTTCCCCTCAGGACGCGGCCAGTCCCCGGGACGCCGCCCCCGCACAGAGGCATTAATGTTGCAGGAGGCTGGGCTGCGACACTGCCTCCCCTCCGCTGCCTCCCCCGGTCCCCTGGGAGAGACTCCGCCGGTCGTTTGTGGTAGCCTCGAGTCCCACGGCGCGACGCCGTTTCGTGGAAGAATCGCTCGTTGTCGTGAGAGGGCATTCACTAGGCTCTGCCCCGTTGCACACCAACAAGACACCGCTTTTCCAACACATTTGTAAGAAGTGATGGGCTAAACTGTTACTTTCCAATAACAGTTATCACGGTTAATGTTTCTTTCCCGCAACTAATATTTCTGGATATGATTTATGACAGTCTTAAGAGGAGACTGTATATCAAATTTGCACCCGCTGAAGCTATGACGAAGTCATCACAAACTATAGAGTTTGACAAAACGAAAAGTTCATGTGCTTAGACTGCTTTTTCATTATTCAGACATGTAAAGTAAAGCATACAACCTATTAATTAAATCAAATATGTTGTTATATCTGCCGCGAATTTGTAAACCAACCTGCTGAGTTAATAAATATTCCGTGTTTTTATTAGTTTTGCTCTATTCTTTTAAAAAATAACTGTCATTCGTCTGAAATGGTAGAAGGATTCTTGATATGTCATTAAAGATTGTGCATAATTCCCATATACGTTGCCTAACAGGTATGATATTGAGGAAATTAACTCCACAGGTCAGGTGTTTGACAATTATATACTCCTGGAAAAGGCCTCGGCCTGTCACATAACCTTGACTGATTCAGGTCCTCCCTGCAGCCACAGTGTTAAAATGTTCAGAATGTAAAACTTTGCTTTTTACAAAATGTAAGATCGTGATATTCTACTATTACGATATCAGTCATCGCGGCTGGAACCAGTAAACTCATTTGTGGAATCACCACATAGACTCAATCGTAGCAGTAGTAGGCTGAAGGTTTCGTTTCATCGATTAGTATATTAGGAAAATGAAGCCATTCTACAAGAAGACTGCTTACAAAACACTCCTGTGAGCTATGCTAGAAAACTGCTCAAGTGTACGAGACTCGCTTGAAATACGACTAACAGAGGAAATTGAACGTATAAAGGGGCGGTCAGATGGAAACGAGATGGATAAAATAAGATAAAACGTTTATTATTTCGAAACTAATCTCCCTACGTGATAATATCTTTATCCCACAGTGAGACCAGACGACAAATCTGCCTGTGCAACCATGATTGCACCCAGGCGTGCACCTCCGTGCGAAGAAAGACGACGACCACTGATGCCTTTCTTCAGGGCAACAAAGATATGAGAATCGCAAGGGAAGATATCAGCACTGTATGGAAGCTGTGTGAGGGGTTCCCAGCGAGCATAGTCGAAACAACAGGCACGCAGCTCCGGGAAAGAGATGATGAACTTTTCCTTTGATGGTACGGCCCGCTGCTTATTGACTTTCTGGAGCACTGCGCCACTAACGCACAGTGGTACGTGGACAATTTGCGAAAACTGAAGAGCGCTATCAAGTCCAAACGCCCAGAAATGCTGACGGACGGCATCATTCTGTTGCAGAATAATGCCAGCCCACATGTTACCAACGCTGTTTCGACTACGGTGCAGAAGTTTCGTGGGAAGCCCTTACACGTGCTCCATGGAGTCCTGGTCTGTCCCCATGTGATGTCCGTATTTTTGGTGCACTGAAGAAAGACGCCGCGATCGTAGGTATGCATCACAGAGGTGTACGACTGGGTACAGTCATGGTTCTTTAGCCAACCCCAATTATTTTACTATGAAGGCACTGACCATCTTGTCTCGTAATGGGATAAATATGTTGTAGGGAAGCAGCCTACTCACGCTGTAGTAAATTCACATCAGTTTCCATTGTGTG
Organism: Schistocerca serialis cubense; assembly: GCF_023864345.2. Lineage (NCBI taxonomy): Eukaryota > Metazoa > Arthropoda > Insecta > Orthoptera > Acrididae > Schistocerca > Schistocerca serialis. The sequence continues at coordinate 80,044,192 of NC_064644.1, read as the reverse complement.
CCAGCCAGTCTACTGCAACTAGTTCTGACGTCATAAATGTTGCGCAATACCTTAAAAATCAAGCAAATGACCTAAAACTTTTCTAGCATTTCAGGAATAATACTAAATTAATGTGTGTTAAATATCAGTTCGATAACTTCAGCCATTTTCGAAATTTCGACGTTTTTCTGAAAAAATCATTGGCGCAACAGAAAAGAGCTAGAGACTTCAAAATTTATATTTAAATTCATCTTTCGTAATGATTTAATAAAAACAGTACTCTGGATTTCACAAATTAAGATTTTAGTGGAAATTCATGATTTTCTGGTTTTCATCTCAAAACTGAAGGAAGCAAGATAGATTAAGTAGGCTAATAAATAAGGCTAGGATGTTTAGATTTAAATAGGTTGGAGGTCCGCTATGACTGTAAAGATGTGAAAAGTTTCTTTTGAATACCTATAAAATTATAGCGATAGCGGATCTCAAAAGGGCCAGTTCAGAGCTCATCTACTGCGTGCAGGGCAATTAAATTAATTCTCTCGCCCAAAATATTTAACTTAGCCACGTCATAATTTTATTATCAATACTTACCTGCGTGCTGAATGCACATTTAAATTAAGAGCTTCATCGGCCATCAGCAAAAGAAGCTATAATTTCTTATGTAACTTGAAGTGGTGCGTTACTAGCCCAGCGGCTAGTCGGGAGAGCCGATTTGATCAGGCGTTCCCTTAGCCGTCCGCATCGCGGCTTTATATATAAGAACGCTGCGCGAGGAAGTAAGCAGTGTTGCCAATTTAGCGACTTTGTCGCTAGAAATGGCGACTTTTGCCTTCGTCTTAGTGACAAAAAAAAGCTTTTTAGCAACAAAAATTATTTAGCGACTTATCTGGCGACTTTTGGAGTACTGACGACTTTTGAAGTACAAATCAAAACTATTTTGGGCCAGTATTTTCATTAACAAAACTAAGATTTTGACTATAGGATGGGTACTACACTGACTTTGTTTTAGACTTGCTAAGTCAAATTAAGTTTTTAGCAGTTCATGTAGCATTGTTCAGCATTTAGTAAACCTGAATGTGGGAATTACCTACAGAGTAAGAAAACCTTGACTATATAATAATTCATTATTCATTACCCACTAGCCTGTTATCGTCGATAGCGTATCGATCTACAATTCTTCATCTTTTGAATTCCTTTTATTTTTCGAATTGACAAAAAACATACGTAAAAGTATAATAAAATACATTTCTCTCCAGCAACCTCTAATTTTTCGAAATGTTAACTCGCAGTCAAATTATTACCAGATGCACAGTGGTAACACAAGAACGATTCGGTGGTGGTATCTCAGACATTATTACGTTTTAAACAATGAACAATAGGACTGATATCGTGTTACCGAGTGAGTAGATTGTTTCATGACCTCTAGTTCGCCTGAGTTTTAATGTATTTTCAGTGATTATAAATTGGTGAAACCTATGTTGTGGTGGCTTACATAATGGATTTAACGCAGAAGAAGAAGCAGTACGCTAAAAAATATCAGGATGCGTGGGAAGCAGAACCTGAATTCAATGGATGGCTGAAACCAGTGGTTGGAGACTTATCCAAGGCAAGAAGTCAAGTATGTGCAACAGAGTTTTATGCTAAATTGTGTGATATTAGAAAGCATTCGAAAACTATTAAGCATAAACAAAAAATTGATTAAAAAAACACAAACCACCTTACTTGTGAAAATTATTCCGAAAACTATAGTTAGAATAGCAAGCAGAGCGGAAGGCGCCCTTCCTTTATTTATTACTGAACATTGTTCTATTTTAGCTGTAGATCATTTAGGAATACTGTGCAAGGTGTTTTCCGGTGATGAGGTCGCTAAAAACATGCAATTACATCGTACAAAGTGCACCAACATTATAACTGAAATTTTGGCTCAATATTTTTACACAATAATTGGTTGAAGATATAGGTAACCAAAAATACAGTGTACTAATAGATGAATCCACAGATGTATCAATATCTAAAATGCTAGGTATCGATATACGGTACTATGGTGTAAACAACCAAACCATTAGATCAGCATTTCTCAAACTCGCTGTAGTAGAAACTGCAGATGGAAGAAATCTGACTGCTGTTCTTGTGAATTCTTTGAAAGATCTCAAACTTCCAATCGCTAATATGGTAGGAATTGGCACAGATAATACTTCTGTAATAGTTGGAATAAACAATGGGCTTTTCGAACAACTCAAGAGAGAATATGGTTTGAAGCATTTGGTAGCAATCCGTTGCATTTGTCACTCTCTTCAGCTTGCAGTTTAGCACGCCTCAGTGAATACCAACTACAGTTCTGTCAAAGCATGAAACAGAAGAGTTATTCGATCTTCTGAGTGACTACGATGAATAGCTCACATTCCAGTATGTATATATTGAAACGTACCCTTTGAACAATTTATACAAGACTGTGCTTAAACTGACATACAATATTTTTAGCGCAACGCAATCTGACTTTCAAAATTCCCTACAAAAGAATGGCCCTGACTAACATTAAACTATACCTTTCACAAATCACTTACCTCACAATAATCTTCGTTTCTCCCACTACTGCAATACAGCAAGCGCCACTACTGCCAGCTAAATAAAAGATTCAAACTACTAAAGGCACTAACTACTGATAGGGATAGTTAGCAAATGAAAGATATTAATAGAGAACGAACAATGTATTTACCTTGATATCATCACAAGTCATAATATATATATCAGTTCATGACAAATTACAAATCTCCGCCATCTCTCTCCCCACATCCACCACTGCTGGCGGCTCACCTCCAACTGCGCAACGCTACGCGCTGTTCACAGCCAGCTGCCTAACACTACAATGGCGAGTATTACAACAATGCAAAGCAGCCACAGACTGCACACAGCACAGCCAGTGATTTTCATATTGAGCGCTACGTAACGTTGCCAATAAGAAAACATAAACAGCCTACTTACATAGAGAAAACATAAACAGCCTACTTACATAGCCCCCATGCTCCCTACAAAAATTTTACAAATTTTTTTTTTTTGGGCAGTGGCCAATAGTGATTTGATAAAATTTTTCATAATTACAATAACAAAGAAATCAAATGCACACACTTATTGATATTATGTTGGTCAAAAGCTCAAATTTTCTCACAGTCCATAAAGACAGTCCTAATCGTACATAACAGGAGAATAGCAGTGTTTTTCTCAAAGTCTGAGCAGTAAAAGAAAATGCACACAGAAGTAGTGGATTTCCATGCAGTCTTGAAGACGTAGTGTTGTCCTTCCAACGGAAAGACAGTGCTGACTCTCGACATGCTGACAGGTAATTGGCCACAATGGAGCAAACCCACAGCAGAGTCATTCGAAGTTTTGAAGAGTATTGGTAGGTAAGTCATCACAGAGCAGACCCACTGTAGTCCTGGTAGAGATTACGGTATTGGTGGGCCACCAGAGGTGCAGACCCACTGCAGTCCTTGTAGAAATAATGGTACTGATGGATCATCAAAGATGTAGACCCACTGTAGTCCTTGAAGAGATGGCCAGCAGCCATCTGTTGTGACTGTGCAGGTGCACAATCACCATTGAAGAGTCTTGCGGATAATATAGCAAGTCCATAAACCACCACTTGTGCACTCACAAAGTTTTTGAAATTGTCCTTAGAACCAGCAATGCTGTTATCCAGTCCCTTGCAGAGTTATTAACACACGTGCAAACACTAACAGTCCCTACTTCTCACATATTGTCCACATACTATGACCAACAGAAACGTGTGCAGTGAAATGTAACTAACAAGTTAATAATATCATGAACTGGTGACAATTACAATTTTATAACATAAGAATACAATTACAAAGGTACACAATACATCATTAAAAACATAACAATATAGATAACATTTGTAGTAATAGGGGCTTTACAAAAGAATAGAAATAGACATATACGTCAGTGTTACAGGAATTATGACATGAGTGCATACATAGATCAGAATAACTTGCGAAACATCAACTTCACACATGAGCATTTAAACAGAATGAATAATGTCTAACATCTTTACAAAGTAAATAACATATTATTAATGGCAATTATATTCGAGGATAACAGTATTCCTCATCATAGTGAATGTAGCTTAATATCAAAACAGAAAAAAATTCTATGAAACTACACAGAGACAGGAAGAAAACAAATACACAAGGGTACACACACACATAGTGGGATAACACCAATAGGAAAGGACAGGGTTCGTTTTCAGTGTAACATTTGGTACTGCAGTCCATCCCAAAACTTCATTCTATAGATCTTTCGTCTTATTTCAACCTTTGCTTCCATCAAAAAAAAATTCTAACTAAGCATGCTTTCTGTATTTATAGGTTCACACATTTCTTATCTCATTTTTATTTTCCATTATCTTACCTCATCATTTATTTCCAAGCAAATCCTACCTAAACCTGTTTTCTCAATGCATTTCTTCCAATTCATCGCAACTCATTCTCTTAGAGGCTACCCCCTCTTAAGCTAACTTAAATCTACTGAGCTCAGATGCTAAACTAAGGGACGAGGCAATGCAGCAGCACAAAATAAGTAACACAAACAGCAATGACCAAAAAATTGGAAAATTGCAAAGCAAGCTACAGTAAATCTAAATTAACAGATAAAATGCAAAATTACAACTAATATGAGCCAATGAGCAGCAACAAAAAAATTCAGTTGTAAAACTGGCTTAACGGAGCAATGTAATGTGAAATTTAGTAGCACTATGCCTGGCAAACAGCAACAGCAAATGCAATAACATATATCTAAACATGACATAGCTCAAGCAGAAAAAATATTACAGTAAAAACAACAATGCAGATAAGGGAAATGTATAATCACATCTTAATGTCTAAGTAATTAAAGTGGTGCACCACAAGAAGTTATTCTACCAAAAAGTTACCAATTACTTGAAAAGAAAATTATGAATGCAGTTACTAGTTCCTTCTTATTGTTCTTTCCTTTCCAAGTGCTCCTTTTTTAAAGAATGTGGATCATAAAATAATTATTTAATAGATCTGTTGACAGAAAGTGTTCACATTAGCAAATGCATTTCATTTTATAAAAGCAATGCTGCAACACAGCTGGAAACCAGATATCAAGTGAAATAAGCAATTACGCAAACCAAAGCATAAAAACATCATTCAATAGTCATGTGGCATTTCGTAAGTCAGTAGCTCTCAACTCTCATAGAAAGACAGTTGTCATTATTAGGTTTGCAGATGTACGAATATTTCCCATCAATTCATAAGCATTTCAGCAATTAGCACAAAGTGCGAGTAATCATATGTTTTCAAATAACGAGGGTGTCGCATTAGCGATGAAAGGCACACCCTAATGGCTTGTTCTCCAGGTGTTTTCCTGTGCTCTGAAAGGCACGCGCTAATGGCTTTTTCTCCAGGCGTGTGACACAGCTGGGTGCCCACGACGCATTATGTGTAGGTGGTCCGTTAACTTTCTTACGGAAATATTTACGACAGCAGTTTCCGCTACAGAAACAGTCGCATATAAAAATATTTCACAGGTCAAGAATTTGCGTTACAAATCTGTAGAAACAAAATGCTATTGATATAACAGTGTCCAAAAAAAATTTTCGTCTGCATTGTAATACATTCACGAATATACACACACATTTCATAACTCTTAAAGTACGTTTCTTGGTTTCCAACATCCTTTTCATAAATCAGAGTCCCTAAACACTACTCATTATTCCTTACCTCATTATACATATACATATTCGTCGACACTTCTTCAATATTTCATCGTGAGAAATACGTAGCATAATAAACATTCCTCAACAACATAATACACATCGTCGTCGTAATAATATCATAACATCTCAGTCAAATCTCAAAAACGTCGTAGCTTTCTGCAATAATTTCAAACCCTAAAAGAAATTCTCTGCTCATTTCAATAGTGTCATCTACCTCAAACGTACTTTAAAAATCATGATCTCATACCAAATACATCATTCAAAGCTCTCATAGTATCACAATGGTTCCGAAAAAATATGAGCATTTCACAAAGTACAGACAAAATACAATTTCATAAGTGTGAAGTTATCCAACTGTGTAATTACGTAAACATCTGTCACTGATGTAGTAAAAAAAGTTTATCTCTCAGTTACATGATCAGATAGCTGTGTAATTTGTGTGTTAGAGAAATATGGTACCGATGTGTAAAGTTATATAAGCAAATACCATATTAGCTAGGGTTCCTTGTGGTTGCCACACACATGGTACACAAAGTAGGCATGTACCCCCCTGAGGATAAATGTAATTATACCCTCAGGTGTTACAAATTACAGCAATGGAATGAAATGTATCACGCAAAACTTTCTTTGTAATTAAAAAATCTTTGAAAATAAGTGTTTTAAGTATAAGATTAATCACTCAAATGCGTGTCCTGTAGCGCTAAATGCGCGTCTTGCTGTAAGATAATTCTGTGGAACTGTCGTAGTTATCGTCCTCTGTAAGCAAAGTTCTGCTAAAGCCAATGTACTTACCTCATGATACACAAAAGTGAAATGCTTTGTGTATAGATATCTTAGTTATTACGCTTATTGCCGTGATGAGGAAAGTACTGTACAGTAACGTATTGTTATGCCACGAAAAAGGCTGTCTCATTGTTGCTATACCACAAAAGTTACTACTAAAACATGTTTTTCTTCCTAGAAGAATTCAGAAAACTGTGCAGATATAAAACAGATACACTGCAAAAGCAACATTGTAAATTGTCACTCATTAGTAGCGTCGTGATAAAAACCGTGTAGCTGTCACATAAACTAACCTCTGTGTCATCTGGTATCTCTCAGAAAGTACTTTAAATCCGGAATGTATTTTCAAGTAAACCAAAATGTTGCATTAAAATCTCATTAGCAGTACTGGTAAATGTTCTAATCGTACAACTAACAAGCAAGAATGTACACACACAATTACACTGTGTCGTCTTTTCGCAATAACAATGCATTCGTAATTTCTGTTTAAATAATTTCTCTTGGTTCTTGGCTGGATATTGAACTTCAACATTGTTGCATGGTAACAGTTTCTAAAGCATACTAGTAACGTGAAGTGAAACGTTTTATGGCAAAGACAAAGTTAAAAGGCAGATTATCTGTCAATAAATGGTTTTACATGAGAAATGTGGTGTAAACCTTTACTCTTCCTAGTACGCAGAGTTTCAACTTCAACGCAATTATCATGTGGTATACGTCGGATTCTGTAAGGTCCATTGTAAACTAGAAAGAATTTGTGACTCAAGTGTTTCTTCTTATGTGACAATGAATGAGCTTTAATGAGAACTTTCTGACCAATATACAACTTCTTTGCATTTGCTTTACCGTGTAGTTTTCTCCTTTTGTCTGCTGCAGATTTTATATTTTTAAGAGCCAAATCAATTATGTCTTTGTGTCGAAGTTTACGTGTATTCGGGAAAGGTACAAGCTCTCTGATTCTGTTCGGTGGTTCTTCATTCTTCAGTACAAGAGTAGGTGGTAAAGCAGTGGAGTCGTGAGGCATTTCATTCAGCACGTTTTGAAATAAGTGTAAATATCTGTCCCAATGCTGATGCTTTCTGTGACAATAAAGTCTACAAAGCTTATTGATTTCTTTCATAATCCGTTCGGAGGGGTTACAATGTGGTGAGTACAATGAAATAAAAACAGGTTTGATTTTATGGTTGCGAAGCATACGTGACCAAACAGCAGATCTGAATTGCGGTCCGTTATCTGAAATGACTTTGCTAACGTGTCCAACTTCACGTAAGAAATTTTTAACAAAGGCGTTGGATACAGACCGTCCAGTGGCTTTACGTAACGGTGTGAAAGAAACAAATTTTGAAGTAAGTTCAACAGCGACTAGAACGTACGAAAATCCATTAGATGTTCTGACAAGCGGTCCCAAGAGATCAACAGCCGCAAATTCTTTTAATTTAGAAGGAATAATAGGAAACAACGGAGCACGATGTGAGACAGTAGATGGTTTCGCCTTTTGACAAAGTTTACAAATAGACAAGACTCTTCGAATTCTTTTTTCCATATTGTTAAAATAACAAGTCGTTCGAAGAATATGATAACATTTTCGTGGGCCAAAATGTGCGTAGCTGAAATGAATGTACCAAATGAGCTTATTAACAAAATCGTCTGGAATGCAAAGTACCCATAGCTTGTCATCAACAGTGCAGCGTTTGAAGAGTATGTTGTTTCTAACCAGGTAATAATGCCGAATCTGTGTGTGTGTCTTTTCATGCCATTTGCTCTTGATGTCCTTCCAAATCGGATCTTTATCTTGTTCATGAGCAATGTCCTTTAAAGATGTGGTGATGAAGTTTTCAAAGGCGACTTTCTGAATGTAAAGAATACTGAAATTTTTCTGGAGGTTGCCTTCTGTGGTACTTTTCTCAAGCCCAGCCGGTGCGCGTGACAGTGCGTCCGCAACAATGTTCTCCTTGCCGGGAATGTAGACTATTGTGAAGCGGAATTCTTGCAGAAACAATGCCCAACGTTTTAACCTGTCATGATTTAATTTTGAAGACATAAGAAATTGTAATGCACGATGATCACTGTATACTTTTACGTGCTTACCAGAAAGAAAGAAACGGAATTTGTTAAATGCCCAAACGATAGCTAAAGCTTCTAATTCAGTAACGGAATAATTTTTTTCAGATTTTGTTAGCACTCGGCTAGCAAAAGCAATGGTTTTCTGAATGGTAGTGTCATTTTCTATGGCTTCTTGAAATAAATGGGCACCAAGACCGACTTTAGAAGAATCCGTGCTAAGGCAGAAATCTTGTGACAGATCTGGATGAGCTAAGATTGGCGCGTGAAGTAACGCTTCTTTCAAAGAATTGAATTCCAACTGTGCTTGTTCGTCCCAGTTCCAAATAGTATTTTTTCCAGTGAGAGAACAAAGTTTTGGTGTAGCTAGAATTTGCATATTCAGAAAACGACGGTAAAAATTTACGAGACCTAGAAAACTGCGGACTTGTCTTTTTGTGGATGGCACTGGAATGGCTCTGATTGCTTCTAACTTTTCAGGATCCGGCTGAATGCCTTCAGGAGAAATAATATGTCCCAAAAACCTCACCTTTGACCTACCGAATTCAGACTTTTCCAAGTTAACTGTAATTCCAGATTCTGCAAAAATATGTAACACGCTGTTGAGGATGCGATTGTGTTGTTCCCATGAGGCTTCTGCTATCAGAATATCGTCTACATATAAGGTGATGTGACGTTTTAAGAACTCAGGTAATATGGAATTTAGCCCGCGAATGAATGCTGCCGAAGAAATGTTCAAACCAAAGGGAAGTTTCCGAAACTGATAACAAACGCCGAAACAAAGGAAAGCTGTGTATTTTCTACATTCTGGATGAAGTTCGATCTGATAAAAGCTGGATCTGAGATCAATGGAAGACAACACTTTTACACCATTAAAATTTTGAAGAAGTTCTTCTAACGTTTGCGGCCTGTCTGTTTCAGGAATAATGATCGTATTGATTTGTCTCGAATCTAAGACAAGCCTGATCGATCCATTTTTCTTCTCAACAACATGTAATGGATTGTTGTATGAGCTTACTGCAGGCTCAATAATGCCCTCATTAAGCATAGATTGTATTTCTGTTCTAACACGGTCCCTATAATGCGCCGGAATTACGTATGGTCTAACACAAAATTTAGTATGCTCACGAACACGAAATTGGTATTGAAATCCCTTGATTGTTCCTGTTTTGTGAGTAAAAACTGTGGAATGTGCTTGTAAAATCTCAAAAAGGTCTTGCCTATCATTGTCATTGCAATTCTCAATTGTTTGAATTTTATTCTGAATTAACTTATTAGTGTTAAATGCGCCGTCGATATCATCCCTGTCAGTACTTGCAGAGTGATTGTTAGTGTCTAGTTCCGTAGAAAAGTCCGAACTGTTGTCTAACAGAAGGTAAAGCCGATTAATTTCCTCGTCATGGTTTGAGAGCCAATCTTCAAATTTCAAAGCTATTGACTTACCTTCTTTCTCTAAACTTATTTCAGCATCGTGAAAGTTTAAGATTGCTTTGTATTCATTCAAAAAGTCTACTCCCAATATAATTTCCGTCGACAATAATGGAACAATAAGGAAGTTCGTAGAGAAGCTGTGGCTTTGACAAAAGAATTCTAGGTTGGTTTGTTGGCGTAGATCTACACTTTTTCCAAAGATTGCACCTTGTAATTTAATCTTACGTAACGGAAGTGTAGGGCAATCGTTCGATTTGTTACATTTGCTAAAGGCTGTTTCACTAATTACTGAGATGGGACTGCCAGAGTCAAGTACTGCCGTAAATTTTACGTCATTTACTGTAATGTGAATCACAGGATATGCTATATTGTTATGTTTTATGGCGTGTTCCTGGAGTAAGATGTCCCTAATGTCTTCCATTTTTATGTAATTACTAGCTACGGCAGCTGCGTCGTTAGTGTCATAAGAACGTTTTGTGGCTGCCATCGGTGTGAGTCATTGCCTATTGTCTCTTTGTTGGCGCGCGTCGTTATTGGGATTTGGAGACCTAACTTCTACAAATTCACCGTGACGAGAGGGCCCTGCTCTGTTTGAATCCCGCCAGTTCTGATGCAATTCAGGTCTGTCGTTACGATCATATCGTCTGTCGTCATGTCGGTAGATTCCATAGTTTCTTTCTTGTCGGTCACATGGTGGAGAATTTCTCCCTGAATCGTAACTGCGCGCTGGTCCGTTGCGTCTAAAGTTATTCTGTCTCCCTTGATAGTATTTATTTTGGTTCCCATATTGTCTGTTTCTCTTATTGTCTCTGTGATAGTCATTACCACGGAGAGGTGATCTTTCCCTGTAGTTATTACTACTCTGCCAACGGTTGTCATACGGGTGGTGTCTGTTTTGGTCACGATTTGTGTTGTGAGAATAGCCTTGTCGTGTAAAGTTATTACTTCTTTCATCGCGGAATTGCGACGGATGTGACCTGTAATTGCTGTGTTCCTGGTTTCGCGTTCCGCGATTGTCAGTGTCAATTTCTAATTCTTGTAAGAGTCCCTGAAATGCTTCAATGTCGTCTTTGCAACGTCCTGCCAAAATAATATGTCGTAAATGTTCAGGCAGTTTGATTAAGCAAATGCGGATGAGTTCTGAGGGGCTGTATGGGTTTGAAAGATACTGATTCTTATGCAACATGTCTTCAAAATATTTCATAAGACTGGAAAATTCAGATTGTTCGAAACGTTTCATCATTATGAGGCTATGTTTTACACGGTCTTGTGTGGCTTGAGACCAATATGCTGAGAGGAAGGCATGGTAAAACTCTCCTTCACTGTGGCAATCGTGAATTACCGATCGCATTCTTACAGCTGGTTCATTCTCTAAGTAGCCACACATAAATTCTAATCTGTGTTCCAACGACCAGTTGGGAGGAAAACAATGAGAGAATTGATGGAGCCATGCTTGTGGATGAATGTCGTTGCCAGAATTCTTAAACGTTTTGAATTTACGTGTAGTAATGAACAGCTTATAGTCAAAATCGTCATGTCGGCGAGTCGCATGTCGGTCATTGTTACTTCGTTTCGGCGGTTCCATCTCAAAATTCGGCGTACCTTGCCAACTTCTTTCACAATTTCCGAAGTGCCCTGTGTTGTTATTTTGTGTCTGTTCCGTATTTGTATGTCCCTCTTCCCGTATTGGGGCGCGAGTGTCCTCTAAAATACGTAATTCTTGTACTACTTGTGCCAACTGATCTTGCACTTCCCGGATTTCTCTTTTGTACTGTGTATTGATTTGATTTTGATTTTGTTTGAATTTTCTAATTTGTTCATACTCTTCTGTGTCAGTGAAGGCTACAGGTGTTGTGTCATTCAGATCATCATCTACCTTTGTAGATAAGTTAGTGAACTGATCTGAAAGTTCGGCTACTTTATCCGATAGTGAAATCATTTCCTCTGTATGTTTTTCTGAACCAAGTTTCAGAGTGTCCATTTGTGTTGCAATCGTGTCTACTGTGACCTTTAAGTTTTCCTGAGTTTTTGCAAGTTGCGTAACCGAATCGGTAGATGCAACTGAGTCAATTTTAGCTTGCAAGGTGTTGTGATTTTCATGAAAAATAGTTTGCAGTTCTTTTATGGCTGCTTCATGATTCTGTAATGCATTTTCATGCCGCGAAAAAATAGGTTGGAAATGCTCACAAATTTGTGATTTTACGTCATTACAGACTTTTTGACATTTCGATTCAATGTTATGTAACTCACTAGTTAAATCTTCACGTGTTTGTTCAAGTGTGGTGTCTAACTTTTGAAGATTTTGTTCCATTGTGTCTAACTTTTTGAGATTTTGTTCCACTGTGTCTAACTGTTGCTGTGTTTGTCTCTGATTTTGTTCCATTTGTTGCATTAATTGCAATAATAATGTATTAGTGTCTGGAATCTGTTTCTCTACGCTTTTCGGCAGTGCATTTGCACCGACAACATTCACATTTTGACAAGCAGAAAATGTGTCTTGACTTATTTGAGAAAACGGTGATGACCCAAAACCTGAATCTACAGTATTTGCGAAATTGTGTCCTGTCATTTCGGATTCCTGAGGCGAGCTGTTGCCGACCGATCGATCGATAATGCTTCCCTCTTCACTAATTGTTTCACTGTCCACGCCATTGTTTGCCGCCTGCTCCATTTCCCTATGAACAGTTACCAAATTACTACTTTGAACATCAATTAATTCATTACTCGGTGGCGCTAACACACTACTTTCATTTTCACTGTCATTTCTCAGTTTACTTTGGAGCCTAGTATTACGTTTTTCACACGCCATTATTGTCACAGTATTTCACACGACAACACAGAAAAACACAATTTGAAGAGCAAAAATAAGAGAACACATTAACATAACACTGAAAATAATATCTAGTTAATTACAGCTGCGAAATACTTGGTGCAAATCTATATGCATGCCACAACTGTTTTACTGTACAACAATGAAAGGCTACAACTACAAAGGAGATTCTCTCTACAATTACGCGCTAGCAATAAACAAAAGCTACACTAAATACACAAACTACAAGAAAAATCAGAAGATTCCAGTGAGGTATCCTAGGCTAAGGGTCGACATATGAAACGTACCCTTTGAACAATTTATACAAGACTGTGCTTAAACTGACATACAATATTTTTAGCGCAACGCAATCTGACTTTCAAAATTCCCTACAAAAGAATGGCCCTGACTAACATTAAACTATACCTTTCACAAATCACTTACCTCACAATAATCTTCGTTTCTCCCACTACTGCAATACAGCAAGCGCCACTACTGCCAGCTAAATAAAAGATTCAAACTACTAAAGGCACTAACTACTGATAGGGATAGTTAGCAAATGAAAGATATTAATAGAGAACGAACAATGTATTTACCTTGATATCATCACAAGTCATAATATATATATCAGTTCATGACAAATTACAAATCTCCGCCATCTCTCTCCCCACATCCGCACTGCTGGCGGCTCACCTCCAACTGCGCAACGCTACGCGCTGTTCACAGCCAGCTGCCTAACACTACAATGGCGAGTATTACAACAATGCAAAGCAGCCACAGACTGCACACAGCACAGCCAGTGATTTTCATATTGAGCGCTACGTAACGTTGCCAATAAGAAAACATAAACAGCCTACTTACATAGAGAAAACATAAACAGCCTACTTACAATATTTTATAACCTAATTTGAGTTCTTGCTTTCTTTTGTTACAAATATAGTTGTATATTTTTGGTATATTTGACTACTGTGATTGAAACAACAATCTATGTGTTGCGTCAATTATGATAACATGTTTAATTATACATTAGCGTATTTTATATGTATGTTGTTGCAAGTGACGCGTCATTTAATTACGACAATATAGCAATAAGGTATAAGACAATTTTTATTAATATTTTATTCCCCCCCCCCCCCCCCCCCACTGGCTTATTGCACCATTCACAGCACGAAATTTTCAGTACACCCCTAGAAAATCAGTTTTAGCGACTTTCTAGCGACTTTTGATATTGAATCTAGCAACTTGGGTGTTTTAGAGTTGGCAACACTGGAAGTAAGGCCCCAGTTCTCTCTAGACGCTGAATAACACGCCATCTGTGTCGGGAGTCGCGTCGCATCGGTATCACTGCTACAAACAGCCTCGGGTGCCGTATTAAGTTACTAGAGATACGCGGAACCATGAAATCATTTCAAGTGAAGGGTTAATTCTGGGATGATTTTCATTAACTAGCTTCAGTTTGCGTATTGTCGTATTTTCACGTGCCGTCGCGGGACAAACATTCTACCAATTATTTAGCGTGGCGTTTGATGAAATATTTTCATCAAATTATGGCGAGCATTCTTTTTAACATTTAATTCGGACATTTATAGTTGCATCAGCGCATTAGACTCTGAACTGCTCTGTTAGTTAGGTTGTAGGGAAACTTGTGTTTTTTTTATCAGTGAATTTCAGAATATACTCAACTATTTTGGAAAATCGTTTTTGATTAGAAATCCCGGACAATCTCCTAATTCCTCAGAGCTATAAGCTGCAGCTATAATTGTATTCTCAGATGAAGTGGGCACTAGGAACTCTAATTACAGGCTTCACGTTTTGTTAAATCACTTTCTGGGTGCTAAAAAGTAAATAGAGAGCCAGTGTTGAGAACGGCGAAAGACAGCATTAACAACATTCTAAAAGCCTGAAACACATGCAAGCATTTATACAGCAAATTTATTTTTACAAATCTATCCGCCCCCCCACAATGTTAACTGATATCGCGATTACTTTTCAAGTAATAAACTGTTTACTTTCTTTTATCCATCAGTCTGATTTTCATTTGAAGGTATCTTATACAGTAAGTATTATATCCACAACACATCTCACAGATAATGACTTACAACCTTATCAAGATAAACATCAGCCTTACCAGTCTTTGGCAGCGACCGACTTCCATATAGAAAAGCACAAAACTGGTCAAATATAAACTGGTGAAATATAACAGAACTTCTCAAACGTAATTCTATTAATAGGCACCAAAAATTTAAACAAGGACCAGCGAGACTATTCAATGACGACAAAGACCTTATAATTTATCGATCTATCATCCAAAGATAAAGTCATATGTCATTAAAATATTGCATAATTTACTTTACAGATGTTTTCAAATTTAAAAAAAAATGCTAAAAATAATAATGATAATAATTTCAAGCGTATTTTTAAAATTACGAAACTAGGTTTTGCACAACTGTTTAGTGTTTTAATTTTTTGTTTAAAGTAACTTCATGGTTTCCAGAGTTTTAATTTTCAGTTTAAAGTAACTAAATGTTCTTATAGCTGAATATAAATAAAAATCATCTACACTGAAACTTCCTGGCAGATTAAAACTGTGTGCCCAACCGAGACTCGAACTCGGGACCTTTGCCTTTCGCGGCAAGTGCTCTACCATCTGAGCTACCGAAGCACGACTGACACCCGGTACCCACAGCTTTACTTCTGCCAGTATCTCGTCTCCTACCTTCCAAACTTTACAGGCGCTCTCCTGCTCACTCTAGAGTAAAAACTTCGCGATCTGTAACGAATGTCATTGAATCTGATAGTATATTTATTTGAATGTGTCGAGAAGTGTTTTAAAGGAAAAACTTGTTACTGACAAGTTCTATTATACCCTCGCACTGCTGGTGCTCCAATGATGCTATTGTGACGTGAAGCATGTTCTTCTAATTTGTCTCTTCTTATTTGGATGCCCTTCCAGGAAGATGAGGTCTCCTGTATCCTTCTCAGCATCTCTTCGTAGGTTACTGTCTCTCCAGCTACCCTCATCATCCTCAAACCGCACCAAATCTCCAGGGCTTTTAGCAGTCTTCTCTTTTCGTTTCTTACTGTCCAAGTTAGCAGTTGTGTGTTGAATATTACAACAATGTTGGGGTTACGTGGGAAAGATGTGCAGAATTTTTAAAGCACTTCATTTAAAATTATGTATACTGTTGATTTTCGAACGTTTGAAGAATATCACAGTAAAACAATACATTACGTAATGAGAATTGGTGAAAAAGCTTTACTTATACTTCTTCTTCCATTCGGTCCGCTGTACATTATTATCAACAGGCGCCACATTATTGTCAGTAGATATTCTTTGTGTTACATTGTCATCACATCTTACCTGAAAACCGTTTGTTGGTGTAACCTCGCACCAAACGACATTGCCGCTCAGCAAAGTCAGACAATCAGAAAATCCCCAAAGTCTGACAGCTGCTCATCGGAATTGAAGTTAGTGATAAACTGGCTGACTTAGTGCTGGTTTTGCGGTCCTATTTAGTGTCCCTTTCATTAATTTTCAGTCCAGGCACACCGTGGTTTTAAAGTATATTTTACTACCATGTTCCACTGCATCTCGGTATACCTTTCTTGCATTCTTTAAGCGGATCTGGACGTGAGCAGACAACATTTTCACGCCATACTCACCAGTATAAGAAATCGTGTTTATTTATCCATGAAAGTTTAAAAATGGTTCAAATGGCTCTGAGCGCTATGGGACTGAACATCTGAGGTCATCAGTCCCCTAGACTTAGAACTAATTAAACATAACGACATCACACACATTCATGCCCGAGGCAGGATTCGAACCTGCGACCGTAGCAGCAGCGCGGTTCCTATGAAAGTTTAGTTACTATACAATTCTTCTACGAAATAAATTTTGAATGCAAGTAAAATTTTCAGGACCAACATGGGGGTCATCATGCGTCTTCAGATCGAGTTAAACAAATAAATAATATCATTCAGCGTGAATGGAACAGCACAAAGTGTTATATTGAATGGACCCATATTTTTTCGAGGATGTCGAGTGAATTTTAGTCTGGGTGCTGGCACTGGGAACACTGGAAGTGGATGGTTTACTCTAGCCATCGTCCGTTGTGAGAATGCCTCTTTATCCGGATTGGAGTCATTCGCCGACCGAGATGTCATCGCCTACAAGACCTGGCATTGTGGAATAGATGCTAAGTCACAGTCTAGACCTAGTTTTTTTTATATATATATATATATATATATATATATATATATATATATATATATGTGTGTATGTATGTATGTATAGCAATATGCCTTTTACTTTTTATACTCGTTCTTGTCGTAAAGCGAGTAATGATGAAAAAATACATGTTTGGATTAAAGGACTTGGTGTACTTGCTGAGAATGTAACTCTAACTGGTGATGTAACTCTGTATTATAATTATTAATAAAGTGATCTGTAGCGTCAGCCACTAACCGGACGAGGGTACATCTCGAACCGAGGGCTCAAGGATGCAACAGTTTTTAAAAAATTACGAAGCATAGTGCCGCACTGCCCGCTGGGCGCCTAGCCAGTTGGTTACGCAATTTTTAATACTGCTTTACATAATGTCTTTCGATGATGGCATAAAACTGCAACGTCCAAATTGTTGCAAATCACGAGTAACGCACTCTAAAAATATGGCATGAAAACTTTGCCTATTCATGTGCAGCTCCCCCTATGTTTAAACCAACGAGGTACACCAGTAATAAGGTATTGTCTCACCGAGTGCCGCATGGTCAAGTTTTCAGGTACCACCGCTAAACACATCGAAGATTAGGCTCTACCAACCTGTACGTCGCGATATTTTGTTCAATCCAGATGCACGAAACCTCATAAGTTTCTTATACGACAAACTTATCTTTTTAGTATGACCTGCAAAAATTTGGAATCGCCTTCGACCGCATGGCGCATGTGAGCGCCTTCAACGGCGAAGAGACGTCAGTTCTGCTTGCCGGGAATTCGAACGGTGGCAGTAACCTGCAACTCTGGCCACCTCACACTTCTCACTTGCTGAAAACCGGATAAACACTGTCCTCGACACCTGATCAGTTTCAGCGTACACACTGCAAAAATAGATAGTGATCCAGTTTTTGGTTCAAATGGTTCAAATGGCTCTGAGCACTATGGGACTCAACTGCTGAGGTCATTAGTCCCCTAGAACTTAGAACTAGTTAAACCTAACTAACCTAAGAACATCACAAACATCCATGCCCGAGGCAGGATTCGAACCTGCGACCGTAGCGGTCTTGCGGTTCCAGACTGCAGCGTCTTTAACCGCACGGCCACTTCGGCCGGCTCCAGTTTTTGTTTCAGTTTTACCATAGACAGACTCGAATTCGTAAACCGTTATTGTTTTGCTTGTTGCGTCAATGTAGCTATTAAGACCCAAATGTGACATGCAATGAAGTTGATTATGTTGCTCAGACAATTTGTTCATGCGTAAATTACTGAAATAAAATTCGAGGCTCTGAGGACTATGGGACTTAACTGCAGTGGTCATCAGTCCCCTAGAACTGAGAACTACTTAAACCTAACTAACCTAAGGACATCACGCGCATCCATGCCCGAGACAGGACCCGAACCTGCGACCGTAGCTGTCACGCGGCTCCAGACTGTAGCGCCTAGAACCGCTTGGCCACTCCGGCCTAAATAAAATTCGAGTAGACATTCCTTTACGTATTATACGGGAGTACTACAATACATTTAAAGGAAAGTCAATACGTCTTCAACTTTTGTAGTCCTGTCTTCCTGAGATGCCTCAGATGCGTGTAATAATATTATGGTATACTGATAATTTTTACTTTTTTCACAGTCTGACTGTAACTGAATGAAACACAATTTTCGTGCCATGACCGTCCGGCTTTATTCTCTGCAAGGCATTTTCAGCGGCAGGTTGCGTGGATGATTTTCCACATATTACATTTCTGTTTCGTTTTTGGTGCCGTTCCTTTTCTTATAATCGCCACTTCTTTTTTTCACATTTCACATCGCTAGGAACTGAAAACTTGATGAAAACATTCTACCAAGCAAGTGTTCAGTTTCTACTGCTGTGAAATGTGGAAAAAAACGCAAGTGACAATTGTAAGAAGAAGAACGGCACCAAAAATGAAACAGACATAATATGTAGAAAATCGTCCACGTCACACAACCTGCCACTGAAGATAACCTGCAGAGAATAAAGCCGAAACGTGTGTGGCACGAAAATTGTGTTTCATTCAGTTGTAGTCAGATGGTCCAAAAAGTAAAAATTATCCATATACCGTAAAGCGAATACATACTACTGCTACAGGACCGCTATATCTTAAATCAGTTATGTAACTAACCAAATGCGTTCTTTCTCATAAATTTTAATAACGACAATACGTGAACTGGTTCCAGCTGACTGGCAACCGCCCTCAATTATACGAACACAAACAGAAAAACTGCCCTTACCTTTGATGTGAAATATTTAAAAAATTTATATTGTTATCATAGTATTAAAACATAAAAGTATCAGCTGTACTACTTAGAGTACAAGTATGATCGTTTTTAAATGATTGTTTAAAATATATTTTAATGTTTAATGATTAAAATATATCATATTTTACATATTTTTTGAATCATTGGTATTCTGATTGGTTCGATGCAGCCCACCACTAATTCCTCTCTTGTACCAATCTCCTCATCTCAGAGCAGAAGGTATCAAGGGAGGTTGCGAAGTGGTTTAGTACACAGGACTCTCATCCTGGAGGACGACGATCCAAACCCGCATCAGGCCATCCAGATTTAGATTTTCCGTGAAATATCGTCAGGCAAATTCCGGGATGTTTCCTTTGAACTGCCATCTGTGGAACATTCAGACAGTGTGCTCCGTCTCCAATGACGTCAATGTCGACGTTAATCTCTAATCTTCCTACCTTCCTTCAGATTAACACGCAACTTAAGTTCTCAATTTATTTTTGGATGTATTTCAAGCTGTCTCTTCCTCTACACTTTATGCCCTGTACACTCCCTTCAGTATGAGGAAGTACTATTGTCAGTGTTTTCCATTAGTTCCTCCCTTCGCCAATTCTGCGAAGAAACTCCCCATTCCTTACGTTATCAGTCCACCTGATTTTTAACATCCTTCTATAGCACCACATCTCAAACACTTTGATCCTCTTCTTTCCCTCATTTCCCCTAGCCCATGATTTACTGTTGTTGTTGTGGTCTTCAGTCCTGAGACTGGTTTGATGCAACTCTCCATGCTACTCTATCCTGTGCAAGCTTCTTCATCTCCCAGTACTTACTGCAACCCACATCCTTTTGAATCTGCTTAGTGTATTCATCTCTTTGTCTCCCTCTACGATTTTTACCCTCCACGCTGCCCTCCAATGCTAAATTTGTGATCCCTTGATGCCTCAGAACATGTCCTACTATCCGGTCCCTTCTTTTTGTCAAGTTGTGCCACATACTCCTCTTCTCTCCAATTCTATTCAATACTTCATCATTAGTTATGTGGTCTACCCATCTAATTTTCAGCATTCTTCTGTAGCACCACATTTCGAAAGCTTCTACTCTCTTCTTGTCCAAACTATTTATCGTCCATGATTCACTTCCATACAAGGCTACACTCCATACAAATACTTTCAGAAGCGACTTCCTGACACTTAAATCTATACTCGATGTTAACAAATTTCTCTTCTTCAGAAACGCTTTCCTTGCCATTGCCAGTCTACATTTTATATCCTCTCTACTTCGACCATCGTCAGTTGTTTTGCTCCCCAAATAGCAAAACTCCTTTACTACTTTAAGTGTCTCATTTCCTAATTTAATTACCTCAGCATCGCCCCTCTTAATTCGACTACATTCCATTATCCTCGTTTTGCTTTTGTTGATGTTCACCTTATATCCTCCTTTCAAGACATTGTCCATTCCGTTCAAATGCTCTTCCAAGTCCTTTGCTGTCTCTGGTAGAATTACAATGTCATCGGCGAACCTCAAAGTTTTTATTTCTTCTCCATAGATTTTAATACCTACTCCGAATTTTTCTTTTGTTTCTTTTATTGCTTGCTCAATATACAGATTGAATAGCATCGGGGATAGGCTACAACCCTGTCTAACTCCCTTCCCAACCACTGCTTCCCTTTCATGCCCCTCGACTCTTATAACTGCAATCTGGTTTCTGTACAAGTTGTAAATAGCCTTTTGCTCCCTGTATTTTACCCCTACCACCTTTAGAATTTGAAAGAGAGTATTCCAGTCAACATTGTCGAAAGCTTTCTCTAAGTCTACATATGCTAGAAACGCAGGTTTGCCTTTCCTTAATCTTTCTTCTAAGATAAGTCGTAAGGTCAGCATTGCCTCACGTGTTCCAATACTTCTACGGAATCCAAACTGATGTTCCCCGAGGTCGGCTTCTACTAGTTTTTCCATTCGTCTGTAAAGAATTCGCGTTAGTATTTTGCAGCTGTGATTTATTAAACTGATAGTTCGGTAATTTTCACATCTGTCAACACCTGCTGTCTTTGGGATTGGAATTATTATATTTTTCTTGAAGTCTGGGGGTATTTCGCCTGTCTCATACATCTTGCTCACCAGATGGTAGAGTTTTGTCAGGACTCTCCTAAGGCCATCAGCAGTTCTAATGAAATGTTGTCTACTCCTGGGGCCTTGTTTCGACTCATGTCTTTCAGTGCTCTGTCAAACTCTTCACGCAGTGTCGTATCTCCCATTTCATCTTTATCTATATTCTCTTCCATTTCCATAATATTGTCCTCAAGTACATCACCCGTGTATAGACCCTCTATATACTCCTTCCACCTTTCTGCTTTCCCTTCTTTGCTTAGAAATGGGTTTCCATCTGAGCTCTTGATATTCATAAAAGTGGTTCTCTTTTCTCCAAAGGTCTCTTTAATTTTCCTGTAGGCGGTATCTATCTTACCCCTAGTGAGACAAGCCTCTACATCCTTACATTTGTCCTCTAGCCATCCCTGCTTAGCCGTTTTGCACTTCCTGTCGATCTCATTTTTGAGACGTCTGTATTCCTTTTTGCCTGCTTCATTTACTGCATTTTTATGTTTTCTCCTTTCGTCAATTAAGTTCAATATTTTTTTCTGTTACCCAAGGATTTCTACTAGCCCTCGTCTTTTTACCAACTTGATCTTCTGCTGCCTTCACTACTTCATCCCTCAGAGCTACCCATTCTACTTTCCCCCATTCCTGTCAATTGTTCCCTTCTGCTCTCCCTGAAACTCTGTACAAGCTCTGGTTTAGTCAGTTTATCCAGGTCCCATCTCCTTAAATTCCCAACTTTTTGCAGTTTCTTCAGTTTTAATCTACAGTTCATAACCAATAGATTGTGGTCAGAGTCCACATCTGTCCCTGGAAATATCTTACAATTTAAAACCTGGTTCCTAAATCTCTGTCTTACCATTATATAATCTATCTGAATCCTGTCAGTATCTCCAGGATTCTTCCATGTATACAACCTTCTTTCATGATTCTTGAACCAAGTGTTCGCTATGATTAAGTTATGCTCCGTGCAAAACTCTACCAGGCGGCTTCCTCTTTCATTTCTTAGCCCCAATCCATATTCACCGACTATGTTTCCTTCTCTCCCTTTACCTACTCCCGAATTCCAGTCACCCATGACCATTAAATTTTCGTCTCCCTTCACTTCCTGAAGAATTTCTTTTATCTCATCATACATTTCTTCAATTTCTTCATTATCTGCAGAGCTAGTTGGCATATAAACTTGTACTACTGTGGTAGGCGTGGGCTTCGTGTCTATCTTGGCCACAATAATGCGTTCACTATGCTGTTTGTAGTAGCTTACCCGCACTCCTATTTTTTTTATTCATTATTAAACCTACTCCTACATTACCACTATTTGATTTTGTGTTTATAACCCTGTATTCGCCTGACCAAAAGTCTTGCTCCTCCTTCCACCGAACTTCACTAATTCCCACTATATCTAACTTTAACCTATCCATTTCCCTTTTTAAATTTTCTAATCTACCTACCCGGTTAAGGGATCTGACATTCCACGCTCCGATCCGTAGAACGCCAGTTTTCTCTTTCCTGATAACGACGTCCTCTTGAGCAGTCTCTGCCCGGAGATCCGAATGGGGGACTATTTTACATCCGGAATATTTTACCCAAGAGGGCGCCATCATCATTTATCCATACAGGAAAGCTGCATGCCCTCGGAAAAAAAATACGGCCGTAGTTTCCCCTTGCTTTCAGCCGTTCGCAATACCAGCACAGCGAGGCCGTTTTGGTTAATGTTACTAGGCCAGGTCAGTCAATCATCCAGACTGTTGCCCCTGGAAGTACTGAAAAGGCTGCTGCCCCTCTTCAGGAACCACACGTTTGTCTGGCCTCTCAATAGATACCCCTCCGTCGTGGTTGCACCTACGGTACGGCCATCTGTATCGCTGAGGCACGCAAGCCTCCCCACCAACGGCAAGGTCCATAGTTCGTGGGGAAGGATGATTTACTACCATACAATATATTGCCCCGAAAGATGTTTCAGAAATTTCTTCCTCAGATTTAGGCCTATGGATCACACTGCCAAACTTCTCTTGGCCAGGAGTGCTCTCTTTGCCTGTGTTGCAGTGCTCTTTATATCGTCCTTGCTTCGTCCGTCATTTGTTATTTGGCTTCAGATCTAGCAGAACTCTTAACTTCATCTGTTTCGTGGTCCTCACTCTAAATCGTAAGTTTATTGCTAATTGAAATTTTGTAGCTCCTCATTACTTTCAATTTCCTTCAGTTTACTCTCAATCCATATTCTGTTCACATTACACTGTACATTCCATTTAACAGATAGTGGAATTCTTCTCCACTTTACTGCGGATTGCAATGTCATACACGAAACTTATCATTCCCATCCATCCATCCTGAATTTCCATCCCATTCCTGAACCTTTCTTTTATTTTCGTCAATTCACCTTCGCTGTATAGATTGAGTAGGTGTGAACCACTACATCCCTTGTACCTAAGGGGCCAATGATACTGCAATCTTGGTAGTACTTTTTCTAACATTTTTTACAGTTTTGTAAGATTCTTATAAAAATATTTTAAACAACGTTTTTTTCACCATAAATGAAAGGTTGTTTTTGTATTTTCTGAAGGTGTGGGGATGGTTGCTAGTCAACCGAAATGGATCATCAACTAGTTGTGTGTGTGTGTGTGTGTGTGTGTGTGTGTGTGTGTGTAGTGTAGTGTAGTGTATTGAACTGGGGTCCTAGAAACGACGGAGAGGCTTCGTCCCGTCGTAGTCCCCTGTGGTTCACAACCCCACAACAGGCCACAGCAGTCCACCCACTCCACCGCCGACCCACACCGAACCCAGGTTAGTGTGCGGTTCGGCCCCCAATGGATGGTCCCCTCCCCTCCCCCCTCCTCTCCCAGCCCAGAACGAACTATGGCGTACGCGTACATGGGGAAAGTGTTTGTGCAGCAATCGCTGACATTGTGTAAATGAGGCGGAATAAGGGGATCCAACCCGCATTCGGCGCGGTAGATGGAAAACCGCCTTAAAAAACATCCTCAGGCTGGCCAGCACACTAGACCTCGACGCTAATCCGCCGGACGGATTGGTGCCGGGGACCAGCACGCCTTTCCGCTCGGGAAGCAGCGTGATAGACCGCGCCGCTAGCCGGGTGGGCCAACTAGTTGATACTGCACTAAATTTACGATCAAGATCATTACAGTTTATAACCTCTTCAGTCTGTAAGTGCACATATGTGCACCTTCGTTCGTAGGCTTGTGACGCTGTCTGTTGCGTATTTTGTGTGCTGAGACTGCGAGGTCACGGTCTTGTACCTTTGTGCTTTCAAATGACGCCGGTTGGAGCGCTGTTGTAGCAGTACTTCGTGAGTTACACGTATCAAAAGTTTGTTGTGCAAGAAGATGGCGCCCCGAAAGCGTCATAATGACAGTACGAAAATAATACGTAGAGCTATATGCGTTTATCTTCGTTGTAGTGAGTGATACATGAAGTTGAAAGACTGTAGAATTATCTGAAATGCATCAAATGTGTGTTATTTCAGTTTTCCTGTGCAGTAAATAACGATACACGTCTGTGTACCTTGGTTCGTTCTTTCCTGGTGTGTAGTTTTAGGATAGGTCTCTACTTCATAACGAACTTTTTTTTCTGCTCATGTGCTAACTGATGAAGAGATATCATGCATACTGAATGAATGTCAGTGATGCAGAATGTTCAAATTCTGACTCTGAGAATGACTTATTTGCTTAAATGAATGAATAGCCTACGATTTCTGACTCTGAATGTGATGCTAATGACGAAATTCAGTCTCATAACATTGCAGATGTAACGAATGGTTGTGTTAAAAAATCCACAAGAGGTTTGAGGTGGAGAGGTACTTGGTTAGTATCGCTATTCATTTTGAAGAAAAGTATTTTTGTTTGTTTGTTTCTTTATTTGCAACAAAAATATGTAAAGCGTTACACCAGATTTATTAAAAAAAACGTTGGTTTGGTGCCAACCCAAAATTTGTTCATTTCCATTTCAGCATGCCTGAGATGCGCCCATCTCTGGAGGAAAAACAGGAAAGTGATTCCAGTGGACCTAAAGAAGTACTGGAATCTTTCATGGAATACTTTCCAGCTGAATTTTGGGAGCTTCTGGCTTATCAGACCATTTTCGTTATGTTGGGATTGAAATTATCATGGGGACTTTTAAAATACCAGAAGCAAAAATGTATTGCTCCAGGCTTCTCCGCTTTCCTCTCATTACTGTGGCTATGCCCGGGGATAGATATTACAAACAGAAGTAATCTGCATTTTGTTGATAACCTAAGTGATCGGGGTCCTAATAATAAGCTGTGGAGAATTTAGCCACTCGTTGATGCAGTGAGAAAACAATGCTTAACATTGCCCAGAAATTCACATTTGAGTATTGATGAACAAACGATTCCTTTTTCTGGGAGGTGTAGTTTCACTCACTGTGCTCCTTCTATGCCTAACCCATTGCGGTGAAAGAAATTTGTCCTTGTTTCTAATGACGGACTGCACCTGGATTTCTGTATTTATGTTGGGAGGGGTACCATACCAGAAGATGATCTGAAGACCCTGTGTTTGGGAGGAGCTGTTGTCAAACTATTGTCAGTAACTGTCCCTCAGGATGGCTCTCATGGAATTTACACAGATAGATTCTTTTCAAGTGTTAGATATGCAGAAATGTTGTTGGAGAAGAACATTTTCCTGACAGGAACAGTTATGAGAAATAGAACTGGTTCAGCTGCTTCAAAACTGAGCGATGATAAGTGCCTAAAAAGAGGTGAATAGAATGAGATTGTAAGGGAAGATGGCAAACTCTGTGGGCACATGTAAGAGATGGTCCAAGAAAAGATGGGCAGAAGATTGACGTCCCCCAACCAGCTGTAGTACAAGCATACAGTCAAATGATGGGAGGTATATATTTCTGTGACAGGTTGCTGGCTTATTACAGACGTTCTATTCGAACAAAAAAATGGCCAGTAAGAGTATTTAACCATTTGGTTGATGTGGTGGTTGTGAACTGTTGGTTGATGTACAGAAGAGCTTGTGTGATTGCAGATTTGAATAAAAAGGATCAGATGCCTTTGATTGCTTTTCGACTACATCTAGCCACGTCACTTATAAAATCTCAGGAACTGTGTAATATCAGTAAGCAGCCACTGGCAACACATAGTGCCACTGATGAAGAAAGTTCCACAGATGAGGAACAGTTTACACCAATACCAAAATACAGGAAAGTTGTAAGTAAACCAGTTTGTGAAGTAAGGCATGATCAAGTAGGGTATTTTCCTGTATCAAGATTTTAAACATGGCTGCAACAGCAACTGTTAAAATTCTTCACAATAAAGGATGGCAGCCAAAAACAGTTGCAGGATAGAATTTTTTTATCAAAATTCTTGACCAAGGTTTCGGTACATATAAATATACCTTCATCAGAAGTAAAACTTCTAAAATTACATCATGCACTGGAGAATAATAAAACAATTATCATAATTGTTTTATTATTCTCCAGTGCATGATGTAATTTTAGAAGTTTTACTTCTGATGAAGGTATATTTATATGTACCGAAACCTTGGTCAAGAATTTTAATAAAAAAATTCTATCCTGCAACTGTTTTTGGCTGCCATCCTTTATTATTTTCCTGTATTTTGTGATGACTAGTCTGCATCAAAATGCAGACTTGAAGGTTGCAAATCAAGGTCAAGAGTTAAATGCACCAAATGTCAAATGTATTTGTGTGTGATGAAAAGGAATTGTTTCTTGATACATCACACAAAACCATCTGGAACTAATAAAAAGTTGTGAAATGTGTATTGTAAAATTTCTTACTGTAAATAAAATATGCAGATTGTAAAAATACAACATACTGTAATTAATTTTACCTTGAAATACAGTAGGTTCCCTTAAGAAAATTTAAGAAATATGTCTATGATTGAAACCTGAGGTACACAAATGTGTACCATCAATTTTCAAAAAATGAAAATTTTGTAAATTGCAAAACACAACAATCTGGTGCCTATGCAACCAAATAAACAAAAAATTACTGGCATTTTCAAAATTCTTAATTAAACTTGGCAGTGGGTCTGAAGAGGCTAATAAATGGTAGAGAATGCTGTGTCTCCCTAAACTCTCGATGTCAGGTCTTACAAGTAACCGTGTTACGATTAATCGTTAAAACCTGAACAGCGAAGAAACACTAAATTTACGGTGTCGTGTATGCCTCCTTGATACGCACTTCTATTGCGGGCTGCAGAGAGTTTAGCCTGTCCAAGGACCCACTCTTCCCTCGTCGCGTTGCTTCGTCAGACACGCGCTGACGTCACGCCGGCACTGGGTTCGGCTCGCCTTTCCACCGGCCACCAAATTGCGGTTATTTACTCCCGGCGGGAGGCGACGTTTGCATCGCCGTATCAAAGCTTCGGTAATTTGATTGTCCTTCCTTACCTTTTTCGGTTCTCGTGTTTATCCTCTCCCTTCTTTTTTCTCTGTTTCTTTTTCTTCGCTCCTGCGGCGGTGGCGGCCCTCGCCGTGGCCGATTGTCAGCAACAAGAAGACAAGGGGGTAGACGTGTCGGCTGAGCCAGGCAGCCGCTGTATTGTGTTGATACGGGATTCCCTGTTCCCCGTTCTCGGGAAGATGAGACACGTCCCACGGCCCCGCTCTTTCGGCAATCCTTTTTGCTCCTGTCGCTACTACTACGTGCAGATGACGCGCTCGGGAGATAGATTGTACGGCATCGGGTACTATTACGCTATCGATCACTTCGCAGCATCTCGATCTCTCGAGCTCGGACATGCGTTTGCCGGTAAGGCCGTTTCAATCGCCGCTCTTAAGCCGGAATTCCACGCGGCAACAGAAGTGAAGTCACAGCATATGGCACGGCTGCGCGAACTGCAGAGCTGCAGTGGGGTGCTGTTTCACATGCTACTGTCAGAATTCTAGTGTCAATGTTAACATTGTGGCTACTACTACTACTACTACGTGATCAGGCCCAGTGGACCGCACGCGTCTACAAGTTCCCTCCTCCACTGTGTTCTGTCCATTGCTGCTATCCGCAATCCGATCACATCTATGGACACTTGGTTTAAATCTTCATGGAGTCCATCCCTCCAACGCTTCTTGGGTCTCCCTGGCGGTCTCTTTCCTGTAGGTGTGAAATCCAGGAGCTTCCGAGGCCATCTGTGATCCTCCATCCGGACCACATGGCCGGCCCACTGCATTCGTTTGGCTTCGACAGTTCCTGCTATGTTGGGCTGCTGGTATAGTTTTCAAAGTTCTTGGTTATATCTGATCCTCCATTCCCCTGTGTCTGCATCCAGAACCGGACCGAAGATCTTCCGAAGCACTTTTCCCTCAAAAACAGGGAGCTTATGGAAGTCCTGTTTCCGGATACTCCATGTCTCACAGCCATATAGAACAACAGGTTGGATCAGGGTTTTTTACAGTCAAATCTTGAACTTCTGGACCGAAGCAGTTGTGCTAGGCTGTGGTAAGATCGGTTTCCTACCTGTATTCTAGCACTGATCTCTGCTTCACATGACGAGTTCTCAGTGAAAAGTGCTCCTAGTTATTTGAATTCTTGCACTCTCTTGTAGGACTGGTCCCCAACCGGCAGTGATTGTAGATGATCAGCAGTCTGCAAATGACCACGCGTCATAACGAGGTACGCTGTCTTGGTTCG
This sequence comes from Schistocerca serialis cubense, assembly GCF_023864345.2. Lineage (NCBI taxonomy): Eukaryota > Metazoa > Arthropoda > Insecta > Orthoptera > Acrididae > Schistocerca > Schistocerca serialis. The sequence continues at coordinate 80,015,178 of NC_064644.1, read as the reverse complement.
TTTATGTTTAGCCCAAATTTGCTGGCAGCCTCCTTTAGTGGTTTGGGCATTTGCTCCAGCTCCTCTTCCGACCTAGAGAGTAAACAGATGTCCTCTGCATAGGCTAAGCATGCCAGTCTCTTTCCTTCGATTTCAATCCCTTCGTTCTCTTGGTAGGTCTCGCGTACGATCTTCTCGAGGGTAAAGGTGAACAGGATAGGGGACAACCCATCTCCTTGCCTGAGTACGGTCACAATATCAAACTCCTCAGTTACGCGATTTCCCATCTTCACCTTTACACGTGTTTCGTTCAGACAGATCTTTATCACATCGATGAGTTTCTCTGCTATGCCAAACTCCCTTAAACAGTTGAGCAGGCTCTTGCGATGTATGAATCATAGGCCTTCTTAAAATTAACGAATAAAATATGCAAATCTTTACCATATTCACCCAGTTTCTCAGTGAGCTGCCGGAGACTGAGGATGTGATCTACTGTTGACCGTCCTGGCTGGAAATCTCCCTGGTACTCCCCAATCACCGATTCCTCCACTGGCTGAATTCTATGTGTGAGGCAATTGGACAGGATCTTAAAGCAGACGTTAAGTAGGGCGATTCCTCGATAGTTGTCACATTTCAGATTGTCACACTTCGTATGTATTGGACAAATCAGAGCTGTTTCCCATTCTCCTGGTAGTTCTTCTTTGGTCCATATTGCCTGTATCAGTCGATGTATTTTTTCTGAAAGTTTCTCTCCTCCTGCCAGGATTATTTCAGCCTGTATTACATCTTCACCTGGGCTCTTATTCTGTTTGAGGTGTCTGATTCTGGTTTTTATCTCACCCAGGGTAGGTGGGGGATAGTCTGCATCGGCTGTAATTGGGTACTGGAAATCAAACTGCAGTTCGGGTTCATCACAATTTAGCAGCTGTCTAAAGTACTCTTTCCATCTCTCAGTTATGTCCCTATCGTTTGTCAGGGTCTAATCATGGGAATCTTTGACAAATTTCTGCTTGGCCTGGTGACGTTTGCAGAGGTACTTCCACTTCAGAAACATTTCTCTAGTCTTTTGTCCTCTGAAGTCTGTTTCTGCTTCAATGATGATATCCCTTATGTACTAACATTGTGGCGTCAACTGAAATCGTTTGGGTAGTCACGGCTAGTTACGGCAGTAAGAGCTGCACTGCAAACTAAGCAAGCGGAATAAAATGCACAAATTTTGTTCTCTAACACAAGAACTCCTTGTGAACCTTATGCCAACATGGGAGCATGTTGAAGAGCATGCATTGTCTATTAAGAAGCATGTAACACCTTTTGTAATGTCCCGGACAGTAAATGAATCGAAGTGATTTCAGTGTAATTATGCCCTTTGAATAAAAGTGTCCTTTCCACTAGTTCATTGCGTATTTATTTCAGTTAGCTTCTGTACTATACTGTAGCAATTAATTCTGTATATGGTCCAAGTTTCGTCAAACTGTGTTACTTGGCAGAGGCTGTGACGCGAAATTTATTTTCGGCCTTAACCTTTGCACAACAGTGTATATACAAAGTCCGCCTGAAAAATGTATACACTGTTTGTCACGTTCTATCAAGATATCGACAGTGTCGTTCGATTTGAGTTACGAGTGTGTTGCAGTATGGTCTTTGGCTCAACAGTTGTTAATACTTTCATGTTGGTATTGAGAAAACAAGATGACTGGACCACGCTTGAAGCTCGAGCAACGTAAATGTACTGTGAAGTGGTTTTTCAAGTTTGATAATGCTGCCGAAGTGCAACATCAGTGGAGGCGGGAGTTTGAAACAGAACCGCCAACCTGCCTAACAATTAAACGCATCATTGACAAGTTTGAATTGCATGGAACGATTTGTCATATTCACAAAGGAAGATCAGGAAAACAGCGTAGAGCTACAAGTCCTGCCTCGTTGGCTCTCGTGTTGGAAACGTTTTTTAATTCCTCACAGAAGTCTGCTACGCAATGTGCACGTGATGGGGCGTTAGCAGTGCAAGTATACGAAGAATTCTGAAAGTTGCAAAGTGGAAAGTTTACACTCCACATTTACTGCACGCGATTAATGATGACGATCCTGATCGCCGAATGCAGTTTTGTGAGTGGTATCAGCAAACGCTAACTGATGACGAATAATTTGTGACGAAGGTAACGTGGAATGACTAGGCGCAACTTAAAATTAATGGAACCGGGAATCGACATACCAGTGTGTGTTGGGCACCGGAAAATATGCGTGTTTACGTGGATAAAGCGGTCAGTCTACCAGGGGTTCATGTGTGGTGTGGACTATCATGTAGGGTCTTAGTAGGACCCTTTATCTTGGATGCTACTGTCACTGGAGAAGTGTACCTGGAAATGTTACCCACATCAATTTTTCCAGGTGTACGTGCTCTTTGTGGAAGTGATGAAGAGGTCTTCTACCAACAGGACGGGGCGCCAACACACTACCACCTAGCCGTACGAGTCCTCCTAGATGATAATTTTTCGGGGCATTGGATTGGACGAAGAGGGCTCATTGAGTTCCATAAATGGTCGCCAGATCTAACACCTATGGACTTTTACCTTCGGGAACTGTGAAAGATAAACCCTATCGACGTAAACCACGTACTCTGGAGGAACATCGGCAGGAGATTACAGCGACATGTGCAGCAATCTCCACTGTAACATTGTAAGTGGGCTGATTAGGTTTTTATGTTGGTAACACCACGTAGTGCTCCGCATGAAAATCACTGACTGTGCTGTGTGCAGTCTGTGGTTGGTTAGCATTGTTGGAATATTCGGTATTGTAGTGTTGGGCAGTTGGATGTGAGCAGCGCGTAGTGTTGCGCAGTTGGAGGTGAGCCGCCAGCAGTGGTGAATGTGGGAAGTGAGATGGCGGAGTTTTGAGAGCGGATGATCTGGACGTGCATCCATCAGAAAGAGTGAATTTGTAAGACTGGATGTCATGAACTGATATATCTATTATGACTCTTTAACACTATTAAGGTAAATACATTGTTTGTTCTCTATTGAAATCTTTCATTTGCTAACTATGCCTATCTGTAGTTAGTTAGAATCTTTTATTTAGCTGGCAGTATTGGCGCTCTCTGTATTGCAGTAGTTCGAGTAACGAAGATTTTTGTGTGGTAAGCGATTCATGAAAGGTATAGGTTATTGTTAGTCAGGGCCATTCTTTTGTAGAGATTATTGAATGTCAGACTGCGTTGCGCTAAAAATATTGTTTGTCAGTTTAGTGATGATAAGAATAAGTAAACAGAGAAATGTCTGAGTACGTTCAGTTTTGCTCAGCTGTTTGAAAAAATAACGTAAGGGGTTTATCAGCACAATAATTCATAAAATTTTCTAAGGGAACGTTTCAAGATTAACTGATGTGGCTGCGGCGACCGCTCGTCATTCTGTTATATGTATAGCCGCCAGCAGTGAATATTTTGAATATTTAAAGTACCATCTTCTAAACTGAATGTTTTACAACATGTGGGATCAATTATTAAATGTAAAATAAACACATAAGTTATAGTTTTCGTTCCTTAAAGTGTGTGTACATTTATATACAATGTATCAAGAATTATGAACATGTAAACGAAAGAATTATAACAGCAATCACAATAACAGAGAGAGGTCTCCTAACTCTGATACTACTTTCTGCGCTGAATGGGGGAAGGTTTGAATAATCAGTTATCTTATATGACACCTTTCAAAAAGTTATGGACCATTAAAACCAAAAATATCAAGATGTTCTGTTTGGTGACCTTAGTTCACTGATAAGAAAAATTCAGTATGTAATGTTTTCAGAAAGTATGAGGCAACAATTTGTGATCAGAATGGGAAATTAATTAGAGATTTTTCCACTTTCCATTATTTAAGAAACAGATAACACCAAGTTTAGAAAAAAAATATATATTCATAAATATACATGATCCAGTAGAGGACACAGATCAATTATAGATTGTGTAATAGTGAGTAGAAGAATATGACGTCGTGTAAAAGATACAAGAGTATACAGAAGTTTTGATGTCGAGACTGATCACTATCTTCCAGCATGTCAAATCGAAATGTGTGTTAGACGTAAGTAGAGGAAATCTTTCACTAAACACAAGCAAGAACAGGTCAATGAAGTATATTTACTCTAGGATGAAAGTAGTAACAGCCTATATAAGACCAGATTAAAAAAAGAACTAGAACATTTATCTCTTAGGGACAGCATTTCAGAAGGATTGACAAATTTTGCAAACTAAATAAAAAAAGCTGCAATTGAGGCATTAGAAAAGAAAAAGAAATATTTCCGAAGTAATACAGGAAAAAATGCACCATGTAAAAATATCTCTGAAAGCCCTCCAGGCAAATGAATAAATCTATAAACGGAAAGAAGTTACACAAAAGGATTAGTGAAGAAAGCCCACAAGCAAGTCTGGGACAGATGCATCCGTAATACAGAATATGGTAGTCATGATCATTAGGATATAGTATTTAGTTTTGAAAATATTAAATAAAACAGGAAATAAAACAATTAGCTTAAATAATATTTTGGAAAAAAGTTGATTAAACGCTATAATATCCTGTTGTATGAAGCTAACATGGAAGAAAAGACATACATCCAGAAATATGGAAAAGAGGCCTAGATGATATAACAATAAAAGAACTCACAGCAACTTTCAAAATCACAAAACATCCCGAAGCGAACGGTTTAGAAGGAATCTATTCGAAGTCAATTAAATGTGGAACATTATCTATATTATACCTATACTTTTTCATTATGTGCTGGAATTAAAAATATATACTTCGAAATTGGAAGACTTAAAAAGTAATATCAGTGTACAAGCGGGAACAAAAATATGTGGAAACTGCAGAGGGATTAGCAAACTAGATATAACACAGAAATTTTATGCAAGAATTTTAAACATAAGACTGAAAACAGCATGATGTTTATGTAGTGTAACTGCTGGTTGGACTTAGAAGGGGACGATTAACGATGGATGCAGTTAGTATAATACAACAGATTACCGAGAAGCATTGCGAATTTAACGAAAAAACACATATTGCTTTCATACATTTGGGGTAGTCTTTAAATAATGTGAGGAGACGGAAGCTATAGAGAATAACGGAAAACAGAGGCTCCCCTTACAACCTACATCAGCCATCAAAAGTCTGTATAAAGGAACATGAACAATCTTAGGTATAGATGGCATATAAACAGAACTGATATAAACAAATAAAGGCGGTAGACAAGACTGTAGTTAATGAACTACATTGTTCAATATTTACATTGACTCTACAGTTCGCAGATAATTCTAGGATAAACAATTCGGAAAAGCTAAAATCATGTATGCTGACGATGTCACATGACTTTTGTCAAGAGAAGATAATTTACAAAAAGACATGTATAAACTACATCAAATATGTAAAGAATATAATATGAAAAAAACCTTCTAGTAAATCTAAGTCGATAGCATTTTGTGAAAAATGTTCACTGAGAACTGAGATGCTCAGTAATGGAAAACAAATTTAACCGGTGGAAAATGAAAACTATCTTCGATGTAAAATGTATGTGTACAAAGAGGACATGCGGATTGCTTTGAACAGATTTGTAACTATCTGTGTGACAGTCAATAGAAATTTCGAGCATAAAAGATGGAAACAATCACCACAGAAATTTCATAAAACAGTCAGATTGTCAACACTATTATATGTTTCCTTCCATGCGATCAATACTTTCCTTCTAAATGATGGATTACCCCAGAAAATTATTCAATAAGATGTTGTCGAGAGAAGTATGCAAAATATATTAGCAAGCATACGAAAAGTAAAAGTAGATCAACTTAATTGTTTGACCAGGTCAGCAGTATGCTTCGCCCAGCTCAAGTTTCCTTCAAAATGTACGCTCAAAAATCTGGTGCATTCTGTTCTGTTCACGTGCTACATTAACAGTTGGTATGAGTCTGCTTTCAAACAGAACTGAATATTAAGTGTTTGCCGGCCGAAGTGGCCGTGCGGTTAAAGGCGCTGCAGTCTGGAACCGCAAGACCGCTACGGTCGCAGGTTCGAATCCTGCCTCGGGCATGGATGTTTGTGATGTCCTTAGGTTAGTTAGGTTTAACTAGTTCTAAGTTCTAGGGGACTAATGACCTCAGCAGTTGAGTCCCATAGTGCTCAGAGCCATTTTTTTATTAAGTGTTTTCTCGAAATTGATAGAGAGTCAGTTTTCAGAGACTCACTTAACAGCTCTTCGGAGAACGTCATATACAGTACCTTCTGTTGCTTTCTCTGTAATAGGATTTACTATAATACTAGTATCGTCAGCAGTTGGTGCTAATCCTTCTCGATGTATAGTAAGTGGAACGTCATTCAAATACACAGGGTGAGCCACTAGCTATTGCCACCTAGAATAACTCTGAAAGTATGAGAGTAGCTGAAGTTTGTGGGACAAATGTTGCATGGGACAACGGGGGCCATAATATGACGCTGGTGTTTTGTTACTAGGATGGATCGCTTCAGAGATATGAAGGTCAACATTGTTTTTGCAAATGGGATGATGTAGTTTAGTGCTTATTTTCTGATAGTGGCTATCGAGACGAATCCAATTATATGTAACAGTAAGGTATTTGGAGATCAACGACGGTCACAAAGGTGACATGAACGTCCATTTAGAGAAGGTGTTCGAAGTAATGACCATTGGTATCAGTGCAGTGTGCAATCTTCTTATCATGGATTAAATGTTATTCCTTATCACTGCGGCACTTATCGAAGAACGTGCTCTGGTAATTCTCTCTACTACATGGTGCAAATAGCAAATATTCGCCGAATACGGCGTATCCACCTAACGCGCCATTGATATGTAAACACCATTCGACGGTTTAGCAATACATTATTAATAGGAACGGTAAGACTAGTATCGTCGAATCAAGCGAATTTGAATAATGTATTCCTTCGTAGAACAAGTCTATATGCTTCTCATTTACAGAGATGTGTCAATGAAATTCACTGAGAGCTAGAGACTTATACACTGAAAGATATCCTCAACGTACTCACCTTACACGTCGTAAATTTTAAGCATATGTATGATAAATTGAGGTCGACTGGATCTTTAACGCATCGGAAACATATCCAGCAAAGGAAAGTTGCTAACGAAGAAACGGAAATTGGTACTCTTGCCACTGTGGCTGGAGATCCTTGCGTTAGTTCGCGTCAAATTGCGAGGGAATGTGGCATGAGCCAGAGTTGTGTTCTTCGTGTTCTGCAACACCATAAATATCATCCTTACCATACCAGTCTCCATCAAGATTTAACTGGTACGGATGGTATGCGTCGCATTGGATTCTGCCGATGGGCTCAACTTCAGGTTCAGAGGGATGACACATTTATTAATTTGATTTTATTTTCTGACGAGGCTACATTCGCAAACCATGGAAATGTTAATTTGCATAACATGTATTAGTGGGCAACTGAAAATCCATGTTGGCTGCGGCAAGTTGCACACCAAAAACCGTGGTTAGTGAATGTATGATGTGGGATTCTGGAGGGCAGAATTACAGGCCCCTACTTCATTGAAGGAAATCTTAATGGTAGGACGTACACCCACAAGAAAAGAAAGAAATACCTTCAGGAACAAGGAACAGACTGTGGTAGCAACACAATGGGTTGTAAGGTGTCAGGCAAATCCAACACCTTCCATGAAAACCCTGACATGATATGCAAATCCAGCAGTATGTCACATAGCTCCGAATAAATCGCGACATTAAACTAACCAAAGTAATACGATCAACGAGTGAGCAAATGGAATACCACAGTCTAACACAAGAATGCCTGAATGCATGTCATACCTTCACACCGTGAAACAGACGCAGTTCCGAGGGGAGAAGCGAAAACAGAAGCCGAGAGCAGAACTGTGTTAAGCTAGAAGTCCAAACAATAGGACTATTGTGACTCTAATATTCGCACATGCTTCCAGGATTTTCGTTCGCTACAAGTAGAACATGCTCCTCCAACTAATTTTTGTGGACTAAGCGAGGCCCTCCACTGTCTGATTTTTGGGGTGCTATAGAAACTGTGTTCCCAAGAGCTGGAAAATTTGACCGAACAGCTTTCAGATGACACTATGCTACCTGAATATTTTTCAGCATCACTTGTGTTGTAGTAGGCTTTCATTGTTAACAAATGGTGGAAATGTGAAAAGATAATGTATTACATTATTAGTACGTACAAACAGCACGTTCACCGGAAATTGAAAAGTGAAGTCATTTGTGTAATTAAGGTAAGACGAAACATTACAATACATTCTGAGTCTTGAGAATAACTAATGGCATAATAACATACACTAACAACACTGAAATTGCAATACAACAAAACTCGAAACACGCGACTGACTGCAGACTACGTAAGGCTTAGATTACGTCTACCTAGAGAACTATGACAAAGAATGAGATCAAAACACTCTGTTGACGGAACATCGCTGCGTAGACTGCACTCAAAACCACAATCGCCTGTCTCTCGACCACCTCTGGCAAACATGGGTTAGCATGAGTATTAGTTATCCTTTCCAGAGCCATTGTGTAGAGAACAACATGCACACATAGCAAGCAACTGGCGCCACCACACAACCAGAGATGAGCAACATCAGAAGTTGTAGAATTATGGAACATGTTTTATGATAAAGAATTATGACGTTTTTGGAAAATGGACAACTTCTCTATAAAAATCAACATCCGATTCCGCAAACAGAGATCCTGCGAAACTCAGCTCGCTCTGTTCTTCCATGAGATCCACAGCACAGTGGACAACGAGGCTCAGATTGGTGCAGTGTTCCTTGATTTCAGTAAGGCATTTGACACCGTCCCGCAATGCGTGAAATGGAAAAAAAATACGACCTTACGGAGTGTCGGAGCAGACCATCGATCGGATTCAGGACTTTCTACATCTACATCTACATCCATACTCCGCAAGCCACCTGACGGTGTGTGGCAGAGGGTACCTTGAGTACCTCTATCGGTTCTCCCTTCTATTCCAGTCTCGTATTGTTCGTGGAAAGAAGGATTGTCGATATGCCTCTGTGTGGGCTCTAATCTCTCTGATTTTATCCTCATGGTCTCTTCGCGAGATATACGTAGGAGGGAGCAATATACTGCTTGACTCTTCGGTGAAGGTATGTTCTCGAAACTTTGACAAAAGCCCGTACCGAGCTACTGAGCGTCTCTCCTGCAGAGTCTTCCACTGGAGATTATCTATCATCTCCGTAACGCTTTCGCGATTACTAAATGATCCTGTAACGAAGCGCGCTGCTCTCCGTTGGATCTTCTCTATATCTTCTATCAACCCTATCTGGTACGGATCCCACACTGCTGAGCAGTATTCAAGCAGTGGGCGAACAAGCGTACTGTAACCTACTTCCTTTGTTTTCGGATTGCATTTCCTTAGGATTCTTCCAATGAATCTCAGTCTGGCATCTGCTTTACCGACGATCAACATTATATGATCATTCCATTTTAAATCACTCCTAATTCGTACTCCCAGATAATTTATGGTATTAACTGCTTCCAGTTGCTGACCTGCTATTTTGTAGCTAAATGATAAAGGATCTATCTTTCTGTGTATTCGCAGCACATTACACTTGTCTACATTGAGATTCAATTGCCATTCCCTGCACCATGCGTCAATTCGCTGCAGATCCTCCTGCATTTCAGTACAATTTTCCATTGTTACAACCTCTCGATACACCACAGCATCATCCGCAAAAAGCCTCAGTGAACTTCCGATGTCATCCACAAGGTCATTTATGTATATTGTGAATAGCAACGGTCCTATGACACTCCCCTGCGGCACACCTGAAATCACTCTTACTTCGGAAGACTTCTCTCCATTGAGAATGACATGCTGCGTCCTGTTATCTAGGAACTCCTCAATCCAATCACGCAATTGATCTGATAGTCCATATGCTCTTACTTTGTTCATTAAACGACTGTGGGGAACTGTATCGAACGCCTTGCGGAAGTCAAGAAACACGGCATCTACCTGTGAACCCGTGTCTATGGCCCTCTGAGTCTCGTGGACGAATAGCGCGAGCTGGGTTTCACATGATCGTCTTTTTCGAAACACATGTTGATTCCTACAGAGTAGATTTCTTGTCTCCAGAAAAGTCATTATACTCGAACACAATACGTGTTCCAAAATTCTACAACTGATCGACGTTAGAGATATAGGTCTATAGTTCTGCACATCTGCTCGATGTCCCTTCTTGAAAACGGGGATGACCTGTGCCCTTTTCCAATCCTTTGGAACGCTACGCTCTTCTAGAGACCTACGGTACACCGCTGCAAGAAGGTGGGCAAGTTCCTTCACGTACTCTGTGTAAAATTGAACTTGTATCCCATCAGGTCCAGAGGCCTTTCCTCTTTTGAGCGATTTTAATTGTTTCTCTATCCCTCTGTCGTCTATTTCGATATCTACCATTTTGTCATCTGTGCGACAATCTAGAGAAGCAACTACAGTGCAATCTTCCTCTGTGAAACAACTTTGGAAAAAGACATTTAGTATTTCGGCCTTTAGTCTGTCATCCTCTGTTTCAGTACCATTTTGGTCACAGAGTGTCTGGACATTTTGTTTTGACCCACCTACCGCTTTGACATAAGACCAAAATTTCTTAGGATTTTCTGCCAAGACAGTACATAGAACTTTACTTTCGAATTCATTGAACGCCTCTCGCATAGCCCTCCTCACACTACATTTCGCTTCGCGTAATTTTTGTTTGTCTGCAAGGCTTTGGCTATGTTTATGTTTGCTGTGAAGTTCCCTTTGCTTCCGCAGCAGTTTTCTAACTCAGTTGTTGTACCACGGTGGCTCTTTTCCATCTCTTACGATCTTGCTTGGCACATACTCATCTAACGCATTATGTACGACGGTTTTGAACTTTGTCCACTGATCCTCAACACTATCTGTACTTGAGACAAAACTTTTGTGTTGAGCCAACAGGTACTCTGAAATCTGCTTTTTGTCACTTTTTCTAAACAGAAAAATCTTCCTACCCTTTTTAATATTCCTATTTACGGCTGAAATCATCGATGCCGTAACCGCTTTATGATCGCTGATTCCCTGTTCTGCGTTAACTTTTTCAAATAGTTTGGGTCTGTTTGTCACCAGAAGGTCTAATATGTTATCGCCACGAGTCGGTTCTCTGTTTAACTGCTCAAGGTAGTTTTCAGATAAAGCACTTAAAAAAATTTCACTGGATTCTTTGTCCCTGCCACCCGTTATGAACGTCTGAGTCTCCCAGTCTACATCCGGCAAATTAAAATTTCCACCCAGAACTATAACATGGTGGGGAAATCTACTCGAAATATTTTCCAAATTATCCTTCAGGTGCTCAGCCACAACAGCTGCTGAGCCAGGGGGCCTATAGAGACATCCAATTATCATGTCTGAGCCTGCTTTAACCGTGACCTTCACCCAAATCATTTCACATTTCGGATCTCCGTCAATTTCCTTCGATACTATTGCACTTCTTATCGCTATAAACACGCCTCCCCCTTCACTGTCCAGCCTGTCTCTGCGGTATACATTCCAATATGAGTTTTGGAAGCCGGCCGCGGTGGCCATGCGTTTCTAGGCGCTTCAGTCCGGTACCGCGCGATTGCTCCGGTCGCAGGTTCGAATCCTGCCTCGGGCATGGATGTGTGTGATGTCCTTAGGTTAGTTAGGTTTAAGTAATTCTAAGTTCTAGGGGACTGATGACCTCAGATGTTAAGTCCCCTCAGAGCCATTTGAACCATTTTTTTTTCACCCTACCCTGCTATGCCGGCGGTTATTGGTATATTTATTAACACTATATTGCAGTATAACATTATGGTTATCGTAGACATTATTTCGTCCGTCGATGATTTGACTGTCCAAACAATGGTTTTATCTGTTCTTTATTGGCGCAATGTCATTAATTTTACGCTCATGATAGCCATCAAAATGGTTCAAATGGCTCTGAGCACTATGGGACTCAACTTCTGAGGTCATTAGTCCCCTAGAACTTAGAACTAGTTAAACCTAACTAACCCAAGGACACCACACACATCCATGCCAGAGGCAGGATTCGAACCTGCGACCGTAGCGGTCTCGCGGTTCCAGACTGCAGCGCCTAGAACCGCACGGCCACTTCTGCCGGCTGATAGCTATCACGTTGCATCCTATGCAGACCAACGGCCTTAACGGTAATCTAGCTTCTACTTTATAAAATTTCTGTAACATTCCACTACTGATATCGCATATTAGACGTAACATTTTTGAAGTTATATTTACAAGATGTCTTTTAATTAAAATTTTAATGGTAACAGGAACTCATGTGCATATCACCTACTCACACCATGTACTGATCGACCTTCGTTGGGCGTCCCTGGCAGTCTTAGAGCGACCAGGACACTTTCTTCACAGGTGGCCTCTTTGACCTGTTTAGACGAGTAGGTAGCCATAGTTACTAGAGTGGCGTTCTTGCTATCATTTTTGGCCCTAGCAAGACGAGTAGGTAGCCATGGTTACTACAGTGGCGTCCTTGCTATCATCTTTACTTTGGTCGATAACAGTACGTGATTGGGGACCACACTGTTTAGGGCGCATAATTACCTTCCTGCACTACACTTTATAAGCTATAAGATTTTAACATGTTCTATAAGTCCTATAGATGGTAATAATGACTTACAGCAACTACCACGTTACTTTCTTAAGCGGCAGGAATACAACTTACGTGATTGGCTATCCATGACGTTATGCCGAAGACGGTGGGCGGGGCTTCATGTATTTAATTAGCGGCTGGTGTTCTTCACGCTACGGTACACCACCAGCCACAAGCAAGAGGGTTGCCTTCGGCAGACATTCATAGTACATCAGCGTTATTTACTATTTTATCAATATATGATTTCGTCCTTTATACCGGGTGATCAGAAACTCAGTATAAATTTGAAAGCTGAATAAATCACGGAGTAATGTAGATAGAGAGGTAAAAATTGACGCACATGCTTGGATTGACATGGGGTTTTACTAGAACAAAAAAAAAGTTCACAAAATGTTCGACAGATGACGCTGGACAGCAAAACGTCAGTGACTGCGCATGACAATCGTCATGCTTGGCCTCCCGGGTTCCCAGACCTCAGTCCGTGCGATTATTGGCTTTGGGGTTGCCTGAAGTCGCAAGTGTATCGTGATCGACCGATATCTCTAGGGATATTGAAAGACAACATCCGACGCCAATGCCTCACCATAACTCCGGACAGCTTTACAGTGCTGTTCACAACATTATTCATCGACTACAGCTATTGTTGAGGAATGATGGTGCACTTATTGAGCATTTCCTGTAAAGGACATCATCTTTGCTTTGTCTTATTTTGTTATGCTAATTATTGCTATTCTGATCAGATGAAACGCCATCTGTCGGACATTTTTTGAACTTTTTTAATTTTTTTGGTTCTAATAAAACCCCGTCTCATTCGAAGCATACGTGTCATTTTGTACCTCTCTATCTACATTATTCCGTGATTTATTCAGTTTTCAAATTTATACTTACTTTTTGATCACCCTGTATGTTTATATCAATTCCTGTTTATTGTAGGTTGGAAGATAATCTTATAAAAAGATAGAAACCGCTCACAACATTAAAAAAGTCATGCTATCAAGATTGCTTCCAGTTTAGACTAAAAAAAATGATTTTGAGGTGCTCCTCCAAATGTTCGCCTCCGGGCGAGGCATTACGAATCCAGACTCTCCGCGCTGCACGTTCCACTGTCTCACTGAACTGGCGTACAGTTAGCTTTGCTTTGCTTCCTGGAGGTGACGGTACTGTTACGAGTAGGAGACTTGAACGCGTCGTTGGGAAGGCAGCACCTCGCCACTTGTCTGCGCCGCGGCTTGTCGCCAATGTTTGCTTATGTGGAACACGAGTGTTGCGCTAGGGAGCGCTGAGGAGCCGCTGCCGCTCGGACGCTCTTGTGGGGAGTACCTCGAGCCGCCACGTAGACACAAACGCCTTGTTCCCAGCCGTCTGGCGCCAGCTCAAGTGTTTGTGCGCCGGACGTGGACCCGACTCCCGTGTGTGCCGCATCGCGCGCACAGCCAGAATACGGTAGCCGCCGACGCCGCCGCTTCGCGCTCAGCTCCGGCATGGCACCGTTACCTCCTGGGAAACGGGGCTTCCGTCTGCGTCGCCCAGTTAAACATCTGTTCTCGTCGTTTCTTCGGTAGAAATACCGCACTCGTGTGAACCATGAGCAGAGGCTACAGGATACCGCCTTCAGCGCATGCCAGCAGCCAGCACTGATGACAGTAACCAGGTCAACGTCAAAGAGTGCATATTTCTCCACGTTGAAGACTGGAAGGATATTGAAATCTGGTTACGCAGGACAGAGCGGATCAGGTTATGGCTGTGGAGGGGGCCATAATCAGTTACTGTCAGTTGCACAAAACACACACCTTTTATTTTCTTAAGAACCACTCAATTACACATTGCCTTAAAAGGATCAAAATAAAACAATATGGCTGAAGGTCTAGTTAAGAAAACTTGAGATACCTGCTGGGCTGAAGTCCCAAAACCACACCAAAAATAAGAACGGCTGAAGGCCTGAACACAAGTTATAAAAAATTGCTTTAAAGAATACATGCAGCTGAAGGCCTTACTTTAAAAAATATTACACGTAAATACCCGGCTGAAGGCCACACACAGGACATTGAACAACTCAGGGTTTAGGGCCCGGATAACAAGAATTTCAGATAGAACCAACTTTCAAAATTTAGTTTTTAAACAACTGAATCTTCAAATTTTAATTTAAGACGGCTGCAGGTCTAACTTAAAAAAAAACTATAATAATAGACGGCTGAAGGCCTCGCACAGTACTTCAGAATAAAATGAAAATCACAATCTAAACCAACAGAACAGTGGTGCTCACAGGCGTTCCAAGGTTCGGCCTGAGGAGGCAGCTCTAACGTAAGGTGAGGTGAGACAGGCAGCCAAGGGTAAGGTTAAATAATCGGATGGCAACCCGACCCAGGGGCGGCTGAAGGACTGACCAACAATCTAATCAATTCCCTTCCGCCCGACCAACGGTACGACAACGGAAAATATCCCCTTAGGACGAAGATACCAGCCACACTATGTCTTCAAAATTGGCGTCGAAAAACAACCAATGCACAACAACCACCCTTAAGAAAAAAGGTGAACAAAAAACTAAAAGGCTGTCGAACTACACGCCGTGCCAGACAGCATCAACACTGCTAGGAAAAACACACTGCCAGATAACTACGCTAACAACCAGGGCAGGTAACTGGGGTGTCAACGGCCACAAGGCAGAAAATAACGCTGGCACACTTCACTGATAAGTAACAACCAATTTAATAGTTAAAGACCCCACAGGAAAACGTCTGCAAGATTTCGCCGACTCCAGCACACTATACGTCGCTGCTAGCCGCAATGGCCCAAGAAGCAACAACCGACAATGAACAAAGAGATGTCACAGCAGTTGAGGTTTCATAACAGGTTAACTGATCACTCAACTTCAGTGTCCAGGTTCGGTGGGCAATAAACTTTGTAGCTGTCGCAGCTAGCGCCTCACTATCTGCACACTGCAAGCGCCCTGGCCTGACAATGCGCTGCGGAGACTTCCTCACTGCTCTGTCCCAACCAACCAACTGCCACACACATACCACCCCACGGAAATATAGTGGTCACACCAAAGATGATACAGCAGTAGTAGTATCGATTAGTGCTGCTGCTGCCTCTGACGGAGGCAAGCCAGCAACTCGTTATGGTAGTAACTCAAGGAAAAATAAGACGCCACACGATTGCGACAAACTGCCAAAGAACAAATGGCATCAATGTGAGCCGGCCACGGTTCAACCTCCCCCCCCCCCCCCTTAAACACCAGCAGATTAACCGCGGATAAAATACGCACAATGGTGCAAGGGCCCAAAAACTGGGGAGTGAATTTACTAAGATTTCCGACACACACCTGTCTCCCAGGAAAATTACAGACATAGACCATATCCTGCCCCTCTCCTAAAGGCTCGCCTATTACGATTGTAATGCTCAGCTTGCTTGTTATGGGCCCTGAGAGTATTATGCCTGGCACGATTCCAGTTCTCCTTGACGTGTTGATGGGTAATATACGCCGGAATTAGGTCTCGAATTCCCCTCACGTTCGAAAATGGGGGAATTAACAAGATAGGCAAGAATCAAGGAGGCCGGAGTGGCTTTCTAGGCCTCATGATTGGCGGTATCGAAAGCAAAACTAAGCCAAGGAAGACTAGAATCCCACTTAATAGGCGTCTTCTGATGGTAAATAATCATTGCGGATTTAAGATTTCAGTTGATCTTCTCCGCAAAAGATCCCTGCAGATAATATGGCGTAGTAGTGACATGCTTGACACTGTTCTGAAAAGAGGCCTTGAAGGAAGGCGGGCGCATTATCACTAACAACTTGTTTGGGGGGTCCAAAAACACTGAAAACATTAGTTAAATGCGAAATAGTGGTGGTAGCAGTCAGGTTACGGCTCGGAAGGAACCAGGTAAATCTCGAATACGCATCAATAATAACCAATACGTACCAATGACCTCTCATACTACGAGGTAAGGGCCATACATAATCGATACAGAGTTTGTGCATAGGACAGGATTCGCGCTCAGAACTCAACAGACCCTGTTGAAGAGCATTCTTAGGTTTGGCTACATTACATAACCGACATCGAGAAACAGTCTCTCTCACGTCAGTCTATGGAGCTCAAAGTGAAATGCTTGTCAATTTTTTGCAAGGTCTTATAAGTTCCTAAGTGGCCACCAACCAACGAATCATGAAAATAATGAAAAACTGGGCGCACCAGAGCTGCTGGCAAGCAGATCTTTAATTGCTTAGCACGTCCCACCCTTTTTGGTTCAAATGGTTCAAATGGCTCTGAGCACTATGGGACTTAACTGCTGTGGTCACCAGTTCCCTAGAACTTAGAACTACTTAAACCTAACTAACCTAAGGACATCACACACATCCATGCCCGAGGCAGGATTCGAACCTGTGCGACCGTAGCGGTCATGCGGTTCCAGACTGTAGCGCCTAGAACCCACCCTTTTTCACAAAATGCCCTTCTTAATAACGTACTCATTCAACAGTTCTCCAGCCAACAGACGTTGCTTAACGGGTGCCCAAGTAGGGTCCTGATCGTGATGCTGAGCAACATCATCAAATAAAAGAGGAATCTCACGTAACACGATACAACTAAGACTGCCTCCTTCTGTTTCCCGGGTGCCCTCACTAAGTGTAGATTCAGTGAACACCCGGCTGAGGACATCCGTAAAGGCATTTTCAGTGCCTTTCACGTGTTCAAATTGAAATACAGAAATGCGCACTGCCCATCTGCCGATACGGCCAGTCTTGCATTGTCTGGCTAACAAGCAGCTTAATGCCTGATTGTCAGTTTCTAGTTGAAATACTCGATGCCCAAGGTAAAAGCGGTACTTCTCCCGAGAACGTGAGGGTTGGCACAAAATAACGCTGGCACACTTCACTGATAAGTAACAACCAATTTAATAGTTAAAGACCCCACAGGAAAACGGCTGCAAGATTTCGCCGACTCCAACTCACTATACGTTGCTGCTAGCTGGAATGGCCCAGGAAGCAAGAACTGACAATGAACGAAGAGATGTCACAGCAGTTGAGGTTTCCTAACAGGTTAACTGATCACTCAACTTCAGTGTCCAGGTTCAGTTTGCAATAAACTTTGTAGCTGTTGCAGCTAGCGCCTCACTATCTGCACGCCGCAAGCGCCGTGGCCTGACCTTGCGGAGACTTCCTCACTGCTCTGTCCCAACCAACCAACTACCACACACACACCACCACATGGAAATATAGTGGTCACACCAAAGATGGTACAGCAGTAGTAGTATCGATTAACGCTGCTGCTACCTCTGACGGAGGTAAGCCAGCAACTCGTTATGGTAGTAACTCAGGGAAAAATAAGACGCCACACGATTGCGACAAACTGCCAAAGAACAAATGGCATCAATGTGAGCCGGCCACGGCTCAACCTACCCCTCCCCCCCCCCCCACCTCCCTTCAACACCAGCAAGTTAACCGGGGCTAAAATACGCACAATGGTGCAAGGGCCCAAAAACTGGGGAGTGAATTTACTAAGATTTCCGACACACACCTGTCTCCCAGGAAAATTACAGACATATACCATATCCTGCCCCTCTCCTAAAGGCTCGCCTTTTACGATTGTAATGCTCAGCTTGCTTGTTATGGGCCCTGAGAGTATTATGCCTGGCACGATTCCAGTTCTCCTTGACGTGTTGGTGGGTAATATACGCCGGAATTAGGTCTCGAATTCCCCTCACGTTCGAAAATGGGGGAATTAACAGGATAGGCAAGAATTAAGGAGGCCGGAGTAGCTTTCAAGGCCTCATGATTGGCGGTATCGAAAGCAAAACTAAGCCAAGGAAGACTAGAATCCCACTTAATAGGCGTCTTCTGATGGTAAATAATCATTGCGGATTTAAGATTTCAGTTGATCTTCTCCGCAAAAGATCCCTGCAGATAATATGGCGTAGTAGTGACATGCTTGACACTGTTCTGAAAAGAGGCCTTGAAGGAAGGCGGGCGCATTATCACTAACAACTTGTTTGGGGGGTCCAAAAACACTGAAAACATTAGTTAAATGCGAAATAGTGGTGGTAGCAGTCAGGTTACGGCTCGGAAGGAACCAGGTAAATCTCGAATACGCATCAATAATAACCAATACGTACCGATGACCTCTCATAGTACGAGGTAAGGGCCATACATAATCGATACAGAGTTTGTGCATAGGACGGGATTCGCGCTCAGAACTCAACAGACCCTTTTGAAGAGCATTCTTAGGTTTGGCTACATTACACAACCGACATCGAGAAACAATCTCTCTCACGTCACAGTCTATGGAGCTCAAAGTCAAATGCTCGTCAATTTTTTGCAAGGTCTTATAAGTTCCTAAGTGGCCACCAACCAACGAATCATGAAAATAATGAAAAACTGGGCGCACCAGAGCTGCTGGCAAGCAGATCTTTAATTTCTTAGCACGTCCCACCATTTTTGGTTCAAATGGTTCAAATGGCTCTGAGAAATATGTACTTAACTGCTGTGGTCATCAGTCCCCTAGAACTTAGAACTTCTTAAACCTAACTAACCTAAGGACATCACACACATCCATGCCCGAGGCAGGATTCGAACCTGTGCGACCGTAGCGGTCACGCGGTTCCAGACTGTAGCGCCTAGAACCAACCCTTTTTCACAAAATGCCTTCTTAATAACGTACTCATTCAACAGTTCTCCAGCCAACAGACGTTGCTTAACAGGTGCCCAAGTAGGGTCCTGATTGTGAAGCTGAGAAACATCATCAAATGAAAGAGGAATCTCACGTAACACGATACAACTAAGACTGCCTCCCTCTGTTTCCCGGGTGCCCTCACTAGGTGTAGATTCAGTGAACACCCGGCTGAGGACATCCGTAAAGGCATTTGCAGTGCCTTGCACGTGCTCAAATTGAAATGTAGAAAAGCGCACTGCCCATCTGGCGATACGGCCAGTCTTACGTGGTCTGGCTAACAAGCAGCTAAATGCCTGATTGTCAGTTTCTAGCTGAAATACCCGACGCCCAAGGCAAAAGCGGGCCAACGCCTCGCACTCGTAATCGGAATATTTAAGTTCGGCACTGATTAACCGTCGAGATGTGTACACTAATGGCTGCCTCTGACCTTCGAACTCCTGGAGGAGAACAGTCGAAATACCCGCATTAGATGCGTCAGTTTGAACAATAATCCTTTTATTAAAGTCCGGTACTCCGAGAACGGGAGGGTTGAATATAGCTGCCTTAATGTGCTCAAACACGGTCTCTTGGGGAGGTTCCCAATCAAAACGTACTATTTTGCGGCGCAGTTCATTTAAGGGAGCCGCCAACTGAGCAAAATTTGGGACAAAACGCCTAAAATACTTCGCCATGCCTATGAACCTTGCAATTGCAATTTTATTAGTAGCCAGAGGCAGAGCTCTTAATGCCTTAGTTCGTTCCTGGTCGATGCGCATACTCTGACCTGATACTAGGTGACCTAAGAGGGACACCTGCTGCCTGGCTAACGTCAATTTACTGGGTTTAGCAGTTAACGTGACTCCCTGCAACCTTAAAAATACTTGCTGGATATGATCCAAATCGTCCTGAAACGAACGGCTATAAATGACTAAGACATCCAAATAATTGTACACCCAGACAAATTTCAAGTCCCTAAGGATATTATACAACAAACAAGTAAGAACAGCTGCATCAGTAGCCAAACCAAAGTGAACCCTGTTAAACAGATTTCAGTCAGTACAAAATGCAGTAACATCTTTACGTTCTTCAGCTAAGGGAATCTGATAACAGGCTTGGTCCAACTCAAGGACAGTCAACCAGTTAGCACTGGTAAACCAAGTAAAGGAGTTATGAAGATCAGGTAGAGGAACAGATTCAGGGACAACCTTAGCGTTCAGGCGCCGGTAGCCAACAACAGGCCTAAATCCCGCCCCTGGTCCTTATGAACGAGGAATATGGGGGAAGCATAGGCAGATGACGAAGGCCTAATAACCCCTTGCTCTAGCATTTTCGACATTTTAGCTCTCAGTATCTTCACCTTAGGGGGTGAGAGGCGATATGGGGACTGCCTAGCAGGAATATCGTCAGATAGACATGCTAATTAAGAATATTAGTAACACCCAACCTATCACAAGGAAGCTCAGGCAACCTCTGTAGCAAATCCTGCAACTGAGACGCCTGATGTGACGAGAGATTGGTGAGATCGAACTCATTAGGCACATCCTCAACAGCCAGGATCCCAACATTTGCATGCACAGTACGTTCAGCACACTCACAGGAGCAAACTTAAAGAAGGAGTGCCCGGAATAATCCAAGATTAATATAATTTTATTGATGAAATCACACCAAAAAATTAAATCGAGCGGCAGCTTCTTGAGCAAGATTAATGAGAAGGGCTAGGAGAGATCTCCAACTGATATACTCCCTCGGACCCAACTATGCAGAGGCAACAACTGGTCATTGGCCCCCCGACATCTCTGCACCAGAGAAGGGACCGACCAAAGTTTCTAAGACGACCAAATTCAATAAACCATTTGAAGCTCAATAGTGAAAGGAAACCTCCAGAATCCAAATGAGCACAAATAGGTTCCCCACCTACACGAGTACAAATACGAGGTAAGGGCGGTGATGAGGGAGCAACAACACGAGTACACCAAGGTTTAAAGGCTCGATCCCGATGTCGCTGCCCAGCCCGGCGTCATTTGTTGGCTCTGGACGCGTGAGGAGGAGGATATTAGTGTTTAACGTCCCGTCGACAACGAGGTCATTAGAGACGGAGCACAAGCTTGGGTGAGGGAAGGATGGGGAAGGAAATCGGCCGTGCCCTTTCAAAGGAACCATCCCGGCATTTGCCTGAAGCGATTTAGGGAAATCACGGAAAACCTAAATCAGGATGGCTGGAGACGGGATTGAACCGTCGTCCTCCCGAATGCGAGTCCAGTGTGCTAACCACTGCGCCACCTCGCTTGGTGGACGCGTGAGGTTGAACGCAAGAGCACAACAAATGAGCCGTGCTCCAACACCTGATGTAACGCCAGGGTTCCCCTTTAACGGCCTCAACCGATGTATGCAATTCAGAATTTCCCTTGACAACGTCTGTGGCCCGGCCCTTACCTTCACAACATACATCGTTCGCAAGTGGCAACGCAGATATCGCTGCAACAGCGGCACGGAGCTCTTCCCAGGCTGATGGACGATCACGAAAAACAAAGTGCGACTTATTCACCACTCGCATTCCCCTAAGAACAATAAACATCAACTCCCGTTCTGGCATATCGATCTACAAGGCCAAGCAGGCCATCTGAAGTCTGTCGAAATGCTGATGTAACTCCTCTTTATCCTGCTGCATCTCCCAAATGTAACGAAAGTCAAGCTGTTTCCGATCCTGGTGGTCAGTCTCTGGTTAATGACAAGCTCCCTCAATTGCTGTAAGGAAAACCCTTCTGCCATGGCTCAGGATAGGAGGTTCTGCAACTTACCTCTAGCTAACTGGTACTATAGTGACAAAACTACTTAGTGCGGAATGCGAAAGGCAGCAGCATGTTGTTCAAGACGAACCAACAACCATAATAAGTTTTTGACCTGCTCAAGTCGATCTATAACTAATTCAGTAATATCTCGAAAAAAAATGCAACAGAGGATTACGCAATTTGGCAAACACTCCTTCTGATTTCGCAGATGATATAACAACACCACCCCTGGGCTGGCACCCAGTTCCCTCATGATGTAGCATGTCCTGGTCTTCAGTCCTCTTCCCATCCAATTCTAAACCCGTAAGCTTAAACTGCAATGCATTAACCAAAGACCCCAATACGACAGTTATTTTTTTAAATGATCCTCCAAACCGAACAGACCTAAATCCGCTATCCGATTGGTTAAATGCACTAACTGTGCCAGCCCACTGTCCAATTGACTGTCACTAGGTTGAGTGCCTTCCAAAACACAAATGGTGTCCTGAAGGCCCCTAACAGCCTTAAAAAAAATTCAAATACTGCTTATGTCTCACCCACCACCTCCGGCGTAACATGAACCAGGTGAAGAACGGTAGCACACAAGTGGGCCACTGCGTCCGGAACACTGCCGTCAATAGGCTGGCACCTTATCACCAACTCATAAACCAGATGGTCCTTTCTCAACAGGCCATTTCCCAGACACTGCCTGACCGCCATTAAAATAAGTCACCTGAAGCAATTAATAACCAAAACATATGATGCAACACTAACAGAAATAAAATTCAGACTAACAGTAACTGGAATGGGAATATGACAATCATAAACATGCTCTGCTACCTGATGAAATCTGGTTTTGCAGGACAGAGCGGAACAGGTTATGGTTGTGGAGGGAGCTGTAATCAGTTACTGTCAGTTGCACAAAACACACAAACTATTATCTTTTTAAGAACCACTTAATTACACATTGCCTTAAAAAGATCAAAATAAAACAATATGTCTGAAGGCCTGGTTAAGAAAACTTGAGATACCTCCTCGCTGAAGGCCCAAAACCACAACAAAAACAAGGGACTGCAACTGCTGTGTTCGGATGCAGGCTGAGTTGGCATCCCTTCGCTCCCAGCTTCAGGCAGTGTTGGCTTCGGTCACACAGCTTGAGGCTGTTGCCAATGGGCATCACTGTGGGGGTCGGGATGGGGGTTTGTCGGGGACGGCCAGCTCGTCCCACGCATCCCCTGATCGGACTACGACTGTGGTTGCCCGGGATACTGCCCGCATTGAGGCTGATCCCTCACCTGTGGTAGAGTGGGAGGTCGTTTCAAGGTGTGGCAGGGGGCGAAAGACATTCCGGAGGGCTGAACGGAAAGCCTCTCCAGTTTGTCTGACGAACCGGTTTCAGGCTCTGTCTCAGGCTGATACTGATCTTCGGCCTGACATGGCTGCTTGTCCTGTTCCAGAGGTTGCCCCTCAGTCTGCAAGATCCGAGCAGTCGCAGAGGGTGGGCTTACTGGTAGTTGGGAGCTCCAACGTCAGGCGCGTAATGGGGCCCCTTAGGGAAATGGCAGCAAGAGAGGGGAAGAAAACCAATGTGCACTCCGTGTGCATACCGGGGGGAGTCATTCCAGATGTGGAAAGGGTCCTTCCGGATGCCATGAAGGGTACAGGGTGCACCCATCTGCAGGTGGTCGCTCATGTCGGCACCAATGATGTGTGTCGCTATGGATCGGAGGAAATCCTCTCTGGCTTCCGGCGGCTATCTGATTTGGTGAAGACTGCCAGTCTCGCTAGCGGGATGAAAGCAGAGCTCACCATCTGCAGCATCGTCGACAGGACTGACTGCGGACCTTTGGTACAGAGCCGAGTGGAGGGTCTGAATGAGAGGCTGAGACGGTTCTGCGACCGTGTGGGCTGCAGATTCCTTGACTTGCGCCATAGGGTGGTGGGGTTTCGGGTTCCGCTGGATAGGTCAGGAGTCCACTACACGCAACAAGCGGCTACACGGGTAGCAGGGGTTGTGTGGCGTGGGCTGGGCGGTTTTTTAGGTTAGATGGCCTTGGGCAAGTACAGAAAGGGCAACAGCCTCAACGGGTGCGGGGCAAAGTCAGGACATGCGGGGACCAAGCAGCAATCGGTATTGTAATTGTCAACTGTCGAAGCTGCGTTGGTAAAGTACCGGAACTTCAAGCGCTGATAGAAAGCACCGAAGCTGAAATCGTTATAGGTACAGAAAGCTGGCTTAAGCCAGAGATAAATTCTGCCGAAATTTTTACAAAGGTACACACGGTGTTTAGAAAGGATAGATTGCATGCAACCGGTGGTGGAGTGTTCATCGCTGTTAGTAGTAGTTTATCCTGTAGTGAAGTAGAAGTGGATAGTTCCTGTGAATTATTATGGGTGGAGGTTACACTAAACAACCGAACTAGGTTAATAATTGGCTCCTTTTACCGACCTCCCGACTCAGCAGCATTAGTGGCAGAACAACTGAGAGAAAATTTGGAATACATTTCACATAAATTTTCTCAGCATGTTATAGTCTTAGGTGGAGATTTCAATTTACCAGATATAGACTGGGACACTCAGATGTTTAGGACGGGTGGTAGGGACAGAGCATCGAGTGACATTATACTGAGTGCACTATCCGAAAATTACCTCGAGCAATTAAACAGAGAACCGACTCGTGGAGATAACATCTTGGACCTACTGATAACAAACAGACCCGAACTTTTCGAATCTGTATGTACAGAACAGGGAATCAGTGATCATAAGGCCGTTGCAGCATCCCTGAATATGGAAGTTAATAGGAATATAAAAAAAGGGAGGAAGGTTTATCTGTTTAGCAAGAGTAATAGAAGGCAGATTTCAGACTACCTAACAGATCAAAACGAAAATTTCTGTTCCGACACTGACAATGTTGAGTGTTTATGGAAAAAGTTCAAGGCAATCGTAAAATGCGTTTTAGACAGGTACGTGCCGAGTAAAACTGTGAGGGACGGGAAAAACCCACCGTGGTACAACAACAAAGTTAGGAAACTACTGCGAAAGCAAAGAGAGCTCCACTCCAAGTTTAAACGCAGCCAAAACCTCTCAGACAAACTGAAGCTAAACGATGTCAAAGTTAGCGTAAGGAGGGCTATGCGTGAAGCGTTCAGTGAATTCGAAAGTAAAATTCTATGTACCGACTTGACAGAAAATCCTAGGAAGTTCTGGTCTTACGTTAAATCAGTAAGTGGCTCGAAACAGCATATCCAGACACTACGGGATGATGATGGCATTGAAACAGAGGATGACATGCGTAAAGCTGAAATACTAAACACCTTTTTCCAAAGCTGTTTCACAGAGGAAGACCGCACTGCAGTTCCTTCTCTAAATCCTCGCACAAACGAAAAAATGGCTGACATCGAAATAAGTGTCCAAGGAATAGAAAAGCAACTGGAATCACTCAATAGAGGAAAGTCCACTGGACCTGACGGGATACCAATTCGATTCTACACAGAGTACGCGAAAGAACTTGCCCCCCTTCTAACAGCCGTGTACCGCAAGTCTCTAGAGGAACGGAGGGTTCCAAATGATTGGAAAAGAGCACAGATAGTCCCAGTCTTCAAGAAGGGTCGTCGAGCAGATGCGCAAAACTATAGACCTATATCTCTTACGTCGATCTCTTGTAGAATTTTAGAACATGTTTTTTGCTCGCGTATTATGTCATTTCTGGAAACCCAGAATCTACTATGTAGGAATCAACATGGATTCCGGAAACAGCGATCGTGTGAGACCCAACTCGCCTTATTTGTTCATGAGACCCAGAAAATATTAGATACAGGCTCCCAGGTAGATGCTATTTTTCTTGACTTCCGGAAGGCGTTCGATACAGTTCCGCACTGTCGCCTGATAAACAAAGTAAGAGCCGGAATATCAGACCAGCTGTGTGGCTGGATTGAAGAGTTTTTAGCAAACAGAATACAGCATGTTGTTATCAATGGAGAGACGTCTACAGACGTTAAAGTAACCTCTGGCGTCCCACAGGGGAGTGTTATGGGACCATTGCTTTTCACAATATATATAAATGACTTAGTAGATAGTGGTGGAAGTTCCATGCGGCTTTTCGCGGATGATGCTGTAGTATACAGAGAAGTTGCTGCATTAGAAAATTGTAGCGAAATACAGGAAGATCTGCAGCGGATAGGCACTTGGTGCAGGGAGTGGCAACTGACCCTTAACATAGACAAATGTAATGTATTGCGAATACATAGAAAGAAGGATCCTTTATTGTATGATTATATGATAGCGGAACAAACACTGGTAGCAGTTACTTCTGTAAAATATCTGGGAGTATGCGTACGGAACGATTTGAAGTGGAATGATCATATAAAACTAATTGTTGGTAAGGCGGGTACCAGGTTGAGATTCATTGGGAGAGTGCTTAGAAAATGTAGTCCATCAACAAAGGAGGTGGCTTACAAAACACTCGTTCGACCTATACTTGAGTATTGCTCATCAGTGTGGGATCCGTACCAGGTCGGGTTGACGGAGGAGATAGAGAAGATCCAAAGAAGAGCGGCGCGTTTCGTCACTGGGTTATTTGGTAACCGTGATAGCGTTACGGAGATGTTTAATAAACTCAAGTGGCAGACTCTGCAAGAGAGGCGCTCTGCATCGCGGTGTAGCTTGCTCGCCAGGTTTCGAGAGGGTGCGTTTCTGGATGAGGTATCGAATATATTGCTTCCCCCTACTTATACTTCCCGAGGAGATCACGAATGTAAAATTAGAGAGATTAGAGCGCTCACGGAGGCTTTCAGACAGTCGTTCTTCCCGCGAACCATACGCGACTGGAACAGGAAAGGGAGGTAATGACAGTGGCACGTAAAGTGCCCTCCGCCACACACCGTTGGGTGGCTTGCGGAGTATCAATGTAGATGTAGATGTAGAACAGCTGAAGGCCTGAACACAAGTTATAAAAATTTGCATTCAAGAATACATGCAGCTGAAGGCCTTACTTAAAAGAATATTTCACATAAATACTCAGCTGTAGGCCACACACAAGACATTGAACAAGTCAGGGCTTAGGGCCCGGATAACAAGAATTTCAGATAGAGCAAATTTAAAAGAAAAATCGTTTTAAGCAAATGGGTTTTCAAATTTTAATTTAAGACGGCTGAAGGCCTTATTTTAAAATAAAACAAACTAAATTAATAGACAGCTAAAGGCCTCACACAGTACTTCAGGCTAAAATGAAAATCACAATCTAAAACCAACAGAACAGTGGTGCTCAGAAGTGTTCCAAGGTTCGGCCTGAGGAGGTAGCTCTAACGTAAGGTGAGGTGAGACAGGCAGCCAAGGGTAAGGTTAAATAATCGGATGGCAACCCGACCCAGGGACGGCTGAAGGACCGACCAACAGCCTAATCAATTCCCTTCCGCCCGACCAATGGTACGACAACGGAAAATATGCCCTTAGGTCGAAGATACCAGCCGCACTTCATCTTCAAAACTGGCGTTTAAGTACAGCCAAGGCACAATAACCACTCTTAAGAAAAAAATATGAACAAACAACTAAAAGGATGTCGAACTACATGCCGTGCCGGACAGCATCTACACGGTGAGGAAAAACACTCTGCCAGAAATCTATGCTAACAACCATGCCAGGTAACTGGGGCATTAACGGCCACAAGAGAGAAAATACCAGTGGCACACTTCACTGATAAGTAACAACCAATTTAATAGTTGAAGACCCCACAGGAAAACAAATGCAAAAATTCGCAAACTCCCAACACACCATATGTTGCTGCTAGCTGGAACGGCCCAGGAACCAACAACTGACAATGAATGAAGAGATATCACAGCAGTTGAGGTTTCATAACAAGTTAACTGATCACTCAACTTCAGTGCCAGATTCGGTGAGAAACGAACTTTGCAGCTCTCACAGCTAGCACCTCACAATCCGACCATGCTTACACGTCGCCAGCAGTCCCGGCCTGACCTCACGCTGCGGAGACTTCCTCGCTGCTCTGTCCCAACTGACTGACTTCCACACACACACCACCACACGGAAATATAGCGGTCACACCAAAGATGGCACAGCAGTACTAGTATCGATAAGCGCTGCTGCTGCCACTGATGGAGGCAAGTCAGCAATTTGTTATGGTAGTAACTCAGGGAGAAATAAGACACCACTCGATTGCGACAAACTGCCAAAGAACAATTGGCATCAATGTGAGCTGGCCACGGTTCAGATATTTATCTGTGCATGGACATCACACTGATAAGCTTCTACCAAAAAATATTCAGACATCAGAAAGGAGCCGATTCCAAACCTCTGTATATAGACATGCCTTTCTTGTTACCTCCCAAAATGTTCAACATTTCTTTTTGTGCTCTAGATAAAAGAGTCGGCCACAGTGCTATCTGTGGTGTGGACCTATGACTTGTTATTTCTGCCAGTACTGCATAATTATTCCGTCAACCAAAAGAGGTCGAAATTACTTACTGAAATTAATTAACGATGCTCACCTATAGTAAATACATACAACGACATACGATACGGTTTTGGTTTCGAATTTTTAGGGTGAGAACTAGACTTTCCCCATGTTTAAGTTAATTATGCTCGTATTACAACATTCTTGAGTTGTTTCCGATAAAATTGTCAGGACACCACTCAAAACATTATTTACCACACAAAAATATTGACCCACATCAGTTGTATGTTGTTACATCTGCAAATAACATGAACTTACGCTTGATATCTTGCGTTTAAAGGTTTGCTACAGAAGTGTTGAAAAGATTAGATGGCTTGGTAGTGTAACTAACTAAGAGGCACTGAATCGAACTGACTGAGCACAACTCCACCAAAGGAAGAGATCGCCTGGTAGGATACATAATGAGGCATCAAAGAATAGTCAGTTTGGTAATGGAGAGTAGTGTGTGTGTGGGGGGGTGGTGGAGGAGGGGTGGGTGGTGGAGGGAGGTGAGAAAGAGGTGTAAGATTGGAGAGGGAGATAAAGTCTTAAATATAGTAACCAGATATAAATCGGAGTAGATTGCAGCAAGTATGCTCAGATGAATAGGCTTGAACACAGGCTTGATCGGAACTGGGGTAATTCTAATGTATGTGAGAGTGTATTTGCATATGTGTATACAGAGTAAAACTGATGACTTGTTTGGCAAGTGTAGTGTGTACATAGAGATGAATCCTATAAGTTTTTATAACATTGTGCAACTGTGTAACATTCGATAAATTATTTTTCACATTTACCGTGGATAAAGGATAATTATAATCATAGTCATCATACAGCGGAGATGCTGAGTGCCAGACATGCACAACAAAAAGACTACGAAACACGTAAGGTTTCGGCCAGAAGGGCTTCTTCTGAAATGGACAAACACAGACACAGACACACACGCACACACACACACACACACACACACACACACACACACGCACGCACACACACACACGTGATCGCACGTCTCACACAGCTCACACGGACTTGACCACTATCAACGTATACAAACGAGATAATGGAAGAAATAAAAAGAAATCAAGAAGAAGCAAATAGAACAAAAACCAAATGTGTTGCTGGGAGAGCATGGGCTCTTTTCAGCCATACTTTTTGTTGTTATGTTTCGGCATCATTTATTTGTTGATTGGACAGAGGGAGGTATTACGTTTCCTTCTTTCATATTCTTTTCAGTTCTGTTTTATTTCTTTCATTATCTGACTGGTTTTGTTCTGTTTGCTTCTTCTTGATTTATTTTTATTTCTCCCATTATCTGGTTTCTGTATGACCAATAGCCTCCGAAACCAGAGACGGTGGTTGTTTATATATATCTAGAATGTCCCATTTATCTTTCTCAACAGAAATAACTTGTTTCTGATACGTTAAATTAAAAATTGTTTGAACCACTGTTTTATATCATCATTGGGTACTTCTTTCTGGACTAAATATGTGAAGAGCCTAACTACCATTGACCTCAGGAGACTTCTTGAAGAAGAGAAATCACTGTTGCAGCCCTTCAAAAAACCAAGAATAAGAAGAAATCTGTAAAAGAAAACGAAGGGACAACAATACCAGAAACAAGATGAATATGGACATGCAGCGCACGTAGAGCAATAATCTTTAACTTGAATTTTCCAGACAGTTCACTTTTTGATTTTCTGGTATGCATTGGCTAAAAATATTAGAGATAGTGGGCTGAAATTTTTCACACTGCGTTAAATCAACGTGATTAATAAGAGACTAATCTTGTGACTAAAATTTGAAAATCAAAGAATTTTTAAAGAAAAACTGTGAGGTAATTAATGAAATTTTTGATAATCATTACTAAATACATTTTTGAATCACAGTTTATGACAACAACTTGTCAAAGCTCTGCTTTCAACATAGTAGTGTGAAGAGTTTACAGAAAAAAATCAAGCTCCTACTTAGTTTCTATTTCAAAATATCTGTACCTGTGCTGTACATAAATAATTGACATGCTTTATTTCACTTTCAGCACAATGTACAATTCGGAAAAAAGCTATGGTTCATATATCAAATTATTCCCAAAAGATGTGTTAAAAGAGGGTAAGTATTACATTGTCTGACTATTCTTATTCTTTGAGCAGCACTACTTAGAATCCCGCGGTGT
Source organism: Schistocerca serialis cubense (assembly GCF_023864345.2). Classification (NCBI taxonomy): domain Eukaryota; kingdom Metazoa; phylum Arthropoda; class Insecta; order Orthoptera; family Acrididae; genus Schistocerca; species Schistocerca serialis. The sequence goes on along the minus strand of NC_064644.1, from coordinate 79,984,521 downwards.
TTTTCAAGCTTTGCCCTTGTATTCACGAAGCAATCTCCATAAAACTTGACAATGTGTCTGTTGCCCCCCCCCCCCCCCCCCCGTTACCGCGGGGTCCTGTACAATGCTCTACAAGGGTAAACCACCTCTGAGATGCCAACAATTGTTTCTTCAACTTCTCAATGGCGTACCTTTGTGAAAGCCTCCCCGGTTTTTTTCTTTCGAACTAGTTCTGTGAATACCAATTTGTAAAGCGTGATGTAATGAGCACTTACTGGAAATGTTCGTTTCTAATGAAATCTCCATCGGTGTGGATATTTCACTCGTATCATGTAACGACCTGACCTTATCAGTTAAAATAATAAACTTTCCTTTAGTTGCAGCAGAGCGATCGTACGGCTTCGCTTCTGAAATCCCAGCATCAGGAGACCAGTCGCACGTCGCATGTGCGTACACACGCAGACACGTTTACGACAGATTTTCATGTAACTTAAGCGTTTCCACGCTTCTGTTGGTTTTGGGATTGTTGCTGCTACTGAAAATCGTGTTATTCATGCAGTACGCATGCATCCTTTTACCTAAATTTCTTTGTTATTAATCTTTGATGCAGCATCACTGTTTTAAGTCGAAATATTCCTTTTTCTTGGTACAGTATTTGTTCTTATCGAAACTGTGTTATTTGAGTTTCAAAATATGGTTTACGCTATGACGCTATAATCATCTGACGCATGTTCAACACGTCACTGGTCGAGGTTCACGTCTGCTATCGCAGTTTCCCCTTCATCATCCTTTTTGTATGAAGACGATAGTTTCCATTCATCGTAATCAAGAAAAATTGGATTTAGCCCCGGAAACATTGGTAATGAAGACAGCTGAACAATGGATGGATCATCGGCTCACACATCTTTGGAGCAGAAGACGACAAACTAGGACACATTTATGTATGACAAAAATTGGTAATCTCTGCTGTCGTGTACCAAAATAGGGTCAGTTAGTAAAAATAAACCGCCATAACAATAATTATACTTAATTTACGAAGTGAGTATGGCAAATGGATAATTCTCGCAGTTACTTATAGCTATTCAAAGTTAATATTTTGAAGCCACCGTTAATTTTATTGCGTAATGTTAATGAATATGTCATGCGTTGTTGATAGGCGTGTTGATAGTTCTACTATATAGCAGAATTGGAAACAACAACAACCAAAACGTAGACGTGCGAACGATAATAGTACACAGGTTGCGAAGCAACTGTGCTGTTTACTGCCTTGTTTGTACACTTTACGTGCCCATTGTTCTGCTCTACAAGAGGTGTGGGTTTTGTTTATGATTTCCAACTCATGTAAACACTTGTACACACCTCCCGCCTTAGCGCTCACAGCATTTGTTGTTGCTTTAGCTTAGAGTACACTGCATATCAGTGTAATCGTGCATCATAGTAACTTAGTAACTGCATGGCGGTAGTACACTTTGTGAAAGTAGGTTTTGTTTGTGAATGTGTGTGATGCATACGCATGACGATAAGATAGAAATGCTGCTGATGATCTACGAAGAAAGTACGTTGACAGGAAATAATGTAGTAACTTGGATTTTTATGTTTGGTACTATCAGAGAACATTAATACGTTATTATGTCTATATTGTGCTCTACTGTACATACCTGTACTGTAATTTGCTGTAGCTCACGCACAACTAATGGACAACAGACGATTACCTAAAAAGCCGTCGCCGTTTCGTTGGATATCTGATCGACTCATTTCTCGTCTATGTGAAACGGGAAGTTTAAATACAAGACCTCGAAATTGCCGTAGAACATAAGCAGACGAAGATGCTGAAGCAGCATTGCTTCCTACCGTCGCCGTGAATCCTCGAGTCAGCACACGACGGACTCAGCGTGAAGTTGGTGTCTCGAAAACAAGTGCACTTCGCATTCGGTGACGTCATAAATTCATCCTTACCATGTTCATTCACACCAAGTACTTCTCAGAGATGACGTCAACAACAGTGCTCAATTTTGTCAGTGGGCGCAGCAACAACTTCTTACTAACCCTAATTTCTTCTCAAATATTCTTTTTACCGACGAGGTGTCATACTCCAACAGAGGAATTGTCAGTATGAGATACATACACATACATTATTGATCCATTATCGCTCCTCTATGGCTGTGATAGGTAAATCATCAACGCGCATAGAACATTAATTGCGAAATTATTCGAGATACTACTATATCTCTCTGTAAATGGTGACCAAAATGGCAGACAATATTCCCGGTTTTTAAGAGACATTCATCCTGTTCTCTTGGACGCCGTACCCCTGAAACAGAGAATGTTCATGTGGTATCAACATCAGGAATGCTTTGTACATAACACCTTACGAGCGCGACGATTTCCATACCGCTAGGTGGGTTGGACGTTGTGGCCCATTTAGTTGGCCTGCCCGATCTCCGAACATTACATCGCTTGGTTTTTTCATGTGGGGAGCAGTTAAGGATGCTTTTCTGCCAAAATGTTCCATTGATGCTTCGTACAGCCATCATGGAGGAAGTAGTAGCACGATCCTTTATTGTATGATTGTATGATTATATGATAGCGGAACAAACATTGGTAGGAGTTACTTCTGTAAAATATCTGGGAGTATGCGTGCGGAACGATTTGAAGTGGAATGATCATATAAAATTACCTGTTGGTAAGGCGGGTACTAGGTTGAGATTCATTGGGAGAGTCCTTAGAAAATGTAGTCCATCAACAAAGGAGGTGGCTTACAAAACACTCGTTCGACCTATACTTGAGTATTGCTCATCAGTGTGGGATCCATACCAGGTTGTGTTGACCGAGGAGAGAGAGAAGATCCAAAGAAGAGCGGCGCGTTTCGTCACAGGGTTATTTGGTAAGCGTGATAGCGTTACGGACATGTTTAGCAAACTCTAGTGGCAGACTCCGCAAGAGAGGCTCTCTGCATCGCGATGTAGCTTGCTGTCCAGGTTTCGAGAGGGTGCGGTTCTGGATGAGGTATCGAATATATTGTTTCCCCCTACTTATACCTCCCGAGGAGATCACGAATGTAAAATTAGAGAGATTCGAGCGCGCATGGAGGCTCTCCGGCAGTCGTTCTTCCCGCGAACGATATGCGACTGGAACCGGAAAGGGAGATAATGACAGTGTCACGTGAAGTGCCCTCCGCCACACACCGATGGGTGGCTTGCGGAGTATAAATATAGATGTAGATGTAGATGTCGGGCGTCCGTCATTCACAAAGTGAAAGTGACACTACGTATGAAACCCGATGGTCACCATTTTGAGTGTGCGATGTAAACTTCCAGTTTTTCATGCAGTGGTAGTATCACAGTAAAAGTTACCATAAAGGCCCATGATACTTTTGCATTATCATAAGAAATGTAATACGGTACCCGTACAGTAACAAGATCCAATTATAGTACTGTGCAATACTGTTGCATTCAATGCTTATAGGTAATTTGCAAAATGTTCAAATGCGTCTTGAAGAGGTTAAATGGTTTATTTAATGAAATGCACTGAAGTGATACTTAAATTAGCGAAGTTACGTATTATTTTTCATTTCCACAGCGATTAGTTTCGCGGATGAAATGGTACAGCCTGATACATTTTTGAGGAACTCTTGGAGAGGGTAACTGTATTCTTGAATAAAATGCATAGAGTTCCTTTTAAAAAAAATTAATTCCTATCTCGAATCTCCTACATCAATTCCCTACCTTCAAACCTTGGCACTGCAACATGAATGAAACATAGCAGAGCACGAGCATACCTAGTTTCAAAGTATTTAGTCCTGTCAGAACATTTTTTGGTACCAGTTCCCACATCGATTTGTTAAAACTCTCATTTGGGTTTTGGGTCATATCATGTACACTACTGACCATTAAAATTGCTACACCAAGAAGAAATGCAGATGATAAACGGGTATTCATTGAACAAATATATTATACTAGAACTGACATGTCATTACATTTTCACGCAATTTGGGTGCGTAGATCCTGAGAAATCAGTACCCAGAACAACCACCTCTGGCCGTAAAAACGGCCTTGATACGCCTGAGCATTGAGTCAAACGAAGCTTGGATAGCGTGTTCAGGTACAGCTGGCGTGCAGCTTCAACACAATACCACAGTTCATCAAGAGTCAAGAGACGTGTAACCAATGGCAGCCCATACCATTACGCCGGGTGATACTCCAGTATGGCGATGACGAATACACGTTTCCAATGTGCGGTCACCGTGTAACCTCCCCCTCACTTACCGACCTTAATGACAGTGAAAAATGAAACCGCGTGTACCTAATGGGAGTTTTGGAAAAGCAATCGTCACCGAAGTTAACCTGTCGGTAAAGAGGGAGGAAAGGATTACATCTAAATGAAAGGAAAAATGCAAATGAAACTGGTGGAAATTAATTTTGAAAAGGGGTAAAGTTAATAAAGAAAGTAAATGTGCGGCCGTTACGTTAACAATTAACTAGCGGTAATTAGATATTTGAGATTTGGGGGAAATCACGGTCGCCAGCCCTAAGGACAATTTCTATAGTAACTGAAAAAGAAAGGTTATTACACATATAATTAACACTAGAAGCGTGGGAACTGAAGGTTGACATGTGTAGTGTGAAAACTGAAAGTTTGTCAGAAGTAATAAATTTCGCTACACTCTGACTTAATTTAGCAAAAGAATTAATAAAACCGGAAAATCGAATGTTAATTTAGTGACTGAAGTTAATAGTGAGCTTTCTTTCTGAAGCACATCGAAATTCAGTAACATACAGTTAGTCTTGGACTACCTCAACAATCATTTCAAAAACTACTTGAATCTACGCAATTTAGAAAGAAGAGATTTAACTTTGAACGTGAATTAAATGATTCTGAACAATTAACAATAGTAAAATTTAGTACGTACCAAGCTGAGCTGCAGTCACAGGTAAGCTAAAATACGGTAACAAAGCTCGCACTCTTAATTCGTGCTTGTGTAATCTGAATATTGTAGCCAGCTATTATGCCATAATTGAACTTTGAAATTAAAGCAGTGAAAACGAGTTAGCTATATTACTTTAATGCTGGCGTTTGAATTTCAACGACACTCGGGTTCATTTCGGAAAAGGAAGGGACTCTGCTTGGTAATGCAATTGGGACAATGAGCAACAAAAGTTCATGCTAAGTTGCTGTAATTATAGTGACGAAAATGGTACAGTTTGAAAAGCTGAGGTCTGCCGTACAGTTCTGAAACTTTACGTGCTTTTAGTCTTCCTTGTTGGTTGATTGAAGGTTTGAAGCCGTCGATCGAGGAGGTGGCGACAGTCACTCATTGTCGGCCGTCGCTGTTGCAGAAGCTGGATGTTGGAGCGCCTTCTTCTCGACACGGTCACCAGGCGAAACGGGCTCTTGATGTGCGCCAGCTAATGCTTCCCGTCCGCGACACCATGTCAGAAACTATCATCGCGAGTCGAGCGCAATTACATGCTGCCAAACCCCGAAAGCGCGGCAACTCGCGGGAGCGTCACACAACACCTGCTCCACTCGCTACTCCCGCCAGACCCTCACTGTTCTGCCCGCGCTCCACGCGGCAGAGTTAACACTACCAAAGATCCTACACACTTTGAGTCTTCACACGACCTATCGATGTAATCGTTCGATAGCAGTTTTCCCTAGGCAAGACCCAACGTAAAAATACAAATACTATTTACGAAACAAACCAATTATACATCGACATAAGTGCATAAATATATATATATCCAAACAGTAAAGCAATTACAATATTTAAATAGACAGAAATGTCATATCTTGAGGTAACAAAACAAGGGAAAAAAATAATAGTACAATAGATGTAAATAGGAGGATATGCATTTCCGGCGTTACACGTGCCCCACATTGTCTGAGGATGTTCGTGTAACGTAAACAGACTCAGAAAATGTCCCAAAAAAGAAACAGCGGAAATGCATATGCTCAAAACATCAACAAAATTTAGCATTCGTCTAATTAATCATAAATCAATTTTTAGACCATAATAATTGAGTGGAGACACTCCTAATCTTATTCCACTCTGTCATCTTACACGAAATAAAACAAGTTGACAACATATTAAAATTCATAGAAGATATAGAAAATGGTTTAGCTATTCCAAAATCGTCAAAATCCGTAACACTATCATGAAATGAAATACTATTTACAAAATTAATCAGAGTACATGGTCATAAAAACAGGTAGATCAAAATACGCAAATTAATAATTAATTACATAGAATACACATTTTTACATAACCCTTTCATAATTAATATTCTCGTCATGGGAGTCCATTAAACGCTAAACAAGAAAATAACACACATCAGATCGAAAAAAACATAAATATTGACAGTAGAATTCTTTCAGCTGTCCAGGAAGAAAAACAATTCCGCCTTCCGTACTCGCAAGTACAAAGAATGCCGACAGCGGCCCAAGAGCCAACAGCGGCACAAGAGCCGACAGCGGCTCGCCTCGCCAGTATTGTTGCGCCCGCGTGTGCGGCACGCTTGATCTCACTCGCCTGTCTAACGACATTTCCAGAACGTCCGCTTCACTGAATTCTTTAGGGAAAACTCACTCCCGAGTAATCTCAAGGAGTCCCTTAATACTATCACAGTGGATAACTCAACACTGTCCATCATCACACGCATGTACTAGCCTGAAACTTAAAACAGCGTCTAAGTACATCGGCAATGACTAGTAAATCACATATTTATGAAATCTTACAGCTATTTACAAAATCATATTTACATTCCTTAATCTACTGTGACTCAGCTGAAAACTTAAACTAGCAGCTTGGATTTTTCAGTTGATTAGATCATGATTAAATTGATCAAAATTAAATTGATTAATCAAAATTAATTACTTATTAATTACAACTTCTTTAATGACCTTGGTCAGTCAAAAGCATGGCAATCTAGCAAATCGTTAAATCTTACACTCTATTTTACATACTGTATAAATTACCCATTGTGTGGTATTAATCGATCCTAGGTTGGTACAATTTCAAGTCTACAATATTCCGTAAGCATTTGTGTGAGGCATACCAATGACTTTATATGGTCCATTATAAACAAACTTAAATTTAGAGTTTTCATGGTCTATCTCGCTCGATTTCTCATGAGCTTTTACAAGTACTAAGTCTCCGATTGCAAACTTAGCAAAACGCGCTTTAGCGTCATGACGACGTATGCGAGCATCGGCTTTTAGCTTCATTACTTCTCGCAAACGATCTTTTTTCACACCAATACTAATGTTAATCCGTGGAGGGAATTTGATTATCTCTTCCAATTCACTTTCTACACTTTTGTCAATGCCGAAATTCCTCATGTTATGGCAGTTCAAACTCATTCCTACGTCAATGTCATCCGGCCAGTTAACAATGTGTATAGGCTGGTATTGCCTATGCACACCGTCTCCTGCCTCGTCAAAACCAACTACCATTGTTTTATCTAGTGACATACATGTCAAAGTTTTGCTTTCGCAGTTAATCACTGCACGGTACTTTAATAGCATATCTAACCCGATAATTACTTCCGTAGTTAAGTCTGGCACGACGACAAACTCTTGTTCAAATCTTGCCCCACATATCTCGAAGTTGACAAAAATCTGTTTTGTGACCGGTTTACTGGCCTTCCCAGTAGCACCGATAATTTTCACTCCTGTTACTGGCATAACTACGATGCCAGGTCTGCCTTTCAGTAACTCAAATATTTTCCCAGATACAGCACTCAATTCTGCACCGGTGTCAATCAACACGTTTAGTTGTAGGTCGTGCATATTAACGGACACTACTATCTGTCTACACTTGTCCTCGACTGTTTCTTTATTTTCCCACAGTAAATCCTCGTCTATATCCAGGTCATTCCAGAAAAAACCATCCGGCTTTGATCCTAAATCCGGTTTATCTGGCGGCTTTTTCAGCCTCTGTTCACATACAGTTTTAATTTCAACACGTTTGTCCTGAGGCTTAGTCTGTAGCGTCGCCTCCAATACCGAAACCTTTTCCTGTAACTCGTCAACTAGTGAGTGTTGCTTTGCTATCAATTCACTAATTGCCACCTTCGTTGATTCCACTTTGGTCAGATTGATCTCATCTGTCATTCTACCTGGAGGAATGTGCCCAGTAGCATCTGAAATTACTTCCTCTGGATCTGCGCAACCCACACTGCTATCGTCTGACTGTATAATGTCAGCTCTAACCTCATACACGCTGTAATCTATGTGCTTTTCTACCAATCGTGTCCGGCTATCACTAAAATTTTCGTAATCTTTCTCCTTAATACTCTCGCAATGTTTAAACTGGATGTTCGCGTCGGATGGGTCGGCTACTTCTACCATTACAACTTTCGGTAAAGTCTGCCGGTTAGGGCCAGAACTTTCCGTTACTACTTCAACATTCAACTCCTGCGGGACGAAACACGACGCATCTTGCTCGTGCTCCCCATTAACATCAACTATTTCTAGTAAAGTCTGCCGGTTAGGGCCAGAACTTTCTATCACTTCACAATCACTATCTTCCTGCGGGACGAGACGCGGCAAATCCTGCCCGCGCTCCCCATAAACACTTCTCCCGTACAGGCCCCTATAATCTCTTAGTTCGTCGTATAAGCGACCGAACTGCCTTAACCAGACCTCATCCCTCTCTGCATCCCCTCGCTCAATGACGGACGTGTTATCCGACATCTGATCTTCTCTCAACAATTGCGAATCATTCTTAAACTCAATCTCCAGTTCCGCTGTGGGTATTACAGCTGCCCCTTTATAATCGATTTCCGGAACACTACTTAAATTGTTCTCACTGACAGTGAATGTATTTTCTACTGCCGTGTATACAGTTGATCTACTACTTGTGGGCGCACTCCTTTCTCCTAACACTGGCACACTCTCCCGCCGTTGATTATTCCACACGGAATTTTCATAACGACGACACCTGGGTTTTCTCCTGTTATTGGGCCGCCAAAATTTCTCCACGCCTGGTCGGCCCCTCACCGGCGCGGCTAATGGTTTCCCTGTCTCGTCCCAGCAGATACGCTCCCCGGATGCTGCTGAGGCGGCTGATCACACCCTCTGGCGTTATTACTATTCTGCGCAGCCCGTATCACGCTAGTATGATACTGGTTTCCGTCATTCCGGTTATTATTTGCATTGTACCGATTGTTATTACGGTCCGAACCATTATTGTTATTGCTGCCATGGTTGCGGTATGCATTATTCCCATGGTTATCGTTGGTGTAGTTGCTGTGGTACCCGTTGTTGTTACCACGGCCTCTACCACTGTCGCGATTATTGCGCCAATTGTACTCGTCCTCCACTCTTTCCAGGAAATCATTTATTGTCCTGTAATTGCTTCCTACGTAGCGTTTTGTATCATTTGGAAGCTTTTTGTAGAGTTCCCAGACTATTTCGGATTCCGAGCGGCGATCACGCAAATATTCCAACTTGCGGATCCAGCCCTCACAAAACTCCTTCATCGAGCCGCGCGAATTCGCATCGAAAGGCCTCGATACGACAAATTCGCGCCAGACACTTTGCTGTTTTTGCTCTGACCAGTATTCAGCCAGAAACAAATTTTTAAACTCGTCAAAAGTCAGGTTCGTAATGTTGAGGTTTAAGCCCCAACGCTTGGCATCACCAGCCAGCACATCAATAACCGCATTAATTTTTCTCTCATTAGTCCATGATCTGGGTAAAACTCTTTCACAATTTTTAATGAAATCCGTCGCGTGTATACCGCCTTTTTTCAAGGGGTCGAACCGCTCCTCTTTCGTCAACAATTCCGAACTATGTGCACAGATTGGCACATAGCTCTGTTTTTCGTCAAGTTTCTTTTCTAATTCCGACACTCCCGTAATTACTTGGCAAGTGGTTGTCGCAAGCGTTTCCACTTCCCTCTTTTTCTCTTCGCAGGTATTAGCCTGCTCCCTCACTTTAGTGTCTACTTCGGACACTAAAGCCTTTAAAGTTTCCACCTTCTGTTGATCCTCTTTTTTCATTAATTGAATTTGTTCCGTCACCCTATTCTCGATGATCGGAGCAACTGCTTCTCCTACACTTTTCTCGATTCTGCTAATTTCGGAATCAAAACGAGTATTTATGCTCGCAATTTCCGCCTGAACGCCTATCATTTCCTGTTTAAGATTACCGATTTCGGTATTAATTACAACAATATCTTCTTTGATTTTATCAACTTTTGTATTAACAACTCCAACATTGTTGTTAACAACATTAATAGCTTTGTTCTGATTGTCTAGCTTTCGTTCAATTTTTTCAGACTGAGCTTCCCGCTTGGCAGACAGAGCTATAATTTCTGCCGATTGACTCTTGATTTCATTAATCAAAACATTCAATAAATCAGTTAAATTCCCGGAGACTACCGGTTTTACTTCCGTAGCTGGTTCCTCTATATATGTTCCCCCGTATTCATCATCAAGGGATACAGATTTGATTTTCGCTTCCGATTCCGAAACATTTTCTAAAGTTTGGAATTCCATTTCTGCTCTTTGTTGCGTTTCGGCGGTCGCGTCTTTCATGCTAGCCGCCTGCCCCTGAACAATGGGAACCGCCGTGCGCGTTTCCCACTGTTCGACCGATTGTTCCGTATCCAAGTCTACCAAATTTTGGTAATTGTTGCCTTCACTCATTTTAATAATTTTCAATATAAATGACAAATCTCAAATGTAATTAGGATTACTCCCACTACTTATTCTCGCTGACGTAACGGCCTGTACGTAACCAGTACTTTGTTACGAGATTTGCACAATGCAAAATTCGTGTCCAGAACAACCTCAAATCTGAAGATTGTCCTGTCACCAGGTCGCCACGTGTAACCTCCCCCTCACTTACCGACCTTAATGACAGTGAAAAATGAAACCGCGTGTACCTAATGGGAGTTTTGGAAAAGCAATCGTCACCGAAGTTAACCTGTCGGTAAAGAGGGAGGAAAGGGTTACATCTAAATGAAAGGAAATGTGCTAATGAAACTGGTGGAAATTAATTTTGAAAAGGGGTAAAGTTAATAAAGAAAGTAAATGTGCGGCCGTTACGTTAACAATTAACTAGCGGTAATTAGATATTTGAGATTTGGGGGAAATCACGGTCGCCAGCCCTAAGGACAATTACTATAGTAACTGAAAAAGAAAGGTTATTACACATATAATTAACACTAGAAGCGTGGCAACTGAAGGTTGACATGTGTAGTGTGAAAACTGAAAGTTTGTCAGAAGTAACAAATTTCGCTACACTCTGACTTAATTTAGCAAAAGAATTAATAAAACCGGAAAATCGAAAGTTAATTTAGTGACTGAAGTTAATAGTGAGCTTTCTTTCTGAAGCACATCGAAATTCAGTAACATACAGTTAGTCTTGGACTACCTCAACAATCATTTCAAAAACTACTTGAATCTACGCAATTTAGAAAGAAGAGACTTAACTTTGAACGTGAATTAAATGATTCTGAACAATTAACAATAGTAAAATTTAGTACGTACCAAGCTGAGCTGCAGTCACAGGTAAGCTAAAATACGGTAACAAAGCTCGCACTCTTAATTCGTGCTTGTGTAATCTGAATATTGTAGCCAGCTATTAATGCCATAATTGAACTTTGAAATTAAAGCAGTGAAAACGAGTTAGCTATATTACTTTAATGCTGGCGTTTGAATTTCAACGACACTCGGGTTCATTTCGGAAAAGGAAGGGACTCTGCTTGGTAATGCAATTGGGACAATGAGCAACAAAAGTTCATGCTAAGTTGCTGTAATTATAGTGACGAAAATGGTACAGTTTGAAAAGCTGAGGTCTGCCGTACAGTTCTGAAACTTTACGTGCTTTTAGTCTTCCTTGTTGGTTGATTGAAGGTTTGAAGCCGTCGATCGAGGAGGTGGCGACAGTCACTCATTGTCGGCCGTCGCTGTTGCAGAAGCTGGATGTTGGAGCGCCTTCTTCTCGACACGGTCACCAGGCGAAACGGGCTCTTGATGTGCGCCAGCTAATGCTTCCCGTCCGCGACACCATGTCAGAAACTATCATCGCGAGTCGAGCGCAATTACATGCTGCCAAACCCCGAAAGCGCGGCAACTCGCGGGAGCGTCACACAACACCTGCTCCACTCGCTACTCCCGCCAGACCCTCACTGTTCTGCCCGCGCTCCACGCGGCAGAGTTAACACTACCAAAGATCCTACACACTTTGAGTCTTCACACGACCTATCGATGTAATCGTTCGATAGCAGTTTTCCCTAGGCAAGACCCAGCGTAAAAATACAAATACTATTTACGAAACAAACCAATTATACATCGACATAAGTGCATAAATATATATATATCCAAACAGTAAAGCAATTACAATATATAAATAGACAGAAATGTCATATCTTGAGGTAACAAAACAAGGGAAAAAAATAATAGTGCAATAGATGTAAATAGGAGGATATGCATTTCCGGCGTTACAACCGCAATGTCGCCAAACACGGATGCCACCATCATGATGCTGTAAACAGAACCTGGATTCATCCGATAAAATGACGTTTTGCCATTCGCGCACCCAGGTTCGTCGTTGAGTACACCATCGCAGGCGCTCCTGTCTGTGTTGCTGCGTCATGGGTAACCGCAGCCATGGTCTCCGAGCTGATAGCCCATGCTGCTGCAAACGTCGTCGAACTGTTCGTGCAGATTGTCGTTGTCTTGCAAACGTTCCCATCTGTTGACTCATGGATCGAGACGTGGCTGCACGATCCGTTAGAGCCAAGTGGATAAGATGCCTGTCATCTCGTCTGCTAGTTATACGAGGCCGGCGTTCCGTATTACCCTCCTCAACCCACCGATTCCATATTCTGCAAAAAATCATTGGATCTCGACCAACGCGAGCAGCAATGCCGCGATACGATCCGACCTTTATCAAAGTCGGAAACGTGATGGTACGCATTTCTCCTCCTTACACGAGGCATCACAACAACGTTTCACCAGACAACGCCGGTCAACTGCTGTTTGTGTATGAGAAATCGGTTGGAAACTTTCCTCATGTCAGCCCGTTAGAGGTGTCGCCACCGGCGCCAACCTTGTGTGAATGCTCTGTAAAGCTAATCATTTGCATATCACAGCATCTTCTTCCTGTCGGTTAAATTTTGCATCTGTAGCACGTCGTATCCGTGGTGTAGCAATTTTAATGGCCAGTAGTGTATGTATGTCAAGTATCATCTTCGATAGTGTGTACATGTGTTGCCAAATTAGTGTAGTCCTCACGGTTTTGCGTTAGAGCACTCGAGTTTGCGAGTTCAGTTTGGGTTCCACACAAAATTTTCATTTTCTAGTCTTGATCTCCCCAATAATAATTTAGTAGTCTGTTGATTAATGAATATGTTACATGTATAGCGTCAAACAAGGTATTGCGTACAAAGAGTAGGCCATATACAGAATGCCTCGAATTTGTTGGCAAAGTGTGTAATTTAATTTTAATTTGATGCTTGTCGTAGGAAATCTTTAGAATGACTACGTATTTAAAAATAATGCAAGTGGGCTGTGGTAAAGTATAAAATTACAGCGAAATAATAAGTTTAAACTAGAAATTTATCTGTTTAACGAAAGTTAAATTAAAACATGTTGCCTGTCATAACTTTATGTGTCTGAAATTCGGCTTATCCTGAAGTAAACGTGTTTTAATAATTTTTAACAATTATAACAAATGTATAAAAAACAGTAACTGAACATAAACTTCCAATTTTCATTTAATTCGAATCTGTACCTCTTTTATGCTTTATTTACTGCAGCAAGCAGAACTGAAATGACATTTTGAACTGAAAATAACTTCTTCTTTACACACCAACACCTGAGGTTCTAGTAGTATTTTCTCCACATGCGCTTCAGAAATCCTTGTCCAGTCCCGGCGGGTTGCTGAGATGCTGCTGAAGTGAGAGATACTTCTTTGTCCATCGGAACATCTTCGAATTTTTTTTGTATGCAGTGGACTCTGAACGTAGAATCCCTTTTTGAGCACCCAGTTTATAAAAAAAATTCTTATAATATAATACTTCGCCGTAAGTGTAACCGGTATTCTGTTACATGGCTAGGCACAGTATTAAGCAAGTTGTATTTCATGGCCTGCTTAATCTTTGTTGTTCTTGTATACAGGGTCATTCTGTGATCGTGTTACATTTTATGCCGTCTCATTGTCTCTGTAGAGCTGTACCAAGGGAGCAAGGAGAGGATGTTTAGTGGCCGGTAGCCTCTTTCTATAACACAAAATGCACCCGCATATTAACTAGGTTCTTTGTTCATAAGAAGCCGGCCGGAGTGACCGAGCGGTTCTAGGCGCTACAGTCTGGAATCGCGTGACCGCTACGGTCGCAGGTTCGAATCCTGCCTCGGGCATGGATGTGTGTGATGTCCTTAGGTTAGTTAGGTTTAAGTAGTTCTAAGTTCTATGGGACTGATGACCTCAGCAGTCAAGTCCCATAGTGCTCAGAGCCATTTGAACCATTTGTTCATAAGAATAGAAACCAACGTAAGTTAAGGTAGTCGTTGTGGCACAAGCTCTCTGTAATAGTCACTGTCACATTAGCCTCACTGCTGTTGAAGCACGAAGTCCGCTGTTAAGTACTCTGGACGCTATCTGCTCCCTGTGTCTGAGCTATAGGCTATGACTGCGACTCTGGCTAGTGTCTCGCTGAATAACGGACTGAAACTCATTTGGTGCGACAGACTGGAACTAACTGGGTGCAGCAGACAGCCATCCAGTCCACGGCGGCAGTCTAGGCGGCCGACGGGGCGTTGGCGGCGTTTCCTGCAACTCTGTCAATGGCTTCCATCGATCTTCTCACAACCGCTTTGCTGCTTGGTGTGCTGGCACCAGCTTACGCCAGCGCATCACAGATTTTCAGGGATGGTGGAAAAGAATAAATGTATCAACTTGAGGTAAGGGACCCTGATCTGGAAACGACCACGTCGAAAGTTATAAGTAAAAATAGTTCTGACACATCTGACAGTGGGATAAAATGTACCAATACCGTTGTTGTTGAATCTGTAGGGAAATTCAACTTTCAGAGGACGTAGTATGGACCAAAATAACTTAAAAAGTCTAGTAAACATAAGCTCTAAAATGCATACTTCAAGAGCTATGAGTACTTCTTCATCTTCGATGCTGTGAAACAAACATCTTCTACTGAAGCTGTTTGTTTTCCATTTTTTTGTAAGTGGTACTATGGATCAGACCAAGAAAAAAATCCAGTTAACAAGCGCTCTAAAATACATACCTTCGGAGCTGTGGGCACTTGTTCAGTAGATCAGATAAGTTTTGCTGTGGCGAAGATGAACACTTGTTCATAGCGCTTGAGGTATGTATTTTTGAGAAAATGTTTTCTGGATATGTTTTTATCTATTTTGGTTCATGTTAGCACCTATGCCTACACTAAAATCTTAGTAACAACAGTACCAGTACATGTATTCCACTGCCACAGGCACTGGAATGATTTTCGCTTATAACTTTCGGCCTGGTCGTTTCTGGACCATGTTTCCTTATCTCAAATTGATACATTAACCCTTCTCCATTGTCCCTGAAAGTTTTTAACATCATCCCGGAACCACTCTGTATTTGCCTCAGCATTCCATAAGTTATCGGATTTCACAGTTTGCCAGAGACAGATACATATCGCTTAACTACAGGTTTTTTTTTTTTTTTTTAAGTTGATCGGAACATATATTGGTAAGACATGTCTGAAGTATTCATAGTCAGTTAAAAATAAATTGCCGGACACCGGACAGAAATAAACACAACATTTAACTACGTGAAATATACATGCCATACTCAATAAGACCGATCATTTCCTTTCATTTCTTTTTGGAGAAAGTGTGTAGCCGGAGGAA
Source organism: Schistocerca serialis cubense (assembly GCF_023864345.2). NCBI lineage: Eukaryota > Metazoa > Arthropoda > Insecta > Orthoptera > Acrididae > Schistocerca > Schistocerca serialis. The sequence goes on along the minus strand of NC_064644.1, from coordinate 79,968,679 downwards.
AGGGATGCAATACTGACAATGAATAGAAAAACATAGACAGCTGTAGTGGATGGAAGAGATCTGAGTAAATGATTAAAGGCAAAATCTGTATTTAAAAGTGGAATAGTAAAAATTATGGTACTCCCATTTCTGTGTTGGTATTAAAGAAATTGCACATTTATTGTATACGACTTGCTTTAATAGCTGTATAAAGATTAACGAACCAGACTTCGTATCACTCAATCTAAAATTAGAAACTAAAAAAGAAAATTAAACGTATTCATAATCGAACTGGAGCACTCTAACACAAATCTCTGCCCATTTCACTGACGGGGTAACATAGCTACACAATATTGAATGGAGATACTCCTCATACAGAGTCCATTTTATGCAAAAATATGCTCGGTATGAAATTTTGTGTGATGTATTTTTGTACTGTTAGTAGGCAATTAACCGCGTTGTGCAGTTTTGGTTTACCAGTATACATTATGCGTACGCATTCAAAGACGCTACTGTTTCCATTCTCACTTAACGAATGTCACCGTTTTAGATCACTGGCTTCCACTCCGAAGAAAAACGTAGATCATAATTGAAGGGATTGGCAGAAGAAAGCGCTAACCCTCCGCTGAGTACGAATCAATCCGATGGAATTATCTGTTGCTTTTTCGAATGTCCCACATACCGATAACGAACAGTTTCATTTGTTCCACTAGATCAAGCTGCCCGCAGTGTAAATTATATTGTCCAATCATATTTGTGTTCTCGTCAGACATACAATATGCAGCAATGCGTAATACTCTCTTGTGGGTTAGCAGTTTGTTTCACCGACTTCTTTAATTCTTCAGCCTGTGTGTTGACACCATTTACTGCGTGGCGCAGTCCTATGTAGTGCATAATTCCTTACGAGAGTGCCGAGAAAATGTTACAAATGTCAGGAATACATACTCTGGTACACATAAATAACACTGCACAACAATATCTACCTTGAAGCTTCGCTTAGAACCACGATTAGCAGATGATCAGCGATCACAATGTAGATAATCGCCGATGGAGGTTGGCTATCGTAAGTTTTATTGGTGAAATGCTTGTCAGACCTGTATTGCGGGACAAGAAAGAGGTTAGTTTTGGATAAATTTTGGAATGACGTGACAATTAAATTGAAACAAACCTGTGTGAAACAGTGTTTTAACTGTATTAATTTTAATAAGTAACTATTGATCGCGTAAACGATAAGTTTGCAACAGATCACGAATATTGGTGGCTCATTAATCCGGTGAAGTTTGGTTTTGTGACACACTTTTTAAGTGTGAAGTTGTTTTCTAATATCATATCTGTCATCTATTAAATTATGCGCTAAGCAAACGCAATAAACAATGACGTCGGCAACATCTGCATGATTTTGTACTTACGTGGCTAAAGTCTCTCATTTAGATTAGATTAATTCAGCGATACTGAAATAGTCTCCCTCACCACATAATTAACGCCTTTCTTTACTTAAAGTGATAATTATTAGCTTCTAACTGGCATCAACCAGACTTTCTAGAACGACGAACATTACGTTTGTAGTGTTGAAACATAGATCTGGAATGGACAGGGCCAATAACCCGAAGACGTTTTCCGTCTACACTTGCTAAGTAGTCAAGATAATCGAAATGTTTTAGTCGTCATCCATCCACAGTTTTCTCGAATCATCGACAACTTCAGTTTTCATATTTCATGAGTTGTTAAGTTCTCCCTGCGATTATCTATTTACGATTTTCACAACAGCAGCAGTTCTACTGAAAAGTTAGCCTGGTAAAAGATACATGGAAAAAATGTGACCTGGGTAAAGCACATATTTTTCAATTTATTATGTGTTTATGGTTATTCAGTACGGTTTTCTAGAGTACTGATTTTTATCACACTCTGTTTAGTTTCTCAGCTATTGTAGTACGAAGTAAATGGAAAAGCTTAGTTGATAAATTTATTATTTCCATTCGAAAGGCCAAAACAAATTTACTGCTCGGCATTCAGCTCCTCGCTGTTATCAAACTTCGTCCATGAAGACCTCAAAAGACCTTGGTGACTGTCTCGAATGTCCAGCTAATGGGTGGTTCAGTTTCTTAAGACATCCCGGTCAGGAAACATAACAGACTGCCATATTTTCCGTGGCCAGGAGAGCTTTACCTCTCCGGCACAAGAGGTATCTCTAATTCAACTAAACTTATCAGGCACAACAGCGAGGGTGTTTACGTAGTCCCAGCGGTGAAAATAAAACAGCCGCCAACGACAGACATCGAGCAGCCGTCAGCGACCACTAGAAGTAACGGAGCAGCGCCTGTCCGTGGGCTGGCTCAACCCTGACCCCGCTCAATGTCAGGGATACTGGGGAACAGTTTCCGCCTGGTGGTAATCGTGGCTTATTTACTTGATGTACTCTAACATCAGGAGGTCCGAGGAAAAGCGCAGCTGAGAGCAGTCCTGCCGAGCAATTTACTGAGGCTGATACTATCTTGAGCCGTTCACAAATAGCGAACACGGTCAGATAAGGCGCGAGAGCGCGAAAGTCTCGCGATTAAATATTGCACCAACGATGAAATGGTAGCTCTTGCCAACGTCTTTTTGCTACGAGGCGACTAAGTAGTACTCAGTTTCGCACGAATATACACGATCCGGTATATATAATTTTCGCCTCTGGTATCTTTCGATAAATCAAACAAATTTATAAAGTATTTTGAATTATATTAGCAAGGAGCTAACAAACTAACAGCTAGTGTATTTTCATGCCCTTGTGTTTTCGTTCGTCTTACTGCACGCAGTGCAAAACAAATAACTTATTCATAACAGCCCCGGCACGTGTACTTAGCCACTATTGCCACACTCAGTAACAACAGTGTCATTTATCAGACCACAGAAGACATCGTAAAAGGAAATATGGAGGGAATGGAATATGGCAGAATGCCCAAGAGAACTTGTGCTACACCTGAGGGAAGGACCGACCAAGAGCAAGGCGAATGGACAATATTTTTGCTGACATTATCATAAATTAACGTCCTGTCCACAGCGCGGTCACTAGAGACGAAGCATCAGCTCAGATTACGGAAGGACGGGGAAGGAAATCGCTCATGACCTTTCCGAAGAAACCATGCCGGCATTTGCAATTTAGTGGAATCACGGAAAACCTAAATCTCGGTGGCCGGACGGGGGTTTGAACCGACGGTCCTTTCGAATGCGAGCCCAGTGCGCTGACCGCTGCATCAGCTCATTTGCTGTGTGGATGAGGACTGTGGCAAACTTGTAATATGTATCTCGTCAAGAGTATTAATTAAATGGCCACTGGGTGGAACACAACTTCTCTCTACGATTAAAAAATATTAAATCAATTCTTCTTTCTTAAAGTTGTCTCGATATGCCCAAATAATTCATCAATCTTTCGCTGTACGGCCAATAAATACCTCTCCAAACTACAGCACATAGTAAAAATTAAAATATATTCTTCGGTCAAAATAAGTTTCCGACTCCTCTGTAAAATTAAATATGACAAATACAGAGCTTTAAATCTTCAATAAACATTTGTTGAGGTTACAAGCTTTGTATATCAAAATGATGAAGCCCTTTGTGATTAACTTCACTCAACAGAAACCAATTACATGAAAGTAAATATACGAATTACAGTAAAAGTCCGTCGAAAAACACGGGGACAACATGAGATCATTGTTGTGAGGGACGACGGACTTGTGCGCTTCAGAGTTCGTGACCAGATATTCGACAGCACGACCCGTCTTCAAGGGCGTAACGCATTGTCCCTCTCACCGGTCATTACAAAAAAGAGAAACATATAATTCCTGTAGCCGATTAACGAACATGTAGTATAACATATAGGACAACTTGTAACACGTCTTATACGTTTCGGAAGTTTCGAACAGAGTGCAATGAAATCGGACTATACGTAGATAAGTTTTACACTCTCGAGGATCTGAACTAGATACAACTTCTGCGATGAAGAGAGAGCATCAGTTTCCACAAGTTAAACATAGTGTCGGCAGCACCATGTATGGTATCTCCCAGCACAAGAAACGGTTCAAACGGCTCTGAGCACTATGGGACTTAACATCTGAGGTCATCAGTCCCCTAGAACTTAGAACTACTTAAACCTAACTAGCCTAAGGACATCACACACATCCGTGCCCGAGGCAGGATTCGAACCTGCGACCGTAGCGGTCGTGCGTTTCCAGACTGAAGCGCCTAGAACCGCTCGACCACAGCGGCCGGCATCTCCCAGCAGAAACATCAATAAGAGCAGGAGAGCAACAAAAAAGATCCTGATTATTTCTCGAATAATTGTCTTATTCCATTGTGCTATTTCCTTAATATTCTTCAAATCACAGTTGCCTTCACTCTTATAATGGCGTGAGCATAATCGATCGGAAATACACAGGAGTGTTACCTAAATTCACAGCTGATGAGCCGTAACATTATGACCATCTACACATTTCCAACGTTGATGCCTGACAACTTCCCACATGTATCCCATCATGTTCAAATCAGGTGACTTTAGTGGCCAAAATATCATCGGGTGTTCACTATTATGTTCCTCAAGCCACTGTACTATGTTTCCAGTACTGTGACACGGACCTAACCATCGCCGTCAGGAAAGACATGAAGCAGGAAGAAAGGTAGCGGTCCGCAGCTCGTGGTCGTGCGGTAGCGTTCTCGCTTCCCACGCCCGGGTTCCCGGGTTCGATTCCCGGCGGGGTCAGGGATTTTCTCTGCCTCGTGACGTCTGAGTGTTGTGTGATGTTCTTAGGTTAGTTAGGTTTAAGTAGTTCTAAGTTCTAGGGGACTGATGGCCATTGATGTTAAGTCCCATAGTGCTAAGAGCCATTTGAACCATTTTTGAAAGGTAGCCGTCCACAATAATCTTCACGTGCCCCACAGCTTTCACGGTGCCTCCGATTACTACCACAGGTCGCATAGAAATCCATATGTATGTCTCCCATAGCAAAATACTGCTCTGAATGGCCTACTTCCATGGCGACGTGTCTGTTTCGAGCAGCTGTTCGCCTCACACGACCATCAGCCTGCTGTAACAAGAAACGTGGTTCATCCGACCAGTTGCAGGTTCGCATTGATCGATGACACACACCCGATTATCTCGCGTCCACTGCAGTCCTGACTGACGGTGTCTCTGAATCAGCGTACGGGTCGTCTGCATCATAGACCCATGTTTCACAATATGCGCTGAACGGTGTGCTCCGAATCACTTGCCTGTGTATCAGCGTTGTACTGTGTGGTCAGGTGGCCGCTGCCATACAGAGTGGTCAAGGTTGGATTGGGTTGTTTTGAGACCAGGCAGCGAGGCCATCGGTCTCAGCGGATTAGGGAAGGACGGGGAAGGAAGTCGGCCGTGCCCTTTCAAAGGAACCATTCCGGCATTTGTCTGGAGCGACTTAGCGAAATTACGGAAAACCTAGATCAGGATGGCCGGACGCAGGATTGAACCGTCGTCCTTCCGAATGAGAGTTCCGTGTGCTAACCTCGCTCGGAAGCGGTCAAGCCTCCAACCTCCACGTTCTATGAGCAGGCGTGAACGCCCAACACGTCGTCTACTTGTGGATTCGCCGGAATTCAACCACGTTCCAAAGAAGCTTACGACAATATCACGAGAACAGGTGACCAGATTCTCCGTTTCTCAGTAGAGCGTATGCCCGCGAGGGGCGAAGGTTCCAGGTTCGATTCCCCCATACAGGCGACGGAATGTTTTTATTTTTTATTTTGTCTCCAGAATTTTTACTCTGCTTAGTCGTCTTAAATATAAATATTCGTAGTATACTTAATTGTATGGAAAAAAGAAGCTGAAGCGCAAAAGAATCTGGTATAGGCATTGGTATTCAAATACAGAGATATGTAAAAAGGTAGAAGAAGGCACTGTGGTCGGCAACGACCCTATAAGACAACAAGTGTCTAGCGCCGTTGTTAGATCGGTTACTGTTGCTACAATGGTAGAGTATTAAGGTTGAACTTAGTTTCAACGTGGTGTTATACTCGGCGAACGAGGTAACAAAGAAGTGCGAATTTTCCATTAGGACCGTTTCACGAGTGTAAAGTGAATATCAGGATTCCAGTGAAACATCAAGCCTTCGACATCGCTGCTGCAGGGAAAAGATCCTAAGAACGGGACCAACGACGACTGAAGAGAATCATTCAACGTAACAAAAGTGCAACCCTCCCACAGATCGCTGCAGATAACAGTGCTGGGCCCTCAACAAGTATCAGCGTACGAACCGTTCAACGTTACATAATTGATACGGGCTTTCGGAGTCGAAGGCCCACTCGTTTATACTCGATGACTACACGAGACAAAGCTTTACGCTTCGTCTGGACCCGTCAGCACCGACATTTGGCAGTTGATGTCTGGAAACATGTTGCCTGGTCGGACGAGTCTCGTTTGAAATTTTATAGAAGCGGATGGACGTGTACGGGTATGCAGACAACCACACGAAAACATGGATCCTGCATGCCAGCAGGGGACTGTTCAAGCTTGTGGAGGCTTTGTAATGGTGTGGGGCGTGTGCAGTTGGAGTGATATGGCGCCCTTGATACGTGTGCATACGATTCTGACAGGTGACACGTACGAAAGCATACTGCCTGATCACCTGCATTCATTCATGTCCATTGGACTTGGGCAATTACAGCAGCACAATGCGGCAGCCGAGATGTTCAGAATCGCTACAGAGTGGCTCCATGAACACTCTTCTGAGTTTAAACACTTCCTTTGGCTACCAAACCCCACAGACATGAAGATTATTGAGCATATCTGGGATACCTTGAAATGTGGTGTTCAGAAGAGATCTCCAACCCCTCGTACTCTTACGAATTTGGACAGCCCTGCAGTATTCATGATTTCAGTTCCCTCCACACATTGGTCGAATCCATTCTACGTCGTGTTGCGATATTAGGCAGGTGTACTAGTTTCTTTGGCTCTTCAATGTACGTAAATGCATATTTACAGAGTTAGCAGCACGCGCTGTCACTATTTTTTTCGCAGTAAACTGTTTTAAATAGGTTGTTAAGCAAATTAGAAATTTTTGTGTTGTACGTTCTGACTGTTTCTTAAATTTAATCATACACGTTACAGAAAATATGAATGCTATTACAACCTGCAGATTTTCACTTTATAAAGGTTAATGTATTTACCAATAGATATAGAAGATATGTGTAGTTTGGAAAATGCTGAGTATTCAATGAACTGTGGATGAAGCCCGACCAACAGGGAATTACATGCATTGAGCGAAACTATTAGTGCATTGAGAATGGCTAGCTTCTAGCCGAAATCTAGATCTGCACGGTAAAATTTAAAAAGACGACTAATTGCTGAAAAGTTTTCGAGTCAATATAACAGTCACTGAGTGCAACAGCTTTCTGAATGGAATGTAACCTGATGAAAGCAAAACGTTGTTGACTGGAAGCAAACTGACTGTATTAAGATAAAAGAAGCTGATAGATGTAGGTGGTATCCTTTATTTATGAATGTCTTCCAAAATAGATGTAGGTAGTATCATTTATTTATGAATGTCTTCCAAAATTCCAATCACTCATTGCCAAGGCTGGAACATGAAGATGTGGTTTAGATTAGCTGAATCAGAATCACACCCACATGGAGGAAAAACGCAAACTCTGCGTCTGTGTACAAGAGGCGGTCAAAATATTTCCGTTCGAAGGCCGTACAGTTCAGAATCGGTATGCTAATCAGACAAATTCGCCGTGATCATTGAGGCAAACATCCAACCAACGCCGCAGGTTGAAGACAGATGTTTGGTAAAACACGGTGTCCTGCTGCGTTAAAAAGTCCGTAACTGTTTGCTGCAGATCCTCATCCGATAGGAATCGTCGGTCAGTTGAGGCCTTTTTCAAGGGAGCTAAGATGTGATAATCGCAAGGGGCGAGATGAAGACTATGGGCGTATGCTCGGATGTCTCCGACTTGAGTTGGTGGTGTCCGTAATGTACGAGGCTTGTGTCGCAGAGCGATCGGTGTCTTGTATCTAATGCGGCAAGGAAGGAACGTGGCACACCATTCCACAAAGGTGGCATTCGGCCTCGTACGCATTCTTCATTCTCGCATGGATGTCTACTCGTGTTTGTCCTTCGGCAGCAAAGAAAAGAATGGCAGGACGTTTGTCCTATTTGGACACATTTGGAACTAAAGTCGGCGTAGTTCGCATTTCCGCACGCGCATCCGAAAGACACAAGTCCCACACTAATTCCTTGCCTACATGTTGGTGGTCTTATAACCGCATCGGAGTCGTGCTATGTTGCGTTTACGCTGTAGCAATACCCACAAATGGATATGTCTCGATCACTCTTTATAGATATAAGGGAAGAGAGGCGAGATCAAAGAAAGAGTTGAACGGTGCTGAAGATCGTTGCCGGCCGCGGTGGTCTAGCGGTTCTAGGCGCGCAGTCCGGAACCGCGCGACTGCTACGGTCGCAGGTTCGAAGCCTGCCTCGGGCATGGATGTGTGTGATGTCAAAATGGTTCAAATGGCTCTGAGCACTATGGGACTCAACTGCTGAGGTCATTAGTCCCCTAGAACTTAGAACTAGTTAAACCTAACTAACCTAAGGACATCACAAACATCCATGCCCGAGGCAGGATTCGAACCTGCGACCGTCGCGGTCTTGCGGTTCCAGACTGCAGCGCCTTTAACCGCACGGCCACTTCGGCCGGCTGTGTGTGATGTCCTTAGGTTAGTTAGGTTTAAGTAGTTCTAAGTTCTAGGGGACTGATGACCACAGATGTTAAGTTCCATAGTGCTCAGAGCCATTTTAAAGATCGTTGATCGATCCAAAAGTGTCCTCGTGAACCACGGCCTTATAGAAATTTAAGGCTGTAATGCCGCACAATAGCCATCATTCGTTTGTTGTGGCACGTCCCACAGCTATAGCCACTGATCTCCTGACCTCACGTAAGTAATGTGCGTACGACTATTTGGAATCGTGTAGTTTGTGAAGATGCAGCTTCCTTTGCTAAGACGTCAGCTCCCTCGTTATAGCAGATGTCAGCAAACAGGCAGGGAAGTTTCAACCAGCGCACACTCCGCTGCAGAGTGGAAAATTTGTTCTTGTCAGGTACTTTTTTTGTATCGCTAATGCGGTGGGCACAGGCCATTAGTATGGACAGGAGGGCGATGGGATTCGACGTGTAGGTACCAGTTGTACCTTTAACGTTCTAAGTGGATTATAAGTGGAGTAGGAGGTACACCGAGCATTATTTTAATGAGATTGACACCGGCCGTGGAAGCATGCGAATTTATTTAGTCCCTACGAGCTTCGTTACAACGCGCGTGTCAGAAATGGTGACCACTAAGCTGCAGAGGCGGACCTGTTTGAGAGCAGACGCCGGAGTAATGAGACGCGGGACTGAGATGAAATAAACGTGCGGAGAATTAGCAGTGATGGACGAGCGCTCGCCGGGAACATGGCCGCACTGTGAAGGAGCGCCGGCGCGCCTTTCCAGGCGGCCGCAAGGCGGACCGGCCGAGTCGCGCGCCGCCCGCTGCGCCGGACTGGAGCTGGACCCGGCCCGCGGCCCGTAGCTGGAACTGGAGACGGAGCAGTGAGAGGCGAGGCGAGGCGAGGCGAGGCGAGGCGGTCTCGCCTTGAACGTGGAGTGGACGGGCCGTCAGCGGCGTCGGCCGGTGACGAGCCTTGACCCGCGACCCGCGCCTTCCAGGAACGCCGCCGCTCGCCGGACCTCGAGGACGCTCTGCAGCGCTGCTCTGACAGCCACACGGCGCAGGCGGCAGCAGTACTGTGTGACGTCACACTCTCAGTGTTCGCCAACTGTTATCGCTGCATCAGGGTAAGGCTGATTAGAGATTAACACGTCTGTGGGCCTATGAATGATACAATGAGGAACCAAAGAATCTGGTACACCTGCCTAGAGCCCCCGCGAGCAAGCAGAAGTGCCGCAGCACGACGTGACTCATATCTGAAGTAGTGCTGTAGGGAACTGACACCATGAATCCTGCAGGGCTGTCCATAAATCCGTAAGAGTACGAGGCGTTACAGATCTGTTCTGAACAGCACATTGCAAGGCATCCAAGATATGCTCAACAGTGTTCATGTCTGGGGAGTTGGGACGCTAGCGGAAGTGTTTAAGCTCAGAAGACTGTTCCTGGAACCACCCTGTAGCAACTCGTGACGTGTGGAGTGACGCATTGTCCTGTTGAAATTGCCCAAGTCCGTCGGAATGCACAATGGACACGAAAGGATGCAGGTGATCAGACAGGATGCTTACGAACGTGTCGCCTGTCAGAGTCGTATCTAGGCGTATCAGGGGTCCCATGTCACTCCAACTGCACATGTCCTAACATTCTGCGTGGTGTCTGTTTGTTCTATATCGTGTCTCCCTACCACTTTCGAGCAACGACGCTCTGAGCGTGTTTTTTAGGGAATTGACTAGTTTGAACCTGGGACCTGTTGCTGGTAAGGAGACGTCAGACCACACATGACATGTAGAATTCAGAAGAGTTCAGCGTCAGCTCCACTGCACTCCCTGTAAAAGAATCTTAATACTAACTAAATTTAGTGGAAGGGGTGGAAGGGGTTCAAGGCTTCCCTATTTTTAGTTAGCTGGTAAAATAACGTCGAAAAAGCAGTTAAGTTTACCATTGGAAATTTTATTCTAGTCACAAAACATTGTTTATAAATTGCACTATTGATAAAAGGAAATGATTTAATACAGGGTGGTAAAAACCAACTAACTGCGTTCAACAAAAATGTGAACGAATATTCCCTGAATGGGTTTCCAAGTTCTACAATGGATCGAAGGATGACCAATGCCATATCACATCTATAATCTGGGTTTAAATTAAGTTTCACAAAAGAGAAAACTATCAAAATGGTCTACAGTGACCCTCAATTATCTTTAATTACTTATCTAACTTGTCGTAAATTACAGTGGCTGATGCGGCTTCTCAATAACTATATAACAGAAAAATCATCGCGGTTCAGATTTTTACTTCAAGTGGCAAATGTGGACACCATGAGCTTTAATTGACGATCGACACTAGTATTACGCAAAAAGGGGGTGTAACGATGAGACTTCTGCAGTTCTGAGTGAAGCTTTATGCGCTGCTATGCGGCATCGCGTGCGTTCATTACCTTGTCGGTGTTCGTCAGGGGGCGGCGGCCAGCACAGCTCCACTCAACTTGGCCGTCTCGAAAGCAACTCTCTTCTAACATCTCCTTACTACAATTTACCGAAGTTGGTTTAAAAAAAACTATCTGGCTGTGTTTTCATCTGACCAATCAGGGTCTCAATGTTAACCTTAAGCTCCGCCTAAAAAATTCTGTCTATCCAATGAGAAACGTTATACTTTTCGTGGTGGGGCAATGTTTTTTAAAGTTAGCAACGTAACAGAGATGCGAAAAAGTCTCACGCTAAAACTAGCAGCTGGTGTGGTCCTTTTAGCGTTATCGTAAGATCTATACTGTTCTTCTGGAGGGCTCTAACTTTTAACATGGGCTGGGGGGGTGGTCCTGACGTAACAGAGACGCGAAAAAGTCTCACGCTAAAACTTGCGGGTGGTGTACCCCTTTTTGTGTTATCATAAGATCTATACTGTTCTTCTGGAGGGCTCTAGCTTTTAACATTGGCTGGGGGGTGGGGGGGGGGGGTGGTCCTGACGTAACAGAGACGCGAAAAAGTCTCACGCTAAAACTTGCGAGTGGTGTGGTCCTAGCGGTTAGCTGGCGACGTGGGTGTCCGTCCCTTATCGTAGGGCCTTCCAGCTTAACACGGTTCTGCTCTCGGCTTCTGTTCTCGTTTCTCCCCTCGGAACTGCGTCTGTCCCACGGTGGGAAGGTATGACATGCATTTAGGCATTCTTGTGTTAGTCTGTGGTATTCCATTTGCTCACTCGTTACTCGTATTACTTTGGTTAATTTAATGCCACGATTTATTCGGAGCTATGTGATATACTACTGGATTTGCTTATCATGTCAGGGTTTTCATGGAAGGTGTTGGATTTGCCTGACACCTTACAATGTCCCTCACCATAACAGAGCCTCCACCAGCTTGAACAGTCTCCTCCTGACATACAAGATCCATGGATTCGTGAGGTTGTCTTTATACACATCTATCCGCTCGATATGATTTGATGCGAGACTCGTCCGATGAGGCAACATGTTTTAAGTCATCAACAGTCTAATGTCGGTGTTGACGGGCCCAGGCGAGGTGTAAAGCTTCTTGTCGTGGAGTCATCCAGGGTACACGAGTGATGTCTTCGGCTCCGAAAGCCCATATCGATGATGTTTCTTCAATGTTTCGCACGTTGACACTTCCTGATGGCCCAGCATTGAAATCTGAAGCAATTTGCGGAAGGGTTACTCTTCTGTCACGCTGAACGATTCTCTTTAATTGTCGTTGGTCCCATTCTTTCAGGATCTCCTTCCGGCCACAGCGATATCGGAGATGTGATGTTTTACCGATTTGCTGATCACGGTACACCCATGAAATTTTCATACGGGAAAATCCCCACTTCATCGCTACCTCGGAGATGGTGTGTCCCATCGCTCCTGTGCCGACTATAACACCACATTCAGCCTCACTTAAATCTTGATAACCTGCCATTGTAGCAACAGTAACTGATCTAACAACTGCTCCAGACACTTGTTGTCTTATACAGGCTATGCCGACCCCAGCGCCGTATTCTGCCTGTTTAACGTATGTCTATATTTGAATACGAATGCCTATACCAGTTTCTCTGGCGCTTCAGTGTAATACACTGCTTCGCAAAACGTTAGTACGAGCTTCAGAAAGTAATCGCTCCGCTCTTAACAGCATGCGTACCTAATATGTTCTAGAACGCCGCACATAAAAGTGGTAAATTTAAATGACAAGATTGGTCTTTACGGTGGGCGGAGACATGGGAAGGGAAATACTGACATAATCGGCGCTCGGCTTCGCCAACGGAAACTGCAACGTCTGGCTTCACCACGCAATTTTGACACTATAACTGCTAGATCGCTGGCGCTGGCAGAAATGAAAAAGCATGGAAGTCGACGTGAAGTGTTTCTGACAAATCCTTATCTAACGAAACCGAACGACGGACCCACCGAACACCTTTTATTGTTCCACTTACATGCAATTACCATTGTTAGCAAAGTGGTTATCGCCAAGCGTGAACGAGAACCTTTTTACTTTTAGTTCTTGCTCTAAGTGGGACAGTCAGGTTGCTAGCTTCTAAATGTACGGAATATCTAATATTAAACCAATGCTCAACATATACAACTCTAAACCCGGCGTACATTTACAATGTGCAGCCGATATTTTTATGGCCATGTACGTCGATATTTTTTCGTCGATAGACAGATACTTCTTTCGATATATCCAGAGCCGATAATGATTTTTTTAAGGTATCTATGTATCGGATTTCAGATATTTTTAAAAATATCAACAGTCCTAGCTCATAGCTCATGTTCTGTTCGTAAGAGAAAGTTAGGGTCGAGTGTTTTGGATATCCCCAGGGCTAGATACCATTGGCAAATACAACAGAACGATCGTCTTAGTACCACTATCCTATATCGCAGGGTCAAAGTTTGAATACTACACACTTACTCCTGCTTAGGCAAATGCAGCACATCGGTTGGTTCCTCTTGCATTGGATGTCGTGCACGGTGAGCTTAATGAGGCTTTATAGAGGCACTATTAGTTCGTGGGCGGTTCATCGGGAAACCCCCAAAAAGTGTTGTTTTAGTATATTTCCGCCGTCATCGGTGCAGGCGAGCGTCTACGAAGCACAGTATTGTGCGACGTCACACTCTACATAGTGCACAAGCTATTGCCGTCAACTCAGATCAATTAGAGATTATTCACTCGTCTTTGAGACTGCCAATGAAAAGGTAAATATGGGTTAGATAAAGTAACCGGTATGCCACAAGATGCGTCCCTAATACACTATGTGATCAAAATTAACCGAACACCCCCAAAAACATACGTTTTTCATGTTAGGTGCATTGTGCTGCTACCTACTGCCAGGTACTCCAAATCAGCGACCTCAGTAGTCATTAGACATCGTGAGAGAGCAGAACGGGGCGCTCCGCCGAACTCACGAACTTCGAACGTGGTCAGGTGATTGGATGTCACTCGTGTCATACGTCTATACACGAGATTTCCGCACTCCGAAACATCCGTAGGTCCACTGTTTCCGATGTATAATGAGGTGGAAACGTGAAGGGACACGTACAGCAGAGAAGCGTACAGGCGGACCTCGTCTGTTGACTGACAGAAACTGCCGACAGTTGAAGAGGGTCGTAATATGTAATAGGCAGACATCTGTCTGGACCATCACACAGGAATTCCAAACTGCGTCACGATCCACTGCAAGTACTATGACAGTTAGGCGGGAGGTAAGAAAACCTGGGTTTCATTGTCGAGCGGCTGCTCATAATCCACACATCACGCCGGTAAATGCCAAACGACACCTCGCTTGGTGTAAGGAACCTGAAAAGACGTTGTATGGAGTGACGAATCACGGTACACAACGTCGCGATCCGATGGCAGGGTGTGGGTATGGCGAATGCCCGGCGAACGTCATCTGCCAGCGTGTGTAGTGCCAACAGTAAAATTCGAAGGCGGTGGTGTTATCTTGTGGGCTTGCACCCCTTGTTGTTTTGCGTGGCACTGTCACAGCACAGGCCTATATTGATGTTTTAAGCACCTTCCTGCTTCCCACTGTTGAAGAGCCATTCGGGGTGGTGATTGCATCTTTAAACACGATCGAGCTCCTGTTCATAATGCACGGCCTGTGGAGGAGTGGTTACACGACGATAACATCCCTGTAATGGACTGGTCTGCACATAGTCCTGACCCGAATCGAACAGAACACATTTGGGATGTTTTGGAACGCCGACTTCGTGCCAGGCTTCACCGACTGACATCTACCTCTCCATACTGCAGCACTCCGTGAAGAATGGGCTGCCACTCCACAAGAAACCTTCCAGCACCTGATTGAAAGTATGCCTGCGAGAGTGGAAGCTGTCCTCAAGGTTAAGGGTGGGCCACCACCGTATTAAAGTCCAGCATTACCTATGGAGGGCGCCACGAACTTGTAATTCATTTTCAGCAGGGTATGTTCCAAAACGCCACGCATAAAAACTGTACATTCTAATGCTCAGACCTCGTATTCTGTTGGTGATAAAACGTAGGCTCAAGTGTTTTGAATGGCCCTTAGGCTAGTGACAGTTTGTATACCCTACAGAAGGCATGTCTTGTAAGGAACGAAGCTTGTTCTCAACAGATAAGTAAGATTCTCAGCCACCTGTGTAATAGCTCTCTGGAACAGGGCATTTTCCCTGATAGACTGAAATATGCTATTGTTATACCTTTGCATAAAAAGGGGGATAGATCTGATGTCAACAATTACCGTCCAATCTCCCTTCTAACAGCTTTATCCAAAATTTTTGAGAAAGTAATGTATTCAAGAGTAGCTTCACAAATCTGTAAAAATGAAGTACTAACAAAATGTCAGTTTGGTTTCCAGAAAGGTTTTTCAACAGAAAATGCCATATATGCTTTCACCAGTCAAATTTTGAATGATCTGAATAACCGAACACCACCCATTGGGATTTTTTGTGATCTCTCAAAGGCTTTTGATTGTGTAAATCATGAAATTCTGCTAGACAAGCTCAAGTATTGCGGCATGAGTGGGACAGTGCACAAATGGTTTAATTCGTACCTAACTGGAAGAGTGCAGAAAGTTGAAATAAGTAGTTCTCGTAACATGCAAAGATCAGCACATTCCTCAAACTGGGGAACTATCAAGAATGGGGTTCCACAAGGGTCAGTCTTGGGTCCTTTGTTGTTCTTATTATATATTAATGACTTGCCATTCTATATTCATGAAGAGGCAAAGTTAGTTCTCTTCGCGGATGATACAAGTATAGTAATCACACCTGAGAAACAAGAATTAACTGATGAAATTGTCAATACTGTCTTTCAGAAAATTACTAAGTGGTTCCTTGTAAACGGACTCTCACTGAATTTTGATAAGACACAGTACATACAGTTCCGTACAGTGAATGGTATGACGCCATTAATAAATATAGACCTTAATCAGAAGCATATAGCTAAGGTAGAATATTCCAAATTTTTAGGTATGTCCATTGATGAGAGATTAAATTGGAAGAAACACATTGATGATCTGCTGAAACGTTTGAGTTCAGCTACTTATGCAATAAGGGTCATTGCAAATTTTGGTGATAAACATCTTAGTAAATTAGCTTACTACGCCTATTTTTACTCATTGCTTTCATATGGCATCATATTTTGGGGTAATTCATCACTGAGGAATAAAGTATTTATTGCACAAAAGCGTGTAATCAGAATAATAGCTGGAGTCCACCCAAGATCATCCTGCAGACATTTATTTAAGGATCTAGGGATATTCACAGTAGCTTCTCAGTATATATACTCTCTTATGAAATTTGTTATTAACAACCAAACCCAATTCAAAAGTAATAGCAGTGTGCATAACTACAATACTAGGAGAAAGGACGATCTTCACTATTCAAGATTAAATCTAACTTTGGCACAGAAAGGGGTGAATTATACTGGCACTAAAGTCTTTGGTCACTTACCAAATAGTATCAAAAGTCTGACAGATAACCAACAAGTATTTAAGAAGAAATTAAAAGAATTTCTGAATGACAACTCCTTCTACTCCATAGAGGAATTTTTAGATATAAATTAAGGGGAAAAAAACCAAAAATATTTAAAAAATAAAAAAATAAAATAAAAAATAAATAAAAAATAAAGAAAAACAAAAAAACACAAAAAAATAAAGTTGTTATATTAACTTAAGTATGTTGTTAAATTAACCTAATTATGTCATGTATTGGAAAATTCGACTCGTTCCACATCATTACGAAATATCGTATTCATGATCCATGGAACTAGTATTAACCTAACCTAACCTAACCTAATCTTGAGTACGAGGTCGCAAAAGGCCAACGACTCGACGTTCCACGCATTCTCTACTATCCATCCACAATATTGGCTGCTAATGTCAACTAGAGGTAGGAATGGAACCATCCAATGGAGAGCACGGCATGAGGCTAAGGAGCGTAATTGAGGTCTTTAGTTGACGAGTAACTCACAATAGCGCTACTGTGATTGCGGTATTGATACAAAACAGAGCAATGGAAACAATAAACGAAGCAAAAATTGCATTATTAAAAAAAATGGTTCAAATGGCTCTGAGCACTATGGGACTTAACATCTGTGGTCATCAGTCCACTAGAACTTAGAACTACTTAAACCTAACTAACCGAAGGACATCACAAACATCCATGCCCCAGGCAGGATTCGAACCTGCGACCGTAGCAGACGCGCGGTTCCGGACTGAGCGCCTAGAACCACTAGACCACGGCGGCCGCGATTGCAGCGGCCTTCTTCTGGGTCTAAGCGGTAGTTTTTACATTATAACGCGGTACCAAACCCAGAAAACTTTTATGTCGACTGACTCTGGCCGCGGAAGCCTACGCAGTTATATTGGCTGGGAAGTTATTTATTACGCTGCTAGAAGTTGGAAGTGCTCTGACCCCCTACTATTCTTCCTCGCGTGCGAGATCTTGCAAGGACAGTAGCAAATATTTACGTCACAGCAAGCAGGTGTGAGAAAATGAGAGTAAGAGAACTACGACAATGTTACGACCACAGCCTTTTGCCAATAGCTGGTCAAAATAACTTGGTTTTGCTTGATTCCTTGTCTGCATACAAAAATCATACTTCTGTAGTGCAAATTATCCCTACTGAAGAGTGTGTAACATTACAAATCATTCTACCTGGACCCATTGGACAAAATCAGCCTTTCGCTGCTTGTTTTCCAGTACCTATAAAACATATTATCACATTATCTGCAGCTACAAATTAAAGGATAGCCAGTTTCACGATAAGCTCTGTGACAAAATGTTTCGCATTCGGTTGCATGCCATCACATTCCATCAGTTTTATCACTCGTTACACCAATATCCATTACTTAAGACTAGATACCTAGCTGAAAGTCCGGCACGCTTTGTAACTCCCAAGGAGTTCGCCTTCGATCTTGATAGTGCGAACCTTTGTGATTAATGTAGCGCGCCATATTTTCATTCGCTGTTCACAGTGCAACAAGTTAATGATTTGTTTCTAACATTTCTTGAGTGTCGACGATATCCATTTTGTGAAGTGTAATATACAGCCTACATCCCAGGGAAGTTTGATTGCTACAGCTCCCGGATACTGTTTTTCCGTCACCCACCTGTTCACATGGTGGAGTCCTTAGCAGCTAATATTTTTCCTGTCAAAACTGTTCGCACAGCACTTTTACATGAGCCTTACTAAAAATTCAACTTTCGACCTCGAACTTGAGGGGTTCCTACTTAGTATTAGTATCCTATGTTAGTATCCTATAGCGCAAGTTTAAAGTGTGAATATTACACACTTCCCCCAGCTCAGGCAAATGGAGCAAATCGGTTGGTTAGTTTTGCATTTGATCTAGTCTACGGTGGGCTCGATAGGACTTATGGAGGCGGTTCTTTGGAACACTCTACAAAAAGAGCTTTTTGCTACGTTTTCACCGTCATCAGCGGACCAAAACTCAGCCGAGGATACCAAGACGGCTATGAACAGCAATTGGCTGAAATTTTTACTATATATTCCTAACATCGTATTTTTGAACAGTCTGAAAATTTGTTCATATTTTTTTTTTTTTTCGTTTCCGAGATACAGAGGTACAAAGTTGGCCTACTTGCACCCGTAAGAGGCACACGTAAAATACGGTGTGAGGTGAAAACGTAGTTTATGAAGTCACGTATGCTGTATGCTACGAAGTGTCTCCACAGCAGACTGTGGTTGTGATATAAAAGGAACGAAAGACGCAGTGGTATTGTGAGAGAAAGAGAGGGACGCAGTGGCAGTGGAACACAGTTGACAGAGACAAAACAGTGTGAGAAAGAGAGTGAAGTAGAGAGTGACAGAGGGTAGAGTGGGGTAGGAAATGAAGAGGAAGAAGAAGTGGAAGCTTGTGAGATCCAGTGATAATGAGACAACGAGGAAGAGAGAGATATAAGAGAGAGCAGCAGTACGGAGGAAGGAATGAGATGTTAGCAGTAGCACACAGTAAGACGCTGTCAGTGAGAAGAGACTGTAGTAGTGGGACAGAAACGAAGAGCCGGCCGTTGTGGCCGTGCGGTTCTAGGCGCTTCAGTCTGGAACCGCGTGACCGCTACGGTCGCAGGTTCGAATCCTGCTTCGGGCATGGATGTGTGTGATGTCGTTAGGTTAGTTAGGTGTAAGTAGTTCTGAGTTCTAGGGGACTGATGACCACAGATGATAAGTCCCATAGTGCTCAGAGCCATTTGAACCAGAAACGAAGAGGACTTTGTGTGTGGCTCAGGAGACAATAACAGAGAGACAAAAACAGGTAATGACAATGAGTAAGGCTGTATGAGTGAGTCAGAAAGGGAAACTGGGAGTGGATGGGTACGAGTGACTTACAGCGTTGGACTAGTGGGTGTGAGTGATTTGCCGTTAGGGAGGTAGTGGGACTGTGAGGTGAGGTGCATGTTAAAACAACGCGGATATGTTCGAATGCCAAAAGTTTTGGGAAATTTTTTAAAGACGCTAAGGACGGTAAAATGAGGCAGCTGGAAGTACAGAAACAGTTCGTTCTGGTGGGTCGGACAAAGTTCCAACCACCAAAGTTTTCTTTAATGTTCTTGGTAAGAAAGGCGTGTGTCGTCACGCGTGTGTTGGGTCGTTTGTTGTGCGTCGCTCAGTTTTCCTCTGAGCTGCACCAGCGTCACCGGGATCAGCTGTGACGCTCTTATGACAGTCACTCTGCAGCAGCAAGTTTTCCCAAAGACCCAGCACACCACCGCGGTCCGCATCAGCAGTCATCTTAGCCTCACGGCTTTGCAGAGGGAGGTAGTGGGACTCTGAGGTGAACTGCATGTTAAAACAACGCGGATATGTTCGACTGCCAAAAGTTTTGGGAAATTTTTTAAAGACGCTAAGGACGGTAAAATGAGGCAGCTGGAAGTACAGAAACAGTTCGTTCTGGTGGGTCGGACAAAGTTCCAACCACCAAAGTTTTCTTTAATGTTCTTGGTAAGAAAGGCGTGTGTCGTCACGCGTGTGTTGGGTCGTTTGTTGTACGTCGCTCAGTTTTCCTCTTAGCTCAACCAGCGTCACCGGGATCAGCTGTGACGCTCTATGACAGTCATTCTGCAGCAGCAAGTTTTCCCAAAGACCCAGCACACCACCGCGGTCCGCATCAGCAGTCATGTTAGCCTCACGGCTTTGCAGAGCGGTGCTGATGAGGATAGACGTCGCCAATGCCGACAATGCCGCCAGTTGGTTGGTTGGTTGTTTTGGGGGAGGAGACCAGACAGCGAGGTCATCGGTCTCATCGGATTAGTGAAGGACGGGGAAGGAAGTCGGCCGTGCCGTTTCAGAGCAACCATCCCGGCATTTGCCTGGAGCGATTTAGGGAAATCACGGAAAACCTAAATCAAGATGGCCGGACGCGGGATTGAACCGTCATACTCCCGAATGCGTCGCCAGTGTGCTAGTTGCCGCCAGTCCTACAGCCACAGCCGAGGTCAGTGGAGGCGCCGGCCCCGGGCAGCCAGCACGGCGCTCCTGCAGTCCTACCTGCTGCGACAGCGTCTGCGACCGTGGATGCGAGCGTGCACCTTGTAACGGGTTTCTCGGCTGATGTTTCCCGTCCTTCGCAAAGTGGATACCTGGTTGTGGACAGGGAGCTGCCATCGGCGGTCCCTACAGTCCTTGTCTCCTCATCTAGGTCCGCATACAGGCCTCCTCCTCCCCCCCCCCCCCCCCGTGTCGTCACATGACCCAGCACTGCAAGATCACGACCGGAATTTGGAGGCGGGGGGGGGGGGGGGGGGATGGGGGCAAGAATGTGGTGTCATCCGAAGACTGAGGTCCCAAAGTAAAATTGGTACCTCACGACGGGACCACAAACTAAAGGCCGTTCGGCGTGCCGCCGCTGCTGCTAGAAGTCTACCCTCGTCAGAATGCTGCGCCGCTCGCCCTAATCCTGGCATCCGGGGCTGATTGCAACATTAGCATAATTCAGATTCAGGATCGAGCTAGTGTCATTAGTCAGAACTGTGTACCAAAGTTAATAGTCAAACGTACAGTGATATGTGACTGCCATTCAGTATTATTCAAAGACATAAACAGTTCTCATTGTGCTCAGCGACGGTACTAAATACATATTGTCAGTCAAGTGGACACGGATTTCATCCAAGTTAAGTATTCGTATATTAAAGAGGCTTACTAACCTGAACTAAAAGTGTATGTGTGTGTTGTAGAAACCATTGGATCTCCTCCACAAGCAAAACTGTTGAACTGTCATCCATGTTGCTACAACAATATACAGAGGGGTCCAAAAAAAGTATCCATTGTTTAAAAGTCCATAACTGGCAAATTAATTGACGGTGTGGTCTCATTTTTGGTGAAAGTGTAGCTTAAAGTCCAACTTAAAGATATCACTGTAGGTGTTAGAAATGGTCACCATTAACATCCACACACAAACGATGCAGCAGAACTGCAGCACGAACTACTGACTGCAACGTGTTCAGTTGGATATTGGCACATGAATGTACGATGGATTCCACGGCGTATCCGTCTTCCACTGGCACAGTTGCCGGTGAGGTGTACCTTTAGAAGCTTCAGACATCCATTTTACCTGCCATCCGAGACTTGTATGGAGACGGAAGATTTTACTTTCGACAAGATGGTGCCCCAGTCCACTACCAAAATCGTATCTCGACGAAAATCTACCAGGAAAGTGGATAGGCCGCAGAGGTGCTGTGGAGTATCCACCACGTTCCCCAGACCTAACTCCTCTAGACTTTTACTTTGGGGAACGCTAAGGGATGTCGTTTATCGACAAAAGCCATGCACATTGGATGAACTTCGAGAATCCATCGTACATTCATGTGCAAATATCCAACTGAACACGTTGCAGTCAGTAGTTCGTGCTGCAGTTTGGCGGCATCGTTTGTGTGTCAATGTTAATGGTAACCATTTCGAACACCTTTAAGCTACACTTTCACCAAAAATAAGACAACTCCGCCAATTAGTTTGCAAGTTATGGACTTTTAAACAGTGAATACATTTTTTTGGCCCCTTCTGTATAAAAAAATTAAATGACATCTATACGAAGTTCGTAGAAAAATCCAGCAAACGATTAATTTGTTTTGGAAACTAAGAAATTTATACAAAAGTTTCAAAATAGTAACTACAAAAGCTGCTAATAGGTGACACTGTAACCACAATAAGCGGTGACTATAAATCGCACTCCAAACCCCAAGACCAATCAGTTCCACCGTGGAAACGAGAAAAATAAAATGATGTGAGAAATAGAAGTTTCTATGATCGAACATAAATGTAAGTGTCCGCGAGTTCACGGCATAACGGTCGTGGTGCATCTCTTCCTGTTCACATCAGTGTTCCAACTCTGACAAAAGCTGAAGGAATGAATTCAGATTTGTGCCATGGCCAGGACTTGAACACCAGTTCTTTTGCTTAGTAGGCAGATACCAGTGTAGCCTCCAGTGCTTCACAGATAACCCTAGTCCAGTGCCCTCGCTAAAACAAACCACGATTCACACCTTCAGCCCGTTTTCCACTTCTCAAGTCGTTAGTATTGCCGGAGAGCCTCCGCTGTTACTGACGATTTAAGGCGGAGCAAAGGACTGAACGTGTGAATTGTGCTTTCTGAGCCGGCCGGGGTGGCCGAGCGGTTCTAGGTGCTACAGTCTGGAACTGTGGGACCTCTACGGCCGCAGGTTAGAATCCTGCCTCGGGCATGGACGTGTGTGATGTCCTTAGGTTAGTTAGATTTATGTAGTTCTAAGTTCTAGGGGACAAATGACCTCCGAAGTTAAGTCCCAAAGTGCTCAGAGCCATTTGAACCACTGTGCTTTCAGATAGGAAGAACACTGGAGTGGAGTAGCCGATGCAGGACTGGTAGCCACGCTGCAACAGTGTTTAAGCGGCTAGCGCGTCTGCCTAGTTAGCAGCAGACTCAAGTACAAGTACTGACCATGGTACAAGTTTTAATTCATTGCTTCAGCTTCTATCCTCATCGAAGATAACGTTCCAAGTTATCGCTTGATTCATGGCTGACATTGGGGCGCACCTCGATGATTACGAGGAACTGCCCGGAATCTCTTTCCGTGGCATCTACTTGTTAGAGACGCTGTTACGCAAGTGACACAGTGCAGTGTCTCGGTGGCTCAGAAGTTCTGCCGGGAACGAATAGTTGTGCGTCAGCTTGCACAACAACTGGCGATTCAGACGCTTACAGCCGGCTCGACAAATTGTTCCCCGCCGCCGTTTGTAAGAGGGCCCGGCAGGCCGTCGCCGCTACTGTTGACGGCTTTACACGCCTCCCTGCCGGCTCCGGGGACACAAATCACCGCCGCTGGTAACAAGAGCCGCGCGCCTCCTCAGCGTTCGCCATAAAGCCGGCTTGACGGACGGACGTGGCATCCGCGGGCCTTCTTGCTCGCAGCGGGCATACCACCGTACGCGACGCTGCGGCACGCGACTCGGGAACGCCTTTCCAAAGCGCGCCGCCCGTAGTTTTCGTGTGCGGGGAGGTACGGTAATTGGCGCGCCGTCTGCGGGTGCTTTGTGGGCGGCGCCCGAGACGTACTGCCGGCCGGGATGTCACCGTAAAGTGGCCTCGGCGGCGGTAACGACCCGCCCACGCGCACCCACTCCACGGACTTTATTTACAGCCGCGGCCGACGCGATGAAATGTCGAGAACGCCCGGAACGCAATGAGGAGCGGCGAACGGGCGTATGAAGCTGTCTGACCACCCCTCAGTCCGCAACCGCGCCATCACTCTGACGAGTCCGTACACCTGGCGCGCAACGAAACGGAAAAAACTTCTACAAGGAGCTGAGTTTGGGCAGCAACAGAAAATTCTGTTCCTCGAGAACAGGAGGGATGTTCTAATTACAGCATTTCTGTCTCTTCGAGCGATTGCTTCTCTGTATTGGTAAACGCCTGAAACACTCGCCTCGTCACGAAATACCAGTTGCACGCTGCTTATCTAGCAAAGTCCAGAGGCAACAAAAATTCGATTTTTAGCATTTCGTACAAAGACTGACCAAATTCAAACATTTAAATACTATGATAATCTACTCATCACGAGATATAGTCTTGTTGTTGTTGTTGTTGGCCGGCCGGTGTGGCCGTGCGGTTCTAGGCGCTTCAGTCTGGAACCGCGTGACCGCTACGGTCGCAGGTTCGAATCCTGCCTCGGGCATGGATGTGTGTGATGTCCTTAGGTTAGTTAGGTTTACGTAGTTCTAAGTTCTAGGGGACTGATGACCACAGATGTTAAGTCCCATAGTGCTCAGAGCCATTTGAACCATTTTTTTTTTTTGTTATTGTTGTGGTCTTCAGTCCTGACAAGGGAACCTCCCCATCGCACCCACCTCAGATTTAGTTATAAGTTGGCACAGTGGAGAGGCCTTGAAAAACTGAACACAGATCAATCGAGAAAACAGGAAGAAGTTGTGTGGAACTACGAAAAAAATAAGTAAAATATACAAACTGAGTAGACCATGCGCAAGATAGGCAACATCAAGGATAATGTGAGATCAGGAGCGCCGTGGTCCTGTGGTTAGCGTGAGCAGCTGCGGAACGAGAGGTCCTTGGTTCAAGTCTTCCCCCTAAAACGTCCCCTTTGAACAATTCTACACGACTGTCCTTAAACTGACACACAATATTTTGTTAGCGCAACGCAATCTGACTTTCAAAATTCCCTACAAAAGAATGGCCCTGACTAACATTAAACTATACCTTTCACAAATCACTTACCTCACAAAAATCTTCGCTGCTCAAGCTACTGCAATACAGCGAGCGCCACTACTGCCAGCTAAATAAAAGATTCAAACTATGGAAGGCACTAACTACTGATAGGGATAGTTAGCAAATGAAAGATATTAATAGAGAACGAACAATGTATTTACCTTGATATCATCATATATAAATATAGCAGTTCATGACAAATTACGAACCTCCGCCATCTCTCTCCCCACATCCACCACTGCTGGCGGCTCACCTCCAACTGCGCAACGCTACGCGCTGTTCACATCCAGCTGCCGCTGCCCAACACTACAATGGCAGACAACAATGCAAACTAGCCACAGACTGCTCACAGCACAGCCAGTGATTTTCATACAGAGGTGGCGTTACCACTAAAAAAAACCTAAACAGCCTACTTGCCTACTTACACCCCTAGCGAAAAGTTTATTTTAGCGAAGTTATGATCCGTCCGTTCGTTCATTGACGTCTCTGTTCACTGTAATAAGTTTAGTGTCTGTGTTTTGCTACCGCACCGCAAAACCGTGCGATTAGTAGGCGAAAGGACGTGCCTCTCCAATGGGAACCGAAAACATTTGATCGCAAGTTCATAGGTCAACCGATTCCTCCACAGGAAAACACGCCTGATATATTCCATACGACACTGGTGACGGCATGTGCGTCACATGACAGGAATATGTTGTCGACCCATCTAACTTGTACACTTGGCGAATGGGTAAACAGACTCTTCTACCTCGCTCAATTTAGGTTCTCCTGTGGATGTGATAATCACACCCAAAAAAGTGATGAAAACATAAGAGTTTGTCACAAAAACTGCAACAAATGAATGCAACAGTTTCACAGTCACACAGTTTTCCCTGTGCACTGTCAAGACATTTTTTTAACGTGTTCAAATTTTTCCCTGTGTAGACCTTCAGATCCTAAAAAATTAAGATTTTTTCTCGAGGGAAGACTTGAACCAAAGACCTCTCACTACGCAGCTGCTCACGCTAAACACGGAACCACGGCGCTCCTGAGCTGACGCTCTCCTTGATGTTGCCTATATTGCACATGGACTACTCAGTTTGTATATTTTATTTATTTTTTCATAGTTCCACACAACTTCTTCCTGTTTTTTCGAATGATCTGTGTTCAGTTTTTCAAGGCCTATCCACTGTGCCAACTTATAACTAAATCTGAGGGGGGTGCGATGGGGAGGTTCCCTTGTGAGATTGGTTTGATGCAGCTCTCCATGCTACCCTAACCTGTGCAAGCTTCTTCATCTCCCAGTATTTACTGCAACCTACATCCTTCGGAATCTGCTTAGTGTATTCATCTTTTGGCGTCCCTCTACGATTTTTACCCTCCACGCTGCCCTCCAATGCTAAATTTGTGATCCCTTGATGCCTCAGAACATGTCCTTCCAACCGGTCCCTTCTCTTTGTCAAGTTGTGCCACAAATTCCTCTTCTCCCCAATTCTATTCAATACCTCCTCATTAGTTACGTGATCTACCCATCTAATCTTCAGCATTCTTCTGTAGCACCACATTTCGAAAGCTTCTATTCTCTTCTTGTCCAAACTATTTATCGTCCATGTTTCACTTCCATACATGGCTACACTCCATACAAATACTTTCAGAAACGACTTCCTGACACTTAAATCTATACTCGATGTTAACAAATTTCTCTTCTTCAGAAACGCTTTCCTTACGTTAAAGATTTAACACGGTAAGTCGAAGATGAAAATTTGAAACTGTGTTCACGTCACGAGCAGCCAAATTCAGGCCGTGCGTATTACCCAGATTATATTCGTCTGGTATTTGGGAATAAGTGCACTTAGTGAGTCTCAACAAGACTAATACGTAATTTCAAGCATTTTACGAACTACATTGACGAAAAAAATTGCACCATTAAAAAGTAATTAATGCAGATCAATAAAATTTCGAGAATAAGTTTGTGTAGGTAATATACTTCAACGATTAACATTGCAAGATCGCACATAATGCAAGCGCGAGATAAGTCACTGGAAATGTGAAGTACTGGTACATTAATAACAGGTGTAGCCTCCAGAATGTTGAGGGCAGGATGCAATACATTGTGTTGTACAGCTCCGGGACGTCAGTTTGTGGAATGGAGTTCCACGCCTGTTGCACCTGGTCGTTCAATACAGGGACGGTTAACGCTGTTTGTGGATGACGCTGGAGTTGTCGTCCGATGTTGTCCAGTATGTGCTCGACTGGAGACAGGGTCTGGTGATCGAGCAGACCAAGGCTACGTGTCGACACTCTGTAGAGCGTGTCGGGTTACAGCACCGGTGCGTAACGAGCGTTATCCTGTTGGAAAACATCCCCTGGAATGCTGTTCATGAATGGCAGCACAACTGGTCGAATCACCAGACTGAAGTACAGTTTTCCAAGTCAGGGTGCGTGAGATATCCTGCTGTCGTACGAAATCGCACTCGAAACCTTAACTCGAGGTGTACGTCCAGTGTGTCTAGCACGCAGACGGGTTGACTACAGGTCCTCAACTGGCCTGCTTCTAACCAACGCAGGGGCATCACCGGCACCGAGGCAGAACCAGATTCCATCGGAGAGCGCAACAGGCCTCCACCCTGCCCTCCAATGAGAGCTCGCTTGACACCACTGAAGTCGCAAATGGCGGTGGTTTGCGGTCAGTAGAATGCAAGCTACAGGGACTCTGGTTCGGAGCTCTCCTTGAAGTAACTGATTTGTAACAGTTCGTCATGTCACTAAGGTGCCAGCCGCTGCTCAAATTGCTGCTGCAGATGCAGTTGGATGCGACAGAGTCACATGCCGAACACGATGGCCCTACCTCTCGGTGGTGCCACGTGGTCGTACGAAGCCCAGTCTCCTTCCGAACGTACATTCTCGTGACGACAGCTGCCAGCAGTCACGTACAGTGGCTACATTCCTGCCAATTCTTCCTGCAGTATCGCAGAAGCAAAATACAGCTTCTCGTAGCCCTATTACACGAATCTCGTTCAAACTGATCGACGTGCTTATAATGACGTCTTTGTCGCCTTAAAGGCATTCTTGAGTAACATCAGCTCACCAAGTCTATTGTCAAGGTCTCTAAAGCTCACGATCCTTATAGTGCGTGCTTACCGCAAACCTGATCTGTATCCTTGTAGTGCCGCTTCTGACGCTACTCTCATGGGACTGGCGCGAAATTTGAACAGACGTCATCCTTCAGATGTAGAAACACACGTACCAACTTCCGTTAATGTCGCACAACTCTTTCTTGGTGTTGAGATGTTTTTCCGTCAGTTAATTTCTCGCTTACATCCGTCACAAAACCAAGAACGGAAACAAATTCATCACCCATTAAATTTTCGTTGTTGAAGCAGTAAAACTTGAGCATGAATCATGGCATCTTAGTTTATTACTCTATTATTACTCTACTCGCAACACATTCCTCAGACAGAATCCACATTTTAACAAGGAATGAACCAGCAAAAGGATATCACTGTAGGACAAACAGTAAGGATCGTTGTAAGTAGGCTGCTTAGGTTTTTTATATTGGTAACGCCACATAGCGCTCTGATGAAAATCACTGGCTCTGATGTGTACAGTCTGTGGCTAGTTTGCATTGTTGTCTGCCATTGTAGTGTCGGGTAGCTGGATGTTAATAGCGTGTAGCGTTGCGCAGTTGGAGGTGAGCCGCCAGCAGTCGTGGATGTGGGGAGAGAAATGGCGGAGTTTTGAAATTTGTAAGACTGGATGTCATGAACCGCTATATATATTATGACTTTTGAATACTATTAAGGTAAATACATTGTTTGTTCTCTATCAAAATCTTTCATTTGCTAACTATGCCTATCAGTAGTTAGTGCCTTCAGTAGTTTGAATCTTTTATTTAGCTGGCAGTAGTGGCGCTCGCTGTACTGCAGTAGTTCGAGTAACGAAGATTTTTGGTGAGGTAAGTGATTTGTGAAAGGTATAGGTTAATGTTAGTCAGGGCCATTGTAGGGATTTTTAAAAGTCAGACTGCGTTGCGCTAAAAATATTGTGTGTCAGTTTAAGCACAGTCATGTATAATTTTTCTAAGGGGACGTTGCAACGTCTCACGTCATAAACATTGAATTGGGTGAATCGGATGTTTTATACATAGAAATTCGACTTATTAAAGAATCGGGCCGTGGAGTTACTGGTTAGTACAGGCTACATTTGAGTTAAGCGACGCTGTAGCGACGTCATTAGGTGGGATGCGGCAACTACAATAGATACCGCCATCTTGTCACAGCACTCGTTCGAAACTGCGCCAGCAGAAACTACTTGCATTCTGAGTGGTAGCTGTAGTGAAAGCTAGAGGGGAATATCCTCCCGTCTGCACGGCAAACCATCTATTTTCATTTTTTTACATTAACTAATCTTCAGAAACAGTGGAAAATGGCGTGGGAGACCCTTTCAGTAAGGTACTTATTTTGTCCTTGTTCTTTGCCATATCCCGTATCTTCACGGGGTACGTTAATATGGATTTGGCAATGTTTGTCGGCCGCTGGGGGTAGCCGCGTGGTCCAGGGCGCCTTGTGACAGTTCGAGCGGCTCCCCCGGTCGGAGGTTCGAGTCCTCCATCAGGCATGGGTGTGTGTGTATTGTACTTAGCGTAAGTTAAAGTTGGATTAAATAGTGTGTAAGCTTAGGGACCGATGACCTAAGCAGTTTCGTCCCGTACGATCTTACCACAAATTTCCAAATTTCCAAAATGTTTGTGGTAGAGAGTGACTGTATCTGTCGCCGTTCCTCCTCCCGCCTCCCTCAGGTAGGGATTTCGAGTACGTCCATCTGTGTGCAGCTAGTATTGCTACGTGTGAAACCCTCTAAATTTAATCGAATGTTTGAGAAAGGTACACTACTGGCCATTAAAATTGCTACACGACGATGTGCTAGAGACGCGAAATTTAACCGACAGGAAGAAGATGCTGTGATATGCAAATGATTAGCTTTTCAGAGCATTCACGCAAGGTTGGCCCCGGTGGCGACACCTACAACGTGCTGACATAAGGAAAATTTCCAACCGATTTCTCATACACAAACAGCAGTTGACCGGCGTTGCCTTGTGAAATGTAGTTGTGATGCCTCGTGTAAGGAGAAGAAATGCCTGCCATCACGTTTCCGACTTTGATAAAGGTCGGACTGTAGCCTATCTACATTGCGGTTTATCGTATCGCGACATTCCTGCTCGCGTTGGTCGAGATCCAATGACTGTTAGCAGAATATGGAATCGGTGGGTTCAGGAGGGTAATATGGAACGCCGTGCTGGATCCCAACGGCCTCGTATTACTATCAGTCGATATGACAGGCATCTTAACTGCATGACTGTAACGGATCGTGCAGCCACGTCTCGATCCCTGAGTCAACAGATGGGGACATTTGCAAGACAACAACCATCTAAACGAACAGTTCGACGACGTTTGCAGCAGCATGGACTATCAGCTCGGAGACCATGGGTACGGTTACCCTTGACGCTGCATCACAGGCAGGAGCGCCTGCGATAGTGTACTCAACGACGAACCTGGGTGCACGAATGGCAAAACGTCGTTTTTTCGGATGAATCCACGTCCTTTTTAAAGTTCATGATGGTCGCATTCATGTTTGGTGACATGATTGTGAACGCACATCGGAAGCGTGAATTCGTCATCGCCATACTAGAGTATCACCCGGCGTGATGGTATGGGGTGCCATTGGTTACACGTCTCGGTCACCTCTTGTTCGCATTGACGGCACTTTGAACAGTGGACGTTACATTGCAGATGTGTTACGACCCGTGGCTCTACCCTTCATTCTATCCCTGCGAAACCTTACATTTCAGCAGGATAATGGACGACCGCATGTTGCAGGTCCTGTATGGTCCTTTCTGGATACAGAAAATCTTCGACTGCTGCCCTGGCCAGCACATTCTCCAGATCTCTCACCAAGTGAAAACGTCTGGTCAATGGTGGCCGAGCAACTGGCTCGTCACAATACGCCAGTCACTACCCTTGATGAACTGTGGTATCGCGTTGAAGCTGCATGGGCAGCTGTACCTGTACACGCCATCCAAGCTCTGTTTGACTCAATGCCCAGTCGTATCAAGGGCGTTATTACGGCCAGAGGTGGGTACTGATTTCTCAGGATCTATGCACCCATATTGCCTGAAAATGTAATAACATGTCAGTTCTAGTATAATATATTTGTCCAATGAATACACGTTTATCATCTGCATTTCTTATTGGTGTAGCAATTTTAATGGCCAGAAGCGTATATGTGAGACGGAACGTGGGTGCATTACGTACCTTTATATGGCGAGAGGTGTGAACCTATAACGCACCGAGGAACATTGTAGAACATGATGGTTTCGCTGGTCTACGTCTTACGGTGCGGGGAGGCATAATTTTAGATGGAGGCACTGTCTGACCTAAGCTCTAAACACGGCACATTCACCTGTTAACGATGCTGTGACACTATAATCCTTTGCGAATGGACCGACATGCGTGTTCCCCCGACATAGATCCCATCCAGCACGTGTGGGATGCGCTGGGGGTTCGTATTGCACACCGCCACGTGCACCAAGGTCCAGCCAGCCGGAGTGTCCGAGCGGTTCTAGACGCTTCATTCTGGAACCGCGCGACCTCTACGGTCGGAGGTTCGAATCCTGCCTCGGGCACGGATGTGCGTGATGTCCTTAGCTTAGTTAGGTTTAAGTAGTTCTAAGTTCTAGGGGACTGATGACCTCAGATGTTAAGTCCCATAGTGCTCAGAGCCGTTTGAACCATTATTGAACCAAGGTCCATCAG
This sequence comes from Schistocerca serialis cubense, assembly GCF_023864345.2. Classification (NCBI taxonomy): domain Eukaryota; kingdom Metazoa; phylum Arthropoda; class Insecta; order Orthoptera; family Acrididae; genus Schistocerca; species Schistocerca serialis. The sequence continues at coordinate 79,937,020 of NC_064644.1, read as the reverse complement.
GCAGTGGTGGAGGAACGGAACGCCATACCACAGGAACTCCTTACCGACCTTGTGGTCAACATGGGAGTGCGTTGCAGAGCAATCACTGCCGTCCGTGGGATCACACGCACTATTAAGAACCATTTATAATGTCCACAAGACTAAATCGCGGTGTCTCCAATGTAAAGTATTGATTATGAATAAAAGCGTCATTTCTTTTCATCTCACTACGTGTTTCTTTCAGTTACCTTCTGTACTATACTGTTGCACCTCTTTCTGTTTATGGTCCAAGTTTCATCGAGCTACGTCACTTGGCAGTAACACTTCGTGTGAAAGCTACTTTCGTCCTCAACTTTTTCACATCAGTATATTAATTATATACACGCATCAGTCTACACCGTTGACAAATTCGTCAGTGTAGCAAAAGAGTTGACAACAATAAATCATTTAAGGCTCCTCTGATACTAAACTTTATTGGTATTTTAACTTTCTATGGCTGCTAAACGTTATTGAGAAGTTGTAATCTCAAGAATTTAACACTACGAACCTCGTTTAGCTGCTTGTATTATTTTAGGCATGTGCCGGGGAGAGGGGATTCGAGCCTCTAACAAGTTATGAACCGCATACTGTGTGTTTTTTCAATGTTTAGTGACAAAGGTTGGCTAGGAGCTATTTATTAAGGGCCATGAAAATTTCATTAACCACTCTATCTAAACCTGTAATTGATTTACCATGTATTGCGATGTTCCTGTCATCTGAAAAGAAAATAAAACCTTGACATGTGGTAACAGATATATACAAGGAAAAATAAGGGGCCTGAGATGGAACCTTGCGAGTTAGCACTGTAATTAGTTCGCAGCTGGATGATGCCTAATAGCTCAATAAGCGACCCTTTCCCATCATCACCCATTGCTTGTCCTCAGACAGATACGATATGAAACACAGTGCAAAATTTCCTGTTGCACCACTCTCATTTTCTTAAAAGTATATTGCGGCTTGCATTTTCAAATGCCTTCGACAGATCACCGAATATGCCAGTACCCTGCAATTTATTGCCTAGTGAATGCAATACATTCCCATTGTATTTGTAAACAGCCTTCTCAGTACTGCAGCTCACTTTGCTGGTAATATGCCGGACACACACTACTATGAGTGGACTGCTACTACTACGAGGTGCGTTTAGTAAGAAATATAGAAATTTTTTTCTGAGAACATGTTGGCTTCAATCAGAATTCTAATACACTATATACCTCCCGACTCTTTTGGCTAGGCAACGGTCTTGCCGCAGTGGATACACCGGTTCCCGTGCGGTCACTGAAATTAAGCGCTTTCGGGCGTGGTCGGCGATTGGATCGGTGACCATCCAGGCCGCCATGCGCTGTTGCCATTTTTCGGTGTGCACTCAGCGTCGTGATGCCAATTGAGGAGGTACTCGACCGAACAGTAGCGGCTTCGGTCAAGAATACCATCATAACGGCCGGTAGAGAGGTGTGCTTACCCCACGCCCCTCCTATCCGCATCCTCCACTGAGGTCGGATGGTCCCGGTAGGCCACTCGTGGCCTGAAGATGGAGAGCACGCTTTTGGCAACAAACCCTGTTTTTCAACACAACCTCCGTTCAGAGCGACAGCCTCACCCCACCTTACTGAGAGGGCCCGTATGCCCGCGTGGTGCCACTCCACTGGTCGACTCCAGAGCCAACCTCTTGCCGCATCAATGACTTTCCCATCATCCATGTCCTGCTTCTCGCTGAGTGTCTTCTTTTTTGAGGCAAACAGATGGAAGTCTGAAGGTGCGACATACGGACTGTAGGGTGGATGAGGAAGAGCTGTCCAGTGAAACTACTCTGGGATGTGCAGACTTGTGTGAGGCCTTGCGTTCTCATAAAGCAAGACAAGTTCGTTTAGATTTTTGCGGCGTCAAACATGCCGAAGTCGTTTCTTCAGTTTCCTGAGGGTAGTACAATTCAATTCCGAAATGATTGTTGCTCCTTGAGGGGGGACAGCAAACAGAATAACCCCTTCAGAGTCTCAGAAGACCGCCGCCACAACTCTGCCTGCTGAGGCAGCGCCTTTGAAGTTTTTCTTCAGAGGAGAGGCGGTGTGCGAGGTTCCATGCCCTCTTTTGCATCTCTCCTCTCGTTTTTATCAATTTTATTAATGTTCTATGTCATTGCACGGTAGTAAGAGACCGAATAAGGTTATTGTAATGAGAGTATTTGTACTGAGAGCTCAAAAAATACTTTTCGCTTGATTCCTAAACACGTTGTTTTACTTCCGTGGGTGGCCTGGGCGAAGCGAACATCGTAGGACGCGGCACACTGCGTTTCCGGTTGGGAGCTGCACTTCCCTGAATTCTGAGGGGTTCGTACAATTGGCTTAATCGCCTGGTGGAACGACTGACTTCGGTCGAGTTTCACCTATTGTATGCATGGCGAAACGACCTGCGAGACATCTGAGTGTTGCCGCAGTTTACTTGATTTTATTTGTTTACCGTTCCGGCGCGTCCGGAACGAAGATTCTTGGCACCGACCGACTCACGATTCTGAGAAGACTTGTGGACTGTGCCCTGCTTCGTGCGACTGTCTGTCAACAGATGGCTGGTGGTCTAGGCAGGTTGTTTTCGAGGCTGGTCAAACGGCAAGTTCAGTGACTTCAGCTGATTAGTAGAGGCATGACCGGTCACCCTAAAGTGAGGCTAGTTGACGTCATAAAGCCCTGCCAAAAATTGGAGGGAACGGTCTCTATTGGAGCGAATGATGTTCTGAGACAATGTGGGGGAATTTTGGAATCAGAGCTGAATGCTGATTCGCGGTTTTCGAGGAGAGTCGAGAGTAGAGCAATGCTGGCTGGCTTCGCTGCTTGCACCACATCACAGAGGGATGCAGATTTCAGTACTGGTACAGTATTTTGCGGCTCCGGCATTGTAGGACCTTATCAGTTTTATACTGAATCCCTCAACAGCACGTGCGCTCGCTTTGCTACAACTCCACCTTGCTTATTTCTCCATGTGGTCCCATTTGAGATCTCACTACTAACTGCGATACTGCTATTTAGTCGGGAGATTAATATTCGATTCATTAGGACCTCTAGTCATTATCGTCAATGTATTGCATCACAGAGAGTAGGAGCCCCTTGTTCTCGAGCCAACTCTTACTCTCATAATATTTCAGTATACCCTGTCCTTTAACCTACTGTGTGTGTCGACAATCATGTGCATTTATGTTCTGATGTATAAAAAATCTCGTTGTAATATTTAATCCGCATATCATTTCGTAGATATAGGCAGAATCCCATTTACTGTTGTTTATTATGATAAAATTCTCTTTTTTTGGGTAGATTACGATTTTTATTAAATTATTGTGAGTGTGCACTTCTTATTTTACCAAGTAGCAGGGTCCACCATCATTTCCTTCCGTTACCGTTGTGCGCATAATTAATTAGCTGGAAGATAAGGAGGGGGTCGAGTGCATGTCTTGTTCTCATTCAAAATTCGTCTGAATTAAAGAGGTACAAAGTCTTCTCCACCCCGGCACCTCGCAGGTGTAGCGCCACTCCATGGATGGCTGTTTTGTTTCCACTTATTAGTAATGAATCCGTGTTTCATCGCCTGTGGGGATGTTGGACAAGCAGTGTCACGACCAACCTCGTCACTCGGAACCAGTTCCGGACAGATGGTCCTTCGTTACTCTTTATGTTCTTCTGTTAGGGGGAGAGGAACCCGGGGGCCACACACCATTGAGCAGCCCGACTAGTGGACGAATGTGTCTGCACTGCCTACAGAGACGCCCAGTTGAGCAGGTAGGTGTTTGATTCTGATCCATCGATCACCTGGAAAGAGAGTGTCCTCTCGTTCCAACATTGATAGAGTCACACATGTGTGCGGCCGGCCGGCGCGTTGGAGTTCGGCCCACGACTTGCTTCTGATGATGACAGACGCCTCACCCAACTGCTCGTCTTGCTTTTGTTCACTGTCAGGTCTCCGTAGACATTCTGGAAGCGGCTATGAATATCTGCGATGCTCTGGTTTTCCACCAAAAGAAACTCAATGACAGCTCTCTGCTTGGAACGCATCTCCGTTACAGACGCCATTTTGAAAGCTACGTATAGCGCGGCCACCTATCGGAGCTTCATGAAACTACAAAGGCTGAAGCGGTAATATTCCAAGATGCCCCACAACAAATACCGCATTTTTTTCAACCGAAAATGGCCGAGAAAAAAAATGTATTACATTACTTATTGAACGCCCCTCGTACTGCTGCTGCTGCTGCTACTACTACTACTACTTTTGCTTTTTCTTCCTGTTATACTGAGCTTATGCTGCCCACAGCTGATGATCTTCCATGCGCTGCTTACTGTTTGATATGCACTATGTTATTTTGTATACTAAATAGGTCCACGAAACCCCTCAGTAATATTTGATATAGTTTAGAGAACAATAACATTTTTCGTAATATACATTTCAGTGGTATATTTAGAGTCCTTAGATGTATATGTGGAGGAAAAAATTGAAATTTATGTTTCATAGTAAAAGTCACAATCAAATTTCATTAAACCCGCGTTGTGATATTACGATAATATCGTGAACACTTAAAAAAACTAAATGAATGATTTGTAAATTTCGTCTCCACGAAATCCTCCTACAATTCATTGTGAACTCCACTCGCTAACGTTACAAAGAAGTCGTCCTGCTTTGCGCAAAAAGCGGCTTTTAACATGATTTAAATAAAAAAAAGTGTTCTGCCCCGATGACTTTATTTCATGAGTAACACTACGCATTTTACGAATTTATTCATGTTTTCAAATGCTCTGGGATTTACCTCAGTGTTGGACATGATGACTGTGTGCGTGTTATCATGACTCACTTCCCCCGCAGAAGTCTTCGTATGACCCCAAGGTACTGTCCCTCCTTCATCACACAGAGATTCACACAGACACCAGATATCATTCAAAATGGTTCAAATGGCTCTGAGCACTATGGGACTTAACTTCTGTGGTCATCAGTCCCCTAGAACTTAGAACTACTTAAACCTAACTAACCTAAGGACATCACACACACATCCATGCCCGAGGCAGGATGCGAACCTGCGACCGTAGCAGTCGCGCGGTTACGGACTGAGCGCCTTAACCGCGAGACCTCCGCGGCCGGCCACATATCATTCATCCTGTTAAACATTATGAGCGTAAGAACAGGTAAACGCGTAATAATCTGTCTCCGTCATACGGCAGAATGTGGCTACAACGACACGTTTGGATGCTGTCCGCCCCAATAGCTGAGTGGTCAGCGTGACGGGTTGACGTCCTACGGGGCCGGGTTCGATTCCCGATCGGTCGGGTTTTCTCCGCTCGGGGACAGGGTGTTGTGTTGCCTTCATCATCATTTCATCCCCATCCGGAGCGAAAGTCGCCCAATGTGGCGTCGAATGTAATAAGGCGTGCACCAAGGCGGCCGGACCTGCCCTGCAAGGGACCTCCCGGCCAATGACGCCAAACGCTCATTTCCATTTGGATGCTTTGGCACCTACGGAAGACTTACAGAATTTTTGCTCACGGAATTCTTGGTAAAACCATAAGATCAAGATAAGTGGAGAAAAAGTATATTTGTACGCTTCACAGTGGTTTGAAATGTATTGAGTACAGCGCTAAGAATTTTTTTTTATCTGTTGTTAATATTAGGCTACTGCTGACGCTTGCTGAGGCGTTCCTCTTGAGGGATGCCCTGCCTTCTGAAACGCCTTAGTGAAAAATCACCTCTATAAAATCAATATGGATTCCACACATAGAGATATTTCGAAATTCATCTCTCTCTGTTCGTCTATGAGGGCCGCAGGTGTACGTGACCAGGCTGATGTGTTTCTCGGCTGCATTTGATACACTTCCTCACTGTCGTTCAGCGAAACAAATACGGCGTTAACGAGTATCGGACAAGATTCGTAACTGGATTCAGATCTTCATTACAGTTATAACTCAGCACGCCACTTTAAGCGGAACTATATCGACACATGTTAAGATAATTTCACGAGTAGCAATAGGACAGTTACTGTTTACACTGAACGTAAATGATCCAGTCGATAAGGCCGAAAGTTCCATGAGGCTGTTAGTAAACGGTGCAGTTGTCTATGAGAAGGCAGCAGCGACAGTTGACTTTAGCAAACAGCAGTCAGACCTTAAAAGGACTGATCAATTGTGCAGAGGCTAGCAACTGACTCTGAACATAAATAAATGTAACATACTGAGCGTCCATAGGCGAAGAAATTCACTACTTACGATTGCACTATTGGAAACAAATCAGTGGAAACACTAACTAATGATAATACGTGGGAGAAAACATCCAGAGTGAGCTAAAGTGGAAAGAGCACATAAAACAAATAGCAGGGAAGTAGATACCAGGCTAAGATTCACAGGAAGGATCTGAAGGAAATGTAATTGAGACGCGAAATAAGTGCATTACAAAACACTTATCGACCGATTCCTGGGCGTTGCTCACTCGTCAGAGAGGTTTACTATTGCAACTATGGGAGACTAGGTCACGGGTGGAGTCGGGGAACGCATCACATAACCCCCCACATGACTCGCGAAATGATCATACAGGGAAATCTGAGAAATTAAACCTAATATGGTTTGCTGGTGATCAATCTTCCAAGGTACCATTCGCGAATGGAACAGAGAAGCGGAAATCAGATAGTCGTACCAGAACTGCCGTCCACATACACTGTAAGGTAGAAAATGGTTCAAATGGCTCTGAGCACTGTGGGACTTAACATCTGTGGTCATCAGTCCCCTAGAGCTTAGAACTACTTAAAGCTAACTAACCTAAGGACATCACACACATCCATGCCCGAGGCAGGATTCGAACCTGCGACCGTAGCGGTCACGCGGTTCCAGACTGTAGCGCCTAGAACCGCACGGCCACACTGGCCAGCTACTGTAAGGTAGCTGGCGGGGTACAGTACAGACGTAGATGTAGGAGAGGTGGAAGTTCTTAGCTCAGGACAGAGGCAGACGTTATCCAGTATCCCTCTATACAGCCGAGTCGCTCTCTCTCTCTCTCTCTCTTTAGCTCTCTGCTTTTCTTTTTTGATTTTGGACAGCGTATCGTTTCTCGACTGAATTAGGAGACTTTAAAAACTGAGTATAACGTCTCAATGTCCAGCTGAAAACGATTTAGAGACGTTTACAGACGGAATGCGGGCTCGGGCAACAAAAATACGGGAGTGAAGCTCTTCCGTTTGCTTTTCAAGAGAGCCTGCTAAGGCACGCATCGTTGAATGCATCAGTAGTACGTCGCTGGCGTCTCATTTCTTTCCTCGGAGTGACGGTTGCTGCGAAAAGTGGTTCAAATGGCTCTGAGCACTATGGGACTTAACATCTGAGGTCATCAGTCCCCTAGAACTTAGAACTACTTAAAGCTAACTAACCTAAGGACATCACACACATCCATGCCCGAGGCAGGATTCGAACCTGCGGCCGTAGCGGTCGCGCGGTTCCAGACTGAAGCGCCTAGAACCGCTTGTGCTGCGAAAAGAAAGGGTGCTGGGATCTGAGTCGTAAGAGACAATCGTTTTGTGGTTCATATTCTTGTGTGCCGCATAATAGTGCAAACGAAGCTTTAGTGCACAATTTAAACCGACTGACGTGTGTCATAAAGTTATGTTCTTACACATCTACCGCGTGAACCAGGAACACCGTAATTATACTCACAATAACGCGATCAGTAGAAGTGTGTGAAAGTGAATGAGATCCATGTATGAGAATAGTGTGTAACAGTGCGGCTCTGAAAAAGAATGAGTTTCAACATAGGGATGGTTTTATAAAAACTATGTTACCCTACGATATTTTACAAGCATTAAAAAATAAAACAGACCAGGTTAGTATTTTCTGTGAGCTGCATAACGCATTTTACTGTGTAAATCGCAGTATTCTCGTAGATAAATTGAAGTTTAAATGAGATTAATGGTATTACCAACCAGTGGATAATGACGTATCTAAGCAATAGAAAACTCAAAATTGTACTAAGTAATTCAATCAATATAGTCTGAAGACGTAATTCTGACTGAGGAGAATTCACTCATGGGGTTCCTCAAGGCTCAATCTTACGTCCACTATTGTTCCTCATACATGCAAACGATATTCCGTCTAATACACAACAAGCAGAATTAGTTCTTTTTGCAGAAAACACTAGAATTGTAATCAATACAGGCACACATACAGAAACAGAAGAAATGGTAAACTGTCTTCTTTAAAACGTCATTAACTATTTCCTGCGAATGGCTTCACACGCAATTTTAAAAAAAGCACAAAATGTTCAGTTCTGCGCATCTGGGACTACTTCACCAATTATATGTGTGACACATACAGAGTAAACAGCAGAATAGGGAGCATACTTCAAAATTCTTAGGTGTCCATACTGATGAGAGTTTAAACTGGAAAAAGCACATTTTGGAACTCCTAAAAATGCTTAGTTCAGCCACATTTGTAATTAGATTCATTTCAAACCTTGGGAAGAGACAAATCAGTAAGTTGTCATATTTTGCATACTTTCATTCAATAATATCACATGGTATAATGTCCTGGGGTAACTCATATTTAAGAAAGGAAGTCTTTATTGCTCAAAAACGTGCTGTAAGTGTAATATGTGGTGCACATCCACGATTATCTTGTAGACATCTGCTTAAAGAGTTGAGCGTTCTGACCACTGCTTTACAGTATATTTACTCCCTCATCAAGCTGTCTGTAAATAATCCACTACAGTTGAAAAGGAACAATGTTGTACATAATTACAGCACCTGAAGGAAAATTACACTTATTACTCCACGTTATAGTTATCTTCAGCGCAAGGAGAGGTACATTATTCTCTAGTTAAAATTTTTTATCGTTTACCCGGTGATATAAAAGTCTGACACATAGCAAAGCAAAAGTTGAAAACAAACCGAAAAGTTTCTCCTTGACAACTCCCTCTATTCCACAGAAATATTTATGTTATTTTAATGAGTAAAAGGTGGTGGGTAGGAATTATTAACTCACACCTGTATTATTCCTCACCCTCTGAACCATGGACCTTCCTGCTGATGGGGAGCTTTGCGTGTCTCAGCTCTGCAGATACTGTACTGTAAGTGCAACCACAACAGAGGGGTATGTGCTGAGGGGCCAGACAAACGTGTGGATCCTGAAGAGGGGAACAGTCTTTTCAGTAGTTTCAGGGCAACAGTTTGGATGACTGACTGATCTGGCCTTGTAACACCAACCAAAACGGTCTTACTCTGCAGGTATTGCGAACCGTTGAAAGCAAGGGGAAAATGCAGTCGTAATTTTTCCCGGGAGCATGCAGCTCTACCGTATGGTTAAATAATGATGACATCCTCTTGGATAAAATATTCCGGATATAAAATAGTCCCCCATTCGGATCTCCATGAGGGGATTACTCATGTAGAGAAACAAAACTGGCGTTCTACAGATCGGAACTTCGAATGTTAGACCCTTTAATCGGGCAGGTAGGTTAGAAAATTTAAAAAGGGAGATGGATAGGTTACGGTTAGATATAGTGGGAATTAGTGAAGTTGGTGGTGGTTGGAACACGATTTTTGGTAAGGTGAATAAACAGTTACAAATATAAAACCAAACAGGGATAATGCAGAAGTAGGTTTAATAATGAATAGGCAAATAGCAACGCGGCTACGCTGTAGAGAAGATAGACACGGAGCCCACACTCACCATGGTAGTAGAGGTTTATACGCCAACTACCTCCACAGATGATGAAGAAATTGAAGAAATTTATGATGAGATAACAGAAATGATTCAGATAGTTAAAGGAGACAAAAATTTAATAGTGACAGGTGACTGTAATTCGAAGTAAGAAAATGAAGAGAAGGAAAACTGTAGTTGAAGATGGACTGGGGGAAAGGAATGAAAGAGGAAGCCGCAGGGTAGAGTTTTCACCGAGCGCAATTTAACCATCGCTAACACATGGCATAAGAATCGTGAAAGAACGCTGTACACGTGGAAGGGACCTGGAGGCACCGGAAGGTTTCAGATTTAGGAACCAGATTTTAACTTGTAAGATGTTTCCAGGACATATGTGAACTGTGACCGCAATTTATTGTTTATGAACCATAGATAAAAGCTGAAATATTTGTAAAACTTTAGGGAATTAAGGAGAAAGGGCCTGGATAAATTGAAAGAGCTAGAGTTTATTGAGAGTTTCAGAGGAAGCATTAGGCAACGATGGACAATAAAGGGGGAAAGAAGTACAGTAAAAGTCGAATGAGTAGCTTTGAGAGCCGAAATAGTCAATTCGGGAGACGATCGAATATGTAAAACGACAAGGCCAAGTTGAAATCCTTGGATAACACGGGAGACATGCAGTTTAACTGATGAAAGCAGAAAATATACGAAAGCAGCAAAAGAAGCTGGCGAAAGGGGATGCAAACATCTGAAACTGAGATTGAGAGGAAATGCAACATGGCTAATCAGAAATGGCCAGAGGACAAACATAAGGATGTAGAAGCATATGTCACTAGGGAAAGAATAGATACCGTCTACAGGAAAATTACAGAGGCATTTGGAGAAAAGAAAAGCAGCTGTGTGAACGTCCAGAGCACGGATGGAAAACCAGTCCTAAGCAAAGAAGGGAAAGCTGAAAGATGGAAGCAATGTATAGTGGGTCTGTACGAGGCAAATGAACTTGAAGGCAATATTACGCAAAGAGAAAAGAACGTAGATGAAAATAAGATAGGAGACTTGATTTTGCGAGAAGAATTTCACAGAGCACTGAAAGACCTAACTCGAAACAAGGCCCCGGGAGCAGACAACGTCCCGTCAGAATTACCGACAGCCATGGGAGAACAAGCCAGCACGAAACTTTAACATCTGGCGTGCAAGATGTATCAGACAGGGAAAATACCCTCTGACTTGCAGAAGAATGTAATAATTTCAATTCCAAAGGAAGCAGGTGGTGACAGGTGTCAAAATTACCAAACTATCAGTTTAAAAAGTCATGGTTGTAACATTTTGACACGAATTCTTTGCAGTAGAATGGAAAAACTGGTAGAAACCGACACTAGGGCAGAAAAATTTGGATTCAGGGGAAATGTAGGAACAAGCGAGGCAATACTGACCATACGACTTCTCTTGGGAGGTAGGTTAAGGAAAGGCAAATCTATGTTCACAGCGTTTTTAAAGTTAGAGAAAGTTTTTAACAGTGCTGACTCGAACAAACTCTTTGAAATTCTGAAGGTAGCAGGAATAGAATACAGGGAGTGAAAAGCTGATTGCAACTTTTACAGCAACGAAACGTCGGTTATAAAAGTCGAGGGGCATGAAATTGAAGCAGCGGTTGGGAAGGGAGTGAGACATTGTTGTAGCATATCCCCGCTGTAATTCAATCTGTAGTACACTGACCAAGAAGTAAAAGGAACCAAAGACAAGTTTGGAGTAGGAATTAAAGACCAGGGACTAGAAATAAAGACTTTGAGATTTGCTTATGACATTGTAATTCTATCAGAGATAGTAAATGACTCATAGGAGCAGTTGTATGGAATGGATAGTGTCTCGAAAGTAGAATACAACATGAATATCAACAAATCAAAACAAGGATTATGAAATGTATTCGATTTAAATAAGAAGATGCTGAGGGATTTAGATTAGTAAACGAGGCAGTTAAAATAGCAGATAAGTTTTGATATTTGGGCAGCAAAGTAAGTGACAATGGCCGAAGTAGAGAGGATATAAGATGTACACTGGTAACAGCAAGAAAAACATGTCTGAAGAAGAGAAATCTATCAAAATAGAATGTAGATTAAAGTGTTAGGAGGCCGGCCGGAGTGGCCCCATGTCTGAAGAAGAGAAATGTATTAAAATAGAATGTAGATTAAAGTGTTAGGAGGCCGGCCGGAGTGGCCGTGCGGTTCTAGGCGCTACAGTTTGGAACCGAGCAACCGCCACGGTCGCAGGTTCGAATCCTGCCTCAGGCATGAATGTGTGTGATGTCCTTAGGTTAGTTAGGTTTAATTAGTTCTAAGTTCTAGGCGACTGATGACCTCAGAAGTTAAGTCGCATAGTGCTCAAAGCCATTTGAACCAACCAAAGTGTTAGGAGGTCTTTTCTGAAAGCGTTTGTCGAGGGTGTAGTCATATATGAAAGTGAAACATGGACCATAAACAGCTTAGACTAAATGTTGAAGATTATATGGGTAGATCACGTGACTGAAAATGAGTGTTTGACGTCACTGGCTGGGAGACCCCTTAGGCGGCAGGTCCGGCCGCCTTGGTGCAGGTCTTATTACATTCGACGCCACATTGGGAAACTTTTTCTTGGTGTAAGATCAGTGTCCAGTGGGAAACTCAGCCAGGCAAGTACTAAAGATGTTAAAAAAGTTCAAGATACTCACAAAAGTAAAGTGAAAAATAATGTTAGTATATTTCACCAAAATATTGGAGGAGTGAAGAATAAAATTGATGAGCTTCTGCTTTGTTTAGAAGATATAGAAACTGAGAATGTAATAGATGTACTATGCCTGTCTGAGCATCACATTGTCACTGATATGCAAAAGGTTAGCATCAATGGATACAAATTAGCTGCACGTGTAAGTAGAGATAATATGATGAGAGGAGGAGTTGCCATATATGTCAAAAGCTTCCACAGCGTAAAAAATTTAGGAACTAAAAATTTTTGTGTAGAGCAGCATATGGAAGCATGTGCCACTGAACTTAAACTAAATGATGGCACTTTCATAATTGTAACAGTGTATAGGTCCCCCTCAGGGAATTTCCAGCTATTTCTAGAAAACTTTGATGCTTTGTTGTGCTATTTGTCACACAGGGGGAAGCAAATTATCACTTGTGGGGATTTCAGTGTTGATTCTCTGAAAGAGTGTAATAGGAAGAATGAGCTTGTAGTATTACTCAGTTCTTTCAATTTGAGCTCCGTCATTGATTTTCCTACTCGGATAACAAAGAACAGCTGTACATTGATAAATAACTTTTTTATAGACCAAGATAAGTTTAAGGACATAAATGCTTATCTTGTTGAGAATGGTCTTTCAGATCATGGTGCACAGCTAGTTACAGCACATGACATAGTTCCATGCAGTATATCAAATCAGACTTTCAAAGCAGTGCGTTCAGTTAACAATATAAATATTGCAAACATTAGGGAAAGCCTACAGCAGCTAGACTGGGATGAAGTGTATAAGGAACCCGATGCAAACTTGAAATATAACTTATTTCACGATACATTTTTAAGGGTATTTGAAAACTGTTTTCCCAATAAAATAGTTAAACATAATTCCATGAAAACATATAAAAAACCTTGGCTAACTAAAGGAATAAGAATATCTTGCAACCATAACAGAGAACTGTATCTAACAGCAAGAGGGAGTACTGACCCTGAAATTGTTCAATATTATACAAACTATTGTGCGCTACTAAGAAAAGTTGTTAAACAGTCCAGATGCATGTGTATCATGTCTGAGATCAGTAACTCTGATAATAAAATTAAAGCAATTTGGAATATTATTGAAAGGGAAACAAAGCAACCAAGAGCACAGGAAGACTTTACTGCCATAAAACTGAATGACAAGTGTACTAACAAACAATCGGAAATTGAAAATATTTTCAATAATAATTTTTTAAATGTTGTGGAGAAAATAGGATCTAGATCTTCACTAGAAGAGGCAAGGCTATTAATAGAAGAGGCCATACCTGTGCAGTTTGAAACAACTGTAATTCCACCTCTGAAATCAGTAAAATAATAAACTCACTGAAAAGTATAAGTTCTTACGGAATTGATGGCATTTCCAGCAAGGTACTTAAAGCTTGCTCCCCACAGATAAGTAGGATTCCCAGCCACGTATGTAGTAGCTCTTAGGAGCACGGTGTTTTCCCTGATAGACTGAAATATGCCATTGTAAAACCATTGCATAAAAAGGGGGATACGTTGGATGTCAACAACTACTGCCCAATCTCTCTTCTGACGGCTCTATCAAAAATTTTTGAGAAAGTAATGTATTCAAGAGTACCCTCCCATATTTGTAAAAATAAAGTACTAACAAAATGTCAGTTTGGTTTTCAGAAAGGCTTTTCAACAGAAAATGCTATATACGCTTTCACTGATCAAATATTAAATGCTCTGAATAACCGGACATCACCCATTGGTATTTTTTGTGGTCTCTCAAAGGCCTTTGATTGTGTAAATCAAGGAATTCTTTTAGATAAGCTAAATCATTATGGTTTGAGTGGGGCAGTGCACAAATGGTTTAATTCATACTTAACTGGAAGAATGCAGAAAGTTGAAATAAGTGGTTCATGTAATGTTAAAACAATAGCTGATTCCTCAAACTGGGGGGGCTATCAAGTATGGGGTCCCACAGGGTTCGGTCTTAGGTCCTTTACTGTTCTTGATATACATTAACGACTTACCGTTCCACATTGATGAAGATGCTAAGTTAGTTCTTTTTGCTGATGCTACAAGTATAGTAATAACGTCCAAAAACCAAGAACTAAGTGATGTAATTGTAAGTGATGTTTTTCACAAAATTATTAAGTGGTTCTCAGCAAACGGACTCTCTTTAAATTTTGATAAAACACAGTATATACAGTTCCGTACAGTAAATGGCACAACTCCAGTAATAAATATAGACTTTGAACAGAAGTCTGTAGTGGGGGTAGAATTTTCAAAATTTTTAGGTGTGTCCATTGATGAGAGGTTAAACTGGAAGCAACACACTGATGGTCTGCTGAAACGTCTGAGTTCAGCTACGTATGCTATTAGGGTTATTGCAAATTTTGGTGATAAGAATCTCAGTAAATTAGCTTACTATGTCTACTTTCATTCACTGCTTTCGTATGGCATCATATTCTGGGGTAATTCATCGTTGAGTAGAAAAGTATTTATTGCTCAAAAACATGTAATCAGAATAATTGCTGGAGCCCACCCACGGTCATCCTGCAGACATCTATTTAAGGATCTAGGGATCCTCACAGTATATATATTCACTTATGAAATTTGTTGTTAATAATCCAACCCAGTTCAAAAGTAATAGCAGTGTGCATAGCTATAACACCAGGAGAAAGGATGATCTTCACTACGCAGGGTTAAATCTGACTTTGGCACAGAAAGGGGTAAATTATGCTGCCACAAAAGTCTTTGGTCACCTACCAAACAGCATCAAAAGCCTGACAAATAGCCAACTAACATTTAAAAATAAATTAAAAGAATTTCTAGATGACAACTCCTTCTACTCATTGGCTGAATTTTTAGATATAAATTAAGGGAAAAAAACAACTTAAACGTTAGTGTCATGCAATATTTTGTGTAATGTAATATCCTGTACAGACATCTTTTATTAACCTGACACGTTCCACATCATTACAAAGTGTCGTATTCATGATCTATGGAACAAGTATTAATCTAATCTAATCTAATCCTGCACGCCGGATGGGGATGAAATGATGATGAAGACAATACAACACCCCGTCCCTGAGCGGATAAAATCCCGGACCCAGCCGGGAATCGAACCCATGCCCCTTAGGACGCAGTCCGTCACGCTGATCATTCAGATATCGGGGCGGACATCACGTAACTAATGAGGAGCTACTGAATATAACTGTGGAGACAAGAAATTTGTGTCACAACATGATCAAAAGAAGTGATCGATAGGTAAGACACATTCTAAGACAACAAGGGATCACCAATTTAGTACCTAGGAGAAGGGGGGGGCAGAAGTATGTATGTATGTGTGTGTGTGTGTGTGTGTGTGTGTGTGTGTGTGTGTGTGTGTGTGACCGGGGGGGGGGGGGGCTTAAAATGGTAGGGAGTGACCGGGAGATGAATACAATAAGGAGATTTAGAAGGATGTGGCTTGCAGTAGTTATCCGGAGATTAAGAGGCTTGCACAGAGAGCTGAACCAAACCAGTCTTCGGACTGAAGACCACAACAACAATAACAAAAACATCTGTATTATTATTAAAAGTTTCTTATAAATGTCATCATGTAGCCATATTTACAAATTAATCTACGATGTGAATGTAAAATGTCTCGTTCCACATCAATACGATTTATTGTGCAAAATCATTGATGGAACACGAAACTGAAAAATTAAATTAGTCAGTATAATAACACCCATTTCCTCAGTGTCAAAATATCGTGTCGAAAGATTTCAGCATCTCTACGAACGTCAGTGTCACGACGGAAGGTGCAGTATGTGCTGAAGCTTCAGATAGGTGGTATATGCCGCGGTCGTCAAATAAACTTTCAAATCACCTGCCAGTATTATTCCAACTGGGCCGTTTACAGCCTTAAGCTGTTTATGAGAATTACGAAATCCGAAATACGGGTGACCACTCGGAGAATTGATCCACGGTCCTCCCGAATGCGAGGCTACCTTGCCTGTTATTAGAAAAAAACTAAAATCTCAGATAACCAAAAGGGAAATTTAATATGAGGTAGAACCATCTGTAAACACCGATTATGATGACAACGAACTTACTTGGAACTGAAAAATTTCACGCGTGAGCAGCTTGTTGCTCTCTCAAGCCGAATAACAGGTGCTTTCGAAACACTGACACGGCACAGAGATTCTGTTTAAGTCAACAGACCTAGTAAGTGCATTTCAGAATGTACTAAAAGGCGTCAACTGAAGGTCATAAATCTTTGTGCGGCGTTTGGAGGAAGTTCGGATTAGTCATAGCGTAGTTAACATTTACCTCTGTTCAATGGACCAGCAGGTCATAAAACTAAGGCGGGAAATAACAGGACCCCAGAATCTACAAGGAACATAAAGCGTTCCAGGGATCGAGTATTGCAGAACAGCGGTGTGATTGGAACCCAAATGGAAACAACTTCAAAGGCGCCGACAGCAGGTGCGAGTGTAAGGCGTGACAACTTGCTACTCCTGACGCAGTCCAGCCGCCGCCGTCTACGATCGACTTTAATTCAATACCACTATTCACGCTTTCAATGCCGTAGCAACAAGAAACTTTAGTGCCCATAAATCCGCCGCTGCAACTGTTCGTTCACACTTCCTCATATTTTCTTCGTGATTAAACTGCCGCAGATCAGCATAAATCTAGAACGTAGGCAACATACGTCGTTACAGATTATAGATATATAGTTGCAGGGTATTTACAATGTGTAGTCATAGAGTGGCTGTTATTAAAGCACTATTACTCGAGACACTGAATTATGACCAGAAATATGAATCTACAAGTGGCTGGAGGGTTGCTTAAAACGGATGTTTTTCAAGAAATAGAAGAGCTGAAAGAAATTCCCGTCTGATGTACGCCCGAGTATTAAGTCGCACGACTTTAAGCGCTTTTGTTCTTTGGGTCACGCAGTGCAAAATATGTCCTCTAATCACATGAATGTTATGAATATCATCCAGCTGTACTGCCCTTTAAATGGTTTTTATTTTATAAATCACTCACTATAAGCCCATTTCGGCATATTGCCACCATCAGATGCTACAATGTCCTGTGTTTTCTTTAGAATTATTAGTTTCTCCTGCGATGTACGTAGGAGATGTACACTGAATCGCCAAAGAAACTGATATAAGCAAGCGTACTGAAATACAGAGATATGCAAACAGGTAGAATACGGGGCAGCGATCGGCAACGCCTATATAAGACAACAAGTGTCTGGAGCAGTTGTTAGATCAGTTACTGTTGCTACAATGGCAGGTTGTCAAGATTCAAGTGAGACCGAATATGGTGTTATAGTCGGAGCAGGAGCGATGGGACACAGCATCTCCGAGGTAGCGATGAAGTGGCGATTTTCCCGTGCGAGCATTCCACGACTGTACCATGAATATCGGGAATCCCGTAAAACATCAAATCTCAGACGTCGCTGTGGCCGGAAAAAGATCCTGCAACAAGGGGGCCAATGACCACTGAGGAGAATCGTTCAACGTTACAGAAGTGCACCCCTTCCGCAAATTGCTGCAGGTTTCAGTGCTGGGCCATCAACTAGTGTCAGCGTGCGAACCGTTCAACGAAACATCATCGATACGGGCTTTAGAAGCCGAAGGCCCACTCGTATGCCTTTAAAGACTGCACGAAACAAAGCTTTACGCCTCGGCTGGGCCCTACAGCACCGACATTGGACTCTTAATGACTGGAAACATGTTGCCTGTTCGGTCGAGTCCCGTTTCAAGTTGTACCGAGCAGATGGACGCGTACGGTTATGGAGACAACCTCGTGAATCCATGGACCCTATATTTCGCAAGGGATTGTTCAAGCTGGTGGAGGCTCTGCGTGCATTTTGGCCCCCACTAGTAACACGGTGTTGGCTCTGCTGCCAACACAACAGCTACTTTCCGCGTGTCATGAGTGAATGGAGCTAGCTAAGTCCTCGCCCATCCAAGTACACAACATTTCTCCAGATGTCCCCATGTCGAGGGGTTTAGCACCCCTTATTGGTGTATAGTAACATATTGGAAAGTGTTGTAATGTAACAGCAGACAGTTAAGAAAAACAAGACATCTGTTACTATACACTGATAAGGAATGCTTACCTCCTTGACATGGGTGCATGTGGAGAAATTTTGTGCCGGCCGCGGTGGTCTAGCGGTTCTGGCGCTGCAGTCCGGAACCGCGGGACTGCTACGGTCGCAGGTTCGAATCCTGCCTCGGGCATGGGTGTGTGTGATGTCCTTAGGTTAGTTAGGTTTAAGTAGTTCTAAGTTCTGGGGGACTTATGACCTAAGATGTTGAGTCCCATAGTGCTCAGAGCCATTTTAACCATTTTTTTTTTTGGAGAAATTTTGTGTACTTGGATTGGCGAGGACTCAGTTAGCCCCATTCGTTCACGAGACACGGCGTGTAACCGACTACTTACGGTCACCTGCAGATTAAATTGGTAACAATGCTGCAAAAAATGGTTCAAATGCCCCTAATCACTATGGGACTTAACATCTGATGTCATCAGTCACCTAGCTGTAGAACTACTTAAACCTAACTAACCTAAGGACATCACACACATCCATGCCCAAGGCAGGATTCGAATCTGTGACCATAGCAGCAGCACGGTTCTGGACCGCAACGCCTAGAACCGCTCGGGCACAGTGACAACAGTGCTGCAAGGCGGACTGATCAAAGACATTGCGGCGGGGTCTTTCATACTCTAATTTTATCCTAATACTGTAAGAATGCTCTACTATATACTTAAAAACAAAAAAAATTACATATGTCTAGTCGTAATGGAAGGATAGATTGGACATGGTGAACTGTGATTTCAACGCACTGAGGAGTATAATCGAAAGTAAGTGGTGATACATTCATTTTGTATACAGCTGGAGAATAGATCAATGCAAGTATTCAGCTGGACCTGCTATAGTGAACAAACAGGATGGGCAATACGGCTGTAACAGTACGTCCCCTCATCTGCACTCCTATGCATACCCTCGCATTTTCCTTCTTGTTAGTGATGTCGATCACAGTACACCAACACGTGTCAATGATGTCTTTCCAAGCTTTACATCCATAGTTGTGGTATTCATTACCACACATAGTGCTGGATGCCTTTCCTTCATAACACCTGTTTGAGAGATTCTTGGCAGGATGCAGCACCTTCCAGAAGCACTGGTTCGAAGACTTTGTCAGACAGTTTCCTAGTACAGAAGAGACTCGAGACATATAGCCAGTGTGAGTGTAGGTATACCATATTTTTTTCTGGCGCTGTACAGATATATAAAAGATAACTGCACTGTTTGCGTAAAATGTGTTTATATTGCAGTATAATATTACTATGGCTTATGTAGTGTCATGAGCAGAGAAAATGAGTAGGTGTCCTTTCATGAGGGATGTATAGATTCAGTGCATCGACAACCGTAAGGGTATGAGAGAGATTTTTACGTGGAAAACTATGTGCGCTATAGATAATGAGATGTTTCCAGAACCACAGCCGTCAAGAGGAGACATTACCTGTACATCGATCAGTGTCAGACTGCAGCACCAATCGTTATATTTAATTGTAGCTACACTGGTAAATATGTTCCTGGTTCCCAATACTCTTGTTAGTCTTGTATGTATTTGATGATCTGTAGACAATTTTTACAGTGTTTAACTATTAGTGCAATGTGGCGATCTCTACAAATTAGTTTTTAAACAATGGTGGATGGTGCTCCCACACTGGCAGTAGCAGTTTGATGGGTAAATCCTGTTAGGATTCTAGGAAGAATGCATTCTGTATTTTTCTGAGAAGCATTGCAGCAGATTTCTATACTGCGACCTGTGACATCAGGATAATATTGAGAACCTTTCAGCCACTATGCAAATATTTCTCTTGGCGCTGGAACTGCGCCACAGCTATATTTCATCGTGCCAGCAATGGTGCCTAGGTAAACATGTATTTTGACAGGAATTTCTCGGGTGTCAAGTATGAAAGGGATGGCACCACTTCATGCTTGTGGGACTCGAACGGACACCTACGTGTGGCTCAAAAGTGAAGGCCCCATCATCACTTCGTTGTGCACCTCGACTCCTGGGGGCGTGTGCGTTGTTGGCGGTGTCGGCAATGGGCGTCGGGCTATGCGATGTGTTTTTTACTAGTGATATTTTGTTTAATTCACATGCGAGTGTTAGAAAATAAGTTTTCCCTGTCGACTGCAGTCAAAGTTGTCTGTGAAAGTAAAAAAAGAGAGTGAGACATTAAAGATAAGACATATCTTTATTTTTTACATAATTTCCAAGTACATTGAGACATTTGTCATACCACTTTATAAGCTTCAAAAAGCCTTCCAGGAAAAAATCAGGGCACTGCATACGGAAGAACCGTTGAATGGCTTATTTGACGTCAGCAATGCTGCCAAAGCGCCTTCCACCAAGAGTCTTCTTCAAAGCAGGAAACAGATGGAAGTCACTTGCTGCAAAATCCGGACTGTAAGGCGGATAGTGTAGGCGCTCCCAACCAAGAGTTGCAATATGGCTTTGTGTTGCTGTCGCCGTGTGTGATCTGAGAAGACCAGGCCACTTTTTCCACATCACCTCTTTCAGTTTCGACAGAGTGACACAGCACCGTGCAGCACTGATTGTTGCATCCTCCAGAAAGTCCAGCAGCATAACTCCTTTGGCGTTCCAGAAAATGGTGAGTAGCATTTTACCTGGAGATAGAGTGCTTTTGAACTTCTTTCTGAAAGGTGATGATGGATGTATCCACTCCATGGTTGCAGCCTTCGATTCGGGTGTGTAATGGTGGACCCACATTTCATCCTCAATACAATCCAAAACAGAACGTGATTGTAAGATGCATGGTAACGCACGAGCTGTTCCAGGCTGAACGCCATGTGTTGTTCCATTCGCGCCAGCATCAGTTGGCGGGGCACCCATCGTGCTGACACCTTCCTGTATCAAAGAATGTTGTGGATGATCTTATGAGCTTACTCATGTCCAATTCCAAGTTCTGCTCTACTCCATCAATGGTGATACTCCGGTTCACTTTAATCATGTCATCCACCTTCCTGACATTTGCATCTGTAGTGGCTGTGCACATCCCTCCAGGTCTCGGTACATCGTGCACTAGCTGACTTCCATCACTGAATTGCTGGCACCATCTCCACACCATTTGCCTTGACATCACACCCGACCCATACACCTCAACAAGGCGGTTACGAATTTCTGTGTCTGATACTCCACATGCCCATTCAAAGCGGATAACAGCTCTTACTTCCACCTTTGACTAAGATTCCAAGACGAACCTGCTCTCCACAGCTCCGGGAAAAGACCGAGCGGCTGGCCTCCACTTTCAGCAGGTACTGTGACAGCGCCATTTGCTTGATCGCGGTTGACCTCTACCCAATGGTGTATAGGTGTCTTGCACCAGAGGGGCAGCGGTTAATTATTGTAGTCCGTCAAACTGATAAGAGTGAGAGGGACTATCCAATAACTCACACCTTAAAGTGTACCTGTAGCAGCAAGGGGGTGGATATGTGTTTGTGGTTTTCTTACAGGGGAGGTGAGTGGGATGGGGTGGGGGAACAATGGGTTAAGGACCTGCAAGTCAAAAGGAAGCATCATTTTAGCAGAACAATAGGTTAAGTACCTTCGAGTCAAAGGAGAACAATAAGTTAAGTATCTGTCAAGCAAAGTAGAACAGTAGGGTTGCCTCTGAGCGCATACTTGCCGCTGATATAGGCTACCTGCATTAACAAAATGCACTGGAATATAGTTTGTTCCACTACTGACGTATCCTGCATCTTCTCTTATATGCACCCATCAATCCAACTCACTAAGGTTCCCGGACCGAAAGCTGATCTTATATGTTGGCTGCTCAACAGTCTGTATGTACTTCATTAATGACATCTACAAGGATTCTCTGCAAATCACACTTAAGTTCCTGGCAGAGGGTTCATCGACCCACCTTCACAATAGTTATCTATAATTCCACTCTTGGACAGTGCACGGAAAAAACGACCACCTATATCTTTTTCTTAATTTAAAATGCTGATCTTTCCTCGCTATGTAGGTCGGCATCAACAAAATATTTTCGTATTCGGAAGAGAAAGATGGTGACCGGAATTTCGTGCGAAGATACCGCCGCAACGATAAACGCCTTTATTTTAATGATGTCCACACAAAATCCTGTATCATATCAGTCACACTCACTCCTCTATTTCGCGAGAATACAAAGCATGCTGCTTTTCTTTAAACTTTCACCTTGTACTCCGTTAATCCTGTCTGGTAAGGATTCCAGATCGCGCAGCAGTACTCTAAAAGAGGACCGACAAGCGTAGTATAGGTGGTCTCTTTAGTAGATCTGCTATATTCTGTCCTGCTAATAAAACGCAGTCTTTGGCTAGCCTTCACCACAACATTTTCTATGTTCTCCTTCCAATTTAAGTTGTTCATAATTGTAATTACTAGATATTTAGTTGAATTTACGAAGTTTAGATTTAACTGATCAATCGTGTAACCGAAGTTTAACGCATGCCTTTTAGCACTCAGGTGGATGACCTCACACTTTTCATTATCTACGGTCAATTGCCAATTTTCGCACCATACCCACATCTGTTCTAAATCGTTTTGCAGTTAGTTTTGATCATCTGATGATTTTTCTAGGCGATAAACGATAGCATCATCTGCAAACAGCCTAAGAGGGCAGCTCAGATTATCTCCTAAATCGTTTGTACATATATATGGAACAGTGGAGGGCCTTTAACACTCCCTTAGGAAACGACAGAAATCGCTTCTGCTTCTCTCGGTGACTTTTCGTCAGTTACTACGAACTGAGGAAATCACGAACGCAGTCACGTAACTGAGACGATATCCCATAAGCACGCAATTTCACTACAAGCACTTTATGTGGAACGTTGTCAAAAACCTTCTGGAAGTCTAAAGATACGGAGTCAATTTGAAATCCTTTGCCAATAGCACTCAACGCTTTGTGTGAGTAAAGACCTAATTGTGCTTCCCAAGGACGATGTTTTCTGAGTCTGTATTTACGATGTGTGAACAGACCGCTTCCTTCAAGGTAAATCATAATGTTCGGATACAATATATGTTCCAAAATCATACTGCATGCCGACGTTAACGATAATGGTTTGTAATAGAGTGGATTTCATCTACTACCTTTCTTGAATACTGGTGTGACCTATGCAATTGTCCAGCCTTTGGGTACGGATCTTTCGTCGAGCGAGTGGTTGTATTTGATTGTTAAGTATGGAGCTATTGTATCAGCATCTTCTGAAATCAACCTAACTGGTATAGCATCTCGACCGAAAGACCTGCTTTCATTAAGTGTTTTGAGTTGCTTCGCTACTGCGAAGACATCTACATCTAAGTTACTCATGCTGACAGCTATTCTTGATTCGAATTCTGGAATGTTTACTTCGTCTTCTTTGGTGAAGGAATTTCGGACGGTTGTGTTAAATAACTTTGATTTGGCAGCACTGTCGTCGATAATATTTCCACTGTTATCGCGCAGAGAAGGCACTGTTTGTGTCTTGCCGCTAGCGTTCTTTTCATACGACCAGAATGTCTTTGGATTTTCTGCCAGGTTTCGAGACAACGTTTCGTTGTGGAAAGTATTACAGGCATCTCACATTGAAGTCTGCACTAAATATAGAGCTTCTTAAAACGATTTCCCGTTCGTTTAAATTTGACCAACTTTTTTCGTTGTTTCTGCAACAGTGTTCATACCCGTTTTGTGTACCAACGGGCATCAGCTCCGTCGTATGTTAACCTATTTTGTATAAATCTCTCAATTGCTGTCGATAGTATTTCTCTGAATTCAAGCCATATCTGGTCTACCTTACGTTTTTAATTTGGAAGGAGTGGAGATTGCCTCTCAGGAAGAAGTCAAGTAAATTTCTACCTGCCTTTATGGTAGGTGTATTTTTCGTTTATTTTTGTAGGATTTGGGGCTTACAATACTCAGTCTCTCTTCAAGAGCCTGTGTTCACTAGTCCCCGTATCGGTTTTGGTGTTCGTTATTAGCTCAGAATTATTTGTTGCTAAGAGGTCAAGTGTGTTTTCACAACCGTTTACTGTTCGTGTTGGCTCATTAAGTAACTGGTCGAAATAATTTACAGAGAATGCGCTCAGTACAATTTCGGATGATGTTTTATGCGTACCTCCCGATTTAAACACGTATTTTCGCCAACATTTCGAGGGTAAATTAAAGTCACCACCAACTATAATTGTATGAGTTGTGTACTACACTTAGAGTTACGCTTAAAACGTATTTATTTTCGAGACGGGTATTCGTGTGATATCCCATCTTCAGTATCTTCTCTGTATCAGATGCAGAGAACAAATAAAAAACTATATGCAAATCGACATCGAAAAAGCAAGAATACTTTGTATAATGTTAAGTACACTGCCTGAAAAAAAAAGTGAAGCACTCAGAACGGGAGCAGGAAATGAAATAAAACTTCAGGGGTTGAGAAGATACGTTATGTTACGATAGTGCTACAAAGTCGAGAGAAATTGACAAAAAATACTGTAGTATGAGCCCACTTACCAGTATGACGTTGCAGCCCTCCCTCTACCTCCCTGCCCCCTCACCTGGCCAGGATGCATCCACTGATCACTGATTCGGTTGGGAAAGGTGTGATAAATGGTTATGTCCTCTTCTAAGGCAAGCTGGCCAACATTTGTTGTATCTGGTCCCCGGTATCCCGAATATTGGCACTGAGACAGAATTGACAACCGTGTTGGTCTCACACATGTTCTGTCGGGAACATACACTGAAGCGCCAAAGAAACTGGTATAGGCATGCGTATTCAAATGCCGAGGTATGTACTCAGGCAGAATACGGCGCTGCCGTCGGCAACACCTATATAGATCGGTTAGGGGAGGGCATGTGAACCAGTGAGAAAATTATGTGAAAAGTGTTGATTCATTCTGTTAAAACTTTAGTATAATTTTTTAAAGGAAAACACCACCATTTGACTGTTTAATTGTTAATTTAAGTACAACCCATGTTTCGGCCTTTTATGCCATTTTCAAGTACTTGATAAAAGCAAAAATTGCATACAGTAAGACCAAGTGAAATTTCAAAAGATATAAAATGTCGTACACAGTGAATGTAAATTAGGTATATAATAGCGAAATATGTATTTACATTTTATGTTTTTAACATATATTGCAGGGCACTTAACATGTTGTCAGGCTCAAAGTTGGCCATAAATTAAGAAAAATATTGGCTCCTCACGAAATGCCAGACGTAAAATCACCATATTCAGTAAATAATTATTGGAGTACGTTATATTTATTAAAAACACGCTTACGTTGGTAAAGAAAAGGTGAGAACATGTCCTTAAAAAAGTAATGACAGTGAAATCAAGGAGTGTGAGTAATAGGACAACTGAATACTAAAATCACAAAGTGTCATTAATATAAGATGACCATTAATGTTAAATGTTTTCAGACTATGTATAATTCAGCCAGCATATATTTACAACCCCCCCCCCTCGCCTTTATTGTTAACTTTCGTATTTTGCATTATGGATGGCGCTTACTAAACTTTTATATGTGATTCACTGTCTTTGAATTTTATTTCGTTTTCTTCCTTTTACACTTCAGTTCCTCATACAGTTTAATGTATGTTCACTTACAGTTCTTGATGATCACATGTATACATGTTTATTGCAAAGAGCTACCCCAAAGATAATAATATATAGTCTGAAGATATTTAACGTTAACAGTCATTTATTTATGACACTTCGTGATTTTAGTATTCAATTGTCCTATTACTCAGACTCTTTCGTTTCGCTATCATTATGTTTTAAGAATATGTGCTTATCTTTTATTTACCAAAATAAGTCTGTTTCTACTAAATATGACGTGCTCCCACTATTATTTACTGACCCGTTACAAGATTGTAATTTTGCATCTTCAGAAGCCATTATTTTTCTTAGTTTACGACCAATTTTGAGCCTGACAACATATTAAGTGTCCTACAATATATACTAAAGACATAAAATGTAAGTACACATTTTGTAATTATACATCTTATTTACTTTCATTGTTTAAGACATTTTACTTCTTTTGAAATCTTACATGGTCTTACTGTACGCAGTTTTTGCTTTTATGAAATACTTCAGAATGGCATAAAAGGCCGAAACCTGCCTTGTACTTAAATAAGCAATGAAACTGTCAAAAGATGGTGTGCTCCTTTAAACAATTGTACTAAAGGTTTAACACATTAAGTCAACACTTTACACATAATTATCTCGATGGTACACATGCCCTCTCCTCGCCCCCCCCCCCTCTCCCCTGCGCAGACACAAAACTGAACTGAACAGGCCTCGGAAGGAGCAACGGGACCGACCGACCGCCGTGTCATCCTTAGCCGATGGGCGTCACTGGAGGCGGGTATGGAGGGGCGTGTATCAGCACACCGCTCTGCCGGCCGTTGTCAGCTTTCGTGACAGGAACCACTATTTCTCAATAAAGAAGCTCCTCAGTTTGCCTCATAAGGGTTGAATGCATCGCGCTCGGCAACAGCGCTCGACAGACCCAAGTGGTTACCCGTCCAAGTGTTAGCCTACCCCCACAGCACATCGGATCTGGTGTTACAAGTGCGACAAGGCCGTTGCCCTCACACATACCAAACAATGGAAGGAAATAGAAATTTTCGCTTGCAACATTTTGGCTGTTTACGCTGCATCAGCCATGAAGTTTTAATTTTTACTTCTTTATTGCTAATTCTGTTCACAAAACATTTTACAGCCTGAATCCACATGTATCACTGAATATACTGAAAAATGATATTATTGTATGAAAGGTAGTTCAGGAGATAAAATATTATTAACATGCTAGCTTTTTGACAAGAAACGTGAATTATTCACTAATTTACAGTGTTCTGGAAGGCAGGACGTCAGCAATCGTATTATTTATCACATTATGCAATAAATTGCAGGGAACCGTCTCAGTTGCAATATTAGTTTTTTTTTATTATGTGATGACATGTTTCGAGTCTAAGCTCACAAAATCATTCAGAAAACTATGCAGTAACATACATTACGACAGTCACATGATTGTCCATTATTGTAAAACACATCTTGTAAAGTGTGCAGTGAAGTTCAGCCTTGCACTGTGTGAGCGTGTGGGTGCTATTCTGTCATTCTGTGCAACGGATTAATCTGAGATGTACCGTTTACCCTGTGGCTCCTGCAAGATGCAATTTCCACCCCCACATTACTACAGAAGTCAGACAGACGCTCCTAACGTTCTAAAGAGAAATGCCTGAAAAACTTTCAGCAATAAATATCTTCTGGTGTCGTCCACTGTAAGGAAATTACACAAAAATTTACAAAATTTCTCACGTAACTACACTCCTGGAAATGGAAAAAAGAACACATTGACACCGGTGTGTCAGACCCACCATACTTGCTCCGGACACTGCGAGAGGGCTGTACAAGCAATGATCACACGCACGGCACAGCGGACACACCAGGAACCGCGGTGTTGGCCGTCGAATGGCGCTAGCTGCGCAGCATTTGTGCACCGCCGCCGTCAGTGTCAGCCAGTTTGCCGTGGCATACGGAGCTCCATCGCAGTCTTTAACACTGGTAGCATGCCGCGACAGCATGGACGTGAACCGTATGTGCAGTTGACGGACTTTGAGCGAGGGCGTACAGTGGGCATGCGGGAGGCCGGGTGGACGTACCGCCGAATTGCTCAACACGTCGGGCGTGAGGTCTCCACAGTACATCGATGTTGTCGCCAGTGGTCGGCGGAAGGTGCACGTGCCCGTCGACCTGGGACCGGACCGCAGCGACGCACGGATGCACGCCAAGATCGTAGGATACTACGCAATGCCGTAGGGGACCGCACCGCCACTTCCCAGCAAATTAGGGACACTGTTGCTCCTGGGGTATCGGCGAGGACCATTCGCAACCGTCTCCATGAAGCTGGGCTACGGTCCCGCACACCGTTAGGCCGTCTTCCGCTCACGCCCCAACATCGTGCAGCCCGCCTCCAGTGGTGTCGCGACAGGCGTGAATGGAGGGACGAATGGAGACGTGTCGTCTTCAGCGATGAGAGTCGCTTCTGCCTTGGTGCCAATGATGGTCGTATGCGTGTTTGGCGCCGTGCAGGTGAGCGCCACAATCAGGACTGCATACGACCGAGGCACACAGGGCCAACACCCGGCATCATGGTGTGGGGAGCGATCTCCTACACTGGCCGTACACCACTGGTGATCGTCGAGGGGACACTGAATAGTGCACGGTACATCCAAACCGTCATCTAACCCATCGTTCTACCATTCCTAGACCGGCAAGGGAACTTGCTGTTCCAACACGACAATGCACGTCCGCATGTATCCCGTGCCACCCAACGTGCTCTAGAAGGTGTAAGTCAACTACCCTGGCCAGCAAGATCTCCGGATCTGTCCCCCATTGAGCATGTTTGGGACTGGATGAAGCGTCGTCTCACGCGGTCTGCACGTCCAGCACGAACGCTGGTCCAACTGAGGCGCCAGGTGGAAATGGCATGGCAAGCCGTTCCACAGGACTACATCCAGCATCTCTACGATTGTCTCCATGGGAGAATAGCAGCCTGCATTGCTGCGAAAGGTGGATATACACTGTACTAGTGCCGACATTGTGCATGCTCTGTTGCCTGTGTCTATGTGCCTGTGGTTCTGTCAGTGTGATCATGTGATGTATCTGACCCCAGGAATGTGTCAATAAAGTTTCCCCTTCCTGGGACAATGAATTCACGGTGTTCTTATTTCAATTTCCAGGAGTGTAGTGGGATGCTTGGGGACTGGAGTAGTGCCAGTTAGTGTAAGAAAAACATGAAACTAACGAAAATTATTATTTAGTTTGCAAAAATTCTGAGAAATCACAATGGTACTTTCAGTTATGAACTGAACAAGTTACTTCCGGATTCTTTTCAGAATGTGAAGTTACCTCTTAGGGATAGGATTCGCTAATGAAATTTCTATACAAATTTTAAGATTGTTAATGGTTTGGCAGAATGGCTGAGAGCCGGACCTACTCAACTTGAATAATTATCCGTTAGAATGTTACTAGGTGTGGTCGAAGCTGTTGCGTGTGAAATGCAGTGAAGTGTACTGTTGTGGAGGAAATAAGGGGCTCGCAAGAACTGTAGCACACAATACCGTAAGCTGCGATGACTGCTGTCTATGCCACTCGCTGCTGACAAATAAGGTAACTCTCATTCTATCTGGATTGACCATCGCCAATCAAACTCTCCCTATGCCTTGATGAAGCCAAGGATTCCTATTCGGCCCTAGTCTAACTATTGGCGTGGTACACCGGTCAGATAACCAGTCCACCACAATGCCACTTAAAAATTCGCTCGCAGGCGTTTAACTATAACTCTGTCCATTCACACCACACAATAAGTGTGGTGACCAACAAAGTCAACAATGCTTAATCACAAGGACTCAATATAGAGTCGCACTCTGATTCGCTGTCGACAGAGGTGCTCTCCCAGTGAAGTACTGAGGAGAGACTTGTTCCTCGCTCTTTGAGTACACGTACGAGCGCGCACGCTCTTGTGATGTGTTATTGCTCCAAGAGCAACAACGGAAGGCCCCTCTCCAAGCCAGACATGAAGAGTTATATCTTTCAGTCTCTTCCATTACTCCTTCAGCTCAAGGCATCAGAAATATCGTCTGCCAATCAGCATTGCTCTTCTAAAACGGGAGAATCACGCTTCGTTTAAGGTGACCAATGCAGAAATCTGTAGCATCGGCGTTTGGCGTTTGCTGTCTCCCTGTGAAAATCTCTGAAACTGTGTGCTATGTTGTAAAGAATGCGTAGACTGGGCGCTCCCACACAATGTAGTGGAATTTGCTTTTAAGCCGAACACGGGGTCGTTCTTCCTTTCACTCAGGCAAACGCTGTCCGCTCCACGGGCGGTCACCTTGGCGTTTGGCGTTGACTCTCCTCTGAAGGGATCGGCACCCCGATATGCGCTTTGCATCTCCCGAACTAAAAGCCCCTGCGACCATCGTGTCTTGAATGTGTGTGTGTGTACATCAGCCTCGAGTATTTCAATCTCGGAGCGCATTTGCGATTTACTAGTTATTTGCATATTGCTTGCATGAATTAATACAACATTCACTTTATCTTACCGAGTTTGGGTTCAAATGAAGCGTCTTGATGGTGCGGAATATGACTGAGGGCGGAATATGTAAGCAATGAAAGTCAGGAGACCACGACATCTTACAACTGTTTCACAAGATGTGCTTTACTAGAATGGATAGTCATGTGACTAGCGTGATGTATGTTATTGCAAAGCTTATTGGATGATTTGATAATGAGCTTAGGCTCTAAACTATCCATGAAGCAATAAAGAAAATTAATATTGCAACTTGGACGGTTCTCTGCGTTTATTGTAGAATTTGGTAAATTATTCAGACTATATTCAATAGTGTTTCATAATGAGAGAACTTGGCGACTTCCAAAACCTCTAAACATAATCTGAAGCTGTATTCCACACGGTAGTTGGATTCTTTGACGCAACGGTTGCTAGCGTTACCGTTGTTTACGAAACTGTTGGTCAAGATCTGAAAAAAGAGGAATTTTTGCCTGTTAATTATCTGTAGTTCCTACAGGCGAACTTCTTGTGCATACAGAAGAATCACAAACTGCTCTCCATAAATCTGCAAGAAATGGACGTTAGTGAGAACGATGTACAGTTCTGCACATCTGTTCTGCGACCCTTCGTATATGTTCGATTCAATAGCCTGACGTCATGCAGACGGGGTTTCGTTTGACGTCCGGCTGCATTTGGCTGCGTGAGCAGATTTCTCCCGTCACAAAGTGCGTCTGAAGTAAACAAATGTACCAATTAAATAGCAGCACAGAAATATGAGGAATAAAGCCAAGATGTTGCTCTCCGGGCCCGTAACTGCGCTGGTAGGCGGTTACCGAGGAAGACGGGAAGAAAGGGCTGCACCGTCGTAGCTGCTGACGAATGCGTCCCCTGACGGGGGGAGGGCGGTGGCGGCCGCAGCTACGAGAGTTTTAATTAAAAGCGGAAGCTGCCAGGCGGGGCGCCGGCTCTCGCTGGCGCGATCGGCGGCGTGGCGGCAGACTGTCGCTGGTGCCGCAGCTGTTCACAACCTGCGAGTCGTCATCTTCGCAACCTGTACTCCCGTCATCTCACCCTCGTACACACTTTAACTCTAGAATCCTATACCGATTTCAAACCCCTCCGTGTCTATACCTTCATCGATTCGTCTACCGCACCTGCGTTTGACCAGTAAATGGTTAAAAGCGACGTAACCCTTTATTGAAGGAAAGTTAAGAATACACTGCTGTCCAAAATTAAATCAACAAACGGGAATTTTGCAAGGTTGACTTTATTTTGCCGCATATTAGATATCCCGCTGGGATCTCTACAGCAGTACCAGTAGAGCTTGGAATAACAAATGAGTTACGAAATGACGTCTAATTCACGATACTTCCGCAAGGAGACTAGTAAGCAGCAATAGCTGACAATTAAAGACTGTCGACACAGCAACGATCGGCAATTGTGTTACTTGTTCATGAAACGAAAAGCCTTGGTGTGACTCAGAGGCGTTTTCGACAACAGTTTAACACACGATGGGTCCCTTTCAAGAAGACCATCCACAGGTTCTACGATAAATTTGTACAGGAAGGAACAGTATTGGAAACGAAGCGACCTCGGCCTAATCCTGTTTGTTCGCCGGAGAATATTGAAGTGGTACGAGTTGCTGTACAGAGAAGTCCCGGGAAATCGTGTAGAAAGGTAGCAGTGCAGCTGGGAGTATCCAGACGCTCCGTTCAACGCATTCTTAAAAGTGACCTCCATACGTACCCATAGAAGATGACCTGTGCACAGAAGCTCACTGAAGAACACAAGCAGCAGAGACTACTGTTTGCTCATTGGGCGGAGGATAGGGAAGAAACTCTCAACAACGTTTGGTTTTCAGACGAGGCGCATTTTCATTTAGATGGTGTGGTTAACAAACAAAATTTACGCTTCTGGGCCACTGAAAACCCACAAGTGCTTCATGAACGACAACACTATGCTCCGAGGATTACAGTGTGGGCAGAAATTTCCAGTCACGGACTTACTGGGCCCTTTTTCTTTGAAGAAACTGTGAACAGCGAGCGTTATTTGAGCATGCTTCGCAATAGCTTCATTCCACAGCTTCTTGCTACTGCCTTGCACTTCAACACGCAGTGGTTCATGCAAGATGGAGCAAGGCCACATACTGCAAACACTGTGTTGGAGTTTTTACACGAGCATTTCGACATGCGGATCATTTCAGTCAGGTTGCCAGGTCGCTTCAACGACGGACGAAATTGGCCCCCAATAGTCCAGACCTCAATCCATGTGACTTTTTTCTTTGGGGGTAGCTAAAGGAAAAAATTTTCCCGAAACGTCCACGTGATTTAATGTAGCTCACAAGACTTATTCTTCCAGCTTGGAGTCAAATTACGGAAGACATGTGCCGTAGGCTAATCGCTAACTTCAGTGTTCGTTTGAAGGAAGTTAGGAAACGAAATGGTGGACATATTGAGCGTGTGCTGAGTAAGAACAAATCTCCATGGACGGCTCTTCATTGTAGTATATGTTCCTTTCAGATTGTATTGACAATAAAGTTTATATTCAAAAAGAAAATGGTAACACATTTCGTGCGGCACCCTGTATTAAAGTAGAAAGAATGTAAAGAATACAGAACCTAAAGAACTGCAATATGCATAACCGTAGACCAAAATGTTCTTCGTTTTTTCCAACTTAACGGATTTTCACACACACTCCTACAACTGGTTAATGTCCTCAGTGCGGGGTGTGTTCACCCTGGCACCAATACAGGCCTGACAACGACGGGGCATGCTGTGAGTGATGTCATCAGTCTCATGTAGAGGCAATGACGCGCTTTCTTTCTGGATAGCTGCTCGCAAGTCTTGGAGAGTGGTTGTTGTATGCTGACATGATGCAACCTGTCTCCCTAATGCCCCCCAGCCGTGCTCTATGGGATTCAAATCGAGAGAGCGAGCAGGCCACGCCATGCATTCTGTATCTTCCGTTTCCAAGGATCGATCGTTATCTTCCATCAATACGAAGTCTGGGCCCGCACTACTTCGCAACAACCGCACATAAGGTCCCAAAATCTCGCCACGATACCTGACAACAATTAAACCTTGCCGATCCACTCATACAATTTCATGAGGAGGTATTCATTTGGTCAACACAAACCTTGCAAACAACATTAGCGATTCTCCTCTATATTGTCTCTTTGCAAAATGTTTGGGTTCCGAAATCGTGTTCCACGTTCCCTCCAGATGCTAATGCGTCGAGAATCACTCTCCAGACGAATTTGGGACTCATCTGTGAAAAGAACATTGGCCACTGTTTGACCGTCCAACTGGCATGTCGACAACTCCACTCTAGAAGTTCCTTTCTGTGAGGGCGCATCAGGGGTACGCATACAGCATGTCTCCATCAACAAAGGCCGCTCTGCCTCCGAGATGACATCCCAGAGATGTTTGGGTTCACATGCGGTTCCTCTTCGTCTTAATGTCTTGGCTCAAACTCGTCTAGGGGTTGAACCGCACCTGTCGCATTACACGCCCTCAATTAGACACTTGTGACCCCTTGGTTAAATTGTCTGGCTTATGGCAAGTTTGCGAAATTGTATGAAATATACAAAGTTAATATGACATACAATAACAGTAGTAATAATATCGGAAGCTAAATTAACGACCCACAAATGATGTAGGCCACACAGTAGCAATTTGGTTAGAACAATGTTTCTTCAGAAAGCAAACTAATTGCGAAAGTGGTCGTATTAAGAGTTACTGTTACATTCGAGCGCATATCCATTTGCCACATTACGATCATTCAGAATCTCATCGCTAATTACAAGTTCGATACTCCACCTCGTTATCTATGTCAAAAGTTAGAGTTCACACCAGGCGCGCGGCTGCACGCCGCTCACAGACTAAGTCCCGCGATACCACACAACGCGAAATTTTCTAAGTTGTTTCACTTCCCAGCTGCCTAAAGACCGACCGTCCGCTTTCGCGTCTCCATCCGAACTGTCCCTCTGCCCGTCTTCGGCCGCGTCCCCCGCGTGCCGAACATCATCGCTCAACTGACTAGTGCAGTTCCCTTTCTTGAAGCCGTCCATCTGATTGGCTACAGCTTATTCTACATTATTTAATCAAAGCTTGATCACTTTCACGTCCTAAATAAAGTAAGTTCTTTTACATAAAACCGGTACAGTTTCATTCTTAACTTTGAATGTCATGGCCACTAGCCTTGCAGCAATGTGCTTTCTGATAAATAAATAAAGAACAAAAGTAACTATTATGCACTAAACTTTACAACAAATATTCTATTACCTAATGATTCAATAATGAGTCATGCTGTCATCGTTCATTGTGTGGAGGAAATGATGATCTGAAGCTTAACTGAAAATACTGACAATTTAAATTTACTATATCTTTTAAAAAAAATAAAGTTACAGAGTTGATATTTACACCATCTGTCATCTTAATGATGTGCTTTTATATGAATGTCAATAGTTAAGATAGACCAAAGCGTTCAGATTTTAGCATTCTGGTCTTTGTTACAAAAACTTGTGAATTTCACTTAAACAGTAAAACCTTAAGCATTATAGATATAGATATGATCAATATTCAAGTTTTATTGGGATCATCATCAAAATTTGAGAAAGGTGGTAGATTAAAATTACTGTGTCTTCATTCCCTGAATTACTACGGAATTAAACAGTTTTCACAAACATTTCCCTTTATGGCCTATCTTACGTCCGCCATATTTCACACCGCTACGCCTCCCTGGGCACAAACAGCTCCTACGGGGTTTCCCTATGACGCAGGTTCTCGTCTGTCTCACTCGCACACTACAGCGCTTAGGACTGATAAGCCAGGCCTCATTCAGCATAACAGACGTCTGTGAATTTCCCCATCTCGTGGCGAATCTACGCTCTTTGTGGCTCATGGTCCTGGATGACAGGATTCGTTTCACAATTCCTGGGGCGGCCGCTGTGGCCGAGTGGCTCTAGGCACTTCAGTCCGGAACCGCGCTGCTGCTGCTGTCGCAGGCTCGAATCCTGCCTCGGGCATGGATGTGTGTGATACCCTTAGGTCAGTCAGTCTAGTAGTTCTAAGTCTAGAGGACTGATGACCTCCGATGTTAAGTCCCGTAGTGCTTAGAGCCACTTGAACCACAACTCCTGGAAGGCTGTCTCATTCGACCATTAACTCACATGCCGAAGCCTTCTGTACACTGTCTGTTTCGATACAACACACCCAGTGGAGGCTGCGAGCTCACATGCCTGGTGACGTGCAGTACTAGGACTGTACTGTCGTGCCCTTACATCCAAATAACGGTTCTCTCTTTCTCACATCTCACGTGGTTGGTCCTACCCTGGTCTTTGGGGTACTGTTTCGGTCGTTATATACTGTCGCCACATTCGAGAAACAAGAGAACGATTCACATTAAGCCATCGGGACTCATCAGTTTGCTAATGTCCTGCTCCCATTCTTCTTATGGCTCTCCACCACAGAGAGCCTGGCAGGAGTCTTCTTTGTGCCACACTGCACCGTCGGCGACTGCTTACACAGCGATTGTGGATGTGGGACTACCCGGCAAACACTACCTCGTTTGATAGGTGCCTTGTCGTCTTCGTTCATGTGGTTATCCGTTGACATGAATGCCATTTTCCGCGCAGAACAGGACTGTACGGACATCTGTTGACAGTTTGTATGATTATATGGTGAATTAGAAATAAGGCTAGGAAATAGTGGTTTTTTGCTTTAATTTTAGACACCATTGTAGATTTCAAGGTTTACACGGTCTTTCCATTGCAATAGATAAATAAAAATAAATAAACTCACACCGCACAGGTTCACAAACACAGTAAGAACACTATGGAATAAGTATCCTAAAGAACATCACATCAACTGTGGCACAATAATCCGAGTGAGCGTGTGCTAACAGTATTAAATAGAAACAATAGTTTCTCAAACAACATAAGAAGAAAAATATTGGATCAGTTTACCCAATGAATCAAACATAACTTGACAAAAAATGTGGAAATACAGAAAGGATGTAATACCCAAAGAAATAATCAGAATAGCCGACATAAAAACAAATACAATATCAGAAAAAGATACAAAAAATAAATCAAGGCCGCCCTTGACTAAAGAATATGGCTACATATCGCAAATGGCCTCTTAACTGCAGCTGTTGCGTTGAGGAACTATAGAAAATTAACTTCAAAGAAAAACCCTCTGGTAGACACGTAACTCATCGTGATAATGCGAATTTCTTCAAGCTTCATGAGCACACAATCTTGTGATGTTCCCCACAGACAGGTTCATCACACGTTATGCACTGCTTTCCGTCATTCTTCTCAGCTTATAACTGCAGTCTCTGCAAATGCGGCGTTCTTCAGGCTGAGAGGGCTGGGTTGGGATGCGGCTCTTTGACCTGCGTTGGGAATTGCTGGAACAGGGTTGGAGTTCCTCTTCCTTTTGTTTCGGCCACCGTTAAAAGATACGTTCTCTATTCTCTTTTTCACGTGCCGATGTTGCCCTACAGTATCTTTACTTTCAATGAGCCATTCCTGCGACAAAGCATCTGCGAGGAAGAACATGAAATTAAGTCGAGATGGGCCTTGCCAGACCATTCTCGTCTTAGACATTAGCTCGCCTTTAGATGGCACCAAAATCTATTGGAAGTTACCTCCAGAGGACGAAACTGTGTCTCACGACTGGGAAGCTGCTGAAGAACTCTTCTTCTTTCAACCATTCTCGTTACTTGTGTTCTGAAGATATTTCAGACCAGTATTTCTGGGACGAATAATTGACTATTTTGTTTCCTTGTTTTTCCCAACACACGCTTTCTTCTCAGTTTGTGTCACTTTTGCGTTGAGGATTTCTTCATCCCAATCCGATGCAGAGTGGATAGTGTCATCGTAAACGGTGTCTTCTTCTTCGACGTTGTAGTGTTCGTCAGAATAATCAGATGATGGCGTGTCAAGATCTAGTTCCATTGCATCCATAACTCTAAGTTTTGGATAATTCGTCCGGACCTAAAAAGAAAATGAAAGTTATGAAATAGGTACTACAAGCCACTCGAAACGAAAACGTTCTTTTCAAGAAGCATCCAATCAGATATGTACTGCAAATTGGTCTCTCATTGCTAAACGTTCGTCGAACTGACGAGTCCAGTTTGTTCGTAAATACTACATATTAGTCATTTCGACTACGTGCACACCTATACCTTCACCTATTTGACGCTGTAACTTTGGGAGGAAATATGGTTTACGTGATCGAGGAGCGGTGGGGATCACAAGCGCCAGCGGAATCACACGGCCGATTACACACTCCAGGCACTCCGAGAGGACGGCGAACACCCCCGTTCCCCTCCCCCGTCCGAAAGAAGAGGGGGACTCATTGAAGTAAAATGTGTTCGTCGAGTTGACGACCAATAGTATTTCAGGGTTAAGATTGTTAAATTATCGTAAATATCGTTATAATGACTTTTCTGTAAACATCGACAGCATAGTACCGATGTTTACAAAATACTAGAGTTTTTGAGCGATTCATATTTTAAAATATTGTTGTGTTTTAACCTTGTAAGTTGCCCAATCGCACATACTATTTTATTTACTTTTCGTCCGCTTGATCTGTTGTTTGAGGTCGTTTCATTCGGTATCACTGTACTTGTAGAAGAAATTACTGCACACAATTACTCCTAAAGTGTATGTATATCACTGTAATAGCTTCCACAAAAGTGTGCAAATGTTCCACTTCTCCTGTCAGGCTACTACTGCCAGTCTTCATTATAAGGAACCCAGAAACCTATTGCGATGAAGAAAAGGGACTTTAAACAGTTTATGAAAAACATTGATTTTATTACGTCTTGAGCTCATGAAAACGTCTGTGTGTCTGTCTAATATTCGCTAAAGATGTTGAACACACGTACCATTCACATTTTTCACTTGAATTAGCCTTTGCCCTTTAATATTCCATCCTCCCGACGTACAGAAAAAAAAAATGTGGTTTCATACTGCACAATACGATTTTTTTGGGTCTGTAGTCTTCAGACGGATTTGATGCAGCCGTGCACGAATTCTTCTCTAATGCCAAATCCGAATACTTCGCAATCGACAATTTTGATGTTAAGTTTATCACTAATTTCATTTCTGCTACTTCTGATTACTTTCGTCTTCCTTCAATTTACTTTCAGTCCACATTGTCTATTCATTAGACTGTTCGCTCCATTCAACATGTTCTACAGTATTTCTTCACTTTCATTAATTTTATCAATGAATCTTAATATTGATCCCACACCAGAAATTTTGTTTTTCGTCAATGCATCTTGAATGTATATCTGAACAGTAAGGGTGAAAGACTACGTCCGTGTTTTATACATACACCTTGCTGAATCTGAGCACTTCACTCTTGGCATTCCATCTTACTGTTCCCTCTTGACCTTTGTAGATACTGTATGTTACCCGTCTTTCCCTATACCTTACCACTATTTTCCTCAGAATTTCGAACGTTAATCAACATTTTACATGGTCGAAAGCTTTTTCCAAGCCAGCAAATTCTATTAACGTCTCTTGATTTAAGTCTTGCTTCCATCCCCAATTGCAGCATCAGAACTGCCTCTCTGGTCCACTCACCTTTCCGAAAGCCAAACTCATGGTCATCTAACAGATCCTCAGTTTTCTTACATCTTTGAGCAATTTATTCACCACTGTTGGCACCAACGTTCAGACTACCAGACTGTATTGTTCACTGCACAAGCCAACAGGCTGACTGAGTGGCCCCCAATTATTCACCCCACAGCCCGGCTGACAGGGTATTCCCGTGCCACCTGTGATCTTTAGTCCAGTAGACAGTGATAAGCGAGGGTAAGATATGAAATCTGTAACCTTACAAAGCGCCCAACTATACGCGACCACAGCCAGACACAGAGCAAGCTTCGTACCTGAAACAAAACTGTAATTTAAATTTGCTTTGTGCAATAATTGCCAACGGTCTTGCACCGTGTGCCAACAGCGCTCTGCAGAGCGGATGGTCACCCATTCCAGTTCTATCACAGACCGACAGCCCTTAACTTCGGTGATCTGACGGAAACCGGTGTTACGACTGCGGCGAGGTCGTTTGCATCGTAAAATCTGGAACACCAAACCGATGATGTTCATCGATGTTCTTGGGTGCATTACGTGTTCACACCTTTCGCCATATGTTGGTACGACCTGTATTGTCGAACATGGTCGTTTTGGTCAGCCAGGTGTTATGGTGTGGAGAGGCATAATTTTGCATGGGCTTATTGACCTACAAATCCCCGAACATAGGTCAGTGACCCGTCAGCGTCATGTGACGCTCCACTTCTTCCCCACGTGCGTCTTTTTAGGGCTGCATCCGGCCCTGACTTCTGTTTTATGGACCGCGTCGAACAGCGCACGTGGAGGGGCTTTTTAACAACAGGATTTTCGACGAGTGGCGCGTCTGAGATGCGTTGGGGAGACGTATCGCAGCAGTTTCACCCGCACCAACGACCATCCAACAGTTACAGTAAAAGAACGTCTTGCAACAATAACTCTTTATCAAGCATGTGGCCAGCACGGAGACGTGTGATTGATCACCGCCAGCGTTGATCAAACACCCAATTAAGAAGGATGTTCCGTATTTTGCAATGTCCAACGGACCGTCATCAATCACGGTCAGTTTCGGGCAATTGTAGTACTTCTTCCTATGTATGGTCCACTTTTGACTGAGCTCTGTTACTTGGTAATGAGACGTGATACGAAAGTTGGTTTCGACCTTAAGTTTCGCACACCAGTGTAGATTGTAGGGTGTAGGAAAATGTGACTCGTATCTTTTAGCAAAATCAGTCTCTTCCCGGATTTCGTCTCCGACTTAATGGAGGCCTCTAAATATGCGAAATATACAAACATCGAATGAAAGAGATAAAAATATAAACATCGAATGAAAGACACTTAATGCAGACTTATTTACTCCTGCCCTAACTGGATGCCGCTCATACCATTATCAGTAAGCGTTACCAGTTCCTGCTAACTCCATCGAGTTACCTCTGTTGTTCACCTTAGTGCGTGCTGGAACTTAAACTGCCTCTCCAATTCACCTCCTCTTTTACATCGATAACTGTAGGTAGCTCTAAATATATTAGGTTAGACACCTGAACTTTTTCATGTAAATCAAAGAAAATTACTTGGTGCTGATAATTAACTGGCTCTTACAAGCCGCCATGTACATCTACATCTACATCTACATCCATAATCCGCAAGCCACCTGTCGGTGTGTGGCGGAGGGTACTTGGAGTACCTCTATCTGCTCTCCCTTCTATACCAGTCTCTTATTGTTCGTGGAAAGCAAGATTGTCGGTATGCCTCTGTCTGGGCTCTAATCTCTCTGATTTTATCCTTAAGGTCTCTTCGCGAGATATACATAGGAGGGAGCAGCATAACGCTTGACTCCTCGGTAAAGGCATGTTCTCGAAACTTTAACAAAAGCCCGTACCGAGCTACTGAGCGTCTCTCCTGCAGAGTCCTCCACTTGAGTTTATCTATCATCTCCGTAACGCTTTCGCGATAACTAAATGATCCTGTAAAGAAA
The DNA here is from genome assembly GCF_023864345.2 of Schistocerca serialis cubense. Lineage (NCBI taxonomy): Eukaryota > Metazoa > Arthropoda > Insecta > Orthoptera > Acrididae > Schistocerca > Schistocerca serialis. Next base: position 79,895,974 of record NC_064644.1, on the reverse strand, counting down.
GGGCGCTGCTCTCCGTTGGATCTTCTCTATCTCTTCTATCCACCCTATCTGATACGGATTCCACACCGGTGAGCAGTATTCAAGCAGTGGGCGAACAAGCGTACCGTAACCTACTTCCTTTGTTTTTGGACTGCATTTCCTTAGAATTCTTCCAATGAATCTCAGTGTGGCATCTGCTTTACCGACGATTAATTTTATATGGTCATTCCATTTTAAATCACTCCTAATGCCTACTCCCAGATAATTTATGGAATTAACTGCTTCCAGTTGCTGACCTGCTATATTATAGCTAAATGGTAAAGGATCTTTATTTATATGTATTCGCAGCACATTACACTTGTCTACATTGAGATTCAATTGCCATTCCCTACACCATGCGTGAATTCGTTGCAGATCCTCCTGCATTTCAGTACAGTTTTCCATTGTCACAACCTCTCGATATACTAGAGCATCATTCGTAAGAAGTCTCAGTGAACTTCCGATGTTTTCCACAAGGTCATTTATATTGTGAATAGCAACGGTCCTACGACACGTCCCTGCGGCTCACCTGAAGTCACTCTTACTTCGGAAGACTCCGCTGATGCACATTCAATCAAGTAGACAGCTCGAGAGCGGAGAAACACAAAAAATACGTAAATATTCAAGTATACGTCTCTCAATCACTGATCCACACCAATCCATTTGCACTATCAGTATACACTGCCTGAAAGAGCATTCTTGGATTTCCGTAACCAGGTTATCACGAACTGCACATTGTCTTTCTTAAACTGTCTGTTAGTTAAGATTTTTAGTTTCTGCGAGATTCATAAATGAAACCTGCCATCACTGACCACAATGGTGCAATTTACTTTACCACAAATGCTCAAAATGCTGTTCTATGCAGTGCAGTGCAAAACAGTTTATGTATTTTAAAAAGGAACTTTAAGATTCACCAATTCATTCTATCCTATACATTGAGGCGACAAAAGTCTTCGGAAGCCCGCCCCGTTAGCCGTACGGTCTAACGCACTGCTTTCGGGGACCGGCATGAATCCGCCCGGCGATTCAGTGACGAGGACAGTTGTGGCTAGTCTGTGGATGGTTTTCCATCTGCCTTGGCGAATGCGGGGTGGTTCCCCCTATTCCGCCTCAGTTACACTATGTCGGTGATTGCTGCGCAAACTCTTTCTCCACATATGCATACACCATAATTACTCTACCGCTGAAACATTGGTGTTACACCCGGCTGGTGTGAGACGATTCTGGATGGCTCCACTGGGGGACGAACCGCACAATAACCCTGGGTTCGATGTGGGGCGGCGGTGGGGTGAGTGGACTCCTCTAGCCTGTGGGGTTGTGTACCACTGAGGGCTACGGCGGAGACGAAGCCTCTCCGTCGTTTCTGGGTCCCCAGTTACATATAATACAATGCAATGTCATAGGATAGCGATAGACGCATATGCAGACAGCGATAGTATAGCGTACACAAAGTAGAAAATGCCAGTTCATTGAAGTCCTGTCATTTGTACTCAGGCGATTCATTTGAAAGCATTTCTGGCGTCATTGTGGCCGCAAGAAGTGAATTAGCAGTCTTAGAACACGGAATGGTAGTTGGTGCTAGACCCATGGGATCCAATTTCGAAAATCGGTAGGGGATCCAATATTCTGAGATCCAGAGTGTCGAGAGTGAGGCGAGAAGACCAAATTTTAGGCATTACCTCTCACCACGGACAATGGAGTGGCCGACGGCCTTCGCTTAAAGACAGAGAGCAGCGGTGTGTGAGTAACGTTGTCAGTACTAACAGATAAGCAACACTGAATGGAATAACAGTGGAAATCTATGTGGGACGTACGACAAACGTACACTACTGGCCATTAAAATTGCTACACCAAGAAGAAATGCAGACGATAAAGGGGTATTCATTGGACATACCCGCAATTTGGGTGCATAGATCCTGAGAAACCAGTACCTAGAGCAACCTCCTCTGGCCGTAATAACGGTCTTGATACGCCTGGGCATTGAGTCAAACAAAGCTTGGATGATGTGTGCAGGTACAGCTGCCCATGCAGCTCCAACACGATACCACAGTTCATCAAGAGTAGTGACTGGCGTATTGTAACGAGCCACTTGCTCGGACACCATTAACCAGACGTTTTCAATTGGTGGGAGATATGGAGAATGTGCTGGCCAGGGCAGCAGTCGAACATTTTCTGTATCCAGAATGGACCGTACAGGACCTGCAACATACGGTCGTGCATTATCCTGCTGAAATGTAGGGTTTCACAGGTATGGAATGAAGGGTAGAGCTACGGATCGTAACACATCTTAAATGTAACGTCCACTGTTCAAAGTACCGTCAATGCGAACAAGAGGTGACCGAGACGTGTAACCAATCGCAGCCCATACCATCACGTCGGGTGATACACCAGTATGGCGATGACGAATACACGCTTCCAATGTGCGTTCACCACGATGTCGCCAAACACGGATGCCAACATCATGATGCTGTAAACAGAACCTGGATTCATCCGAAAAAAATGACGTTTTGCTATTCGTGCACCCAGGTTCGTCGTTGAGTACACCATCGCAGGTGCTTCTGTCTGTGATGCAGCCTCAATGGTAACCGCAGCCGTGGTCTCCGAGCTGATAGTCCATGCTGCTGCAAACGTCGCCGAACTATTCGTGCAGATGGTCGTTGTCTTGCAAACGTCCCCATCTGTTGACTCAGGGATCGAGACGTGGCTGCACGATCCGTTACAACCGTGCGGATAAGATGCCTGTCATCTCGACTGCTAGTGTTTCGAGGCCGTTGGGATCCAGCACGGCGTTCCGTATTACCCTCCTGAGCCCACCGATTCCATATCCTGCTAACAGTCATTTGACTTCGACCAACGGGAGCAACAATGTCGCCATACGATAAACCGCAATCACGATAGGCTACAATCCGACCTTTATCACAGTCGGAAACGTGATGGTACGCATTTCTCCTCCTTACACGAGGCAACGCCGGTCAACTGCTGTTTGTGTATGAGAAATCGGTTGGAAACTTTCCTCATGTCAGCATGTTGAAGGTGTCGCCAACGGCGCCAACCTTGTGTGAATGCTCTGAAAAGCTAATCATTTGCAAATCACAGCATCTTCTTCCTGTCGGTCATCTACGTGGTGTACCAATTTTAATGGCCAGTAGTGTATGTGTTAGAACAGTGCGCGGAAATACGGCGTTAATGTGATATGGCAGCAGACTAACGAGGTGACTGCCTTTGCTAACAGTACGGCATCGTCTACAGCGTCTCTCCTGGGCTCGTGACCACACCATTTCGACCCTAGACGACTGGCAAACAGTGGCCTGGTCAGATGAGTCCCCGTTTCAGTGGTAAGAGGCGATGGTAGGGTTCGAACGTGGCGTGGACCCCACAATGCTTTGGAACCCACTCTGTGGTGTGGCTGGGTGTACATGTAACAGACTGGGTCCTCTGGCCGTACTGCACCGGCCATTGCTTACGTTTTAGTACTCGGAGACCACCTGCAGCCGTTCATGGACTTCATGTTCAAGAACAAAGAGGGAATTCTTGTGGCTGACAATGCCAGATGTCACCAGGCCACAACTGATCGCGATTGGTCTGAAGAACATTCTGGACAGGTCGAGAGAATCATTTGGCCACCCAGGTACCCCAACATGAATCCCATCGATCGTTCGTGGGACTAACCTAGAGGTCAGGTCGTTCTCTACATGCTGCACCGGCAACACTTTCGTAATTATGGACTTCCAACGATATGTTGAGTCCACACCACGTCGATCTGCTCTCCTACGCCGGACAAAAAGAGTTCCGGCACGATATTTGGAGGCGTCTCATGACTTCTGTCACCTCAGTGTATGAATGAAATTAATGTTCAGCACAGAGTTCAATATAGAAATGCAGGAAGACCGGCTGAGTATCGATGACTGATGAAGAAACTGACCCTGAATGTAAATAAATGTAACGAGTTGCGCACAAATAGGTGAAAAGGCCTCTACTGTTCGATTACACTATTGCTGACAAATCACTGGAAATGCTGACTGCCCTGTAATACCTATTAGTCTAAAACACCAGAGAAAAATAAAAAGAAATGGGGCGAAAGTAGTCAATTGATTGAGTTACTTTAGGAGAACCTAATGAAATTAATTTATCCACCAAATAAGGCACGAAACACCCATTCGGTGGCTTCATCAATCTGGGACTCTTACCAAGTAGGATTAACAGAGAGAGAGAGAGCAGATCCAGCTAAGAGTCGCGCGTTTCGTCGCTGTGTCATTCAGTAGGCACGAGAGCGTTACGGAGAGGCTTAACAAACACCGACGGCAGACGCTAAAAGTGAGTTGTACAATAGGGAGGGGCTTGCCATTGAAATCCAAGAGAGTAGGTTCCAAGAAGACATCGGAAACATATTAATTCCTTCTACAACAAGAAAGAAAGAGAAATTAGAGCATTAGAATGCCTATAACCATTCTTCCGACGCGCCATTGATGATTGGAACAGAGGATGTAGAAAAAGACGGCGATACCAGAAGTACCCTCGGCCAGAAGGCTGCTTGCGGGGTAGAAATATAGATGCAGATGTAGGTTTTGCATCAGGACAATCTAAGAAAATACTACACACGATTTATTTGAGGCAGTTAAATGTACATACATCCTTTAGGAAAATTTTTGAGTTAATTTGTACGAGTGGTCAGTTTTTTATAGTTCTGACCAAGGCCCTAGATGTGGCGGCAGTAAAGCCACAGTGTTTCCATATGTGTTGATACATCTGTGGTTTGCGTCCCATGTGCTCTTTAATGAGCAAAACAACGCTCGTGTAATTTATACCGCGCTTCGTTCATGCTGACCATCGTTGTCATCTTCTTAACGACAATTGGTTTTCCAGCACTAATCGCTGTCTGTCAAGTTACATAGCGCATCTTTTAAATTTCAAAGGTGGGTTAGGCCTGTAACATACAATGTCCCGTGCAGTATTCAGTATCACTCACATTAAGCATCGTTTTACAATCAAGTGTCCATCTGACTGCTCGATTGAAACACTTTACACATGTGACACGAAATGTTGTACCTGATTTAATAATAAACTGCTTGAATGACTCGATTTTAGATAGTAATGACAAAAATCAAATGTCTCTGAGCATTATGGGACTTAACATCTGAGGTCATCAGTCCCCTAGAACTTAGAACTACTCAAACCTAACTAACCTAAGGACATCACACACATCCATGCCAAAGGCAGGATTCAAACCTGCGACCGTAGTGGTCGCGCGGCTCCAGACTGAAGCGCCTAGTAATGACACTTCCTGCCAAATTTTACAGCTAAATATTACGTAAGATGAGAGTTAGATTAGAAGCTAACGGATGACTTCAGTATCGCACTGACACTGTTATGCGGCCGTCAGAACTTATTATTTAATACCCTATTTAAGGAAGAGATGTGACCATGAGTGCATCGGACTACCAAAACCGTGTAGAAACGAAAATGCTGCAAGAGCACAAAGTAACGGAATCCTAATTTTGCATGTTTGCTGAATTTTGAAACAGTAACTTTAAACAAGAGAAGAACTGATTCTTCTTGAACATGATAAACGGAATGTTGACGTCGGAAATATCTTTGCAGCACTGTCTTGTCACAAAGCATAACGACATTAAAAATACAATTACATCAGAACATTGGTAAGTGTATCAAAATACCTCAAAATTAATAATTAAATAAAATTAACAAATATACGAACGAAAATTGCCATGTGTCCCTATGTTTTGGAAGTGTTGGCCTTAAAAATTTGTTAAAGTCCTAATTTAACTGCGTTATTTGAATACGACGATTTTCACATTAAGTTACTGTCTACAAAATCGTGTTTTGGAAGTGTTGGCCTTAAAAATTTGTTAAAGTCGTAATTTAACTGCGTTATTTGAATACGACGATTTTCACATTAAGTTACTGTCTACAAAATCGTATCGACAGTTCGTATCGTTTTGTTACAGTATCTTAGTGCATTCTTCTCTGAACTGCGTCTAATAACATTGTGACAATTACATCAAAGCCCATTTTCTGCTACAGATACCAAATTTTTTTTTTTTTTTTTTTTTTTTTTTTTTTTTTTTTTTTTTTTTTTTTTTTTTTTTTTTTTTACACGATCAGAACCTTGGACCATAAGTATTGCACTCAGATTATAAGAGGCACTCAATAAGAAACGAGCCGGAGGAGGCATAACTACAGAAACCAGTACCTGTATGTTAGAAGTATTGACCCTGGCTGTTGAGACACTTGTCCCACTGTGACAAAAGGCGGTGAATAGCTGCTCTCTGTGCGCCAGGTAAAAATTTCTAACTGCTGTAGCTGAGAGCTTAGTGCAGTACTCCAAACAGCAAGTAAACTATTTTCTAGACATCATTGTCTGACACACTCTTTAAATAAAAATGATTTGAATCGAGGACGTGGAAAATTCTATTAGGTGAAATATTCCTGTAACAAACTGTTTTTAAACTATCTGATATATTATTACTTGCAGGCAATTCATGTTACAACAGTCACTAACGCTGAGAAAGGGCAACGTTGAATATCAAACGCTTATTATCACAAATTATAGACAATTCATTAATAAACATGAAAATTACATTACAGTAAAAATTAGTTACTCAATCTTCAATAAAACAGCGTAAGTTCCCTGATATGGATGTCTCATTCAACAATGAATGTAACTTCTCGCGATTGCGGAGCCAATAAATAAAAATATTAGCTTCGTTCCTTTTCATACTGTTTTCATTCTAAATCTCCAATCAAATAGTTGTCCTCTGTCTCTCAATATTCAAACAGAAATCATTTTGCTTAAACATAGACGCACTTAACCTTACGTCTACATTGCCACGAGTCCTCTGCTCGGTGTCTGCCTCACTACTACTCAAACGACAAAACTCCCGCGTCCCTCGCTGCCAAGCAGCGATAACAAAACTGAGCGCTATTAACAAGCGATTCAAAACTGTCGCTTAGCGTTTTGAGACATCCAAAGTACGTACGGATTCCAGAAATGCAAACAACAAACTCCCAATAGACCTGTCTGAGTCTCTAATTCAAACATTTTGCTTCGACTAACAATCAGTTTCCTTAAGATGCATGACGTCACGCTGCACAGTGAATCGTACAAACGCCTAAGTGGACGGAAAATACCGGCCGCAGCGCGCCGCTTTCGGCTCCCTAAACGAAGCCGTAATCTCTCCGCACACGCGACGGACGTGACGAGACTGCAGGACGGCTCTCCCTCGTATTACCTGCAGGATTTATGCTAAATAAAACAACGACGTCCCCGCTCGATTCTAAACAGCTTTCACGACGATGTTTGGAGCCGCCGTTGAATAAACTCGTGTTATTTCGAAGAGATTGCCGCGATAGGGGTCAATAGGGCATAGGGCGCAGACGTGTGTCGTCACAAAACACGTTTCCTTGTTATTAAAGGTACGTGAAAACGCATTGTGTTCGTTCTGTGAGTTCTCGCCTTTCCGTCACAAGGGGAGAGCCGCAGCAGAAAGGAGACGCTTTACACTGTGGGTCGCGCCGTGGCTGATGCGATTTCCACGGCGCGCTCGTGGTGTGAAGGCTGGAGTCTTTTGGCGCGTCGCGTGAAAGGACCGAGGCTACGATGCACGTCGTGTCGCCGGTGTTCTGCGGTCTGCGGTGGCTGTGCCGGATTCGCCACGCCAGGAGGCGACAACGGCGACCGACTCTTAAAGAAATGTTCCCCGAAGTGCAGCGCTCCGGCGAAAGGCGCTAGCACCAGAGGCCACGTCTGCAGCCACCACGAGCAGATTGCTGGACAAGCGTACAGACAGTTTTCTACACAACGTAAGCAGATCGACTGTAATCGAGCTTAGAGAACTAAACTCCGTCCGAACAGGACCTGGAAGGCCCAACGGCACCGACCGGCCTCGGGCAAGTACAGAAAGGGCAGCAGCCTCAAAGGGTGCGGGGCAAAGTCAGGACATGCGGGGGCCAAGCAGCAATCGGCATTGCAATTGTAAACTGTCGAAGCTGCATTGGTAAAGTACCGGAACTTCAAGCACTGATAGAAAGCACCGAAGCTTAAATCGTTATAGGTACGGAAAGATGGCTGAAGCCAGAGATAAATTCTGCCGAAATTTTTACAAAGGCACAGACGGTGTTTAGAAAGGATAGATTGCATGCAACCGGTGGTGGCGTGTTTGTCGCTGTTAGTAGTAGTTTATCCTGTAGTGAAGTAGAAGTGGGTAGTTCCTGTGAATTATTATGGGTGGAGTTTACACTCAACAACCGAGCTAGGTTAATAGTTGGCTCCTTTTACCGACCTCCCGACTCAGCAGCATTAGTGGCAGAACAACTGAGAGAAAATTTGGAGTACATTTCACATAAATTTTCTCAGCATGTTATAGTCTTAGGTGGAGATTTCAATTTACCAGATATAGACTGGGATACTCAGATGTTTAGGACGGGTGGTAGGGACAGAGCATCGAGTGACATTATACTGAGTGCACTATCCGAAAATTACCTCGAGCAATTAAACAGAGAACCGACTCGTGGAGATAACATCTTGGACCTACTGATAACAAACAGACCCGAACTTTTCGACTCTGTAAGTGCAGAACAGGGAAACAGTGATCATAAGGCCGTTGCAGCGTCCCTGAATAGGGAAGTTAATAGAAATAAAAAAAAAGAGAGGAAGGTTTATCTGTTTAGCAAGAGTAATAGAAGGCAGATTTCAGACTACCTAACAGATCAAAACGAAAATTTTTGTTCCGACACTCACAATGTTGAGTGTTTATGGAAAAGGTTCAAGTCAATCGTAAAATGCGTTTTAGACAGGTACGTGCCGAGTAAAACTGTGAGGGACGGGAAAAACCCACCGTGGTTCAACAACAAAGTTAGGAAATTACTGCGAAAGCAAAGAGAACTTCACTAAAAGTGTAAACGCAGCCAAAACCTCTCAGGCAAACAGAAGCTAAACGATGTCAAAGTTAGCGTAAGGAGGGCTATGCGTGAAGCGTTCAGTGAATTCGAAAGTAAAATTCTATGTACCGACTTGACAGAAAATCCTAGGAAGTTCTGGTCTTACGTTAAATCAGTAAGTGGGTCGAAACAGCATATCCAGACACTCCGGGATGATGATGGCATTGAAACAGAGGATGACACGCGTAAAGCTGAAATACTAAACACCTTTTTCCAAAGCTGTTTCACAGAGGAAGACCGCACTGCAGTTCCTTCTCTAAATCCTCGCACAAACGAAAAAATGGCTGACATCGAAATAAGTGTCCAAGGAATAGAAAAGCAACGGGAATCACTCAACAGAGGAAAGTCCACTGGACCTGACGGGATACCAATTCGATTCTACACAGAGTACGCGAAAGAATTTGCCGCCCTTCTAACAGCCGTGTACCGCAAGTCTCTAGAGGAACGGAAGGTTCCAAATGATTGGAAAAGAGCACAGGTAGTCCCAGTCTTCAAGAAGGGTCGTCGAGCAGATGCGCAAAACTATAGACCTTCATCTCTGACGTCGATCTGTTGTAGAATTTTAGAACATGTTTTTTGCTCGCGTATCATGTCGTTTTTGGAAACCCAGAATCTACTCTGTAGGAATCAACATGGATTCCGGAAACAGCGATCGTGTGAGACCCAAGTCGCTTTATTTGTTCATGAGACCCAGAAAATATTAGATACAGGCTCCCTGGTAGATGCTATTTTCCTTGACTTCCGGAAGGCGTTCGATACAGTTCCGCACTGTCGCCTGATAAAGAAAGTAAGAGCCTACGGAATATCATACCAGCAGTGTGGCTGGATTGAAGAGTTTTTAGCAAACAGAACACAGCGTGTTGTTATTAATGGAGAGACGTCTACAGACGTTAAAGTAACCTCTGGCATGCCACAGGGGAGTGTTATGGGACCATTGCTTTTCACAATATATATAAATGACCCAGTAGATAGTGTCGGAAGTTCCATGCGGCTTTTCGCGGATGATGCTGTAGTATACAGAGAAGTTGCAGCATTAGAAAATTGTAGCGAAATGCAGGAAGATCTGCAGCGGATAGGCACTTGGTGCAGGGAGTGGCAACTGACCATTAACATAAACAAATGTAATGTATTGCGAATACATAGAAAGAAGGATCCCATATTGTACGATTATATGATAGCAGAACAAACACTGGTAGCAGTTACTTCTGTAAAATATCTGGGAGCATGCGTGCGGAACGATTTGAAGTGGAATGATAATATAAAATTAATTGTTGGTAAGGCGGGTACCAGGTTGAGATTCATTGGGAGAGTCCTTTGAAAATGTAGTCGATCAACAAAGGAGGTGGCTTACAAAACACTCGTTCGACCTATACTTGAGTATTGCTCATCAGTGTGGGACCCGTACCAGATCGGGTTGACGGAGGAGATAGAGAAGATCCAAAGAAGAGCGGCGCGTTTCGTCGCAGGGTTATTTGGTAACCGTGATAGCGTTACGGAGATGTTTAGCAAGCTCAAGTAGCAGACTCTGCAAGAGAGGCGCTCTGCATCGCGGTGTAGCTTGCTGTCTAGGTTTCGAGAGGGTGCGTTTCTGGATGAGGTATTGAATATATTGCTTCCCCCTGCATATACCTCCAGAGGAGATCACGAATATAATATTAGAGAGATTAGAGCGCGCACGGAGGCTTTCAGACAGTCGTTCTTCCCGCGAACCATGCGCGACTGGAACAGAAAAGGGAGGTAATGACAGGGGCACGTAAAGTGCCCTCCGCAACACACCGTTGGGTGGCTTGCGGAGTATCAATGTAGATGTAGATGTAGACCGGCCGCCGTGTCATCCTCAGGGCACAAGCGTCACTGGAGGGGCATGTGGTCAGCAGACCGCTCTGCCGGCCGTATGTCAGTTTAAGAGACTGAAGCCGCCACTGCTCACTCAAATAATCGAACACGAAACGCAAATCATGGACTGTGCGGCTGGTCCCGGCGGAGGTTCATGTCCTCCCTCGGGCATGGGTGTGTGCGTTTGTCTTTAGGATAATTTAGGTTAAATAGTGTGTACGCTTAGGGACTGATGACCTTAGCAGTTAAGTCCCATAAGATTTCACACACATTTGAACATTTTTGAAACGCAAATATCACGGAACGTACTCTGCACCACAAAAACAGTTTAGCGGGCAGAAGACGTGGTCTAATGTCGATGTAATTTCGTGCATACGCTCGTATACAGGGTGATTATTCCCACCGTGTACGAAGTCTAGGGACCGATCGATGAGAGGATACGGAATAAAAATGGTCTAATGAGCGTATGTCAGGCCATTTATTCAATCGTACTTTGTTACAGAGACTGCGGTCTAATACGCGCTCTTTCATGCAGCCACAGTTACATTATGCATGATTTCCTCCTAGAGGATGGTACTAGAGCCCTCTCCTGCCATAGTAATTGGTAATGTAGTGTCCGATTCACTTCTCCTGCTGACTCACCTTGTAGTGGGTGGAATAACAGCGTTGTACACAATGGTTCCGTATTCGAATCGAGAACTTGCCGACGTGGTGTTTACCTACGAAAAGGCAAATGGGAGCGGCTAGCGAGCAACAAACTTTACATACTCACATACTCCTTTACCTTTAACCCAAATGAATAGAGACTCAGTTACAGATATTTTTCTCTTATTACGAGTATACAATGACAATGCAGAAGGTGACATACAAGCCGATTTACCAAAGTCTTTACTTGCAAGTTCTGCCATATGATAGGTACGGTAGGCAATAATGTCTCTATCAACGAAACTTTCAAGTCCAGGTACATTAGGAACTCCAGTACCTCCACGTACAATGGCTATAGTGAGCCAACCATTGCCATGAGAAAAACTATCATTAATATCAATACTAAAACTAAGTCTACAACCACAAAAAACAAACGGTCCGTCGACAAGTGCAGTGGCACCAACACTCTTAACTGGTATCCTACCCCTCTTGTCTCCAGCTGTTGTGGAGAACTCGATGTTCTCGATGGTTTTGTAGACTGTCTGTTTAGAACGACGACGAATTCTCCTGTAAGGCATCGTGGCGGCGTTCAATGCAGTTGCCTGTGCAGCAGCAGCAGCAGCAGCGCGAATGAGCCTCTGCGCGGCTCTCGCTCGCTTATATAGTATATGCGGTAGCTCGGACTTAGAATCTTTTCACAGTGCCAGCGGAGCGTTATGTAGTGTTGGCAGAAGAGCCAACACTGTGTTTCTAGAGGAGGCCGAAATGCACGCGTTTAATTACACGCTGACTGGCGTGAGGTCTGGAACAGGACAATATCTTGAGAATTGCAAATAAAGTACGTAGATGTAATACTTAACTTTGATCCACAATTGTAGAACATCTCTCGTTACGATACATGCTTCATAATATTAATTATCAACTGCTATGTCGCCTTGCTAGGACGTAGCAAATGACGTAGCTGAAGGCTATGCTAACTATCGTCTCGGCAAATGAGAGCGTATCGGTCAGTGTAGCTTCGCTAGCAAAGTCGGCTGTACAACTGGGGTGAGTGCCAGGACGTCTCTCTAGACCTGCCGTGTGGTGGCGCTCGATCTGCTATCACTGACAGTGGCGACACGCGGGTCCGCCGTATACTAACGGACCGCGGCCGATTTAAAGGCTACCACCTAGCAAGTGTGGTGTCTGGCGGTGACACCACACGTTATCCCGTACGCGCACACTAGCCGTACTAGGTGTGCGCGTCCGCTGGCACGCCGCCACGATTACGTAAGAAGAATAGGATACCAGTTAAGAGTGTTCCTGCCACTGCACTTGTCGACGGACCGTTTGTTTTTTGTGGTTGTAGACTTAGTTTTAGTATTGATATTAATGATAGTTTTTCTCATGGCAATGGTTGGCTCACTGTAGCCATTGTACGTGGAGGTACTGGAGTTCCTAATGTACCTGGACTTGAAAGTTTCATTGATAGAGACATTATTGCCTACCGTACCTATCATATGGCAGAACTTGCAAATAAAGACTTTGGTAAATCGGCTTGTATGTCACCTTCTGCATTGTCATTGTACACTCGTAATAAGAGAAAAATACAGCAACCACAGCATTCAGTGTTTGCAACAATGTTTCGCCGTTTGTCTGAGCAAGAGTCGTTTCAGGAAGCAAGAAATTATGAATGACGTACACGAAATGTTCGGACAGCAGACTTGGCGGAAAGTGTGATTAACTCTGTGGAAGGTGTTGCCTTCTCAGTACCAGGTAGCTGGCCTTCCAGTACAGGGTAAGCTAGACGACCGTGTGGAACATGCTCCGTGGCAACTGCTACTACCCGTATCACTTACAGCGTGTGCAGGGCTTATTAGCGACAAACTTTCCACATCGGGAGCAGTTTTGTCACTCGTTTCTTCACCAGGCAACCAAGATTCCCAGATTTGTATTCAAAATGGTTCAAATGGCTCTGTGCACTATGGGACTTAACATCTGATATCATCAGTCCCCTAGAACTTAGAACTACTTAAACCTAACTAACCTAAGGACATCACAGACATCCATGCCCGAGGCAGGATTCGAATCTGCGACCGTAGCAGTCGCGCGGTTCCGGACTGAAGCGCCTAGAACCGCTCGACCACCGCGGCCGGCTGGATTCGTGTCATCCATCCTATTCACAGATGAGGCTCCCTTTACGCGGAGTGATATCTTCAACTTTCATCACAGTCATCCGTGCAATAGTATGCAAAACCCCCATGGTAATCATCAGCATTGGCTCAGCCAGACTCTATGAGCCAGGATAACTGGCGACCGTATTTTGGCCCAATATTCCTTCCACTTTACCTAACAGGCTGGAGCTATCGGCGTCTCTTTCGGGTGACTTTGCCCCCCCCCCCCCCCCCCCCGATGGAAGAAATGCCATTGAGGATTCGAACGGCTCTGTGGTGGTTCTCCAGACCACTTCGCCGATAACGTCCGGACCCCTCTCATTTGTGTCTTCCCTGCTCGATGGATGGACGAGGCTCAGTTGCATGGCTGGCTCGTTCACGAGATCGCAGCCCGTACCATTTCTGGTTATGGACGCATCTCAAAAGTGTCGTGTATGCAGAGCCCATTCCAGAAGTGGAGGCACTGGAGCTGCGCATTCATGCTGCCTTTGACACTCTTTGATCCAGCCTGGCCGATGTGAACGTGTGAGACAGAACATGCTACGGCACGTAACGAGGCACAAGGAAACCATTTTCTGCACATACTGCATGGTACAGCGCGTATTAGACCGCCGTCTCTGTAACAATGTACGACAGAATAAACGGTCTCTACCATGGAAACCATGCATTTCCGTACATAAGTTCATCAGACCTTTGTTGTTCCGTATCCTCTCACCGACCAATCCCAAGAGTTTGTAGACGGTGGAAAAAATTACCCTGTATAAGTGACTAGCTTAGCGTCCGCTGCTTCGCCCGTGCAGGCTATATGGTCCGCACTGATATTTAATTATTTATTTATTTTGTTTCCTTTAATCGAATGTTCATGTTGTTCACAAACTGCAATACCTTCTAAACTTGTAGCACTAAATAAGACCATAAAAGCGCGGCCTTTGCTGAATACACTTCTGAATTAAAAATGCGATTTTGGTAGCTGGAGGGCAAGGCTTTTGTTAACCATGCCCTTTACGTTCTTGTGGTGGTATTTCGATAGAAACTTCATCCCCTAACACATTATTATGTATATCTAACCGAGAAGTGAAAGGTCAGTTGTATAGACTTACCTTTAAAAAAATTTTAACATAACGAAATATTTTCTTAAAAATTTTTCGTCCCCTACTTTATCTCCGCAGTGGTTTAATTTCCAAAAACGCTGACACATGTGTTTTTCCATTTCTGAATGAGAAACGCAATTCCAACTTTCGTAGGTCTGGCTCCAAACTTACCTTAATAGCGATATGTTTGCAAAAAACCTTTCATCCACTGTTTCTCCCCTTTAGGAGTTTAATTTGGAACAACAGTTCTTAAGCGATGCCTACAGTGCAAGATTTACATCCTCTCCAAATTTCAAGTTTCTATCTTTAGCAGTCCGGGCTGTGCGAAGATGAGTCAGTGAATCAGTCTCGCACTATTCCATACCCCACAGTGGTTGAATTTTCGAAAACAGTGAAACATGCATTTTTTCCTTTCTAATTGAGAAGCCAGGCACCATTTGTCATAGATATAGTTTTAAAAATGCTTTCACAATGAAATATTTTCATAAAACGTTTCATCCTCCTATTTCACCCCCTTCTGGGTTCAGTATCCGAAAACAGTGAAATACACTTTTTTTCCTAACAGAGAAGCCAAACAAATATTTTCATAGAAATGAAATATTTCCATTAAAGCTTTCGTCCTCTATTTTACCCCCATAGGGGTTCAGTTTCCAAAAACAGTTATTTCTAAGCGAGAAGACAAATATACTTTTTTATAAAATTAGTTTTAAAAACGTTTTCACAATGAAATGCTTCATAAATCATAGTGATTGAACAATCCACTATTTTTAACAATCGATGCGTTAATCGATTGTTTTTACTTTCATTCGGTTTTTTCAGTCGAATGAAACAACCAAATGAATCTAGTCTCTGCAGCCAGGTCAGCTGTATGGATGTTTTCACTCGCACACCGAGTTTGAGTGGTTTTACTCAAAGTGATACAACCGACTGAAACAAGTCTCCATTGGTTGCGGACGTTGTCGTTGCGGTCTTCAGTCTGGAGACTGGTGTGATACATCTGCTTACTGTAGTCATCTCTTCGTCTCCCTCTACGACCTTTACCAACAACGCTTCCCTCCAATTCTAAATTGGTGATCTCTGGATGTGTCAGAATGAGGCCTATCAACTGATCCCTTCTTTTGGTCAAGTTGCGCCACAGATTCCTTGTTTCCCCAATTCTATTCAGTATCTCCTAATTTATTACGTTATCAACGCATGTACAGGTAATCTTCAGCATTCTTCTGTAGTACCACATTTCGAAAGGTTCTATTCTCTTCTTGTCTGAACAGTTTATCGCCCATGTTTCACTTCCATATATGGCTACGCGCCAGACAAATACCTTCAGAAAAGACTTCCTGACACTTAAATCTATTCTCGATGTTAACAAATTTCTCTTCTCCAGAAACGCTTTCCTTGCCATACCCAGCCTACATTCAATATCCTCTCTACTTCGACCATCCTCAGTTATTTTGCTGCCCAAATAGTAAAACTCGTCTACTACTTTAAGTGTCTCGTTTCCTAATTTAATTCCCTCTGTATCATCTAATTCGACTACATTCCATTGTACTTCTTTTGCTTTTGTTGATGTTCATCTTATATCCTCCTTTCAATGCACTGTCCATTCCGTTCAACTGCTTTCACACGACCTTTGCTGTCTCTGGTAGAATTACAATGTCATTGGCAAAAGTTTTTATTTCTTCTCCCTTAACTTTAATTTCTACTCCAAATTTTTCGTGGGTTTCCTCTACTGCTCGTTCAGTGTATATATTAAATAACATCGGGTGTAGGCTACAGGCCTGTCTCACTCACTTCTCAGCTACTGCTTCCCTTTCATACCCCCCGACTCTTACAACTACCATCTGGTTTCAGTACAAGTTGTAAATAGCGTTTCGCTCCCTGTATTTTATCCCGGCTATCTTCAGAATGTCAAAGAGAATATTCCAGTCAGCACTCTCAAAAGCCTTCTCTAAGTCCACAAATGCTATAAATGTAGATTTGTCCTCCATTTACCTGTCGTCTAAGATAAGTCTTAGGGTCACCTTGCGTGTTCCTACATTTCTTCAGAAACCACATTTATCTTCCCCGAGGTCAGCTTCTACCAGTTTTTCCTTCTTCTGTAAAGAATTTATGGTTGTATTATGCAACCACGACTTATTAAACCGATTATTCGGTAATTTTCAAGCTGTCAGCAACTGCTTTCTTTGGAATTGAAATTACTACATTCTTACTGAAGTCTGAGGGTATTCTGCCTGCGGTAATTATATGAATGTTTCCACTCACTCATCTTGTTTGATTGGTTTCACTAAATTCGAGACAACCGACTGAAAAAAGTCTGCGTAATTTACGGTCATTATATGAATTTCACTCACTCACCGTCATCGAATGAACTTACATCTTTTTCAGCCTTTTCGGTTATACATGAACCAAGACTAGGATTAGCAACTTTCTTAGAGATAAATAACATTTCTTATTTCAAGGAGATGTGAACGAAAGATATATTTCTAAAAATTCAAAATATATTATAGTATTGGAACAACCTGCGTACCAGGTCAAAGTACCGTTATCCAAGATGGCGGCCATGACGTCATGCAAGATGGCGGATTTTGGTGGAAATTTGAATTTTGTCGGGTAAGTGCCACGCCCCCCTCACCCAGAAAAATGGCGCGAAGTTCAAATTCCAACATCATAATGCGTCACACGACACTTATCTCTACTAAGCAAAGAAAATTCCGGGAAAAAAGATCTTTATTGGTTAACCAATTTCAAGCAGATGTGTTCTCCTCTGGGTCTGGACTCCACCTGGCTTAGTTCATATCGGTGCCACCAGAGGACGCTCTCCTTACGTCAGGTGATGACGCAAGTACCGGTATTCCAGATGGTCATATACAATTTGCTCACCGCGAGCTCAAAAGCCCAGCTGCCTTAGTTCATTTCGTGGCCACCAGAGGACGCTACCGTGAAGTCAGCTGATGACACAAGATCGTCAGCTCTCTCGCGTCGCGCCACTGGCCCACGAATGTCCGACCGCGTACGTCAAACACACTCGGCAGCCACCTCCATACACGCACTGTACATAGTCTTCTCTAAATATGCTAACTAAACAAACACCCACATCGCGCATCTAACCTATCAATTACCTAAGTACCTAATTCTATTTCAGTTTTAATCATTTTCAATAAGTCAATATAAAAATTCAATATTCAGTTATCAAATGAGAAGTTCGACATTTTTCCGCTATCAGCACGGTGTTCATCCGTGACAAAGCACCCCCCCCCCCACCCCTAGAATGCTGCACTCCTATTGGCTGCTGCATTAGTCACATGATTCGACTTCCTTGAGCCTAGGACTTGGAATCCATTTTCACCAATGCCACAACCACCTGGACTTGGAATCAAATAGTTAAAGTCTCTACCACGATCCTCAACCCAGCACCAAGCCCCCTTACCGACCCTGGGCTAACGTGTACTAACCTCACTAATGCGCACTAACCTGTACCAACGTGTACTAACATGCACAGCGCATGACTTCATCCAAGATGGGGTGGCAAAATGACGGGAAAACCGATATGAAGACAAGTATTTATTTTCCAGGCCGTGTCTCCACCACGTTTACTGTCCAATTGACATAGTACACATTACTGCCATCAGATCGTACTTTCATCCCTCCTATAACCTAATCCCAGATTGTGGTCTGTAAGGGCGAAAATTATGCTAAAACTACTCAGGCTTCACTACGTTGCTGGGGAGAGTAAGGGAGCAGTCCACTCTACTTTCGAACATTTTATTTAGACATCTAATATATTTATCACACTGAGGCAAAACACTCTCCATCTTATCCTTGCGCTCACAATACACACTCTACAGACACGCAAAAACTCCTAAAATTTACGCAAATAATTTAATAACAGACATTCACATTCCTCCTAAATAATTCAGCACAGATATGTATAGACACTCTCAGTACTCATAAACTGTCCAAATAAGTCATAGCACAGCCTACACACCTACTCGTAAAATAACTCAATCAACGCCTGCAAGCACCCTCCGCCAACCCCTATCCAGCAGAGTGCACAGACAGCCCATCGACGTGGCGCAGCCGTCAACTGACAAACCACGCACGGACCCGCCAGCGTCCCGCAAGCGGCGGCATCTCATTCATTCATTATTTCCGAGAAATTCCTATCCAAATACGTGTTCACCTAGACACACGTGCTGACGTGATCGGTTGGGACCGCAGCCGCGAGCTGCCCCCGAACGCATTCGAAAGTTGCCTCTATACAGTGTCCCTTATACCCATGTCACAGAACTCCAAGGCGCACACCCATACTCGAGACACCTCTGGCCAGCATTGTCTTTACCGCGGATGACAGAATAACGCAGCATTCTTCCATCTAACGGAACATACACTCCTGGAAATGGAAAAAAGAACACATTGACACCGGTGTGTCAGACCCACCATACTTGCTCCGGACACTGCGAGAGGGCTGTACAAGCAATGATCACACGCACGGCACAGCGGACACACCAGGAACCGCGGTGTTGGCCGTCGAATGGCGCTAGCTGCGCAGCATTTGTGCACCGCCGCCGTCAGTGTCAGCCAGTTTGCCGTGGCATACGGAGCTCCATCGCAGTCTTTAACACTGGTAGCATGCCGCGACAGCGTGGACGTGAACCGTATGTGCAGTTGACGGACTTTGAGCGAGGGCGTATAGTGGGCATGCGGGAGGCCGGGTGGACGTACCGCCGAATTGCTCAACACGTGGGGCGTGAGGTCTCCACAGTACATCGATGTTGTCGCCAGTGGTCGGCGGAAGGTGCACGTGCCCGTCGACCTGGGACCGGACCGCAGCGACGCACGGATGCACGCCAAGACCGTAGGATCCTACGCAGTGCCGTAGGGGACCGCACCGCCACTTCCCAGCAAATTAGGGACACTGTTGCTCCTGGGGTATCGGCGAGGACCATTCGCAACCGTCTCCATGAAGCTGGGCTACGGTCCCGCACACCGTTAGGCCGTCTTCCGCTCACGCCCCAACATCGTGCACCCCGCCTCCAGTGGTGTCGCGACAGGCGTGAATGGAGGGACGAATGGAGACGTGTCGTCTTCAGCGATGAGAGTCGCTTCTGCCTTGGTGCCAATGATGGTCGTATGCGTGTTTGGCGCCGTGCAGGTGAGCGCCACAATCAGGACTGCATACGACCGAGGCACACAGGGCCAACACCCGGCATCATGGTGTGGGGAGCGATCTCCTACACTGGCCGTGCACCACTGGTGATCGTCGAGGGGACACTGAATAGTGCACGGTACATCCAAACCGTCATCGAACCCATCGTTCTACCATTCCTAGACCGGCAAGGGAACTTGCTGTTCCAACAGGACAATGCACGTCCGCATGTATCCCGTGCCACCCAACGTGCTCTAGAAGGTGTAAGTCAACTACCCTGGCCAGCAAGATCTCCGGATCTGTCCCCCATTGAGCATGTTTGGGACTGGATGAAGCGTCGTCTCACGCGGTCTGCACGTCCAGCACGAACGCTGGTCCAACTGAGGCGCCAGGTGGAAATGGCATGGCAAGCCGTTCCACAGGACTACATCTAGCATCCATACGATCGTCTCCATGGGAGAATAGCAGCCTGCATTGCTGCGAAAGGTGGATATACACTGTACTAGTGCCGACATTGTGCATGCTCTGTTGCCTGTGTCTATGTGCCTGTGGTTCTGTCAGTGTGATCATGTGATGTATCTGACCCCAGGAATGTGTCAATAAAGTTTCCCCTTCCTGGGACAATGAATTCACGGTGTTCTTATTTCAATTTCCAGGAGTGTATATTACGTGTTCAGCTGTGTTTGCTTGCCACAGCATGGCTCACGCTGCGTCTCCCGGCGAAACATCCGCGTCGCAGTTCGCCATGTAACAACGTTCCCAATCTTATTCTTACATCACCATGCTTTTTTTTAAAAAAATATCTCCACCTCTCCAGAACTGTATATTCTAGCTTTCTATATGTCCCACCTTGTATGCAGGGAAATTTAAATGGATCAAATGGCTCTGAGCACCATGGGACTTAACTTCTGAGGTCATCAGTCCCCTAGAACTTAGAACTCCTTAAACCTAACTAACCTAAGGACATCACACACATCCATGCCCGAGGCAGGATTCGAACCTGCGACCGTAGCGGCCGCGCGGTTCCAGACTGTAGAGCCCAGAACCGCTCGGCCACTCCGGCCAGCCACGGAAATTCCTACTCTAACAGAACCTCCTTACGAAAGTTACATCTAATGCACTCACCCCATCGCTCTTAACGTCTTTCCCCTCCAGATTTCAACATATGCAACGTTCCCTCCGCTATGTACAAACCCCTATATCACAGCACAAACGATGGCGCATTCTTATTTGCTCTTATCGAATTTACACGACCAATTATTTAATCAGCCGGTATCGAAGCACGATCCACCTATTCTATCTGGTGCTTTCAGACCTTATATTACACAGAATGCTAAATTGCATTCACAGTTAAACCCGCAAAATTTTCTCCCCATTATCAAATACCTACCAGACTCACAAGAATATTGGAGCGTGAAACAGATCACCATCCCAGCAATATACCACGGAGTATCTTGTCGATCTAGTAAAAATACAGTTCACATCCCACATCATAAAAAATCGTCCCTTTTACATCAGCGAACCGAAGTCAGTCTCAGAGCTGTTCTACAAATTAGCGATCGTTTCACCTCGCCAAAATCGTGTTGCTGTTTCTGCTTCCTTGCCTGCTCGCTTTACTAGGCACATCTCCAGACTCGGGGATTACAAGAACACTCCTATTTTCGCCATAATATTATATCATTTTCGCTATGCTCCCGATAGCTAACGCAACATAACTCCCGACATAAAAACTCGAAATAATTTCTCTACAAACACGAAACTTTAAGTACGTGGAGCGTCCTCTAGACTACATTAAAAAACTAGAAACCCGCCTCGATTGCGTAAAAAGCACCTAGTGTTAACCTAGGTTTCGGCGTAGATAACTACACCTTCTTCAGAACAATAAAACCCACAAGTGGCTAAGAAGACGTTTGTCAATGATTAAAAGAACACAATAGCTATACATTTGTAAACGAATAAAAGGGAAAACACAAGCAGTACGTGTGTACAAAGTCTAATCCACTACTTAACTTAATGGTGTAACCTCCACCTCACACCGGCCTATGTTCGATGGGCCACGACCCGCCATAAACTCAATAACCGCCATAAACTTAATATATTAACTAACGATTGCTGACGCGCTGCGATGTTGAAGTTTCTTATGTCCTCTAGACCATTGAGTAACTAGAAACAAACATATGAAAAATCATATTTCCAACTGCGAATACCAGTCTCGCTCATCTAACATACTCCAAATCATCCATATAATTTACAAGCCAACTAAGGTTCTTCCCACGTTTAGAGAACAGGCAAACGTATCTTCCACACACCACATTCGACCTTCTCTCAACTAAATAAAGACCCGAAATTGCACAAACTGTCAACCTAACAATTTATGTGGGCGGGAATAACACTCCATCGCAATCGTACCATCTTCTCAAAGTTCCTCTTGATCACGAAAGCAGCCGAACACATACTAAGTATTAGTTCGCTATCTGGCCGTCTAGACAAGGGCAAAGTTAACTCATATACATTCCTACAATCTAACAGACCCTACATTCGCACGGAAGCTGCTGTTCAAAAAAATGTGTGTGATTTCTTACGGGACTTAACTGCTAAGGTCATCAGTCCCTAAGCTTACACACTACTTAACCTAAATTACCATAAAGACAAACACACACACCCATGCCCGAGGGAGGACTCGAACCTCCGCCGGGACCAGCCGCACAGTCCATGACTGCAGCCCCCTAGACCGCTCGGCTAATCCCAACCGGCGAACCTGCTGTTAACAGGAAACGTGGATCATTACCACCACGGACGTTTCATACACGGGATCATTCCGAAAAACTGGTCGCATATATGTTTATCATTATACTTACAATTAAATGTTTCGATCGCCGTCTCAGCTGAACGGTATTCGGAAATGAGCGAAGCATGGGAAATACACTCTGTTGACCACTGTGGCTCTGGAAATACCTGTACCATCCTTTCGACTAGACATACCCTTCCCTTCGCTATCACAGTACTCCCTACAACACGACAGAGACATTTCCTTTATACAAACACATATACTTAATAAAACTGATGCTCAAATGTGAACATATCACACTCCCAGCACTAATACTAAATACAATATTACCTCATCAATAACTGGATGCATACGATACGAAATAATACTGATCGAAAATGAACTATGGGTGTACATGTCTCTTACGTTCTTCCTGCGAGTCATATCACTATGTCATAGACGTAATCGAGCAGATGTTAAAGAAAAAACACGACCCCAACAACTACTGCATGTTACTGTCACAATCGGTCTTGGTTCTACTGGTGCACACAAGTATCCCAGTTAAAACATATACCCCCATTACGAACCGACGTACGACATTACCTCTGAACGAGTTGGTGCTTTTTAAACAAATACCGTGACGGTGATCTTAGAAATGTGTCTATTAACAGCCAGCGATGCAACCTCGGGATAAAATCACTGAACGTAGAAAGTGATTCAGCTATGGAACGTGGTATGTACGCGGTATTTGCGACTCATCACACCGCACCCAACTAGACAATTCTTTAGTATTTGCATCGCACTCTGTCTCGACATCATATCAGACGTTCCGCGATGTATCCACCGAGTTATAGGCGACGACAGACAGTAGTAGTAGATTAGATGATGTGCTGATTGAGGTCGTAAGAAGAAAAATATACACTAACTTCTCAGATCTGTAACTTTACGCTATATGTTAGAAATTACGTCCATTCAAACACATACTTGCAGAGGCTCACACTGAACATCCTCAAGTGCCTCAGCCACAGGTCTTGGGGCGCGGACAGGGCGCGTCTCCTACAGTTTTATGGAGCTTTTGTGCGTTCACGGCTGGACTATGGGTGCACAGTATATGGGTCAGCGAGGCCATCTTATTTGCGGATCCTTGACGCTGTTCACCATGCTGGGATCCGACTGGCCACGGGTGCTTATCGGACCAGTCCCGTACCCAGCCTCTGTGCTGAGTCTGGCGAACCGCCACTTACCGTCCGCCGACAGTTCCTGCTGGTGCGCCAGGCTTGTAAGTTTCTTGCAGCTCCCAGATCGCCTGCTCACCATCTTGTTGCCCACCCACCTCTGGACCGCCTTTTTTCCCGCCATCCCCGGGCTACGTTGCCATTTGGGATCCGTGTGCAACGTGTACTAGAGTCCCTCGGTGTGGAGTCTGTACAACCCCAAATCCAAGGTTTTAACCGCCTGCCACCCTGGTTACTGCAGTACAAGAGAGATTGCACTCCTGCCACCGTTTTTAATGCAGCATTTTCTGCCATTTTATCTGAGCACCACGACTACGTAGCTGTTTTTACGGATGGGTCGAAACAGGGGGATTCTGTTGGTTGCTCAGTTGTTTTTCCATATCGTGTCCTCAAGGTCCGACTGCCTCAGACTTTTACTGTCTTTGATGTAGAATTGTTTGCGATCTTGCGGGCACTGGAGCACATGAGACATTCTTCCTCTCCTAAATTTCTTGTCTGTTCCGATTCACTCAGTGCCCTTCACTCATTGCAACGTTTGTATCCGGCAGACAAAATTGTCCAGACCATCCAGGATGCCCTCCTCCGACTACAGCGACTGGGGAAGGTTGTAGCTTTCTGCTGGGTTCCGGGGCATGTCGGCATTGCTGGGAATGAAAGGGCAGATCTCGCAGCCAAGGAGGCGTGTCTCGCCCCACAAGTATCCCAGTGTGCTATCCCCTTGCACGCACTCACCTCGCTGTTGAGCTCACGGGTCATGCGTCGGTGGGACGATGAGTGGCTGGAAGTGACTGACAATAAGCTCCGTATAGTCAAGCCCACAACGCGTGTGTGGTGTACTTCCTTTCAGCCCCATCGACGGGACGAGGTTCTCCTCACTCGGCTTCGAATAGGCCACAGGCATATGACGCATGGCTTCCTGCTCCGGCGAGAGGACCCTCCAATGTGTGGTGCTTGCAGCGTCCAGGTCACTGTGCGCCACGTTTTATTGGATTGCGTTTTATTTTCTGACCAGCGGGTCGCGGCTGACTTGCCAGCGGACCTGCCATCTCTTTTAGGCAACACTCGGACGAATGTGGTTAAAGTTTTAAAGTTCTGTGCCCTGTCAAATGTTTTTACAAAGATTTTAGGGAGAGGATTTTAATTTGCTCACTGTGTGACAAGCTCGCACATATTTTATGTAAGTGGCCAGCCAATAACAATTTCCTGTGACATTCTTGTTGCTATGTTTCCCTTTCCTTAGGTTTTACTTTCTTATGTAGCATTGTTCCTTCTTTTCCTGCTTTCTTTGAGTGTGTGCTTTAGTTTTCTTAGGTCTGTCCACATTCGTTCCTTTTAATGTGTGTCAGGGCGCTGATGACCTCGATGTTGAGCGCCCATAAGCCCCAACACACCACCACCACCAGGCTCACACCCACAAGTCAATCATATTTCACGCACTCTCATATCTCTAAGCGAGTCACCTTCCTCGAACCTGTCTGCTACACCAAAATTGCAACCTTGTTTTAATCACACCCTACACATCTTGCAGTTGCACCCGTTTCTACTGCTTTCCACAAGTGCTCATTCCAATTTAAGTTCGAACTGAGCAGAAGTCGGAGAAAGACATATCCACCACCTTCGGCAACCTCTGTAGAAACAGAACGACCTGAATTACTGCAACAGGACCGTGTTTTGACCATTCGGTGGAAATGTACGCAATTTCGTACGTCCCCAAACTAAATAGAAGTACTACAGATCCACGTCCATTCAAATCAGTCAGCCCAACAGATACAAATTGCGAACTATAAAAGCTCATACGAATTAGAAGTCACCAAGGCACCGATACTGGCGCAATGACAAATAACTGTGGTCTGCCTCGAGCGCGGGGAAACAAATTTCACAACACTTCAAACAATAGCGTAGCGTGCAGCCATCCAAGCATTCCTAACGGTGTAGCCCCTTCCTCACCTGCTCTCACCCCAAACTGCTACTCCTACTGCTGCTGTATGCAGGACACGATTCAATTAAATATACAGACACCGCCGAGGCCACTTTAAAGTTTGATCACCTATAATCTAGGTGAATTAGCGTATTACACGCTCCTTCTGGTCCTATTTAGTTGTCTCAAACACTGTTTTCTAACACGCTTTTAAACAACGCCAAACAGTTCGTTTTTCTGCCACGAGTTCCATGCCTGTCTCATGTTCTAAACTAACATTAAGACGCCCTGATACACGGCCTCTCACAAAAAACTAGACATCGCACGGTGTAAATCATTTTATTACTGCAACTACAATTACACGCCACACATCTTTTTATGTTAAATAAAACACAACTTACAACATAACGAAAGTAGAAGACTTTTACGGTTCAGGCGTAGGTCTCCAGACTGCAGTCCGTCTCTCACACAGACGGAATAGCTGACGATTATGCGTCCCCTTTCGACTCATTCCTCATATTGCACTCCTGTATGCGATCACTGTTTTGTTACTGGCAACCCCCAGAAGTTGACGTCCATCCACGAAAACTTTTTCCCTCAACTCAAACAAGCCATATCAGTCAATCATTATCTGCTAACCATTGCAGGCATGGAATGGAGAAGATACCATCCATGTACTCTAAAAATAAACGTGAAACTTGATAGTGCGAACAATTTTATACTAACTTCAACACCAGCCAGTCATGTGACAGCATGTTTCCTCAATTTCAGTATCATAGCTAAACCACCCCTTCTCTACTTTGCGAGTGTTATTGCGAACATGGATAGATGACTACTCAGTACGCCCATTCACAGTTAATTCTCGAACACTGGTAACTGTTGTGGCCACATGTAGTAAGCGTTGCTTCACGTAGTGGAGAATGGCAAAACAGAGACACGCCAGCGACCGATGCGTTGCGAAGTAGGCGGGCACAGATAGCCTTGTTGACAGCAGCAGTCTACCAACAGGGTGACGTAAGGACACACACAGATCGAGTGCCGAGCGAAGCCTGGAGAGTGCTGAGTAAGGGGAAGTGAGGCCAGCACGCTAAGTTATGCTGCAATATACTGCGGGAGTAATAACAAAAAGCTACCACCGAGGGTAAAAAACGTCCTCCTGCCAGATATAAATGGTGGTGCGCAGGCAGCAACAGACAGAAGCCATTAGGTAGCAGTTCGGATCTGAGGACGGACGTTGTCCGTATCCGAATGTTCAGTCTTCGTAGGTGACGATTCTGGAAGTCTGTTCCAGCTTGCAGGAGTCATCCGTTCGCCGCCAGATGTCAACTTCAGCTCTGGAGGTCGGCCCGAGTTCGGTCGGCACCATGGCTGACTAACTACAGCGAGAATTTCCAGTAGGACTGGCCGCAGCATGGGCTCGGTCACAGGCGCCAGAGGGGACTAACGCTCGGACTTCACGGCAACCCGGCCCCACGGCGCGTGGTCCGTCCATGACGGGACCTCGCGGACATCGCGACTGACGGCTTCCCAGCCGCCGGTGCAGCAGGTGTCGGCAGCTGACCTCACGGCGACGCGGCTGCCGAGCGGCGACGAGTTCATCTCAACCACAGGGCATCCTGACTTCAGCGGAGCACTGGTGGCCTGAGGCTCCCGAGTGCGATCAGCGGTGCGCGTTGCGCGCATTGTCGGAGAATCTACACAGCAGAAGCCAGGTGGAGGGATCTGCAGGGCTGGGCAGCAACG
Organism: Schistocerca serialis cubense; assembly: GCF_023864345.2. Taxonomy (NCBI): domain Eukaryota; kingdom Metazoa; phylum Arthropoda; class Insecta; order Orthoptera; family Acrididae; genus Schistocerca; species Schistocerca serialis. The sequence goes on along the minus strand of NC_064644.1, from coordinate 79,868,470 downwards.
ACGGGGGAGAAATTGTAAAGAAAGTTCAATAAATAATTGTAAAACTCCACACCGTCTCAGTCCTTGGCGCAGCCACTGTGTCTGCTGCTAACAAGTGGTGCAGAAGGCGTAACATAACCATGGACTCATCGACAACTAAATATGTTTGAGCACTTGTTCATCTTCTCTATCGTGAAACATATCTCATCTACCACAAGCTGTTATTGCTGAACGAGCTACAGAATGCACTAAACAAATGAGTAAACAAATACCAACGTGTTAAGTTCCTGTGAAACAACAGGCCTGTAAATTATTCTGCTCGCTATCACACGCGACCTGCACTTGTCGACTTGTATCAGCCCACCCATCTCATGTGAAACAAGCCTAGTTTTGGGACAGTATCTACTTCGTTTGGGAACAGTATCTTTGTCTTGAGAAGTACATCTTCACCATATCTTTGCAACGGCCACTGGCAGAACCGTAACCTGGCAAGCTGATTTTGTGACCAAAGGACTTGGACGCGCTGCTAACGATATGGGTATAGCAACTTTTCTTATAATACTGCCCAGACTAGAGGATGACTAACCCCGATACATGCTGAAGTTCTACGAACATCAGTTCGACGATGTCTTTCCTCTTGTTGCAATAATCGCCCCTCCAGACCAGAAGTTCAAATGGTCCGAGATCTGCCACGATTCGCCGTTATTATAGCTACGAAACCAGAGTCTGCTAGTCACTCGAAAAGATGGCTGAATAATCATGTTGATGGTACTCTGAATTCCGGATATTTTTTAGCGTTCAAGACATTGGCTCAACGGTTGCTTCCATTTGCCAGACCATAACAGAAGGCCATGTCTGTCGCTTCCCCTGCGTAGTAATAGGCTTCCTTTATGCTGGGTAGTGCAAAGATAAAACAACAATTTACAACGTTTCACAACCTTACCAAAACAAAATCTGGTTCCATTGGAATTAACGTGTGCGCTGCACTTATGCAGAACTGTGAATACCAATTAAAGTAACAACACTGACCACTGTTTACTGAATGCTGTATCTAAGGACAATACGAGAAATGTGTCTTCATTTGTTTACTGCATTCTGTAGGACGTACGTAACCGCAGAGATTTTGCTGTGGAAGAGATGTATTTAACAGCAGCGAGGATGACCAAGTGCTATAGCTCTTACGGCACGTAAGGTATGCATTTCAGATCCCATGTTTACAAGATATTTTTATCTTTTTTTGGCCCACACTGCTATCTCAAAATATGGAAAACTTTTTGGAAATCCCTGTGCATGTGTAAAGAAGGTAGGGATTTTGCACTTGGCGACCGTGACAGGATTTGGTTAATACAGTTACGACCCCCTGGTCTCAGGGGCCGTAATACGCCAGGATGACTGAGTGATACTGTTTGGGAGAGAGAGGAGTGAAACACGCCAAGGCGTGCAGAGATACTAAGACAACTATTCTACTGTCTTTTATTCTGCCAAAGAATACAAAGTATCTCTGCTGATCCAGATGTTAGTAGCACGGCGTGTGTCTGTGTGTATAATTGCAAACGCCAGCGCCCGAATCTGCTGTTACGGCACTCGGGCACTCCGCTCGCGCGACGTAAAAGCCCCTGTCCTCGTTCGGGCCGGCATCGTGTGTGGGCAGACCCAAAAGCCCTGCACCTGCCGTCTGGAGCGCGGCTGGGTATTCCGTGAAGCACTACTCGTGGTTACCATAGGGTATGAGCCAGCAGCCGTCGTTGTAGCAGAGCTTCGGCAGCTCCATTCACCCGCCCATGGCGACCATGTCGGTGATTGTGGACAGCCTTCGATCCTGGAGGCCTCAAGATCGCTCCCTGCCTCGGCCGTCGCACACGGCAGCTTACAGTCCGTTGGATGACGTCACCAAGCGAGCGGAAGCTGGCCGCCTGCGTGATCCCTGCACCCGTGCAGCGACAGGTTTCGGGTCCCCTTCACCACAGCAGAGCTCGGCGGTCGATAGAACGGCCCGGCCCGATCGGCTGCTGAAACGCATCACCAAACAGTCGTTGTGGTTGGCCGGCAATTTAAACAATCGTCACTCTCGCTACTTCCACACGGACAGAATGGAGGCACAACTGCTTGTCTTGAGCCTCTGGGGTCCCTTATTTATACTTCTTTCCTACGCCGCTGATGTCCCTCTGGATGGTCGAGTGATCCACAATAAAGATAGTGTCAGATTATTCTATCCCGCTTCGGCCTCCACATACAGGTTGCTAGGCGCTGTTGCAACTTCAACTTGAACTTTTCCACAGCACATCGGTGCCCCTTGTTGCGCCTCATTACTGCACACACGTCTCCACACTTGTTTATCGCGCCCGCGAGGCCGCGCTTTCTCGCCTGCGAGGAGCGTCGTAAACCTGCCTGATAACAACAGTGCCACTGCAGGCTACTCGATGTGTCCATTTGTCCCTTTACTTATACTTGCCGGCCATAGCCGCAAACAATTTTTAAGAATTCTCCAAATTCGTTCCTATACTGATTCGTGGAGCAGCAGTACGTTACAAAGAAGGAAGGATGCTCTAGACATCCTATCGAAACACTTAGCAGAACACCCTGATGAACCTCTGAACTGTGTTGGGAGGATATACTAAGATAGCATCTGTTCCTTCGGACATGTCCGAAAGAGCAGATACCATCGGTGACCCCGCAGCTCGTTAGAATGAAAAAATTACAATGAAATGAACACCTTTAGCTGCTTACAGGCGTTGACATACGTCAACGGGGACAGATGAAAATGTGCGCCCCGACCGGGACTCGAACCCGGGATCTCCTGCTTACATGGCAGAAGCTCTACCCATCTGAGGCACCGAGGACACAGAGTATAGCGCGCCTGCAGGGATTTATCTCTGGCACGCCTCCCGCGAAACCCACATTCTCAACGTAATGTCCCGCACTACATTCGTAGTGCCCCCGCCCTTTATACTCACTACCCGCGGCGTGTTGCCGATTCCCGTAAGAGTTCGGGCACCGTTTGTGCAATCGCACAGAAGAAGAAGATGGTCGAGTGGCCGGTGAGCCTTAACTATATATATACTAAGATGGTATCTGTTCTTTCGCGGAAGGCGTGCCAGAGATAAATCCCTGCAGTCGCGCTGTCCTCTGTGTACTCGGTGGGTCAGATGGATAGAGCGTCTACCATGTAAGCAGTAGATCCCGGGTTCGAGTCCCGGTCGGGACATACATTTTCATCTGTCCCCGTTGACGTATGTCAACGCCTGTAAGCAGCTATGGGTGTTCATTTCATTGCAATTTTTTCATTCTAACGAGCTGCGGGGTCACCGATGTTATCTGTTCTTTCGGACATGTCCGAAAGAACAGAAACCATTTTAGCATCTATATATAGTTAAGGCTCACCGGACACTTGACCATCTTCTTCTTCTGTGCGAATGCACAAACAGTGCCCGAACTCTTCCGGGAATCGGCAATGCGCCGGGGATAATGAGTATAATGGGCGGGAGCACTACGAATGTAGTGCGGGACAATACGTTGAGAATGTGAGTTTCCCTGGAGGCGTGCCAGAGATAAATCCCTGCAGTCGCGCTATCCTCTGTGTCCTCGGTGGGTCAGATGGATCCACAGACATCCTGAAGGTGTCTGGAACACGGTGTGGAGAGCGGCACACACTCCTTTTCTACCTACGACGGTGCGTTCATTGTGGTACGTGGTTGTGAATGGGAAGTTCGCTAATCGTCAGAGGCTACATTCCATACATCTGACGGACGACCCCTTGCGTCCGACATGCTCAGTCGTTGACTCGGATGCACACCGTCTGACTTGTGCCGCGACCAGCGAGTGCTGGCTACTGACGCAGCGCATGCTGGCATTACTCTTGCGGCGATTGCCGGAGTCTATCTCCCCTGATGATACATTGCGCCCCGAAGGAGTATACTTTCCATCAACCAGGACGAACGCCGTTAGCTGGCTATAAGGCACGGCCCTTTACTACATATTTCGCGATGCTCCCAAAGGCACACTCGTCTTATGGTCCCTACTGATGACGACACATGCAGCTTTCAGCCGCCACCCGGAGCACAGAACTCGTTTCGCAAATTATTTAGGTTCATTATTTGCGGATCCTCCTGCTCACTGGGGCGTTCCGAGTATGAGACGCTGACACAGACAAAGATATTACTCTGTGACGCTGAAAATGAAGAAGAATCCTGGAGCATATTGATCCTCTACGGACGGAATAGGGGGGAACCCCTTCCAACAGGCGAGAAGACGACTCGGACGCTCGGCTACGGCAGTTGTAGGATCTTTCTTTGTAATGGAACAAATATAAAAAATGGTTCAAATGGCTCAGAGCACTATGGGACTCAACATCTTGGGTCATAAGTCCCCTAGAACTTAGAACTACTTAAACCTAACTAACCTAAGAACATCACACACACCCATGCCCGAGGCAGGATTCGAACCTGCGACCGTAGCAGTCCCGCGGTTAACAAAAATAAATCTATAAACACAATACGAAATGAAAATTTATATAAAAAAACAATTAAAAATGTTCTAAAAAAATTGAAGAAATAAATAAATAAAACAACATCGAGAAACCCACTACATCCTCTTCCTGATCCTTCGATCCTCGAACTCGAACACGTTGCTTGGGCGTGGCGGCGGGATGGCCAGGCTTCGGGTGTCGACCCCTGCCCTACCCGTCTCCCTGCAACCCACCAGCGGTTCCTTTATAAAAAATAAAAAAAAAAATTAAAAAAAAGATCGATAGAGCGTCTGCCATGCAAGCAGGAGATCCCGAGTTCGAGTCCCGGTCGGGGCCCACATTTTCATCTGTCCCCGTTGACGTATGTCAACGCCTGTATGCAGCTAAGGGTGTTCATTTCATTGTAATATGTTGGGAGGAGTTGAGCCTTACCCTTCAGATTTCAGCATAGAAGCGGAAACCCTTGCAAAGGACTGTTTTACGGCTTACTCTACAGGATTTTAATACCTGCGAGAATCGCCGCTTCGGGCTCTTGATGACTTCGACGTTCCTTCCGGCAGGTGTGCCAGAGGCGCAGCTGCGCCCCGAAGACGGCGGCCGTTGCGACACGGAGAGCAGAGAGCAGTGTGGGACGCGCCCCGGCCGTGCTCACTCACTGTGACGAACAGCGGAGCATCTATCAATGGCCCGCATTACGGCTGTGGGCTAGTTAAGCCGGAGCGCGCGGGTAATGGGGCAGCGTGCACACGACGCTACGGACGCTCTGCTGCGTTTCGCAAGCGCCGTAGAAAGCAGCAGCCTGAGGACGGCCGCGGCCGCGCTTGCGAAACGCCGGCGGAGGACCAATTGTTGATCTCGGGCGGCTGCCCGCAGCCCGCGGCCCGGCCGGCTTTCGCTGAGACCGGCGCGCCCCGGGCCCGAGCGCCGGCTTCCGCGCGGCTAATTGCACGTCGTTCTCCGCGAAAGCGTAGGAAACGGCCGCGCGGACCGAAGGGCGAAGAAAGTGTCCAGCCTTCTCTAGCTGTTTGCCGAGCTGCAGCGACGTACTGGTGCGTCTGGCAGCCCTTTATATAACGTCTGCAAAACAAGGAAACTAGCGCTCTGAACGATAATGTTTGTAGACAATGTCTCGTGGACTTTGTTGCTGTCTGGAAGCGCACAGTCTGGATGGAAGGATCTTAATTGTGGTCCCTCTCTTTTGAGCCCAACCCGACGGATACCTATGGTAGATCGGGGAAAACCACCGTTCAGGTCGTCTTGTCAGCGGGGCCGGGAGGTGCTTGCGCCTGATGTACTCTACTAGGAGCCCTGTAGGCTCAACACAAACCGTTAGCGTCATTACCTTATTACTTTTACCACAAGTACCCTTTCATTAGCAACAAGCACAAAATCAGATACCTCACTATTGTATATCGTAAATAGTTTAGCAGGCTGGACATGGAGGTCTTAGTCTTAGTTTCTAGCCTTACCGTACCCTAATATCTTCTAGTTAAGTTAGTTTTTAGGATGGTAGATGTTAAAGGCATGGTGAGCGATGGCCAGCGTCTTGAGGGTCATTCCAAGACCTGGGCCGCCGCCCACAACCAGGTGACTGGCAATATTACACCTATCTCTTCTGTATTCAATTCTCTTCCCTCCTTCTTTCTAAATATTTAATTTCGTTTTGTTTATTAATATCTTACTTGATTTTGTATTAGTTATAAGTTTTTCTAATGCTGCACAAAAAAAAGATATCAAATGAATCCAACCAATTCGGCCCGCCTCCACGTGGCGGGACACGGGCAACGGTGTGAGTGGGGACGGGAGCCGGTGTGGTGTTACTTTCAGTCACACCGGACCCCGGACCCAGTCACAGCTGCTATGTGGCAACACACGACCCACCATAAGAAATTAGACGGTACTGTCGCTTGGGACATATCGACAAATCGGCAGTAGCGGAACATGTTTTTAAGGATGGAGATCACGAAATAAAATTTGGTGAAACAAGCGTGCTAGCGAGGACGTCGCACTATTATACAGGTATGTACAGAGAGGCAATTGAAATCCACAAACATCAATACAATTTTAATCGTAAAGAAGAAGGATTAAAATTGGATAAGATATGGCGGTCAACGTTGCATCAATCACGTGACAATCGATTTGCCTGCAATCGAGAGAACAGACGATAGCCGGAGATAGCTGCACATCGACGCCACGTGACGTGTGGTGGCGCCCCCTACGATCTCTATATAAGAGGCGGCCACATCTCCTAGCAGCCAGTCGTCGACTCACCTCGGAAGATGTTCTCCGTAGTTGAGAACGAAACGTCAGGGAGAAGAAGTTCTACAGATCGACCACGGCAACTTAGCCCGGAAGAGTTTACTGATAATGTACTGGGCTCTTTGGTCCAGCTTAACAGATTATAGGCTGGAAATGGTTACGTTCGGCCACTTCGAGACCATTTACAAGTATTTATGGGGTTCATGTTCCCAAACAAATACGGAATTCTTATGTATAACAATGTGCTGTATCACCGAGCCACAGTTTCTGGCGACTGGTTTGAAGAACATCCTGGACATTTGGAGGGAATTCCGCCGTCCTGGTCTCCCGACGTGAATCCCACTGAACATTTACGGGGCAAAATCGAGAAGTCAGTTCTTGCACAAAATCCTGTACCGGCAACACTCAGTTATGAACAGCATGGCTCACTGTTTCTGAAGTGGGACTTCCAATGACTTGTTGAGTCCCTGCCACGTCGAGTTTCTGCACTATGCAGCGCAAAAGGCCGTGTCTCATGACCTTTGTCACCTCAGAGTACAGCGGCAAGTGACGGTCCCTATTTGTGATTTATATATTCTCTTACCACAGTGCTAATCTGTGTAACCATTGTATGGAAGGGATTCTTTTCGTCTTCTGGCGGGTTCGGTATGGCCCGACACGATTCACTCTCCATCTCTAAGTAGTACTCGAACCCAGCGTCCTCAACTATTTGTTGCATTTATTATCACCGTCTGCAGCTCCCTTTATGTCCGTGGGGATGCTTCTCTCACCTCTTACCATCCCGTACCTACCTGTTGTCTGTGTTTTTCACTCGTCGTATCTCCGTAGAGGATTCTTATTTCTTATTCGAACAGTCCCTATAAGTTCCAGCATCATTCTGTGGCACAACACATCAAACGCTATCGGTCCCTTCAGGGGTCGTTTTCTCGCAGTACGGGATTGACTCCCACTCTCAGACATTTCTGCCTGGGATTAAAGCTAAAGCATGATACTACTATACTTCTGTTGGACACGAATACCTTCTTTGCTTATGCTACTCCGCTTTTTCTTTCCTCTTTGCTTCGTCCATCATACGGTGCCCGAGAATTCCACAACCATTTTTGGGGAGGAGCACTTCGGTTCAACTGTTATGTCGGCAAGATGAAATAATTTGAATATAACATGGAAGAAGACACCATAATTCAATGAAGTCACTGTCGTTCAAAATGATTGCCTTACATATCCAAGCAGAGTGCTATCTCTCCTCGGTGCACCTGAAAACACGCTGCAACATTGCTGGAATAATTGTACGAACCGCTGCCGAACTATACATGGTGGTCCATTGATAGTGACCGGTCCAAATATCTCACGAAATAAGCGTCAAACGAAAAAACTGCAAAGAAGAATTTCGTCTAGCTTGAAGCGGGAAATCAGAAGGCGCTATGGTTGACCCACTATATGGCGCTGTCATAGGTCAAACGGATATCAACTGCGTTTTTTAAAACAGGAACCCCCATTTTTTATTACATATTCGTGTAGTATGTATATAAATATGAATGTTTTAGTTGGACCACTTTTTCGCTTTGTTATAGATGGCGCTGAATGGTCAGAAACGTACACTCCTGGAAATGGAAAAAAGAACATATTGACACCAGTGTGTCAGACCCACCATACTTGCTCCGGACACTGCGAGAGGGCTGTACAAGCAATGATCACACGCACGGCACAGCGGACACACCAGGAACCGCGGTGTTGGCCGTCGAATGGCGCCAGCTGCGCAGCATTTGTACACCGCCGCCGTCAGTGTCAGCGAGTTTGCCTTGGCATACGGAGCTTCATCGCAGTCTTTAACACTGGTAGCATGCCGCGACAGCGTGGACGTGAACCGTATGTGCAGTTGACGGACTTCGAGCGAGGGCGTATAGTGGGCATGCGGGAGGCCGGGTGGACGTACCGCCGAATTGCTCAACACGTGGGGCGTGAGGTCTCCACAGTACATCGATGTTGTCGCCAGTGGTCGGCGGAAGGTGCGCGTGCCCGTCGACCTGGGACCGGACCGCAGCGACGCACGGATGCACGCCAAGACCGTAGGATCCTACGCAGTGCCGTAGGGGACCGCATCGCCACTTCCCAGCAAATTAGGGACACTGTTGCTCCTGGGGTATCGGCGAGGACCATTCGCAACCGTCTCCATGAAGCTGGGCTACGGTCCCGCACACCGTTAGGCCGTCTTCCGCTCACGCCCCAACATCGTGCAGCCCGCCTCCAGTGGTGTCGCGACAGGCGTGAATGGAGGGACGAATGGAGACGTGTCGTCTTCAGCGATGAGTGTCGCTTCTGCCTTGGTGCCAATGATGGTCGTATGCGTGTTTGGCGCCGTTCAGGTGAGCGCCACAATCAGGACTGCATACGACCGAAGCACACAGGGCCAACACCCGGCATCATGGTGTGGGGAGCGATCTCCTACACTGGCCGTACACCACTGGTGATCGTCGAGGGGACACTGAATAGTGCACGGTACATCCAAACCGTCATCGAACCCATCGTTCTACCATTCCTAGACCGGCAAGGGAACTTGCTGTTCCAACAGGACAATGCACGTCCGCATGTATCCCGTGCCACCCAACGTGCTCTAGAAGGTGTAAGTCAACTACCCTGGCCAGCAAGATCTCCGGATCTGTCCCCCATTGAGCATGTTTGGGACTGGATGAAGCGTCGTCTCACGCGGTCTGCACGCCCAGCACGAACGCTGGTCCAACTGAGGCGCCAGGTGGAAATGGCACGGCAAGCCGTTCCACAGGACTACATCCAGCATCTTTACGATCGTCTCCATGGGAGAATAGCAGCCTGCATTGCTGCGAAAGGTGGATATACACTGTACCAGTGCCGACATTGTGCATGCTCTGTTGCCTGTGTCTATGTGCCTGTGGTTCTGTGAGTGTGATCATGTGATGTATCTGACCCCAGGAATGTGTCAATAAAGTTTCCCCTTCCTGGGACAATGAATTCACGGTGTTCTTATTTCAATTTCCAGGAGTGTATAAGTACGTGGTGTCGCGTAACATTCCTCCAGTGCGGACGGTATTTGCTTTCTGATACATTACCCATGTTAAAATGGACCGTTTACCAATTGCGGAAAAGGTCGATATCGTGTTGTGTATGGTTATTGTGATCAAAATGCCCAACGGGCGTGTGCTATGTATGCTGCTCGGCATCCTGGACGACGTCATCGAAGTGTACGGACCCATTGCCGGATAGTTACGTTATTTAAGGAAACAGGAAGCGTTCAGCCACATGTGAAACGTCAACCACGACCTACAACAAGTGATGATACCCAAGTACGTGTTTTAGCTGCTGTCGCGGCTAATCCGCACATCAGTAGCAGAAAAACTACGCGAGAATCGGGAATCTCAAAAAATTCGGTGTTGAGAATACTAAATCAACATGGATTGCACCCGTACTATATTTCTATGCACCGGGAATTGCATGGCGACGACTTTGAACGTCATGTACAGTTCTGCCACTGGGCACAAGAGAAATTACGGGACGATGACAGATTTTTTGCACGCTTTCTATCTGGCGACGAAGAGTTGTTCACCAACAGTGGTAACGTAAACCGGCATAATATGCACTATTGGGCAACGGAAAATCCACGATGGCTGCGACAAGTGGAACATCAGTAAACTTCGCGGGTTAATGTATGGTGCGGTATTATGGGAGGAAGGATAATTGGCCGCCATCTTATCGATGGCAATCTAAATGATGCAATGTATGCTGGTTCCCTACGTAATGTTCTACTGATGTTACTACGAGATGTTTCACTGCATGACAGAATGGCGATTTACTTCCAACATGATGGATGTCCGGCACATAGCTCGCGTGTGGTTGAAGCGGTACTGAATAGTATATTTCATGGCAGGTCTATTGGTCGTCGAAGCACCATACCATGGCCCGCACGTTCACCGACTCTGACGTCCACGGATTTCCTTCTGTGGGGAAAGTTCAAGGATATTAGCTATCATGGTCCACCGATAACGCCTGACAACGTGTGTCAGCGCATTGTCAATGCATGTGTGAACATTACGGAAGGCGAACTACTCGCTATTAAGAGGAATATCTTTAAACGTATTGCCAAATGAATTGAGGTTGACGGATATAATTTCGAGCATTTATTGCATTAATGTGGTATTTACAGCTAATCACGCAGTAACAGCATGCGTTCTCATAAATTATAAGTTCACATAGGTACATGTATCACATTGGAACAACCGAAATAAAATCTTCAGACGTACCTATGTTCTATATTTTAATTTAAAAAACGTACTTGTTACCACTGTTCGTCTAAAATTGTGAGCAATATGTTTGTGACTATTACAGCACCATCTATTACAAAGCGAAGAAAGTGGTCCAACTAAAACATTCATATTTGTTTATTTACTACAGGCAACGGCTTTGCAGCATTGGATACACCGGTTTCCGTGAGATCACGGAAGTTAAGCGCTGTTGGACGTGGCCGGCACTTGGTTGGGTGAACATCCAGCCGCCATGTACTGCTACCATTTTTCGGGTCGCATTCAGCCTCGTGATGCCAATTGAGTAGCTACTCGACCGAATAGTAGCGGCTTCGGTCAAGAATACCTTCATAACGACCGGGAGAGTGGTGTTCTGACCCCACGCCCCTCCTATCCTCATCCTCCTCTGAGGATGACAAGGCGGTCGGATGGTCCCAGTAGGCCACTCGTGGCCTGAAGACCGAGTGCTTTTTCTTTTACTTACTACATTAACATGTAATAAAAAATTGGTGTTCCTATTTTAAAAAACGCAGTTGATATCCGTTTGATTTATGGCAGCGCCATCTAGCGGTCCAACTATAGCGCCATCTGTTTTCCCCCTTCAAACTAGACAAGTTTCGTTCTGCGTAGTTTTTTCGTTTGACGCTTATTTCGTGAGATATTTGGCCCGGCCACGGTCAATGGACCACCCTGTATATTCACCACTGGCGCTGAAAATCGCTTATGTACATCTTGTACAACTGATTCTTGCTGTGACTCCAAATAAAGAAGAGCGTTTAACCAGTCAAGCGTGCTACCGAGAACCGTTGAGAGCCTCGTCCAATCTAGCGTCCTGGGAATGTCACTTTTAGGGTACTACGCGCAATATGCGCAAAATGCGGTGGAACGCCACTCCGTTGAAACACCATCGAATTCAGAATGTTGTTGACAAACTATTGGGGCTGCAGCATTTGCTCAGGTACGCCCAGGTACGATGTTGAGGTGACTAGGAATGGATCGTTAATGCGCTGTTGGTTGCGCCATCCACGTATATGCATCAGGGGAGTTACGTTCCGAATCCAAGGCTATCTGTACGAGATAGTTTTGAATTTCAGTAAAGGATAATTCGCTGAGTCTCCTACTTACGACACGGATTCGTTGTTCTGTGGTCAACAGCTTTCAGATTTCCTACAAGAAATAGAAACGCTTAGGAACTTCTCGGTCACCTGTATTATTCTACTTCGGAGGTAGCAGAGTTCCTTTACTTCGTCTACTTCGTGTTCCCAGTCTTGATGTTAAGTTTATCACTAATCCCAATTCTTCTACTCCTCATTACTTTCGGTTTACTCTCAACCCTTGTACTCTAACATTCTGCGTGGTGTCTGTTTGTTCTATATCGTGTCTCCCTACCACTTTCGCGCAACGACGCTCTGAGCGCGTTTTTTAGGGAATTGACTAGTTTGAACCTGGGACCTGTTGCTGGTAAGGAGGCGCCAGACCACACATGACATGTAGAGTTCAGAAGAGTTCAGTGAGACTAGCGATGATATAACCAAATACTTAATGATTTCAGCGTCAGCTCCACTGCACTCCCTGCAAAAGAATCTCAATACTAACTAAATTTAGTGGAAGGGGTTCAAGGCTTTCCTATTTTTAGTTAGCTGGTAAAATAACGTCGAAAAAGCAGTTAAGCTTACCATTGGAAATTTTATTCTACTCACAAAACATTGTTTATAAATTGCACTATTGATAAAAGGAAATGTTTTAATACAGGATGATAAAAACCAACTGCGTTCAACAAAAATGTGAACGAATATTCCCTGAATGGGTTTTCAAGTTCTACAATGGATCGAAGGATGACCTATGATATATCACATCTATAATTTAGGTTTAAATTAAGTTTCACAAAAGAGAAAACTATCAAAATGGTCTACAGTGACCCTCAATTATCTTTAATTACTTATCTAACTTGTCGTAAATTACAGTGCTGATATGGCTTCTCAATAATTATATAACAAAAAATCATCGCGTTTCAGATTTTAACTTACGTAGCAAATGTGAATACCATGAGCTTCAATTGACGATCGACACTAGTATTACGTAAAAAGAGGATGTAACAGATGAGACTTCTGCGACAATGCGATCTGGAACGCTTAGCGGGTTGGGTTAAGAGAATAGGCACGGAAAGTAACAAAAAATGGGCGTGTTTCGTCATATTGCATTTTCAAGCGCAAGAACAGCATTGTTTATCACTCTTGTGAATTTGCTGGTCTTGATTGGCTATTAGATGTTACTATTTCACAACGCCCATATAGTACTAGGAACAGAAAGTTGGCTGAAACCAGACGTAAACAGTAATGAAATCCTAAACTCAGATTGGAATGTGTACCGCAGAGACAGGCTGGACAGTGAAGGGGGAGGCGTGTTTATAGCGATAAGAAGTGCAATAGTATCGAAGAAAATTGACGGAGATCCGAAATGTGAAATGATTTGGGTGAAGGTCACGGTTAAAGCAGGCTCAGATATGGTAATTGGATGTCTCTATAGGCCCCGTGGCTCAGCAGCTGTTGTGGCTGAGCACCTGAAGGATAAATTGGAAAATATTTCGAGTAGATTTCCCCACCACTGGGTGGAGATTTTAATTTGCCGGATATAGACTGGGAGACTCAAACGTTCATAACGGGTGGCAGGGACAAAGAATCCAGTGAAATTTTTTTAAGTGCTTTATCTGAAAACTACCTTGAGCAGTTAAACAGAGAACCGACTCGTGGCGATAACATATTAAACCTTCTGGTGACAAACAGACCCGAACTACTTGAAACAGTTAACGCAGAACAGGGAATCAGCGGTTACGGCATCGATGATTTCAGCCGTAAATAGAAATATTAAAAAAGGTAGGAAGATTTCTCTGTTTAGCAAAAGTGACAAAAAGCAGATTACAGAGTACCTCACGGCTCAACACAAAAGTTTTGTCTCAAGTACAGATAGTGTTGAGGATCAGTGGACAAAGTTCAAAACCATCGTACAATATGCGTTGGATTAGTATGTGCCAAGCAAGATCGTAAGAGATGGAAAAGAGCCACCGTGGTACAACAACCGAGTTAGAAAACTGCTGCGGAAGCAAAGGGAACTTCACAGCAAACATAAACATAGCCAAAGCCTTGCAGACAAACAAAAATTACGCGAAGCGAAATGTAGTGTGAGGAGGGCTATGCGAGAGGCGTTCAATGAATTCGAAAGTAAAGTTCTATGTACTGACTTGGCAGAAAATCCTGAGAAATTTTGGTCTTATGTCAAAGCGGTAGGTGGATCAAAATAAAATGTCCAGACACTCTGTGACCAAAATGGTACTGACACAGAGGATGACAGACTAAAGGCCGAAATACTAAATGTCTTTTTTCCAAAGCTGTTTCACAGAGGAAGTCTGCACTGTAGTTCCTTCTCTAGATTGTCGCACAGATGACAAAATGGTAGATATAGAAATAGACGACAGAGGGATAGAGAAACAAATAAAATCGCTCAAAAGAGGAAAGGCCGCTGGACCTGATGGGATACCAGTTCGATTTTACACAGAGTACGCGAAGGAACTTGCCCCCCTTCTTGCAGCGGTGTACCGTATGTCTCCAGAAGAGCGTAGCGTTCCAAAACATTGGAAAAGGGCACAGGTCATCCCAGTTTTCAAGAAGGGACGTCGAACAGATGTACAGAACTATAGACCTATATCTCTAACGTCGATCACGTATTACGTTCGAGTATAATGACTTTTCTGGAGACTAGAAATCTGCTCTGTAGGAATCAGCATGGGTTTCGAAAAAGACAGTCGTGTGAAACCCAGCTCGCGCTATTCGTCACGAGACTCAGAGAGCCATAAACACGAGTTCACAGGTAGATGCCGTGTTTTTTGACTTCCACAAGGCGTTCGATACAGTTCCCCACAGTCGTTTAATGAACAAAGTAAGAGCATATGGAGTATCAGACCAATTGTGTGATTGGATTCAGGAGTTCCTAGATAACAGAACGCAGCACGTCATTCTCAATGGAGAGAAGTCTTCCGAAGTAAGAGTGATTTCAGGTGTGCCGCAGGGGAGTGTCATAGGACCGTTGCTATTCACAATATACATAAATGACCTTGTGGATGACATCGGAAGTTCACTGAGGCTTTTTGCAGATGATGCTGTGGTGTATCGAGAGGTTCTAACAATGGAAAATTGTACTGAAATGCAGGAGGATCTGCAGCGAATTGGCGATGGTGCAGGGAATGACAACTGAATCTCAATGTAGACAAGTGTAATGTGCTGCGAATTTTCATTGGAAGAATCCCAAGGAAATGCAATCCGAAAACAAAGGAAGTAGGTCACAGTACGCTTGTTCACGCACTGCTTGAATACTGCTCAGCAGTGTGGGATCCGTGCCAGATAGGGTTGATAGAAGAGATAGAGAAGATCCAACGGAGAGCAGCGCGCTTCGTTACAGGGTCATTTAGTAATCGCGAAAGCGTCACGGAGATGGTCGATAAACTCCAATGGAAGACTCTGCAGGAGAGACGCTCAGTAGCTCGGTACGGGCTTTTGTTAAAGTTTCGAGAACATACCTTCACCGAAGAGTCAAGCAGTATATTGCTCCCTCCTACGTATATCTCGCGAAGAGACCATGAGGATAAGATCAGAGAGATAAGAGCCCACACAGAAGCATACCGACAATCCTTCTTTCCACGAACAATACGAGACTGGAATAGAAGGGAGAACCGATAGAGGTACTCAAGGTACCCTCCGCCACACACCGTCAGGTGGCTTGCGGAGTATGGATGTAGATGTAGATGTATTTCGTCAGCTACGTGCACTGTAGTATTCGGAAGACATGTTAAAGTTGAAAGTTGGATTGTACACAAACGCAATGCTTTACTGACTTATGAACTAAGTTATTTTGATCAGGCTTTATCCGTTCTAGCGGGGATCCTTCCCTTGTAATATATTTCGTACGAAGCTTGAAGAGATTAATTTCTTTTATGGGAAAATCATGTGAGAATATCGCCTTTTTTCGTAATAATGAATGAAAGAGGTTCCGTCTTCTTACAAGAAGACAGTTTGTACTGTTTCTCGTGGGTGGACTGGGGTTTAAAAAAATGTAGACTAAGTATTACGATAAATTTTATAAATAATCGACAAGTACGCCAAAGAAGAAGAGACAGAACTACAATGGACATGTTATTCCATGGACTCCTGGGCTTCTATGCATGAACTATCTTTCCTCTGTCTTTCGCTTACTTATCTGCTTGGATTCGGACCTAAGAGGACGTTCTTGTGTAAAGCTCACTTTTCTGTACCAGTTGATAATGTAAGTTGTACTTAAAACACGAAAAATATAATGGCTATTTTGTTAAAACAATTTGTGTATGTGGTCAATGTATTGTTAGTCTGATACCTCTATTGTCTTAAGTAGATATGGGCCTTAACAAAGAATTTTCACTGTTAGGAGCCATCCCTCCCCCCCCCCCCCTCCCCCCGACGTGAACCATGGACCTTGCCGTTGGTGGGGAGACTTGCGTGCCTCAGCGATACAGATAGCCGTACCGTAGGTGCAACCACAACGGAGGGGTATCTGTTGAGAGGCCAGACAAACGTGTGGTTCCTGAAGATGGGCAGCAGCCTTTCCAGTAGTTGCAGGGGCAATGGTCTGGATGATTGACTGATCTGGCCTTGTAACACCAACCAAAACGGCCTTGCTGTGCTCGTACTGTGAACGGCTGAACGCAAGGGGAAACTACAGCCGTAAATTTTCCCGAGGGCATGCAGCTTTATTGTATGGTTAAATGATGATGGCATCCTCTTGGGTAAAATATTCCGGAGGTAAAATAGGCCCCCATTCGGATCTCCGAGCGGGGACTACTCAAGAGGACGTCGTTATCAGGAGAAAGAAAACTGGCGTTCTACGGATCGGAGCGTGGAATGTCAGACCCCTTAATCGGGCAGGTAGGTTAGAAAAATTTAAAAAGAGAAATGTATAGGTTAAAGTTAGATATAGTGGGAATTAGTGAAGTTCGATGGCAGGAGCTACAAGACTTTTGGTCAGACGAATACAGGATCATAAATACAAAATCAAATAGGGGTAATGCAGAAGTAGCTTTAATAATGAATAGGAAAATAGGAGTGCAGATAAGTTACTACAAACAGCATATTGAACGCGTTATTGTGCCCAAGATAGACACGAAGCCCACGCCTACTACAGTGGTACAAGTTTATATGCCAACTAGCTCTGCAGATGATAAAGAAATTGAAGAAATTTATGATGAAATCAAAGAAATTATTCAGATAGTGAAGGGACACGAAAATTTAATAGTGATTGGTGACTCGAATTCGGTAGTAGGAAAAGGGAGAGAAGGAAACGTAGTAGATGAATATGGATTGGAGCTAAGAAATGAAGAGGAAGCCGCCTGGTAGAATTTTGCACAGAGCACAACTTCATCATAACTAACACTTGGTTCAAGAATCATAAAAGAAGATTGTATACATGGAATAAGCCTGGAGATACTGACAGGTTTCAGATAGATTATGTAATGGTAAGACAGAGATTTAGGAACCAGGTTTTAAATTGTAATACATTTCCAGGAGCAGATGTGGACTCTGACCACAATCTATTGGTTACGAACTGAAGATTAAAACTGAAGAAACTGCAAAAAGGTGAGAATTTAAGGAGTTGGGACTTGGATAATTTGACTAAACCAGAGGTTATACAGAGTTTCAAGGAGAGCATAACGGAACGATTGACAGGAATTGGGGAAAGAAATACAGTAGAAGAAGAACGGGTAGCTTTGAGGGATGAAGTAGTGAAGGCAGCAGAGAATCAAGTAGCTAAAAAGACAAGGGCTAGTAGAACTCCTTGGGTAACAGAGGAAATATTGAATTTAATTGATGAAAGGAGAAAATATAAAAATGCAATAAATGAAGCAGGCAAAAAGGAATACAAACGTCTCAAAAATGAGATTTACAGGAAGAGCAAAATGGCTAAGCAGGGATGGCTAGAGGAAAAATGTGAGGATGTAGAGGCTTATCTCACTAAGGGTACGATAGATACTGCCTACAGGAAAATTAAAGAGACCTTTGGAGATAAGAGAGCCACTTGTATGAATATCAAGAGCTCAGATGGAAACCCAGTTATAAGCAAAGAAGGGAAAGCAGAAAGGTGGAAGGAGTATATAGAGGGTCTATACAAGGGCGATGTACTTGAGGACAATTATAGAAATGGAAGAGAATGTAAATGAAGATGAAATGGGAGATATGATACTACGTGAAGAGTTTGACAGAGCACTGAAAGATTTGAGTCAAAACAAGAGCCCGGGAGTAGACAACATTCCATTAGAACTACTGACGGCCTTGCGAGAGTCAGTCCTGACGAAACTCTACCATCTGGTGAGGCGAAATAACGTCAGACTTCAAGAAGAATATAATAATTCCAATCCCAAAGAAAGCAGGTGTTGACAGATGTGAAAATTAGCGAACTATCAGTTTAATAAGCCACAGCTGCAGAATGCTAACGCGAATTCTTTACAGACGAATGGAAAAACTAGTAGAAGACGAACTCGGGAAAGATCAGTTTGGATTCCGTAGAAATATTGGAACACGTAAGGCAATACTGTCCCTGCGACTTACCTTAGAAGCTATGTTAAGGAAAGGCAAACCTACGTTTCTAGCATTTGTAGACTTAGAGAATGCTTTTGACAATGTTGACTGGAATACTCTCTTTCAAATTCTGAAGGTGGCAGGGGTAAAATACAGGGAGCGAAAGGCTATTTACAATTTGTACAGAAACCAGATGGCAGTTATAAGAGTCGAGGGACATGAAACGGAAGCAGTGGTTGGGAAGGGAGTGAGACAGGTTTGTAGCCTATCCCCGATGTTATTCAATCTATATATTGGGCAAGCAGTGAAGGAAACAAAAGAAAAATTCGGAGTAGGTATTAAAATCCATGGAGAAGAGATAAAAACTTTGAGGTTCGCCGATGACATTGTAATTCTGTCAGAGACAGCAAAGGACTTGGAAGAGCAGTTGAACGGAATGGATAGTGTCCTGAAAGGAGGATATAAGATGAACATCAACAGAAGCAAAACGAAGATAATGGAATGTAGTCTAATTAAGTCGGGTGATGCTGAGGGAATTAGATTAGGAAATGAGGCACTTAAAGTAGTAAAGGAGTTTTGCTATTTGGTGAGCACAATAACTGATGATGGTCGAAGTAGAGAGGATATAAAATGTAGATTGGCAATGGCAAGGAAAGCGTTTCTGCAGAAGAGAAATTTGTTAACATCGAATATAGATTTAAGTGTCAGGAAGTCATTTCTGAAAGTATTTGTATGGAGTGTGGCCATGTATAGAAGTCAAACATGGACGATAACTAGTTTGGACTAGAAGAAAATAGAAGCTTTCAAAATGTGGTGCTACAGAAGAATGCTGAAGATTAGACGGGTAGATCACATAACTAATGAGGAGGTATTGAATAGGATTGGGGAGAAGAGAATTTTGTGGCTCAACTTGACTAGAAGAAGGGATCGGTTGGTAGGACATGTTCTGAGGCATCAAGGGATCACCAATTTAGTATTGGAGGGCAGCGTGGAGGGTAAAAATCGTAGAGGGAGACCAAGAGATGAATACACTAAGCAAATTCAAAAGGATGTAGGTTGCAGTAGGTACTGGGAAATGAAGAAGCTTGCACAGGATTGAGTAGCATGGAGAGTTGCATCAAACCAGTCTCAGGACTGAAGACCACAACAACAACAGGCGCCATCTCAGAAACTTTTTTAACATTTTTCTTTTAACTCATCTACGAGACGTGCCGTCGGTTAGGACAATTAACTTTATTTCAGATCCCAAGAGACCGGAAGCAGCTACTAATAATTTAACAATTTTATGTACACATTTTCTTTATATAAAGAGATAACATCCCAGGCAGAAAAGGTCTGGTCACAGGATTCCAGTTCCATTATACGATTTCACTTGTAGATGCTACCCTTGTTATCTTATATTGGGAAATCGAGACGAAACCAGGATAAGTTACATATTATAGTAGTGTACATCGAACAAACTTGGCAAATATTCTCTGGTGCAATAAGCACACGACTTCTCACAAGCCTGGAATAATATCTGTAGTGTTGGATAAATAAGAAAAAGAAAATTAACTATCGTCGATTACGTAACTACCCTGAGAACTGAGCTAGTTTACTGAGTGCTTATGCACGTTGGGCTAAATTAAACAACATATTACACTGTTAATAATATTCCTACATCAGTTATTTCTCTTTTATGCTGAGCCACTGCATTAACGTGTATTTATTTTTTGTATAAGTCACGACTCATATTCATTCTATTACATTAAACTGTTGTTGTTGTTGTTGTGGTCTTCAGTCCTGAGACTGGTTTGATGCAGCTCTCCATGCTACTCTATCCTGTGCAAGCTTCTTCATCTCCCAGTACCTACTGCAACCTACATCCTTCTGAATCTGCTTGGTGTATTCATCTCTTGGTCTCCCTCTACGAATTTTACCCTCCACGCTGCCCTCCAATGCTAAATTTGTGATCCCTTGGTGCCTCAAAACATGTCCTACCAACCGATCCCTTCTTCTAGTCAGGTTGTGCCACAAACTTCTCTTCTCCCCAATCCTACTCAATACCTCCTCATTAGTTACGTGATCTACCCACCTTATCTTCAGCATTCATCTGTAGCACCACATTTCGAAAGCTTCTATTCTCTTCTTGTCCAAACTAGTTATCGTCCATGTTTCATTTCCATACATGGCTACACTCCATACAAATACTTTCAGAAACGACTTCCTGACACTTAAATCTATACTCGATGTTAACAAATTTCTCTTCTTCAGAAACGATTTCCTTGCCATTGCCAGTCTACATTTTATATCCTCTCTACTTCGACCATCATCACTTATTTTACTCCCTAAATAGCAAAACTCCTTTACTACTTTAAGTGTCCAATTTCCTAATCTAATTCCCTCAGCATCACCCGATTTAATTTGACTACATTCCATTATCCTCGTTTTGCTTTTGTTGATGTTCATCTTATATCCTCCGTTCAAGACACTGTCCATTCCGTTCAACTGCTCTTCCAAGTCCTTTGCTGTCTCTGACAGAATTACAGTGTCATCGGCGAACCTCAAAGTTTTTATCTCTTCTCCATGGATTTTAATACCTACTCCGAATTTTTCTTTTGTTACCTTTACTGCTTGCTCAATATACAAATTGAATAACATCGGGGAGAGGCTACAACCCTGTCTCACTCCCTTCCCAACCACTGCTTCCCTTTCATGCCCCTCGACTCTTATAACTGCCATCTGCTTCCTGTACAAATTGTAAATAGCCTTTCTCTCCCTGTATTTTACCCCTGCCACCTTCAGAATTTGAAAGAGAGTATTCCAGTTAACATTGTCAAAAGCTTTCTCTAAGTCTACAAATGCTAGAAACGTAGGTTTGCCTTTTCTTAATCTTTCTTCTAAGATAAGTCGTAAGGTTAGTATTGCCTCACGTGTTCCAGTGTTTCTACGGAATCCAAACTGATCTTCCCCGAGGTTGGCTTCTACTAGTTTTTCCATTCGTCTGTAAAGAATTCGTGTTAGTATTTTGCAGCTGTGACTTATTAAACTGATAGTTCGGTAATTTTCACATCTCTGAACACCTGCTTTCTTTGGGATTGGAATTATTATATTATCCTTGAAGTCTGAGGGTATTTCGCTTGTCTCATACATCTTTCTCACCAGATGGTAGAGTTTTGTCATGACTGGTTCTCCCAAGGCCATCAGTAGTTCAAATGGAATGTTGTCTACTCCCGGGGCCTTGTTTTGACTCAGGTCTTTCAGTGCTCTGTCAAACTCTTCACGCAGTTTCTTATCTCTCATTTCGTCTTCATCTACATCCTCTTCCATTTCCATAATATTATCCTTAAGTACATCTCCCTTGTATAAACCCTCTATATACTCCTTCCATCTTTCTGCCTTCCCTTCTTTGCTTAGAACTGGGTTGCCATCTGAGCTCTTGATATATATACAAGTGGTTCTCTTATCTCCAAAGGTCTCTTTAATTTTCCTGTAGGCGGTATCTATCTTACCCCTAGTGAGATAGGCCTCTACATCCTTACATTTGTCCTCTAGCCATCCCTGCTTAGCCATTTTGCACTTCCTGTCGATCTCATTTTTGAGACGTTTATATTCCTTTTTGCCTGTTTCACTTACTGCATTTTTATATTTTCTCCTTTCATCAATTAAATTCAATATTTCTTCTGTTACCCAAGGATTTCTATTAGCCCTCGTCTTTTTACCTACTTGATCGTCTGCTGCCTTCACTACTTCATCCCTCAGAGCTACCCATTCTTCTTCTACTGTATTTCTTTCCCCCATTCCTTTCAATTGTTCCCTTATGCTCTCTCTGAAACTCTCTACAAGCTCTGGTTCTTTCAGTTTATCCAGGTCCCATCTCCTTAAATTCCCACCTTTTTGCAGTTTCTTCAGTTTCAATCTGCAGTTCATAATCAATAGATTGTGGTCAGAATCCACATCTGCCCCTGGAAATGTCTTATAATTTAAAACTTGGTTCCTAAATCTCTGTCTTACCATTATATAATCTATCTGATACCATTTAGTATCTCCAGGATTCTTCCAGGTATACAACCTTCTTTTATGATTCTTGAACCAAGTGTTTGCTATGATTAAGTTATGCTCTGTGCAAAATTCTACAAGGCGGCTTCCTCTTTAATTCCTTCCCCCCAATCCATATTCACCTACTATGTTTCCTTCTCTCCCTTTTCCTACTGACGAATTCCAGTCACCCATGACTATTAAATTTTCGTCTCCCTTCACTACCTGAATAATTTCTTTTATCTCGTCATACATTTCATCAATTTCTTCATCATCTGCAGAGCTAGTTGGCATATAAACTTGTACTACTGTAGTAGGCATGGGCTTTGTGTCTATCTTGGCCACAATAATGCGTTCACTACGCTGTTTGTAGTAGCTAACCCGCACTCCTATTTTTTTATTCATTATTAAACCTACTCGTGCATTACCCCTATTTGATTAACTGATAGCAAAGAAAAGGAGTCAAATAAAAAAAAAAATTATTTTATTACATTACAAGTTTTCGGTTTGTTTAACACCCAAATTTGTTTCAGCACAATTGTTGCATCTTCAATGCGTTTTTTTTTTCTCAATTACCAACTTACAAAATTTCGTGTAGGTTAGGAATATGTTAACATCAGATTTTTTTGTCATTTTGAATACAATTGTACCTTGTCATTATTTATATATGGTCTGTGCCCTGTGGCTGGCATCAGAAATCTGTCACAAGTCTATATTAATACATCTACATCTACATCTATACTCCGCGAGCCACCTTACGGTGTGTGGCGGAGGGTACTTATTGTACCACTATCTGATCCCCCCTTCCATGTTCCATTCACGAATTGTGCGTGGGAAGAACGACTGCTTCTAAGTCTCCGTATTTGCTCTAATTTCTCGGATCTTTTCGTTGTGATCATTACGCGAGATATATGTGGGCGGTAGTAATATGTTGCCCATCTCTTCCCGGAATGTGCTCTCTCGTAATTTCGATAATAAACCTCTCCGTATTGCGTAACGCCTTTCTTGAAGTGTCCGCCACTGGAGCTTGTTCAGCATCTCCGTAACGCTCTCGCGCTGACTAAATGTCCCCATGACGAATCGCGCTGCTTTTCGCTGGATCATGTCTATCTCTTCTATTAATCCAACCTGGTAAGGGTCCCATACTGATGAGCAATACTCAAGAATCGGACGAACAAGCGTTTTGTAAGCTACTTCTTTCGTCGATGAGTCACATTTTCTTAGAATTCTTCCTATGAATCTCAACCTGGCGCCTGCTTTTCCCACTATTTGTTTTATGTGATCATTCCACTTCAGATCGCTCCGGATAGTAACTCCTAAGTATTTTACGGTCGTTACCGCTTCCAATGATTTACCACCTATGGCATAATCGTACTGGAATGGATTTCTGCCCCTATGTATGCGCATTATATTACATTTATCTACGTTTAGGGAAAGCTGCCAGCTGTCGCACCATGCATTAATCCTCTGCAGGTCCTCCTGGAGTACGTACGAGTCTTCTGATGTTGCTACTTTCTTGTAGACAACCGTGTCATCTGCAAATAGCCTCACGGAGCTACCGATGTTGTCAACTAAGTCATTTATGTATATTGTAAACAATAAAGGTCCTATCACGCTTCCCTGCGGTACTCCCGAAATTACCTCTACATCTGCAGATTTTGAACCGTTAAGAATGACATGTTGTGTTCTTTCTTCTAGGAAATCCTGAATCCAATCACAAACCTGGTCCGATATTCCGTAAGCTCGTATTTTCTTCACTAAACGTAAGTGCAGAACCGTATCAAATGCCTTCCTGAAGTCCAGGAATACGGCATCAATCTGCTCGCCAGTGTCTACGGCACTGTGAATTTCTTGGGGAAATAGGGCGAGCTGAGTTTCACATGATCTCTGTTTGCGGAATCCATGTTGGTTATGATGAAGGAGATTTGTATTATCTAAGAACGTCATAATACGAGAACACAAAACATGTTCCACTATTCTACAACAGATTGACGTAAGCGAAATAGGCCTATAATTATTCGCATCTGATTTATGACCCTTCTTGAAAATGG
This sequence comes from Schistocerca serialis cubense, assembly GCF_023864345.2. Taxonomy (NCBI): domain Eukaryota; kingdom Metazoa; phylum Arthropoda; class Insecta; order Orthoptera; family Acrididae; genus Schistocerca; species Schistocerca serialis. The sequence continues at coordinate 79,843,833 of NC_064644.1, read as the reverse complement.
GAACGACCTGCGCTTTCTTCCAGTCGCTAGGTACTTTACGTTCTTCCAGCGATCTACGGTAAATTGCTGATAGAAAGGGGGCAAGTTCTTTAGCATAATCACTGTAGAATCTTAAGGGTATCTCGTCTGGTCCGGATGCTTTTCCGCTACTAAGTGATAGCAGTTGTTTTTCAAGTCCGATATCGTTTATTTCAATATTTTCCATTTTGGCGTCCGTGCGACGGCTGAAGTCAGGGACCGTGTTACGATTTTCCGCAGTGAAACAGCATTTCACATGCAAGACAGCGATGTTTGAGGAACGTCAGAATTGAATTTTGTTTTGAATATTATCCTTAAACTATATATTCCGGTAAAATAGTGCTATATGCCTCCTTGTCGCTTACCATTGCTGTAGATGGCCGGGGACTGATGACCTCAGATGTTAAGCCCCATAGTGCTTAGAGCCATTTGAACCATTTGTAGATGGCCTGTCCTAGACTGTACTTGGCTTTTCTTTGCCTGCTAAAACTATGGTTCTTATTGGTTTCTTTGGTTAAAATGACCGGTAGACATCGGTAAAATTTCATGAGACTTTGGTCTGGAAAACGGTTTGGTGTGGTTTGCTAATTACAAATTGAGGTGCATATTCTTAACAGCGTTTACTTATGGTTTGTCGTGCTCATTGGTTAATTCTGAATGTTACTCCATTGCTATGGCTTAAGATACACTTTTCATTCCACATTTACAGATTATATATGTATAGGTGACGACGTTTGTTTCACTGCGTTATTTTCGACTGGCGTCCACGAAGTTTTAATGTGTTTCGAAGCTAAGAACTCGTACAGATGACCCTTGAGCTGGTACACATTTCAAAAGAACTATAGGCGTTAAAACTGAAATTTTTACTGAATGTATGTAACGTATATGCCTACGTTTACAAGTAAAATGAACAAAATTTTTTTATTCTTTCACTAATAAAAATTTCACTTTTTTAATACATTAATTATTATAAAACAGTTTCTGTTGGTTACTGGTTCTCAATTTACTTGTGATAACTTGTTACCATCCCGAGTACAAACTGACCAAATTTAATATTTCTAACCTAATTAGTTTTGAAAATAACGGTACCTGAAGGTAAAAAAATGTAGTTTTGCGTAAAATCAATTTGAAGTTTAGTATTGCAGTTTTAGTATATTTATTGATGAGAATTACTTACCACTAATATTTTCTTGCACCATATTGAGCATCATCTGAAAAATACTGATTTTCTTTTCTTCCCTTGCTCTCTCTTCTTTTCCGTCTAGCTCCTATTGTGCATTTTTAAGTAGCAATTTCTGCTTTACAGATTCTCTCTTTATCTATTTAACCAAGGATTTTACATCGTTTCCACTAGATTTGGTACCCAATGGTTCAGAAACATCTAGTTTTCTTTTTACACAATCACTGAAGGTAAAATGGCATCATAAACACCAAATTAGACGGTTGTAATCTGAAGAAATACAGTTTTCGGTAGCCGGATGCAAATGACAAAATTCGGACATTCATTTAAATTTTTCGTTTTCCCATGAAGACATTTCATCACAAAGTTTCTTTTCAAAGATCTCTAAACACAGGTTTAATTTTATTCACTACAGGTAAAGAATGTTTGTGGCTTTATGTTGCACTTCTCCTGTACTTACAACAAATGTCAGGTTCACTTGGGCAAAGACGGTGTTGAGGACTTTCATTTGTGGGAAGCTTATGGAAAAAGAGAACCCATACAGCTTTTTTCATGTTTTCTATATTCCCAACATTTCTTCTGGTGTCCAAGCCATAATAATAAGGCGTAAAATTTGTTACTGTACTCTAGTTAGTCTTTAGCGTTACTTTTACGTAACGATGAAAATGTAACAAGTCCCAGCGATACACATTTAAATAAACGGTATGCCATTGTCGGTGTATTAAGGAGTTATTTACATTTTTCTAACCTGAACGATATAATACTTTCATCATTATACTTAATGTAAGTGTACGGTGAGATGTGATCTAGACTGTAGAAAAAATGTTTGAAATTCAGTTGCTAATTGTTGTCAGTAAAAGACTGCTTCTCACAACTATTAATAGAGGAATGAAAGAACAGATGTTAAACAGTCGTTAAATAGCCTTCAGTTGAAACTTCCGGGCTGAGAGGCCGTGGTCGATGTATAAAATTTCTACCTGACGTTTCGTCTCCATCTTCGGGAGACATCTTTTGAGGTCATCCGCCTACTGCCACTGAGGCTCCAGGTACTCTCGCATTTATAGAGCTCTTAGAGGGCACCACCATTCGTCACGTGATACCGACGGTATGCCTATCTTTGGAAGTCGTCATCATTCTCGATTAAGAATAATCGATTGTCATTCTGTTGGTGCAACGTCGACATCTCCCGCAGATGGAGACGAAACGTCAGGTAGAAATTTTATACATCGACCACGGCCTCTCATTCCGGAAGTTTCAACTGAAGACAACACCGGCCGTGAACGCCTACATTGTATGATTAATCGTTAAATAGATTTGAGAAGATTACAGAACTTCCCTGTTGTTCGAAACTTCAGTAAAAGTCCAGTTATGTTCCGCAACGCTCGGCAGCAACACTTAACTGCCACTTTCAGTAATCCATATAGTTTTAACGTATTTCATGGAAGATAAAAGTTCACTGTGCGTGTCTGCGTACTGCACCGCCAATGATTCAAAACGCGCGCTGCTGAGTGGGTGCTATAAACTTATCAAACAGATCCCAGGTGCTCCTCGTGAAACAGCTGGGCAGAAAGAGTGGGGACTTGTCTGCTCGCTCTTCTCCATTGACGGAAAAAATCGCAACAACAAGATGGTGTTGTGCGACATAAACGAAAGTTGGTAGGGGTGTTTCTTCGTCTGAAAGACGATGTCTATTCAAATTTCGCGCCAGTGGCGTCAGTAGCGCCGCTATGAGGATGCGAATCACGTTTTCTTTAAATACAGAATGTAACGGGCATGAGCGTTAATAACCTTTGCGATCGTACATGTTGACTTGATGTTATTCAAGAATACCTTTAAGGCAACAAAGATCCCATTATCAATACTTCACTGAGTTTAAACGAGGTCGTGTAACAGGGCTACGAGAAGCTGGGTGTTCCTTCTGCGATACTGCAGGAACACTTGCCAGGAATGTAGTCACTGTACGTGACTGATGGCAGCGGTGGTCACGAGAATGTACTGAAACGCCCCCTTAGAAAAATTATAAATGACTGTGCTTAAACTGACACACAATATTTTTTGCGCAACGCAATCTGACTTTCAAAAATCCCTACAAAAGAATGGCCCTGACTAACAATAACCTATAACTTTCACGAATCACTTACTTCACAAAAATCTTCGTTACTCGAACTACTGCAATACAGCGAGCGCCAATACTGCCGGCTAAATAAAAGATTCAAACTACTGATAGGCACAGTTAGCAAATGAAAGATTTTGATAAAGAACAAACAATGTATTTTCCTTAATAGTGTTCAAAAGTCATTATATATATATATATCAGTTCATGATATCCAGTATTGCAAATTTACTCTTTTTGGCGCACACACGTCCAGATCGTCCGCTCTTAAAATTCTGCCATTTCTCTCCCCACATCCACCACTACTGGTGGCTCACCTCCAACTGCGCAACGCTACGCGCTGTTAACAGCCAACTGCCCAACACTACAATATCAAATTCCAACAATGCCAACCAGCCACAGACTGCACACAGCACAGCCAGTAATTTTCATACAGAGCGGTACGTGGCGTTACCAATATAAGAACCCAAACAGCCTACTTACAGTACGGTCGGGAGGAGACCCGGCTCCGGGCGGCCGCGTGGCATCGCCAAGAGGGAAGACCATTGTGTTCGACGTATAGCTCTGGCGCATCTTGCACACCTGCAGCAGGAATCTGAGCAGCAATTGGCACCACAGTGGCACAAAGAAGTGTTACAAATCGGTTACTTCAAGGACAGCTCCGAGCCAAACGCCCTGTTGCGTGCATTGTGGTGATCCCAAATCACCGCCATTTGCGGGTTTAGTCGTGTGCACGAGAGCTCTTCGGAACGCAGGGTGGAAGTCTGTTGTGCTTTCTGATACAAGCTTGTTCAGAGGAAGCTGGTTCTGTCTCGTCGACAGTGATGGCTGTGTGTTGGTTAGAAGGCCAGTTGAGGTCCCGCAACCAACCTATCTACGTGCTAGACTCACAGGGCCGACCGGAGTGGCCGAGCTGTTCTAGGCGCTTCAGTCTGGAACCGCGCGACCGCTACGGTAGCAGCTTCGAACACTGCCCCGAGCATGGATATGTTTGATGTCCTTAGGTTAGTTAGGTTTAAGTGGTTCTAAGTCCTACGGGCCTGATGACGTCAGAAGTTAAGTCCCATAGTGCTCAGAGCCATTTGTACCATTTAGACACACAGGACCTACACCATGAGTTACGATCTCGGGTGCGATTTCGCTATCCTACGCACACAGACTGCAAATTTATATATCAGTCTGTTGATTCGACCTACTGTGCTGCTGTTCATGAACAACATTCCAAGGTGTGTTTCCCAACAGGATAACGCTTGTCCACTGCTGCTGTAACCCGACATGCTCTACAGAGTGTCGCCACGTTGCCTTGGCCTGCTCCATCACCAGATCTGTCTCCAAAAGAGCACATATGGGACATCATTGGACGACAACTCCAGCGTCCCTCACAAACAGCATTAACCGCACCTGTATTCACAGACCAAAAGCAATGGGCATGCAATTCCACCCTTCCACCCCACAAACTGACATCCGGCACGCATATTCGCAGGTTTGCATTCATCATTCTGGTGGTTACACCGGCATTTCACATTTGCAATGGCTTACCTGGAGCACACATCAACCGATGATCTAGCAATGTTAATCACTTAAATACACTAAACGCCATTAAAATTGCTACACCACGAAGATGACGTGCTACAGACGCGAAATTTAACCGACAGGAAGAAGATGGCTAAATGGTTCAAATGGCTCTGAGCACTATGGGACTCAACTGCTGAGGTCATTAGTCCCCTAGAACTTACAACTAGTTAAACCTAACTAACCTAAGGAAATCACAAACATCCATGCCCGAGGCAGGATTCGAACCTGCGACCGTAGCGGTCTTGCGGTTCCAGACTGCAGCGCCTTTACCCGCACGGCCACTTCGGCCGGCAGGAAGAAGATGCTTCGATATGCAAATGATTAGCTTTTCACAGCATTCACACAAGGTTGGCGCCGGTGGCAACACCTACAACGTGCTGACATGAGGAAAGTTTTCAACCGATTTCTCATACACAAACAGCAGTTGACCGGTCTTGCCTGGTGAAACGTTGTTGTGATGCCTCGTGTAAGGAGGAGAAATGCGTACCATCACGTTTCCGACTTTGATAAAGGTCGGATTGTAGCCTAGCGCGATTGCGGTTTATCGTATCGCGACATTGCTGCTCTCGTTGGTCGAGATCCAATGACTGTTAGCAGAATATGGAATCGGTGGGCTCAGGAGGGTAATACGGAACGCCGTGCTAGATCCCAACGGCCTCGTATCACTTGGAGTCGAGATGACAGGCCTCTTATCAGCATGGATGTAACGGATCGTGCAGCCACGTCTCGATCCCTGAGTCAACAGATGGGGACGTTTGCAAGACAACAACCATCTGCACGAACAGTTCGACGACGTTTGCAGCAGCATGGAGACCATGGCTGCGGTTATTCTTGACGCTGAATCACTGACAGGAGCGCCTGCAATGGTGTACTCAACGACGAACCTCGGTGCACGAATGGCAAAACGTCATTTTTTTTCGGATGAATCCAGGTTCTGTTTACAGCATCATGATGGTCGCATCCGTTTCTGGTGACATCGCGGTGAACGCGCGTTGAAACCGTGTATTCGTCATCGCCATACTGGCGTATCACCCGGCGTGATGGTATGGGGTGACATTGGTTACACGTCTCGGTCACCTCTTGTTCGCATTGACGGCACTTTGAACAGTGGACGTTACATTTCAGATGTGTTACGACCCGTGGCTCTAACCTTCATTCGATCACTGCGAAACCCTACATTTCAGCAGGATAGTGCACGACCGCATGTTGCAGGTCCTGTACGGGTCTTTCTGGATACAGAAAATGTTCGACTGCTTCCCTGGCCAGCACTTTCTCTAGATCTCTCACCAATTGAAAATGTCTGGTCAATGGCGACCGAGCAACTGGTTCGTCACAATACGCGAGTCACTACTCTTGATGAACGGTGGTATCGTGCTGAAGCTGCATGGGCAGCTGTACCTGTACACGCCATCCAAGCTCTGTTTGACTCCATGCCCAGGCGTATCAAGGCCGTTATTACGGCCAGAGGTGGTTGTTCTCGGTACTGATTTCTCAGGATCTATGCACCCAAATTGCGTGAGAAGGTAATCACATGTCAGTTCTAGTATAATATATTTGTCCAATGAATGCCCTTTTATCATCTGTATTTCTTCTTTATGTAGCAATTTTAATGGCCAGTAGTGTATGTTGCCTAGACAAATGTATTCCTGAAATTTCAATACTCTACGTTAAATCTTTTGCCATTGCGCTTTTCTCCATCAGGGTATCAGCAGACAGTCTGGAGCATCAAGCTCCAGACTGGAGCCACCCGCGCAGCTTGACGCTGGATTCCACAGCCGCGCCGATGTGCCCGGGCCGTCGTGTCAGGACTAGGTGCGGCGGGCGTGCCTGCTACGGCGGCGCTGCGCTCCTTAGCGAGAGCTGTAACCGGTCCGGCGTTAGTCGTCTGAAGTTAATTGACTTTGGACGTAATGAGACAAATCTGGGCCTGCCGTCTCGAGACACGCTGCCGCCGGATTCCTGCCGCCGGCCCGGACCAACTCGTCCCAAGTGTGCCGGAAGATTGCGCGGGCACCGCATTCCGCGCCGTTCAATTAGCGCGGCCGGTGCAACTTGTTAGGGTGACAAGCTTCCGTTGGCGGGGTGTCGCTGAGGAGAGAGCGAGACGGGCTGAGAGGAATTCCACTACAGTTTCCGGAAGGGGTAAGTGCGGCTGACACGCAACTCGGTGCTGAAATATCGCCAGCAGAAGCAATATCCTACGTCTATTTGCACTTTGATAAATACGCAGCAGTGCGAGGACCCAGCCGAATGAAACAACCGTGTGATTACGAGCTGTTTCACGAATTCATCAGGCAACATTTTCTCCAAGACAGCTTAACAACAAATGGTTCAAATGGCTCTGAGCACTATGGGACTCAACTGCTGTGGTCATAAGTCCCCTAGAACTTAGAACTACTTAAACCTAACTAACCTAAGGACAGCACACAACACCCAGCCATCACGAGGCAGAGAAAATCCCTGACCCCGCCGGGAATCGAACCCGGGAACCCGGGCGTGGGAAGCGAGAACGCTACCGCACGACCACGAGATGCGGGCAATAGCTTAACAACATCCATTGACAAGAAAAGACAGTCCTTTACTGGGAAACAGTAGTCTAAATCTACATTTACATCAGTACTTCGCAAGCCACCTGGTGGTGTGTGGCGGAGGGTACTTCTGGAACCACTAACTGATCCCTCTACCTTGTTCCACTCCAGAGTGGCGTGTGGGAAGTATGATTGTCTGTAATCCTCTGTATCAGCTCTAACTTTTCCAATATTATCGTCGTAATTATTTCGTGAAATGTATGTGGGAGGAAGTAAAATGTTGTCCGAGTCTTCCAGGAAAGTACTCTATCGAAATTCCTACACTAAACCTCTCCGGGATCCACAACGCCTGCCTTGTAACGTCTGCCACTGCGGTCTGCTGAGCATCTCTGCGACGCTCTCGCGCCGATCTAACGACCCCGTGACGAAACACTCCGCTATCCGTTGGATTTTATTTATCTCTTCAATCACTCCTATCTGGTAAGAGTCTCAGACTGACAAACAGTGCTCTATAATCATTCGAGCAAAAACCTTTTACTCCACTTGTTTCGTGGATGAGTTACATTTCCTTGTTTCTACATATCTGAGTCTGGAATCTGCTTTCGCTACTATTTGGTTGATGTGGTCATTCTACTAAACGTCGCTGTGAGTAATTACTCCCAGATATTTTACGCTGGTTACTGTTACTACCAAATTGTCTTCAATGGTGTAGCTCTATAGTAGTGGATTCTATATATATATATATATATATATATATATATATATATATATATATATATATATATATATATATATATATATATTGACGTCAGTCCGTTTGAGATTTATGGAACATGTTTTATGCCCATGAATTATGACCCTTTTTGGAGAACGAAAATATCCTGTATAAAAATCAACATAGATTCCCCAAAAATATGTCTCGTCAAACTCAGCTTGCTGTGTTATCCATGAGATCCATAACGTTTTAGAGAATGACGCTCAGGTTATGGCCATGTTTCTTGACTTCAGAAAGGAATTTGACTCATTTCCGCACTGCTGTTTTATGAAAGAAATACGAGTTTCCAGAGCACCGGACCAGATTTGTGACTGGATTCACGAGTGAATTTGGCATAATACACCTCATGGAGACATTCAGTAACTCTGTCAATCAGTACCAAGCCGAACGACTACTTGTATAAAGGCCAGAGGTGGTCTAATGTGTCACTGATTTGATGAACCTCTGAAGTTCTTTCTCTTGAATCAATCATCCGATTTTTCTGACATTTGAAATCATTTGATTGTCTGTACATGTACATCCCATCTATCTATTTGCTCCCTATTCGGGTAATTTCTTCTTGGTGCGTCCGTTTTATTTGTCTTAGAGTGTATGTAGAGGGTATAGTTCATGGCGAAGTTGGTTCTATGATGTTTTAGGGATGTTTTCCCTACGATGACTTGGGTCACTTATTTTAGTTACCGTGATCAAAGGTCATGATGATCAGACTGATGATGCAAAACGTAATACCACCGCCTAAATGCCGCCCTGTGGCGTTGACGAGAACATGACGCGGAGAGGAAAACACAAAAGTGGAGCAGAGACGAATGGGAAAACAATGTAGTGCCGATACGGGCCGCAAATGGGAAAACACAATGACGTGATTGACTGTGACAGAGGGCAGATCATTAGGGACTGGTGACTGGGAACGAACATCTCAGAAACAGCGAAACTTGACGGCTGTTCACAAGCTTATATCTTGAGCGTATGCCGATACTGGTCGAAGGACGGATCAACGACGTGTAAGTGAGAGGCTGTTGGTAGTACACGCCTCGTCATAGAACGCGAAGGTCGCGTGCTGGCTCGATTTGCAAAGCTGGTTATGTGAAATATGTAGTTGACCTGACATAAGAGAACAATGCTGATGATGCGACGGGTACTTCGAAGCACACTGTTTAGCGCTGGGTCTACGGATCAGACGACTCCTACGTGCTCCTACGTTTATCCAAGGAAATAAAATTATACATTATGTCTGCAGTGGACAAAGGATCAAGACTGGGAAGTAATCAATGAATGCGTGTCACTTGGTCATTTTCAATCAGGGTCTTGTTACACGACTGGCCATTAAAATTGCTACACCACGAAGTTGACGTGCTACAGGCGCGAAATTTAACCGACAGGAGGAAGATGCTGTGATATGCAAATGATTAGATTTTCAGAGCATTCACACAAGGTTGGCGCCGGTGGCGACACCTACAACGTGCTGACATGAGGAAAGTTTCCAACCGATTTCTCATACACAAAAAGCAGTTGACCGGCGTTGCCTGATGAAACATAGTTGTGATGCCTCGTGTAAGGAGGAGAAACGCGTACCACCACGTCTCCGACTTTGATAAAGGTCGGATTGTAGCCTATCATGATTGCGGTTTATCGTATCGCGACATTGCTGCTCGCGTTGGTCGAGATCCAATGACTGCTAGCAGAATATGGAATCGGTGTGTTCAGGAGGGTAATACGGAACGCCGTGCTGGATCCCAACGGCCTTATATCACTAGCAGTCGAGATGACAGGCATCTTATCCGCATGGCTGTAACGGACCGTGCAGCTACGTCTCGATCCCTGAGTCAACAGATGGGGACGTTTGCAAGACAACGACCATCCGCACGAAGAGTTCGACAACGTTTGCAGCAGCATGGCCAATCAACTCGGAAATCATATCTGCGGTTACCCTTCACGCTGCATCACAGAAAGGAGCGCCGGCCGGAATGGCCGTGCGGTTCTAGGCGCTTTAGTCTGGAACCGCGAGACTGCTACGGTCGCAGATTCGAATCCTGCCTCGGGCATAGATGTGTGTGATGTCCTTAGGTTAGTGAGGTTTAAGTAATTCTAAGTTCAAGGGGACTGATGACCTCAGATGTTAAGTCCCATAGTGCTCAGAGGCATTTTAACCAACAGAAAGGAGCGCCTGCGTTGGTGTACTCAACGACGAACGTGGGTGCACGAATGGTAAAACATTTTTTCGGATGAATCCAGGTTCTGTTTACAGCATCATGATGGTCGCATCCGTGTTTGGCGACATCGTGGTCAACGCACATAGGAAGCGTGTATTCGTCATCGCCATACTGGCGTATCACCCGACGTGATGGTATGGGGTGCCATTGGTTACACGTCTCAGTCACCTCTTGTGCGCATTGACGGCACTCTGAACAGACAGAAGTACAGTTAGTCGCTGGGCACGGAGGATGAGGTCATCAGAAGGTGGTTCGGGGAGACAATCCACAGCTGTCATAGCCACTGCAGTGAGCTGATGTTGTCATTCGCCATTAAAGGTTTCCATTCGTGGAAGTTATTTTGAGGAAGATGAGGACGTGATTCACACAGTGAAGCACCAGGACAAGGACTGGTACCGACAGGGCACACACTCCCTTGTTTCGCGCTGGAGGAAGGCCATAGAACCGGATGTAGATTACGTAGAAAAGCAGGATGTGTAGGTGAAAAATGGAAAAGCAGGGTGTGTAGGTGAAAAACCATTCTTTTGTATGTGTAATTCTCATTATACTCATTAAAGAATTGTTGAAGAAAAAAATGCGGTGCACTACTTTCTGGGCAAAAATCGTATAAGAAATGAAAGTAAGTCACAGTTTAGTTTTTCTAATATCAATAACGGTAGTTTATCATTTTGGTGTGCTTTTTCCGAACGCAGCAGCCAATCACGGAGAAGGACCACAATCTAAGCGGTCTATGTCACGATATCCGTAACGAACAAACCAACTGTCATCGGTATCTCACACCACATTACGTCATCTTCCCCGCGCTGCCTTTTCAGCCGCCCTAAGAAGAGCTTCCTGCAGCTGAATTTGATGGTTGTAAAACCAGCAATATTGCACATTCCTGCACAGACATACAGGCACTTCATTTGAAGTGTCCCAGCATAGTTCAAGCCGCCGTAAAGACGTAGGTTGGACGCACCCCATATTAATGTCTGCTAACAGGTGTCCGAACACTTTTGACCAGTTAGCGTGTCGTACTCTTATTGTGTGAAATAGTTTACTTGCGCGAAGATTCTCTGTTTCTAGCGCGAAATCTTCTTTCAAGATTCCCTATCGGGGATGTGTTTTGTGTCAGGTGGAAGAACAGAAACGCAGGTGCAGCCTAGGTTTGTGGACATGAGGCTGAGCGTCTTTTATGTGGGATGTAACAGCTATGATGAAAGTTACAGGAACGAATAACTTCATCAGTCCGCCCTCAGGGCTGATGACGAAACACCTACCATTCTAGCGCGCTTTGTGCAGACTGCGTGCGGATCGTTTCGCAGCCGAAGTTGGCCACTGTGTCTCCACCTGCAGAGACAAGCCCGGGCAGACTGCTGTGCAGGCCGTAAGCTGAGTCATCCACCAAAATTGATAGCGGCAGGTGTCTCCACGGCGCGCGAGCTACAGCCGACACAACGGCCCGCTCATTACAATGGCGATCCCATCCCAACTTGGCTAACGTTGACACCGTCTCACGCGATGGAGACGTCCCGCCAAAATGTTAGCCGCTTCACAATGAGCTGAAGCACGAACGTCACGCCATTTTGTGCTGCTCATTATTTCGTACAGTGCCTCGGGAGATCCTGTTGGGCTCTTCACGCGGTTCAGTCAGACAAGGATGACAAGGTTTAATTTCGCGATTAAGGAACTAACAACAGTACTCATTCTTAACGGAGAGAAATATTCGGACGTAAATCAAATTTGAGCGTATCCTAAGATAGTACTATTGGTCTATTACTACCCACTATACACAAATGCTCAGAGTTCGACGAGACTCTTCGCGGATGATGCTGGTTTACAAAGATAAGTCGCCAAGCTAGAAAACTATAGCGAAATGCACAAAAATCTGTAGAGGATTGACGCTTGGTGCAGAAACTGGCAGTTGCCCTGTAACATAAATAAATGTAACATATTGCACATAACTAGGCAGAAAGGCACATTACACGATGGCTGAAAAATCACGGGAATCAGTCACCTCCTTTAAATATCTGCGACTACGGTTACGGAGCGACTAAAGCAGGAACGACGATAAAACTAATCGCAGGGAAGGCCAGTGCCAGCCAGACTGAGATCCTAGGTAGAATTTGAAATAGTCCGGCCACAAAGAACGAAGCTTTCTAAATCCTCATCCGACCAGTGACTTCATATTGCTCGTCAGTCAGGGATTCTTACCCAGATAAGGCTGGCAGAGAAAATAGAGGAGGTCCAAAGAAGAGCAGTAATTTTCTTCACTGGTTCAGTTAGTAAGCCTCATGCACAGCCAATACCAGTGCTGGACGTACAAGATAGGCGTTGTGCATCACGGTGTGGTTTATTATTGAAATTCCGCGATCGTAAATTCCTCGCCAAAAGTCATCCTTCCTGCGGACTACACACGACGGGAGCAAGGAAGGGGGTATGACACGTAGTGTACGAGGGTAACTTAATTATTATCCGCAAAGTAGTTACAAAATTTTATTGTAATCAAATAAGAAACTTGCAAGAACATCATATTTCGACATAGTCTCCTTGCGTTTCAACGCACTTGGTCCATCGTTGTACAAGCTCCCTGAGGTTCGCGGTTGAGCTGCAAGCTAGGAGCCGGTCACTGTGGCCGAGCGGTTCTAGGCGCTTTAGTTCAGAACCGCGCTGCTGCTACGGTCGCAGGTTCGAATCCTGCCTCGGGCATGGATGTGTGTGATGTTCTTAGGTTAGTTAGGTTTAAGTAGTTCTACGTCTAGGGGACTGAAGATCTCAGATGTTAAGTCCCATAGTGTTTTTTTTTTTTTTTTTTTTTTTTTTTTTTTTTTTTTTTTTTGGGAGACAGGAATGCACCGCTTCTTTCACTGCTTCGTCCAAGGCAAATCGACGGCCCCTTAATCCCTTAATGCCTGTTTGAGTGGACCAAACAAGTGATAGTCAGAAGGGGCAAGATCGGGACTACATGGAGGATGATCCAGTACTTCAAATTGGAGTTTCTGGGGCGTTTCAGCAGTGAGGGCAGCAGTATTCGGACGGGCATTGTCATGTAACAATACAACACTTTTGACAGCAATCGTCGGCGTTTGCTTCGAATTGCAGGCTTTAGCCTGGCAGTAAGCATCTCACTGCAACGTACACTGTTTATTGTTGTGCCCCTGTCCCCATAATGTTCCTGCGGACGGTTTGGTCTTCAACTTTTTCTTGCATGGCGAATTTGGTTGTTTCCATTCCATACTCTGTCGTTTACTCTCCGGCTCGTAATGATGGATCCATGTTTCGTCACCAATAATGATCCTGTCCCAGAAGTTGTCCCCTTCGTTACCATAGCGATCCAAATGTTTTTTGCAGATGTCCAAGCGCGTTTGTTTATGCACCTGTGTGAGTTGTTTTGGGACCCACTTTGCAGAAATTTTATGAAACCCAAGTCTGATGTGGATGATTTCGTGGGCAGAATCGTGACTAATTTCCAGACGATGTGCTACTTCGTCAATAGTTGATCGTCTGTCCGAGAGAATCACTTCACGTGAACGCTCAATGGTTTCTTCATTTGTGGCGGTAAACGGTCGTCCGGCTCCTTCATCGTGTGTAACACTTGTGCGACCATTTCGGAATTTGTCGATCCATTCGTAGACACTCCGTTGCAGCAAAACACTGTTCCCGTACTGTACCGAAAGTCTTCGATGAATTTCCGCCCCTGATACGCCTTCTGACCACAAGAAACGGATCACTGAACGTTGCTATTCTTTGGTGCAAATAGACAGCGGAGCACCCACGATTAACAGCACGGCAGCGATAACGACATTAACTTAGCAGCTTGAAAATTGTAAAGATATAACAACAAATAAACAAAGTGCGTCATCAACTAAATTGCGGATAGTAATTGACTTACCCTCGTACAAAGTACACTGCTCACAACCGGAAGGAGACTTGCACAGTGTCGGTGTAGATGTACAAATTCTAAAGATTAATTCGATGTATGCAGAGAAGCATCAGAAGTGTGTAATGCATCCAAACTATTTTGTGACGCCAGGGCTAATGTAACTCAAGGGTAAGCTTACGTCTTTTGAGGTGAAGCACTTAGATGAGCATTCATCCTTCGAGAAAAATTGTGCTAAAGGGGGAAACCACATTAGGAGGCTGTTTGACACATATTTTTTAGGTAGGAAGAACTAATTAGAATTTACTCAAATTTTGATATCATTTCATTCATATTTCGAACAGTTTTTTGTGAATGTTTTTGAATAATTCCAGCCAAAAATAACAATATTACGCTATGATGTCCGCTGAAGGTTGTGAGTATAGTTCTACAATTGCGTGCTGTGTAACCATCCAAATTTTCATCTGGAATTAATAACTTATTTTCTAAGAATATGAACCTCAGTGGAGGTGAAAATAAATGAAAATTAAAAATTGTGCAGGCGTTGGAACAATTTACTTCGATTTTCACGATTTCTTTCTCTAATTATGCAAAGAACAGCAGCCTTAAAATCATGATATCATCTCACAAGTTGGTTCATATAATTCCTAATTTTATAAAGATTCATACTATCAATTATCATAATGATCAGTTCTATAATTTTTCAGTTAGACTGGACGCAAATGTGAAAAAAGTCATTTCGAGCTAAACTCTTTTGAAAAATAAATTCTCGGAAACTAGAAATTCAAGGAAGTTAAGAATAATGTAAAATGCTTAGCGATCAATCTGCGATTCCAGCACCATATAGTAATCCTTATTCTTCTTCATAGGCTTCGTTTTGCGCTTGCAGCAGTGCTTTCCGAGCTTTCCGACCTTCCTTCGATTCCAATAAACACCGTCGATTCTGCTGGCTCACGCGTTGGTTATCCATTTGTTGGGCATAATTGAAGCTTTGCGTGCCTACTATAATTCCTGCGTCGTTCATGACCATCAGAAAGGATGAATTTCCTTCACTGAATAAGCCCACTGCTAAATACGATGTCAATTCAACGTCTTTTAGTCCGGAGTACAAGTGTTTACGACTTAATCGCCAAATAGTGGAATTAAAACTTTCATTCGCATTTTGTGTGTGGCCACTTAAACATCTCCCAAGTAATTCATCCTTTGATAGATCTTCATATACTGGAAGAATTCCCTCCTGTACACCGGGGTGCAATGGAGTAGGATGCGGTTCATGTTCCTTTCCAAGGGCTGCTCGTTTCTGCTACTCGCACCACCTGTCTTCTCCCTCTGGGCAATACTCTTGTCGAGGATTTTCATCCGTGGAAATCATATGATAGTATGTCGCCATAATTGCTTTTTTCATGTCTTGCACACCATCTATAAGCTCATAAAATCAAAACGAATGCGAATTTCGCTTTAAAATTTTGGCAGTGGTTTCTTAGATAGTTAAGCTAATGATTTATGCAATAAAAAATCGGATTTCTTAACCTCCTAATGCCGTGTCCCGTCTTAAGTGACAAATTAGTGTGAGCGATGAAAACAAAGCTTCGTACCAGTAACAAGACTTTTCGTATTACTGCTACTTCCTTCTGCAAAACCTCTGAAATTTTTCCTGTCTTATCATCCAAATGAACGCTTCTTCACAGTCCAGCTTACAAACTCGTCTCCGATATATTGAAAACAACTGTAAGGAATTAAAGAGTTGTAAAAATATCTACGCTGATAGAAAGACCGTATGAATTTGTCACCATAATTTGCAAAATAGAGCTTCAGTTCAAAAACGTTCGTCAATGCAAACCACTTACAACGACCATCGAAGTCCCCTCACTTCGATTTTCTGCGCTATGTCAACTTGTCACAGCATTTCACATCACTCTTTTTTTGTTATTCCTTCACCTCCAGCGGTCCGCACGACATGTCCACCACATAGACAACCCAAAGTGTAGAGAATGGAGAGAGATATCGTTCTGCCCCCAATTTTAAATACCTTTCGACGTATGAAAGATGTCGCAGTTGCGAATATGGACAACCGTCAGCTGTATAATGGCAGGTGACAAAGAAAATTTGTGCCGGACCAGGACTAGAACACAGATTTTTCGTTTATCGCGAATGGTCGCCTTGCCATTTTTTGTGTTCTATTATTTAATTAATTAATTTGTTTTTTTAAGCAGTAAGTAACTGAAACTAATAAGCACACTCGTTGAGTCGAAATGGGAACGCACGTAACCGAAAACATACTTATAGTTGTAGCAAAGGATAAAAAGAAAGACAGTGAAGTGTGAGGGTAAGGAAGCCATGAAATAAAACCTAAGGGTGGTATCCGTACCTCCATTAACCGGTACTACAACTTGCACCGAATGGGAAACAAAAACTTGGTTCAATGGTTCTAATGACTCTGAGCATTATGGGACTGAACATCTGAGGTCATCAGGCCCCTAGAACTTAGAACTACCTAAACCTAACTAACCTAAGGACATCACACGCATCCATACCTGAGGCACGATTCGAACCTGCGACCGTAGCGGTCGCGCGGTTCCAGACTGACCGGTAGGTTCGAACGACATGTAAGTGTTGCGGAGATGTTTCGGTAACTCAGATTGGAATCCCTGGACGGAGGGCGACGTTCTTTTCTAGAAGAACAATTGAGAAAATTTACGTTAGTGGCACTTGAAACTGACTGCCGAACCATTCTACTGCTGCCGACACACATTTCGCGTAAGGAATATGAAGATAAGATACGAGAAATTAGGGCCCGTTCGGAGGCTTATAAGAAGTCGGTCTTCCCTCATTCTATTTGCGAGTGGAACAGGAAAGCAAGTGACTAATGGTGGTACAGGGTACCCTGAGCCAAGCGCGTACGGTTACCTGCGGACTATCTATGTACATG
Source organism: Schistocerca serialis cubense (assembly GCF_023864345.2). NCBI lineage: Eukaryota > Metazoa > Arthropoda > Insecta > Orthoptera > Acrididae > Schistocerca > Schistocerca serialis. The sequence goes on along the minus strand of NC_064644.1, from coordinate 79,826,646 downwards.
TGGATGTAGGTGCATTAGCAAGGCAGCATGAGTCTGCTGTCGATATTTTTGACAGCATTGTTTGAAATAGGAAACGCCAGTGGCAGTGAACACGAAAACTAGTTGTACCACTTCTTGAAGAAAGATTCTTTTAGCTGAAGCAGCTCAAGCAATATACAAAGCTATTTAAGGTTATGCTTTGAATTACACTTTTATTGAAACGATCTGTCATATAGAATTGTGATCTCAACATATTTAATAATTATGACCGTGTAATTAAACATCAAAAATTAATAAACAAATAAATTATAGATCCGTGGAGCACGTATTCATAATAGATTTGACACTCTTTTAATTACCTCCTAGCTCAACTAAATAAAGACAGATATTGTGCTTGACTAAAACTCGAACTCCCATATCGGTTTTCCGCAGACACCACTCCATAGACACTAAACAGACGAGTCCAAGACTTCAGCTTGTCACTACTTCCTGCGCACATCTTGCAGGCTTGCCACACTTACGTGGATGCATTCAGCATGTGGGTTGGAAATGGTTAGAGTCCAATAATTGAGGTGACGTCCTTATCTGTTACATATCCACAGCTCTGTGCCGAGATACATTTATCAGATGTTGATTTCGAGATACTCTAATGACGGCATACGTCGAAATCAGTAATATGTTTAGTTTCTTTTTCTTTTTTTAACATTGCTGTATAAACTGTTTCTTTCCTAGTGATTATCTCGTCGTTAAGACTCTGCTTTTTTCCATGGTTTGACAGATTTGCTTTTTTTGTAACTGTCAGGCCGGACGCTCATCCACTCTCATGTCGTAAAACATTTCATATCGTCCTTTCACTTCTTGTCAGCGTTACCGTATGTTCCTTTCTTCACCGATTCTGCAGTAATTCTTCCTGATTTTCACTGAGGATACCAACGTCCTCAGCCAATCTTAATTTTGATGTTCTGAATTTTAATCCCACTCCCGGAGCTATTTTTCATTTCCGTCATTCCCTCTTCGACGTGTAGATTGAACAGTGACCTGTCTTACACTCTTTCTAATCCGAGTACTTCTTTCTTCTTCCGTTCTTATTGTTCTCTCTTGGTCCTTGTATATATTGAATATTACCCGTCTTTCCTTTTGTATATATTCAATATTACCTGTCTTTCCTTACAGCTTACCCCTATTTTTCGCAGAAATTCGAACATCCTGCACCATTTCACTTTGTACATTTTCTGTGTCAACAAATCTTATGAACGGGTCGTGCTTTTTCTAAAGTCTTGCTTCTGTTATTGATCGGAACTTCAGAAACCTGTTTGGTGTCCTTTCGTTTTGGAAAGATCCTGAACTGTTTTTTCAACTCTTCTGAATATTATTCTTGTCAGCAACTAAGATGCATGAGCCGTAAGCTGATTGGGCGACAGTTCTCGCTCTTGTCTCTTCTTAATACCTTTGGGTTTGAGTGGATGATATTTTTACGAAAGTCTGGTGGTATTTCTCCAAAGCCGTAGACACTATACACCACCTTCAAAAGTCACTTGGTTGTCACTTTCCCCAATTACTTCAGAAATTCTGAAGGGAAGTTATTCATAATTGTGCCTTATTGAACCGCAGGTCTTCCAAAGCTGTACTCATATCTAACACTGGATCCCTGTATCTTCCAATTTCTTCCTTAATCAAGTCGTCATACGTTTACTCCCCATGCCTTCAGTGCTCTCTTTCGAGTTATCTGCTTTCTTCTCTGCAATTAACGTTGGAATTTATAATCCACCCTTGATGTTGACCCCCTGGCTTTCAATATCACCGATAGTTGTCTTGACTTTTTTCCTATATGGTGAATCAGTCCTCCCAACGAATATTCCTTTTCCGGTTTCTTCACATATTTTCCTGTGGCCGTTTTGTCTTGGATTTCCTGTACTACTTATTTACTGAATTTCTAAGTGACTTCTGCTGCCGTATTCCTGAACATTTTCATACCTTCTTCTTTCTTGAATCATTTTAAGCGATTCTTCTGCTACCCAAGGCATATTCACAGTTACCTTCCTCGTACGTATGTATTGATAGCCCCCTGCCCGCAAAGTTAGTGTAGTCGCGAAACAGACTTTCAGAAACGGTAAGAGCTGCTAATCATAGAAATATTAACAACCAGTCTCGATCATCTTCAGACATCAACAAATTACTTACAGCAACCTGAATGGCGATGTTTTTAGAGCGAAGTGAAATAAAATAGAAAATATCCCGCGTCAGCAGTAAAATACAGTCGATACTTTAACGCACTTTTATGGTTAACAAATGCCTCACTGTAACCAGCGACACATATATCAAGACTGTTCTACATCCACATTTACATCTACATACATTTTTCGCAGATACGTAAGGGCAAAACGACTGTCTGTCTACGTCCGCATGAGCCCTGATTTCTCGTATGTTATCTTCCTGGTGTCTACGCGAAATGGATGTTGGCGGCAGTAGGATTGTTCTGCAGTCAGCTTGAAATGCCGATTCTCTGAATTTTCTGTGTTCCTCGAAACGAACGTCGCCTCCCTTCCAGAGATTCCCATGTGGGTTCTCGAAGCATCTCCGTAATACTTACGTGTTCTACCAGTAACAAATCTAGCAGCTAGCCTTTGAATTGTTTTGATGCCTCCCTTTAATCCGACATGGTACGCATCCCAAAAACGTGAGCAGTACTCAAGAATAGGTCGCACTAGCGTCCTATATGCGGTCTCCTTTACAGAAGAACCACTGCTTCCAAAACTCTGCCGATAAATAGAAGTTGACCATTCGCCTGCCCTACCACGACCATCAAATGCTCGTTCCATTTAATATCGATCTGCAGCGTTATGACCAGATATTTAAACGACTTGACAGTGTCAACCAGAACACCATTATTGCTGTATCCGAGCATTACGAGTTTGTTGTCCCTACCCATCGACATTAGCTTACATTTTTCTACATTTAGAGGCAAATGCCATTCATTAGGCCAACTGGAAATATTTTCTCAGTCATCTTGTACCATCCTACAGCGACTCGTCTTCGACACCACAGAACCGCAAACAACCGCAAGTTGCTGACCACTCTGCCCGCTATATAATTAATGTATATGGAAAATAACACCAGTCCTATCACACTTCCCTGGGGTACTCATGACGATAGTCTTGTCTCTGATGGGCATGCGCCGTTGAAGACAACATACTGGGTTCTATTACTTAAGAAGTTTTCGAGACATTCAGATATCAGGGAACCTAAACGGTATGCTCGCACCCTCATTAACAGTCTACACTGGGGCACAGTGTCAAATACGTTTCAGAAATCTAGAAAAATGGAATCTGCCTATTGCCCTCCAACCATAGTTCGCATTATATCATGTAATAAATGAGCAAGCTGAATTTCACACGAGCAATGTTGTCTAAAACTATGCTGATTCGTGAACACAATATTTTCAATCTCAAGAAAGTTTGTTACATTCGAACTCAGAATACATTCTAGAATTCTGCAGTAAACCAACGTTAAGGGTACTGGTCAGTAAGTTTGCGGGTCAGTTCTTTTACCTTTCTTGCTTGCAGGAGTCGCCCGCGCTTTCTACAGTCGCTACTATGACAGGCAGCCCCACATATACGCACATCAAACAGCGAATACACAGCCAAAGGGCCGAGGACCACGTGACCTCCCACGTCACGTATCTGATCCCGTCATCTCTGGAGTAAGGCTTCCCACACAGCTGCCGCGAGGCGGTGTCTTGTTTGGTCCACACGTCTACAACATATGTGCCTGCTGCCCTGTTGATCGCGACCTAATTAGTGAGGTAGGAGTACGTTTGTTGTTTGACTCCGGTTGGATTTTTCCTACCTCTGCGTCAGACTTCTGCTTTATTCATGAACTTTCAGTAGCCTAGTCCACACTGTTCGTTCTTTGCACAGCCGCATCCGGCCAGGATTTCGTTTTGTACAAACAAGAGTCTCTCAACCCGTGGCGAACTTGTAACTAGAGTTTACGTTCAGACGAAAGTAAAGGATGCACTGTTCCAATATCTTCATGCTCCGTCATAATCAAGATTCCTTCTTCCCTTGTAGACTACAGTCTGCGTAGTTGTAGGCGCCCCGGTGGTCCCGGTCGCCTACGGTGGACTGGAAGCCGAGCGGTGACCTCTCCAGATGACAGGATGCTAGGAAATGACTGTGGACGCATCAGAAACGCCAAAGAAACATTATTAATTCATGACGCCTTTATTCCTGCCGAGTACAATGTGGCTCGCGTAACACAGGCTGGCTGAGCTTGGTGATACCAACGACCTTCCCTGAGTCCTCGCTGACTCGGAGCGATGACACCAGCTCCGGGCCACACCAGTCTTGTTCGCGCAGTACCGCGTGCTGTGACGTAGCGGAGGAATGTCCTTACTTCGGCCGCGAGTGGCTGGCGGCGCCCGGCTGGCCGGCTGGCTCGGCAGCGGACAGCAGGCCGCTGCACGTAGGAGGCTCCAGGTTTGAGTCTCGGCGCTGTCGGCACGAGAAGCGTTCTCATAGTGTGGAGCGTACTCTATCCCACCCCGTCTTCTCCCCTTCTCCTCCTGGTGGCTCGTCCGCTGTGGACAGGCGGAACGGGCTGCAGTCCTCCAGTGTCGCCAACTCACCTGGTTGTGACGGCGGATGCACAGGGCCTATGCCCCGCACGATCTCGACGACGGCTCACTGATGTGGTCAGCATTGGCGGCGAGCAAGTCTGCCACGATGTCTGCTAATCCTGGATTGATGACTGACAGCGGCAGCAGAGAGGACCAGAGCTGGTACTGTCCCCTCACGTCTGCTGCTGGATGGGCTGCCCTTACTACAACATCTCCTTAATAAAGATTAACATGTCGATCGATCTGAGCGCTACGCAGCATCCCAGTACACATCTAACTGCATGTCTAACTGTGAGTGCCTTGTTGCTATCAAATCTGGTGTATTTAAAGGAAGCACAGGCGATGTCCTGACATCATGCTCATTTGTAATGAACGCATTCGTTCCACTTATACTGCTGATTTATCTGTCGTACTCGCCCCTTAGGTGTTCTTGTGACAGAGTTACATGTTGTTACGGCAGACTTACGCGATGTTATGACATGCAGTACAGCTGACGATATACCTCTGTCTTACACCCTACGAAAGTCTCTGCCTAACACAAACCCACGTGCTAAACAATTCTCTCTCGCCTGTTGTGTGTAACCAGGCCACTGCCCCTGTGTGACGACACATTCCAATACATGTGCAATCCTCTTACCTCTCGGCTAACCTACTGCCTCTGGCTCTCGGCACAGGCAACGAAACTTTGACAATATTCCACGTTTCCAACTCTTTACTATTCTGCGACACTACATAGTGACCACACCAATGCAGAACGCACTCCATACAGATGCATGTAATCTGACTATGAGAATGTACACAGATAAATAAAAGAAATTAATGCATTTCGCTATGGACTTTACACTACATTTTACAATTGAAAGGCAACCCTAGTGGAGCTAAATAAATGACTGTGAATGTCGGAAATGTTAGGTTTACTAACAACATTTATTTTTCCAAAACCAGAAATACTCGTAAATTATGCTAAATACCGTAAACAACTAACAAGTGATATAAGACTACACTGGACAAGGATCCTGGGTGGCAGAGACGCTTTAACTAGTGGAGTGAGTCAAGTACTCTGGCCATAAACAATCTGAATTGATGTGCCGCTGAGCAGACTTTGGTTGGTTAAAACTACTGAAGTTTCTCTATATAGGTGCAGCTGCGAGCAAGTGGCGATTGAGGTCTGTATTCCTTATAATGCTGGAGCAGCAGTACGTTACCCTGTTTGCTTCGTGCAGCAATGTAACTTGCAGCTGGAGAGATGTGTGCGGCGGAAGTGAGACACTGGAGGCGGCACCTGGGAATCGATCGCGACCACGAAAGAAATGCAAAAAATCTCACGATTTAGCGATCAGGCAGACGGATCGCAATTTACTCTCTACCAAAGCCCTGAAATTACGGTAGATTTCAGTATGCGACACACTGGTCGTACCAAGGACCAATTTGGCTTACTTATACGACAGAGCGCACAAGGATATCAAATGTCAAGACTGGTAAACCAAAAACGAATAAGTGCGCGCTTAGCAAACGAGTAGTCCGAGACGTTTGAAGTCACACTGTCAGTACAGTAAGAACTTCACCACACGTGCCCCAATCTAGACTACTCGCAAGTGAAGTCACTCTCAGGACAGATCCCATTTACCAACCAAAAACGCCGGAGTTTTGACCAGAAGTCCTCATCGGACCAAATTTCCGCACCCGAGTGCCTCGCATCTTTCCAGAAAAAATATACGTTTTTACGCAAAGTGCACGAATGACACCGCATTCACCACGTCTTGAGCCAATCACAGGGCACTAGAGGCGCTAAATCTCCCCTCCCACATTAAAGCACAAACTCCTGTCGAACCAGGACATGAGTTAAGAAAACTACGTCTCTGGATGAAAAAGAAACAGCCAACTACTGGCTTATTTAAGTTTTCGCAGAGAGGGAAGATGATTTTTTCCAAAGCCATGTCTCTTGCCACAGCAACAAGAGAACAGATCCAGTCTCAGAGATAGTTATCTAAATCGCCTGTGCCTTGCAGCTGGTTAGTCCTAGCTACGAGGTGTAATAACGATCTTCAAACGTATCTCAGACGCCGGATTTTTCTTATAGAACTGAGGTGGCCAGGAGAAGTGGTTCACTGGGCTATTCGCACTATCGGCGAACACGAAGACATATGAATTTTTTTTACACTTGGCTCTGCACACAATGCCCGGTTTATGACTCCACTGTGTAGATGCATTCTTTCTATCACCCCAGCCCAGGCTTTGGCTGGCGCCATGGCAGGTATTGTGGCATTGTTCTGCTGGACACCTGTCTCAACAAGGGGCTGTCCTGTCTGCCCTGTACAGCTGTGGACCTATCCAGCAAGATTTATTAAGGGATGGGCTCGCCGCCAATTGCTTTCAACTCCAAACATGCCGTTTCTACGAGCTAAGTATCATAATACCTCATGCTTTTACCAGGCTCCATCATTGTCTGCTCGGACCGTTAACTTTCTAGAGTCTCCCTCAAGGTGTGTCAGGTTGTAAGAAATCATTAATAATTTTCTGTATGCGAAAAATAGGTGAGAGAGTAACTTGTCCTCTCTCCCTATAGATGGCACAGATGAAGGACAGTTAGAATTTTACTGGACGCCACACTAATAACGTAGTTATACAACCTGCTGTAAATAATTTTATGGTACCTGAAGATGCTCAGATGTTCGAAACGTGTAATTACTGTATTTCTCATAAGAAGCTCTTGCTGGTTTTGAGATATGACGTTTCGCAAATGCGTATGACCTGAGAGACACCAGCTGCACTGAACTCATTAGTAAAAGTGCCAAAAATATGACTGTGACTGACTCTTATATGTAATAGGCGATCAAAAAGTTTCCGACTGAGGGACTTTCTGCAGCGTACATGCAACATAGCGTCATTCCGATGCGGGTGTATACGTACCTGCAAGTAAGCAAGGCATTAGTGTAGCATTTGTGATTTTGCAACGTGCGTGCAGTAAATGCGGAAACGTGAATTATGGCGACGTTATTACCAAATGCGCCCAAACTGGATCAACGTGCTGTTATTCTTTCCTTGGCCGTCGAGAGAGAAACACTGATAGATACGCATCAGAAAATGTGTATAGGGCAGCACGGTTGTGGAATGGTGAGTGACAAGGTATCCTGCTGCTTCATGATAAAGCACGTCTCCATATCGCAAATTTCGTAACGCAGAAGTTACGGCAGGTCACGAGGGATACACTCGAGCACCCACCCCACAGTCCTAATCTCTTCCTATGCTATTATCACGTCTTCGGTCCTTTAAAAAAGGCCTTGAAGGATCGACCATTCCTTTCGGACGGGCAGCAGGCAGTTACAGACTTCTTCACGTAGCAGAACACGTTGTTTTATCAAACGGGTGTCTTCGACCTTGTATGTCGATGGAATGGATGCCTCAGTACTCACGGCGATTTTGCCTGGTTGTCATACCGATTCTGGACTGTACGGCTTCGAACGGAAACTTTTTAATCGCCCCTTATAGTTTATCTTTGTTTCTATCGCCACAGTTCATGAAAGACAAGTATTTTCTCACAGTCGCTACTAGCAGGGTGAATTCCGTTGGCTGTGTTCCTCATGGGCTTGGGAAACAGTTCCAGCCAGGACCAAAATCATTTAGCGTTGTTTCTTCAGCAGACCGCCGGTCGGCAGGAGTTTTTCCTGCGCTATGACTTTTCTCCTTGCCCGGCCAGTGGCTGTGATCTTTAGCAGGGACGTCGCCTGTTTTTGTCGCGTGACCAGGGCGAGTCAGCGGCGCTGGACCGGTAGAAAGTCCAGCGTCACAGTCCAAGAGTCCGCTGGGAGAACTGCGCGCTTCCACGACTTCTGTGGACCGGCAGCTCTGCCCACTCATTTTTGTGGAGTCCCAGAGCCGCCGAAAGCTGTTTCTCCTTCCGCTGGACCGGAGAAATATGCAGAGCCGTTGCCGAAATACAAGAGGTCACTCGCCTAGAACGACTAATGGACTGCGGGGAACACGTTCGTGTCGTGGCTCACTCAGTGTCGAGAGATGCTGCACCGCAACCTACGGGATAAGGAGCCTACGACAACTTACAAGAGGCCCGAGTGACGACATAAAATCAGTATCACGCCAGGGCGAGCATTCATGAAATCCCGTAGGTTATCATAGGTTACTACGGAATCCAACTCCAATAGGCTACGGTTGTGGGCTCCGTATTGATATGGCGCCAGTATTCATTGGTCGAGAAATTTTGTCAAATTGTTAATGGTTCATTCTCCTCAGTCAGTCTGAAAGATAAGCGACGTTAACGCTTTTCGTTTGAAAAAGCTAGTGAAGCAGTTAACTTAAATTTTTTTTGGACATTTTTTATTAACTCTTCGATAAAATTTTCCCATTTTTTAAGGAAATTCGGTCATCGTTATGCCCCTCCATCTAGGAGTTGGAGTTACTCTCTCCAAAATGTGGTGTGTCCATGATGAAAGTCCTGCAGGCTGTAAGTCTTACCTGAAACGAAAAAACAATCAGTCTTCTTAATCTACAGGATATTTCGGATCGAGTAATAGCCCGTTTTCTTTAATTTGAAAAATTCGTAAAATAGCGGACGTTTGAAACAAAGAAGTAGTGTTGCCGTGCGTTTTTGGTCACGTTTTTTTGCAATAAGTAACGAATACATTAAAATTAAAAATATTAGCTATTATTCTTTCCCCGCAATGTATCCCGTCAGATTGAAATACACTACATTCTAATTTATTCATTAGTTATTGCAAAAAACATAACGAAAAACAGAAGAAAAACTTTGCTTCAAACGTCCGCCATTTTATTATTTTTTTTCTAATTTCAAAAACCGGACTAACAATCCGTGCTCAACATCCTATAGAATAAGAAATCTATTCGTTTTTCGATTTCATATACGGTTTGCAGACTAAGACTTTCGACATTGATGTGCCTCATTTTGGACAGAGGAATTTTAACACCTCGGATGGAGGGCTTGACGATGACAACTTCTTAAAAGAAAACAAAAAATGTTGTCCAAGAATAAATAAATAGTATGAAAATAGATTTACATAGAGTACGTCACTCGCTTTTCCAAACAAACTTAAAATCACTTATTTTGTGGGCTGACTGAGGAGAATGGACCATTAATCAACTAAATCCTCTAAACGTACTGGAAAAATTCCACATGACACACCGTTTTTGCTGCATTCAACAACGATAATCATTCAGTTCACTGAAGTTTCTCAGAATTTGTGTACCCCCAAAACTTTTGTTAGTGGTTGCGAGTCAGTCAGATAACAATGCGGAGACTTTTTGAAGGTATGCAACGCGCATGATGGGGCCATAGCGGCTGTCTAGACCAACCCATCTCACAAATTAAAAGGGCCACATAAAATTAATTTCATCCTTCCAACCACGTATTCGAGTTAGCTACAAAATTTTGGACTTAATGCTAATAGTCTCAGACCAGACGGATCACTAATTAAAATGTCACAAAACTTGATCGATCATTTTGTGAAATTACACCAACTTTCGTCGCCCAACGAGGAGCTCAGGACGACGAAATCCTTGAAGTTCCTAGTTGTTACACCTGAATTCATGTTAAAGCCACTCGCCTGGGGAGGCATACCAACATTTGTCCCACATTCGGATAGTTGGCTCCTAAACAGGTATTCACTCTTTCTGGGGACTGGACCTGTTCTCGTTTACAGTTCTCATTGGTCTTAGATCGCTTTGCAGACCGTCAGTCTCTTCTTATCCTCAGGACAGGTAGACGTATGAAGTTCAAATTTATGTTACCTATTATGGTCTATAGTCTGTTGATGGTGTAAAAATTTTAAGCTTCTAAGACACTACAGTCAATACATACGGCCATTTATATGACGTATTTTGATACTCGAAAACTCACTCATCACAACCGATAGGGTGCTTCCCGTTGACCTACAATCATGAAATTTGGCAAAAAGCAAGGACTCACAATATACGTAAAGGAAAAAACAGGAACTTCTTAATTTTCAATTATATCATATGAAAACATATTTTTGTCTCTTTTTTTATCCGTCTATCGGTCTGTCTGTCTTTTCTCTGGAACAGGTAGGCATATAGAGTTCAAAATCATGTCGCCTACTGAAATCTACGGTCCCTTGACGGTGCAATATATTTAAGCTTCTAAGTCAATGTAGTCAAAAGATTCGTTCATCTACGTCACACATTTTCATCTCCGCAAACCCAGTCATCAAAACCTGTAGGGAAGTTCCTGTTCAACTACAATCATGAAACTCGGCAAGAAGCAATGTTTCATAGTACAAGTACAGCAAAAATTATATCACATAAAAATATCTTTTGCGATTTCAACATACATCCGATTAATCATCGGTCAAGAGCATAACAGACGGACACTGCTGCATGCAAACATAAAATGTATGTTGTAGTCATGTTTTAGCAAGTAAATAAAAAAGGTTTTCTTAAATCTTCTTTCTTTCCAAACACAGACTGAAGTCCCCTGCTCGCATCCTTTTGTATATCAAATGTTCAAATGTGTGTGAAATGTTACGGGACTTAACTGCTAAGGTCATCAGTCCCTAAGCTTACACACTACTTAAACTAAAGGACAAACACACACACCCATGTCCGAGGGAGGACTCGAACCTCCGCCGGGACCAGCCGCACAGTCCATGACTGCAGCGCCTGAGACCGCTCGGCTAATCCCACGCGGCTTTTGTATATCCGGGCTAGTCTGAGGAACTACTGTAGACATTTTGATACGGTCTTGGAATTCCCGGGATCAGTATCTTTCAATATCAATATCGGTATCATGCAAATGTCGTTGAGATTCTTGATTCACAGGGTATATATAGAATGTACAGAACCCTCAGTGTGCGCACTTGCCCAATATTTATAGTTTTATTCCTTGTCCTGCATCAAGGTACGGTCATCCAGAATTGTGAAGTGAATCTTCAATTTCTCCAGGCGTATTTTATGACGAAATAAATCTCGGGTGAACAGCCTGCTATGAGTGTACGTAGGACACAATATTTCGGCAATCGACCACGTTGCGATCATCAGGTGCGCTGATGTACTGACCGGTGGTGGGCCGGCGCCAGGTATATATAGGACAATCCCCCTCCCGCTCCTCCCTCAGGCGCTTCCTATGAGTCGGTGCGGTCCGCGCCCCGCGCGCGGTCCAGGTACAGCGTCCGTTCTCCCGCCGTCTGGGCGCTGCGTCCTAGGTCTTCTCGTTCAGGACGGTCTGCCGGCACCGCTCTCGTTATTCTTCCCTCCTCCCCCGAAGTCGGTACACTTATGTACCAGGATTCACTAAAATTCATAGAAAAGTATGATAAACGTGAAGTAGCTCATCCACTTAATCCGTATAGAATCAACAGCCTGACTCACTGTGAATCTTCATGTTCTCACGGTTTAATAAGTGAGTCATAAAACTGCGGGAAGACAACGTTGTCTTCTGTTAATGTTTGGGCTGTAATCCGTTCAGTATTTCCAGCAGTTTTTGAAAGATACCTATAAAGAAGTGTTTAAACACTTTCTAGAAACGACAGTAGACCTATTCGCTTTTCTGGGACATGAACGTAGCTATGTGTTGAAGAAATCGATTCCAAAACTTTTGACATTTTGCAAACAATTATTTCAAAATATGGAAAAAATGGTTCAAATGGCTCTGAGCACTATGGGACTCAACTGCTGAGGTCATTAGTACCCTAGAACTTAGAACTAGTTAAACCTAACTAACCTAAGGACATCACACACATCCATGCCCGAGGCAGGATTCGAACCTGCGACCGTAGCGGTCTTGCGGTTCCAGGCTGCAGCGCCTTTAACCGCACGGCCACTTCGGCCGGCAAAAAAAAAAAAAAAAAAAAAAAAAAATATGGAACAATCGCCTTGTGAACAACAATACAAGGAAGTTACTTTTTTTCAAAATAAGTTCAAAAATATGTGTGTGTTGTGTCTTTTACGTAATAGTTTTCCCTCCCGAATGCTTGTTTTCTGTGCCACGTGGTAAAAGCTGTATTTTTGATATTAGATCAAGTTTCCGGGCAGCGTCTTTCACAAAATGTCCAAAATGAGGCAATTAATCACCTTAAAGACACTTTTAAAAATATTTTACTAAAGAGTGTTTATAGGTTTCATTCTTCTTCTCAGCTTGTCTTCAGCCTGTTGTAATTTGGGGTAAGCCGGCCTGTGTGGCCGAGCGGTTCTAGGCGCGTCAGTCTGGAACCGCGCGACCGCTACGGTCGCAGGTTCGAATCCTGCCTCGGGCATGGATGGGTGTGGTGTCCTTAGGTTAGTTAAGTAAAGTAGTTCTAAGTTCTAGGGGACTGATGACATATGTTAAGTCCCATAGTGCTCACAGCCAATCTGGGGTAAATGCACAGTATATGTCGGTTTGTACGGTTGCATCTAAGCCTGATACTGGAAACCGCACCGTGAACTGCTAGCGTCTGAACCTGTTCGTAACGGTCAGTGCGTCACGGCATTGCGGTCTTTCGCAGGCATCGTTTCACGAAGTCCTCGACTGACTCGGTCCACACCCAGGACATTTGCTGTGCGTACTGTGATGGGCAAGCAACCAGTTTTTACACCCACAACGATCGTTGCTAGTGCTCGCTTGAGACATCTCACCTACTTGCTCTAGAGCTTCACTGTTGGTTGCCTCTCTCTCTCTCTCTCTCTCTCTCTCTCTCTCTCTGTGTGTGTGTGTGTGTGTGTGTGTGTGTGTGCGCGCCAAAAGGGGTGAGGAAAGTGGTATGACTCGAGAACGAGTGAGTCACTCTGATCTGTCCTGTTATGCCACATGTAGCCAAGCAGGTATCTGGCAAAGCTACGTAACTTGAGATTCGGAATACCAAAACAAAACACGATTGGCTGATGAGAGGCGGTTTCATGCCACACGCCGATAAGATGTAAAAGCATATACTGCATAAATTCAAACCGGAGTCATTAAAGCATGCTGATTGCTAAAACAAAAGGAAGTAACACGTCAGCCACACATAACACTCATAAAGTTTCAATTATCAACTCAAAAAAATTAAGCTGGTATTTGGTGATGGTGGTAATACCGAACTGGCTCGATAATAATCCGCCACCGCATATAAGCCATATCTCTAAATTTTGACTACGAAAAAAAATAATAATTTGCGCGAATTTGAACTGCATACTGATCGAGAGAAGAAAAATTATCAGAAATTTACTTGCACTTAGATGTAAGACGTAGGTATGTACCGCAAACATTCGTTCTAACACGGTACAATGCATTGGTACCTAACGCGCCGGTTCCACATTTTGTCTTATTCACTCTCAGCACTGTCAGTACCGGTATTCACTTCATCATGCTCGCTCTCACTCGCACCGTTTTCTTCATTCTGTTCCCACAGTACGTCAACCTCGCATTCGACATGCGGCATTTCTTGAACCCCCTGATGATGGACTTTGATATAGAGGATCACGGAGGAGGAATTCATTCGCACAGAACGGTGACTAATGGTTCCTTAATCTTAGTAGGCGGTGTTAGATAATGGACATTTTCCAGGAGCCAATCTAAATATATTTTTCGGTGGTTGTTCTTGAACGGCTTCGTTATGATGACATCTACCACTAGTAGTTCTGAAGTCATTCCTCCTAGTACTAAGACAGGGTCTCTCTTTTGTGCAGCAAGTTTATTTTTTTTACTTCCGCATTTAGATATCCGTTAAAAGCATCCAAAACCAGTGTGGCTCTCTCAGCAAGCAGTGCCCCAGGTCTGCGATTCCAAACACTAGATAACCAGTCTGTAATTAGTTGCGTTGTCGTCCAGCCTTTTTCTTCGCACAGAACCACTAAGCCCTTAGGAAGCCGTTTTTTCGGAATAGTTTTTCTCTTAAGAAGTTAACATAGGAGTTTTCTACTTTTTCCATTCCCGTTTCCTCTTAATGAGATACTTTTGGTCCCTTTCATGTCTGCCGTCATATTGCTTGGCATGCCAAAAAATATTGGTGTTCGCCAGTATTGCCAGCCTGAAGAAATGGCTATGACTGACACTTTCGCAACTGGATGGTGTACCTCTGGAAGTTAAGCAGCTTCTCCCCGAAACATGCTGGCATTCTCTGTACCAGTGTAGAACATCGTTGGAGAGCAAAGCCATTTCCCCGCATTAACCGACGACACCAACAAATACTAACAAGGAATTCTCTTTATGGTAGGTTTAAGACTCTTTCGATTTCCAAGACTTTCAGTTGCATTATTTCTCGGGAGATAAGCATCCCATCTTTCGTCGTACTTCGCACGTGGGAAAGAAACATAGCTTCAAGTCCCGGATACTTGCCACATTTCGGTCCCCTGAATGATTTACTCGTTAAACTGCATTCTTCCATTTTTTCTGAAGGAAACCAACGTCGCACCGTACTTTTCGTACTTTCCTCCGGCCTGTTAGTTGCGGCTTTGGCATAAGCCACAACTGTAAGTTTGAAGCTTGCATCGTGACTGCGCTAAATTGCTTGGCTTGATGATGCTTTTCGCTCTGAATGGTCGTTCATATGGACATAAATCAAGCTTTCTTACCAATATCCTACTGAAATTTAATTATAAACTGACGTAACATTATTCGTAGACTTCCGCAATGTTAACGGTAAAGGTTTGCATTGTTACGCGACAAAATGCCACGCCGCCAGTTTCAGTTACAGATGTTAGTGACGTGGTTGTAAATGAGCATAATATTCATACTGAAAGAATATATAAAAATACAAGGCAGCGGATATAAGCCGCACACTAACATTCCGAGGACGAAATCTGATCAAAAGGGCAAAACTACGTCCGCTTAAAAATATTTACTCTGACCCAAGAAATTGTGAGCCCGACATACCTTTAAGACCATAGCTATAATTAATACGAACAATAGAATGGCAAACTGCAAACAAATAAATTTCATATGAGTGGAAGGTGTTAACAGAAACAGGCTTTGTGTTAACACAGTAATTTATTCAATTGAAGACACATTAAACGGATCAGACCATTAAAGAGTACAAACTCATTTTACACTCTCCATAAACAAATTCTAGTTGGTAGATTTATTAGTTTTCAGCATTACTTGAACGAACAAGAAATCTACCTTTCTGATGCCAGGGACACACTGAAAGTTACGCTCGATCTTTTAACGAAACGAATACAGTGGCAGCTGTTCTAATAGTTCTATAGAGAAACTCAAGCGTGCACTAAAATAATGCTGGACTTGAGACAGATGATCGCAGTTACTTGAACAGCTGCATACCAAGAGTTGCCAAATGACGCCACTGTTTCTAATTATACTCACTGTAATTATTCAGAACAGATGTGCAGAATGCCACTATCGTGCGTGTGGCTCTGAGGCAGAGGGCGAGGATCGAGCTTCCGCAGGTCCCAAATCTGGACCCCGCTTGTCTGCAAAAGATATGCACGCTTCCCCGTCTCCCAGAAAATGCCAGTGATGTGCACAAGCTGATCTCACCTCCGTGTCTCTGAATGAACTTCAAGTTTTCTAGCTGAAGTTTATGTCCTGCTATTTCTTCCCACCAAACACGACCAACCTACCAGTTGCATAATATGAACATTCAGCCAGCCAATGGCGAAGTTTCTTCAAAAATGACGCCAAGAAAACATGTGCTGATAAAACCCCAACGACATTTCTATTTCTCCTCCTACTTCCACCAAACATGCGATTTTGCAACCAGCAACTAGTCTCACATCGGAGGCCCTCTGAAAGTAAAGAGCTGTGCCTGAGGCCAGACCGTTATTTTTCTGGAAGCAGTGTTTCTTTTGAAAAACGTAGGACGGTTATCCCCTGGAAGCACTCCTCAGAACACAGGGAAGGCTGGCTACCTGCTGACAGAGTCCGTTCCCTAGTGTCAGCCTGGCCAGAAGGCACAGCCCAGTTGTAAAACGCACAATCGCCGGCCCGGCGTGTGGACTTGGTGACAGCACCAGAGGCTGCCTGTCTGGACTGATGTCAGAGCGTCGCTTTTTTTTCATTGTTGTTCACTGCCGTGTCTGTCCCAGGCAGAGCTTGCTTCGCTTTTCTACGCACTGACGAAAAGCTTCAAGAAAACGAGGAGGACAAGTACTGTGACGCTACAACGCAGTCCTTGCTATGAATTTTTTCGCTCACTTAACACATGAAACTGTTTGTATACGATGTATTGTCTAGTGTAAATATGTATTGTAAATACTATGTTTAAATTATGTAATATTTGACACTGGCAAGTCAGGGCATATTTAGTTAACGTTGAAGTCAGAGAGATTGTTTTGTCGTGCCTCTGGGCGCGGGAGCGCGCCAGCGGGTAGTAGTAGCAGTAACGCCGTGCTCGGAGTAAGACGTGCAGTCGAGTGCTGCTGGTCCTGGCTGTGTTACGTCTAACGGCTAGTGTGTGGATCTAAGTACGACGGGATATCTGGAAGCATGGCCGGGCAAGTTATTATGGATTAATGGGCATAGTGCTGAAGAAACGAGGGCTTAAATGTGAAGCGCACTGTGGGCCCAAGTCGTTACAGTAAAAGCCCGATGCCACATTATGTCGCTGCCGTGGACTTCCGTCGATCCACCGACAATGAGGGAAGTAAGATCTACGTAATTTTCGTAGGATAAAATTGTAGAAGGCTTGCCAGTGACTGTGCTTTTCTTTGAAGTCGAACAATTAATAACAAGCACTTTATAATCGAAGTGTTGCAGTTACATTCCACCCGACAAAACACCAAGTAGGTTCCTTCCAATCCTTACCTTATTGAACCGAGTGTGTCACGTCATTATCAAGAGAAAATATGTTAATTATCAAATTATTTGCATAGACGGTGAAGAGTAAAATTCAGACTGGTTATCGTAGTTAACTGTTGCACTTAATAAGCTTACGCCAACCGTAGTAACTTAATAATAGACTGAAGTAATAAATTTGATTATTAAGATTTATTTCAATGCATATTCAGGTGAAGTTAATTCAAGGATGTTTCATGAAACTATAAAGCTTATTCCACCTGACAATCCCCCAATTAATGAATTATTATCAGTCAAAACATAGTTAATCAATTATTGGCAATATATTTCATTATCAGTAGATTAAACTGTCCAAAGTACCTAATTTTAAAAACAGAATGACAGTTCATTATTCAAAATGTCGATAGATAATTATGTGTTGTCAGAATTGCACTTATCTGACAAATTATGAACAAAATAATTATTCAAATACTTATTGAAAGTTAACCATTAATGTTTAAGTGTAGTTTGATTGTTCTGACATTGTTTTATATGACTACTGAGCCTGACACAGCACTTACGTAAAGTTCCCGTTCCACCTGCTGCGCTACAAACAGGTAGACTTTATTTTTGACACAATTATTCACGTACTTAACAGTACTATCGCTCATCAGTTGAGCTGGCGACCGATTATTTAATTGCTTTTACAACTTAATCATTTCTTTCGGCAAAATTTCCACTGGCGAAATTTATTTCCTAATTATTTCCATTATTTCATTTACCGATCGTTATTGAATGAAGCTACTCATTCAATAACGATCAAGTTATAACGTCTCCTGTTTTCCGCGGGATAGTCATTATTTACTTCGGATTCGGATGCCTTATCCCGACGCGGGTCAAAATTCATAATACACGGTCATTGTCAACTTGTAATTTCGCAAATCCCGGGAAGCAGGGGGGTGTTACAGCACCACCTTAAATGTAATGATACGAAGCTAGTAGGAGCTCAGCAGATACGGTAACTGTAATCACATTTATTTTGATAAACATTACCATCGTATTCTGCGCCGTTGTTACCCTCTTACTACAGTCATCCTCAGATTAAATGAAAAGGGCATGCAAAATTGGCTTGCTGCTTTTCATAAGTACGCCTCTCTTTGAGCCAGTACAGTTCTTTTGCACAATTCATCCAGTTAAGTAACACATCATTCCAAACGATGGATGATTGATTGTAGACGTCTGGATTTTGGCTGTCCGGGAAACATTATACGAGGGCTGTTCGGAAAGTAAAGTCCGATCCCTCGCGAAATGAAAACCGCATTGAAAATATAAAAAAAAATTATTCGCAAGGTTAGCCACACCTTCGAGCTACCTCTCTAAATAGTCACCACTGTGACTCAGACATTTGTTGTGGCGTTGTACAAACTTTCCAGTACCCTCGTCTCAGAAAGCAGTCGCCTGTGCTTTCCGCCAATTCTCTACGCTGATCTGCCTTTCGTTGTTTCTGCCAAAATGTTGTCTTTGTAGCCAGCGATTCACGTAAGCAGAGATGAACAACAGAGGGAGCCAATTAAGGGCTGTATTGTGAGTGATCAAACACTTCCCATCGAAAACTGTGCAGGAGCGTCTTCATTGCCCCTGCAGAATGCGGCTGAAAATTGTCGTGAGGAAAGAAACGCATGACATTTGTACTATGTGGGCTGCTTAGCTTCAGGCAAAATCTCTCACCAGATCCACATACTTGGCAGGAGACACTGTTGTTTTAGGCATTTCCACGAGATCACTTTGCTCTTTGAACTGAAAAGAGCGACGTGAAGCGATCGACAGGCACACCAAAGGCCCTGCCCAACGCACCTGTGCAAAGTTCCATCGGATTTTCACAGTGGTTTCCATTTCGCGTCAAATCGGACCTTACTTTCTTAATACGCCTCGTACTTACTGATCACCTACGCCTCATACTCGAAATGTCTTCCACACAACTGTTTCTTGATGCCGAGGAAGATGTGGTGGTGGTGGTGTGTTGGGGCTTATGGGCGCTCAACATTGAGGTCATCAGCACCCTGACACACATTAAAAGGAACGAATGTGGGCAGACCTAAGAAAACTAAAGCACACACTCAAACAAAGCAGGAAAAGAAGGAAAATGCTACATAAGAAAGTAAAACGTAAGGAAAGGGGAAACATAGCAACAAGAATGTCACAGGAAATTGTTATTGGCTGGCCGCTTACATAAAATATGGGCGAGCTTGCCACACAGTGAGCGAATTAAAATCCTCTCCCTAAAATCTTTGTAAAAACATTTGACAGGGCACAGAACTTTAAAACTTTAACCACATTCGTCCGAGTGTTGCCCAAAAGAGATGGCAGGTCCGCTGGCAAGTCAGCCGCGACCCGCTGGTCAGAAAATAAAACGCAATCCAATAAAACGTGGCGCACAGTGACCTGGACGCCGCAAGCACCGCAAATTGGAGGGTCCTCTCGCCGGAGCAGGAAGCCATGCGTCATAGGGCTGTGGCCTATTCGAAGCCGAGTGAGGAGAACCTCGTCCCGTCGATGGGGCTGAAAGGAAGTACACCACACACGCGTTGTGGGCTTGACTATACGGAGTTTATTGTCAGTCACTTCCAGCCACTCATCTTCCCACCGACGCATGACCCGTGAGCTCAACAGCGAGGTGAGTGCGTGCAAGGGGATAGCACACTGAGATACTTGTGGGGCGAGACACGCCTCCTTGGCTGCGAGATCTGCCCTTTCATTCCCAGCAATGCCAACATGCCCCGGAACCCAGCAGAAAGCTACAACCTTCCCCAGTCGCTGTAGTCGGAGGAGGGCATCCTGGATGATCTGGACAATTTTGTCTGCCGGATACAAACGTTGCAATGAGTGAAGGGCACTGAGTGAATCGGAACAGACAAGAAATTTAGGAGAGGAAGAATGTCTCATGTGCTCCAGTGCCCGCAAGATCGCAAACAATTCTGCATCAAAGACAGTAAAAGTCTGAGGCAGTCGGACCTTGAGGACACGATATGGAAAAACAACTGAGCAACCAACAGAATCCCCTTGTTTCGACCCATCCGTAAAAACAGCTACATAGTCGTGGTGCTCAGATAAAATGGCAGAAAATGCTGCATTAAAAACGGTGGCAGGAGTGCAATCTCCCTTATACTGCAATAAATCTAAAATCACTCCGGGCCTCCTCAGTAACCAGGGTGGCAGGCGGTTAAAACCTTGGATTTGGGGTTGTACAGACTCCACACCGAGGGACTCTAGTACACGTTGCACACGGATCCCAAACGGCAACGTAACCCGGGGACGGCGGGAAGAAAGGCGGTCTAGAGGTGGATGGGCAACAAGACGTTGAGCAGGCGAGCTGGGAGCTGCAAGAAACTTACAAGCCTGGCGCACCAGCAGGAGCTGCCGCCGGATGGTAAGTGGCGGTTCGCCAGGCTCAGCACAGAGGCTGGGTACGGGACTGGTCCGATAAGCACCTGTGGCCATTCGGATCCCAGCATGGTGGACAGCGTCAAGGATCCGCAAATAAGATGGCCTCGCTGACCCATATACTGTGCACCCATAGTCCAGCCGTGAACGCACAAAAGCTCCATAAAACTGTAGGAGACGCGCCCTGTCCGCGCCCCAAGACCTGTGCCTGAGGCACTTGAGGATGTTCAGTGCAATCAGGGTTCTGGCCTTCAGGTCACGTAGGTGTGGCAGCCATGACAACCTGGAGTCAAAAATTAGGCCCAGAAACCGCACTGTGTCTCTAAAATGTAGGACAGTATCCCCCATATGCAAGTCAGGCAAAGTAAAAAGATGACGAGAACGATTAAAATGAACACAAACACACTTATCGGCAGAAAACCGAAGACCCGTCTTTGCAGCCCACTCCTCTAACCGCCGCACTGTTAGCTGCAACTGACGGCTCATGGTTGCAACACTGGAGGAGGAACAGAAAACGGCAAAGTCGTCCACAAATAAGGAGCACTGTACTGGACTCCTCACTGTAGACGTTATACTGTTGATGGCTATGGCAAAGAGGTTAACGCTTAAAACACTGCCCTGGGGGACACCGTTCTCTTGCTCAAAGCGATCAGACAGTGTGTTACCAACGCGGGTCCGAAAAAACCGCTGAGACAGGAAAGACCGAATGAAAATCGGGAGGCGGCCACGAAAGCCCCATTGATGCATCTGTGCAAGAATACCGTGTCTCCAAGTAGTATTATATGCCGAGGAAGAGGAGCAGTATCAGGAGAATATGAGGCTGAGGCGAAATTTCACCGAACAGAGAAGCAGACATGTGACTATGTCCTTTACAACAGGACTAGGGCGTTGCTCCAGAGCAGAAAGACTCCTTTGGCAGTTCCGCACAACACTTCGTAGGTATAACCTCCACCTTCGTCAGAAGATTTTGGTAGTTTTCTTCTGTGATGGTTTGTCCCTTATCAGAATAGCCTGTTAGCTAGTTTGCACTCCGTCTCTAATGACCATCGTCTACGCGACATTAAACCCCAATCTACCTGCTTCGTGTCTGAGAGCACTGTTCCCAAGTGGCTACATTCAGATGGAATGTCCATACTCTCAGATTTCAAGGCTTTAGATGCTATATTCATCCTTTACAGTATTCTACATGGAATCCTAGCAGCGTAGAGAAGCTGCAGGGTTTAATTACTTTTTAATACCTACTGCAGCACTTCGTTTGTTACTTTTCTTCATGGTACAAGTTAAGTTTTTGGAAAACGTCAATGTGTAAGATCGCAAGAACAATGCCCCTTACATGAAGTCATTAAAGATCACCTAACTCACGTTGAGCGAACAGTAGGGCTGAACAAAAATGACTGACAAGGCACAATGCATCTTGTAGAGGATATAGTATGGACATATTGGAATAATTAATGTCGGGTGATGGTTTTAAAGTAATTCACACGACATGAAAAACTTTGTGGAAACGTGTCGATTTACTGGAGGCTAGTTTATTCCAGGGAAGTATACAGAGTTGACCGTGGCCAGCTGGGGAGCGACGAAGGGAAGTGACAACAGGCAGCTTAGGGCGGCTCAAGCTCTGAGAAAGCGGTAACGGGGCGCGGCCTACAGCTACCTTAAAATAAGTGACAGTGAGTGGGTGGTTGACCCTATGCTTATGTACTGGGAAGCAGACGGAGAACTTGTAAACCTCTTGATAAATGTCCGGCGTCCCATTTTCAGTGAAACATTCCAGAAAGCCGCGCAAAGCTACAGTGGAGCGGTCAACAGAAGCCAAAATATGCGTGTTCGTGACTACAGCAACTTCACGCTGAATTTATGGTCTGCAGAATCTGAAGCAAATCAGGTGAGGAGCGACAGAATGAAATACGCCGGCCTCTGATGGGAACGTAGGGCCGAGGAATTTGAAGTACTCTCCTGGCAGTCAGAACTCCGGAAAAATTGGTGTTTGTGCAGGGACTAACCTTGATGGGTGGCCTGGGAAGAGCGAAATAGCAGAAGTTGAGAGGAAAGGAAATTTTATGGGAATTTGTTCACTTCCCAGAGCAGGCATTGGTCGGCGCTGGGAAGTGATGCATAATTAACGCGACTTGCGCTGTAATTGGCGTAAGTGATTTTGCTGGTCTTCCGTTCCCAGCTTGCCTAGAGTGCGGACGTGGCGTTCTGTACTCAGCTTGACTGAGAGAGAGTGAGCATCTCTGCAGTTTAGGGCTTAGCAAACGGAACGATTGAGCTTGGAGATAGAAAGTTTTCGTTCAGCTATGTACTCAGCAAAATAGCTAGAAGTTAATAGACAAACGCAGCCTTGCAGCACCACGAGGTCGACCGACGTCCCCATAACGAAGCCGCCCCACCACGCTGAATTCGGTGATATTGCGCCCGCTCCTGCCACTGATTAATTTGTTGGATCACGTCGGCAAAGTTTCCACGAGGGTTTCATGGCCCGTGTATTGTAGTATTCTTCTCGCACTTCGCATTACGCCTGGGTCAGTGGATAGGAACTACTTTTGATTTATTGCGCTTTACTCCACGCAAACGCAATTTATTACCACTGCCTGTTAGGAGAGTCATGTAATGTGATGATTAAAGGTCGTGAGCTGAAATAAATCTGTGCTAATCGACTGCATCTGTTTTCAATCAAGTAGTTGAAATCACAAGTCACTTTCTTAATTAATTTTATGTTCAACATTTGCATCTGGTGTTCAATAACTGAATATAACATCAATGTGCAACCCCTTTAGTTGAAAGGGATCAATTCTGAATCAATTAATGTCAACACTGCCACCGCAGTTCAGTCAAGAGTCACAGTACCTTGTTACTTTCTTTGCGTTTTCCGACATTGCGACAGTTTTGCACTCTCTGTTGATCTGTTAGTCAATTACTTGGGCTGAACACACACCTAAACCAGATAAGTGACTGGTGGAGTGTTACAAATGAATCACTGTCAAAGAGTACATAAGACATCGTATCTCATTGTTAAATACATTGGATCTAGTCTCTTTAGCGTCACGGAAGTTATCTGTAAATTCTATCACCGTACCATTCTGTGGCCAAAAAAATTGTAGGTGTTCTCTGTTGTTTCGAAATACATGCCTATTTCCTGCTAAACCACTTAACGTCTTCATGCCTTTAAGGACTAAATTTATACTGTGACTTGATTCTTTTCTACACACCACTTTGTACGCAACTCATGGCAGATGAAGCATGGTAGTCTTGGCCGAAACACTGTCCTTCTGTAGATTCAGATAACTGTTGTTCGAGTCGTAATTCAGACTGGTCTTTGACCTGAGTAAAAGTCATAAATTGTTCTCGTATCTTTACGTCAGAATGATTTCCAAATCCACCTGATTATTTCAACATATCGAAATGCTTCAATTGTGTGATTGATTCCACTAAACACTTCCACGTTTCCTGTCAGTTTTAACTTTTCCTTTCTTTCCTTTGGGTACCAGGAGCCCCGCATCTTCGGGGGTCAATGCTCCAGTCGCCCCAACCTAGTTAGGCCCCTAATACTATCACTGGAGGATTTCTTTAATTGTCCTAGTATCCTCTTAGAGTAAACAACAAATCGTGACGTGATTTCTCTGCAGTACAGAGGTGTCTGCGGCGCCCAGTACTGTTGCTCAGCGTCAGTCTGGGACTGTTCGAATGAGAAGCCAAGTAAATCTTTGCATCACCGACGAACATCTAGAAAAAATCGTGAAATGCAGCAGTCACACGGAGCAACCATACCAGTCATAAGGTAAGACATCAACGAACACCCTACTACTGCCAATATGTGGTATCAAAAACACAAGCGTCATATCGATCGCATGTCCCTGCAAAAACATAACGTAAATTCTCACAGGCACATGCGTTTTATTGGATACACCGGTTCCCGTGAAATCACGGAAGTTAAGCGCTGTCGGGCGTGGTCGGCACTTGTATGGGTGACCACCCAGACGGCCATGCGCTGTTGCCATTTTCCGGGTTGCACTCAGCCTCGTGATGCCAATTGAGGAGCTACTCGACCGAATAGTAGCTGTTTCAGTCAAGAATACCATCATAACGGCCGGGAGAGCGGTGTGCTGACCCCATGCCCCTCCTATCCACATCCTCCTATGAGGATGACACGGCGGTCGGATGGTCCCGATGGACAACTTGTGGCCTGTAGGTCTTTTTGCGTTTTATAAACACGGAATTCTTGGAGACAACAGTTATTTTTAGAGGAATTTGATTTTCCAATCCAATCATCAGGCCTGTTTACCTCGGTTAATCTGAGACAGGCTGTGTTAAAGGGGCATGACTTTTAAAAACTAAATCAAAACAAAAGACAAAAAATTAGTTACACAAATTGTCCACCACTTACGAAGTTTTCCTGCTAAGAATTCTCTGTATTCTCTCGTACAGATAATGCTCGATAAGTCGAGTGTATCGCCATTTTGTTTTGAAACACATCTTTTTCATGAGCATCCAATAAAAAATGACACATTTTTATAAGAATCCTGTCGCGCTGTTGATGAGCTCAGTACATTAAGCTATATTTTTTAATCAGGAAATTAACTTCCTTTCCAGTCATATGCGAGCTATTAACGTAATGAAATGCGACTTGGAATTGTTGTCTGTTGTTATGTATAATTAACATTTTTACTCAATGACTGACAAAATTGATTCGGCGCTAAAAAATGAAGCATGTTATAGACCCACACACAACAACGCAACATTTTTCTGTACATACTGCCGTGAGAAAGACCTTAAAAATGAACCTGTTGAGTATTTCGATAATATTTCCTTGTGACATTTCTTGTCTGTTTCCAGCAGAGCTAATGTTGATAAGAATTTCATTTACAGTATGAACACGAGTGGGTATCCAAAAAAACCGGAATTATTTTTTAAAAGCTGTATAATTTCAAATTGTTTACAAAGCAACCTTATCCCCCTTCAACCTACTCTCCATTATAAGTAATACATTTGTCCCACCGGTGCTTCCGTTGTTCGAAACACTCTTTGTAGTCAACTTTAAAAATGGCTGACAGCTCCTTCCCCGTTTTTTACTTGACATCTTCACTGTTGTCAAATCGTTGTTCTTTCGTGCCAATTTTCATGCGTGGAAATAAGAAAAATTCGCAAGGAGCCAGGTCAGGCGAGTGGGATGCGTGGATCAGCGGAACCCAGGACGACATGTTGGAACTTTACGTTCCTTTTGTCTGTCAGAACCCGAAGAACCAACATGGCAGCATCCCTTTTCATTCGCAGATCTTCCGTGAAAATTCGCTGAACCAGGGTCGACAGTAACACACTAACCTCCGACAGAATTTTTTCGTGTTTTCGTCGATTCGCGCAGTTGATGGACGTCCTGAGCGAGGTTTATCATCAATCGACGTGTCGCCGTTTTTAAATTGAGTAAACCACTCGTACTTTTGAGCTTATCTCATAGCGTCATCTTGGTAAACTGTTTTCGACATTAGAACAGTTTCAGCAGCATTTTTATCGAGCAGAAAACAAAATTTCACAGCTGCACGTTATTTACTTACACTTTCCATTAAAAAAATGAAACAAGAACAAAACATCGCTAGAAAAAAAATCAGTGCAGGTGAACATAAAAAGCCGGGTCGACAACACGTGTGGCACTGAACTGGCAATGAGTGGCGCTATACATGCCTAGGGGCAGAAATGCGTACTACGTAATCTCCGCAAATGGCAGTGTTATTCCGGTTGCATAAAAATTTCTGTTTTACAAGACTCAGCAGATCTGTTATCGAGTTATCTAGCGTATGCACTCCCGTCTCAGTATGCCTGACAAAACCTACAACTGTTACAAAAGCTGAGCGTCTGTTTCCAAGCCAAATATATTTTCAAAAGATTCTTCTGTTCTGTAATGAGTCTGGAATGGTTATCCGTTTTCCCAGTAACATTTGTAGGAGAAGCGTGGCGCGAATGGCAACAGGTTTGTTTCAATGGCGAGAGAGTGTAACAGAAGTATTGAAGAAACTTAAATGGCAGAACATCTCTCAGAAAGTTCTTGGAAAACTCCATAAACCACGAATGTTCCTTATCATCCATATTCTCCCAGTAATTCTGATGGGCAACGACGTTCATCTTATGAACATAGTGCATCGGGTGGTTGAAGTACAGGGCCACTGGAGTTTGATGCTGGATGACAGTACACCAAGGCCCACAACAAAATGAGGAAACAGATCCTTGCAAAGAGGCACTTGCATGTTCCTGATGGCTGTGCAGCTTCTCTTTCTTGAGCTTACGTTTTTACTACTCCCAATTGAGTTTCGTAGACGTTGTAAATTACTTCTCTGTGCTTGAGCTCCAACCTTCTAAGGATTGGGTATGCATCCTATTACACCTCAAATCGTCGAAGACTTTCTCTAACTTCGAAAATCTAACAAGGTATTCTGATTTCTCCCCAAACTGCCTCCCATTACTAAGTGCAACATCAGAATCGGCTCTCTAATAGCATCTTTCACCTCCATGTAATTGTATTGATATTCATCCCTTAGACACAGTCATATTCAGAAGTAAGCTGCTCGATCCCCATTAAGCCGTGCCATTAGACTTCTTCAATCTGGGATCATGTATGTGGTCTACAAGAAGGTTTCAACGACTGTGGGGGACATGTCAGACCAAATTACTTCTGCTTGTAATGCAATATCTCCAGATATTTTCACAGCAGTCAGTTCGGCTGTAATGCGGCGTGTACGAAAGTGCCCTGATGCATATGGTTATAATTTCGAAAATATTCTTTAAAATATTTACCGATATAAATGTTGTGGTACATATAATGTCTTTTTTTCTTTTTTGTTCACAATCTTTGGCTATATGTATTTCATGTATTACTTGAATGCACGATTTTTTGTTGGTGTGCAAATGACGCAACATACGTACAAAAAAATTCTGAAGGGACACCTTGATTTTCTGTTAAAATAATAAATTTTATCCCGTAATTTCCTATAATTTCTTCCGTAACAAATATTCCGTTGCACGCATCATGTGTTCTCATGGGTATCTCACCATTTCTGGAACATTTTGGGAGGTAAGAGAGTCGTATCACCTTAACGCCAGCATGACTTTCCAACAACATAACATTTTATTTGGCACGAAACATGTTTAAATCTGTATAAAGTCCAACGCACAAGCAAGACATCTCGTCTTAAGCCAGTGGCGAAAATTTCTTGGAAACCGGTGTAAACTTGCAGATGGTGGACGATTCAACGGCTGCAGTAGTAGCACTAAAAGCCCTATATTCTGCCTGTTTCTACGCCACCGCTTCTTGTTAGATCTGCAAAAGAGTCACATCACTGAATTTGTCTCATCGAAATCTGTTATTCTGTTGGGAAAAATACTACAGTTCTGTTTAAAAATGTTGACTCCTACGTCAAGGTTACTAATGACATTTTGAGAAACTACTACTGTTTATTTCAAGGACGGCTGTTCACCATTCGTTTAGGCGAAAGCAGATTACATATGTCTTTAGCGGATTAAAAGTAATTTAAGATGAAAAAGCTAGAAGTATTACCCTGCATATTATTCTGTTCAGTAGATAACATGAGTAACCTGTGAGACTAATAGTCCATTAGTTGACACATTTATTCGCTCGTGCATTGTTTGGCAATTTTGTGATCTTATTTTTCTGGAAATATGGTGGTAAATCACCAGTTTCATAACATTTTACACCAACTCCAGTAGTCTTTTAGTTCCTAAACCTCCTTTAGATTTCAATAAATGCAGAGTTAAATCATTGACTACTGCTATCTTATTAGCTCATTTTATTCAGAGCTCTGTCGAAAATTGTCCTTATTATTGGGCCTCGTATTAGTTACACAACAATTTCGACCTCCTCTGTCAACTCGGAGATACTTCATCATCAGTGTTCCTGCCCCCGATGTACTCTGTCATCTCTCAGCCTTGTCCTTTGCGTTTAACAAAGGTTTCCCACATGAACTTCTTAGTTAAATAACTTACTTTTTATTTCTCCGAAGTTATGCGTATTTTTCCAGTCTTTTCACGTTATCATGTCTTTCTCAATATTTTTAAATGATCGTGATATCCATTCCGATTTTATCTGTTCGCTCTTCCTGTTAGCTTAATTGGTAAATAACTTACCGTGCTCCATTCCTGTCATCATCTCATGTAGGGGTTATTTACTGCCTCCACACTAAATTTCAGCTAAACTGAAATTTCAGCTATGAATGTATCTACTGTGTTACCTGCAGTGATGTATAATACGGCGCAGTCGGATGACTAAGCCCACCAGTCCGTGGCACGAAACTGCATCCTGGTTCAGCAGCGCATTTCGCCATGGCTGTTGAAAAGTATAATCGTGAAAGCGATCTACCATTACCGTGTGAACGACAGGACTCAAGGCGGGTTAAAAGGGTCAAGGGTCTTTCCGACGAGAAGGGGGTGGCCACTAAGTGTCTAGAAGCTACTTAAGCGGTCGCGAGGTTAAATTCCTCTGTCCGTTATCGCGGAAGGCGGTCCGCGAACACCGCTTAGTGCATGAAATACTGCCATGAAGCATATTTTGGCCAATCGTCGCAAAGAATGAGTAACGTAAGAGGCTTTTGTGTTAGTGAGTATGAATCAAGTTAGCTTTATTGTTATTGTCTTGTGTCGGCTGCTGATTGAAACTTGTAGACTGTATTTAGAGAAGTATTTATGTCTAACGCGGTAATTTAATCACAATCTATGCATACAAGCGCTGAGTCATTGACGGTCGCAGAAACATGTTCAAAAAACAGAATACTGACAACGTGTGAAACATTGTGGCGTCGGTTTGTCAGAAAGGTGCTTCCGTCATTCGAATTTCGAGTGACGTAACGCAGGGTGTTTTTACGTAATTTCTCGACCTGTGATAATTGCTTCATCTACTGCCAGAAAAACAGGTAATTTCGAGATACTGTAAAAGAGTAACAAAGCTTAGGGTTCGACGTACCGTAACGACAAAGTCTTGGAGACGCAGTACAAGCACGTATATGTGAGGGAATCGGCAACGGCAGTAACCAATTAACGGGAACTGTCCTGGCATTTTCCTTGTGCGTCTTAGGGAAACCATGAAAATCAAAACTGGATAGCTGGACGGGGATTGTAACGACTGTCTCACGCACTGTGAAACATCGCTCTGTCGAAAAGATGAAACACCAGTGGAACTTCCTGACGATGTCTCTTTCTCAGGTACGTAAGACGAAAACTTGTTTTTTATGAACTGCAGAGTGAAACTGAAGAAACTGATCAGAGGTAGGCTCTTATGAAGATGGAACCTTGATAAATTAAAATAACAACAGGTTGTTGAGGTTTTCAGAGAAAGCAGTGAGCAACCATGTACTGAAAAAGCGGAAAAGAGAATAATAAAACGAAACTGGGTAGCTGTGAGAGACGAAATACTGAAGGCAGAAGAGGGTAGAAAAGAAACATAAGAATTAACAGTAATTCTCTGATAAGACAGGATATATTGACTTCGATAAATACAAAGAATCTGAAGAACGATTTTGGATTATTTTACAGCATTCACATGGGCACAAAGCCTCACAAAGACTCTTGTGGTGAGACCAGCTGCAAAATGGAATACAGAAACTGACATAGGTTAGGGAGCAACATCTGGAGATTGGAATGTTTGCGCAACCACTGATAGTATACAAAATTTCATTGACACACGTCACTATTTGGTATAAAAACGAAGCAGGGTTTGTACATGTCAGTATCTCGACACAGTAAAACCGGATTTTACAGTAAGCGGTTTTGCTGTGCTTCGAAAAAGTTACTAGTATTTCGTTCATATTTCAATTTCAGAAAGGTTTACCCTTGTTGCCTATCCTATATAAGTGTGAAAGTGTTGAACCATGATTGGTACGCATTCGTACCGGTAGTTACCAACTTCCTGCTCACCTGAAATTTCCTAAATCGGGAGAGATTTTAATTACTGGCTTGATCGCATCGTAGTATTGCTCGTAATGGCAGAGCGTAAATCATCATGCTCTGCCCATTCTTCCTCCGCCAGTTTGGGTATCATGTCTTTAAGTCGAAGGATAGTGAACTGGCATTCTTTGTAACAAGCCTACATGACGTGGGGTCCTCGGAGACGAGATACCTATTATGATCATTCTACAATAGGGAACACTGTCGCTTTTTACTACTATACTTACGTATCAGTTCTTGCAAAGTGTCACTGCCTTGCTTTAGCCTGTCGGGTAAGAATAAAATCTGACAACCCTGGCGTGTTAATTACTGTCCATTAGGAACCCGCCTCCCAGTATCCTGTCACTGTAATGAAAACAAAAATGCCAAGAGCCTCCGTTTAAGCTCCCATTGGCTCTTTGCATCGTCCTTGGAAATCTCAGCGAAGAAGAAAGTCAGTGGATAACAGTCCAAAAGTGTGCAATGTACAGTTTCTCCTGCTTTGATGAAATTCGCCAGATCTGTTTATTCTGGCCAGTTCTCTTTCTTCGACCAATACCTTCAACAGCTAACTGCTTTAAGTAGGCTGTTTATGTGTTTGTTATGTTGGCAATGCTATGTAGCGCTCTGCATTAATGACTCTGACAGCTCTACGCGCCCTCTGTAAGAGACTCTGTGGCTGGTCGGACTCGCAGTTGGAGGTGAACAGCTAGCAGTGGTGGAAGTTGGGAGTGAGTTGTCAGCAGTGCGGAGGTTAGAGGCTAATACTTAGCAGTGTTGGAGGTTTGTAGTATTAGCGCGAGCGGACGGTCTGAGTGTGTATCCGTCATGGAGAGCTATTACTGATGATTATACAATTTTTGTTAATTGGTTGTCACTTGATTACGGTAAAATCTGCTAAATACATTGTTTGCTCTGCAACAAAATCTTTCCTTTGCTAAGCACATGCCTATTAGTAGTTAGAGTCTTCACTAGTTAGAATCTCTTATTTAGCTGGCAGTATTGGCGCCTGTATCTCTGTAGTTCGTGTCATGATTTTGTGTGACGTAAGTGACTTATGATATGTATGGGTTATTGTTAGGATTTCTTCTAACTCAGGGCCATTATTTTGAGTTAATTTTAAAGCAGTCAGATCGCGTTACTGTTGAATTTTGTGAGTACTTAATGAATAGGAAAAGTTTGAGTTCTGTTAGTCAGGGCAGATTTTGTAGGTCAGATATGAAATGATAAAGACAAGCAAAGAAACAGTATAGTCAATTTCACTCAGCAGTTTAAGTAAAAACGTAATAAAGTAGTTTCATGTTCTCAGTTATTCCAATTTAAGTAAAGAGTTTACTTTATTAAGAAGTTTCACTTCTAGTTCCCCGATCCGGTGACAAAGCTGCAGAATAAAGGCATCTGCTTGGGTTACGTCAGTGTAGCCTCGGATGTGAAGTAGCAACTGCCGACCTGCTCTGACAACAGGAAAACCTGAACCATTCACTTCGTCTTATCCGAGATGGTTCCATGACCACACGCGAATTCCTACTCTTAAACGGAACCAGAATCCACGCATTCTAAGCGGCCCTCACACGTTTAATGTTAATAATACAGTAGTACTGTGTTAATATACTGCGTGAAAGTTCAAGACCAAGAACAAACAGTACCTCATTATTGCGCAATATCTGTGTCCAGGATGCGTCTGTTAAAACTCTGATGTCACAGGTAACATGTTGGCTCTCGATGATGTAGTCGTGTATTGCGACTGAGCTCTGTACCCCACAAACACAACGCTGAATTATTCAGAACAGGTGAAATGAGCCGGAGAAACTTTCCATGGATCTGGGACTCTTTCATGGAATTATAGAACATTAAACCACAACGGCACCTAATTAGAAATTAAGCAAATAAACCGTATAATTTACCGTGTAGACGCGTCGTTTTCTATGAATTTCTCTAGTGTTACAGCTGTAGCAAACGACATAAAGCTATCCTGTTTAAATGTTACATGCTCTTAAGTGGTGCGTACCCTGACACGCAAGAAAAATAAACATGGACGGACACCCGATCTGACCTCATTTCTCAGTTCTCAGGACAGCTACAGGTAAAACGAACATTTGTACTTAGCGTTCCTCTGCTACTGTGGACAACAGGGTATCTGACATTTCCTTCATTACTTCAAAGTGCCACATGGTGCTTTCATTTACACCTTCCAGTTCACTTTCCGAGCGTCTGTAATTTAATTCTTTCAGTTCTTTGCTTAAATTTGTTTGAAGCGAATTGAATTTCTGCGATTCTCGGTAGCAGCTGACGTGTGTTGCGTAATATCACCCTTCCGTGGTACAAAATTTGAAAAATATTTTGAACTAAAGTAATTACTTTTAAAGTCCTGCAGGCTTCTTCAGTATATTGTTCAAACCGTCAACACTGATCTCAGGTGCTCAATATCATTACGCACTAGTCAGTACTCTACAATAAATGTCGAGCAGTTGAGAGCCGCCGTGCAGCGAAAGAGACAATTTACGTGACGGATTGCACCGAAGATTCAATAGTCAGCGTTTATTGCCGAGCCTGAATCACTCCACTGTAGATGCACAGTGAGTCTAAATAAAAGTTTTCCGCTTCGCTTTGACCAGCAGGTCATAATTCAGTTTGTCACTACACCAATGCCACTACTACTTTAAACGCCCTGTAGCAACGCTGGACTTGAAAATGTATAGTGCCAACACTTCATTCAGCATCTCCAGGTTCCTCCTAACAACATCCACCATTAGTCTCCACCAAAAACAAATCAGCGTAAAAGACCAAACTCAATAGGGCATCAGGCCCACAAAAATACAACCTTGAATTAAGCTAATCCATTACATATGTTTTAGAGCCCGTGACAGTTAAGTCTGTGTAAATACATAAAACTGCAACCCGTCACTTTTTTGAAATAGTTGTTTATTCAATACATGAACCGGTTTTCGAACCTTTCCAAGTTCATCTTCAGATGGTTTTCTGAAAGTTTCATAGGCATCAAGGATAACGCTGTGTGATGGCTTGCCGCCCATACTGTCGCAAGCCAGCACCCAGCATTATTCTTGAAATGGCTATGAAACGTCCGGTAAACCATCTGAAGATGAGCCTAAGAAGGTTCTAAAACCGGTTCATTGAATGAATGAATAAGTACACTACTGGCCATTAAAACTGCTATACCAAGAAGAAATGCAGATGATAAACGGGTATTCATTGGACAAATATATTATACTAGAACTGGCATGTGATTACATTTTCACGCAATTTTGGTACTTAGATCCTGAGAAATCAGTACCCAGAACAACCACCTTTGGCCGTAATAACGGCCTTGATACGCCTGGGCATTGAGTCAAACAGAGCTTGGATGGCGCGTGCAGGTACAGCTGCCCATGCAGCTTCAACACGATACCACAGTTCATCGAGAGTAGTGACTAGCCAGCTGCTCGGCCACCATTGACCAGACGTTTTTAGTTGGTGAGAGATCTGGAGAAAGTGCTGGCCAGGGCACCAGTCGAACATTTCCTGTATCCAGGAAAGCCCATACAGGACCTGCAACATGCGGTCGTGCATTATCCTTCTGAAATGTAGGGTTTCGCAGGGATCGAATGAAGGGACGAGCCACGGGTCGTAACACAACTGCAATGTAACGTCCACTATTCAAAGTGCCATCAATGCGAACAAGAGGTGACCGAGCCGTGTAACCAATGGCACCCCATACCATAACGCCGGGTGATACGCCAATATGGCGATGACGGATACACACTTCCAGTGTGCGTTCACCGCGATGTCGCCAAACAGGGATGCGACCATCACCCAGATTCGTCGTTGAGTACACCATCGCAGGCGCTCCTGTCCGCGATGCAGCGTCAAGGGTAACCGCAGCCATGGTCTCCGAGCTGATAGTCCATGCTGCTGCAAACGTCGTCGAACTGTTCGTGCAGATGGTTGTTGTCTTGCAAACGTCCCCATCTGTTGACTCAGGGATCGAGACGTGGCTGCACGATCCGTTAGAGCCACGCGGATAAGATGCCTGTCATCTCGACTGCTAGTGATACGAGGCTGTTGGGATCCACCACGGCTTTCCGTATTACCCTCCCGAACCCACCGGCTCCATATTCTGCTAACAGTCATTGGAACTCGACCAACGCGAGAAGCAATGTCGCGATACGATAAACTGCAATCGCGGTAGGCTACAATCCGACCTTTATCAAATTTCGGAAACGTGATGGTACGCATTTCTCCTCCTTACACGAAGCATCAGAATAACGTTTCATCAGGCAACGCCGGTCAACTGCTGTTTGTGTATGAGAAATCGGTTGGAAACTTTCCTCATGTCAGCACGCTGTAGGTGTTGCCACCTGCGCCGACCTTGAGTGAATGATCTGAAAAGCTGATCATTTGCATGTCATAACATCTTCTTCCCGTCGGTTAAATTTCGCGTCTGTAGCACGTCATCTTCGTGGTGCAGCAATTTTAATGGCCAGTAGTGTATTTAAAAAAAGTGACAGGTTGCAGTTTTATGCATCTACAACAACAGTAAATATTTCTTCTTGGAAAGTAAAGAAATTTGTTTGCTTCAATTGGACCCCAGTATAATCGCCTGTTTTATTAAACGTCACCTTGAACTAAATGGTGGTTCCATGTCGTATAAGGCTACTTTCTACTCAGTACATCCACATTCACCAATATTGTAACACTCGCTTGGAAAACTGGAGATTGACCGAGCAGAGTTCCACGTTCGCTCATGAGAAAGCACTTTCAAATTCTTGTTGGCTTTTGTATAGATCACTAACATAACTAACTTTCTGCACTATGAAACACACCTCTTCCAAAGGGGTCACACAGCTTGCCTACTCGACCCATGAGAGCTGTCGACAGGCTGTCCTGTTAAGTGAGATCCTTGACACTGCTGTAACATTAAGGCCTGGCAATAAGGAGCAGATTACAGCCACTTACGTTGGCCATTTCACGCATTTGCTAACAGCAATCCTTTGCAACAAAGTGTTGTTTACTGCTAGGACTTGGATTTTTAGAAGTTTAGTTCTAACAGCTGCTGTGTACATTTGCGTTCCTGGGAAAGTCACTAGCATTTAAGCATCCTAGAAGATCCAGCCACAAACTGCTTGAAAATAATTACTGGTAGACGTGTTCATTAACTCCAGACTGGAAAAAGCTTGGACGAGGACACTGGTGCCTCCCCGTACGATTTCGGCTGATATCATACTGAAAGGGTCGTACTGCGAAGCCTTATCCGATTTCTTAGATTAAGGTCTGTTCTTAAACAGGAGTGTGTATAGTTTGCTGTCTTCAGGTTTGGTATGGGACTATTGATCTTGACAGCACAGACAAATAGCTCTACTCCCAAGCGACAAATGTAGTCTAATGAATTTCCTAACCGTGTGTATATGTGGCAGGTGCCTTATAAAACGTCCAGTCTCACAACTCCGTCCAAATAAGGCAATAACATATTTTAAAAAATCGTGGAAGCTTTCTTGAAATCAGAACTGTTTATACTAGACGATTTATTTATTATACTTTCCTTTCATAGATCATACCCATTCGGAGGGAATCAAATTACAAATATGTCGGTACATGGATGAATGAAAAATTTGATCAGACTAGAAATCAATAACAGAATAGAACGAGCTAGAGCCACTTTTTAAAATCTGTAATTGAAACATGCAATAAAGACTCTAAGTGATTAAATGTCACGTAATTGCAGTACTCTTCTATGGAATGCAGAAATGGACAATTCATAACGCAACGGTGAGGATTATTGAGGCATTCTAAATGTAGCTGCGTTGACGAGTCTTCCGAGCATTGTGGACAGAAAGACTTACCAATGATGAATTTTTAAAGCAAATCAGTAAAGATAAAGACTTAGGGAACAGAATTAAAACTAGAAGACCACAGTATTTTGGCCATATCACGAGAGTAGAAAGAATTCTCTGAGACTGATAACGGAAAGAAAAGTTGTTGAGAAAGTTCAGTAGCATGAAGACAAACATCGTAGCTACAGAATTTGAGAGGGCAGTCCAAATCAACACTCCCCTGGACAAGAAGGCTTTATTCAAATACGCTTCCCTACACCTGCTTCGATTTGAGACATCGGACCAACAGCTGCGTGCCAAGTCGACAGGCGTCAATCCTATTCCTCACTGGCATTGTCGAGCATCCCCCTGTGGTCTTCCGGTCGGGCATGAGCGAAGTGTGCGCAGCAGCAAAAGCTTATCGCTTGTACACAGTTTGTTTATATCGTTTAGTTTAGTGGTATTCTAACTTACTTCTGAACAGAAGCGAAAAGTAGTTGATAATGTAGTTGTTCTTTAGTAGTGATTTGCAAGATTTCGCATATTTTTCGTTTCTTCGTCCTGAGTGAGTTTACTTTCCATTGTTGTTTTCCACCGCAGAAGTCGCTAGTGCCGCTTTATTCACTTGATGCCATTACCCTTGCGACTAGTAAATATTCAGTAGACCACCACGCTCAGAGTTCTGGTTCAAATGGCTCTGAGCACTATGCGACTTAACTTCTGAGGTCATCAGTCGCCTAGAACTTAGAACTAATTAAACCTAACTAACCTAAGGACATCACACACATCCATGCCCGAGGCAGGATTCGAACCTGCGACCGGAGCGGACGCTCGGCTCCAGACTGTAGCGCCTAGAACCGCACGGCCCCAAGCTCAGAGTCTCAGAGTTTAATCTCGCGTTTTTTAACTGTATCTTCAATTCGTAGCGCAGTAGTTACACAGCGGCTTGTTTTGGACCGTTGTCATCAGCGTAGTTAGCCCCTCAGGTCCGTGCCAGCTATCGCTAGTGACATTTCCGTGGCATTAAGTTACGTATTTAGCTTTCCCTGTGTTTACTTAATAGTGCATATTTGTTTAATTGATGGTGTGTTTTTGTATTTAAGAACTTTAAGTTTCGCTTTTCCGTTACTTGTAAGTGTTTATTCAGGCAGTCTGCAGTTCATTTATCATTTCTTCTCAACAGCCAGCCACATACACTGAAGCGCCAAAGACATTGCTGTAGGCATGCGTATTCAAATCATGGAGGTAAGAATAAGGGGAGATGGCGCTACGTATCCCAGCCGTACTACGTTTTGAAGCCATGGGGGCGTGGCTCGCTGCCATGACACTCTGACCAAAACATTGCCAGTTTGCTATAGCGCTGCGTGTATTACCGTCGCTAATTCCACCATATACGCATCTAACGTCATCAGATTGGTTGTTTCAAAGTTTTTGTTCAAAATAAAATCTCGTAAAGGCGAAATTCCGCGTTTCTTCTGATTAAAAATAGTTTTTAATGTAATATTACGAATAGCTAGTCTTCAATGTAAACGATACAATTTTGTTAATTCAGTAATAAACGTGTATCACAAACTAAATAATAGAAACTGAAAACTAAGTTAGCTATACCCTCCCTCCAAAGCCTCATATATACATCTTGTTTGTAATACGTACTGGGACATTTCAGTTACGTTACACTACTGGGATACACTGCTCATTAGCACCAATATTTACTGAAATACGTTACATAGAATGGCAAATCTACACAGTGTCCTGTTTAGGCCTATGCTTTACGCCAGTTAATGTAGTGTTAGCTTTCAATTTGGTACATGATGAAGACAAAGTGAGTTACTCAACACTTGGATTGTCGACGATACGTATGTATTATACTGAAACGTGAACTTGAAAACTAAGAATTTAATTCTTTGAACTAACATATCTTTTGCAGATGGTTTGGGTGTGTAGGGAAAGCTGATGGTACAGGATTTTCACGCAGCCTTACTGTTGAAAGGGAAGTTCGGTCTATGTCCTATTCTCGGAAATGCTGAGAACATATAGTGCTCCATTTAGACGCACGACAATTCTTCCTCCTCACGGCATTCTCCCACAGAGCTTTCCGACTTTCATTTTTAGGAAATCTAAAATCATACAGGAGAAAAACACGCTATAGTACAAGTACCGATGTAGCACACGTTCGTTCACACTGAAGATGTAAAATCTCACTTAACGAGACAACTTACACACGAAATGTTATTCCCTTCGATTTCGCATCACAATCAGAACGATTCGTACATCCGAACACCACACAAGTCACCATAATAGCGCAAAATCCTTCCAAAAGCGAGCGACAAGCCTATGCGCACAAGCTTACAGCAGCAATGTTTTGGTCGGTTTGAGATGGCTACCCTCGGCTTCACATAGCTTCACAACTGTGACGTCACGGCGTCTCCCTGTATTCTTACCTCCATGATTCAAATACAGAGTTATGTAAATAGGCAGAATACGGCGCTGCGGTCGGCAACGCCCATATAAGACAACAAGTGTCTGGCGCAAGCCGGCCGGGGTGGCCGAGCGGTTCTAGGCGCTACACTCTAGAACCGCACAACCGCTACGGTCACAGGTTCGAATCCTGCCTCGGGCATGGATGTTTGTAATGTCCTTAGGTTAGTTAGGTTTAAGTAGTTCTAAGTTCTAGGGGACTGATGACCTCAGAAGTTAAGTCCCATAGTGCTCAGAACCATTAGCACCATTTTTTATTCTTTTGTCTGGCACATATGTTAGATCGGTTACTGCTGCTACAATGCCAGGTTATAAAGATGTAAGCGAGTTTGAACGTGGTATTATAGTCGGCGCACGAGACATGGGACACAGCACATCCGATGGAGAGATGAAGTGGGGATTTTCCCCTACGTTCATTTCATGAGTGTACCGTGAGTATTAGGAATCCTATAAAATATCAGATCTCCAACATCGCTGCGGCCGGAAAAAGATCCTACAAGGACGGGACCTACGACGACAGCAAAGAATCTTTCAGCGTGACAGAAGTGCAATCCTTTCGCAAATTGCTGCAGATGTCAAGTGTCAGCATGCGAATAATTCAACGAAACATCATCGATATGGGCTTTCGGAGCCGAAGGCCCACCTGTGTGCCCTTTATGACTGCACGACACAAAGCTTTATGCCTAGCCTTGGCCTGTCAACACCGACACTGGACTGTTAAAGTGTGGAAACATGTTGCCTGGTTGGACGAGCCTCGTTTCAAATTGTATCGAGAGGATGGATGTGTACGGGTATGGAGACTACCTCACGAATTCATGGACCTTACATGTGAACAGGGGACAGTTCAAGATGGTGGAGTCTCTGTAATAGTGTGGGGCGTGTGTAGTTAGAGCGTTATGGGATCCCTGATACGTCTAGAAACGATTGTGACAGACATCTGGTCTGATCACCTGCATACCTTCATGTCAAATGTGCATTCCGACGTGACTCCCCCTACACATCCAGAACTCCTAGAGAGTGGCTCCAGAAACACTCTTCTGAGTTTAAACACTTCCGCTGGCCTCCAGACTCCCCAGACACGAACATTTCTGAGCATATCGGGGATGCCTTGCAGCGTGCTGTTCAGAAGAGATCACCTCGTATTCTTACGGATTTATGGACAGCCCTCCAGGATTCACGTGGTCGGTTCCCTCCAGCATAAATTCAGATATTAGCCGAGTGCATGTCACATCGTGTTGCGGCACTTCTGCGTGCACACTGGGGCCCTACACTATATTAGGCAGGTGTACGTTTCTTGTAGTTCATTGAGGTATCAGCGTGCCCCAGTTACGCGTCAGGAGGATAAAAACTTGCTTACCTAGGTTTCTGCCAGATTTCACTGTTTACTCTTCAGCTAGCCTTGCTAGGATGGATAGATCGTGTACCTGCTGTGTGCGCATGCAGGAGGACCTGGCTGCTGCAGATTACGAACGGTTGAGTGTGGTTTTGGCTGCGATCAGTCGCATTTAGGCTACCGTGTCGGAGTGTAGATTCTGGCGGAGATTCTGGAGCGTCACTTGTTTCGCCCAAGGGCACCTTCTAGAGTACCCGACACGGTGGACCCGTAGGGTGAGTGGCGGGTGGTTAGCAACTTGCAGCATTGTTCGCAGAGTTGATCGGGGTCCTTTGGTTTGTGCAGAGTGGAGGGCATCAACCAAAGTCTTCGTCGTCTCTGTGACGGTCTTGGTTGCAGGTTTTTGGACCTATGTTATCGGATGGGGATTTGTAGGACTCCCCTTGGTAGGTCAGGGGTGAACTGCACAAAGGAAGCAGTTACTCGGGTAGTAGAATACTTGTGGAGTGCACGTCGTGGTTTCTTAGGCTAGGGAATAGTTTGAGGTACTCTCATGAACACTTCCCAGTCGATACGCATATAGGGAAATCAGATCGTGTTCAGAGTAAAAACAGTTCGACTTTGAAAATTTTGTCAGTAAATTGTCGAAGTATTCGTAACAAAGTTCCCCAACTTAATGCCCTCCAAAAACGTTCTCAACCTGAAATTTTTATTAGGGCTGTGAGCTGGCTGAAAACCCGAAGTAAAAATATCTGAGTTATTTAGCGAGTCTTGGAACGTTTTACGGAAAGACAGAATTGACACATTAGGAGAGGAGTGTTCATTGCAGTCGACAAAATTATTGTCTTTACTGAAGTTGAAATTGAGGGTGATAGTGAAGTTATCTGGTTACGCATAACGGTAAAGAAAGTCTATGGTCGGTTGTGTATAAATATCCACATGATGCAATACAACCTAGTGGTGACTTTAATCTACCTAGTATAGACCGGGACCTGCATAGATTCATTGCAGTCTTGTGAAGTACTTTTAAACATGTTCTCCGAAAACAGTCTTGAGCAGCTAGTTCGGCAGCCAACGTGCAATGGAAGTGTCTTTAACCTTGTAGCTACAAACAGGCCGGACCTTATCGATAACGTCAGTATAGGGACAGGGATTAGTGATCTACAAATACACTGGATGACGTAGTAGTAAGCATCCCTGGCGTAGAGAAAAAAATTGAAAGAAATGTAAGAGTGATTTCAGGTGTGCCGCAGGGGAGTGTCATAGGACCGTTGCTATTCACAATATACATAAATGACCTTGTGGATGACATCGGAAGTTCACTGAGGCTTTTTGCGGATGATGCTGTGGTGTATCGAGAGGTTGTAACAATGGAAAATTGTACTGAAATGCAGGAGGATCTGCAGCGAATTGACGCATGGTGCAGGGAATGGCAATTGAATCTCAATGTAGACAAGTGTAATGTGCTGCGAATACACAGAAAGGAAGATCCCTTATCATTTAGCTACAATATAGCAGGTCAGCAACTGGAAGCAGTTAATACCATAAATTATCTGGGAGTACGCATTAGGAGTGATTTAAAATGGAATGATCATATAATGTTGATCGTCGGTAAAGCAGATGCCAGACTGAGATTCATTGGAAGAATCCTAAGGAAATGCAATCCGAAAACAAAGGAAGTAGGTTACAGTACGCTTGTTCGACCACTGCTTGAATACTGCTCAGCAGTGTGGGATCCGTACCAGATAGGGTTGATAGAAGATATAGAGAAGATCCAACGGAGAGCAGCGCCCTTCGTTACAGGATCATTTAGTAATCGCGAAAGCGTTACGGAGATGATAGATAAACTCCAGTGGAAGACTCTGCAGGAGAGACGCTCAGTAGCTCGGTACGGGCTTTTTTCAAAGTTTCGAGAACATACCTTGAGCGAAGAGTCAAGCAGTATAGTGCTCCCTCCTACGTATATCTCGCGAAGAGACCATGAGGATAAAATCAGAGAGATTAGA
This sequence comes from Schistocerca serialis cubense, assembly GCF_023864345.2. Taxonomy (NCBI): domain Eukaryota; kingdom Metazoa; phylum Arthropoda; class Insecta; order Orthoptera; family Acrididae; genus Schistocerca; species Schistocerca serialis. The sequence goes on along the minus strand of NC_064644.1, from coordinate 79,784,387 downwards.
GCCCACACAGAGGCATACCGACAATCCTTCTTTCCACGAACAATACGAGACTGGAATAGAAGGGAGAACCGATAGAGGTACTCAAGGTACCCTCCGCCACACACCGTCAGGTGGCTTGCGGAGTATGGATGTAGATGTAGATGTAGATACAAGTAAGTCCCGGGTCCGGATGGAATCCCAGTTCGGTACTCAACGTCACCGGCCCTTCATTTGGTTTGCATTTATCGCGAATCTATCCGCCGGCGCAGAGTGCGAGAGACTGGAACAAAGCACAGATCACTCCTGGGGTAATAGAACAGATCCGCAAAGTTACAGACCAATATGCTTCGGTTTGCTGCAGAGTTCTAGAGCATATTCTGAGTTCGAATATAATAAATTTCATAGATACCGAAAAGCTCACGTCCACAGTCACCATGGATTTAGAAAGTACCGCTCGTACGAAACCCACCTTCTTCTTTTCTCACTCGACGTACAGTGAACTATGGATAAAGACCAACAGGGTGATGCTACATTTCTAGATTTCCGAAAAGCATTCGACACGGTGCCCCACTGCAGACGAGGCACGAAAATACTGAACAGGCTGTCAGACATGTGAGCGGCTTATTGATAGAACCCAGTATTTTGTCTTCGACGGCAAGTGTTCTTCGGAGACAGGGGTAACGTCATGGGTGTCCCAGGGAAGTGCGATGGGATCGCTGCTATTTTCTATATACATACACTACGTGGCACACAAGGCTGGCGCCAATCTGCAGTTGTTCCCTGATGATGCTGTGGTGTACTGGTAGGTGTCGAAGATCAGTGATTCTAGGATGATACAAGATGGGCTAGACAAAATTTCTAGTTGGTGCGATGAATGACAGCTGGCTGTTAATGTAGAAAAATTTAAGTTAATGAGGATAAGTAGCAAGCCCAACCCGTAATGTTCGGATACAGCATTAGTAGTGTCGTGCTTGACACAGTCACGCCGTTTAAATATCTGAGTTGCGAAGCGATATGAAATGGAACGGGTAGGTGTGGGTTGTGACCGCCACTCAAAGAAGACATCGAAGAGATTCAGAAGCGAGATGGCTGCTAGATTTGTTACCTGCTGACGTACGAAGAGCGTCACGTGACGGGGGAGGGAGGAGGGGGTGTATGTTTAATGATGACGAAAGTACTACGGCGACCGCGGCTGCACCTGCGAGACAAACACAGCTCGCAGCGCAGCGCCGGTTTAAACGGCCCCGTCTGTTTGTGTGCGCTGCGCCCCGAATAGACCGCGGTGACATCAGGTGCGCTGACTCAGGCGGGGCTCGGCGCCGCTGGTCGCTGGCCATGCACACCTTACGTGGTCCTCCTAGCCCTGTGAGGCCGAGCCAGTCCCAGGGAATCCTCTCACATACTTGCCTCCAGTCTTGTACATTTGTCGTTTTTGTTTAACCAAGATGACAACCAGTCATCACATTGGACTTTTAAAACTTTTCTTTTTAAAATCCAGTCTTGATCACACCACGTATGTTACAAGAACTTAGGTGACCGGTTTCGGTCATATCACATGACCATCATCAGCCCTGTAATTTAATTTAGAAAGTAATATAAACCTTACTAGATTGGCAATAAAATATGACAAAATGGTTATAAGGATAAAATACAATAAGTCGTGTTATACCCATGGCACCCTTCGAAGATGGTACGTGGAGCACTCTTCTCAGTTCCTGTGATGTCAACTGGTGCCAGCAAGTGACGAACATACGCTTAAGTACGAAAATGCTCCGCCCACCTCTTCTCCCTCCACTTCACGTAAACCAATCAGTATAAAATGAGTTCACATAACCGTCAAAATGTAAATAAAAAGTACAATAATAACATAAAAATAGTTAAGTATAAAATATCTCTTTACAACCATGGAATTACTTAAATATTGTATAAAATACCAATTAAAAGCTTTAAAATAACTGTACAGACAATGTATACTCAGTGTGCCCTCTATGGGCTAAGGTTTCAAAGTCAACGATGTTGTGGAGGTCTTTGGCATTGCATTATCATATCGATATGTGAGTTGTGACTCGACTGCAAGTATACATCTATGCCAGATTCAGCCTGTCTATCTTATATTAATTTTATTTGGCACTGAAGATATATGTAATGATGGGATGATCAGCTGCAGAGTGGTATGATATTACACAGATTTTTTAAAATGTCGTAAAACTGATTTGTTAAAAATGGAGTCATATTTCGTAATATTTCTAGTTGGAAGTTTAAAATTGTGATATAAATATTTACGTACTGTTCTAAGGTACATTTCTGCCACGGATACAACTGGGTCCTATGATTTTCTGAACAAAAGAGTACATATGCGTTCATAGAATTTCGTCAAAGAGATCATAAAAATGTTTTTCACGAAAATCCAACTGTTCATCGAGAAGCACTGACGGTTCATCTTTATAATGGGCGTATATCTCGATCTCCTCCAAAATATTTAATAATAAGCCTTTATTAGCTTAATGAAGGACTTGCAAATTCTGTTGTACTATCCCTTCGGCATGCTTGTTAAAAGTTATATGATGGCCAAAGACTGATTTTGCTCGTGCGGTACCTGATGTATGTTCTTTGTATCGTGTAGTAAAGCTCCGGCCCGTCTTGCCATTGTATATTTTTCTACAATCACCACGCTGGATCTTGTAAATCCCTGACCTGAGAAATCTATCGTTGTCATTACCTACAGCATGTCTTAATTTATTTTGCAAAGTATTGTTAGTTTCAAATGCTATTGTTATTTCAGAATTCTTAAACATATTTCTGACCCTATCTGATATGTTCCCCATGTAGGTCATTTTTGTTTATTTATGAGCTCCTATTAGTGGTGTACTTAGTGACTGTTGCATTTTATTAATGTCAACCTGACGGGTATCAAAAGAATTGGTCTTCGCAATCTGTTTTAGAATAGTTGTTTATTTTGACGATTATGTGAACCCATTTTATACTGACTGGTTGACGTGAGGTGGAGGCAGAAGAGGTTGGCGGAGCATACTTAAGGGTATGCTCGTCACTTGCTGGCACCAGATGACATCACAGCAGCTGAGAAGACTGCTCCACGTACCATCTTCGAAGGGTGCCATGGGTATAACACGACTTATTGTATTTTATCCTTATAACCATTCTGTCACATTTTATTGTCAATCTAGTGAGGTTTCTATTATTTTCTAAATAAAATTACAGGTCTGATGATGCTCATGTGATATGACCGAAACCGGTCACCTATGTTCTTGTGATATACGTGGTGTAATCAAGACTGAATTTTAAAAAGAAAAATTTTAAAAATTTTTGATCACTGTTCCAAAAGTGTTTATTAAAATTGTACATTGAACTTTGTCTGTAATTCAGTTTTACTCTGTCCAAGTATCTATATGAACAAGAATTATAGAGGTGGTAGCTTCCCCATCTACTCCTTGTAAGTTTCCCGCCTACCGATCGCAACCTACATATTAACTTCTGTGATCGAACCTGAGTGTTCGTCCATATTTTTAGTATTTACTTTTCATTATGATGGAAAACTCTTTGGTTAAATTCTTCGGAGGTTCTATGGGTGTGAAACGTGGACTCTCGGGACAGAGGAAGACCAGAAGCTAAATTCTTTTGAAATGTGGTGCTATAGACGCATGCCCAAAATAAAATGTAGCGACAAGATCACAAACGAATTGGTTCTGGAAAGAGCAGGTGAGAAGAGAAGCTTCTGGAGTTTCATTGTTAAAATAAGAGTGCAATTTACAGGCCATCTATTAAGACATAAAGGACTCCTGAACACAATCATAGAGGGATATGTCGAGGGAAAAAGACCAAGAGGAAGACCACGATTGAGGTACATGGATCAAATCGTGAAAGATGTGGGATGTAACACCCATAAAGAAATGAAGAGAAAAGCTGAAAGACGCATAGAATGGAGACAAGATGCCATTGTAGCTGTTGCAAACCAATCCTTGGATTGACCACTACAGAAGAAGACTTTTCATTTGAAAGTTGCTCTTTACAATGAATTTAACTAGTTTCGTCACTCTAATTTGTATTAATTGGTAATTGATAAGAGACATCAGCTCTTACAAGTTTAACCAGAGGACCTGGTAGGCAGACTTTGTCTTACCACAGATCTACCAAATGATATGCCTTGAACTTAAATCTTTTAATCAGTATAATTGAAATATTTCAAATACATTAATGTTGCTAGGTAACGAAGGACAAAATTAAGAAAAGAATTTAAATTTAAATAATGAATGTCGTTCATGTAAGAAGTGTTCTCTAAATAACAATCGATGCTGATATGAATTCATCTTAATGCTAATGTGTGTATTATATTTTTGGTTAGTCCTCCTTCAGGTGGGTAAATGTACAGGTCTGACGGTTAGCCAACCTGTGAACACGCAACAGAGTTATCCATGAGAGAAACATGGATTTTCCAGATTAAATCCACACATTGCCAGTGCTTGGTCTTGTGGCTCATGTATGGTCTTTGCAAAGGCCAGACGGCTAACAAATTATAAGCGCTTGAACCGAATAGGAGGGTTTGAAGGTATCATTGGACTGCGTGGCAGCAGTTCATTGTCTCCTCTGAATTTTCCATTCCATATTGTCACTCCTATGAGAGTTCCCACTGTTAGTTTGATCACTAATCTCGTGCCGTTGCACGTTTTGGTGCATTTAAGTTGCGAAGGAAAATGATTGGTGCCTCAGTTTTTCAGTTAATCGAGTGAATTTAAGAATTCAGTGGGGTAGCTGACAGCTTCGTTTACATCAGCCAGTGTCGACCGATTTCAATGACATTAATTCCTCACGTAACGTTCGTTGTATTGGCAAACTGATCCCATTAACATCGACATTTTTAGTTTCCAAAACCTCTAGTTCACTGAGATTTGTGTGGTTGATGTATTGATCGAGTAATATAAGGAATATACTTTCTATTAATTCATTTTTAGAAGCTGCAATGACGCAGAAATTATCTGGCAATTTAATTATATGCGTATCTACACGCAAACGAATTTTACCATTATCAGTAAGCAGCATTTTTTGGAGTATGTATCTGCTGATGCATTGTTTTGCAGTTTTATACGCGTATTTACGGTCACTGACAATATCTGTACATTTCGCCACAGACTGGATAGTTTCAAACATGGGTTAATCACAACGGCGTACGTGGAACGTGGAATGACAGGTACAGCTGTTATTATGGACTGCTGCCAAATAAACATGTGTGTAAGCCGCAATTCAAGCAATGGATATTTCACATTTTCACAGAGTGTTATTTAAACTACACTTCATTGTTTACATTAAAGTCGAATTAATCGATAAATAATTCACTCAGTATGCACGGAATTACAGTACACAGAACGCATCAGAACAAAATATTATTTCAAATACACTTCATTAGTTATATCAATGTCAATTCATTATGCACGCATTTACAGCACATGGAATATTTTAGAACTCAGCAATCTGAAATCGAGATGTCAAAACAGTGCCAAGCCACGATGCAATGAGCTCGCTCATGTGTTGATGTGTAAGTGGGTAATGAGAGGCGCTAGTAGGCTAAAAGTTTGGGATTATATATTCATGTGAGAAATCAAAAGCAATAAAAATTTAAAAAAAATTGGTTGGAAAGTTAGATAAAAAATTCTAGATCTTTACAACAGCGCTACCTACCGGATGGTAAGAACCATGCGAGTGACATGATAGATACAAATTCAGTCAAGCTGGTTATGAGGAGAAGAATTACGAACAAACGCACACTGGAATTTTATATATAAAGATGTGGGGGTCGTCAATCCCCATCTGGCGCGTCCCCAAGTGGCGGTTAGAGGAATGCCCGGCAGATATGCAGGGTATGTGGCAAATAAAATACCACCAGCGGACCAAACTGACAACCAAAATCCATGCTGCCTCTGTCTGACTTGGACCAAGTGACAGTATGGTCAGCCTCTGTTCACCAAGAGGTGCGGATGCAACATGTACTCAATCGCTGGTTCTAACAAACCTAGTAGGCAACCACTGGACACCACTGCTTACAAGCAACCATGGCTCGTGCAGGTAATAACAGCAATACCTCAGGTGGTTACCCAATCCATCCGCCAACAGACGGCAACCGGGCATTCGGATTCTGGGGGACCCAGGCTTCCACTGATACAGCGAAATCGAAGTTCTCTGGCAAACTCCCATTCAGGACCACAACATGATTAGAGACTCTCAACATTAACACTCTCATGCAGCCTGGAAAGCTGCACAATCTAGTTACAGAACTCGATAGACAGAAGATTCTAATCCTTGAGCTCCAAGAGACGCATATCACACACGAAGACACCATGGACTACGGCAAATACCGCACCTTCAAAAGCAAAAACGACAGTCGCCTTGCCAAAGACGCTCCATTACTGAGAATGGCTACGTGGGTTCAGTGCGCCAAAAAAAGGTACACTCTGATCAACGCACACGCCTCCACTAACCAGAGTAACAGGAAAGACCCACAGGCCGCAAAAAATTTTGGTCAACCCTCGAGAAAGTGATGTTCAAAGTCCCCAGACATGACGTCAAACTCCTCCTGGGCGACTTTAACGCACGGATCGGTAGAGAAAAACGACACAGAAAAAAAAATCGGAAATTATCTAGCGCAAAAATTTAATAATAAAAATGGCACACGGCTCATAGAACTCTGTCAGGATAACAACCTCAAGCTCATGTCGACATCCCTCGGAAAAGATCCCAGAAAGCAGAAAACCTGGTGCCCGGCAGTCCAGCAGTTAGGTGAGTTCCAAATCGACCATGTGGCAATCTCGTACCCAGTACAGAAAGAGATCCACAATGTGCAGGTACGCACGGCAGCTAACATCGACTTGGATCATTACCTAAAAAGTGTCAAAGTCAAATTCACCTCAAAGAGAACTTCCAGTAAGAAAACCCCTTTACCAAAATTTGACTCAAATAAGATCGCAGAATCTGGAGCGAAAGGAGCCTGGGACTGAAAACCCCATTACCAAAATTTGACTCAAATAAGATCGCAGAATCTGAAGCGAAAGAAGCCTGGAAAAAGGAACCTGTAAATGACAGTCAAAATTCCACCGAAAAATCACAGAAAAAGAACAAGCCCTCATTCCTCTGAAGAAGACTACCGAACGTCTTTGGTGGGATACCGACTGCGAGAATGCACTCGTCATTAGGAAAGTTGCATACAACAGCAAAAAATCCCCAGAAAATTTACAGGCTTCCAACGAAACACGAAAAACAACCGCAAAAATTATCAAACAAGCCAACAGAAAATTCATCAAAGAACAGTTGGACTCCATAGAGGACAAAAAAAAAAAAAAAAAAAACCGAATCGTTCAAATGGCTCTGAGCACTATGGGACATAACATCTGAGGTCATCAGTCCCCTGGAACTTAGAACTACTTAAACCTAACTAACCTAAGGACATCACACACATCCTTGCCGAAGGCAGGATTCGAACCTGCGACAGTAGAAATCGCGCGGTTCCGGACCGAAGCGCCTAGAACCGCTCTTCCACAGCGGCCGGCTAAAGGACAACTACAAGAGATTTCTATAGAACGTTTGCAGGGCAGATCTGAGGATACACACCACCGAAACCTCTTCTTCAGGAAAAGTAATGGGACTGACAAATAAGGATAACTGCAACATGTTGGCACAGTATTTCTCAGAACTTCTGAATTGCCCAGAACACACAGAAAGATTCATAGAGGAAGAACCGACAGAGAAGCACACAGACTCACTACCCCGATACACGAGAAGGTCCACACACACGTCCTTAGACTCAAAAACAACGGAACGTCTGGTGAAGACGGTATAGTGGCCGAACTACGGAAAAACCTCGGATCAAGCTCACTTAGAGGAGTTACACAGATTATCACAGACATCTGGACATCAGAAAAGCTGCCAGATGACTGGAAATGAGCCCTGATTCATCAATGACATAAAAAATGCAACCGCACAGACGTAAACAAGTACAGGCGCATTTTCCTACTACAAGTCACATACAAGATCCTTTCAGCATGCCTACTCAAAAGGACACAGGACCAGCTGGAACACAAGATCGGCGGGTACCAGGCGGCCTTCCGACCTGGTCGCTCCTGCGCAGAACAAATCTTCAGTCTGAAGACTACGCTGAAAATCAGATCTCTCAGAAATACGCCAGTCATCCGCAGTTTCGTTGACTTCGAGAAAGCGTATGTCTCCGATGACCGCCAGTCATTGTTCAACATCCTATACGAACAAGGTATGGACAACAAGACACTGCGACTAATCAAACAGACACTGACAAGCACGTCATTAAAAGTTAAATTTAGGGAGGAAATCTTTAAATTCTTTGTGATCAGGACAGGCGTGCGTCAAAGAGATGGTCTCTCACCACTCCTCTTCAATCTAGTGTTGGACAAAGTCATCAAGCAATAGGAGAAAGAGCTGAAATTATAAGGGTACTGGAAGCCAGTGAGACTAGGACTACCCCAAGGATGAATTGGAAGTTGGCTGTTTAGCCCTCGCGGACGAACTGGCACTACTTGCAAACAACGAGACCACAGCAGTCAGGCAGAGAAAGTAGGGCTGCAGACGCCCCTGCTCGACTCGCTGCGACTCACATCGTCTCCGCGCACGCAACGCCATGGCTGGGAAGCAGATTGCCGCCGCATTGAAAGTCCTCATCAACGCGATGGGTTTCACCGGCGGCCGCCAACGGCAGCCAAGGCGCAAGCGAACGCAGCGGAACGGGACGATGCTCCAGTGCTACAACTGTCAGCAGCTGGGACACATCGCGCGCGGGTGTAAGAACGCCGTCACGTGCTTGAAGTGCGCGGCGGCTCACGACACCCGCAGCTGCACGAAACCTCGTGGGGTGGCCTGCAGCTGCGCGAACTGCGGCGGGCCACACGCCGCCAACTCGCGTAGCTGCGGCTACCTCCGCGAGTCACGCCGTCTACTCGCCGGACCACGCCCTGCGGTGACGTCAAGCGCCTCGACGGCCGCCCCGCCCCCCGCTCCGGCGAGGTGTGCGAGCCGCGCCGACGTGAGGCCGCCACCGATGAAGCTCTGGCCGGCTTCCAAGCCGCCTTTGCGGCCGAAAGGGCCGCACTGAAGGAGGAGCTCGCAGTGGTCCATCGCCAGCTCCAACAGCTGCGCGATGAGCTGCGGGCTATCAAGAAGAAGCCGCCAGCTCCCGCCGCCGCCCCAACCGTGAGTCGACCGGTAGAGGTCGATGCGGCCACGCAAACAACCGCCGATCCGCCCCCTGCAGCAATGCAGGACGTGGCCCCTATGGAAACCGACGATGTGACGCCACAGTCGTCACACTCCGCCAAGGCAGCTGCAAGCAAGGGTGCTGTGGCAGCGACCGACTCCTCCCATGTCGAGAAGTCTACCGCCAAGAAGTCACAGCTACGGAAAATGAAAATACCAGATCCGCACGAGCTGCAGCCGTTCCTCAAGAACATTGCGGCGTCGATACAAGACGGTTCATGCCCATTCGAGCAACCGTACCCCCTCTCCATACCAGGTGCTAACCCGCCCCCCCCCCCCCCATCACCCCCACCGCTTTAGCAAGTATGAGCTCAAGTGGCTAAATTTCATGAGCAAGGAGGAGTTGACAAATACCCCATCTTTACGCCAGACGAATGGCAATTATTCGCAGGGCTAGCAGAAAAATACGTGACGGGCCAGGTACCTTCCTACGTCTGGAACCTACGTAGCAAAGCATGGAGAGAGTAACATCACAACTCGGCGTGAGTCATTCGAGCCTACCGGCCAGCCATTTAGACCGTTCGTTTTCAGCGTCTCTTACTGTTCCTCTGACTATCCTTTAATCTTTCTTTTACTATTAAAAAAAATGCACAAAGAGTCAAGCTGCACGATAAAGCCATGTAATTTCCCTAGCCAAACCGTCATGCCAGAAGGTGAAGCGCCTTGTTGCGCTAGCACTTCGCCCCCAGTCGAGGCTATCTTCCTCATTCAATTGTGCAGGCGCAGACGCCCTACCAATAACAGAGTTCTTCTGCACGAATTTCAACATACCGAATTCAAACACAAAATATGACTAAATTTTTTTTTTTTTTTTTTTTTTTTATTAAATGGACTTGTAGTCCGGGGTGATATGTTACAATACAGCGTCACCGGTCTATTGCGGTCTAACTGTGTTGGTGAGGCAGTAAATTTCCACAGGGCAGTGACTCCGTCACTGCAATTCGCTTTGGAGATGTGGCGGTGGGACTTGTAGTCCCGTACCACCCTCTGACGGTGATAGTACTGCATGAGTCAGGCAGAAAAATTTTGCCTAACATGGGCGGGTGAAGGTGTGGCGGTGGGACTTGTAGTCCCGTACGCCAGGGGAGGGGTGGGATGACCGCGGACTAAATTAACATAGTAGCACATTTTAAATATCTAATGGAAGTGCTCGAACCAGCGGGAAACGAGAAAATAACGCAGAACACCAGGGTACTCAAGATAAAGAAAGCCTTATCCTAAACACATAATACCACAACAAAAAGTATATCGACCTCCATCACAGTTTTTTTTTTTTTTTTTTTTTTAATGGACTTGTAGTCCGGGGTGATATGTGACATACAGCATCACCGGTCTATTGCGGTCTAACTGTGTTGGTGAGGCGGTGGGTTTCCACAGGGCAATGACTGCGTCAGTGCAATTCACTTTGGAGGTGTGGCGGTGGGACTTGTGGTCCACCGCCCTCTCACGGTGATAGAACTGCATGAGCCGGGCAGAAGAATTATGCCTGGCATGGGCAGGTGAAGGTGTAGGCGGTAGGACTTGTAGTGCACCATCACAGTTCACTACTACAATACTATAATCAAATCTGAGGTGCTATACGCCTGCGAGACACTGACGCTCCACAGAAAGGGCGACCTTGAGAAGATTCTCACAGCAGAAAGAAAAGTTATCAGGAAAATTATTGGATCAAAACTCACAGAGGAAGGATACAGGCTTCACTTCAGAGACACCACAGAGAAGTTGTCCAACCGCGCAGCCGACATCGAAAAAAGGTAGACTAAAATTTTGCGGTCGCATCAGCAGCCTCCCACAGACAAGACTCACCAACAGAATACTCAGATACATACAGAGGCTGAAAACCACTACATCCTGGATGGCACAAGTCAAAATTGATCTGGAAAAAGCACAGGTAGATTCAGCGGACATCACAGACAAAAGCGTCTACAGCCACAAAATACACGACTGGGAGGTAATAAGAGGAGACAGCACTTAAAGCCCAGAGGGCAAAGTGGACCGAAGGAAGGAAAAGGGTCTTTAGCGAACGAATGAAAGAATAATGGAAGAACTGGAAGAACAAGTAGTCATAAATGCTTCGCGTGGTCTGATAAAGACCTGTGACATACGTAATAGTAATAATAAAGATGTACAAACCCGTTGCAAGTGCAACATGTACCCCAAGAAATTAACAATTTTTATTGCCTTTTCATCTCATTAAGATTTTATGTTCAATATCCAGTTGTTTATGCAATCTACACATGCTGCTACACAAGTACTGAAAAGATGGACATAAGCACAAGCGCAGCACAGAGTCTGCAGTGAGACGCAGCTCAGCCCAGCATTCTTGAAGTAAACAATTACGAGGCGTGTGAGAGAGACCATGTGACTGCCTTTCGCGGCTGGCTGCGTGCGAAGAGTCACATTTGAATCTCACTCTATTGTGACTTAGCCCTGCTCCAGAGCAGATGGCTTTATGTCGCCTGTTCCTGCCTCTCTAGCATTTTTCGTAATGCTTCTTTCTTTTCTTTTTTTCTAACATACGTCTGCCCCTCTTTTTACTATCACTAGTCGCCCCTATTACATTGATGTTCATTTCCGATATCTTTTAACTCTTGACCATTCACCACTGTTGTCTATGCGACTAGCACATAGAATAATAACATTCATCCTGGACGGTTCCACTGTAAACTATTGAAAAGCGTCAAAGCTCTTCATGTTTATAATTAAAGGAGTCTTGATGCAGCCGCACGCAGTCAGCCGACTCCACAGCCGCGCCGACCACGCTATGAACATGGTAATACAGAAAACGCCCGCCTTCCTAGCTGCGCATTCTTCTTTCGCTTTCTTCAATTTCTTTGCAATGTGTTAGATGCTCATACAGACGCATGCACAGTATTCACCGTTTGCCCGTTAAGAGAGTCATATGTTCAGCTGTTTTTTTTATTCCTTCCTCATTTAATACACCAGGTCAACCCGTCTCACGTAATTTATTTATATGTTAAATTAGAATGAAGTCATACAATGCTCATGTTAAAAGGCAAATACCAGAGCAAGCACCTTATATAATTCACTTGTTGTGAGTTCTTGGTGCTAATTCAATTCTGTTTGTTGTTTCTTTATTTGATACTTTGTACAGTATCTGGCGACCCAAATTTTTTTATTTTTGTTTATCATTATTTCAATAATTTGTGAGTGATTGTTTAATGAATTTGGTAAAATTTCAATAATTATTGCATATACAGTTTAATGCAGTTTCACTGAAAATACTTATATGTTGAACAACACTCCTTGCATTTCATTTATAGAATCTAAATAAAATTCACATCTCTTTCTCCCTCCCACACGTGGTATCTTGCACTATAAGCTGCAATAAAAGAAGGTATTTTCTTTCAATGAATGAGTTTCATTCGTTCCTACATCTCATCCACTCCGCCCACATCCAACTCGCGGCGTCCCTGTATATTACGGTAGGTGGCTTTGATCTATAGAGTTGTTGCATATCCCCCTGATGGTTATCGTGCCAAATTCTGACCAATTAGCGCTTTCGATCGTCAAAATCCCGAGCTGGATGGAGGGCCCTGCTATTAACGCTCCAGATGTTCTCAATTAGAAAGACATCCGGCAACCTTGCTGGACAAAATAGGATTCGGCAAGCACAAAGACAGGCGCTAGTAATTCTCACCGTTTGTGAGTGGGCATTATCGTGCTGAAATGTAAGCCCAGCATGGCTTGCCATTAAGGGCGATAAAACGGGGTGTAGAATACCGTTGACGTACCGCAGTGCTGCAAGGATGCCGCGTATGACAAACGAAACGGCCCTGCTATGAAGAGAAATAGTTGCTCGGACCGTGTTCCTGGCTTGTCACGCCGTAGGACAGACGACATTCAGATTGGTGTCCTGCTTCTGTCCATGATCTCCAGACACGTTTTCGCTGGTACTCCGGGCTCATTTACAAGCGGGACTCATCACTGAAGGCAAATCTACTATCTTCAATGAGATTCCAGGCTAGAGACGCCTCAGAAAGCGGTAAGGTACGAACTTGATTGTCGCCCGCCAAACGACCCGACATACCAGGATTTCATTTCATAGCAAAACACGTTCGTTTGCCACCCGCGGCACTCTTACATCGCAGCAGTACGTAGACGATATTTTATGGCCCGTTGTGTTGCTCTTTACGGCAAGCCATCTTCCTCTTATATTTCAGCAAGATAGTGCTCGCACACACGAGGCGAGAGTTTCTGCTGCTTGCCAAACACTACTTCGGCCAGCAAGGTCCCCGGATGTCTCCACAGCTGAGAACGCTTGGAGCATTATGGGCACGGCTCTCCAACCAGATCGGTATTTTGGCTATACAGGGTGAAAAGTATTTAAACTGACAAACTCTGGGAGGTTGTAGGGGACATCAAAACAAATATTTTTCACTAACGTCATTTTTTCCTATGACAAGTATTTAAAACAGTAGAGGAAGATTTCTCTGGTGGCAAATTAATTAATCCAACAAACACTTTTCCATTTTTTTATGACCAACACCCGACACATTAACTCAAACCAATTTCAGTTACAGTAGATTTTTAAAAATGCCTCCATTGACACGTAAACAAAGGTTACACCGTCGGATCATGTTCTCTATGATACGGGCAAAAACCCTAGGAGTATCCTGAATTATTGCTGCTGCTGCTGCTGCTACTATCCGGGCAACCAGATCCTCTTCTGTAACAACAAGAGTTACGTAAACAAGGTTGCGCATCTCTCCCCACACAAAAAAGTCCAGAGGGGACATATCTGGGGATCGAGCAGGCCATGGTACAGGACCACTTCTGCCAATCCACTTTTCTGGGAACCGTCTGTCCAGAAATCGACGCACACGACGACTGAAATGCGCCGGCGCCCCGTCATGTCGGAACCACATGCGTTGACTTGTATGGAGCGTGACGTTTCCAACAATTCTGGCAATGCTCTGGCGAGAAAATTGTAATAGTGCTCGCCATTTAATGGCCTAGGTAGCAGATACGGCCCAATTAAACAGTCCCCAACAACACCGACGCTCACATTAACGTAGAAGAGCACTTGATGAGTGCTAGTAACTGTGGCATGTGGGCTATCCTCACTCCAAACATGCGAATTGTGCATGTTGAAGACTCCATCACGCCCGAACGTTGCTTCATCGGTAAACAACACAGAGGATGGAAATGTAGGATGCATTTCACATTGTTCCAGGTAACACTGTGAAAACTGTGCTCTGGGTGGATAATCAATTGGTTCCAGGTTGTGGACACGCTGTAAGTGAAATCGACGAAACAATTGCTCTCGAAAGACTGTTCTTACATTCGTCTGATTCGTCCCCATGTTACGTGTAATTGCACGAGTGCTGATTGAAGGATCCCGCTCCACATGCTGCGAGACACCTTCGTCAAATTGCAGCGTTCTTACAGTGCGACGGCGTCCCTGCCCAGGTAATTTGCTAAATGACCTGGTCTCAAGCAGACGTTGGTTCACAGCATCAAAGGTCGTATGATGCGGGATACGGCGATTAGGATATTGTTGTTGATAAACCCGCTGTGCAGCTTGTCCGTTGTGGTGCGCTGCATAGTACGCACCAACCACATCAGTGTACTCAATCCAGGTGTACCGCTCCATTAGTAAACAGAGACAATGCGCTACTACACTGGTGGAGAGCAGTTGCCTACAACTGAAGAGCGTAATACGCCCTCTAACATCTGAGGATCGTAATACGGCCTCTAACAACTGAAGAACCTCCACCGGTTTAAATAATCCTCATAGGAAAAAATGACGTTAGGGAAAAATATTTACTTGATGTTCCCTACAACCTCCCAGAGTTTGTCTGTTTAAATACTTTTCACCCTGTATAAAGCTCCAGTCGGACAGAATTTGGCACGATAACCCTCAGTAAGACATCCAACAACTCTGTCAACCGAACTATTGCTTGCGTAAGGGCCAGAGGAGGACCAACACATAACTGACCTGCTCAATTTGTGAAACTCTTCCTCTTGCATAAATCATCCAGTTTTTCTGAAATTGTAATCATTTGTTTGCCTCTACATATACACCACTTCCATCGACTTCCGTTCCATTCGTGGTCCGTCTTCTTTTTGTTTTTTTCCTTTCGCTCTTAGACTGTATTACAAACAGTACTGTTCTGTTCTTCAGAAGTATCAACTTTAGAGTGGAAGTCTGTAGGCACAATGCAGCTACAGTCTCGGTATGACACGTCAGAGCTATGAAGTTAAACTGTGCACCTTCGACAGACGTTAGCCTTACATTGTAAAGTTCTTGCAAGGTTTTAAACATGCATTATCCATGAAAGTAAGTCTGCATATGCCCCGAATTAAACGAAAACCCCTCTTATATACAATGTTTCGCCCTAAGAAAATAGTAACACCATCTGACTGACAATTTGTGGCACATTACCTACATAGCAAGCAGTGACAATGCGTTGATTTACAGTGTGCACGGAAAAAGGAAACTGAATTTTGAATTTAAATGAACCTGAATAGTTGTAATAAGCATCTCACTTTACGTCGAAACGTGCGAGCAACATGACTTACAGCCTTGAGCAGTGCTGCGGTCATGTGGACGCAATCGGTATAACTGCTCAGAAATACATATCACATAACCACACTCTACATAGATTGAAGAACTGACATTTCCCCAGCGTCATATCGAACACAGCATTTCTGCTCAAAGATCACGCATAAAAACGTGAAGTGTAATATTCGCATTCAACGACTTTAGTTTGCATATCAACCGCAGCGAGAAAATCATTAAAGATTTTACTAATTGCTAAAGGCAAATAACACGTTTCGCATTTAGTGATCGTAAGCATGCGAGTCGGCATAAACTCGTAGAAGAGGGAACTGATAGGTAAGGAAATTTATGTGAAGGAAAGTTACACCTTATTCCCAATTAACGGCCTCTTAAAGATTTTAAAATGATGATACCACGTATAATATGTTCAGATAACACGTGACACACGGTGCTCCTACACGGGAGAAAGCTAAACAAAGAAAATTCGAAACAAATTACAAAATTTTGACCAGGATTAATTAACAGTACTCGTGATGTAACTGAATGCTTTACTAGTCAGATGAATCGAAAACAGATACTGTACGAGTATCGGCACCTACTCTTTTCACAAAAACACAACGATGGGACTTCCACGTGGTAGAGACGACTCGAGGCAGTGAAAGTTTCAGTGAAATTCCTTACTGTCAGTTTCGCAGTACGAACCGAGAAAATCATTGCGGATGAACTAAACAATTTCCGTTAACGAATAGTAAATTCATGTACAAATACCTTTACAAAGTCCAAGTAGGTCTTTCCACACTGCAAAGCTGCAAACAGCAACCTTGTCCATCAGTGCGCACAACACGAACTTCTACTACGGTCAGCACAACACGCTAGAGTCCTTTCTTCAAACACGCGTTACAGCACTCCCAGAGAGGTGGGCTGCGACATGATTCGCCGGCGCGGCCAGCGCTCAAATAAATACGGCCTGAAGACGTCACACACTGGCCGAAAGATACCTACGTTGTACGGAATCGATACCAGGCACATAATCTCATCTTTGCAGCAAGCCTGTGATAACTAGCACCACGAAATAGATGAATCGTACAAATACGAAATTAAATACAGAAAGTTGAAATGTAACAACCAGCTTTGAACATTTTTTACGTTCTTCCGATCAGCTTCTACAGTACACTGTACTTCTTTTCATGAGCTATGAATTCCCTTAATAACAGCACCCATTTCCTTTAAAAAAGGTTTAAAAGTCGTGGATTTAAGGTGACATTTCTCATGTTTAATTTTTTTTAAGTTACCTTTTTTAAATAGTCTGTACGGTGATGCAGCTGATGGGATATGCAGATTAGCAATGACTCAGTAATATCTAAGCAATGAGTGTGCATATATTTCCTTTTCTAATATAAGAGGGTTGTCCAGAAAATAAGTTCCGATCGGTCGCTAAACGAAAACCACACTCAAAATCAGAAACATTTTATTTGCTAGAGTTAGCTACACTTCCCAGATACTTCTCTACATAGTCGCCGCTTTGACTTAGATATTTGTAAGAGCGTTATGCCGAATTTCCAACACCATCGTCATAGAAGGCAGCCGCCTGTGCTTTCCGATAATTCTCTACACTGGTCTATAGCGCGTAGCTTGCGCCCAAGTGTTGTCTTCGTATCCAGGGTTTCATGTGGACAGAGATGATACTCAGGACGAGCCAGTTAGGGCTGCATTGATGGTGATCGAACACTTCCCATCGAAAAGGCTGCAGGAGCGTCTTCACTGCCCTGCAGAGGGCGGCTGAGAATTGCCATGAAGAAGGAAGTGCGTGGCACTTGTGTTAGGTGGGTTGCATTCATTAAGGCGAAGACTCTCAACGGGCCTTCCTAATTGGCGGGAGACATCATTGTTCTAGGCACGTTTACTCGCTCACAGTGCGCTCACAACTGAAAAGAGCGTCTTCATGGGATCTATGGTCATACTAGAGAGACTACCCAAGACATCTGTGCAAAGCTTCATGGGGTTTTCACTGTGGTGCCCATTTCGCGACCGATCAGGACTCACTTTCTGGACAACCATCGTAGATTACGTCATTTTCATTTCGTATTACAATTGCATATCGCTACTACGATGTACATGGGGTAGGTTTAAGTATAGAAGATTCTTGTCGGAGGTGAGCGGTAAAGAAACAAGGCATGAAATCCTCATAATGGCTGGAACGAGCCTGGTACGCTGGTATGACGTCTCCAGAGGCGGCCGGTCGTGTTGCTGTTTTAGCAGTGCTAGGCCGATGCCTCCACTCACCTAGAGAGATGCCAGGAAACGGCTAGCTGTCTCCTCACGGCTCGAAGAATGGGACAATATTTTTCTCCTTAACTAACAATTGGCTTCAAGGCTTGCGAAACAGAAAACATGTTGGTACGTTTCATTTTACTGCCTCCTCTGTGTAGAGAAGGGCTTCCCTGTCTCCACATAGTGGAGACAGCACTGTCGGAAGATTAGAGTCGCCAAAATGCGGACACTGGACGCAAAAATACCGCCCAGCACCCAGTTTTGAATAGTTTTTCTCTTTTTAACTCGAAGACTTAGCGTGAGAATATTGTAGCGTTCAGAGTGTGCAATTCCTATTGGTAAGGTGTTGTGACATAAGAGAGGTGACTCTTTTGTCCCCCCACCTTTGTTAATAATACTGGGTAGTTGGATAAGACTCTTCTCTTTTTGTAGAGAGGAGACTTTCAGAGTGCTCGGACCTGTGACTGGAAAAGACGGGTTAAAAGATATAAATACAGTGTGGTCCATTGATAGTGACCGGGCCAATAAGCGTCAAACGAAAAAACTACAGAGGACGAAACTCTTCTAACTTGAAGGGGAAACCAGATGGCGCTATGGTTGGCCCTCAAGATGGCGCTGCCATAGGTAAAACGGGTATCAACTACGTTTTTTTTTTTAAATAGGAACCCCCATTTTTATTACATATTCGTGTAGTACGTAAAGAAATATGAATGTTTTAGTTGGACCACTTTTTTCGCTTTGTGATAGATGGCGCTGTAATAGTCACAAACGTATGAGTACGTGGTATCACGTAACATTCCGCCAGTGCAAACGGTGTTTCCTTCGTGCTACATTACCCGTGTTAAAATGGACCGTTTACCAATTGCGGAAAAGGTCGATATCGTGTTGATGTATGGCTATTGTGATCAAAATGCCCAACGGGCGTGTACTATGTATGCTGCTCGGTATTCTGGACGATATCATCCAAGTGTCCGGACCGTTCGCCGGATAGTTACGTTATTTAAGGAAACAGGAAGCGTTCAGCGACATGTGAAACGTCAACCACGACCAGCAACATATGATGATGCCCAAGTAGGTGTTTTAGCTGCTGTCGCGGCTAATCCGCACATCAGAAGCAGACAAATTGCGCGAGAATCGGTAATCTCAAAAACGTCGGTGTTGAGAATGCTACATTAACATCGATTGCACCCGTACCATATATCTGTGCACCAGGAATTACATGGCGGTGACTTTGAATGTCGTGTACAGTTCTGCCACTGGGTACAAGAGAAATTACGGGACGATGACAGAAACCTTGCACGCGTTCTATTTAGCGACGAAGCGTCATTCACCAACAGCGGTAACGTAAACCGGCATAATATGCACTATTGGGCTACGGAAAATCGACGATGGCTGCGACAAGTGGAACATCGGCGACCTTGGCGGGTTAACGTGTGGTGCGGCATTATGGGAGGAAGGATAATTGTCCCCATTTTATCGATGGCAATCTACATGATGCAATGTATGCTGATTTACTACGTAATGTTCTACCGATGTTACTACAAGATGTTTCACTGCATGACAGAATGGAGATGTACTTCCAACATGATGGATGTCTGGCACATAGCTCGCGTGTGGTTGAAGCGGTATTGAACAGCATATTTCATGACAGAGGGATTGGTCGTCGAAGCACCATACCATGGCCCGCACGTTCACCGGGATGACGTCCCCGGATTTCTTTCTGTGGAGAAAGTTAAAGGTTATTTGCTATCGTGATCCAACGACAACGCCAGACAACATGCGTCAGCCCATTGTCAATGCATGTGCGAACATTACGGAAGGCGAACTACTCGCTGTTGAGAGGAATGTCGTTACACGTATTGGCAAATGCATTGAGGTTGACGGACATCATTTTGAGCATTTATTGCATTAATGTGGTATTTACAGGTAATCTCGCTGTAACAGCATGCGTTTTCAGAAATGATAAGTTCACAAAGGTACATGTATCACATTGGAACAACCGAAATAAAATGTTCAAACGTAACTACGTTCTGTATTTTAATTTAAAAAACCTACCTGTTACAAACTGTTCGTCTAAATTTGTGAGCCATATGTTTATGACTATTACAGCGCCATCTATCACAAAGCGAAAAAAGTGGTCCAACTAAAACATTCACATTTCTTTACGTACTAAACGAATATGTAATAAAAAATCGGAGTTCCTATTTAAAAAAACGCAGTTGATATCCGTTTGACCTATGGAAGCGCCATCTAGCGGGCCAACCATAGCGCTATCTGGTTTCCCCTTTCAAGCTAGACAAGTTTCGTTCTTTATAGTTTTTTCGTTTGACGCTTATTTCGTGACATATTTGGCTCGGTCACGAACAGTGGACCACCCTTGATAGTGAGGGTACGAGGTTCCATAGGATCTACTGGGAGGCACATGCTCCACTCCATACCAGGCCAGTATGGACACACTGTTTCCAGACTCAGCAGATCACACAGACGTCTATTTGACTTTATGCGACTGCAGAGAAACTTCTGCCCTGGCGTGCTATCAGGGATAACTTCCGCTTCGTACCATGCCTTAGCATGCAGTCACGTAGGCAGCCTTGTGTTGAACTTCCAACTTTGTAAGACTAAAATCTGTCATTAGCTGTGAAATTTGACAGACTTCTGCTTGAGATCTTTGAAGGTGTAGAGAACTTACCATTTTTCAGTCGTAGTAGGAGTAGTAGATCGTCACTCAAGATCACATATTTGGTTCAATTTAGTCTTTCTGATGTTACTCACACCAACAGACTATTTCATAACGTTTTGGTTTGGCTGTTTGAAAGTATAAAGACGGGTTTTGCACTGGTATATGACACACATTGTCGACCTCATTAACGTAAATTTTAACAGGGACTTTCGGTATTTCTTTTAGCGTAGGGCAGGATTAGTCGTATGTCTGCCACCAACCACCAGACGTGTCTGTATAATAAGCCATGATGATGTAGCACACATGCTCGATACAATGAAGTTCTGTCCAGCTTCGCAGTTCAGGGAAATTGGTGACTCTACCCTGATTCAGCTGATCTTTAGATGTGCAGACCAATTTTAATTTTATAATGCACATTCGTAGTTGATTAGTATATTCTTTAGAGAATGAGCTATACGAAAACTGTATGCTTCGAAATATTCTCGGGCTATCGGCCGAGTAGTGTCGTCGTCGTCTTGTTGCAACGTTTCAGTGGATTCCGTATCCGTCATCTTCAGGCAAAGATGATGGATACGGAATCCACTGAAACGTTGGAACAAGATGACGTCGCCACTAGGCTGATAGTCGGAGAAGATTTCGTAGCTGAAACAAGCCGAGAAAGCTTTCACTTACACATAAAACAGTTAGCTTCATTCTTTCCTTTTTCCGTTTCGTTGAAAACATTCATCAACCAATTAATTAAGCTCATTTTGTGTTTGAATAATTCTTGTTTACATTCCCCATTCAATCAGCTGTGTTGCTGAAACATGTTCAGTGAGACCCTTTTTTGTTATTGTTGCAAAGAAACTAAATTCATTGAACATAACACCTTTCCTTCGGGTAGCTAGTACCAGTCAAAATTTATAACTGTATATGATTATTAAGGCTGAGAGAGCGACTGATTTAATTTCACTTAGTTATTTTGGTCAGATGCGTAATTTTTCAGTATTGATATGTCACGATTCCCAACATTGGGTTTAATGTCATACGGTGAATTGTTTCTCGCGTTTCCAGTATCCGTAGCATAATTTTGGCAGCTATTTCACTTAGGTGGAGTAGTGTTGTGTTTGACACATACATACACTATTCAAAAACTTAAACAGTATTTCTGGGGGTCTTGCAGACCATAAATACTTCATTGCCATGATACGCTGAATATTATGAGTATTACCACACAAAAGAATACTCTGCCCTTTGAGTAATGTTTCTAACTCATTGTTTTTTTTTTTTTTTTTTTGTAACTTGAAACTCTTTAGCAATTCTAGGAACTGTCTAGGACTGTCAAGACTGCAAGAGATATCTTGTTTGTGGCGTTAATATCACCTGCCTGTAACGACGAAACATCTGAGTTCTGAGGCTGGTCCTCCCTAAATAGTGTCGTGTTTTGGTCGTCACATGGCAGCTGAGGTCACTTTTTAGGAACGTCCTTGGCCAGTCCCGAACTTTCGATGACCGTGGAAGAGTAGTTGCACGGAGGGTTGACTCAGGTGATCAGCTGGCGAATCGGCAGCTTGTATCCAGGGACAGTGTCTTCCTGCAGCAACCCGTCGCTGCCCTACGGTAATTCTCTCTTGGTCTCTGGTTTATACGGCAGAACTGAGCTTTGGGGGAGCTGCTAGATGGCGAAGATATCAGGCCGTAGGCCTGGGATCACTGGCAGCCAAGCCATCGACAACTTGTACCGACCGTCCCGTTTCGTGCTGCTGGGGCGATTTCAATAGTCTCTCGTGCCTTCCGCTGCTGCATCAATGGCTGTTGGGCAAGCACACGGACTTCTTGGAGACGGATGAATCGACCGCATCCCAAGTGGTGTTTGGCTACTGTTGATTTGCTGTGTTGTCCAGAAACCCTTACGGTCATGTTCCGACACATAGGGGCTGATCGCACTCCCAGGCCTGCCAACATAGAAGTCAGTGCAACTACATCGGAGTTCTTAAACGCTTATAGCGAGGAGAATATCTACGAAATCAATAGCGGACCTCAGAAGACCTCGAATTTTCCGGCCGCTCTGAAATCCCTTCGTAACGCAGTCTGGCCTACAAGGTCACTGAAGCCTCTCACGTAAGGTAAATGAGCAATAGGGGAGATCTATCTCTTTATCTGATTCTTCTTAGCTATGCCTCACAGTGCGCTGTTTGCTTTTACTGTATCCTTGGCTGATTGCTGCTCTTTCAGTTCATCTTGTAGTCTATGAGGATGGCTTATCTTCCGTAACCTCTGGCTGTTAGCGTGCATACGGTAACAACAGCGTCCTATTATTCTTAATGATGAGACAACTCTGCATGCTGATTTCTGTTGACGTGCATCATTGTTTTCTTCCAAGTCTTATGCTCTCGTTTTCAGCTAGTTTTTTTGAATACTTCTACATACAGAAGATGGATCTCGTCGTCAATCTATACCTCCAGCGTCAACTGTTTTGACAGTAAGTGACTGCAGTGAAATTAAGTCTTGGAGAGCAGCCCTCCTTTTATTCCCTTGCTACACCATATGTTATTGGTGGCACTGGAACTTTCGATGCCACCCTCGTAGTTGTCCCACGAGGAAACTTTATTGACTGGCGCTCTTCCACTTTCGTCATCTTTATCGGATATGTTCAGTGCCAGAGCTTCTATTTCCTAAAGCAATTAAAAAAAAAAGACTCGAAAAACTTGCCTTTAAAGATTAGAAGAGTAAATGTATAGCATTAGTGCACATGCCCATTTCTATCGGTAGATAAATGAACAGCATAGTACAAATCATTATCATAAAGTTGCTAGTAGCATTTATTTTTTTTACTTTGCATAAATTTCATATTTACTAACAAAAGTAAATTAAAATATTATATTATAACGGCTTCATAAAAATAACACATTTTTTTATATTTCACCGATGCTGATGTGAAAATAGATTAAAATCGTATATAGACAAGTAAAATACCATTCATTAAAAGAAGAAGAAACTTATATACATACATCGATATCGAGATATTAACAGTTTTTTATTTTCTGTTTGAGGTTTCCCTTTTATGTACACAGTTTTGAGTTTATTGTGAATACGCGTTTTTTCATACAAACGTAATCCAAAAATATAACTTTTTAATTAAAAAATTATGTTTCGATATTTGTTTGGTAACAGACCCATTTTTCAATAAATGTGCAATTTAAATAGAAGTAGGAAATTATACACTAATAATGAAACATTTTTCCTTTTTTAAAAAAAATTGAATAATTTTCCAGGACGATGGAGGAATTCAACTGGCACAACGAAGTATGTCGTATGAAGAAGTGCGTTATTTTCAGTTTTTTATTTAAATTAAATTTCACCTCGTTGATAAGTTAAATCCTATGGAAAATTTTTTATTTTGTGGAAATGAAAAAAATTAACACCTTGGTAAAATCTGTTTTGATGACTGTACGTTCCTTCACTGTTGAAAAGTAATTTCTTCTTGTTTTGAAATCATTTGTGTCTATCTTCAGTCTAAAAATGGAACTTATGTTTCTTTCTAATTCCATGAATTCTGATTTTTGTCGATATCTTATCACCTAGACATCTATAGAAAGCGAAGTGTTTGTTTGTTGTGAATGAAAACGAGAAAAATAACCGTTCAGTAAAATTCTTATCCTTCGTTTAAAATTTTTCCTTTATGCCACCCTTAACCTACTTTGAATGCTTAAGTTACATTTAAAATACAAGCAACATAAAGGGTAAAATTTTAAGTGCAAAATGCAAAGTAGAGGACTCAGCAATCTATACACCGGTCGTAATATCACACACACAGTGGTACAGTGCTTAAAAGTACATGCTTTTAATTCAAATTATTAAGATTTTGTAGTTATTAATATATCGTTTTTAATACGTATGGAAATACAATAACAGTAAAAACTAAGCATTTGCTACGAGTGAGATTCTAACCAGCGAGTTCATCCACCGACAAAAAGCAATACTTCACTAATGTTTCATAGTTAATAGTGCCCGAAAACCTTGTAATCATCAAAGAAGTTTTTTCCATTTTTTAATTTTTTTTATATATTTATTTTTTTAAACGTCACAATGCTTTAACAAATTGATTTCTGGGCACTGACATTCAAATCCTATAAGTATTAAGGAACTTGAAGAGGGTAGAGCATTCCGTAAGGTGCCCTTGCTCAGATGTTCACAAAATGACGAGGGTTGATTGCTTAAGAAACTCTAGCTGTACACTTGCTCTTAATACTGTGTTGAGGAGTGCATATCCGCCTTCTCGGGTTATCCGACCTTCGTGTTAGGTCTCTGCTGGACTCGATTTCTGCCGGTACCTTTCTGTGCACGCAGCTGCAGCCGCAGTGGGTACCGTGTCCACGTCTAGAACAGCGACTGCCACTGTTTCACCTCTCGCTTGGTGATAAGCGATTCGTGCTTCCCGGGCAGTGCATTTCTTCGTCAGTGTTGCCGCTAGGCCCGCGGAAGTGAAAGCCGTGGGCGAGGGGGAGACAGAGTTTAGTGCCGCGACCAGCAGCCAATTACTCCGCTCTGCTGGGGCCGGCAGCCATTGTATTGTAATTAGCGCGTCACGTCAGGCCGGCTTATCTGACGACATGCAAATTCGTTCTGGCTAATGAAAACGCGGCCGCGCGGCCGGCTGGTGACCGGGGAGACACGGCGCTTACCGTGCCAAGCGCGCCGCCGCGCCGACCCGAGACACGCACTACGGGGACAGTACGCAGCCCTGGCCGAATAAAACCGTTCACTTTCTGCAGCCAGGTCGCCGCTCGTCGTCGGTGCTGTCGCCGAGATCCTTACAGGCCGCCAGACACGTGTGGTACTGCAGCCCGAAAGCCTCTCCGTCGAGTCGAACTCAACCGCATGTGGAGGATCTCTCAAGGGATCCCTTGAGCGCAAGGTAGCAAAAGGCCAATGATGTTTACAGCATTCTGTGCTCGATATAATGTCTACCGTGCAGCCACAATGGCGGCTGCTAATGTCAACAGGCGGTGGGACTGGACGTATCCAATGGCGAGCACAGCATGAGGCTAAGGAGCGAGTAACTCAAAACTGTGCTACAGTGCTACTCGTGTTGATACAAAGCAGAGCAATTGCAACGCTAGATAAAGCAAACACTGAGTTATATCAACAACAAAAGTTGACGAAGTTGACATCTCGTCAGAAAGGCGCTCAAGGAATTTCGCAGAGTGAGAAAGAAGTGGCAGAAGAAATATTAGCATGTCTCCATGATGAATCTGTGGACTGTGTGCTGTCATATACGCTCGACTGCGCGGACAAATTACGTGAGAAGAACTACAATGACGATACGTGCTTAACATGTGAAAGTCATACTGAGACAGATGTCGAACCATGTGATTCATCATCGTTGTCGGACAAAATGGTTCAAATGGCTCTGAGCACTATGCGACTTAACTTCTGAGGTCATCAGTCTCCTAGAATTTAGAACTAATTAAACCTAACTAACCTAAGGACATCACACACATCCATGCCCGAGGCTCCAGACTGTAGCGTCTAGAACCGCTCGGTCACTCCGGCCGGCTTGTCGGACAGGAAGCCACAAATGCCGTATTCAGTGAAACGTAGTAAAGGACAATCGTTGTCCAAGGAGCCGGTACTAAATATAATTATGTACATGAAAAATCATCCGCAACATGGTAAATAATAATAAAAATAACAATAATAACTACAGATTTTGATTAAATCCGCAGCAATATTACCGCGTAGCGCTTAAGAAAGACTAGGGATACTCAATGCGCACTTGGTACAAAAGGTGGTGTTTGTGCGTTTCAAGGATGCTCGATACACTTTACAGGGGCCGGCCGGAGTGGCCGAGCGGTTCTAGGCGCTACAGTCTGGAACCGTGTGACCGCTACGGTCGCAGGTTCGAATCCTGCCTCGAGCACGGATGTGTGTGATGTCCTTAGGTTAGTTAGGTTTAAGCAGTTATAAGTTCTAGGGGACTGATGACCTCAGAAGTTAAGCCCCATAGTGCTCAGAGCCATTTGAACCATTTTTTTGAACACTTTACAGGATAGTCCCCTACTACGTTATGCACATCGAATTGCGCGCGACATAGATAACAGTTATTTCGAAGGAAGCAGTGGATGGTTACATAACTTCAAACAGTGCTACAGAATTGGGAGCCTTAAGATAATGTAATTTTAAACAAAGCATGAACATCACGACGCGCTGCAAACTGCGGAATCGGCCCGAAAGTTCTTGGATGAGATGAACTTACTTATCCCATCGGTCAGTTAGAAATGAAATTTATCTTCAACTCCAACCAACCGGGATGTGAAGAGGAAAGGAACCCTGGATATTGTAGGTAACAAGCTCAAATTACATCAGTGCCATAACGCATTCTATACAATTATGCCGACTGTTGATTTGGATGGTAAATAGGCTGGGAAGTTATTTATTGTGCTGCGAGAAGTTGGAGGTACTCTCCCCTTGTGATTCTTTCTCGTGTGAGTGATCTTGCAAGGTCATTAGGGAATGTTTAACTCACAGCAAACAAGAGTAGGAAAATGAGTGTACCAAAACTATAACAATTGTATGAGGACTGCTTTCGGCCAACAGCTGGTCAAAATAACTTGGTTTTGCTTCATTCCTAGTCTCCGAATAATAATCATACTGCTTTAGAGCAAACTATACCTCCTGAAAGATGTGACATTGCAATTCATACCACCTGCAACCATTAGTCAAATACAGCCTCTTCATGTTCGTTTTTTCTGTGCCTATAAAACATATTGTCACCCTATCTGCAGCTATGCCTTGAAGGATAGCCAGTTTTACGGTAAGCTCCACGAAAGATGGTCTCACATTTGCTTGTATGATGTCACATTCTGTCAGTTCTCGTCCACCCATTACAAAAATAACATTCTAGAAGCATTGTTTAAGAGTGAATACCTAGCTGAACGTCCTAAACGGATTGTAGCTCCCAAGCAATTCGCCTTCGATCTTGGTGGTGCCATACTTTGTGATCACTGTGGCGCGCCGTTTTTCATTCGGTGTTCATGGTACAAGTTGATGCTTTGTTTCGAACACTTCTTGAATGTCGACAATGTCCATTTCGTGAAGGTAATGCATACACTATGTCATCAAAAGTATTCGGATACCTGGTTGAATATGACTTACAGCTTCGTGGTGCCCTCCATCGGTAATACTGGAATTAAATATGGTGTTGGCCCACCGTTAGCCTTGACGACAGCTTCGACTCTCGCAGGCATACGTTTAATCAGATGCCGGAAGGTTTCTTAGGGAATGGCAGCGAGAACGCCACCGCGAGACCACGAGCTGCGGACGGGAACGTTAGAGAGACAGGTGGAAGGTGGTTCATTGAACCCTCTGCCAGGAACTTTATTGTGAATAGAAGAGTTATCTCGTACACGTACATGATGTAGATACCAGTACCTCTGACGAAAGACATCAGAACTGCACGTTTCGGGATGTGGTACGACAAAACGTTTGCAGCAGTGAAATGAGGTAGAAATATGCCTGATTGGTGAGAGACTAGAGTGTATTTTATCTAAACCAGGGGCAAGAGTGCCGTAGCGTACAGCTTCACCACACATTTCTTCCATCGCCACGCCATGCTGTCTGAGCGGCAGGAGGGAGAGGGTGAAACTACAAACGAGCCGCATTTAAATTGAGAGCACATTATTTGGTTTTATATTTCAAATTTCTCGGCAACATAAATCACAAACAAAACAATTTTTCAGTATTATTTAATTATTTTTGACGCGCTGAAGACATAATTTTTATCTGGTACAAACTGTCGGCATACAAACAGAAGCAGACAAGAATGAGATTCTCACTCTGCAGCGGAGTGTGCGCTGATATGAGACTTCCTGGCAGATTAAAACTGTGTGCCCGACCGAGACTCGAACTCGGGAACTTTGCCTTTCGCGGGCAATTGCTCTACCATCTGAGCTACCGAGGCACGACTCACGCCCGTTTGGAAGGTAGGAGACGAGATACTGTCAGAGATAAAGCTGTGAGGACCGGGCGTGAGTCGTGCTTCGGTAGCTCAGATGGTAGAGCACTTGCCCGCGAAAGGCAAAGTTCCCGAGTTCGAGTCTCGGTCGAGCACAGAGATTTAATTTGCCAGGAAGTTTCATATCAGGGCACACTCCGCTGCAGAGTGAAAATTTCATTCTAGAAACATCCCCCAGGCTGTGGCTAAGCCTTGTCTCCGCAATATTCTTTCTTTCAGCAAAGCGTGCGACATCGGAAATATTATTATTCATAGCGCCAGTATTTTCACCTGCTGCATGACTGCAAATTCTACACAAAGGACTCCTTGATGAGCTGAACAATGAATCCCATCTGTTGATCGTTGCAATTATTCGGACTTTCACTCTGAACGAAATATTTACAGCCTTACTGGTTAGTGTTGTAATATAATTTCCCAGAAAATATGTACTACCGCGTCCGCCTCGATAGTTAAGTGGTCCGCGCGACCGATTGCCATGCAAAGTGGCCCGGGTTCGATTCCCGGCTGAGTCGGAGATTTTCTGCACTTAGGGACTGTGTGTGGTGTTGACTTCATCATCGTGTCCTCCCCATCGGCACGCTAATCGCCGAAGTGGCGTCAGCTACAAAGACTTGCACCAGGCGACCGGTCTACCCGATAGGAGGCCCTAGCCGCAAGACATTTTTTTACACTATCCAAAGCTTACGCAACTGCGTAATACACTACTGGCCATTATAATTGCTGCACCACGAAGATGACGTGCTACAGACGCGAGATTTAAACGACAGGAAGAAGCTGTGATACGCAGATGATTAGCTTTTCAGAGCATTCACATAAGGTTGGCGCCGGTGGCGACATCTACAACGTGCTGACGTGAGGAAAGTTTCCAACCGATTTGTCACACACAAACAGCAGTTGACCGGCGATGCCTGGTGAAACGTTGTACTGATGCCTCGTGTAAGGAGGAGAAATGCGTACCATCACGTTTCCGACTTTCATAAAGTTCGGATTGTAGCCGATCGTGATTGCGGTTTATCGTGTCGCAACTGCTGCTCGCGTTGGTCGAGATCCGATGGCTGTTGGCAGAATATGGAAACGATGGGTTCAGGAAGGAAATACCGAACGCCGTGCTGGATCCCAACGGCCTCGTATCACTAGCAGTCGATATAACAGGCATCTTATCCGCATGGCTGTAATGTATCGTGCAGCCACGTCTCGATCCCTGAGTCAACAGATGGGGACGTTTGCAACACAACAAACATCTGCACGAACATTTCAACGACGTTTGCAGCAGCATGGACTATCAGCTCGCAGACCATGGCTGCGTTTACCCTTGACGCTGCATCACAGACAGGAGCGCCTGCGATGGTGTACTCAACAACGAACCTGGCTGCACGAATGGCAAAACGTCATTTTTTCGGATGAATCCAGGTTCCGTTTACGGCATCACGATGCTCGCATCCGTGTTTGGCGACATCGCGGTGAACGCACTTTGGAAGCGTGTATTCGTCATCGCCATACTGGCATATCACACGGCGTTATGGTATGGGGTGCCATTGGTTACACGTCTCGGTCACCTCTTGTTCGCATTGACGGCACTTTGAACAATGGAAGTTACATTTCGGATGTGTTACGACCTGTGGCTCTACCCTTCATTCGGTCCCTGCGAAACCCTACATTTCAGCAGGATAATGCACGACTGCATGCTGAAAGTCCTGTACAGGCCTTTCTGGATACAGAAAATGTTCGACTGCTTCCCTGGCTAGCACATTCTCCAGATCTCTCACCAATTCAAAACGTCTGGTCAATGTTGGCCGCGCAACTGGCTCGTCACAATACGCCAGTCACTACCCTTGATGAACTGTGGTATTGTGTTGTGTACCTGTACACGCCAACCAAGCTCTGTTTGACTCAATGCCCAGGCGTATCAAGGCCGTTATTACGGCCAGGGGTGGTTGTTCTGGATACTGATTTCTCAGGGTCTATGAACCCAAATCGGGTGAAAATGTAATCACACGTTAGTTGTAGTATAATATATTTGTCCAATATATATTTGTTTCCGAGTTACTGACCTTAACAAGTAAAACTAGCTATGTATGCACACTTGTCACGTCCTCGCGTAGTATTTTAAACAAACAGTTACTTAGTAGTCGAGATTTTACGAAGTTAATGATTTTAATGATCTCATCAAGAGCATCCCTATAACTAGGCGGTCTTTTCTTATGCATCAATTGCCTGCTTATCGATCGTGCAGTGTTTACTAAAACATTTTTTTGCGATATTTTAAATAAGCTATACAACCTCGTTAATTATACCCCTCATCTGCAGGAATATGACTACAGTTGTCGCACGGTATGTTATTCCCTTAAAGAAAAGAATTTAGGAGACCACTTATTTCAACTACAGTACCACATGGTGGTAGAGATTTGCTTAGAGAAGATCCTTCGTTAACGCATTTTCGTGGTGATACCTAATTACAGTATTACACTTTATACTGAGAGTCCAGCTACATCGTTAGATTCATTCAGGGTTGGGGTGTCATTAAAAGAAAGACGATATTCGCCAGAGCTGGAACTTCACATGAGATTTCAATCGCCATCTTCTTCCTCAGAGTGAAAATACTTTGTTCGCGCCCAGCTATGTAGGTAGCAATCATTATCAGAATAAAATAAGAGACATAAGAGCTCATACGGAAAGATTTAAGTGTTCGTTTTTCCCGCGCGCTGTTCGAGAGTGGAGCGGTAGAAAAGTAGCTTAAAGATGACACTTAACTGAGAATTGCAGAGTAATTACGTAATTTTAGATGTAGATGTAGCTCACTCCTGCTATTATCTGCAGACACTGTTTTGCGTATTTCACGAGAAGTCAGCAAAAAAAAAAAAAAAAAATCACGTAACGAAAACAAATCACAATAATTACGTAACTGTCGTCCGGAAAGTGATATGGCAATGGCGAACAAAGCAGAAAGGGCGATCAAGCTCGTTATACGGTTGTGTGTCGCTGTTGGAGCTCTTTTCTAAACAAATAACTGCCAATCATTTTGTTATTCTGATTCGGGTGTACATCTATGACTGACTAATCAGTTAGCTGTTATTCTATCAGTATGCAGATTTACACTAATAGTTTTAAAATTTATTTAGTTTTCTCTAATGTACTGGAATAATGTGATTCCGAACGACCAGTTTCACGTGTGCGAAACTGGAGCTCCACGCATTACAAAATGATCTTATAATAATCGTTAAGTAAGAAAGACGTTCCGAAATTATTTTTTCAGATTAC
Source organism: Schistocerca serialis cubense (assembly GCF_023864345.2). Classification (NCBI taxonomy): domain Eukaryota; kingdom Metazoa; phylum Arthropoda; class Insecta; order Orthoptera; family Acrididae; genus Schistocerca; species Schistocerca serialis. The sequence continues at coordinate 79,752,392 of NC_064644.1, read as the reverse complement.
TACAGGGGGCAAAGAGCATCAAAACGAATATATTTAGTTGTGGTACGTAATCGCAATTTCTGATGCAAGGGACTACTTACACAGAAGATAGTGCTAATTACAGCACAAGCCTTCGCAGGAACTCCTCGAATACGTGGTCACTGTCCTGTGTGCACCTAGTACATTGTTGGACCATTGACTGTCTTGCCCTTTCGAAGATTCCTGGCATGTCCGCCATGGTACCAGAAGCGAAAGCAATTGTAGCGACAAGATCTTCTTTGCCCACAATGGTTTCACACACCGGCTGCTTCGTATGCCACCGGAGGAAGAAATCCAGACACGTGAGGTCAGCCACAGGGGCACATCGGCAGCTCTATCAACTCCCGAAGGTGCCTCTCAGGTCATTCGAAACACCCTATATATAAATATATTTTCTTGATTTGCCCAATAACTGGATCGTTTTAACGACACCCCAACTCAGAAGATATAGTTGCTGAACAGTTCAAAGAAAACCCGAGTCTCATTTCAAATAGGTACCCCGCTCATACAAATATAGCCGGCGGTGACTTCAATCTACCCTCGATATGCTGAAAAAATTACACGTTTAAAGACGGCGGCAGGCATAAAACGTCATCCGAAATTGTACTCTATGCTTTCTCAGAAAATTATTTTGAACAATTTGTTCATGAGCCCACTCGAAGCGTAAATGATTCCGAAAGCAAACTTGATATCTTAGCAACAAATAGTCGTGGACTAATAGGATCATGACGAATACAGTGATCAGTATCCACAAGGCAGTTGCTGGTGGGCTGAATACCGTAACACCCACAACCATCGAAGAGAAATGCAAATTACGTCTATTTAAAGGCCGGCCGGAGTGACGAGCGGTTCTAGGCGCTACAGTCTGGAACCGCGCGACCACTACGGTCGCAGGTTCGAATCCTGCCTCAGGCAAGGATGTGTGCTATGTCCTTAGGTTAGTTAGGTTTAAGTGGTTCTAAGTACTAGGGGACTGATGACCGCAGCAGTTAAGTCCAATAGTGCTCAGAGCCATCTATTTAAAGAAGCTCATAAAAATGCTCTTAACGTCTTTTTAAGAGACAGTCTCCACTCCTTCCGACCTGATAAGCGTAGAAAAGATGTGGAATGTTTTCAAAGAGATAGCATCGACGACAATTGAAAGATATACACCCCATAAATTAATAAGCGATGGTACTGACCCCCATGTTACACAAAATTAGTCAGATCGCTGTTGCAGAAGCAATGAAAAAAGGATTCCAAATTTAAAAGAATTCAAAATCCCCAAGATTGGCAAAGTTCTGCAGAAATTCGAAATATAGCGCGTACTTCAATGCGAGATGCTTTTAGTAATTTCCACAACGAAACTCTGTCTAGGAATCTGCCAGAAAACCCAAAGAGATTCCAGTCATACATAAAGCACACCAGTGACAAGATGCGGTAACAACGGTGAAGTCCCTTTTTTTGAAACTCCTTCACCAAAGGAGACGATAAAAATATTCTTGAATTCCAATCAAGAACAACTGCCAAGATGAGAAACATGTAAGTAGATATCATCGGTGTAACAGAGCAGCTCAAATCAGTTAATGAAGGCAAGCTCTCCGGTCCAGATTGTATGCCAGTCAGGTTCCTTTCAGAGTATGCCGATGCAATAGCTCCATCATTTACCATTTATATACAACAGCTCGCTCACAGAAAGTTCCGTACCTGAAGACTAGAAAATTACTCAAGTCACACCAATACCCAAAAACAGAAACAGGAGCAATCCGCTGAATTACAGGGCCATATCACTAACGTCGATTTGCAGTAGGGTTTTGGAACATATACTGTGTTCGAACATTATGAATTACCTCAAAGAAAACGATTTATTGACACACAGTCAGCACGGATTCAGAAAACATCGTTCTTGTGAAATGTCAAATTGATTCCATATTTTTAGATTTCCAGAAGGCTTTCGACATAGTTCCTCAAGCGTTTCCTAAGCAGAATGCATGCCTATGGAATATCGCCTCAGCTGTGCGACTGTATTCATGTTTTCCTGTCAGAAAGGTCACAATTCGTAATAACAGACGGAAAGTCATCGAGTAAAACAAAAGTAATATCCGGCGTTCTCCAAGGAAGTGTTATAGGTCCTCTATTATTCCTGATCTATATTAACGATACAGGAGACAATCTGAGTAGCCCAATTTCTGCAGATGATGCTGTTATTTACCGTCTTGTAAGGTCATGAGATGACCAAAACGAATTGAAAAAATGATTTAGATAAGATATCTGTATGGTGCGAAAAGCGGTAGTTGAACCTGAATAAAGAAAAGTGTGAAATTATTCATATGCGTACCGTACTAAAAGAAATCCGCTAAATTTCGATTACGCAATAAGTCACACAAATTTCAGGGCTGTAAATTGAGCTAAATACTTAGGGAATACATTTTCAGATAACCTAAATTGGAACTATCACATAGATAATGTCGTGGTTAGAGCAAACCAAAGACCGCGATTCACTGGCAGAACACTTAGAAGGAGCAACAGACCTACTAAAGAGACTGCTTACGCCACGCTTGTCCGCCCTATTCTGGAGTATTGCAGTGCGGTGTGGGATCCACGTCAGGTGAGACTGACGGATGACATCGAAAAATTTCAAAGAAGGCCGGTTCGTTTTGTCTTATCGTGAAATAGCAGAGATAGTGCCACAGACATGATACGCGAATTGGGGTGGCAATCATTAAAACAAAGGCGTTTCTCGTTTCCGACGGGAACTTCTCATGAAGTTTCAATCAAATTTTCTCCTCTGATTGCGAAAACATTCTGTTGGCACCCACCTTCATAGGGAGAAATGAAAATTACGACAAAATATGAGAAATCAGGCCTCGCACAGAAAAATTTAAGTGCTCGGTTGTCCCGCGCGCCTTTAGATAGCGGGACGGTAGATATGACGATGTTTGGTATGGGGGGCGCTTAACTGCGCGGTTATCAGCGCCCGTACAAAGTCCCAACCCTTGCGCAGTCCAATCTCGCCGCTTTCATGAATGACGATGACCTGATAACGAATAGACAAACACACAGTTAGGTCAATGCAGGTGAAAATCTCTGACCCAGCCGGGATTCGAACCCGGGTCCGCCGTCTTTAAACGTGTAATTTTTTCAGCATATCGAGGGTAGATTGAAGTCACCGCCGGCTATATTTGTATGAGTGGGGTACCTATTTGAAATGAAACTCGAGTTTTCTTTGAACTGTTCAGCAACTATATCTTCTGAGTTGGGGTGTCGTTAAAACGATCCAGTTATTGGGCAAATCAAGAAAATATATTTATATATAGGGTGTTTCGAATGACCTGAGAGGCACCTTCGGGAGTTGATAGAGCTGCCAATGTGCCCCTGTGGCTGACCTCACGTGTCTGGATTTCTTCCTCCGGTGGCATACGAAGCAGCCGGTGTGTGAAACCATTGTGGGCAAAGAAGATCTTGTCGCTACAATTGCTTTCGCTTCTGGTACCATGGCGGACATGCCAGGAATCTTCGAAAGGGCAAGACAGTCAATGGTCCAACAATGTACTAGGTGCACACAGGACAGTGACCACGTATTCGAGGAGTTCCTGCGAAGGCTAGTGATGTAATTAGCACTATCTTCTGTGTAAGTAGTCCCTTGCATCAGAAATTGCGATTACGTACCACAACTAAATATATTTGTTTTGATGCTCTTTGCCCCCTGTAGTAATCTGAAAAAATTGCTTCGGAACACCTTTCTTACTTAACGATTATTATAAGATCATTTTGTAATGCGTGGAGCTCCAGTTTCGCACACGTGAAACTGGTCGTTCGGAATCACATTATTCCAGTACATTAGAGAAAACTAAATAAATTTTAAAACTATTAGTGTAAATCTGCATACTGATAGAATAACAGCTAACTGATTAGTCAGTCATAGATGTACACCCGAATCAGAATAACAAAATGATTGGCAGTTATTTGTTTAGAAAAGAGCTCCAACAGCGACACACAACCGTATAACGAGCTTGATCGCCCTTTCTGCTTTGTTCGCCATTGCCATATCACTTTCCGGACGACAGTTACGTAATTATTGTGATTTGTTTTCGTTACGTGATTTTTTTTTTTCTGCTGACTTCTCATGAAATAAGCAAAACAGTGTCTGCAGATAATAGCAGTAAGGAGCTACATCTACATCTAAAATTACGTAATTACTCTGCAATTATCAGTTAAGTGTCATCTTTAAGCTACTTTTCTACCGCTCCACTCTCGAACAGCGCGCGGGAAAAACGAACACTTAAATCTTTCCGTATGAGCTCTTATGTCTCTTATTTTATTCTGATAATGATTGCTACCTACATAGCTGGGCGCGAACAAAGTATTTTCACTCTGAGGAAGAAGATGGCGATTGAAATCTCATGTGAAGTTCCAGCTCTGGCGAATATCGTCTTTCTTTTAATGAGACCCCAACCCTGAATGAATCTAACGATGTAGCTGGACTCTCAGTATAAAGTGTAATACTGTAATTAGGTATCACCACGAAAATGCGTTAACGAAGGATCTTCTCTAAGCAAATCTCTACCATCATGTGGTACTGTAGTTGAAATAAGTGGTCTCCTAAATTCTTTTCTTTAAGGGAATAACATACCGTGCGACAACTGCAGTCATATCCCTGCAGATGAGGGGTATAATTAACGAGGTTGTATAGCTTATTTAAAATATCGCAAAAAAATGTTTTAGTAAACACTGCACGATCGATAAGCAGGCAATTTATGCATAAGAAGACACCGCCTAGTTATAGGGGTGCTCTTGATGAGATCATTAAAATCATTAACTTCGTAAAATCTCGACTACTTAGTAACTGTTTGTTTAAAATACTACGCGAGGACGTGACAAGTGTGCATACATAGCTAGTTTTACTTGTTAAGGTCAGTAACTCGGAAACAAATTAACGTACCTTTCTTACTTGACTGAAGAGATGCATGTTTTCCTTTAAGAAAACTGTTTCGAATTGAATTATTGATTATTTGGTACAAAGTGGCTCCTTGCAATTACCCGTTTAAGAGACGTCTTTAACAAGGTCAATAGCCAGTTACCTTAATTTAATCGGTCAGGGTAAAGTGGTAAATGAAGTTACGGGTCACGAAATAATTCTTGCCTTTAAAAAATTTGAATGCGCTCGAGAGAGATGCTTGCTCCCAACAACAAAAGGCGGTTTGGTGGAGCAAATGGTTGAGGTAGGAGAGAGTAGGAGAGAGATTTATTGAAAATGTCATTCAATACTTGAAGGATCAGTATTTTCCAATCAAACAGCAGATTAAATAACAGAATAAATTGTATATTACATACCAGTTTATTATCAGTGTGCAGCCTTCGACCATGTCAGGAGAAGAATACAAAACTTTTATGAAACTGACATCTGATTCATCGTTGGAAGAAAACCTTAAATTAATGTCGTTAGCGTAATTCTAGTGGAATTTAAAAGATATATTCAACAGGAATGAATGCCATTGTTGGTTCTCTTAACATTTGCAACTATAGAGGGTGTTCCTGCAAACATGACACACAATTTACTACCAAATGTTATGTGCACAGTCACAACTGCACCACTGAGTGGACTACGCCTCCCAATGTTGTTCAAATGTTCAGATGTGTGTGAAATCTTATGGGACTTAACCGCTAAGGTCACCAGTCCCTAAGATTACACACTACTTAACTTAAATTATCCTAAGGACAAACACACACACCCATACCCGAGGGAGGACTAGAACCTCCGCCGGGGCCGGCCACACAGTCCATGACTGCAGCGCATCAGACCGCTCGGCTAATCCCGCGCGGCCTCTCAATGTTGATCAATCGTTTTGCATCCATGGTTCCACACATCAATACCTGACTTGCTGCCAAGGAGAGAGAATTAATGGCTTGCTCTTTCCAACATACGTGGAGGTACTAACCAACGTAGAACATTCCACACTTAACAGCTATAATTAATAGCCTGCAAATGAAGTAAATACTGAAGGAATGTTGTTCGGTCACTAATAAAAATATCTGCACTTATGCGTTCTCTTCTTACATGCGACAAAAAATAAATATCGAAACAGACGTGATGCTGAACCCGCTATGAGAATTTAACTTTCACCTGTAAAGCCTAATATTTAGTGTATCTGCCAAAATTGGAACCAACACACCTCGTCGCCTGCTAATGCTCTGAAATGAGTTTTATTTTTCTCCTTATTTCCGTTTCTGCATCGCAGTTGAGGAGTGGAGTTGCCTTTGAAGGCTTAGCAGACCAATCCTAAAATGCGACGACACAGATTATATACATTAGAGAGTAGAGGGCGCGGCTGTGCGTGCTTGCATATCTGACGTTTCCCACTTTCCAGTTTCCAATGTTTCTGCTCGAAATGTAAAACAGCAGTTGAGACAGACGTGCAGCCGTCTGCTATGGCACAACCTCGGGTCACTGTTTAGACTCTTTAAGTTATTCTTGAATCGTTCCTTATAGCGCTTCTTCAGAGACGAAACATGAGGCCTTCTGACAGTGTTCACTTCACTTTGTCGAGCAAGTCTGTTGTTTCTAATCCGCTGGATGAACCTTCTAGTTTCTTAAGGTCACGGCGATACAGCTAACGGGTTTAGAAAGCATACAGCACGGTAGCAGCAACAACTGCTCGATAAACCATTAGTTTGATGTGTAGCCTCGAATCTTTATTCTGTAAGATTCGATGAGTGAGACGTCCAAAAGCAACATTTAATCACCACGCATTCTGTTCTCCTTTCACCATGGTCAGTTAGTTGATGGTCTGCTTATTCCAAAAGTGGATCCTGAAACCAAGAAAGACGGTTCCAGAAGTTGACTGTGCGGGAAACTTTGGTTTTGGATGTTGATGTTCAGGTAAAACCGTTCCTATTCACTACTGAAGCAATTTATAGGTAGCTGAAACTCTGCTGTTGTGTGAGGTGGAAAAGCACTGTCGTCTGGCAGCGCGGAATTAGCCGAGCGGTCTACGGCGTTGCAGTCATGAACTGTGCGCCTCGTCCCGGCGGAGGTTCGAATCCTCCCTCGGGCATGGGTGTGTGTGTTTGTCCTTAGGATAATTTAGGTTGTGTGTAAGCTTAGGGACTGATGACCTCAGCAGTTAAGTTACATAAGTTTAAAAAACACAAAAAAACAAAAAAAAGCACTGTCGTCTGCATATTGCAGGTGAGACTAGTGATACAATACTATTATTTAACACATTAAAATTGAAATTTAAAAGCCCTGAGTGGTGGTATGGCCTTGAAATTAAGTTATTTTAACTGATTTTGGGTTAATTTTGAAAATACTGTTTGAAACAAATAAATATTATTACACTACTTGCCATTAAAATTGTTAACCAAGAAGAAATGCAAATGATAAACGGGTATTCATTGTACAAATATATTATACTAGAACTGACATGTGATTACATTTTCACGCAATTTGGGTGCATAGATCCCGAGAAATCAGTACCTAGAACAACCACCTCTGGCCGTAATAACGGCCTTGATACGCCTGGGCATTGAGTCAAACAGAGCTTGGATGGCGTGTACAGGTACAACTGCCCATGCAGCTTCACACGATACCTCAGTTCGTCAAGAGTAGTGATTGGCGTATTGTGACGAGCCAGTTGCTCGGCCACCATTGACCAGCCGTTTTCAATTGGTAGGAGATCAGGACGGGTCGTAACACAGCTGAAATGCAACGTCCAAGGTTCAAAGTGCCGTCAATGCGAACAAGAGGTGGCCGAGATGTATACCCAATGGCACCCCATACCATCACGCCGGGTGATACGCCAGTATGCCGATGACGAATTCACGCTTCCAATGTGCGTTCACCGCGATGTCGCCAAACACGGATGGGACCATCGTGATGCTGTAAACAGAACCTGCATTCATCCGAAAAAATGACGTTTTGCCATTCGTGCACCCAGGTTCGTCGTTGAGTACACCATCGCAGGCGCTCCTGTGTGTTATGCAGCATCAAGGGTAAACGCAGCCATGGTCTCCGAGCTGATAGTCCATGCTGCTGCAAACGTCGTCGAACTGTTCGTGCAGATGGTTGTTGTCTTGCAAACGTCCCCATCTGTTGACTCAGGGATCGAGATGTGGCTGCACGATCCGTTACAGCCATGCGGATAAGATGCCTGTCATCTCGACTGCTAGTGATACGAGGCCGTTGGGATCCAGCACGGCGTTCCGTATCACCCTCCTGAACCCACCGATTGCATATTCTGCTAACAGTCATTGGATCTTTACCAACGCGAGCAGCAATGGTGCGACACGATAAACCGCAATCGCGATGGGCTACAATCCGACCTTTATCAAAGTCGGAAACGTGATGGTACGCATTTCTCCTCCTTACACGAGGCATCACAACAACATTTCATCAGGCAACGCCGGTCAACTGCTGTTTGTGTTTGAGAAATCGGTTGGAAACGTTCCTCGTGTCAGCACGTTGTAGGTGTCGCCACCGGCGCCAACCTTGTGTGAATGGTCTGAAAAGCTAGTCATTTGCATATCACAGCATCTTCTTCCTGTCGGTTGAATTTGGCGTCTCTAGTACGTCATCTTCGTCGTATAGCAATTTTAATGGCCAGTAGTGTAGAAACTGCTATTTTTGTTGCAAATAACGCATCTATAGAATTTTGCATGAAGAACATACTACAGAAATATGCCAGGGGTTCCCCGATAAAAGAGGACATTAAAAAGGGTTTCAATTAAGAAGCACTGATGTACTTTAAACAATAGAGCTTGCTGTTTGTATGCCGAGACAGCTGAACCTCTGCCCGCCCCGACTTCGCCACCTGTGATCCTCGACTGAGTGTATCGCGTCAGTGTTTGGAGACCGTTCCCAGTTCGTGTTCCTTTTGCTGAAGATTTCGGGTCGTCGTACTTGTACGGGTTTTGTCAGTGATGGAGTGGTATAAAGCGGAGAAGAGTTTTAACTCCTAGCCACGCATTTGTTTTACGACGGACAGCGCAGCGTTGCCCGGAGCTGACAAAAACCGTGAGAAGGCGTCGCCGCGGGGCGCCGGGTTGTGGCGTCGGCGCCAGGCTCCAGCCGGCGTCTCCAGCTGCGGTCGGTGGGGTGCCTGGAGCTGGAACGCCTGCTTTACTGCCTCGCTGCTTAACGTACCGTCACCGGACAGGTTACCTGCCTGCAGACGGACTAGCCCAAGCTCGGCTCATTTTACTCGAAAAACACTTCGTGCTACGTGAAATGTTCTCGTAATGCGCTGTAATGCAAGGCGTGTATAAAAAGTCCTACGAATGTTATAACATTAAAACTTTTTATCGCCTTCCACTGATCTACATCTACACGTACATACATACACTCCAAGCCGCCGTATTGTCCGGGGCAGAGTGTAGCCCGTACCACTTCTGGTCGTTTCCTTTCATGTGCATCTTCATACTTCAGCGACGCAGTGATTGTTTCATAAAATTTCGAGCATGCAGCCGCACCGGATCTCTAAAATTTCTCGATAATGTTCGGCTTTCCCTCCAGGGATTCCCATTTGGTTTCACGACTCATCTTCGCAATACTTGCGTGCTGATCGAACCCACTAGTAACAAATCTAACAGGCCGCATCGGAATTTCTTTGATTTCTTCCTTTAATCCAGCCTGCTGGGTCTCCCAAATAGTAGAGGAGTACCCAAGAATGGGCCGCACTAATCTTCCAGACGCGACCCTGTTTACAAATGAACCACTCTTTCCTAAAATTCTCCCCATAAATCTAAGTCGACCATTTGCCTTCCCTACTATCGTACTCGTTCAATTTCGTACCGCTTTGGAATGTTACTCCTAGGTACTTAATTTACGTGTCTGTTCCAGGCAGTACACAGCTAAAGCTGTATTCCAACAATTCGGGTTAGTTTTTCCCTACTCACCTACACTAGCATACACTTTTTCTGCCCCCACTCAATACACCCCATCACTCCCCTCCGGGAGAACACCAGGCTATTGTAGAGCGTGCTTCGCTTGTTTTTTTTAGCCATTGGCTTGCAAATATTTATTACAATTTCCTTTTAGTACGTTCGTATGACAGTGTTTTTTATGGCACTGTGACATAGTGCGTTACAGTTTGTATTTATCAGATTAAGAAAACAGAGTAAAAAAATTGTTGTTACCGAATTAATAGTTTCAGAAATATTCACGTAAGTATTGGTTACAAACTGATAAAATTAAATAGAAATTTTGTTGCCGAATAGTTGGGTGGATAAGAAAAAAAAAAAAAAAAAAACAATTACGTGTGTTAGAACGGATACAAATCAACAAACATAAGAAAATTGTAAGTAGGTTGTGTTACATATTTACGCCAGACTATAATTTATCTGCATTTTAGGAGGGATTATACGCACAATCACTTTGTTACAGTTGGTTAATACATGCTTAATACAGAGACATAGTGTTAGAAACCTTGGTGTTTTGAGTTTTACAGATATGGGTGTTTGGTAGGGACAATAGTATGATTACTAAGGGAGTTCAGTAAGTAATGGAACACATTTTTTTTCTGAAAGAAGATTGGTTTTATTCAGGATTTCGATACGTCATATCACTCCCCACTCTATCGACTGCAAAACGCTCTTTTTCAACACAACATCCTTGAATGCGACGGCCTTACGCCTTACGCCTTACGCCTTACGCGACGCAGGAAGGAGGGGGGGGGGGGGGGCGGGGAGGGGGCGAGGGCAGGGTGTGTATGTCTGCATGACACCTCTTTACTGGTCCTACTGCTCGACGTCGGAGACAGCGTCTCGTTGCATTAATAACCTCCCCAACATCCACGTACTTCTTTCCGCGGAGAGCCAAACAGAGGGAAGTCAGAATGTGCGAGACCCGGGCTGTAGAGTGGATAAGGGAGAACTGTCCAATGAAGTTTTGTGAGCTCCTCTTGGGTGCGCAGACTTACGTGAAGCCTTGCGTTGTCACGGAGGAGGAGAAGTTCGTCTGCATTTTTGTAGCGGTGAACACGCTGAAGTCGTTTCTGCAGTTTCCTGAAGGTAGCACAACATACTTCGATGTTGATCGTTGCACCATGAGGCACAACTTCAAGCAAAATAATCCCTTCAGATTCCCAGAAGACCATCGCCATGTCTTTAGTGGCCGAGAGTGTAGCTTTGAACTTTTCATTCGTAGGAGAAGTGGTGTGGCCCCACTCCACGGATTACCGTTTCGTTTCCGGTCGGGAGTGATCAACCCATGTTTCACTGGCCGTGACGATAATCGATACAGCCTCGTAACGTGCGAGCTATGGCGCGCACATGGCCCTGCTTTTTATGGTCTTCTGTTAGGCAGCGAGGAACCCAGCAGGCTTTAGATACTCCATATAGTGGAGGAGGTTGTCAGCACTACCAACACGGACGTCCAGTTATGCAGCGATGTGGTTGATACCCAATCACTTCGAATGAGAGTGTCCGCACGTTCCAACTGTTTAAGCTTCTTGGAGCCGGCTGGCACCCGGAAGATCGGGAAACGTTTCTGCGACCCTGTTGCAATGATGACCGACACCTCACTCAACGACTCAGCGTGTTTGTTTATTGCCAGGGCTGGCTTTGTACACATTCTGCAAGCGCCTGTGAATGCTTCCGATCCTTTATTTTTCTGCCAAAAGAAACTCAATGACAGTTCTCTGCTTGGAATGCCACTCCGTTACAGACGCCACTTCGGAGGCTACGTATCGCGGCGCCACCCACCGAAATTTCGTGAAACTACAGGGCCTGAATCAGGAATACTGCACGATGTCCCACAACAAATCCCGCATGCTTTGAACTGAAACTGGCGGAGGAAAGAAGTGTTGCGTCATTTATTGAACGCCCTCGTACCTGAACGCTGGTATCGATTAGACTGTAGGTCTTACTGTCAAGTTTTGGTACTGTGGTCTGGTGTGTTCGTGTGTGTGTGTGTGTGTGTGTGTGTGTGTGTGTGTGTGTGTGTGTGGCCTGGACGCTTTGTTATGATATGTCTCCAGTAATTTGGAAGTACGTAATTATTTCATTCTTGTTTGAAGGTGCTCTAAGGTAGAGATCTTCCGTAGTTCATTAGTGGGCTTCAGTTGTGGGAGTCTTGCTGTACTAATGACTAGTCGACACCCTGTCTTGTAAAGTATTTCACCCATCTGCGGTGACGGTTGCGTACTACAGAGCCGGTGGTACTGAGTATTGGTGTCTATTATCGTCACAGATTGTTTAGCTTCAGAGTAATCTACATCGCCAATAACAGACGTCTGCTAACATTTATGTAAAAGCTGGAGGCTGGTATTGGTAGCAGGGTTCCGACAACGGCAGCAACTGCTGGTGGAGGATTCACTGGCGCCCGCGACTGTGACGATATTATCCATACTAATAGTACAAAGGCGAAAGTAGCTCTGTCTCTTACATTTTTACGAGTAAACAGTTAAACCGATTTCGATGAAATTTAATGTGAACTGTGGTAAAGAAAACAGTCTACTTTAGAAAGTGTGTAGTAGAAGATATTTATCGATTTGAAGAATAGCACGCGTATTAGCGAAAATTATTTTGAACTATATGATACTTTTCAAAATACTTTTATGGTTGAATTGTTATACGTAATACGATTCAATGTAATTGCAATGCTTATACTGTATTCATCGTTACTTGTTTTGTAAATAAAACCGCCTTTTCCTCCTGCCACTTAATTACATACGATTTTCTGTGATCTGCGTTTCCTCTCATCTGGTCTGTCGGAAATACAGTGGTAGCGTGACCTCCAAACCAGATGAGTGGAAACGCAGACCACAGCAAATCGTTAGTAATTACTTTTTAAATAAAATGTCGCGGCGTGAACTGTTTGATAATCTAAAAATGAAAAAAACCTGTATCGTCATAGATCCCACTGATGACGCCTTAGAACAAGAGAAAAGCGAAACGCGTCTGGGAAAAATAAATTATTTGGCAACAGGAAAAGGCGGCTTTATTTACAAGTGTTTCTGTACTTGCTGCGGAGGATGGCCACGCAAACAAACTTGTATTCTGCTTGTTTAATCCACATTCCCATACTAATATTATAAAAGCGAAAGTAATTCCGTTACGTTTTCACTTATAAACTCCTGAACCGAATTCAATGAAGCACAGAGAGACAGCTTGAACAATGAGGAACAACATGGCGTAATTCAGAAATAAAAAATAAAAAATTACCCATAAGTTGGTGAAGTAGAGAACAAAGCATTATTTTTCACGTAAGTGAAAATACACCATGTTAAGAAATTATTAAATTTGTTTCTTAATGTACCGTTATTACAATATATAACTATATCAAACTTCAGTACACAGATACGTGCCCCTAACGACAACCCTCCACATGCACTGCTCGACAACTTGGCGCCACATCATGTGTTCTGGATGTTGGGGGTGGTGGGAGGGGGTGGATGCTGGGTAGTCAACACATCACGATCTATGCTTATCTGAAAAGGCAGACACCTGAGGGCAGCTGACGTTGTTGCAGTTCCAGTAGCTTACCTATCATCACTTATCGTAACGAGACTACTGACACGCTAGCGCAGCCAAGGGAAGAGCGAGGATATTATCTACCAAAGGGACGAGACGGTCAGCTACTGTTTGTATGTGGATCAGGATAGACAATACATTATAAATGTTGCTAGAAAAATTGAAACACTCATAGTAGGTTCTTCGCAAGGTTGTCACTGAGACTTTTCTGAAAATAAGTACGTGGTCTGAAAAAAAAATACATTTGTTATATCGACACTCATCAAACAACCACTGGGTACAATAACAGAGTAAGTCGTTCCAGTTCGAACAGAATACGTTTTTGAACTGAATGGCTGACATATCGAATCATATCAACTATTAGAACCATTAACATGGTAAACATATCAGTGAAATCACTACGATGACCACATAATCCAGTAAGCTTAACATCAACACCGTAAATAGGGTACCGGAGTGATGCCCAACTACTTATAGTCCTTACAGAGTCCCGTTCCTGAGACAAATAATTACAGGCAATTGGAAATATTTTTAAGTAAAATTCCTTACTTTTCTTTACTCCTATGTTACTCATTTCTTTGATTCCTTCATCTCCTGATAGATTTCTTTTACTGTTTCGCACTTGGAAGTCTTGTTGCTAAAGCATCTCAGTTTAACAGATTTATACGACACAGAGGCTGCTTTAAGAAATTAGAGAAACGACTGTTCCATGAAAACTGAGGCTGTTATAGAACTTCTGAAATTGGATCAGGACTCAGGGACAAATTATGTTCCAGAATCAGTACATATTGTTTTTTATAAATTGACATATTGCCAAATAGAAGCACGTGCCGTTCTAATTCGTTTAACAATTTGTTACGTCTAGGATACCTTCAAAACTACAATGTTTACTTTGCCGGTTTGAACACTTGAATATCATCTTCGGATGTCATTTATTCGCTACCCGTCTCGTCAATATACATAATAATTTCACTTAAACATTCTGAACATCATGAAGTCTTTTAAAACATTTCAGTGAATACATCATTACGCTGCGTATCAATTTCTCTTAATACCAATTACCACCTTAAATGACGATTCCTTGCTGTAATATTCTTGCACATACTCTTGTCGATCTTTTTTACATCTGTAATGAAGCTGTTGCTCTAGCTGATCTTGTGAATAAGATTATTTTGTTGTCATGAAAGGCAGTCACTTTAGTGCAATGATGTAATTCTGTATTCTACACTTTGTATTTTACATGTTCCAAAGTTAATTTTAATTTTCATCATGGTTCTAGTGTCATACATAGTCGATTGCCATTAAACTGAATTTAGGATTTTCTCGGCGCTACGTACTTTTATTTGTAGAACTGTTGAATTCCCCATTTGATTTACCTGGTGAGTGTAATCCGACTGCAGGAAAAAAAAATTGCCCGCCATGCAAAGAGACTCTCATGATCAATTTAATTTCGAAATAACGAGGACATTCTGCCGTGATCGATAGTTTTCAAATCAAAATAGTAGACGTTTTCCTTTCCTTGATTTTACGCAGAGTGGGCATGTCTCTGCTGATCATTTGTGATTGGTGGTGGTACACTTTGCTAGATATCACTAAATAATGAGATGTGAGTGCAGTCGAACATACAAAGATATACCGATTTTTAATGGACTTCGTCTATTTTCATGAACGAGGACATTTATTATCATCATGAATGTTTTTTTCTTTTTTTAATAGTTGCTTTGTTACAGCAGTCGAGTTGATGTTTAATAGTCCAGCACAGAACGGTGGGCGACTTTCCTACGAGACCAAAGCTTTCCCTCGGTCCCATCTCTAGCATCCTACGCGACGATAAACAAAAATGTTTTCCATCCCAGAACGAGAGGCCTATTGGAGGCGTTGAGGACCTGTCTAGTCTGTGACAGCTCATTGCCGCAAGTGAACCTCCAACCATTGGGGGTGGCTGTATCACTATACTTTAGACAACCAAGATGCTTTTGGGACAGCTGTTCTTTTATCTCCTACAGTTAACTATATCTGTTTTTGTGCTGGCGAAGGACCATCGCCTGAAGGCGGGCAGCTGCCAGCTCGTGCCACGAGGCTGCTGGTGGAGTGGCTTCCTCCACCTGTTCATCCACCCTGTAGGTGGTTGGTGGCAGAGAGGGGAGAGGGACCCGATTTTCGGTAGTTTGAGATTGTACATCGAGGAGAACGCGAGTTCGACTACCGCCTCCTCTGCACTCTTTTAGGACGACGATTTTCCCCAGTACATGCGCTGCATTATGACCTGTTCAATATGAGTGCTGGTTCTCCACGACAGTTTCTAAGTGTAATTAGAACTTGTAAGGGATCCGGTCTCCCACGAACATAGATATTAGTGTCCGACGCCCAGGTCGATAGCAGACAGAGGTCGATTGAAAGCGCTGCAGGAGGCAGTGAGACGAGTGACGAGTGAGCAGAAGTACTGGAGAGTGTTGAGTGAGAAGTAGTGCGGGAGAGACGGGCAAGAATGGTGGTCGAGTGAGTTCTAAACGGTAAAATTCACCGGAGCATGACGAGTGAGCGCGTCCCCCTGATCGTCGTGGGGCTGACCCTCATTAATACCAATTCGCGAGTGATATGAAACCGAAAGTGACAAGTGCCGAATTACGTGTTTCGCGTCAACCGCGTCGGCCAGCAACAACCATGGATTGCAGTGAGGATTGTTGTGAATGTTAACCATCATCATTGCGTGTGACGAAGTACTGATAATCAGCAACCAATAAAAAGATATAACCGTAATTAGACGTGTAAGGCGAGGGTAGCAACTGCCTCAGAATTTGTGTGTTAGTAGGAAATATATATCAGTTTGTACATCGCAACCTTTGTGGTCCTTAATAATAGACAAACTTTCAATCGTTAACTATTCCGTCTCAGAACAGCTGCGCTCGGTTGAAATACCCCCGAAGCCACAGCATAAAAACCTTTCATCCATTAAGCACACGGTCATATAATCATAATAATTAACTGTTTGGCGGCTTCGGTAAATTACACAAAACCCAATAAAGGACTTAAACGGGGGTGTTTCAAAATGTGACTTATTTTTTTCCATCAGCTGTGATAGCATGTATTGGCTTCAATTACCTGGGCTGTAGGGCGATTTTTAGTAGGTGTCTGTAGCAAACCCTGATGCCCATCAATGATAGATACTGCATGCTTGCAGGTAATTCACTTTTTAAACTCCTCTCTGTCCAGCACCAGCATCTAATCAGTTGAACGTATTTCCCACCACAAAGAATAAAGATAGTACCTTACACCCTAGGTTTTTTCCCGCCAGCTTGTAAGTGTATGGACTGTGCGGCTGGTCCCGACGGAGAATCGAGTCCTCCCTCGGGCATGGATGTGTGTTTGTCCTTAGGTTAATTTAGATTAAGTAGTGTGTAAGCTAAGGGACTGATGACCTCAGCAGTTAAATCGCATAAAATTTCACACACATTTGAACATTTTTTGTAAGTGTAGGTTAGAGTTTGAGTGTTTCTGTCGCTGGTTTCGAGTGGTATTGCGAAACTTTTTCCCGACAGTATAACACCAGTTGTATGATATTGTCAGTTTTTGCGCAACATTGCCATTTTATGCTGTCCTTGTGCAGCGTATCATATAGCTGGATTATTAGGACTGATCTTTGTGATTAATTAAATAATTAGGATCGATATTTGTTTCAGCTTCCCCACCAAAATAAATAAAGTACCCTAACCTAACCTTCCTCTCCTGCATCTTGACATTTTTCATGTGTTGGGGTGCACTTGGGTTTTCCATCCAGAAGCACCACCATTTTTAATTGCCCTCCAATTCCATGTGCCTCTGGTGGTTTAATTGTGTTAGGGAAGAGCACTTGGGCTTTCCGCCCTGGAGGACCACGGTTCGAGTCCCTGATACTTTGTGATTTTTTTTTTTTTTTTTTACATGCACTTAGTCTTTGTGCACTGAATTATTTTCTGGTGTTTAAGCGCTGTGAGCACGTTTGCATAGCATGACACATGCATTATTTCGGTGGTCTATGAGTAGTTTGGGTGTCTGTATGCTGTGTACTGCATTATTTCGGTAATTTACAACTTGTTTGCGTCTCTGCACATCAGTGTACTGCACTATTTACGAGTAGTTCGTAGGTCTGTAGACTATTTACCGCATCCTCAAGCATGTCAGTGTGAGTGTTTTGTATCAGCATAATAAATAAACTATGTGAAATCCGTCCCTAAATAAACTGTTCCAAAAACCAATAAAGTACACTCCTTCCACTCTTCAGCGGCCCAGGACAGGCTGTGTCCTTTTGCCACCAATTTTCCCCTCCAGACTGTCATCTTTGATTATGTCACAGGAGGGATGATGGTAACCTCTGGTGGCAGTGCTTTCTACTAGGTCGGTTGGACTCTGGACACCATGGTGAACAACCCAGATGGAGGCACTGCCTCAAATTGTTTAAATAAAGACTGTTTAAATAAAGACGTACATCCAGCCTACCCAGCACAGGCTGAGTCCTTTTCCCGCCAGTTCCCAGGTCGGGGTGTGTTGTGCGGTGGGGTGGGATGTCAGCACAGCCCTGGGAGGAAGAAATTACCGCCAAAATTCGAAATTCCCGCCAAAATTCAAAAAAATCTGTCAATCGGGTAGGTTGGGGGCAGGGTGGGGGTGGAGAGGATGAGACTGGTGCACATGTGCAGCTGGGAAAACATGTGACGTCATCTGGAGGGTGGGGGGTCGGCGTCGTCGGCCGTAGAGGGTGGGTGGGGTGTGGGGATTAATTGATCAATTTAATTAATTTGGGTGTCAATTTGATTACAAAATTGCACCGAGGCTGCCACTACCCTACTAATCATTTGCTCTGGCAATATACTGATTTTGAAGAGCAAATCATGAATCTTGACTTGAGAAAAGGTTAGTGGCACAAAACCTGAATCTACGGTATTTGCAAGATTTTTTCTCTTGTTTCATATTCCTTTGTGTTTTTCGGCAGTGCACTGGCTCAAATGGCTCTGAGCACTACGAATGCAACTTAACTTTCTTAAAATGCTGAGTGCAACTGAACCTACAGTCTTTTTGTTTGTTTTTATCATTACAATACTGACCTAAAGAATTTTCCCTACCAAATATAACTCAAACTTATCCTATTCATTTATAACACACTATATACAAACGCAACGCAGTCTGACTGCAAGTAATTAACAAAAAAAAAAGTCCCTGAATTAGAAGAAATCCTAACAATAACCTATACCTTTTCATAACTCACTCAATTCACAGAAAATCTTCAGAACACGAACTACAGCAATAACAGCAAGCAGCAATTACAGCCAGCTAAATACACTACTGGCCATTGAAATTGCTACACTACGAAGGTGACATGCTAAAGACGCGAAATTTAACCGCAAAGAAGAAGATGCTGTGATATGCAAACAATTAGCTTTTCAGAGCATTCACACAAGCCTGGCGCCGGCGGAGACACCTACAACGTGCTGACATGAGGAAAGTTTCCAGCAGATTTCTCACACACAAAACAGCAATTGACCGCCTTTGCCTGGTGAAACATTGTTGTGATGCCTCGTGTAAGGAGATGAAATGCGTACCATCATGTTTCCGACTTTGATAAAGGTCGGATTGTAGCCTATCGCGATTGCGGTTTATCGTATCGCGACATTGCTGCTCGCGGTGGTCGAGTTCCAATGACTGTTAGCAGAATATGGAACCGGTGGGTTCAGGAGGGTAATACGGAACGCCGTGCTGGATCCCAAAGGCCTTGTATCACTAGCAGTCGAGCTGACAGGCATCATATTCGCGTGGTTGTAACGGATCGTGCAGCCACGTCTCGATCACTGAGTCAACAGGTGGGGACAACAACCATCTGCACGAACAGGTCGACGACGTTTGCAGCAGCATGGAGTATCAGCTCGGAGACCATGGATGCGGTTACCCTTGACGCTGCATCACACACAGGAGCGCCTGCGATGGGGTACTCAACGACTGACCTGGGTGCGCGAATGGCAAAACGTCCTTCTTTCGGATGAATCCAGGTTCTGTTTACAGCATCATGACGGTCGGATCCGTGTTTTGCGACATCGCGGTGAACACACATTGGAAGCGTGTACTCGTCATCGCCATACTGGCGTATCACCCGGCGTGAAGGTATGTGGTGCCGTTGGTTACACGTCTCGGTGACCTCTTGTTCGCATTGACGGCACTTTGAACAGTGGACGTTACATTTCAGATGTGTTACGACCCGCGGCTCTACCCTTCATTCGATCCCTGCGAAACCCTACATTTCAGCAGGATAATGCACGACCACATGTTGCAGGTCCTGTACGGGACTTTCTGGATACAGAAAATGTTCGAATGCTGCCCTGGCCAGCACATTCTCCAGATCTCTCACCAACTGAAAACGTCCGGTCAATGGTGGCCGAGCAACTGGCTCGTTGCAATACGCCAGTCACCACTCTTGATGAACTGTGGTATCGTGTTGAAGCTGCATGAGCAGCTGTACCTGTACACGCCATCCAAGCTCTGTTTGACTCAATGCCCAGGCGTATCAAGGCCGTTATTACGGCCAGAGGTGGTTGTTCTGTGTACTTATTTCTCAGGATCTATGCATCCAAACTGCATGAAAATGTAAACACATGTCAGTTCTAGTATAATATATTCGTTCAATGAATACCAGGTTATCATCGGAATTTCATCTTGGTGTAGCAATTTTAATGGCCAGTAGTGTAAAAATATTCTAACTCCTATAGGCTCTAAGGCATGTGGTTAGCATAGGAAAGATTTTGTTGCAGAGCAAACAGTGTATTTAGCAGATTTTATATTAATCTGTGACATCTAGTTCCAAAAATTATATAAACGTCAATAATTCCATTTCCCAAACGGTAGCAAATACATCAATCATCATTTTACAATCCATGTCCAACCAACACTAAATCTCCATGACGAACAAACATCCAAACCGTCCGCTCACGCTAACACTGCCAACCTCCAACACTGCTAACTATTAACCGCTAACTGCGAGTCCGTCCAACCACAGAGTCTCGTAGAGAGGGCGCACAGCGCTGTCAGTGATATTAATGCAGTCTATAGCGCTGCCAACACATAAACAGGCTAATTAAAACTGTTTTTTCGGCTCTTCGGTGTAGCAAGACACTGATATGCATAAAGATAGAGATCGTTATGTTACCGCCCGTTAGATATGCAACACACCTAAGTCACAGGTAATGTGGGTACGATCTTAGCTGACCACAAATACACTACTGGCCATTATAATTGCTACACCAAGAAGAAATGCAGATGATAAATGGGTGTTCATTGGACAAATATATTATACTAGACTAACGTGTGATTAAATTTTCACGCAATTTGAGTGCATAGAACCTGAGAAATCAGTACCCAGAACAACCACGACTGGCCGTAATAACGGCCACGATACGCCTGCGCATTGAGTCAAATAGAGCTTGGATGGCGTATACAGGTACAGCTGTCCATGCAGCTTCAGCACGATACCACAGTTCATCAATAGTAGTGACTGGCGTATTGGGAGGAGCCAGTTTCTCGGCCGCCATTGACCAGACGTTTTCAATTGGTGAGAGATCTGGAGAATGTGCTGGCCAGGGCAGCATTCGAACATTTTCTGTATCCAGAAAGGCGCGTACAGGACCTGCAACATGTTGTCGTGCATTATCCATCTGAAATGTAGGGTTTCGGAGGGATCGAATGAAGGGTAGAGCCGCGGGTCGTAACACATCTGAAATGTAACGTCCACTGTTCAAAGTGCCGTCAATGCGAACAAGAGGTCACCGAGACGTGTAACCAATGGCACCACATACCTTCACGCCGGGTGATACGCCAGTATGGCGATGACGAATACACGCTTCCAATGTGCGTTTACCGCGATGTCGCCAAACATGGATGCGACCATCATGACGCTGTAAACAGAGTTCACCCGAAAAAATGACGTTTTGCCATTCGTGCACCCAGCTTCGTCGTTGAGTACACCATCGCAGGCGCTCCTGTGTGTGATGCAGCGACAAGTGTAACCGCAGCCTTAATCTCCGACCTGATTGTCCATGCTGCTGCAAACGTCGACGAACTGTTCGTGCAGATGGTTGTTGTCTTGCAAACGTCCTCATCCGTTGACTCAGTGATCGAGACGTGGCTGCACGATCCGTTACAGCCATGCGCATAAGATGCCTGTCATCTCGACTGCTAGTGATACGAGGCCGTTGGGATCCGTCACAGCGTTCCGTATTATCCTCCTGAACCCACCGATTCCATATTTTGCTAACAGCCATTGGATCTCGACCAACGCGAGCAGCAATGTCGCGATACGATAAACCGCAATCGCGATAGGCTACAATCCGACCTTTATCAAAGTCGGAAACATTATGGTACGCATTTCTCCTCCTTACACGAGGCATCACAACAACGTTTCACCAGGCAACGAAGGTCAACTGCTGTTTGTGTATGAGAAATCGGTTGGAAACTTTCCTCATGTCAGCACGTTGTAGGTGTCGCCACCGGCGCCAGGCTTGTGTGAATGCTCTGAAAAGCTAATCATTTGCATATCACAGCATCTTCTTCCTGTCGGTTAAATTTCGCGTCTGTAGCACGTCATCTTCGTGGTGTAGCAATTTTAATGGCCAGTAGTGTACTAGGAAACGTACCATAGTCTACTCTTACTAATCATAGTCTACGGTAGCTTTTTACAGCTCTAGCTTTCGTCGATATACGCAGATGAAACGATGTAGTAGAGACTAGCAATTTCTTTGTGTCTAAGACGTAACTCGGCACGTCGTTTTAGGTCACGGAAGCACACTCTCCCTTGTTACATACTTTCCACGCAGCTGCGGTGGTGCTTCCGTGCTGCGAGGATCTGATCCACCTACTGTGGCGTCTATAAGTGGTCCTTCGTAAGCAATAAGTCTCCAGTTTTTGCCGCAGCGGCTGCAGCGGCGATGAAACAGCGAATAAAACGGCCGGGCGTACGAGCGATTACTTAGCGCCGGGCTGCGCTGCGCTGCGCGTTCAGCTGTGACGGCCGCCCATTACAGCCCCGCAGCGCCGGCCGCACTTTGCGGGCATATTTTACGCGGCCGGCGGAGCGTCTGCCGGCTGGCCGGCGGTTCTGCATGGCCGGCCGGTCGCCGCGTAAATCTGCCGGCTGCCGGCTGCCCAGGAAGTGGGCGCCGCGCGCTCCTCACGATGTGCGATTTACGGCGCAGACATGATCCGCGCGCTGCCGCCGCGGTATGCGCCCGCCGAGGTACACCCTGTCCCGATAGGATTTGTTACCCCGGCGTCCCTGCCGGCTGTCGTTTCGTGCAGGCGGGCACGCGAGGGCTGATAGCTGTCGTACGCCCGCTGCTACTGACGCATTTCTGAATAACTGCACAAAAAGTGCAGGTGTATATGTGACTGCAGTAATCCTGTATAACACATGCAATTCCACGTGATAGGTATCCTGATACAGAACAACCAGAATGAGATTTTCACTCTGCAGCGGAGTGTGCGCTGATATGAAACTTCCTGGCAGATTAAAACCGTGTGCCGGACCGAGACTCGAACTCGGGACCTTTGCCTTTCGCGGGCAACTGCTCTACCAACTGAGCTACCCGAGCATGACCCACGCCCCGTCTCGGTCCGGCATACAGTTTTAATCTGCCAGGAAGTTTCATATCAGCGCACACTCCGCTGCAGAGTGAAAATCTCATTCTGGAAACATCCCCAAGGCAGTGGCTAAGCCATGTCTCCGCAGTATCCTTCCTTTCAGGAGTGCTAGTCCTGCAAGGTTCGCAGGAGAGCTTCCGTAAAGTTTGGAAGGTAGGAGACGAGGCACTGGCAGAAGTAAAGCTGTGAGGACGGGGCGTTGGTCGTGCTCGGGTAGCTCAGTTGGTAGAGTAGTTGCCCGCGAAAGGCAAAGGTCCTGAGTTCGAGTCTCGGTCTGGCACACAGTTTTAATCTGCCAGGTAGTTTCACAGAACAACCATTCTAAAGTCTCTCTATGTCCATCTTTTCAGAGATGGTTGCGGTACTCGATTGCTTGATCTTTCTTTCATCTTTCACTGGTGCCATGTCCTGCACTGACACAGGGTCGGCATTGTTAGGAACGGATATGGCAAGGTTAGGATGAAGGGGTGGCCAGATGCCCTTCCTGCCGCCACCCCAAACCCCTCCCCCGGGGCGGAATTAGTGCACCCCAGCTGTCTGCGTCCAGTGTAATTCATGGAATAGTGCGAACGTGTCCAGATGTCGGCGAGTTGTGTAACTGAGGCGGAACGTGGGGACCAGCCCGGCATTCACCTAGCGGGATGTGGAAAACCGCCTAAAAACCACATCCAGGCTGGCCGACTCACCGGCCCTCGTCGGCAATCCGCTGGGCGCATTCGATCCGGGGCCGGCGCGCCTACCTGGGTCCAGGAAGCAGCGCGTTAGCGCTCTCGGCTATTCTGGCGGGTTGGTACTCGACTGCTCGATACAGGGTGTCAATTACACACCTTTCAGCCGTCAAGTTTCCAAACTTATTTTATTTGGCTACCACTTTCGGCTATTTATTACTCCATCTTCAGGCCCCTGACCGACGTGTAGGAAGATTTCATCTCGGTTATGATGAAAACTGGGGCAAGCAGTACTGGTATTAGTAGATTTCTGCTTGCTATAGCGATACCTTTAACCGTCACCTACCGGCATCTGTCTGTCCTTTGACGTCCTTTTTATATGTCCGTACCATAACGGACGTTTTTCTACTACAAAATCTGTAAATGAATTTTTAACGTTCATTTTCTTCCTGATGACTTCATTTCTGATTCTTTCTTGCCTAGATATCCCTGCGGACCGCCTCCAAGAAGTCCATCTCCGTTATCATCAACCTTATTACTATTTGTGATTTAACTGTCCATACTTCTGATCCATAAGTCATAAGGCTTCTGATAACTGCATTGAAAATTTTTCTTTTTGTTACCTTTCGTCCCTTGAAACACCAATTTCTGTTCCAATAGTAAACTTCCCAGCACTTATTCTTGGCCGGTCGGAGTAGTCGAGCGGGGTTCTAGGTGCTTCAGTCTGGAATCGCGTGACCGCTACGGTCGCAGGTTCGAATCCTGCCTCAGGCATGGATGTGTGTGATATTCTTGGGTTAATTAGGTTTAGGTAGTTCTAAGTTTGAGGGGACTGATGACCTCAGATGTTAAGTCCCATAGTGGTCAGAGCCATTTGAACCATTTTTTAACTTATTCTTGAATTAGTTTCCTTGTCTTGTTTTCCATCTTGTGTGATATTATAAGGTGGCAGCTTGAATGAAAGTTAATTTCTTACCTTACACGAGATTTTATATGCCGTAACAAGTAGACGGATATGTCACGGGACACACTTCGGTGATAGTGGGCAGATTTGCTAAACAGTACAGTATCTAATGCAAGGGGATGACACTCGGTTTGACGGTATTAACACACCCAACCCAAATCCTGCATGTGAATGACCAAAAGGTGAAAAAAAAAAAAGCTGCTGGAAGAAACGGTTTAGTTTGAGTTGCATACAACGAAAGGCTTCTAACGGGGGTTGGTGACCCGCTCCGAGAGAGACAACGAACGCGTCGGGAGATACATCGAGGGGAGCAGGTAGCGGCCCAGTGCTGCCTGCAACGGAGAAAGTCTTTAGAAAACTGCGTTGCGGAATTTGCAGACGGCTACAAACAGGCCAGATACACAGACGATCATGTAAAAGGTCCGTGATCAACTCGTAATATACGCTTGTAACTTTTAGGCGCCAGGAGCGGACACAAAATGTCCGAATGGCTTAAATAAACTCGGAAGGAGTAAAACTGGCGATATTTCGACGCCTTTGCAATTGGCAGGGGTAGTTTCCACAAGATGAAAGGAATGCTCCCATTGGTCTGATAAAGCAGTGATTGGAAGCATGAAAGGACACAGGTGGGGGACAGTTTGCTACGAAAGACACAATACCGAAGACTTCGGTGACTCTCCTCTGAACCAGCCTCAAGTATAGAACAGGCGCGACGCCAAAAGAGGAATTTTTGTGTGAACACTGCGTTCACTTTCGCTGACATTCAGCTAGAAATTAGCTGAAGAGTCGTTGAGTTCCGATAGCGGAGAATCGAAACAGCAACGTAGGTAATTGTTCTTGCGAGATGTGAGAGGGCACTGAAGTATACACGCTGCTCCATCTATGCACGTGTATCGCCATATTTTCCAGATCAGGGCTAACTGCATGTTTTCTCGCCTAACGAGAAACATCGGACAGTTTCAGCTGATAAAGTCAGTAAAGATTTTCATTAGCATTTTATAGGATTTTCAGAGGGTGAGAATAGCCACGCAGCCGACAGTACGTGGCAGCTAAAGGTAAACGCCGCTGGTAGAGGCGTAAAATTGTTGGTTTGCCAGCTTGCGTCTACTGTGAAAATGAGCAACCTTGAGTAATCTTCTGCTCATCTTGTCACAGAAACTAACCATCCTCCGTAGACTTGATTGTCATCCTAAATAATACCGAACTTAGAATCGGAATCGGATAATTTGTCGTAATATTGACCAACACAGACAAGGTGTAACGTATTACTATCTTTACGACGTCTCTCGTCGAGCCATATATGATATCTCGCGTTTCTAGCTGCTTCTCTCACACAAATAATGCTAAAAATTCAGAAATTCAGGGTCGCCACCAGCCCAAGCCTTCCTAAACATTTAGAGAAAAACGGAGCTGGAAAATTATTAGATTAATTACTTTAATAATGTAGTTACAAGTATGCCAGATAAATAGCACTCCATGTCGTGCATGAAGCAACTTAATTAATTCAGGATTGGAAATCGGAGTAAGTGGGTAAGATCAACATCACAGAATTTATCTTTCACGTATATTATTTATTGTATGTAAGTATTTGGTTGTACATCCTAACTACACATAACTCGTGCCTGACTACAAATATTTAAGTAAGAATTACATGAGAATGTAACAGAGCACAATTTAACTCCAGAAAGAAGAAACACAGAAAACGGGGGTGGGAGACAATGATACTATCATCTGCTTTGCATTCATACCATAAAAATATCTCAGTGAGGTTCTCATTACGTTTCTACACATGCACTACTCTGGACAGAGGTTTAGCCAATGCACGAGGTTGTGCGATAATTATTTAACATACTAACAGCATCTGCTGCTTGCAAACGGCAGAACTATAGCACGCGTTGCATTCCGAATCAAACTGTTGTTTGTAGAAAGCCCACGAAAGAACAGATATTCTTGCCGAAATTATAGCTCATTAAACAAGCAAACTGTTAAAATAAAGCCTATTGCGGTACCGTGGTGGACCAGAAGGGTCATTGATTACCAAACGTGTGGCACAAAATCGACACACAAAGACAAAAGGAAATTCCACATTTTTTAACTCAAACAACGAAAAATCGCCTATTTAAAGCAATATAATTATGGCACAATCTGAAAAATAGCTCGCTTCACATGCTTCAGTCAAGCTGAAGTTCTTAAGTATTTCAACAGTTAAACATAACGAAGCCCTAACTCAGCCTGCTTCCTATCACCCGAAATCCCCCTTAAGAGCTACGATCCGTGCTCACCAAGCGTTCACTGAAGAGTGCCCCTTTCTCTTTTGAGATTACCTAGCTATCCGTGCAGCGGAAGCTACCAGAGGGGTAGCCCTGTGTCACCAACCTCACACGCAAAAACAGCCTTCGACTAAGATGGGTAAACCTCTGTTCAGGTATTGGAAACCTAAGTTGGTCATCCTGTGCTCTCCTTCAAACGAGAAGCAACATCGTCTGCTCCCAGCAGACGATGACCAACTCAGCGTTTCCCGCTCTTTCTGGAAGAGTTTATAAATTGAGCTAAAATCAGGTAGTAAAATGAATAATATGTACCGAATTCGACAAGCGTCTTATGAAACGACTTTACAGAGACGTTTCAAAGGCTCCACTGTCCAGAAGTAAGAAAAATCTTGTACAGAACCTTCTATTTAAATCATATATCGTTGTGATCAGTATTATTTCTTCCAAACAGGACGTAATACATTACCTTGACAACTGTCCTGAAATTGTCATGTCACAATCTACGTGTGTTTCTTTGACAACAATAGAAAAATTAAACAAATTTTACAGTTAAACACCGATGTCCTTTGTCATAGAATAAGGGTCCACTCCTAACCCCAGTAATTTATTCTAATGACACTAACGCACTCACGGGGTGTTTTTGCTGATGTCTGACGAATGTGAAAAGGAGTGGAGTGTCAAAATATTGACTCCTAGGTATTTGTACTCTTCAGTGTGATTAATAGTACCCATTCCTTCTCCCAGAGTCTAATCTTGATTTGTGTTTCCTGTTCAAAATGGTTCAAATGGCTCTGAGCACTATGGGACTCAACTGCTGAGGTCATTAGCCCCCTAGAACTTAGAACTAGTTAAACCTAACTAACCTAAGGACATCACACACATCCATGCCCGAGGCAGGATTCGAACCTGCGACCGTAGCGGTCTCGCGGTTCCAGACTGCAGCGCCAGAACCGCGCGGCCACTTCGGCCGGCCTGTGTTTCCTGTTACCATATATTTTGTTTTACTCCTGTTGACCGTAAGTCCCCATTTTATATTCCTCTATAAATTTCCTTGTAATGTACTCTATGCCTTCTATACCAAAATTAGTTGGTCATGAATATATTGTAATATTATTTACTGGGATCCCCTGTTTTCTAGCGCTTTTTCGGTATATATTTTCTAAAGTGTTGGTGACAAACTGCGCCCTTGACATAATCCTCTGATAAAATTAAATCCAGGTGAGAGATTTTTTATTACTATAAAGTTTTTGTAATAGTTCCAAACTTCTTCAATTATGATGGAACTAATATTAAATCCTTTTAAAGCTTCCCACACGTTATATATGGGTATATTATCATACGCTTTTCCTATGGCTACAAATACTAAATGAAGGGGTTGATTTCTAACTTTTTACCGATTATTTATTGCAAGCAAAATATAAGATTCTTAGTTGATCTCCCTACTCTGAAGCCAACCTGTTCCTCGGCCTCCATTTCCTTAAATTGTTTCAAAAAATGTTTGATAATCCTTCCATAAAGCCCGTTAAATACATTAGTTAAAGTTATTCCCCTGTAGTCCTCGTGCTCGTCTTTTCTTCTTTTCATGAGCACTGTTGATATAATCCTACTTTCCGGTATTCTGGTATGACCACGCTATTTAAGCATTTTTCAAAAAGGCTTGTGAAAGGTTCACGGAAATTATGTATACCACATTTCACCAGTTCAGTTGGTGTGCCTGCAATTCCAATACCACTTCCTTTTGTTAAGTTTTAATTTTTTTTTACTACATCTAAGTACAGTGAAATGCTGCCAATATTTTCTTTTTCTTCTGTATCGCTATTAATTGCATCCAAAAATTCTTCTCTGTTTTAAGTCAATAATTCTTTGAAGTGTTTTTCCGAGGTCTGGATGCTAATGTTAATTTGTTGAATTTCTTTGGAATTTTTTCTAATTGTTTTCAATATCTTCCATCCCTCTGAGCTTCTCATACCTCTAATTAGATTATCCACTTTATTAAATGTACTTTCACAATTCTTGTTTTTTGCTTTTGTCACCATTTTCCTAATTTTTGCTTATTGTGCTCTTAATTCTATCTTATCCTGGATCTTTATGTACTTAGCCATTTCTTTCTTTATTTGTACCTCTGTCTCTATTTCTGTATCAAAATAGCATAATTTTTTCTCATACTTAATTTTTTCACACAGGCCTTCTTTGCTGCCTCATGTAGAGCATTAAGGATATGTTTGTATTGTATATCTGTATTGTCAAATTATGTTTCAGTTAACTTTTTATCTAACATGTTTTTGCATAGGTACACCATACTTTCATTTTCTAGGATATGTGCATTATGCTTTGGGATTTTTATTACAGTTTTGAAATCTTCCTCCTCATTAACAATTTTTTCTTTACTTTTTATATGTATCTTTACTTTTTATATCTACATATGGAAACACAACCTTACATTAATATCTATAGTGGCACGTCGTTCATCCGGACAAGGTTGGACCGTAAGTCATCTGAACTAACGAATACCCGAACATTAAAAAAAAAGAAATAGAATTAAGTTGTGCTGTTAGAGGCTTTCTCGACGTAGTAACTGCTTGAATGGTCCCCATGCTTTGTGTAATATGGTGTTGTGTAAACTGCACAATATTTCCACTAGCAGGTGCTCATCATCTTCAGGTACTACTGACGTTTCCTGTTGGGGCTTCCCAAAAGAATACGTGGGTCCGATAAAATCCATAACAATACAAGTACACTGAGGTTACAAAAGCCAGGGCTAGAGACATGGTCTGATGAACTGTATTTGCACATAAATGTGTATTGTCTTATTGATCACTTCAATATCAGTAACTGTGTTACGAGGAGCATATTCCGGCTCTTTATGCGCGTATTACAATTTTCTCTCGTCTTAGTTCAAATTAACCTAACCAAACGTAAAAAAGCACATTGCCACGTGAGAGAAATTGACACATATTTCAGCCCTATAGCCCGCTCCAGTTGCAGACCCTACAGTAAGTCAAGTATTACAATTAGAAACATAAACTTTGGATACTACCTGATGAAATGCTTTGGGACACTTATTACCTGTCACTAATATGGGGTGTGACCACCCTTCGCCCTTCTGACAGCTCGAAAGCTGCTGGAGAGTCTTTCAAAGAGGTGTCTGAATGTCTGTGAAGGAATGAAAGCCCATTATTTCTCAAGAGCAGAAACCGGAGGAGGTAATTACGTTGGATC
The DNA here is from genome assembly GCF_023864345.2 of Schistocerca serialis cubense. Taxonomy (NCBI): domain Eukaryota; kingdom Metazoa; phylum Arthropoda; class Insecta; order Orthoptera; family Acrididae; genus Schistocerca; species Schistocerca serialis. The sequence continues at coordinate 79,722,147 of NC_064644.1, read as the reverse complement.
CTGCAGCCTAGAGGGAAGTTCCAAACATGTTTCATCGGGTTAGGCTCGCGAATATTATTGTTCCTCACAAATAATGCTTTATGACAGGGTGCATTGCCACTGTGGTACAGTCTTCGTATTCGAACTGTTTGCTACAGTACATGAGACCACTTCGATGAAAACTTGCCCATATCGTAATACCATCCCCTCCGCAGTTGAATGTTGGCGCTACATATGATGACAGGCGAATTTCTTCTGTAATTAGCCAAACCCATACCCCTCCATCGGATTTCTAAAGCGTACGGAGTGAGTCATCACTCGGAATCACTCGTTTACAGCCATACTCTCTACAGTGACATCGCTCTTTACACTATCTGAAGTATCGCTTAGCACTGCATACATATGTGTGACTCATGAGCAGCTTCTCGTCAATTACGCAGGGAACTCCTCACACACTTCTGGACTGCTGGCATGGCTTTGGAACTCACCAGTTATTCCTTCGTCAGATTTCAGGCGATTTTTTGCAACCACGCTCTGCAACGCTCCACGGTCCTCGACCGTCAGTAGATGAATCTGCTTGGCATGGGTTGTTCCTTCGCGTCTAAACTTCACAAAAACATCACCAATAGTCCGCTTGGCCAGCTTTAGAAGGGTTGGAAAGACCGTGACGGTTTTGTTGTTCAGGTGACTATTCCACGTTAGAAGTCACTGAGCTGTCCTGACCGACCAGTTCTGCTGTTAACTGCTTCTCCGCTGACAGCCCAGTACTTCCCGCCTCCTTGTTTACTGGCGGGTCCGCGTCTCGTGACGTCTGGTGGGCAACTCTGCATTACACAGAGCGGTTCGGATACTTTTGATCAGATAGTATGTACGGATGTTGAATAATTCCCAGAATGAGTTATCACTCCGCAGCGGAGTACAAGCAAGAATGGGGTGCCGCAAGGTTGGTCTTGGGTCCTCTGCTTTTCTTAATATATATTAATGACTTGCCATTCTATATTCACGAAGATGCAAAGCTGGTACTTTTTGCCGATGATACAAATATAGCTATCACACCCAACAGACAAGAATTAACTGCTGAAATTGTAAACGATGTTTTACAGAAAATCATTAAGTGGTTCTCTGCAAATGAGCTCTCATTAAACTTTGACAAAACGCAGTATATACAGTTCCACACAGTAAATGGAATTACACCATTAATAAATATAGACTTCGATCAGAAATCGGTAGCCAAGGTAGAATATTCAAAATTTCTAGGTGTATGCATCGATAAGGGGTTGAACTGGAAAAAACACACTGAGGATCTGCTGAAACGTTTGAGTTCAGCTACTTATGCTATTAGGGTCTTTGCAAATTTTGGCGATATACATCTGAGTAAATTAGCTTACCACGCCTATTTTCATTATCTGCTTTCGTATGGCATCATATTCTGGGGTAACTCATCATTGAGTAAAAGAGTGTTCATTGCACAAAAACGTGTAAACAGAGTAATTGCTCCAAAATGTGCCTTTTTTCTATTTAAATTCTCATCAATATCGACACCAAAGAGTTTTGAGGATACCGCCCTATTTATTATTTCCTCTCCACGTGCTAGACTTATCATCGATGTAATACCTTTAGATACGCATATCGTATCAGTGGTGGTGTATCACTGGTGCAACTCTTATTCTCTGTGTGTTCTCGACTATCAACTTAGTATCGATCTTTGTATCGACTCGTGGCTCGTGGCCGGGACTGCACGATTAGTGTTAGGTTAGGAACGAATGAACGCTGTTGCGTTACACATCCACCTATTTTTAGAAATTGTCATCTTGTCTTCAGTGCATCTGAACTGCATAAAAGATAAGTCGTTTTGACCATTTACTTACGTCCGTGAGACCGGCACGACTACACAGACCAGATTTAGAAAGCGGTTAAGAAACTTTTGTCGATATTTATTTTTGTTTTTCATTACGTATCTCGCAAGTCTTCTGTGTACAGTTGTTCCGTGCCCTCTCTGTCCCAAGAGACAAGCGTAGCTGGGTATAGTAGATGGCAACAAATTGGTTGACGTTAAGAGTTGCGCTCTAGCGATGGTCGCGAGTTAGTGAAGCCAGTTTCTGCCTAGGAGAGAGCGTAGAGGCGCACACAAGATAAAGAGGTTCGCTTTCTTGTTTTAGCCGACCAAGTGGGCCAATATATCAGACTAGGCAGTCGCTGGCACTTCCCTTTCCGTGCGCTTAGCGACTGCACTCATTAATCTGAAACCTAATCACTTTACGACGATACGCACTGGGCTCCAACAGGTGTTGCGCAAATGACTGTTCCAAAGATTTGGTGACAAATGGACAGTAACATTAAAGTCACGTGGTACTGAACGATTCAGCAACAGATTCCACGCGACGCTTGGATTCTTAACTCTACGCTAACGAGAAAAGAAATTGTTACCATTAGCAGACTAGGAGAAGATCGTGCGGATGCTAATGAAACGAGACGTGTGTTAAAATTAATATCCCTACCAGACTGGGACTGTTATATCGTAAAATATTATAAAAATAGAGAATTATTCTTCTGTTAGAGTAGCTATTAGTCCCATGGATAGGGCCTTTGTAAAATTTACTTATTTCATCCATCTTTGTAAGTTGACTTTAAAATTTGAGGATTTTTCCTTAAGTTACATTATGCATATATACATAATTGGATTTTAGATTACAGATTTGTGCCTTTTATTGTTATGATGCTCTGAGATCAAACTGCTTTGTTGACTAATTATCTCACGCAGTTGTTTTTTTTATATTTTGTAATGAAGTCAGAATAATGTCCTCTTTGAATGGCTGTGTGACCTAACTGTATGTGGTGAACCGAAAATAAAGTTAAGAATGACGATTTTTCTGTAATGCAGTTCATTATGACGACTGCTAATGGTAATTAAATCAAAATGAGACGACTTTCTGCATATGTAATCAATATGTTTGATATCGACGTCATTGATTTTGTCAGTGAGTCCTTGTATTTGGTTGTTGCAGGTGACTGAACCTGGTCGCTTGTTAACTACAGTTTACTGTTCTATTATTTGTATCGTCTACAGGAAGTCTCACAAAACAGACTGTTTAAACTTTCCATCGAACTGGAAGACGAGAGGAAGAGTTTGATAAGATCAGATTACTAATAAATTTGCCTCTGACTAAAAAAAATGATCTTCAGTATTTTGTTATCATGTCATTATCGATTCCGGGGCTACCAGCCCACTCACAGATAAACCACACATCTAATAAATACGAGGTATGTTTTTCCCATGATCACAACTTGCTGTCATCATCGTCGTTCAGCAGTAGTCTCCACTGTGTAACCTGTGACTGTAGCACCAGTCTGGAAGAGATCCCTCACTCGTCGGCAGTAGATCATGTACGCTGACGTAGACGTTGATTTTGACTTAATACTGGTTGTTTCCATTTCCTGTAGACAGGCTTAGAAAGAAAAAAAATCGTCAAATACTTTTATGAACTGTTTCTACATTTACTCGAGACTGCGTTACAATTGGCATTACTCTTCCGCTTACCTATTCTTCCTGCTATTTTCTTCCTTGGATGTAACAGGTATCGTGTTTTGCTCTTTTTCTTTGCGTTTTAATTCAAATACACACACCAAAAGAAAGTTTTGCTTCACACCGGTTCCTAAAACTCCTGAAGATAGAATTTAACTGTGTATATTGTATCACAGATACAGTCCTTTTGACTGTTGAGAGATGTCACTAAATCCGCCCAAAGATGTAAACAGCCATTCATGAGCAGCGCCTATTAGATGGAGGGGGTCCGACAGCCGATCAGTTCCAGTCATTCCATCAAGAAGGTACACAGATCGTGTTGTATGTAGTTCTGCCATGCCTAGACGGTTAATACCACGGTTCGATCGCGTCCGCATTATTACTTTGTGCCAGGAAGGGCTCTCAGCAAGGGAAGGGTCCAGGCGTCTCGGAGGGAACCAAAGCGATTTTGTGCGTATATGGAAGAGACACAGAGAGACAACAACTGTCGATGACCTGCCTCGCTCGGGCCGCCCGAGGGCTACTATTGCAATGAATGACCGCTACCTACGGATTATGGCTCGGAGAAACCCTGGCAGCAACGCCACCATGTTGAATAACGCTTTTCGTGCAGCCACAGGACGTCGTGTTACGACTCAAACTGTTCCCAATAGGCTACATGATGTGCAACTTCACTCCCGGCGTCGATGGCGAGGTCCATCTTTGCAACCACGACACCATGCAGCACGGTACCGATGGAACCAACAACGTACCGAATGGACTGCTCAGGATTGGTATCACGTTCTCCTCACCGATGAGAGTCGCATATACTTTCACCCAGACAGTCGTCGGAGACGTGTTTCGAGGCAACCCGGTCAGGCTGATCGCGGGTGCAGAAAGGTGGAGGTTCCCTGCTGTTTTGGGGAGGTATTATGTGGGGCCGACGTATGCCGCTGGTGGTCATGGAAGGCGCCGTAACGGCTGTACGATACGTGAATGCCATGCTCCGATCGATAGTGCAACCATGTCGGTAACATATGGCGAGGCATTCGTCTTCATAGACGACAATTCGGACCCCCGTAGTGCACATCCTGTGAATGACTTCCTTCAGGATAACGACATCGCTTGACTAGAGTGGTCAGCATGTTCTCCAGGGATGAACCCTATCGACCATGCCTGGAATAGATTGAAAAGGGCTGTTTATGGACGCCGTGACCCACTAAGCACTCTCTGGAATCCACGCCAAATCGCCGTTGAGGAGTGGGACAATCTGGACCAACAGTGCCCTGATGAACTTGTGGACAGTATGCCACGACGAGTACAGGCATGCATCAACAGCAGGAGGACGTGCTACTGGGTATTAGAGGTATCGGTGTGTACAGCAGTCTGGACCACCACCTCTGAAAGTCTCGCTGTATGGTGGTACAACATGCAATGTGTGGTTTTCATGAGCAATAAGAAGGGCGGAAATGATGTTCATGTTGATCTGTATTCCAATTTTCAGAACAGTTTCCGAAACTCTCGGAACCGAGGTGATGCAAAACTTTTATTGATGTGTGTACATTGCAGTGGTGTAAGTTCTTTGTGGCATAGTGGTTTGAAGAGCTTTTGTTTATTGTAACTGCCCCTGAGGATATCGTAACTTGTGGATTTCTGTGGAACGAGATGAAACTACTTTTTTTATTACAACTGTCATACCTCAACGTCAACTCATTGTTTTGCTTTTCGGAATCACTATTTCCATTATTTGCACTAAAACTGCTAATGCGCGAATTAGGCAGCGAAAATCATCGCCGAAGGAAGAAGGTAACTGATACAACTGATACAAAACATGTTGTGCACCACTATACTCAAACCTGTGATCAACTCACGAGTGTCGATGAAGAAGATTTGTGCGTTTACCACTCACGACTGCCCAGGACGAACTCCTTGGCGATCAGTACCGTCTTCAGAATGGCATCCACAACGAATATTTGAGCTAGAAATTTAGCAGTCACTACCCCCTCCACACTACTTTTAATGTCATTTCATATTACTTTGTATTTTATATTAACAACGGCTTTGAAAAATATTTCCAGATGGCATGGTGGGAAACCGACCCACTTTGCCTGTACTTCTCGGTGGTGGTTGTTGGGATGTTTAAGGGGGACTAAACAGCTAAGGTCATCAGTCCCCCATTCCAAAAACAAGCGAGACAAAGTCGCAGAGCAGATAAAACCCCAAGGGGAAGGAGACTGCCCACCCCCCCCCCACACCCCCCCACCCAGGTGCTAAAGAACACAAATTAGGCAACGAACACTACAGAAAAGAAGAGTACAGACGAACACCTGACAGAAAGAAATAGAAGAAAAGAAGACGGCCGGAGACTGGTTGACTGACCACGACAACAAAAAAGGGAAAGAGTCAAGAATTAAGAAATTAGTTATTTTAGCTAATAGAGGATACACAATTCAACAGCAGGGCTGTGATTTGTTGCTTCCGATTTTTAGCGAACTCCAGTGTTTTTTAGACGCACAAGACAGGCTGACCATTGACTCCTACCCCCGGCCTGTCAACAGTAATCACTGTTGGCACAACGTAGACCAAATACGATGGGTCCCATTCCACGCGCCCATTCTCAAAGGATTATTGTGTCTCTTAATGCTGCCTGCCAGTCTAGCTGGCCATTCTCCACTCCAGCATCTACCCTCCCCTCATTCAGGAACGTAGCGACAATTCTAACAACAAACTTGTTACCTGATTAAACAGTATCTGACCAAAAGGATCCGGACGCCTATGACCAAAAGGATCCGGACGCCTATAGTGGATATTAACAAGGAAGGCGTAGACTCTTAATCCATATGACGGCGTGAACTCTGTTGAGACACTTCCAATGAGGCGTTTCTGACTGTCTGTGGAGGAACGGCAGGCCATTCTGCTCAAGAGCCGAAACCAGACAATGTAGTGATGCTGGATGTTGGGATCTGGAGCTAAGTCGACGTCTTAGCTCCGTTGGGCTCAGGTCGCGACTCGGGACAGGTCAGTCCATTTCAGGAATGTTATTATGAGAAACCACTGCCTCACAGATGCTTTATGATAGGGTGCACAGCAATACTTATACAATCATCGGCTCCGAAAAGTTCCTCTACTGTATGCAGTACACAGTGCACTAAAATGTGCTCTTTGTCTTTCGTATTTAGCATTCCTTGAAGTGTAAGAAGGAACCACGCGTTAAACATGAAAACACCTCCATACCAAAATACCACTTTCCTAATACTTTCCTGCTGCAACTATACATTATTGCAGGTAACGTTCCGCAGGCATTCGTCAAACTCAGCCGTTTCCGGCGCACACTGTATAGAGTGATTCATTGATTGAAACCATTCGTTTCCAGTCATTCACTGTCCTGTGGAGTCGCTCTGTACACCAGCTCAAGCGTCGCTTGATACTGGCTACAGAAATGTGAGGCCTAAGCAGAGCTGCTCGACCACTGAGCACTATTCTTTGTAACGCCTCCCGCACAGTCGCTGAGCTAGCTGGACTGCTGTTAGCACTCTGGAACTAACAAGTTGTTCCTTCATCTGATTTCAGGCTACTTTTTACAACCGCAATCCGCAATGCTCTACGGTACGTTGACCGTCATTACATTAGCTCTGTCTGGTCTTGGTGTAGTTCTGGTCCTTCCTTCGCACTACCACTTGACAATCACATCACCAACAGTCGGATTGGGAATCGTTATTTTTCTCAGTCATCAGCCTTCTGACTGGTATGATGCGGTCAGACAAGAATTCCTCTTCTGCGTCAACCTCTTCATCTCAGCGTAGCACTTGCAACCTTCGTCAGTTATTTGCCGGATGTATTTTAGTCTCTGTCTTCCTCTACAGTTTTGGCGCCCTACAGCTCCCTCTATTACCATAGAAGTCATTCCCTGATGTCTCAACAGATGTCCAATCATCCTTTTCCGCGTTTTCCTTTCCTCTCGCAGAACATCCTCATTCCTTACCTTACCAGCCCACCTAATTTTCAACATTCGTCTGTAGCACCACATCTCAAATTCTTCGATTGTCTTCTGTTCCGGTTTCCCCACAGTCCACGTTCCACTACCATACGATGCTGTGTTCCAAACGTACGTTCTCAGAAATTTAGACTTCTCTTGATTGGGAATGCCCTTTTCGCCAGTACTAGTCTGCTTTTGATGTCCTCGTTCCTCCTTTCGTCATTGGTTATTTTGCTACCTATGTAGAAGAATTCCTGAACTTCATCTATTTCGTGACCACCAATCCTGATATTAAGTTCCTCATTGTTCTCAATCATGCTTCTTCTCATTACTTTCGCCTTTCTTCGATTTACTCTCAACCCATACTCTACACTCATTAAATTGTTCATTCCATTCAGCAGACCATGTAATTCTTCTTCACTTAGAATAGCAATGTCATCAGTGAATCGTATCATTGGTATCCTTTCACCTTGAATTTTAATTCCACTCCTGAACCTTTCTTTTATTTTCATTATTGCTTCTGTGACGTACAGATAGAACAGTAGGGCGATCGGATGTAGCTACATCCTTGTCTTACACCCTTTTTAATACGAGCACTTCGTTCCTGGTCGTCCACTCTTATTATTCCCTCTTGGCTGTTGTACATATTATATATGACCCGTATCTCCCTATAGCTTACGCCTACTTTTTTTCAGAATTTCGAACATCTTGCACCATTTTTCATTGTCGAGCGCTTTTTCCAGGTCGACAAATCCTGTGAAAGTGTCTCGATTTTGCCGGCCGAAGTGGCCGTGCGGTTAAAGGCGCTGCAGTCTGGAACCGCAAGACCGCTACGGTCGCAGGTTCGAATCCTGCCTCGGGCATGAATGTTTGTGATGTCCTCAGTTTAGTTAGGTTTAACTAGTTCTAAGTTCTAGGGGACTAATGACCTCAGAAGTTGAGTCCCATAGTGCTCAGAGCCATTTGAACCATTTGTCTCGATTTTTCTTTAGTCTTGCTTTCATTATCAAGCGCAGTGTCAGAATTGCCTCTCTGATGCTTTTACCTTTCCCAAAGCCAAACTGATGGTAATCTAACTGTATAAGGGTTGAAATATCCGTGATGGGTGTGGTAGGTGGCATCCAATGACTTGTTTACGGTCGAAGTCACTGAGCTCTCCTGTACAACCCAATTTGCTGTTATTCCATCTTTACTGACAAGATAACACTCCTCACCTCTTTTACAAAGGCGGGTTCGTCTCACGTGACATCTGGTAGTCTATTCCGCATTACAAAGGGTGTCCAGATAATTTTGATCAGATATTTTATATAAGCATCGTTTTTTTGTAACATCTCACACACACACTTTTAGAAGTTACTGTGTCAGAGAAGCCAGTGTCTCATCCGCGTAAATCGATGCAATTCTCAAACAACATACATTTAACATCCCATAACTAATATTTAACATATAGTTTTCATTAACGAGTACTGTACTGTAGAGTCCCCTATTTCTTTCTCCAAGGCTTACCCTTTTACATAGCCTCTTAAACTAAGGAGTTGTCTGTGAATCACAGAAAACGTGTTCTTTGCGTAAATTCATGTACATCGCACTGGCTATTACAGAAAGTTCTGCTAGTAATGCTGTTTCTATGCCGCCCGTTCCGTACCGGTTTCTTCTATTACTTCTTTCCTTTCGTAACAAAGTAGAAAGATAAATTTTTGTATCGCAATTACTGTGGTTCGCGTCTTTGCAAGGAAGTAGAAATGACTCTTTGAGAATCAAGCCTCTACGCGAGACTGACGCAAAACGACAGTCGTATACACAGTTTTCTGAAAATAGATGTCAGGCAGCAGTCACAGTACCCAACAGGTAACTGTGCGAGGACTACTACTCTGTTTAGCTTCAAAGGTAACGGAGATACGCGTAAGACTGCGAAAAACATGGCTTTCTCTTTCCGCAGCCTGAAAGAAAACAGGTTCTCAGTATATAAGTCAGTGCCGGTCTATTACCGATGACCAAAGGATGCGGCGAACAGCGGGGAGCGGTGCGCGTCTTCCTTATGCAGCGCTAACAAGCAGTATGCGGCTGCGTGCTGCGTGCGGGTGCAGTGCTGGAATGCGTTCGGCGCCATCACTTGTCGGCTAATGTGTAGGGCGCGCGGAGTACTGGGAGAGCTTCGCCGCAACTGCTTATAAATGAAAGTGCTGCCACCTCAGACGACCGGTAGTTAACTCTTTAACGCGAGTGCAGAGCTGCTCCGCGTCCCTGCCATCAAGGACGGAAACAGCCCACAGTCCCGCATAGTTGCGTAGCATTCAGAACAAGCGTCATAAAGCGGCCGGCGAAGCGAGGTGCGGCAAGGACACGTGGCCACTTGTAGGAGCGTCTCGCCAGAGAACGGCTGCGTTTGCTAATGAGCCACCGATCGTGACGTCAGTGACGTCACCTGGGGGTGGTCCACGCGTTACGATTTACCCTGGTCAGCAAAAACATTAGGACTACGCTCTCCAAGAATTTTTATAGCACCTGAGGGTGCCTTATTTTGTTACCTGAAGATATGACATTTCTGTGTCTTTATAAATTGTAATTCTTTTACTATGCATTTATGTCGATGTATAATTGGTTTGTTTTGTAAATAGTATTTCTATTTTTACGCTGGGTCTGGCCTAAGGAAAACTATGCTATGGAACGATTACATCGACAGGTCGTGTGAAGAATCAAAGTGTTTAGGATCTTTGGTAGTGTTAACTCTGCCGCGTGGAGCGCGAGCAGAGAGAGTCTGGCTGGAGTAGGGCGGTGGAGCAGTGATGTTGTGTGGCGCTCCCGCGAGTTGCCGCGCTTTCGGGGTTTGGCAGCATGTTGTAAGTAGGCTGTTTAGGTTTTTTTATTGGTAACGCCACCTCTGTATGAAAATCACTGGCTGTGCTGTGGGCAGTCTGTGTCTGCTTTGCATTGTTGTAATACTCGCCATTGTAGTGTTGGGCAGCGGCAGCTGGATGTGAACAGCGCGTAGCGTTGCGCAGTTGGAGGTGAGCCGCCAGCAGTGGTGGATGTGGGGAGAGAGATGGCGGAGTTTTGAAATTTGTCATGAACTGCTATATTTATATATGATGATATCAAGGTAAATACATTGTTTGTTCTCTATTAATATCTTTCATTTGCTAACTATCCCTATCAGTAGTTAGTGCCTTCCATAGTTTGAATCTTTTATTTAGCTGGCAGTAGTGGCGCTTGCTGTATTGCAGTAGCTTGAGCAGCGAAGATTTTTGTGAGGTAAGTGATTTGTGAAAGGTATAGTTTAATGTTAGTCAGGGCCATTCTTTTGTAGGGAATTTTGAAAGTCAGATTGCGTTGCGCTAAAAATACTGTGTGTCAGGTTAAGTACAGTCGTGTATAATTGTTTAAAGGGGACGTTTCAATGTAATTGCGCTCGACTTGCTATGATAGTTTCTGGCACGGTGTCGCGGATGGGAAACTTTAGCTGGCACACATCAAGAGCCCGTTTCGTCTGGTGTCCATGTCGAGAAGAAGGCACGCCAACATTCAGCTTCTGCAACAGCGACGGCCGACAATAAGTGATTGTCGTCACCTCCTCGATCGACGACTTCAAACCTTCAGTCAACCAACAAGAAAGACTGATAGCACGTAAAGTTTTAGAACTGTATGGCAGACCTCAGCTTTTCAAACTGCTCCATTTGCATCACTAAAATACAGCAACTTAGCATGAACCTTTGTTGCTCATTGTCCCAATTGCATTACCAAGCAGGGTCCCTTCCTTTTCCGAAATGAACCCGAGTGTCGTTGAAATTCAAACGCCAGCTTTAAAGTCATATCATTCCATTTCACTGCTTTAATTTCAAAGTTCAGTTAAAGTATTCATAGCTGGCTACAATATCGAAATATTTAGATTACACAAGCACAAATTAAGAGTGCTAGTTTTGTTACCATATTTTAGCTTACCTGTGACTGCAGCTCAGCTTGGTACGTACTAAATTTTACTATTGTTAATTGTTCAAAATCATTTAATTCAAGTTCAAAGTTAACTCTCTTATTTCTAAATTGCGTAGATTCAAGTTGCTTTTGAGATGATTGTTGAGGTAGCCCAAGACTAACCTTATTTTATTTTATTTCGTAGTGCTTCAGAAACAAAGTTCACTATTAATTTCAGTCACTAAATTAACTTTCAATTTTCCGGTTTTATTAATTCTTTTGCTAAATTAATTCAGAGTGTACCGAAATTTATTACTTCTGACAAACATTCAGTTTTCACACAACACGTGTCAACCTTCAGTTTCCACGCTTTTAGTGCTAATTATATGTGCATTAACCTTAATTTTCCCCAAATCTCAAATATCTAACTAACGCCAGTTAATTGTTAACGTAACGACCGCACAATTACTTTCTTTATTAACTTCGCCCTTTTTCAAAATTAATTTCCCCCAGTTTCATTTGCATTTTTCCTTTCATTTAGATGTAACCCTTTACTCCCTCTTTACCGACAGATTAACTTCGCTGACGATTGCTTTTCCCAAATTTCCATTACGTACACGCGGTTTAATTTTTCACTGTCATTAAGGTCGATAAGTGAGGGGGAGGTTACAAATGTAATTCGATGAAATCACCACCGGTCGACATGTCTGCCCTCTATATCCAGGAATAGTTGCCCATCTTTCCACGATGCCCCTGTACACACGCTGCAGTATTGCTGGGGAATTTGTAGGCACCGCTACTGAAATGCGTTCAGGTAGATACTGCAAATCCTTACCACTTTGCAATGTGCATGAAAATAGTGTGAGACGAGGCTGCTATTTGGATACACTTCTAATAACTTTTCCTATGTCTTGACAGAAGTTCTATTTTTCCAACAAAGCGTAACGTTGTTGGAAAAATAAAAGTGTGATCAAATCACAAGAAAAGTTACTTAAAGTGCCTCACCACCTTGTACGTTTGAGTTTTGATGTGACCCCACACAGAGAAGCCGAAGGCCAGTGTGCTGCTTCCTGGTAACGTCTCCTTGACGGAATTACGCACAATGTGCACAAAGGGCGGTGGGCACCGTCTTGTTGGAAAACCGCCAAATCCAGACTGTTGTCAGCAAACAGTTGTGCTTGTAGAATTGCTCAAGAATGTCCAGGTACAATGTTGATGTGGTTGTCGCTTCAGCAAAAAAGGAATGGTCTTTAAATGCGCTGATGGGTGAGACCCTGCCACACATTTACCTTGGAGTGTTATGTTCCAATTCCATGGCGATGTGTGGTTGTTTATCAGTCCATATCCTGCTGTTGTGCGGACTGAAAAGGGCGTTCACAGTTCGTGGCCATGCATAGCGCATAGTTCTCATTATCAAGATCACGGATAGTTAAATCTAATTACTGCAAAAAGAACATTTAGTTTAACAAAACTTACATATAATACAAAGAGAAGAATAAACAAGCAAGAATAAAACTTTGAGGAACAAAAAATAAGAAATTTAAAAATTAACAAAAATAGGAAAAAAGGAAAGATACAAATATTTAAAGAAAAGAAAGAAAAAAATTGCAAATATTAGAAAAAAAGCAGGACCTGGTTGTGGTAAGCCTTTTGCGTCAGTGTGGAAGGCATCGTTTGCCACGTAGTGGACTTTGGGATATCGTGTTCCCGAGTGAAACGACTCTGCCCAGTAATCTCTCGTATGGTCTTCACTGTCTACTGCAACATCGACGGCCGCTCGGAATATACCTCCTCACAAAGATGTTTAGTTTACCGTAACCTGTCTACCAAACGTCATCAGTCTAATAGTTGTCCGCGGAGGGATTTCTGTACGGAAAAGTCGGCGGAAACAATATTAGAACCTTAGCAAAGGGCATTCCATTGGTCTCCAGCTTATGGGGCTGATTCGTTGTTCTGCAATTAAAGGAAAAAAATTGTCTTTGACCCAAAAATGGATATGGACTTCTCAGGCAGCCTGAACAATTGTATAATCAGAGCTTGAGACGAATGGGGAATCGTTCTTTGGCGATAAGGTGTGTTGCCGCTCTGTAAAAGGAACGAGCTGGTGACCTGTGGCAGCTCTAATGACAGCACACTGCTGTAGTGCAGCTGAATGTCGTTTAGAGGTCACCTTTAAGCGCATATTGTTGGACATGGAGCTCCACAGCAGACGACCCCTACGTGTTCTCTCGCTGAACCACCGACATCGCAAATTGCGATTACAGTGTGCTCGGAATCATAGCGACTGGATCAATGGAGACAAGTCGTCTGGTCGAAAAAATCACGTTTCGCAGGTCGACGGTCGTCCCCGGATTCGCCGTTACCCAGGGAACGGCTGCTCGAAATATGCACCACGACAACGACACTGCTGGTGGGTGCACAACGGCGGCATTCGGCCAGGCTTCATGGCATCTGTGCTAGTAATCGAAGACACCAAGGCAGCTGTAGACTACTTCAACATTATTGCAAACCGATTGCATCCCTCCATGTTTGATATCTACCCAGCGGTGATGGCATCTTTCAGCAGGATAAATGTCACGTATCACGTGGCTAGAATATCCCTGCAGTGGTTGGAGGAATATGATAGCGGAATCACGCTTATGTCTTGGCCAATAAATTTGTCTCATCTGAGCCTGGTGGAACACATCTGAAAACGTATGATATGGCAGCTCTGCGCCTACAAACCACTGCCCTATAATTTACCAAAATTTTGTTACCTGCTTGGAGACACCTCCTGCTAGATACCTCCGGAAATCTACCAAGAACTTGCTGAATCCGTGTCGTGTAGAATCCTGCTGTACCGTGCTCCAAAATTGAACTAAAACACTGCTAAACAGGTGGTCGTCATGTTCTGTTTCGTCAGTATACCTATTGTGTTGCAAAAGTGGATTAATACACAACTAAGCAGATGATCATAATGTTTTGATTAATCAGTGTATCTGCACAGATACTGAAACATCTCCTTGTAAAAATTAATGAATTACTGTTCTGATAAACCTCTTACGTTATTTGATTTTTCAAACAGATGAGCAGAACTGAACGTACTCAGACATTTCACTCTTTACTTATTCTGATCAACACTCAACTGACACACAATATTTTTAGCGCAATGCAATCTGACTTTCAATAATCCCTACAAAAGAATGGCCCTGACTAACAATAACCTATACCTTTGATGAATCACTTACCTCACAAAAATCTTCGTTGCTCGAACTATAGGCATAGTTAGCAAATGAAAGATTTTGACACAGAACAAACAATGTATTTACCTTAATAATATTCAAAAGTCATCGTATATATATCAGTTCATGATATACAGTATTACAAATTAACTGTCTCTAATGGACACACGTAAAGATCGTCCTCTCTCAAAGCGTTGGCGTCTCTCTCCCCACATCCATCACTGCTGGCGGCTCACCTCCAACTGCGCAACGCTACGTGCTATTCACATCCAACTGCCCAACACTACAATAACAAAAATTCCAACAATGCAAACCAGCCACAGACTGCACACAGCACAGTCAGTGATTTTCGTACAGAGCGCTACGTGGCGTTGTTGTTGTTGTTGTGGTCTTCAGTCCTGAGACTGGTTTGATGCAGCTCTCCATACTACCCTATCCTGTGCAAGTTTCTTCATCTCCCAGTACCTACTGCAACCTACATCCTTCTGAATCTGCTTAGTGTATTCATTTCTTGGCCTCCCTCTACGATTTTTACCTTCCACGCTGCCCTCCAATGCTAAATTAGTGATCCCCTGATCCCTCAGAACATGTCCCACCAACCGGTCCCTCCTTCTTGTCAAGTTGTGCCACAAACTCCTATTCTCTCCAATTCTATTCAATACCTTCTCATTAGCTATGTGATCTACTCATCTAATCTTCAGCATTCTTCTGTAGCACCACATTTCGAAAGCTTCTATTCTCTTCCTCTCCAAACTATTTATCGTCCATGTTTCACTTCCATACATGGCTACGCTCCATACAAATACTTTCAGAAACGACTTCCTGACACTTAAATCTATACTCGATGTTAACAAATTTCTCTTCTTCCGAAATGCTTTCCTTGCCATTGCCAGTCTACATTTTATATCCTCTCTACTTCGACCATCATCAGTTATTTTGCTCACCAAATAGCAAAACTCCTTTACTACTTTAAGTGTCTCATTTCTTAATCTAATTCCCTCAGCATCGCTCGACTTACTTCGACTACATTCCATTATCCTCGTTTTGCTTTTGTTGATGTTCATCTTACGTCCTCCTTTCAAGACACTGTCCATTCCGTTCAACTGCTCTTCCAAGTGCTTTGCTGTCTCTGACAGAACTACAATGTCATCGGCGAACCTCAGAGTTTTTATTTCTTCTCCATGGATTTTAATACCTACTACGAATTTTTCTTTTGTTTCCTTTACTGCTTGCTCAATAAAGAGATTGAATAACATTGGGCAGAGGCTACAACCCTGTCTCACTCCCTTCCCAACCACTGCTTCCCTTTCATGCCCCTCGACTCTTATAACTGCCATCTGGTTTCTGTACAAATTGTAAATAGCCTTTCGCTCCCTGTATTTTACCCTTGCCACCTTTAGAATTTGAAAGAGAGTATTCCAGTCAACATTATCAAAAGCATTCTCTAAGTCTACAAATGCTAGAAACGTAGGTTTGCCTTTCCTTAATCTTTCCTCTAAGATAAGTCGTAAGGTCAGTATTGCCTCACGTGTTCCAACATTTCTACGGAATCCAAACTGATCTTCCCCGAGGTCGGATCTACCAGTTTTTCCATTCGTCTGCAAAGAATTCGTGTAGTATTTTGCAGCTGTGACTTATTAAACTGATAGTTCGGTAATTTTCGCATCTGTCAACACCTGCTTTCTTTGGGATTGGAATTATTATATTCTTCTTGAAGTCTGAGGGTATTTCGCCTGACTCATACATCTTGCTCACCAGATGGTAGGGTTTTGTCAGGACTGGCTCTCTCAAGGCCGTCAGTAGTTCTAATGGAATGTTGTCTACACACGGGGCCTTGTTTCGACTTAGGTCTTTCAGTGCTGTGTCAAACTCTTCACGCAGTATCGTAACTCCCATTTCATCTTCATCTACATTCTCTTCCATTTCCATAATATTGTCTTCAAGTACATCGCCCTTGTATAGACCCTCTGTATACTCCTCTTTCTGCTTTCCCTTCTTTGGTTAGAACTGGGTTTCCATCTGAGCTCTTGATATTCATACAAGTGCTTCTCTTTTCTTCAAAGGTCTCTTTAATTTTCCTGTAGGCAGTATCTTTCTTACCCCTAATTATATAAGCCTCTACATCCTGACAATTGTCCGCTAGCCATCCCTGCTTAGCCATTTTCTACTTCCTGTCGATCTCATTTTTGAGACGTTTGTATTCCTTTTTGCCTGCTTCATTTACTGCATTTTTATATTTTCTCCTTTCATCAGTTAAATTCAATATTTCTTCTGTTACCCAAGGAGTTCTACTAGCCCTCGTCTCTTTACCTACTTGATCCTCTGCTGCCTTCACTACTTCATCCCATCAGGGCTACCAATTCTTCTTCTGCTGTACTTCTTTCCCCCACTGCTGTCAATTGTTCCCTTATGCTCTCCCTGAAACTCTGTACAACCTCTGGTTTAGTCAGTTTATCCAGGTCCCATCTCCTTAATTTCTCACATTTTTGCAGTTTCTTCAGTTTTAATCTACAGTTCGTAACCAATAGATTGTGGTCAGCGTCCACATCTGCCCCTGGAATGTGGCGTTACCAACATAAAAAACTAAACAGCCCACTTACAATACATAGGGCGTTACGCAGGTCCTATTAGAGGCTTTTAGGGCCTATAGAACAGACTCACGTATAAAGTTTTGATACGGAACCCATGACTGAAAATGGAGCGCTTGGACGCAAAATAAGGTTAAACACCCGATCACTTCCAAATCTCCCACTTCAAGGTACACACATTAACTGAGAAGAGGGGCATAGTTGTCATTACGACATCACATACAATTTTGGTCCGATTACATCAAAAGCGTTGCGAGAAACAGGTCCATACGTGACTATGAGAGCTGACTTTCGATTGTGCTTTGCCACGTAGAAAGAGGACCCGACGAGAAGTACTGGCCGTTACATGAATGCGTGGTGCCCACGTGGATCCCGCAGCTGTGATACATTATATGTAAAGTGAAGGTGGATGAGGCACAAAGCAGAGGAAAGGGAAGGGATCACTAATGCCAGGTGTATCGCGACAATGCGCGGCATCAGCGGCGACAAGTGAAAATGCGTACCGCACTGGGATTCCAGTATTTCCTACTTCTTTTTTGTTTGAGGTCAGCAGAGTGATGACAGCAGTGCTGCGTATGGGGATAATGTCACTGCACAGAGAATGGCAAGAAGATTGTCTTCTCGTTTCAAAGGCGTTTAATTCCCATTAGTGACTCACCACGTACAGGAAGACCTTCGGGGTTTGATGAAGATCGTTTGAACGCATTAATTCACAATGATCCACTTCACTGTACTCGAGTACAACGGCGATCATTCATTAACTGCAATCATTCCACCATCATATTTGTACGCAATGGGGAACGCGCAAAAATCAAGTGTATGGGTACCACACGTTCTAAGCCACAATCACAACAATCACCAGGTGGCCATATACACTACTGGCCATTAAAATTGCTGCACCACGAAGATGACGTGCTACAGACGCGAAATTTAACCGTCAGGAAGAAGGTGCTGTGATATGCAAATGATTAGCTTTTCAGAGCATTCACACAAGGTTGGCGTCGGTGGCGACACCTACAACGTGCTGACGTGAGGAAGGTTTCCAACCGATTTCTCGTACACAAACAGCAGTTGACCGGTGTTGCCTGGTGAAACGTTGTTACCTCGTGTAAGGAGGAGAAATGTGTACCCTCACGTTTTCGACTTTGATAAAGGTCGGATTGTAGCCTATCGCGATTGCGGTTTATCGTATCGCTACATTGCTGCTCGCGTTGGTCGAGACTGTTAGCAGAACATGGAATCGGTGGGTTCAGGAGGGTGATACGGAACGCCGTGCTGGATCGTAACGGTCTCGTATCACTAGCAGTCGAGATGACAGGCATCTTATCCGCATGATTGAAACGGATCGTGCAGCCACGTCTCGATTCCTGAGTCAACAGATGGGGACGTTTGCAAGACAACAACCATCTGCACGAACAGTTCGACGACTTTTGCAGCAGCATGGACTATCAGCTCGAAGACCATGACTGCGGTTACCCTTGATGCTGCATCACACAGGAGCGCCTGTGATGGTGTACTCAACTTCGAACATGGGTGCACGAATGGCAAAACGTCATTTTTTCGGATGAATCCAGGTTCTGTTTACAGCATCATGATGGTCGCATCCGTGTTTGGCGACATCGCGGTGAACGCACATCGGAAGCGTGTATTCGTCATCGCCATACTGGCGTATCTCCTGGCGGTACGGTATGGGGTTCCATTGGTTGCACGTCTCAGTCACCTCTTGTTCGCATTGACGGCACTTTGAACAGTGGACTTTACATTTCAGATGTGTTACGACCCGTGCCTCTACCCTTCATTCGATCCCTGCGAAACCCTACATTTCAGCAGGATAACGCACGACCGCTTGTTGCAGATCCTGTACGGGCCTTTCTGGATACAGAAAATGTTCGACTGCTGCCCTGCACATTCTCCAGATATTCTCACCAATTGAAAACGTCTGGTCAAGGGTGGCCGTGCAACTGGCTGGTCACATTACGCCATTCACTACTCTTGATGAAATGTGCTATCGTGTTGAAGCTGCATGGGCAGCTGTACCTGTACACGCCATCCAAGCTCTGTTTGACTCAATGCCCTGGTGTATCAAAGCCGTTATTATTGTCAGAAGTGGTTGTTCTGGTTACTGATTTCTCAGGATCTATGCACCAAAATTGCGTGAAATTGTAATCACATGCCAGTTCTAGTATAATATATTTGTCGAATGAATACCCGTTTATCATCTGCATTTCTTCTTGATGTAGCAATTTTAATGGCCTGTATTATCTGTATCCCTGCTTACTCGTCATCAATTGGTTAGCGAACAACACCGTCCATTCATATCCTGTTTCGTAATTGGTGACGAGGAATTGTGTCTTTATGCTAACATAAGGTAAAAAGAGGAATGGTTGCCCCCAAACAAAGCAGCAACTCTCAGAACAAAGACCTGGGGGTGTCCACAGGAGATAATGTGCATCTGGTGGAACGGCGACGTTCTGATGCACCACGAATTACTTCCCCAAAGTGTAAACAGCAGTGCTGACACATATTATCAACAACTGAGATGTTTTACAGGCGTAGACCAAGGAAAATGGTCAGGAAGAGTGCGTGAAGTGATGCCAATCTACGAATACGTCCGCCCACATTCTGCTAGACGAAAGAAACACTGTACAAGGGATGAACTATGAAGCCATTCTACACCCACCTTTTCACCTGATCTTTCGCCCTCGGATTTTCACTTTTTCCGATCTCTATGGAACAACCTTCAAGGAACTCCCAGTATGGTTCGGCGAGTTCTTCGCCTCAAAACCACGTGATTTCTACAACCACAGAATCGAAAAATTACTCCAGATTTGGCAAACTGTTGTAAATAGTGAGAGGGAGTATCCTACTGATTACTAACGTCACTGTTATATTTGTTATTTTTATTAAACTTACGAAAAAACGCTACGAACTTATGCACCTACCTACTATTTTCTTTACTACTGTCGCCGTGGTTGCATTGGGATTAATAACTTTTGTTTTTTATAGTTATTTTTCTTTTCTTCATTCACACTGTGTTCTGTAAATCTTGTCATGGTAGAGAGCCGTCATAGGGGTGGAACAAGCCGAGTTATACCTAAAAGGCAGAAGTTTCCATCACTGGTTGACTACACTGGTATTTATAGTAATTACTGATAGATTGCTTATACTTTGTAGAGCTCGCCACTCTTTCTCACATACCACAGCTGTTGTTATTGTATACTTTAAGGGGGAGTCAAACGCTAACGACACAGGTGAAAAAAGTTTGTAAACTTCTATTATTTCAAAGTTATCGACATAGATGTTAATTCATATATGCGACTGTGAGACAAGACGGTCAGTGTTTTCATGGGAAAACGTTCGCGGTTGCCTACGGAACCATGGTTGCACCAAGGCGTGCATCTCGGTATTTGAAACAAATCGACAGTCATGAATGTCTTTCTTCAGGGCTCGAAAAATATGGAACCCGAATCGGGAGAGATCAGAACTCTATGAAGGATGTGTCAGGGCTTCCCAGCGAAACTTCTGTAGCAGAGTCGAAACAACCTTGGCAGCCTGTGGGCCCCCCTTTCAACTTGGAATTAAGTACTTGGGGATTATCACTCAGTGTTTTGTAGTTGTAATGGAAGCCTGTTGAAAATGAGTCTTGCTCAACAGCGCACACCATCCTGTACAGTGGTTAAGGCAGTGTAATTCAACCTGTATATCATTTCCGTGCAGTTTTCGCTGAATGTTGCAATTACTTCTCAGTAGATCAGTACTTTCAACTGCTAATCCTGCTATGGAATTTACGTACCGGGATGGAAGAGTTATCATTTCGAGACACCTCAGTAACAGCCTACACGAAATTAACGAACTGACACTGTAAGTCAGAACGACCGCACTTTTCTGGATTAAGAATGTTCTTGCTGGATGCACAGTGTTGTCTCGAAATTTAACGCCGTACGTGATAAAAGAGAGAAATTGTCACAGGCAGTGGAGATTATTCTTATGGTGAAGGCAGCGGCTTTGCAGTACCTGCACAAGGTCTAGAACGTGCTACTTTGCATCTACCCTCACTGCTAAGCATTTGAAGTGGTCGACTTCATTTTCTGTTTGCCCACCTTCGGTCAAAAAAGATTCCACCAAAGGACTGGGCGAAAGACACCTGTACACTCAGGCGACAAAAATCAAGGGGAAGGATATGCACATGGCGGTAGTATTGCGTCCACAATGTATAAAACGTCAGTGTCTTGGTGGAGCTATCGTTTTCTCTAAGTTAATCCACGTAAAAGGTTTCCACGTGATTATAACCATACGACGGGAATTAACAGACCCTGAACGCGGAATAGTAGTAGGAGCTGGACACATTGTGGGGCGGCGGGTGGAGTAATTGTTATATAAAATGTTCCTATTATTTATTTAATGCTGTTGTTTGCTGTTCTCAACAATGGCTCTCTAACTACAATATTGGCAAGCAGAAAGTGATTAGCAAAACGTGAAGCCTGTGATTAGAATTCCTAGTGCCCACTTCATCTGAGAAATACACTTATAGCTACAGCTTATAGCTCTGAGCAATTAGGAGATTGTCTGGGATTCATAATCAAAAACGATTCTCTCTAAAATGTTCACTACATTCTGAAAGTCACAGACCAAAAAAGAATCCACACAATCCAACTACCAGAGCAGTTCAGAGTCTAATGCGCTGATGCAACTATAACTGTTCAAATTAAAGGTTTAAGTGAATGCTCGCCATAATTTGATGATAATGTTCATCAAACGCCACGCTAAATAATGATAGAATGTCTGTCCCGCGGCGGCACGTGAAAATACGACATACGCAAACTGAAGATGGATCATTAAAATCATCCCACAATTAACACTTTGCTCGAAAACGATTTCATGGTTACGCGTATCCCAAGTAACTTATTACGGCATCCGAGGCTGTTTATAGCAATGATACCGACGCGACGCGACTCCCGGCACAGATGGTGCGCTAATCAGCGTCTGGAGAGAACTGGGGCGTTATTTCCGCGCGCAGCGTTCTTATATATAAAGCCGCGGTGCGGACGGCTGCGGGAACGCCTGATCAAATCGGCCCCCCCGACTAGCCGCTGGGCTAGTAATGCACCACTTTAAGTTATCGAATAAATCATTGCTTCCTTTGCTGATGGCCGATGAAGCTCTCAATTTAAATGTGCAATCAGCACACAGGTAAGTAATCATAATAAAAGTCTGACTTGGCTAAGTAAAATATTTTAGGCGAGAGAATTAATTTAATTACACCACACACAGTAAACGAGCTCTGAATTTGCCCTTTGGAGATACGCTATCACTATAGTTTTATAGTCATTCAGTTGAAACTTCTCACATCTTTACGATTATAGCGGATCTCCCTTCTACTTAAATTTAAACATCCTAGCCTTATTTATTCGCCTACTTAATCTATCTTGCTTCCTTAATTTTTAAGACAAAAACCAGAAAATCATGAATTTCAACTAAAATTTTGATTTGTGAGATCCAGAATACTGTTTCTACTAAATTACTATGAAAAAGGAATCTAAATATAAATTTTTAAGTTTGTAGCTCTTTTCTGTTGCGCCAATGATTTTTACAGAAAAACATCCAAATTTCGAAAATGGTTAAAGTTATTGAACTGATATTCAACACATATTGATTTAGTATTACTCCTGGCATGCTAGAAACGTTTCAGGTTATTTACTTGATTTTTAAAGTATTGCACAACATTTATGACGTCAGAGCTAGTTACAGCGGACTGGCTGGCACACAATGGAAAGACTGATGTGAATTTTATACGGCGTGAGTAGGCTGCTTCCCTACAACATCTTAACATTCTTTAAATTTTAAATCTACTGTCGAATGTGTTGTTCAACAAGCGGTGTGCTTAATCAGTCTTACTGTAACCGAAAAAAAAAATTAAACCACCTAATATGGAAAACCAATATGTAATGCCTACAACGAAATCCATCCCTCTGAAGTTTACTCGGTCTCGTAAGCGCAGAGTTCTCTGGCCCTGTACAATAAACTGATGAAATTCCCTATGCAAATAAACAATGAAATACATTTTTCTTGCCGGCCGCTGTGGCCGAGCGGTTCTAGGCGCTTCAGTCTGGAACCGCAAGGCTGCTACGGTCGCAGGTTCGAATCCTAGCTCGGGCATGGATGTGTGTGATGTCCTTAGGTTAGTTAGGTTTAAGTAGTTCTAAGTCTAGTGGACTGATGACCTCAGATGTTAAGTCCCATAGTGGATAGAGCCATTGAACCATTTTGAACATTTTCCTTATGTCTTGAGTCGCAACGGGTGCAATCTTGATATTCTGTTCTCTCCACAATAGGCATACAAAATATTCAGTCTTGGCTCAGCGAAGTGGAATGCCGGCCGTAAAATAGCTTCATACAAATAATGTCAGTGCATTAGTTGATAAATGAATAAAATTGCAAATGTTCAGTGAAAATACTCAGCGCTGTGCAATGCTGCCCACATAGAAACTGTTACAAACATTAATACTTTTCTGATTCTGGCACATTAATATTTTTCTGTCTCTGATTAAAAAAGCATTTCTTTTAAAAATATTCATTGCATTTAAATAAATACGACATGGAAGAGGAATAGGTACTGATAACGGCATATGCTAAGACCGAATGCTTCAATTCGAAAATTGTATTCAAAATAAAGTTTCTCCTTCACAAAATGTAATATAAAACATCTTTCATTAACTTCAGAATCAGTGAAATTATCAGTTGATCTACAATTCTCACTTACTGCCGTAATTAAACAGATTTGGATTGCTACATGACAAAAGTCTAGCATCGTTTGACAAAGCAGATTTCAAAATTTATCTTGTCTGTATCAGGATTACAACACACATAAAATATTACAAATCGGGTATACCTCATCAACCTCTACCTGATGGCAAATATTTGGTTCCTACATTGAAGGGGCAATACAGTAAAATTAGCAAGATTCACATTGCATTGCTGCATACTTAAAAGTAAATATACAAAATTTCATTGCCTTACAAAACTGTATTATGCTGCGTCCATGTGCCAACAGCTAAATTTTCACACCTAGCCACCAGTTTTAAGCCTTACATCCTACCTTTAACAGAGTGTTACGGCAACTGCCACTGCTCTCCGCGCGCCCCTACTTACAATCGATTCTGCCACTCAGGCAACATCTTTGGTTCTGTGGTGTCAGAGACACAATCTCTTTTACATATGATAACCATTTCATGTCATTTTCCATGAAATGTATTACAAAATCGGGCTCCACGTACAAGTGGAACCCTCACAACATGGGACGTTACATTTCGGAAATCGTTACGAAACTCAATATTCTGAAATCCACAGTGTCAAGAGTGTGCCGAGAATACTAAATTTCAGCCATTACCTCCAACCACAGGCAATGCAGCGGCCGACGGCCATCACTTAACGACCGAGAATAGCGGCGAATGCTAGAGTTATCAGTGCTAAAAGACAAGCAACTGTGCGTGAAATAACCGCAGATTTCAATGTGGGACGTACGACGAACGAATCCGTTAGGACAGAGCGGCGAAATATGGCACGTGGTTTTTGTTAACAGCACGACATCGCCTGCAGTGCCTCTCCTACACTCGTGACCATGTCGGTTGCACCCAATACAACTGGAAAAGTTTGGGCTGGTCAGATGAGTTCCGATCACAGTTGCTAAGAGCCGATGGTAGGGCTCCATTGTGTCGCAGTCCTCACGATGCCATGGCCCCAGGTTGAAAGAAGGCACTGTGCAAGCTGGTGGTGTCTCCATAATGGTGCGGGCTATGTTTACATGCCCCCCCATGAACCATGGACCTTGCCGTTGGTGGGGAGGCTTGCGTGCCTCAGCGATACAGATGGCCGTACCGTAGGTGCAACCACAACGAAGGGGTATCTGTTGAGAGGCCAGACAAACGTGTGGTTCCTGAAGAGGGGCAGCAGCCTTCTCAGTAGTTTCAGGGGCAACAGTCTGGATGATTGACTGATCTGGCCTTGTAACAACAAACAAAACGGCCGTGCTGCGCTGGTACTGCGAACGGCTGAAAGCAAGGAGAAACTACAGCCGTAATTTTTCCCGAGGGCATGCAGCTTTACTGTATGGTGAAATGATGATGGCGTCCTCTTGGGTAAAATATTCCGGAGGTAAAATAGTTCCCCATTCGAATCTCTGGGCGCGTATTACTCAGGATGACGTTGTTATCAGGAGAAATGAAACTGGCGTTCTACGGATCGGAGCGTGGAATGTCAGATCCCTTAATCGAGCAAGTAGGTTAGAAAATTTAAAAACGGAAATGGATAGGTTAAAGTTAGATATAGTGGGAATTAGCGAAGTTCGGTGGCAGGAGGAACAAGACTTTTGGTCAGGTGAATACAGGAATATAAATACAAAATCAAATAGGGGTAACGCAGGAGTAGGTTTAATAATGAATTAAAAAATAGACGTGCGGGTAAGGTACTACAAACAGCATAGTGAACGCATTATTGTGGCCAAGATAGACACGAAGCCCACGCCTACTACAGTAGTACAAGTTTATATGCCAACTAGCTCGGCAGATGATGACGAAATGTATGATGAGATAAAAGAAATTATTCAGTTAGTGAAGGGAGACGAAAATTTAATAGTCATGGGTGACTGGAATTCGAGTGTAGGAAAAGGGAGAGAAGAAAACATAGTAGGTGAATATGGATTGGGGCTAAGAAATGAAAGAGGAAGCCGTCTGGTAAAATTTTGCACAGAGCATAACTTAATCATAACTAACACCTGGTTCAAGAATCATAAAAGAAGGTTGTATACATGGAAGAATCCCGGAGGTACTAAAAGGTACCAGATAGATTATATAGTGGTAAGACAGAGATTTAGGAACCAGGTTTTAAATTGTAAGACATTTCCAGGGGCAGATGTGGATTCTGACCACAATCTATTGGTTATGAACTGCAGATTGAAACTGAAGAAACTACAAAAAGGTGGGAATTTAAGGAGATAGTACCTGGATAAACTAACTAAACCAGAGGTTGTACAGAGTTTCTGGGAGAGCAT
The DNA here is from genome assembly GCF_023864345.2 of Schistocerca serialis cubense. NCBI lineage: Eukaryota > Metazoa > Arthropoda > Insecta > Orthoptera > Acrididae > Schistocerca > Schistocerca serialis. The sequence continues at coordinate 79,695,926 of NC_064644.1, read as the reverse complement.
AAGGGAACAATTGACAGCAGTGGGGGAAAGAAGTACAGTAGAAGAAGAATGGGTAGCTCTGAGGGATGAAGTAGTGAAGGCAGCAGAGGATCATGTAGGTAAAAAGACGAGGGCTAGTAGAAAACCTTGGGTAACAGAAGAAATATTGAATTTAATTGATGAAAGGAGAAAATATAAAAATGCAGTAAATGAAGCAGGCAAAAAGGAATACAAAAAATGAGATCGACAGGAAGTGCAAAATGGCTAAGCAGGGATGGCTAGAGGACAAATGTAAGGATGTAGAGGTTTATCTCATTAGGGGTAAGATAGATACTGCATACAGGAAAATTAAAGAGACCTTTGGAGAAAAGAGAACCACTTGTATGAATATCAAGAGCTCAGATGGAAACCCAGGTCTACCCAAAGAAGGGAAAGCAGAAAGATGGAAGGAGTATATAGAGGGTCTATACAAGGGCGGTGTACTTGAGGACAATATTATGGAAATGGAAGAGAATGTGGATGAAGATGAAATGGGAGATACGATACTGCTTGAAGAGGTTGACAGAGCACTGAAAGACCTGAGCCAAAACAAGGCCCCAGGGTAGACAACATTCCATTAGAACTACTGACGGCCTTGGGAGAGCCAGTCCTGACAAAACTCTACCATCTGGTGAGCAAGATGTATGAGTCAGGCGAAGTACCCTCAGACTTCAAGAAGAATATAATCCCAATCCCAAAGAAAGCAGGTGTTGACAGATGTGAAAATTACCGAACTATCAGTTTAATAAGTCACAGCTGCAAAATACTGACACGAATTCTTTACAGTCGAATGGAAAAACTGGTAGAAGCCGACATCGGGGAAGATCAGTCAGGATTCCGTAGAAATATTGGAACACGTGAGGCAATACTGACCTTACGACTTATCTTTGAAGAAAGATTAAGGAAAGGCAAACCTACGTTTCTAGCATTTGTAGACTTAGAGAAAGCTTTTGACAATGTTGACTGGAATGCTCTCTTCCAAATTCTAAAGCTGACAGGGGTAAAATACAGGGAGCGAAAGGCTATTTACAATTTGTACAGAAACCAGATGGCAGTTATAAGAGTCGAGGGGCATGAGAGGGAAGCAGCGGTTGGGAAGGGAGTGAGACAGGGTTGTAACCTGTCCCCGATGCTATTCAATCTGTATATTGAGCAAGCAGTAAAGGAAACAAAAGAAAAATTCGGAGTAAGTATTAAAATCCATGGAGAAGAAATAAAATCTTTGAGGTTCGCCGATGACAGTGTAATTCTGTCAGAGACAGCAAAGGACTTAGAAGAGCAGTTGAACGGAATGGATAGTGTCTTGAAGGGAGGATATAAGATGAACATCAACAGAAGCAAAACAAGGATAATGGAATGTAGTCGAATTAAGTCAGGTGATGCTGAGGAAATTAGATTAGGAAGTGAGACACTTAAAGTAGTGAAAGAGTTTTGCGATTTGGGGAGCAAAATAACTGATGATGGTCGAAGTAGAGAGGATATAAAATGTAGACTGGCAATGGCAAGGAAAGCGTTTCGGAAGAAGAGAAATTTGTTAACATCGAGTATAGATTTAAGTGTCAGGAAGTCGTTTCTGAAAATATTTGTTTGGAGTGTAGCCATGTATGGAAGTGAAACATGGACGATAAATAGTTTGGACAGGAAGAGAATAGAAGCTTTCAAAATGTGGTGCTACAGAAGAATGCTGAAGATTAGATGGGTAGATCACATAACTAATGAGGAGGTATTGAATAGAATTGGGGAGAAGAGGAGTTTGTGGCACAACTTGACGAGAAGAAGGAACCGGTTGGTAGGACATGTTCTGAGGCATCAAGGAATCACAAATTTAGCATTGGAGGGCAGCATGGAGGGTAAAAAACGTAGAGGGAGACCAAGAGATGAATACACTAAGCAGATTCAGAAGGATGTAGGTTGCAGTAGGTACTGGGAGATGAAGAAACTTGCACAGGATAGGGTAGCATGGAGAGTTGCATCAAACCAGTCTCAGGACTGAAGACCACAACAACAACATGTTTACATGGAGTGGACTGGATCCTGTGGTTCAAATGAACCGATCATTGACTGGAAATGGTTATGTTCGGCTACATGAATATCATTTTCACGCATTCATGGACTACATGTTCCAAAACAAGGAGCAATTTTAACGGATGATAATGCACCATGTCGCTGGGCCACTGTTGTTCCGGTCAGTTCGAGTGAATGATTAGACAAACTAGATCGCTCGACATGAACCCAATTGAATACTTATTGGACATAATCGAGAGGTCAGTTCGTGCACAGAATCCTTTATCGGCAACTCTTTCGCAGTTATGGGTGCCTATACAGCCAGCATGGCTCATTACTTTTCCAGTGAAGTTCCAACGACCTGTTGACTCTACGCAGCGTCGTGCTGAGGCTTTATGCAGGGATAAAGGAGATCCAACACGATGTCAGGAGCTATCCCATGACTTGCGTCATCCCAGTGTATGGACGGTGTGTGTGCAACGACAACATACCGTCCCGGATCATACTACAGAGCAACATCAGATGCACGTCACAACAAGCTTTAAAGTGTCCTCCATGACATGCAACGCCCGTTCACACGCCGCATCATGGACTGCCTCATTCTTTCGCACGTTTAGGCCTCTCTACGAATAGCGCGTCATAGGCGTAGAATGCTGCCTCTCTGCACACTCATCTGAGAGGACCCGTGATTGCAGAAAAGCCTAGAAAGGACTTGAAATTTTGTATGGTGTGGTTGGTGCTTGTGAGGGAACTATAGCCGTGATGCCAGTTGACTGTTTCCACCTTGGCGGTACCATCTCGACTTGTTCCCGACATGAATACCGGACCAAACTGTTGCATATAGCACGCTGCGTGAATCACACGGCCTGCAACACACAAGGAACACAGGGTACGTGGTCAGAGGAACTTCCATCCGTCACCGTCAGCTACCGTGGCGATGATGCATATGCAGACACTTGTTCATACGACCTTTTTCCCCCATTTCCAGCCAAGAATCCGTCCCTGCAGTTCGTCGGTTTTATTGATTTTCACCCTGTGTACTTGACTGTTGTTGCTGCACTCAACTCTTCGTTTCGTCCTCTCCATGACTCACTGAAAGCTGTATACAACAGTTACCAGTATCTCTGTGATGGGGCGTTCAGTAACTAAATGTGGTTTGCTTGAGTACACTACATTCATAACATGTTTTCTGTTGACAAACTCCCATCTCTTCCACGAAAACTAAACACTGAAGACAGCCCTGAAGACAACCCTGATTAGTGTATGAATATCAAGAACGATAACATAAGTAAGAGTTCAATGTTGTAGGGAGTTGGTGTTGAGTGGAAGGATACTGGACCACAAATTTACTAACGTATTTATAAAAAACTCAATCCAATTTATACATGTACCTACTACATTAAGATTTCCACAGAGTTTGTTAAGACACTCAAGGAGTGGCGTCTTGACAAAACTTATAGTATAGTCAGCTTTGATGTCACGTCGCTCTTCACGAGGGTATCGCAAGAGAACTCCTTGAAACTACTTGAGAACTATTTCGATGAAGACATAGTGGAATTATTCCCCCGTGCGCTCACAAGCACGTATTTCCAGTGTGGAGGCAAGTTTTACCATCAGGTGGATGGAGCCGCTATGGGATCTCCACTGGGACCATGCATCGCCAACATCTACACGCGATACTTCGAGGATATTTGGATCACGAGGTCCTGGGTTCGATTCCCGACCGGGTTGGGAATTTTCTCTGCCCGGGGACTGGGTGTTTCTGTTGTCATCATCATCATCATTCGTAACAGTGGCTGAATTCGACTGTGAAAAAATTTGGACTTCGTATGGGCGCTGATGACCGTGCAATTGAGCGCCCACAAACCAAACATCATCGAGGATATCGCTTTAGAAACAGCACGCCCAAAGCCTTTTATCGGTACGTGAACGATACTTTCACAGTCTGGCCACACGGTGAGGACACCCTAAAAGAATTTCTCAAACATCTGAACAGCACACACGAGAACATGCAAGTTCACAATGGAATTAGAAGAAATTGGTGCTAACCATTCTCAATAACCTAATAAAGAAGATAACGGACGGCACACGGGAACACTCGGTCTACCGAAAGAAAGCAAATATTGACCTGTACCTCAACGCTAACAGCTGTCCCCGGCGGGGTCAGGAATTTCCCCGCCTCGTGATGACTGGGTGTTGTGTGCTGTCCTTAGGTCAGTTAGGTTTGAGTAGTTCTAAGTTCTAGGGGACTCATGCCCATAGATGTTAAGTCCCATAGTGCTCAGAGCCATTTGGACCATTTTTTTTAACAGCCGTCATCGCTTAGCATAACGCAAATCCGTGCTCACTACCCTTGTCTGCAGAGCGCGTGACATATGCAACAAGGGCAGTCTAACGACTAAGATGCAGCACGTGAAGAAAACCTTCCAGAACAATGGCTACACTCAAACGCACATTAGACGCGCTCTCAAGACGAGCAAGAAGAAGAAGGAGTACCTTGAGGAAGAAGAGGAGAACAACTGCTTGCAGTTCCTCCTTACGCCGGATGGTCCACGGCTAAGATTTACAGGATACTGGAGAAGAACAAAATATCCGTCCTCCAGCAAAAATCAGGAATTGCTGGGTTCAATGAAGGAGAACTTTGGTCGAAGAACAACGGGTGCCTCCAGCATCTCCAGCGAATGTGGAAAACAATATATGGGACAGACTCAGTGTTGCATCACACAACGCCTCTCTGAACGCGTGAGAAGAGTTTGCCTCGGACAAAAGAAAAAATCTGCTGTGGCGGAGCACAGCCTCAGGGAAGAACAGACGTTTCAATCTGAATCAATGATAACCTTGTCAACCGGGATAACGGCTTCCAACTCAACACCGCGTGGGACGCAACATTAGCAAGAATACGACGAGGGTGCACCGACGGAGACAAGACGGTGGCGGTGGATGGAATAAACATGCCACACCGCGACGAGACGCCGGGAAACGCCCCCCACCCGTCCCCCCTGCCGAGCCGATTCCGCTCGCGCCAGATTGGCCCGATCGGCGCCGAGGATGCAGGGTAGCCCTTGGTCCAGCGGCTACAAGGACCTGGACGAGACGTGAACTCGACACTTCACCTGAAGTAAACGTTGCCGGAGAACGACGTATTGACTCGTCTGTCAACTCGGGAAGATTCTATCATCGAGAATCGCCGAGAAATCCTGCATCCTCATCAAGCTATCTCGTAACACACGGAGTACTAAGTAACAGTTTGCATTTACAACACAAATAGACACTGTAGATTCACTTGAAAAGGCGAACGTTACGTATGAAACACTTGATTGCAAAATGCTGCCGAACAGCTCGAGCACAACTAGTTTAGTCACACGCATTCACGGAAACGTAACTTGAGTGAAAACTTTTAAATTATTCGTGAATGAAGATGTTTACAGTTCTGCAAGGTTCGCAAGAGAGCTTCTGCAAAGTTTGGAAGGTAGGAGACGAGATACTGGCAGAAGTAAAGCTGTGAGTACCGGGCGTGAGTCGTGCTTCGGTAGCTCAGATGGTAGAGCACTTGCCCGCGAAAGGCAAAGGTCCCGAGTTCGAGTCTCGGTCGGGCACACAGTTTTAATCTGCCAGGAAGTTTCAAGATGTTTACATGTCACGATGGATAATCAGGATGGCAAGTTAGAATAGCCAGTGTGCGACACAACATAATCATGCACACGAACATCGGACGTTCACCGTAATTTCTTGCAGATGGAAGCGCAAATTGAGAACCGCTCGACCAAGGACTGCCATCAAGTACGTGTTCTAACCAGTTCGCTAAGAATCAGGAACCAACGGATGCTATTCACCAGATGCCCGTGCACCCGGTTCTTGAAACTGGCTGATAGGAACCCAACCCGGCACCACAGTGGATATAGGCCTCTTCTAATTCAGGTGCCGACACCAAATCGGGTTCCGTGCATCGCGCAAAGATAGCCTTTTCAACGAGCAATCTTCACGGCGCCAGCCGACACTCAGTCCCACGGAAGCCGCAGTGGTCAAAAACTTTCAGCAGCAGGCCAAGGATACTGTCGGCCACGGCGGCGCGGCGTTTTACTGCTGCTGCTGCTGCTGCCAAACATAACGCACATCCGCCCGTCACTTCGACAGCGCCTCCTCAGCGCGATGTCGCTAGACTGCTGGCCCACAGACCTGCCCTCTGCAAGCGACAAACCGCTGGAGAAGCTATTGCCACCAGAGAGGCTGTCAACGAGTTGGAACTACCATAACACTGCAAACAGTTTTACGTAGCTTGTGCAATCAAATACCTAATTTGATTTATTACGTACTATGCACCAACAGAACAAATAGTCCTGTCACGGAAAAACCACGTGTAACACTACTGTCCGCTACTGCTATAGCATAACCTTAAAGTTGGAGTAGTAGTAGTAGTAGAGGGTTTTTTTGGGCGCACGACAGGAAGGTCTTCAGCGCCCGTTCAGTAACATAGGGAGACGGGTGTCAAGAAAAATCCCAGAACAGGAATATAAAACGGAACATAAAACACGGGTAACAATCGTTGAAAAATATGTGCTCATCCACACCGAAGCGTGGGATGAAGCAGGGTGTCAACAGTAAAACATGGACAACACAGGAAGAAAATGATAGAGGGAGCTAAAACAATGTAGCAGATGGAAGTGGCTGGCTGACCACAAGGAAAAAAGGGGAGGAGTCAGCCACTCTGCAATACACTAAAACCTCCAGCCTAAAAGTTTAGGCCAGAGTCCAGACACGTCACAAAACTTAAAAACCCTAGACATACACGTCTCATCATTAGCTAAAACAGAAGGCAGATCCCCATCAACTTGTGCTTCTGCCCGTGCATCACAGTATAAAATGCAGTCTGTTAAAATGTGCCGGACAGAGATGTGCACACCACAAGCATCACAAAACGGAGGATCCTCCCTCCGTAATAAAAAGCTATGTGTGAGAGGACAGTGCCCGATCCGAAGACGTGTGAGGGCCACCTCTTCCCGCCTGAGCAACCGGCAGGAGGAACGCCACGGCCGAGTGGTTGACTTGACCAACCGCAGTTTATTGGCCGTCACTGCCAGCCATTCGTCCTCCCACAACGCCATGCACTTCCTGTGGAGTGCAGCAATGACCGACTGCAAGGGGATAGGACACTGGACCACATCCTGCTCTCTGCAGGCCTCCTTGCCAGCCCAATCGGCCTGTTCATTGCCCCATATGCCGACATGACCAGGCACCCAGCAGAAGGATACCTCTTTGCCCCGCCGTTGGAGCAAGTACAGTTGGTCATATATCAGCTGGACCATCTCCTCAGTCGGGTATAGGTTCTGCAGTGATTGTAAGGCACTAAGAGAATCGGAGCAGAGAAGAAATCGATCGCCCCGAACACGATGCATCAGCTCCAGTGCCTTCAGGATCGCGTGGAGCTCCGCTGCGAAAACGGTATATTCAGCAGGGAGGCGAATCCGGGTAACATGATCAGGGAACACCACAGAACAGCCAAGGAAATTCTCCTGTTTGGAGCCATCAGTGTAAACGACAGTGAAACCGTGATGCACATCAAAATGTTAAAAAACAGTGACTGGAATGTAAAATCTGGCGTGCCATCCTTCTTAAAACGAGTCAAATCTAAAATAAGTTTGGGTCTCCGGAGGAGCCAAGGTGGAGATCTGCTCCAACCGCGACGTAAAACTCGAAGACCAGCCATAGACATCGCAGCGAGGCAATGCTGTGCGCGAATCCCATAGGGCTGCGTCGCACGTTGCCGGTTATGAAATAACCGTGCCAGAGGAGGCTGAGCAACGGTATGGTATGCAGGTGTGTATGGTGTGGACAAAGTTTTATACGCCAGGCGTACCGTAAGTAGCCGTCGCCGCATATGAAGTGGCGGTCCACCTGCCTCTGCACAGAGGCTTGGTATGGGGCTAGTTCGGAATGCCCCAGTGGCCAACCGAAGCCCTTCATGGTGGACAACGCCCAAAATCTTTAAGTAAGAAGGCCTCGCAAACCCATACACCGTGCACTCATAATCGAGCCGAGATCGCACAAACGCCCTGTAAAACTGGAGCAAACAACTCATGTCAGCTCCCCATGTACTGTGGGAGACAGATCGAATAATGAAACTATACTGTTAAAGCAATTATGGTATAAAGCAACAGAGCAGTGTTACTCTCTGAGAGGAATTTTGTTATGTTGACCGTGTGGTGCCTAACGGAGGTGGCTTATCGGAAATGAAAGTCAAAATTACGTAAATATTTAAACAGTAACACACAATATTTTACCTATCTACACTGTTCAAAGAATAAAGAAAACGGTCGCCAGCCTAATTAGGCAAGAGAATGACCAACATTCTTGTTCTAGGATATAAGTATGAGTAACTTTAACGGACAAACACAACCTATACTTTGCCACACGCGAGTGCAATGAACTCTGGCACCTGAATATAGTGTGTTCACTTTAAGGTTGGAGCTACCAGATCAGAACAAACTATTTGCATAAATATAACAGATAACAAAACACACTATTACCTTGAGGACTTAGTCAAACTGAATGGTCTCAGTAACGTTACTATTAATATTCACTGAAGGATTGTAAATTGGACATAGGTTTAATATTACTTTTCAAACATTTTTCTATCTGACAAAAATTGTAAATGTAGTTCACTGCAAAATTATGAATTGATCATAGGTTAAGTCTGTCTCAGCTAAATACTTTTCTATTTAGAATGAAAGTTACATGTATTTCACTAACAAGCAATTTCTCACTGAATTTTAAATTAAGAAGTTACTGTTTTCATAGATAGTGGGCTTTCTATTAATTGTTATTTATCATGTGCATAAAGGATAAACTGTGGATCCTATTGCACTATCAATATGCACTTTCAATACACAAGAGGAACACAATATTGTACAGAATTCGACTTGAATAGCAAGAGTAATTAAAACATTCTATAATTAAGTAACATTGTGCATTTGAACTACTTTCAATAGAGGGCGAGCCTTAATCTTGACCACTGTAGCAGAGCAAACTAAACACACTTTCAATACACTAGTGAAACAAGTACTTAGCAAGCATGAACATATAACTCTCAACAGTTGCAGTTCTGAACTTTTACTGCAGTGAAACACAAATTTCAGATATCTGTAAGATCCTTTCAACAAACAATATTAATTTTAGCACACTCTATTGCCATATTAATTTTAATATGCCTTCAATAAAGGACACTCGGTAAACACTTTAGCGTGGGAGAGAAGTGCATATGTGAGTGAGGATAAATCACGGTAGGTACAGTTCAGTCAAATTTTACCTTATATTTGGGTACACTATAACATCCTATGAGATGATCCTTCACTGTACATTACTATAGTGTTCCATTACAGTGATTGCGCAGTGTGGTGGCAATTGTTTGTTGGTAGGTGGATTTGCACGTAGAATTGCTGGACTCTGTCAATTCTTGGTGGCGATGATAGATACCAATTCCAGAATAGTTCCAGCTCTTTGTACACCCATCCGAGGCAATGGGAAGCGCCCGGAAAGCCTCTCTCGGCACCTGCACAATACACAACTTTTACATGAGCATTTGAGAGTTTGGTAGCTCGTCCCCGACTGACTCTTGGTTCCACCTCTTCTACCTAGACCAACCACAATTTGAGGGCGCTACACAGTACCGTGTCCGAGGGGAACCACTACATCTTTTACATACAAAATAACTAAGAACCGTAAGTGAAGGTCAGCAGTTTACATAACAGCAAACAAACATTTTAAATAAAACAGAACATTTGCATATATTGGTAGTTCTACACAAAATTATTTAAATAAAATTATTTAATTTTAAAGATAGCCAAAGAGATTATATGAGGAAGACAAAAGATCATTTGCTCATATTGTGCGTATTACAGAGATTACACTTCATTACAGTATCGAATTAATCGTACACTAATTACAGAAGTTCAACGATGGGATGTTGAACAAAACAGAAAGCTAAATGAATCAACAAAGAGTATGTAGTGCGTAAGCCATGGTGTTACACTACCAGTATCAAAACGTGCCCTCACGGCAGAGGGACATTTACAAAATCGTAAGCCACCAAGACAGAGGTCACTGAAAGAGATAAAACACCAGATTTTTGTCTGTTGTTGATATGAAAGCTGAGTATCGAACACAATAATTTCCTTTTTTCAAGTGCAACACAAGAGAGGTTATACGGACAAAAGAGAAAAAATTAAAATTTTTCTGATAAGAAATCTTTGCTAATACGCACTGAAGAGCCAAAGAAACTGGTACACCTGACTAATATCGTGTAGGGGCCGCGCGAACACGCAAAAGTGGCACAACATGACGTGGCATGGACTTGACCAATATCTGAAGTAGTGCTGGAGGGAATTGGAACCATGAATCCTGCACGGCTGTCCAAAAATCCGTAAGAGTACGAGGGAGTGAAGATCTTTTCTGAACAGCACGTTGCAACGCATCCCAAGTACGCTCAATATTGCTCATGTCTGCGGAGTTTGATCGCCAGTGGAAGTGTTTTAACTAAGAAGAGTGTTGCTCGAGCCACTCTGCAGCCATTGTGGACGTGTGGGATGTCGCATTGTCGTGCTGGAATTGCCCAAGTCCGTCGGAATGCACAGTGGACATGAATGGATGAAGCTGATCAGACATGATGTTTAGAATGAGATTTTCATTCTGCAGCGGAGTGTGCGCTGATATGATACTTCCTGGCAGATTAAAACTGTGTGACGGACCGAGACTCGAACTCAGGACCTTTGCATTTCGCGGGCAAGTGCTCTATCATGTGAGCTACCCAAGCACGACTCACACCCCTTCCTCACAGCTTTATATCTGTCAGTACCTCCTCTCCTACCTTCCAAACTTCACAGAAGCTCTTCTGTGAACCTTGCAGAACTAGCACTCCTGGAAGAAAGGGCTTAACAACAGCCTGGGGAATGTTTCCATATGGATGGTTCGCACGCTGACATTTGTTGAAGGCCCATCATTGAAATATACAGAAATTTGCTGTAGGTTTGTACTTCTATCACGTTGAACGATTATGTACAGTCGTTGTTGGAGCCGTTCTTGCAGGATCTTTTTCCGGCCACAGCGCTGTCGGGGATTTAATGTTTTACCGGATTCCTGATATTCAAGGTATATTCATGAAATGGTCGTACGGCAAAACCCCACTTCATCGCTACTTCGGGGATGCTGTTTCCCATCGCTCTTGCGCCGAGTACAACACCATACTCAAACTCACTTCAATCTTGATACCCTGCCATTGTAGTAGCAGTAACCGATCTAACAAGTGCGCCAGACAGTTGCTGCCTTCTATAGGCTTTACAGACCGCATCGCCTATTCTGCCTGTATACATATCTCTGTATTTGAATACGTTTGCCTATACTAGTTCTTTGTTGCTTCACCATACAGGGTGTTCCATTTATCTTAACCACTCTAAATAACTGTTTGTCCAGATGCAAATTACAAAATGTTTTAAGGAAATGTTCTTTAGCCGTCAGGGGGACATCAATCAGCATGATTGCCTTCGTTGTAGCTTTGTTTTATACACAGATTTGAACAGCGGTACGATTTTCTTTTTATTTCGTCTCCTAAAGACCTATTCAAAAATAAATCACAGTGTACCATTCACTGAAACACAACGTTATTGATTACATAACGCAACATTGGCTTTGAGCCTGGGATCACAAACTCGTCCACTTGCTGGAATTGTCAGAAAACAAATGAAAACCAAGTAAAAACATAACACAAAATTGATATTGACTCTCCTGTACCATTCCCCAGGAGTAGGACATTCAGAGGTGCTCAAAGTGGTAACGCTGGACGCCGATGCACTGGTGCACTCGTTGTATGAAAGAATTATTTATTGCTTTCAGTGTTGCCTGCTGCAGAGAATTGGAAGCAAGCATGCTACGTTCCTGCATGTCAAAAAGAAAAAAGTCCAGAGGATTTAAATCAGGAGACCTAGCAGGACAAGTAACCGTTCCTCCTCGACCAATCCATCTGGCAGGATACATTCGGTTCAGAACACGACGTGCACGCCAGGCATTATGTGCTTGACATCCATCGTGTTGATACCACATAAGCATTCTGGTTCTTAGTGGCACTTCATCCAGAAGAGGAGGAAGAATTCGTCTGTGGAAGTTGGCATACGCTGTGCCGTTTAGACTACCATTGATGAAATAAGGGCCAATAATTGTAGTACCATGTATCCCACACCAGACGTTAACTCTCCATCGTGGGTTGTCGCTGGACCAATAATGCATGTTCCTTGTATTTACCTCTCCTTTGTTTGAGAAGGAACGTTCATCGGTAAATAGAACATTGGAGGAGAAGGTCGGGTTGGCGAGCATTTGCTGCTGTGCCCACTGCCTGAACTGTACACGACTCTGGAAATCATTCCCCTGCAATTCTTGATGCAGGTGTACATGGTAAGGATGGAACCGGTGACGTGTAAGAATACGATGTACACTGGTTTTAGGAATGCCAATCTCGTGTTCAAGCTGTCGTGTGCTCACATGTGGATTCATAGCCACGGAAGCGAGAACAGTGTGTGTGTGTGCGGTTTGAGGTTTTCGGGCGCTAAACAGCGTGGTCATCAGCGCCCAAACGCATAGAAACAGGAACACATGCAGTGAAGGACGAAGACGGACAGCAAACAAGGAGAACGGCTAAAAGACACAGACCTGACGCAGTTACAAATCCTCACATACAGAGGCAAAACAAGAGGAGAAGAAACCCACTAAAAAAGGAAAGAAAACACAAGGAAAAGAGAACAGAAATCGAAGTGAAACAAGTAGGTAATCGTGACTGGCGGACCTCTTACCTAAAGCCTGGGTGAGCCAGTCACCCAGCAGCACCCCTCTCCCCAAAAACCGAGGCAACAAATTGGACAGGACACAAAACCGTAAGACCTTAACCACAGTCGTTGCGTCGTCTTGCAGTTACTTCGGCAGCTTAGTCTGTGCGAGTGCTACGACGTTTGCGTTGTCGTGGGTTGAAACTTCCCGTTTCCTGAAGTGTCGCACCAAGACGAGAAAACATCCGTCGGAAGGGTGGGTTCTTGTCAGGATATCGGTCTCTGTACAGTTCCACTGCCTGCGTAGCATTTCCCCTACCTTCAACAACAACAACAACAATAAAAGAAACGTTATGTCGCTGCATTTTGTAGGAAGGACAGCCTTTACTGTCTGCCTACTCTAAACAACAGTATTTAAAAAGACTAAACTACTGTACCAAATGTACCTGTACATAAGCAAACAGCGTTGTAATTGCTGTTCTGCTATGTTACATTCCTCATAGATGAGTAGCATTGCTACCTTCTCTTCGTTGGTGTACATTCTACTCACACAACTCTTCAACTGACGGTGGTTGACGGAATGACGGGTGTGCTTTCTACTTATGTTTACATTTGTCCTCTGTCAATGTCAACACGTGGATGTGTTCCATTACCCCGAGTACCTGCACTAAGCGCTGGGAGCGTCAACGTCAATGTTGTGTTACGCAATTAATAACGTTGTTGGCTCAAATGGCTCTGAGCACTATGGGACTCAACTGCTGAGGTCATTAGTCCCCTAGAACTTAGAACTAGTTAAACCTAACTAACCCAAGGACATCACAAACATCCATGCCCGAGGCAGGATTCGAACCTGCGACCGTAGCGGTCTTGCGGTTCCAGACTGCAGCGCCTTTAACCGCACGGCCACTTCGGCCGGCTAATAACGTTGTGTTTTAGTGAATGGTATACTGTTTTGAATAGGTCTTTAGGAGAGGAAATGAACTACCGAATAAAAAATACAGGGTGCCATTAAAAAAAGTCATACTGCTGTTCATATCTTTGTAATGTATGAGTACAAAATAAATGTGGTGGTGGTGGTGGTGTGTTGGGGCTTAAGGGCGCTCAACATCGAGGTCATCAGCGCCCTGACACACATTAAGAGGGACGAATGTGGACAGACCTAAGGAAGCTAAAGCACACACTCAAAGAAAGCAGGAAAAGGAGGAAAATGCTACATAAGAAAGTAAAACCTAAGGAAAGGGGAAGCATAGCAACAAGAATGTCAGAGGAAATTGTTATTGGCTGGCCACTTACATAAAATATGGGTGAGCTTGTCACACAGTGAGCAAATTAAAATCCTCTCCCTAAAATCTTTGTAAAAACATTTGACAGGGCACAGAACTTTAAAACTTTAACCACATTCGTCCGAGTGTTGCCTAAAAGAGATGGCAGGTCCGCTGGCAAGTCAGCCGCGACCCGCTGGTCAGAAAATAAAACGCAGTCCAATAAAACGTGGCGCACACTGACCTGGACGCCGCAAGCACCACACATTGGAGGGTCCTCTCGCCGGAGTAGGAAACCGTGCGTCATAGGGCTGTGGCCTATCCGAAGCCGAGTGAGGAGAACCTCTTCCCGTCGATGGGGCTGAAAGGAAGTACACCACACACGCGTTGTGGGCTAGACTATACGGAGCTTATTGTCAGTCACTTCCAGCCACTCATCCTCCCACCGACGCATGACCTGTGAGCTCAACAGCGAGGTGAGTGCGTGCAAGGGGATAGCACACTGAGATACTTGTGGGGCAAGACACGCCTCCTTGGCTGCGAGATCTGCCCTTTCATTCCCAGCAATGCCAACATGCCCCGGAACCCAGCAGAAAGCTACAACCTTCCCCAGTCGCTGTAGTCGGAGGAGGGCATCCTGGATAGTCTGGACAATTTTGTCTGCCGGATACAAACGTTGCAATGAGTGAAGGGCACTGAGTGAATCGGAACAGACAAGAAATTTAGGAGAGGAAGAATGTCTCATGTGCACCAGTGCCCGCAAGATCGCAAACAATTCTGCATCGAAGACAGTAAAAGTCTGAGGCAGTCGGACCTTGAGGACACCATATGGAAAAACAACTGAGCAACCAACAGAATCCCCTTGTTTCGACCCATCCGTAAAAACAGCTATATAGTCGTGGTGCTCAGATAAAATGGCAGAAAATGCTGCATTAAAAAGGATGGCAGGAGTGTAATCTCTCTTGTACTGCAATAAACCTAAAATCACTCCGCGCTTCTTCAGTAACCAGGGTGGCAGGCGGTTAAAACCTTGGATTTGGGGTTGTACAGACTCCACACCGAGGGACTCTAGCACACGTTGCACACGGATCCCAAACGGGAACGTAGCCCCGGGACGGCGGGAAAAAAGGCGGTCCAGAGGTGGATGGGCAACAAGATGGTGAGCAGGCGATCTGGGAGCTGCAAGAAACTTACAAGCCTGGCGCACCAGTAGGAGCTGCCGCCGGATGGTAAGTGGCGGTTCGCCAGACTCAGCACAGAGGCTGGGTACGGGACTGGTCCGATAAGCACCTGTGGCCAGTCGGATCCCAGCACGGTGGACAGCGTCAAGGATCCGCAAATAAGATGGCCTCGCTGACCCATATACTGTGCACCCATAGTCCAGCCGTGAACGCACAAAAGCTCCATAAAACTGTAGGAGACGCGCCCTGTCCGCGCCCCAAGACCTGTGGCTGAGGCACTTGAGGATGTTCAGTGCCTTCAGCGTTCTGGCTTTCAAGTCACGTAGGTGTGGCAGCCATGACAACCTGGAGTCAAAAATTAGGCCCAGAAACCGCACCGTGTCTCTAAAATGTAGGACAGTATCCCCCATATGCAAGGCAGGCAAAGTAAAAAGATGACGAGAACGATTAAAATGAACATAAACACACTTATCGGCAGAAAACCGAAAACCCATCTTTGCAGCCCACTCCTCTAACCGCCGCACTGTTAGCTGCAACTGACGGCTCACGGTTGCAACACTGGAGGAGGAACAGAAAACAGCAAAGTCGTCCACAAATAAGGAGCACTGTACTGGACTCCTCACTGTAAACGTTATACTGTTGATGGCTATGGAAAAGAGGGTAACGCTTAAAACACTGCCCTGGGGGACACCGTTCTCTTGCTCAAAGCGATCAGACAGTGTGTTACCAACGCGGGTCCGAAAAAACCGCTGAGACAGGAAAGACCGAATGAAAATCGGGAGGCGGCCACGAAAGCCCCATTGATGCATTTGTGCAAGAATACAGTGTCTCCAAGTAGTATCATATGCCTTACTGATATCAAAGTTGATACCGATACAGTGATAATGACGGAGAAAACCCTGCTGAATAGCCGCCTCTAGGAGGGTCAGGTTGTCGACCGTGGACCGATATTTTCGGAATCCACACTGAAAGCGGCTAAGGAGCTGTCTGGTCTCTAACAGCCAGACCAGACGCCGGTTAACCATCCGTTCCAGGGTCTTTCCGACACAGCTTGTACAAAATAAATGATCAGTCTTTGGAAGCGGTAACATCCGTCAAGTATCTAGGTGTGACTATTCGAAATGATCTCAAATACAATGATCAGATTACACAAATAACGAGTAAGGCGAACTCTAGATTGCGGTTTATTGGTAGAATCCTGAAGCGATGCAGTCCTTCAACAAAGGAAATAGCTTACAATACGTCAGTTCGTGCAGTCTTATTGTTCGTCTGTATGGCACCCTTACCAGTTGGGTCTGATTCAAGAGACTGAGAAGGTCCAAAGAAAAGCGGCAACATTCGTGACTGGTACATTTAGCCATCGCGACAGCGTTACAAATCTCATAGAAAGTTTGAAGTGGAACACACTTGCAGATAGACGACGCGCTAAACAGAAGGGGCTGCTCACTAAATTCCGAAATCCAATCTTCACCGACGATGTAGAGCATATATTATTACCACTAACTTTCAAATCGTGTAATGATCATCATTCAAAGATAAGGGAAATAAGAGCTCGTACTGAGGCGTTCAGACAGTCGTTTTTCCCTCGCGCGATCCGCGAATGGAACAGGAGGGGGGAGGGGGGGGGGGAATATGACTTTGGCGCGAATTGTGCACTCCGCCTAGCGGAGTTTATATGTAGATGTAAAAAACGAAGCTACAACGAAGGCAGTCATGTCGATTGATGACCCCCTGACGGCTAAAGAACATTTGCTCGAAACATTTTGTAATTTGCATCTGGACAAACAGTTATTTAGTGTGGTAATGACAAATGGGACAACGTGTATATGCAACAACAAATAACATTGTCCGCTGAAGAAGCAGACCAGTCAAAGAAACAATGAGGAGAAGAGTGTAGACTTGTGAGGACTTGTTTATGTCTGTCACAGAGTTACAGATTTTGAGGGAGAAATGGTTCAAGTGGCTCTGAGCACTATGAGACCTAACTTCTGAGGTCATCAGTCCCCTAGAACTTAGAACTACTTAAACCTAACTAACCCAAGGACATCACACACATCCATGTCCGATGCAGGATTCGAACCTGCGACCGTAGCGGTCACGCGGTTCCAGACTGTAGCGCCTAGAACCGCTCGGTCACTCGGCCGGCTTTGAGGGAGACCTTCCGCTTATAGCTGCAGGTGATCCGTAACAAGAACAACTTAACAGCCAGGTTTGTCGATCTCGCGCGCGCGGCGGAACACACACGGACGTGTTAAATGTAGCTCCCTACGGCGAACAGGTAGCGCCGTGTAAATGATGAGCCGGGTAGTAGCCCGGGTTACAAGGAAAGCCCTGCTGCGGCCTTTGCAGCGCCGAAGCGCCGCTCTAAAGTGTTGCAAGAACAGAAAAACGACTGGCGGGTTACACGGCCGGTTGTGCCAGGCAGCTGACGCTTTTGCTGGTAACGACGACCATTGAATTGCAGGTGGCCAGCAATAACAGAACTCGGGTGAGTCTTTAGTACCTACCTCACGTGAACGTAAGCGACTCGCCTAAAGACATCGTTGTAGGGCGCGCTGGTTTCGCCAATTACCGCTAATAAATGAAACGGTACTTTGCAGTGACAGACGGCAGTTAGCGGCCAGCGTAATTGCTACATAATGTCCCCGCGGACAAGGCCAGAGCGAGCGAGCGAGCGAGCGCAGTCGCAGACTGCTCGGGCGGAACGCTCGCTGCCGAACACGCCCTGTGGGGAACCGGCTGCGCCCGCGAAACGAGCCTAGCTGACAGGGGCCTCGGCGGACAACGCCCAC
Source organism: Schistocerca serialis cubense (assembly GCF_023864345.2). Lineage (NCBI taxonomy): Eukaryota > Metazoa > Arthropoda > Insecta > Orthoptera > Acrididae > Schistocerca > Schistocerca serialis. The sequence goes on along the minus strand of NC_064644.1, from coordinate 79,677,864 downwards.
TGCCCTCAGCCAGGTACGAGAAGAGCCGTCACCAGGCAGGCGTTCGCTGACGAGCGGAAATGTTATGTCCACCTGCTTAATAACTCCTGGTCCGCATTTACAGCACAACGGAGCAGCGATTCAACGTGGCGTGCATTCGACAAGTCTTCGTTTGGTTGAAAGGTGGCTTTCATTTGTGACGTTCATTTCGCAGATTATTCTGCATGTTTGAAGTAAATAAACGCATATAATGGTTAATTAGTCTTATTAGGTGGATTAGAAAGAGAGATACGTGATGATTAAACACATGTCTGAAATAATACGGGCTTTGGTAATGATAATATTTAGTTGCATGCTGTAGGTGTAAGCGAAGTAAATTTGCCAGTGGAGGCGAGGAGTCGTCGGGCGCAGCCTGGGAGGCGAAGGCCGGCGAGCGCCGGAAGAGCACTGTGCAGGGGCCGGGGGGTCCCAGGGGATGCGAACACTGACCGGCAAGCATCAAAAGGAACACCCCCGGGTGCCAGGTGAGAGAGAGAGAGGGGAAATATCGAGCAGACAGAGAGCGTCCAACGTATGCGCTGGGGCCACCCGGACGCGCACTGTTTTAGAGGCAAATGGGCTGAGCTCTGATTGGGCAGTTCATAATAAAGTGCGGGAAACGCTGAGCGTCAACGCCCGCTGCTTGAACAGAGAAATTTTTGGATAGGTGGAGATGTGGGAGGCCTTTGCAGCGTCGGGATTGGCTGATAGAGTTTGGCAGCAAGATTGTCGCAAGAGCATCAGGCAGAGCGAGGCAGATGTGGAGAGCGTCTTGTGCCGTGAAAGCGGACAGTCGCAAGGCTCGGTAGCTCTGAGATAGGGACTTAGATTCTGAATACTGTGCTGTGTATGATCTAGAGTCTGCAACTACAGTAGGACATCAGCGTCCACGATAGTCATTGCATTGACTACTAGTATAATTGCAGTTGGTTCCGCCTTATAGGCTGGCAGTCACCATTGAATGTAGTCAACCAGTGCACAGAGCTATCACACTGGTATTGCACGTTAGTGCAAGACACACTGGGCTGCACCTTAAAGGTTGTTGAGCCAGTCTTGAAAGCGTTGTATACCATTTAGAGGAAATATAGGGCTTGTGGTATTAGTAGTTTCTGCTAAAGATATTGGAGAAACTTATCTTAATTCAGCGACTTCGCAGGTGCAGTCGTCGCCCCAGCAGTATCGACGGAGCCAGCACGCTGGTAGACGGTATTGTTAAACTTGCAGCAGCGGCAGTAAAGTTCAGAAATAGTTGTTGGATCGTGTTCTTGCCATCCACTGAACATCCGTGCAGTTTTGCTTACGATTCGTTATTGATTATTTGTCTTTTTGCATGTTGTTTGGTTTGTTTCTTGGTGGTGGTGTCCGAAGTACATATTATTTCAGAAACAAAAGAGATTACAGGAACACAGTCAGATCGCATTTACGATTTTCTTATGCAGGGGCATAATTAAATCTAACTTCGCATCAACATAACATTAAGAGCTGAGAGCCAATCTTACCAGTGTAGGATGTCTAAGAACAGTGTACAATTTGTCTAATTTGTTTTCATTCATGATTTGTTCAATATGATCTAATTTCTATTGTGAGATAATTTACAATAAATACAAGTTATTTACAATATCGCTTTTGATTCAGCAGTAGTGGTAGTTAGCCGTCACCGTCACATTAATATATTTTATTCATGTTAATATCAGCCACTACCCCAATGTGAAGCCCTGCATGGTAGCTTTCCAGATATCTACGCATAGGCCGTGCAGTTTCCGTAAATTACGGGTCGGTGGCTTGTGAGCGCAAAGCTATTGTCTAATAACGTTCCAGATGTCTTCCGTAGTGCTCAGATCAGGCAAATTTTGTGGCTGAGTCATTGAGAGTTTAAAAAGTGTCAGGTTTGGTTGGCAGGTATGTGGATATCCTCAACCTGGATCAGAATATTCAACGACACAGAACCGCCCGTCAGTTACACAACAATTAAACGCAACCGAATTTTTACAGGGTGCTTCACAATTTATGTCACACACTTCTAGAGGTTGTAGAGGGGACTTCGTAAATCTAGTTTTACATAGGAACCCATGTCTGCAAACAGGTCGTTTCCACGTTACGAGGTAAACGAGATGTACAGATGTCACTCCTATTTACTGTGATATTGCAACAGCTGTTCGATATGACGATCACCCAGTTTGGTGCAAACGGTGTATCTGCGCAATACGTTTGCGTAAACTCTGTCCATCATGCGTGGTGTAGCAGGTCGGGGTTTTGTGACACTAGTTACTGTGCACCAGTGACAATATGAACAAAGTCATTATTTAGTCGGGGATGGAGGAAGGGGAAGCGAAGCTTTGTGGGCGGTGGGTTTTGTTCTTTCCTTGGGTCAGTGGGTGAGGTGTGAGAGAAACACTGGTGCTTCCACTATCAGTCATTTATTGAGACATAAGACCCTTTAAACAAACAGAGTAATACTGAAACGCCCGCTAAACCAGCTGGGTAAAACAGGTAATTAGGATTGTGGAAAGGGCCAAATAAGGTTGGGGTCAGTTTCACCTTCTAATTGTAATTTATTGTAATTTAATAACACATTTACAACCAAAGTGGCACATAGCCGAACCTTTATTAAATGCAACTCTTTCACGGCTGAAGGCCTCTAAACAAGAAATCTTTAAAAAAATCAACAAGATAAAAATCCAATTAAAATAGCAATAAAATAAATTGACAAAAACATCTATCCCAGCTAGGTGGAGAGCCTCAAGGCAAATCAGACAGAACATACATATGCAAGGTGCAATACCAATGGCTGAAGGCCACAATTAAGTTTCAAGATTTAAAATGTATTACCATAACCTTTTAAAGGCAGAAGGCCGCAATGTTGAGAGAATAATTTTAAAAATACGGTTGCGAGACTGAAAGCCCACGATTAATTCTGCAAAATTTTTAAGAAAAATGAAATAATAACCATAAGCCTTAAATTTTAAGTAGCTGAAAACAGACAATTAAACACCGGTGGGAAAGACAATTAAGACAACGGCACTCAGAAGCCTCCAGGGAGGTCGGTTTGCCCTCGTTCAGTTAAGCGAGACAAGTGGTGTGCCCAACTACACTTGATCCGTCGGAACCCAACCAGGGAACAGCCACGGACCGACCGACACAACGACTTGCTTGCCACCAATCGGTAGATGAGAACTCAAACATCAAATGCTACGGACGTAATTATCCACAATGAAATATGCATTAAACTGTCAAAACTACACACCATGTTGGACAGCGACAACAGGTGAGGAAAGGACACTGCCTGAAATTGCGTTAGTGGCCAGGGCAGGTAACCGGAACACTTCGCATTCGGGAGGACGACGGTTCAATCCCGCGTCCGGCCATCCTGATTTAGGTTTTCTGTGATTTCCCTAAATCGCTCCAGGCAAATGCCGGGATGGTTCCTTTCAAAGGGCACGGCCGATTTCCTTCCCCGTCCTTCCCTAATCCGATGAGACCGATGACCTCGCTGTCTGGTCTCCTTCCCCGAAACAACCAACCAACCAACCGGAACACTAGCGGCTACAAGGCAGAAAATGCCGCTGGTACACTTGAATCTGAAATACGGTCAACCAATATAGTTCATTCCACCGTATGGCAACTAAATTTCAGCAATACAAACACTCGGTGTTGCTCACAGGAAAACCTCCCCAAGAGCAAACCACCGAAACGAACCACACAACATAAATGGACGTGGCTTGGGTACTTAAAACACCACTCAACTTAGACGTCCTGGATGGGTGAGCCCAGGAAGCACGTAGCGATCGGACAGCTCCACATAGGCTCCGACACTGCGCAGGGACTGGAAGGGGACCCAGCCGATTGCACCGCACGGAGATCCTCCCTGGTTCGCACCAACCGATCGACTGCCTGCTGGTCCGTCCGCGACTGCTGCTCCGTCGCGACTGCACTGCTGGTGCGTCTCCCACTCACTTCCGGACACACGACGGCGGAAATACTGGTTCAGACCCAACCAAGCAGAGGAAACGCGCCCGCTGGCTAAACGACATCCCTGCACCAGGTAAGGACCGACCCAAGTTCCACAAGATGGTAATTGAAAGGGCCCAGAAGCGCTCAGAGAACCAGTTACACCTCGCCCGATGAGACGAACGACCTCTCAGAGCCAGCAGGCCGACAACATTTAAAATAACTTGTCAAAGGAAATCACGCCAACTACACACACAACCTGACAAACACTGCACGAAGACCTGAACGATACCCAACAGTAACTAAGCAAGCACGAAGGAAAATTGGAAGTCGATGAACACACACGCAGCCGACGCATGATCGATCAGCGAGCCAAAACGCTTCGTCCAGTAGGACGACCGACCGACGATCCACCAAGACTGTGGCCCGGCTCAAGTGATGCGTGGCGGCAACGGTCGGGCAAGAAATGTCGACGCAGAGCTCACTGCTGCTCCACCCGACTGCACTAGGGCTGCATTACAACTCCCCGACGGGCCGGTCCGGACTGCACTCCAGACGCGTTCCAACTGACTGGAAGACCCGAACTGACTTACGACAGACAACGACCTGGAAATAATAGCAGCCGAGCAAATATACTACAAGAGGGGATACATCGATATGTGCTGCTAACGCCCCTCACGGCCAGGCAAAGCAGCAACTCAGTGACAGTAGTAATTTAAATTAACGTAATGAGGCGGAAGTACGTTAAAAGTAGAGAGTAAAATACATGATGGCGGGAACACGAGCCACGCACGGCTCAAATACGTATAGAATGAAGGTTTTCACGACCGGGTAACACAGCTGCTGGTAAAAATTTCGGGACGTGAGGTCGTGGTCCAAGAAACACTTGTGTTCTTGACGTTTCGTCCAGGACTGCACTGGACATCCTGAGAGACGGTCCTCCGCTGAGTCTTGCCGAGTCGGCCCTTCTTTCTGGTAACATACAGGATGTTAGACTCAAGGTAGATATAGTAGGGGTCAGTGTAGTCAAGTGGAAAGAACACAAGGATTTCTAGTCAGATGTTCTTATCACTCTGTTCAAAAATCACAAGAGGAGGAGGTATACTTGTAAAAGGACGGGTGATACGGGAATTCATTTAGATTACATCATGGTGAGACAGATACTGGATTGTAGGGCGTACCCAGGAGCAGATATAGGCTCAGATCACAATATAGTAGTGATGAACAGTAGGTGGAAGTTTAAGACATTAGCCAGGAAGAATCTATACCCAGAGAAGGGCGATTCGGAAGTACTAAGGGAATGACGAGATACGACTGAATTTCTGTAAGGCTATAGATACAGCAACAAGGAAAAGCTCAGGCAGTACAGTTGAAGAGGTATGAACATCTCTAAAAAGGGAAAGAAAACATAGGTACAAAGAGGGCATTTGCGAAGAAACCATGAGCAACAGAAGAAATAACTCAATTGATCGATGAAAGGAGGAAGTAAAAAAATGTTTACGGAAACTCAGGAATACAGAAATACAAGTCGATAAATAGGAAATGCACGTAGGCTAACACGAAATGCCTTCAGCAAAAATGTGAAGACATCGAAAAAGATATGATTGTCGGAAGGACAGATTCAGCATACAGGAAAGTCAAAACAACCTTCGGTGACATTAAAAGCAAGGGTGATAACATTAAGAGCGTAACGGAAATTCCACTGCTAAATGCAAAGGACAGAGCGGATATGTGGAAAGAATATATTGAAAGCCTCAATGAAGGAGAAGATATGTCTGATGTGATAGAAGACGAAACAGGAGTCGATTTAGAACAGACAGGGATCCAGTACTAGAATCAGAATTTACAAGAGCTTTGGAGGACTTAAGATCAAATAAGACAGAAGGGATGGATACCTTTCCATCACAATTTCTAAAATCATTTGAGGAAGAGGCAACAAAACGACTATTCACGTTGGTGTGTAGAATGTATGAGTCTGGCGACATATCATCTGATTTTGGGAAAAGCATCATCCACACAATTCCGAAGACGGCAAGAACTGACAAGTGCGTGAATCATCGCACAATCAGCTTAACAGCTCATGCAACCAAGATGCTTACAAGAATTATATAGAGAAGAATGGAGAAGACAATTGACGATGCGATAGATGACGATCAGTTTGGCTTTAGGAAAAGTAAAGGCACGAGAGAGGCAATTCTGACGTTGCGGTTAATAATGGAAGCAAGACTAAAGAAAAATCAAGACACGTTCATAGGATTTGTCGATCTGGAAAATTCGTTCGGCATTGTAAAATGGTGCAAGATGTTCGAGGAAGCAATGATGGAAATAAAAAAAGAAAGGTTCAGGAGTGGAATTAAAATACAAGGTGAAAGGATATCAATGATACGATTCGCTGATGACATTGCTATCCTGAGTGAAATTGAAGAAGAATTGAATGATCTGCTGAACGGAATGAACAGTCTAATGAGTACACGGTATGGTTTGAGAGTAAATCGGAGAAAGACGAAGGGAATGAGAAGTAGTTGAAATGAGAACATCGAGAAACTTAACATCAGGATTGATGGTCACGACGTAGATGAAGTTAACGAATTCTACTACCTGGGTAGTAAAATAACCAATGACGAACGGAGCAAGGAGGACATCAAAAGCCGACTAGTACTGGCAAAAAGGGCATTCCTGGCCAAGAGAAATCTACTAATATCAAATATCGGCCTTAATTTGAGGAAGAAATTTCTGAGAATGTACGTCCCGAATTCAGCGTTGTATGGTAGTGAAACATGGACTGTGGTAAAACCGAAACAGAGGAGAATCGAAACATTTGAGATGTGGTGCTACAGACGAATGTTGAAAATTAGCTGGGTTGGTAAGGTAAGGAATGAGGAGGTTGTGCACAGAATCGGAGAGGAAAGGAATATATGACAAACATTGATAAGGAGAAGGGACAGGATGACAGGACACCTGTTAAGGTATGAGGGAATGACTTCCATGGTACTAGAGGGAGCTGTAGAGGGCAAAAACTGTAGAGGAAGACAGAGATTGGAATACGTCAAGCAAATATTTGAGGACGTAGGTTGCAAGTGGTACTCTGAGATGAAGAGGTCAGCACAGGTGAGGAATTCGTGGCGGGCCGCATCAAACAAGTCAGAAGACTGATGAAGAAGCAAAAGAAAAAAAATGGGATGGCATCTTCTGCCTTGACGTATTGCCGCGGTACCGACATCTTCTTCCGTGGAGCAGCGTAGCGGCTGGTCGTTGCAGTGAAGTAAGAGATCCGCTGACTAACCACCGGTCCGTCGAGCGACGTTTCTTCGTCTCCTCTTTCTCCCCTCAAAGGCACCCACATGCCCGTTTGTCAGACATATTTATTCTGTGTTTCCGCCAATGTCGCGATGTTTATAGGGCGGTGATCGACTCTTCGATCGTTGATCTCTGCCGGCTTTCCTTGTTTTACCTCTATGCCAGCATGGTCACGCATCATCCTGTCGTCCTCGTCACGCAAGTGAGTTCAGTATGCTGACAGTTCCTGGAACACTGACTGCTGATGTGTCAACTGCGCTGGTCGTTGCTCTCCCTGGAAGCACCTCCCGTCTGCTCGGTCGTTGATCTGTCGAAGTGCTGACTGCTACTGCCCAAACTCCACTGGTCATTGGCCTCCATGTTTGAGTGCTGCCACTTCTTAGTAGTGTGGTGTAACGAGTCAAAGTGTCTAAAATGTCCACTTAACCTATAAGAAGTCTTTACATATTTTTCTGCCGGATCTCTGCTTTGGACAGCCATGAATAACACACAATCATTATACATAGCCATAAACAACACGTAATTATTATACACCCTTCAGCGGTGTATGGTTAATCACTTCTGCCACAGTCATGATCCCGGCAAGCAGGTCCTCCGACACGGTCACTTAATGAAAGCAAGTCTTATGGGCCGGACTGTATACTAGTTAGGTTCCTTTCAGAGTATGCTGATGCAATAGTTCCGTACTTAACAATCGTATACAACGGCTCACTCGACGAAAGACCCGCACCCAAAGACTGAAAAGTTGCGCTGGTCACACTAACATTCAAGGAAGGTCGTAGAAGTAATCCACTAAATTACAGGTCCACATCGTTAACGTCGATATGCAGCAGGATTTGTGAACATACGTTTTGTTCAAACATTATGAGTTGCCTCAAAGAGAACGATCTATTGACACGTAGTCAACACGGATTTAGAAAACATTGTTCTTCTGAAACACAACTAGCTCTTTACACACACGAAGTGTTGAGTGCTATCAACAAGGTGTTTGTAATTGATTCCGTATTTATAGATTTCCAGAAAGCTCTTGACACTGTGGCTTGTAGAGGTGGTGGTGGAAATATGTGGTAAGTTTCTATGGGACCAAAATGCTGAGGTCATCGATCCCTAAGCTTACGCACTACTTAATCTAACTTAAACTAACTTACGCTAAGGACGACACACACACCCATGCCCAATGGAGCATGAAATTGCTTGATAATGGAATATTGTCTCAGTTAGGTGACTGGACTCGTGATTTACTGACAGACAGGTCACAGTTCGTAGTAACTGACGGAAAGTCATCGAGTAAAATAATCGAGTAAAATAGAAGTGATTTCTGGAGTTCCACAAGTTAGTGCTATAGACCCTTTACTGTTCCTTATCTACAAAAACGATTTAGGAGACAATATGAACAACCGTCTTAGGTTTTTTTGCAGATTATGCTGTCGTTTATCCTCTATTAAACTCATCACAAGATCAAAAGTTGAGAGGCCAGACAAACATGTAGTTCCTGAAGAGGGGCAGCAGCCTTTTCAGTAGTTGCAGGGGCAACAGTCTGGATGATTGACTCATCTGGCCTTGTAACATTAACCAAAATGGTCTTGCTGTGCTGGTACTGCGAACGGCTGAAAGCAAGGGGAAACTACAGCCGTAAATTTTCCCGAGGACATGCAGCATTACTGTATGATTAAATGATGATGGCGTCCTCTTGGGTAAAATATTCCGGAGGTAAAATAGTCCCCCATTCGGATCTCCGGGCGGGGAATACTCAAGAGGACGTCGTTATCAGGAGAAAGAAAAATGCCCATCTACGGATCGGAGCGTGGAATGTCAGATCCCTTAATCGGGCAGGTAGGTTAGAAAATTTAAAAAGGGAAATGGATAGGTTAAAGTTAGATATAGTGGAAATTAGTGACGTTCGGTGGTAGGAGGAACAAGACTTTTGGTCAGGTGAATACAGGGTTATAAATACAAAATCAAATAGGGGTAATGCAGGAGTAGGTTTAATAAAGAATAAAAAAATAGGAGTGCGGTTTAGCTGCTACAAACAGCAAAGTGAACGCATTATTGTGGCCAAGATAGACACAAAGCCCATGCCTACTACAGTAGTACAAGTTTATATGCCAACTAGCTCTGCAGATGATGAAGAAATTGATGAAATGTATGACGAGATAAAAGAAATTATTCAGGTAGTGAAGGGAGACGAAAATTTAATAGTCATGGATGACTGGAATTAGTCAGTAGGAAAAGGGAGAGAAGGAAACATAGTAGGTGAATATGGATTGGGGGGAAGAAATGAAAGAGGAAGCCGCCTGGTAGAATTTAGCACAGAGCACAACTTAATCATAGCTAACACTTGGTTCAAGAATCATAAAGGAAGGCTGTATACCTGGAAGAATGCTGGAGATACTAAAAGGTATCAGATAGATTATATAATGGTAAGACAGAGATTTAGGAACCAGGTTTTAAATTGTAAGACATTTCCAGGGGCAGATGTGGATTCTGACCACAATCTATTGGTTATGAACTGCAGATTGAAACTGAAGAAACTGCAAAAAGGTGGGAATTTAAGGAGATGGGACCTGGATAAACTGAAAGAACCAGAGGTTATAGAGAGTTTCAGGGAGAGCATAAGGGAACAATTGACAGGAATGGGGGAAAGAAATACAGTATAAGAAGAATGGGTAGCTCTGAGAGATGAAGTAGTGAAGGCAGCAGAGGATCAAGTAGGTAAAAAGACGAGGGCTAATAGAAATCCTTGGGTAACGGAAGAAATATTGAATTTAATTGATGAAAGGAGAAAATATAAAAAATGCAGTAAATGAAACAGGCAAAAAGGAATACAAACGTCTCAAAAATGAGATCGACAGGAAGTGCAAAATGGCTAAGCAGGGATGGCTAGAGGACAAATGTAAGGATGTAGAGGCTTGTCTCACTAGGGGTAAGATAGATACTGCCTACAGGAAAATTAAAGAGACCTCTGGAGAGAAGAGAACCCTTTGTATGAATGTCAAGAGCTCAGATGGCAACCCATTTCTAAGCAAAGAAGGGAAGGCAGAAAGGTGGAAGGAGTATATAGAGGGTCTATACATGGGCGAGGTACTTGAGGACAATATTATGGAAATGGAAGAGGATGTAGATGAAGATGAAATGGGAGATAAGATACTGCGTGATGAGTTTGACAGAGCACTGAAAGACCTGAGTCGAAACAACGCCCCGGGAGTAGACAACATTCCATTAGAACTACTGATGGCCTTGGGAGAACCAGTCATGACAAAACTCTACCATCTGGTGAGCAAGATGTATGTGACAGGCGAAATACCCACAGACTTCAAGAAGAATATAATAATTCCAATCCCAAAGAAAGCAGGTGTTGACAGATGTGAAAATTACCGAACTATCAGTTTAATAAGTCACAGCTGCAAAATACTAACGCGAATTCTTTACAGACGAATGGAAAAACTGGTAGAAGCGGACCTCGGGGAAGATCAGTTTGGATTCCGTAGAAATGTTGGAACACGTGTGGCAATACTAACCTTACGACTTATCTTAGAAGAAAGATTAAGAAAAGGCAAACCTACATTTCTAGCATTTGTAAACTTAGAGAAAGCTTTTGACAACGTTAACTGGAATACTCTCTTTCAAATTCTGAAGGTGGCAGGGGTAAAATACAGGGAGCGAAAGGCTATTTACAGTTTGTACAGAAACCAGATGGCAGTTATAAGAGTCGAGGGGCATGAAAGGGAAGCAGTGGTTGGGAAAGGAGTGAGACAGGGTTGTAGCCTCTCCCCGATGTTATTCAATCTGTATATTGAGCAAGCAGTAAAGGAAACAAAAGAAAAATTCGGAGTAGGTATTAAAATTCATTGAGAAGAAGTAAAAACTTTGAGGTTCGCCGATGACACTGTAATTCTGTCAGAGACAGCAAAGGACTTGGAAGAGCAGTTGAACGGAATGGACAGTGTCTTGAAAGCAAGGTATAAGATGAACATCAACAAAAGCAAAACGAGGATAATGGAGTGTAGTCAAATTAAATCGGGTGATGCTGAGGGGATTAGATTAGGAAATGAGACACTTAAAGTAGTAAAGGAGTTTTGCTATTTAGGGAGTAAAATAACTGATGATGGTCGAAGTAGAGAGGATATAAAATGTAGACTGGCAATGGCAAGGAAAGCGTTTCTGAAGAAGAGAAATTTGTTAACATCGAGTACAGATTTAAGTGTCAGGAAGTCGTTTCTGAAAGTATTTGTATGGAGTGTAGCCATGTATGGAAGTGAAACATGGACGATAACCAGTTTGGACAAGAAGAGAATAGAAGCTTTCGAAATGTGGTGCTACAGGAGAATGCTGAAGATAAGGTGGGTAGATCACGTAATTAATGAGGAGGTATTGAATAGGATTGGGGAGAAGAGAAGTTTGTGGCACAACTTGACTAGAAGAAGGGATCGGTTGGTAGGACATGTTTTGAGGCATCAAGGGATCACTAATTTAGCATTGGAGGGCAGCGTAGAGGGTAAAAACCGTAGAGGGAGACCAAGAGATGAATACACTAAGCAGATTCAGAAGGATGTAGGTTGCAGTAGGTACTGGGAGATGAAGAAGCTTGCACAGGATAGAGTAGCATGGAGAGCTGCATCAAATCAGTCTCGGGACTGAGGACCACAACAACAACAACAAAGATAAAAACAAATTGCAAAACGATTTAGAAATGATATCTGATTGGTGCGAGAATTGGCAATTGACCCTAAATAACCTAAATATTGAAAAGTATGAAGCCATCCACACGAGTGCTAAGAGGAATCCCTTAAATTTCGGTTACATGATAAATCAGTCTAATTTAAAAGCCGCAAATTCAACTACATACCTGCAAATCGCAATTACGAACAATTTAAATTGGAAAGAACACATAGAAAATTTTGTGGGGAAGCCAAACCAAAATTGTGTTTTATTAGCAGAACACTTAGAAAACGTAACAGATCTGCTGGAGAGATTTCCCACACTACAATCATTCTCCCACTTTTGGAATACTGCCGCGCGGTCTGCGATCCTTACTACGTAGACAGGATTAACGGAACACGTCGAAAATGGTCAACGAAGAGCGTCACGTTTTCTATTATCGCGAAATAGGAGAGTGTCACGGATATCATACAGGACTTGGGATGGACATCATTAAAACAAAGGCGTTTTTCGTTGCAGCGGAATCTGCTCACGAATTGACGTACCTCCGAATGCAAAAATATTTTGTTGACGCTGACCTACATAGAGAGAAACAATTATCATAATAAAATAAGGGAAATTAGAGCTCGCACAGAAAGCTATATGTGTTCGTTTTTTTCGCGCGTTCTCGAAATAATAGAGAATTATTGTGAAGTCGTTAGAAGAACCCGTTGCCAGTCAAGACTGGACAGGGATCCTGTATACAGGACTCCTGATGTCCCGCCACAAGAAAAGCTCCAGAGGAGTTAAATCTGGGGATCTTGGTGGCCCAGCATTTGGTCTCTCTCGACCGATCCACGTGTCTCCGTAGACTACTTTCAGATGCTTTTGGACGCGACCTACAAAATGTACTACCGCGCTATCGTGCTGGAACAACAATTCGTGCCAAATGTCCAATGGCACATCTTCCAAAAATCCCGGCAGCACTTGTTGCTGGAATATCAGTTACCTTGCACCCGTTATGTGTGTGTGTGTGGGGGGGGGGGGGGGAGGGGGTAGGATGTAAGGTCCAATTATACGATCATCGCAGATGCGCAGACATTGATGCCTAAGGTGTGCTGAAACTTTCGTGTACATTTGTCTTTGGCATTTTATTGGTCCCAAATGTATCTATTTCGAGCATTGAGAAGACCTTCTCTGTTGAAATGCGCTTCATAGGTGAACAAAATTACCTTGGAAACTGAGGACACTCCACACAACGGTGTAAAAACGAAGTACAGAAAATGACGCGTGGCACAAAGTCTATCGGGGGTATGGCATGTGCCTTCTGACGGTGATATGGGTGGAGTTGCTGCCAATAGAGGACACGCCAAACAGACGAGTGAGGCACGTGCAAGCCACGTGCAGTGGCTCGAGTACTCGTCGATGGTTCCTTTTGCAGCTCGACAGTGTGCTGCCCTCTTAGAGCACCAAAGTTTGCTATGTTGCTTGTGAGTCTCACGTGGTTCTACTCTGGCAGACATGGGATGCCCTGGAGTCACACGCTTTGGAAAGTACTCGTGGTACAGGACTTGAGCTTCTCTTCCATTACGGCGAGTTTCACCGTAAATTAACAACATATCGGTGTACTCTGTGAACTTGTATCCAGGCATCCTGTTAATAACATATCGGTGTACTCTGTCAACATGTATCCAAGCATCCTGTTACTGCAGTACTAGTCACTATGATGTTAGCTGACGCATCACAGGGAAGCTCGAAAACAAGGCAGATGGTAACAGAGAACACCACGTGAAATCACATCACCGTACCATTCATGTATGTGGGTAGCCTACCAACCAAACGACAAGAAACATCTATCCCCGACTGGGTAGCTCTTGTTTTCTCTGTAACATGGAAATGAACCGTTTTCGGACATGGATTTCTGTGTAAAGCTTGATCTGTTAAGTCCCCTCTATAACCTCTAGACGTGTGTAACATAAACTGTGAAACACCCTGTATGTGTAAATGACAATGTCTGGCACTGAGCAGTGAAACTGAAGTTGACACGACGTATTACATTCGAAGACAACACCTATTATTTCCCACATAAATAAATTATTTTAATAAATGAGCAAAGGAATAGTGTGTAATGGAATTAGAGATGACATTCAAAAAACGACAGATTTATTACCAAAACGAAAAAAAACACTGAACATCGGTTGCATAAACAACATCGATTACATTCAAACTCCTGTCGAATAAAAATGAAGGATGTACTGATGTGCACTTGACAACGTTGGGGAGAGGGTGAAAAATTATCTTTAAGCCCAACTTTAACTGTGGACAACGGAATTTGACTGTAATTATTTCGTTAGACAGTTATTGTCAACTGCAGAGCTGCAGGCTACCACAATATGCTTAAATCGGATAGCGACTTGTTGCTGTTTGAAAGAGCATGGTGCAGATAGTGAAAATTTGCCTTAATATGACTAATATGCAGGAGCTGCGAAATTCTCTCCATAAACCTTTAGTGGTCTAAAGGTCTTGATTTCTGACTGTACGATCCGGTTCCACGTACCGGTTCTTTTTTTCTGAGTCATCAGTCTTCTTACTGATTTGATGCGGCCCGCCACGAATTCCTCTCCTGTGCCAACCTCTTCATATCAGAATAGTACGTGCAACATACGTCCTCAATTATTTTCTGGGTGTATTCCAATCTCTGTCTTCCCCTACATTTTCGGCCCTCTATAGCTCGCTCTAGTACCACGGAAGTCATTCCCTGATGTTTTAACAGATGTCTTATCATCCTGCCCCTCCTCCTTATCAGTGTTTTCTACGTATACCTTTCCTCTCCGATTCTGCTCAGAACCTCCTCATTCCTTACCTTATCAGCCTACCAAATTTTCAAAATTCGTCTGTAACGCCACATCTCAAATGCTTCGATTCCCTTCTGTTCCGGTTTTTCCACAGTCCATGTTTCACTACCATACGATAATGTCCTCCAAATATACAGGGTGTTACAAAAAGGTACTGCCAAACTTTCAGGAAACAGCCCGCATCTCGTGGTCGTGCGGTAGCGTTCTCGCTTCCCACGCCCGGGTTCCCGGGTTCGATTCCCGGCGGGGTCAGGGATTTTCTCTGCCTCGTGATGGCTGGGTGTTGTGTGCTGTCCTTAGGTTAGTTAGGTTTAAGTAGTTCTAAGTTCTAGGGGACTGATGACCGTAGATGTTAAGTCCCATAGTGCTGAGAGCCATTTGAACCATTTTTCAGGAAACATTCCTCACACACAAATAAAGAAAAGAAGTTATGTGGACATGTGTCCGGAAACGCTTAATTTCCATGTTAGAGCTCATTTTAGTTTCGTCAGTATGTACTGTACTTCCTCGATTCACCGACAGTTGGCCCAATTGAAGGAAGGTAATGTTGACTTCGGTGCCTGTGTTGACATGCGACTCATTGCTCTACAGTACTAGCATCAAGCACATCAGTACGTAGTGTCAACAGGTTAGTGTTCACCACGACCGTGGTTTTGCAGTCAGTGCAATGTTTACAAATGCGGAGTTGGCAGATTCCCATTTGATGTATGGATTAGCACGGGACATAGCCGTGGCGCGGTACGTTTGTATCGTGACAGATTTCCATAACGAAGGTGTCCCGACAGGAAGACGTTCGAAGCAATTGATCGGCGTCTTAGGGAGCACGGAACATTCCAGCCTATGACTCGCGACTGGCGAGGACCTAGAACGACGAGGACACCTGCAATGGACGAGGCAATTCTTCATGCAGTTGACGATAACCCTAATGTCAGCGCCAGAGAAGTTGCTGCTGTACAAGGTAACGTTGACCACGTCACTGTATGGAGAGTGCTACGGGAGAACCAGATGTTTCCGTACCATGTACAGCGTGTGCAGGCACTATCACCAGCTGATTGGCCTACACGGGTACACTTCTGCGAATGGTTCATCCAACAATGTGTCAATCCTCATTTCAGTGCAAATGTTCTCTTTACGGATGAGGCTTCATTCCAACGTCATCAAATTGTAGATTTTCACAATCAACATGTGTGGGCTGACGAGAATCCGCACGCAAATGGGCAATCACGTCTTCAACACAGATTTTCTGTGAACTACGGTATGTTGATGATTTTCACTTATGGACCGTCTGACAGCAACTGAATAAAACACAATTTTAGTGCCATACGCGTTTCGCCTTTATTTTCTGCAAGGCATCATCAGTGGCCTGTAATATGTACATATGTTAGCTATTTTATTTACATTTTTTGTCACTGTGCCTATAGGTTATAAACAGTTCTGGTGGTTGGTATTTCCTATTAAGTAGTAATGTTTTGAACTGTACTTACAGGTTGCGTAGACAGTTTCTTACATATTACGCTCCTGTTGCATTTTTGGTCTTGTTCTTCTTCCTATGAGCGCCAATTTGCTGTTTTTTCTGCATTCCACAGCACTATGCACTGAACGCTTTTTTTAATGCAATGTTTTGGTTTCTGTTGCCGACTGTCAAATGTTTTTGCCAAAGATCGAATATTACCGCCAAACTTACGAGTGTAACTATCGAAGTATCAGTGGTCTGTTCGTGTATGCATTTGTGTGTGCGCTTGTGTGTGTGTGTGTGTGTGTGTGTGTGTGTGTGTGTGTGTGTGTGTGTGTTTTTTTTTTGGTGTCATATTATTTTATTTTATTGTATTTAATTATTTATTTTTGTTTATGTCCTGTGTATGTGTGTGTGTGTTTTGGTGTGATATATATATATATATATATATATATATATATATATATATTATTTGTGCTGTGTATGTGTGTCTGTCTGTATTTTGGTGTTACGCAATTTTTTTTTTTTTTGGGAGGTGTGTGTGTGTGTGTGTGTGTGTGTGTGTGTGTGTGTGTGTGTATTTTGGTGTTATATACTTTTTTTTATGTCATCATTTCCTTTATTAAGTGTAGTAAGGAGCCTGTGCTGATGTGTGTTTGTTCATTTATCACATGTTTGTTTTCTGCTATGGCTTTCTGGATGTGGAAGTTCTCTTGCATTTGTATAAGATGTTTGTCATGGTTGCTTATTCTCATTATTTTCATTTCTTGTTCCATGTTTGTAGGATGATGGTTGTAGTGTTTTAAATGCTCTGCAAATGTGGAATGGTTTGTTTCATACTTCCAACATCTGATATGTTCTTTGTATCTTGTTTCAAAATTCCTGCATGTCATGCCTATGTATACTGCATCACAACTTTGACATTCAAGTTTATATATTCCTGATTGTTGGAATTTGTCCCTCTTGGTAGCTGGCTGGCTTAGGTGTGATTGAAAGGTTTGCCCAGGCTTATATGCTGTCTGTGAACGTTTGGGCAGGCATTGTTGGTGATGTCTTGATTGGGCCCCATGTTCTTCCACCTACGCTCAATGGAGCACGTTATCATGATTTCATACGGGATACTCTACCTGTGCTGCTAGAACACGTGCCTTTACAAGTACGACGCAACATGTGGTTCATCCACGATGGAGCTCCTGCACATTTCAGTCGAAGTGTTCGTACGCTTCTCAACAACAGATTCGGTGACCGATGGATTGGTAGAGACGGACCAATTCCATGGCCTCCACGCTCTCCTGACCTCAACCCTCTTGACTTTCAATTTTGGGGGCATTTGAAAGCTCTTGTCTACGCAACCCCGGCACCAAATGTAGAGACTCTTCGTGCGCGTATTGTGGACGGCTGTGATACAATACGCCGTTCTCCATGGCTGCATCAGCGCATCAGGGATTCCATGCGACGGAGGGTGGATGCATGTATACTCGCTAACGGAGGACATTTTGAACATTTCATGTAACAAAGTGTTTGAAGTCACGCTGATACGTTCTGTTGCTGTGTGTTTCCATTCCATGATTAATGTGATTTGAAGAGAAGTAATAAAATGAGCTCTAACATGCAAAGTAAGCGTTTCCGGACATATGTACACATAACATATTTTCTTTCTTTGTGTGTGAGGAATGTTTCCTGAAAGTTTGTTCGTACCTTTTTGTAACACCCTGTATATTCTCAGAAATTTATTTCTTAAATTAAGGCTTATGTTTGATACTTGTAGACTCCTCTTGGCCAGGAATGCCCTTTTTGCCAGTTCTGGCTATTCTGGTTAGTTTGCTGCCTAGGTAGCAGAATTCCTTAACTTCATCTACTTCGTGACCATCAATCCTGATGTTAAGTTTCGCGCTGTTCTCATATCCGCTACTTCTCATTACTTTCGTGTTTCTTCTATTTACCCTCAATTTGTGTTCTGCACTCATTAGGCTATTCATTCCATTCAGCTGATGATGTAATCCTTCTTCACTTTCACTCAGGATATCAATGTTATCAGCGACTCGTATCACTGATATCCTTTCACCTTGAATTTTAATTCCACTCCTGAACCTTTCTTTTATTTCCATCATTGCTTCTTCCATGTACAGATCGAACAGTAGAGGCGAAAGATCACACCCTTTTTTACCCAGCGCTTCGTTCTTGATCGACCACTCCTCCTATTATTCCCTCTTGACTCTTGTACATATTGTATTTGAAAGGTCCCCTTAGAAAACTGTGCTGGTAAACCCCTACGTTATTTGATTTTCAAACAGCTGAGCAGAACTGAACGTACTCAGACATTTCGCTCTTTCCCTTTTCTGATCAACACTAAACTGACACACAATATTTTTAGCGCAACCCAATCTGACTTTTAATAATCCCTACAAAAGAATGGCCCTGACTAACAATAACCTATACCTTTGATGAATCACTTACCTCACGAAAATCTTCGTTACTCAAACTACTGCAATACAGCGAGCGCCAATACTGCCACCTAAATAAAAGATTCTAACTACTGAAGGCACTAACTACTGATAGGCATAGTTAGCAAATGAATGATTTTGTTAGAGAACAAACAATGTATTTACCGTAATAGTGTTAAAAAGCCATAATATATATATCAGTCCATCTTATCCAATATTACAAATTTACTCCTTCTGATGGACACACGTCCAGATCGTCCGCTCTCATAATTCCGCCATTTCTCTCCCCACATCCACCACTGCTGGCGGCTCACTTCCAACTGCGCAACGCTACGCGCTGTTAACAGCCAACTGCCCAGTACTACAATAGCAAATTCCAACAATGCCACCCAGCCACAGACTCCACACAGCACAGCCAGTGATTTTCATACAGAGCGCTAGGTGGCGGTGGCGTTACCAATATAAGAACCTAAACAGGCTACTTACATATTTTACCCGTCTCTCCCTATAGCTTACCCTACCCGTAACGGTACCTCTGACGAAAGAAAATCGACTTGAACAGTGGACCTCTGTCCATTCTCTCATCCAGAATGTACGTCCCTCTCTTCAAGAAGAGAACCTGAACATTAGATCAGTCTTCCCTCGCGACCAATGCTCAAATGTATGATCCGCCTCGCCTTGTGGCCAAAACCGGAATCTGCGGACCATCTCCGCTCTTCGCTACTCCTGCGCACCCTGTCCTCCTTCACTGGTATGTTTTCCAACGCCATTGCTGGCGTCCCAGTCGAGACACTGTTTTTCCGTGCGTGCGCAACGCTGCTCGGCTTGGGTGCCAACGTGATTCAAAAAACGCAACGGCTATCCCGGCGACATTGTGTCTGGCGCCCTGCCGCGCAGGCCTGTTTCAGACGCAGAGGCGAAATGTTTTCGTGGGTCTAACAAACACTGATCTCTCAGAAAGGTCCACTGGAAACATTAGGCAGAGACCTGCAGAATCAGAGGTATGCACTCTCCTCGACAAAGAACAATTATCGGCGCTCCGGTCCCTCGCGACTTCGCGAAAAGAAGTGGTAAAAAGTTGTGCCGCAAGTCACTGAGGGACAATGCACTGCGGTCCACTACGAGCTCTCCTGTGCTCTGCTGCTGGCTGGCGCCGTGCTGTCCTGTGCATGAAAGCAGTGAGTAGAGACTCCCCTGGCCCGGCCGATATACGTTCTTCCGCGTCCCTCCTTGTTCTCCGACTGGCACCAACAAAGCGGCCTTTTTACCTTCTACGCCCTGCTAGCTTCTCTTCACCAAGCAGCAGCCACAGCTATCCAACAAAACCTAAGATACTTCCCGTCTCCGCAGATTGCTCCGTACAATTACCTACCAACGAATTCAATACGCCGTCACTGTCAACCTGAGGCGTACCGCCTTCGCATCGCTCCTGTCACTTGGAAGGACGATATCGTTATAGGCATGAGTCATCGACAGATGTCACCAGCTGGTATGGACCTGAGTTACAGAGCTGCACGTAGTTGTACTAGTAGGCGGCAGAGGTCAGCAGTTGACAGACAGTGCTAGCAGTCGTAATCAAACAATGTTGTAAAGTTATGTTTGATTAATATTTAATGTATTTGCATAATTATAATTGTTATATATGTGTAGGAAGTAGCAGTGTGAGCGTTGTATGAGTGAAGAAGAACAACAGCAAATGAAAATTGTTATGTTTATTCACGAAGTACCAGTTAAACTACACAGGGGATTTACTATAATTAAGTGTGCAGTCAGTTGATGGTACTAATAAATCGTGAGTAGAACACAAATTAATCAGTAATTTCAGAAGGACTAATTTTGTATTTGATACTTTTCTAAATTTATTTATTTAGCAATTGCCATAGAAAGAAATGTTTTACTATGATTGGTCATTGAAGTAAAACGCGGGTTAGCGCGGGATAATACTGCAACCTGATTTGCTCTTTGTGATATCAGCCAATCAGAAAACGCAGGCTCGCACCAATCTATGCTGGGAACAAAGCCTTTTGTGTGATCGAGGGGGGGTCAGGGCTGGGGGTTCGAATTAGTAACATCTAATTGATAGCAGCTCCGACGAAAGTACTGTAAAATCGCGAAAAAATGCTAATTACGAGTTCGCGATGTAGTACTGAGTGTATTTAAGTGAACGGTTAGTGGAAGTCGTGTGGAATTTCGGACGGAATATCAAAATTATTGCTTTTGACTGTTAGTTAAAACCACGTGGCGTGTTTGTGCGATCTAAGACTGGAACAGGTAGTAAGTGTAGAGCAGAGTGCACAGCATTTGAGCGAGCATTTTCATAACCAAACGATCCGGTGAACTCTATTAACTTCGGTAACGGGTGTAAATACCATAAACTGGCTACGTGTGTGATTGTGGTGTGCGTGGGAGCTTTACATTGTGTACACACTTGGTACGGACTTGGCAGTATTAACTGTGATCTTTATCGTAAAAATACACCTGAAAATTTACATTGCCAAGTTAAAACTTTTATTTCAGTAGCTAGCCACATCCCGTTTACCGGACAATTCTATGTATGTTGCGACCTGCAATAGACAGTAGTGGTCTAGTATTTTCTACTACAGCTTTTAGCTAGACAAATGAACATTGCTGGACACTAGCAGGGATGTAATAAGTAGCGTGCCACGCCGCAAACCATCTTTAATTAACATCATATCCATCACAGTGCGTTCATAACTCGATGTAAGTGCCCTAATTGTATGTGTCCGAATGACGGAATACATAGAGCGAAATAAAGTAGAGCCCACTCTTCAAGTCCATCAACATGCTACTTAAACCACCGTTGCAGTATTCTAGCGATGTCAGGGAAGACATGAGCCGTGAGTGGTTGAATGTGGTCTGCAATAATGTTCAAATCATCTATAGCTGCCGAGGTGGCTGTGATTACTGTCACAGTTTTCATTCAAACCCAGATGAATGTTCTCCACAGCATAATACTACCTCCACCAGCCCGTGTCCTTGATGTGGTGCTTGTTTTGAGCAGCAGTTCTCCTTGATGACAGAACATGTGGACGCGACCGACCACCTGGTTTATCGAAAACTGATTCATCTGACCAGGCGACACATTTCCGTTGATCCAGAGTCGAATGTCGATGATTCCAACCTCACTGCAACCGTAATTCACGACGACGGTGGGTCAACATGGGAATACATAGGGGTTGCGTGATGCAGAGCCCAATGTTGAACACCATACGCTACATGTTGTGCTCCGAAACACCAGTGCCTGCACCAGCACTATTCTGTTTACAGCTCTGCCACAGATGGCCATCTGCCGTACTTGACAGAGTGGGCAATACTCTGAGCTCTGAGCTCCACGGTCTATGATGGACGTCATACACCTTCTCACCTGCTTGTGGTTTCGTCGCCTTCAATCATTTTGTATTGATGCTCACGAGAGTACCTCGCAAACAAGCGAACAGCATCGCCCTTTACGAGATGCTTGTCCCCAGGCACTGGACTATAACATTCCACCACTTGTCACAATCTCTTAGGTCAGTGGCCGGCCGAAGTGGCCGTGCGGTTAAAGGCGCTGCAGTCTGGAACCGCAGGACCGCTACGGTCGCAGGTTCGAATCCTGCCTCGGGCATGGATGTTTGTGATGTCCTTAGGTTAGTTAGGTTTAACTAGTTCTAAGTTCTAGGGGACTAATGACCTCAGCAGTTGAGTCCCATAGTGCTCAGAGCCATTTGAACCATCTTAGGTCAGTGGATTTCCGCATTTGTGGCCTGTATCGTAGCTAGAATGATTCCTCACTTGTCTATGCTCCACTTACATATTTTCATGGCCACATCACATGACATGAACGTACCAGGCAGCCTTCAGTCGGGAGGTTCTGTCTTGGTTTATTAGTGTGTTTATTCACTAATGGATTTATACTGTTGACTGCATCACTATGAGCACCATCAACAGGGTTCCTGCATTTGAATATTGGTCGTAAAGGGATCTTAACCAGCAGTAACCGAAGAAAAGTTTTACACCTTGTCACTGTTATATTATGGCTGAGCCGTAGACATAACCCTATGTATGTCAGAAATATGTGTACTGGGTGACCTTAATGATAATCAGTTCGCTCCCCATAGCTCCATGTGAAATTAATTACGGCTGTCACACAATGAATACCACAATGAACTGAATTTACTAAATAGGGGTAGTCTTGGAAAATATGAAACATGCCTGGTGTAACACACAAGGTGATAAAAATAGGAAGTTCACCAACCTACTGAATGAATCAATGGTCACTATAAAATCCTTATTATTTCAATTTCCTACAGATTTCAAGTTAAACGCAGGTCTACAAAAACACGAAATTTTTATCGTTAAATACTAAAAATGTCTACAGTGGCATTAAAATTTCAGCACCTTGACAAAGACTCGGTATCGAATCTGAGGTGAATACGTTAAATTCATCACTAGTTTGGAGGAACAGCTAAGTCCTACAGTGACTGCTGAATGTTAATCAGAGAGAAAAGAAAGAATTACAAACAGAATCATGTATGCATCCACTACCTTGACTGCGTACATGTTGAGCTAGTGGATTCCCCTTACACTTTTTTGAATGAAATCTTTGAAACCCCTAATGTTAATCAGAAATCTTCACGTACAACCTATAAATTAGTTTGCGAACCCTGCAGTTGCCCGCCATAATTAGTGTTTTCGGTGCCAGCAAGTGGCAGCTGTGGAAATGGAGAAATTCTAAGTCATCCGACCTGCACCAAAGGATGCCCTCCCAAAGAACCTGAAATAGAGATCCCTCTCTTGATTGAAGTGTACTCTGGCGAGTTTCGGATCTAAGTATGTTCTATACAGCCGTCACAGCAGAAGGCAGAGTTTCTGCTTTATCTTTTCGAGTGTAAACCTCATGCACGATTTTGATCCTGTCACTGATTCTTTCAAGAGTTGGCGAGTCAGATTCATTCTACCAATGCAAAAATCTCTCTTCCATACCCAGTTTTAATATAATTAACCAATTATGTAGGTTTTTAGTAATTAAGCTCAGAAACACGCGACTTCTGACTCTCACCATGTATCCTACTTCGAGTCTCAGTCAATCAGGCCTTCTCCGCGTACACCCAATCAAGTTTTGCTCTCCCGTTACAGAATTTATGTAAACTATCCAATGGTAGCTGCTCTCACTGTTTATTGTCAGAATCAACAGCTTAACTCACTCAGTGCTTCCCTGATGGCCTTGGGTGCCATGTTATCGAGCATAAAACAGTGGCATGGCATCTTCTCTCACTTCAATTTACGAGGTGCATTCAAGTTCTAAGGCCTCCGATTTTTTTTCTCCGGACTGGAAAGAGATAGAAACATGCACATTGTTTTAAAATGAGGCCGCGTTCATTGTCAATACGTCCCAGAGATGGCAGCACCGTACGGCAAATGGAATTTTACCGCCAGCGGCGAGAATGAGAACTGTTTTAAATACTTAAAATGGCGACGTTTTCCTTACTTGAACAGTGTGCAATCATTCGTTTTCTGAATTTGCGTGGTGTGAAACCAATTGAAATTCATCGACAGTTGAAGGAGACATGTGGTGATGGAGTTATGGATGTGTCGAAAGTGCGTTCGTGGGTGCGACAGTTTAAAAAAGGCAGAACATCATGTGACAACAAACCGAGACAACCTCGGGCTCGCACAAGCCGATCTGACGACATGATCGAGAAAGTGGAGAGAATTGTTTTGGGGGATCGCCGAATGACTGTTGAACAGATCGCCTCCAGAGTTGGCATTTCTGTGGGTTCTGTGCACACAATCCTGCATGACGACCTGAAAATGCGAAAAGTGTCATCCAGGTGGGTGCCACGAATGCTGACGGACGACCACACGGCTGCCCGTGTGGAATGTTGCCGAGCAATGTTGACGCGCAACGACAGCATGAATGGGACTTTCTTTTCGTCGGTTGTGACAATGGATGACACGTGGATGCCATTTTTCAATCCAGAAACAAAGCACCAGTCAGCTCAATGGAAGCACACAGATTCACTGCCACCAAAAAAATTTCGGGTAACCGCCAGTGCTGAAAAAATGATGGTGTCCATGTTCTAGGACAGCGAGGGCGTAATACTTACCCATTGCGTTCCAAAGGGCGCTACGGTAACAGGTGCATCCTACGAAAATGTTTTGAAGAACAAATTCCTTCCTGCACTGCAACAAAAACGTCCAGGAAGGGCTGCGCGTGTGCTGTTTCACCAAGACAACGCACCCGCACATCGAGCTAACGTTACGCAACAGTTTATTCGTGATAACAACTTTGAAGTGATTCCTCATGCTCCACCTGACCTGGCTCCTAGTGACTTTTGGCTTTTTCCAACAATGAAAGACACTCTCTTTGGCCGCACATTCACCAGCCGTGCTGCTATTGCCTCAGCGATTTTCCAGTGGTCAAAACAGACTCCTAAAGAAGCCTTCGCCGCTGTCATGGAATCATGGCGTCAGCGTTGTGAAAAATGTGTACGTCTGCTGGGCGATTACGTCGAGAAGTAACGCCACTTTCATCGATTTCGGGTGAGTAGTTAATTAGAATAAAAATCGGAGGCCTTAGAACTTGAATGCACCTCGTAGAGATCTCTTTCCACGGTCCTGGGCCTAGCGTCCCCCGAATATAGCTTCCAGTAGGGAACATGACAATGTGAAATAACAGTGCATTTATTACCATCATATCAAGTAAGTGAAAAAGTATCCGATGGTTGTACTTCTTTGACCTGATTTGATTCTGTATAATGCAGTCAGTGAATTTAATAAATCCACTCTTCCCATAAAGAAGAATAATAGACGGACACTCAGCTTCCAGCCTTTCTTTGCCCTTATTATACAACTGTTTCACCTTACTGAGTGGTATCACTAGAGGAGACACCGATGAAACAGTCATCTCTCTCTCTCTCTCTTCCCGTACCACGAGATAGAGTAATTCTGTTTTTCCCATAAAATACTGCAGGATTCATTACGTATAAGAAGATTAGTTTGCCTTCGAATGCCTAAGATGACGAATTCGTAGCGTTTAAAAAAATAAGCTTACAAATTCTAGGAATAATGTCTATAAAAATCATTCTACATCTACATCTACATGGATACTCTGCAAATCACATTTAAGTGCCTGGCAGAGGGTTCATCGAACCACCTTCACAATTCTCTATTATTCTAATGTCGTATAGCGCGAGGAAAGAATGAACACCTATATCTTTCCGTACTAGCTCTGATTTCCCTTATTCTATTGCCCTGTGTAGGTCGGTGTGGTATTTTCGCATTCGGAGGAGAAAGCTGGTGATTGGAATTTCGTGAGAAGATTCCGTCGCAACGAAAAACGCCTTTCTTTTAATGATTTCCAGCCCAAATCCTGTATCATTTCTGTGTCACACTCTCCCATATTTCGCGATAATACAAAACGTGCTGCCTTTCTTTGAACATTTTTGATGTACTCCGTCAGTCCTACCTGGTAAGGATCCCACGCCGCGCAGCAGTATTCTAAAAGAGGACGGAAATGTGTAGTGTAGGCAGTCTCCTCAGTAGGTCTATTACATTTTCTGAGTGTCCTGCCAATAAAACGCAGCCGTTGGTTAGTCTTCCCCACAACATTTTCTATGTGTTCTTTCCAATTTAAGTTGTTCGTAATTGTAATACCTAGGTATTTAGTTGAATTTACAGCTTTTAGGTTAGACTGATTTATCGTGTAACCGAAGTTTGACGAGTTCCTTTTAGCACTCAGTACCTACTGCAGCCTACATCCTTCTGAATCTGCTTAGTGTACTCATCTCTTGGTCTCCCTCTACGATTTTTACCCTCCACGCTGCCCTCCAATACTAACTTGGTGATCCCTCGATATCTCAGAGCATGTCCGACCAACCGATCCCTTCTTCTAGTCAAGTTGTGCCACAAGCTCCTCCTCTCCCCAATTCTATTCAATACCTCCTCATTAGTTATGTGATCTACCCATCTAATCTTCAGCGTTCTCCTGTAGCACCACATTTCGAAAGCTTCTATTCCCTTCTTGTCTAAACTATTTATCGTCCACGTTTCACTTCCATACATGGCTACACTCCATACAAATACTTTCAGAAATGACTTCCTGACATTTAAATCTATACTCGATGATAACAAATTTTTCTTCTTCAGAAACGCTTTCCTTGCCATTGCCAGTCTACATTTTATATCCTCTCTACTTCGACCATCATCAGTTATTTTGCTCCCCAAATAGCAAGACTCCTCTACTACTTTAAGTGTCTCATTTCCTAATCTAATTCCCTCAGCATCACCCGATTTAATTCGACTACATTCCATTATCCTCGTTTGGTTTTGTTGATGTTCATCTTATACCTTCCTTTCAAGACACTGTCCATTCCGTTCAACTACTGTTCCAAGTCCCTTGCTGTCTCTGACAGAATTACAATGTCATCGGCGAACCTCAAAGTTTTTATTTCTTCTCCATGGGGAACGCCTGAAATCACTTCTGTTCTACTCGATGACTTTCCGTCAATTACTATAATTATTCAGATATACCTAAAAATTACCTGCATCATGTAATATTGTACTTATTTAAATTTGATAACTTACGTTTTTCAAGTTCAGTAACAATAAATATCAACGGTTCAAATACGCGAGTCCACGTTATACAGTACTCCAAAGATGCAACTGTTCAAGTAGCTGAAGAAATTTTCACAGTGGAGTGCAACTTCCTATGCTTTTAGTCTGAAGCGTCACAAATCTACTACGGACGGGAACTGTGAGAAAATGCTTCTCGCTACGATACAGTAATGTACTGTAAACGTTTCAAATTTGTCGAGGTCGTCCGTAGATGTTTAACATCTGGTCCTCGGTGGCAGCCGACGTGTACGTGCGTTACTCGCAGACCAGTTAGCGGAGGCCCTGTGTTGTGACGGCGCGCTGTCGCCAAGTGCCACAGGAAGGCGGCCTAATTGCCGGAGGCGTGACCGCGTGACGTTGCATGTGTGTGGCGTGTGTGCGCCGGCGGCCCCCGGCTGTTTCGCGGCTCGTTTGGCGAGCAGACGCGCCCATTAGCGTCGAGTCGGCGCGCCGCTGTCACCGCCCCGTCGCCTCGCCACGCGACCAGCGAGGAACCGACTGCCGGGCTTCTGCCGGTCCACCCTGCCTAGGCCAGCCACAGGGCACGCAAAGCCACAGCGCAGTGCTTCAGTAGGGCACCGCTGCCGCACCGTGGATTACAGCGTAAGTGTAGCAACCAGCTGGAAATCGGGAGTAAAATTTATGTCTAAAACTCACCGTACATCTACACCTGCGTGACTGCTCTGCAATTGAGACTTAACGGGCGACGTTGACAGACACTCATGTACCAAATCCACAATTCTGAAATTTTATACCATGCTTGAAATGAAATTAACACATTTACTGGTAATTTCTTTTGATTATATATATTTAACTTTTTTAATAGAGTTAAAAATTTTATACGGCGGGTCGTTTAATAATAAATGCCCCACATTTTTTTCTCAGACCATATTTATTATTCAGAGTCAAAATTTGGTGACAATATACATCAACATGTCTTGTCCATGTATTGTTTTTTTACGTGGTCTCCATCACGTTGTATGGCCGTACACAAACGTTGTGCAAGAGCATGTATTCCCTGCTGGTAAAAGCTCTTGTCCTGTAGGCGTAGCCATGTTTTCACCGTATGACTGATACTCTCGTCGTCTTCAAAGTGTGCTCCCCGTAGAGAATCTATAAGCGGCCCAAAGAGATGGAAGTCCGACGGTGCCAAGTCTAAACTGTAGGATAGATGAGGAAATGATATCCAACCCAGTTTGGCGATGTGTTCCCTGGTTCTCACATTTGGGCGAGGGCATGCATTATCGTGCTGGAGCAAGGTTTCTGCTGGATTTTTGGCCGATCGAACACTTCGTAAACGGTTCTTGAGTTTACTCAGACTCTTCATGTATGACTCTGAATTCATGGTTGACCCTCTTCGCATCACATCCATGAGAATGACGCCATTACAATCCCAGAAGACTGTCATCATGACTTTTCCGGCAGAGGGGGTTGTCTTGAATTCCTTCTTTTGTGGTGAATGAGGACGATGGCACTCCATGGACTGCCTTTTTGTTTCCTGTGCAAAGCGGTGCACCCAGCTTTCGTCCCCCGTAACTATCCGTGACACAAAGGCCTCTCCGTCGGTCTCAAAACGCTCCAACAATTCAGATCAAATTGCCGTTTTTTAATCTTGTGGGCCGCTTTCAGCATTCTTGGAACCCATCGTGAGCACCTCTTTGGATATCCGACAGTCTCGATCATTGCAGACGCACTTCCAACACTGATCGACAACTGTAGAGCCATTTGTGTAGTTGTGATGGGCCGATAGGCACGAATAATGACATTCGCACGATTCAGCATGTCCAGCAGTGGCTGCGACAGAACGTACCGAGAGTGGCTGATGATGGAGCTCTGTTTCAGCATTTCCTGAGGCTGTAACTTTCTTTACCCATCGCCCAACTGTACTGTCAACTGCAGCATCGCCATACACTGCACACAAACGATTATGGATGTTCACCATGGTTTCTTTTTCTGCATACAAGACTTCAGTAACAGCACGCTGTTTGTAACGTGAGACGTATGTAGACACCATTTTGACGCTGTACTACGGCTCTGCCATCTGCCAGAACGGTTCGATACTTCACGGGCGCACAGAACAAACATCAAATGTGAACCACCAACGAGGACGTTTGTCTATGTATATTAATGGCTTTTTTTAAAAAAACTGTGGGGCATTACTTATTGAACGACCCTCGTATGTACCTTTTTCTCATAAACTATTCCTGAGATTTGTACAAAACTTTCTCTGTTTAACCTCTGTCCATATAGTAAGCTTCTTTCATGTGGTTTTTCGAATGTATCGAGGAGTAGTGGTAGTAGTAGTAGCTTTATTCATCCGTAGACCTTTTTTTCAAGGATATAGAGCATGTCAAAGTATTTACAAGTTTACACCATTTTAAAATGGCCTAATTCGTATACACATACATTTACAGACTTCTAGTTAGAGAAAATCATTAGATTTACTAATGGTATACAGTACTTTTTTTTTACAAATAACTTATTAAATAATGTAATGTCACACTATTCACTGCTATCTCATTGCACACACTATACACACATTGTTTCGTAACACTTCACTCACTACACACACACACACACACACACACACACACACACACACACACACACACACACACGTACACGACACCGGTGGTCCATGAGCCATTTTCTGTACCACAACGTCCCATTTGTTATCCTGAAAAACTGAGTCAACATCCCTCTATAATGAGTGAGATGTTGAGCTCAGAAAGAGGAAGAGGTATTAGTGTTGTACTTTGCATAGCTTGGGGCTAAGTATTTATAGAAAAGGAAAAAATAAAGAAAAAAATGTAGCCTGAAGGTGTTATGTGGAATGTTGGATGTCTTATAATAATAATTATTATTTATTTGTATAACACTTATTTTACCAAACCCCTTTTCTGTTGTATACAAGTAATCCTTCAATCTATAAAATGTACTGCATAACAGGTACTCTTTAGCTGCCTTTTTAAATAAGCGTATTTTTGCAAATCCTTTAATCTGTTTTGGTAATTTATTGTACAGTTTTATTTCTTGGTAGAAAATGCTGTTTTGAGTTTTATGTTTATTTTTTCTTGGTAAATTTGAGTCTAACACTTGTTCCATGGTCATGGGCAGAGCAGTTTGTGCAGTAATTACCAATGTCGTTTTTGATGTGTACCACTGACTGGTAAATGTATTGACATGATGTAGTTAAAATCCCCAGTGTTTTGAACCGATCTTTACAATGAGATCGACTACTATTTTGGGTTATTATTCTTATAGCTCTTTTCTGAAGTCTGAAAATTGTGTTCATATTTTTTGCATTTGTTCCTCAAAAACAGAATGCCATAGCTAAGACTGGAACGTACATATGAATAGTATGTAACTAAAAGACGCTGCATGTTACACAATCATGATAGGATTCTAAGGGCATAGCATGCTGATGACATTCGATTTGTAAGTAGCTTTGTGTGTTCACACCACTTCAACTGAGAATCAATATTCATTCCTAGAAATTTTGGATTTGTTACATAGTCTATACAGGTGCAATCTATATTTAATTTAACACTGTCATTTTCCCTCTTCAAACTGAAATTCATGGCATTAATTTTCTGTATGTTCAATGTCACTTTGTTGCTTATTGACCAATCATAAACTTCCCTGAGAGTTTCATTTGCTTTCTCTGAGAGGAGTTCTCTTGCTTTTCCAGTGACTATAATATTGTCGTCATAAGCAATGAGAATTTTTTCACCACGAGTAACACTATTGGGAAAATCATTGACGTATATCAGGAATAGTATTGGTCCTAATATGCTACCTTGCAGAACCCGTATATTAATGTATTTTGGTTGTGATAAGTGTTTTACTAAATGTTTAGATCTATTTGTAGTATGTGTTATCTCTACTCTTTGTACCCTATCTGTTAGGTATGATTGAAACCAGTCATTAGCTACCCCTCTTATTCCTAATGCTTCTAATTTATTCAATAAAACCTTGTGGTCGACTGTATCAAAGGCCATTGAAAGATTCAAAAATATGCTTGTGGCACACTCATCTTTATCTAGAGCATCAAGTACATTCTAGTATTGCCGACTGCATATTTTTGTCACTTCAGAAAACAAACTGTGATTCGCTTATAAGATTGTATTTATTCAGGTAATTCATTAATCTGTCTTTCATAATTGCTTCTATTATTTTTGAGAATGGTGACAGCAGGGAAATGGGCTGGTAATTTTTTATGTCTTCTGCATTACCTTTCTTAAGCAAAGGTACAACTCTTGCCAGTTTTAACTGCTCTGGAAATATCCATGTTGTGAAGGATTCATTTATTATATTTGTTAAGGGGCCTTGTATTATCTCTATGCATTGTTTTAGTACACACATTGGTACTTCATCTAAGCCTACTGACATTTTATTTTTTAGTTTTTAAACAGTTTTATTGACTTCATTCTCTGTGGTTGGAAGTAACATCACTGTATTTAGTGCAACGTTATTTACAGGTGCTATATTTGTTTTGGAGAATTTTAGCTGTAACTTCTCTGCAGTACTTGAAAAATGCTCATTTACGTAGTTTGCTATGTGTTGTGGATTATTTATTACCTTATCCCCCTCCCCTAGCAGTATGTTATTCTGCATTTGTTTGCCTGTCCCTATTTCCTTTTTTATAACATTCCACACTGCTTTGCTTTTATTCTCTGCATTATATATTATTTTGTCATTAAATAACTTTTCTGCAGCAATCAGCACCTTCCTATAGATCTTTCTGTATCTACGATAGAAATTTAAAAGTTCTGAATCATTGCGACACTTTTTCACGGAACTGAGGTATTTAAGTATCTGGGAGGACTTCTTAATACCTGCTGTTATCCATCTATTTTTGTGTGATGTTGATACAGACATACATACTTTTGGAAATGCCTTTTCAAAGTTCAGTGTAAATAATGTAGAGAATTTAGAGAATTTCTTATCCAGATTGGTTTTCTTATACACTTCATCCCAGTTTTGTTTTGCTAGTTCTTTTGAAAAATCTTTTATTTTGATTTTTGATAGATGTCGTTTGTAGACTTGTAGTCTAGGGAATGATTCTATGCTTGATTTTGCTGTTGTTATTTGACAGAGATGGTCTGATAGTCTGAGATCTTTTACAGCTACATCACATTTCTCCCTGTCCATATTTGTGGCCACACGGTCAATTACTGATGAAGTCATCTCAGTAACCCTTGTTACACTATTGACCAATAGGGACACGCCAAAAATCTGAAGAGTATTTATGAGGATGTTGCTGGATTCATTTATGGTATTCGTGTTGATGTTAACATCCCCACACATAGTTATGCTGCCCTTTGTACTTGAGACTTTATCTAGAACTTCCGTTAATTTATTGAAAGAAGTGTCCGTACTACCACTGGGAGATCTATACACACACAAAATGATTAGTTTCTTGGTGATATCAAGCCCTGTTAACTCAACAGCTGATGTTTCGAAGCGTTTGTCCTCACTTACTGTACTGAGACCATGTCTTGATTTGAACTGTGTTCCTTTTCTGATATAAATGCATGATCCACCGCCGCTTAAAGCAGTTCTGCAGTAAGAGTTCGCTATTTCATACAATGATAATACTACATGTTGGATTTCTGTGTCTCTACGCCAGTGCTCAGTAACACAAACTACCACGCAGTTCAAAGATTGGAGCTCAATTTCTAATAGTTGTATTTTATTTTTTATTGATTGCATGTTTTGATGGAGGATAGTTAAGACTGTGAAATGCCCTATGTTACTCTTTCCTATGGTTTGTTTTTCTTTGTGATGTCTATTATGGGTGATATTTGAAGTGTTAAAATCTGTCTTGTGAGTGGTTGTTTCAGTATTTTTAAACTGCTGGAGATACTCTTTAGGC